>NC_132915.1:12347765-13787765 GCF_047675955.1 Chlorocebus sabaeus
TTTCAAGAGGAAATATGTCTGTGAAAAGAATGCAATTGAAGAGGAAAATATCTTTCCTTTTTGCATCTGTGAACATCACTCTGTTGGACACATTCCACATTGTGGGCAGTGTGATACACCCAGACTCCGTCAACCTCAGCTCTTTAAATGTTTCTAAAATCAGTGAATCTGAAGTTCTTCTATGCAGATGAGGTGGCTCCTGTCCAACCCTGGCTGTTGCCTTTCTGCTTAAACAACCACGTGAGCTCGGGTGGGAGTCTGTGTATTTCTCCCACTTCCTTCTCACTCATTCCCCTTGTGTCTGGGCAGGATTCCCACAGCAACCAACCAGCTAGACCATTAGGTTGACTTACTCCCTGGGACCAGGTGTGTGGCGGTTGATTATGATTTGCATCCATGACAAAGTTGGGAAATAAGGCAGGGTCAATGTGTTTGTCATTATTTGTTTTTTAAAAATGTATTTATGACTTAGTTCCTACCTATTTCTAAGGCATCTTTGAAATGGCTTAAAAGAAACGTAAGTCATTAGACTACTTATGGGATAGAAAGTTAAAGCTCATGTAATGTATGAAGTGATAAGCCTAGGCTAATAATAGCTAATATAGTTTCACACTAATTTTAGTAGTGGGTTCCTAAGCAATCAAAATTTAAAAATGTAATGAGGAGCTTAATTTTGCTCACCTGACAAAAGGATATGTACTTGTTCATCCATAGATGAGATTTCCTCATAGCTCACTAACTGTTAATTGAAACTTACTATGTAAATCCTGTATACAGGCAAAGAGTAACTAATGAACACATTTAATGATATTTATAAAAATATTCTTCGTGTGTCTGTTTCTCACAGTGTGAAAAGAAGTTGGTTGCTTTGTATAAAAGAAATAAAGTACTTTTTAGCTTTTAAGTTTTTCTTTATCTGAACACCATCTTATCCGTGTCAGAAACACAGACATGAGCTTTTTGGCAGGAAGTGTGATCACTGGCCTCTCTGTCTTTGGCCAAAGGGGTTTATATCCCAGGCTCTTAAAGGGTTCACCATGTGCTTTTCCCTCAAGGATATGTTGCCAAGCTTCCATAGCTCTGTGGTTCCAGGGTTCAGCCTGCATTAGGCATTCTTAAAATTTTTCTCTTGGCACACCCTCAGAGGTCCTTCAAATAGAAACTGGCAGACCCTTTAGTGCTTAGTTCTGTCCCCAAAAATCTTGGGTTGTTTTCAGGGAAGATTCCAGGCCTGCTGAACATCTTTTGCATTCTGTTAGATGCATGGTCCTCTGGTCTGAGAGGTCTTTTGTGATGTACGCTAAGGCTGAACTCTGGTGCTGTAGACAGGCGGTGAGACTCAAGCTTTTGGGAAGCCCCCTCAGAACTAGGCATCATCTGATTTCAGCACTCAGTGCCACAATTAATTTCAGTAATCTTCAGTGTTTGACAAAAGTGCTCCTCATGATTAATATTTAGGGCATTTTGTTTCTAAAATTCTGCCTAGTGCAATGACATCATACATGAGTAATACTGTATATCCCAACTTCAAAGGCTGACAAATAGTTTGATGAAAGCAGCAAATCAAGTCTGGCTCAGAGCCATCCATGCAGCAGGCATAGAACCCAGATGTCAAATGTCAAATATCATTTGCGACTAGAAGCGCACTAAAGCAATGGAAAATTTTACCTGGATAGGCGATACTGTCCCAGTAAACAGGCAACACAAGAAGGAAATGATATCAGGGATAAAAACACATGAGAAACATTTAATAACCCTAAGAACATATGGAAATTAATGATATTCAGAGCTTGTAGAATACCGAAATTTTTCAGCTTAAAATAATCTTCCTGCTGATGCACAGTTCCTGGAGGGCTCCCAAAATGCCACAGAGAAAATTAGATGCAAGAAAGAAAAAAAAAAAAAAAAAACAGCAAAGCTCTGAGATTCAGGACATGGGGTATAAAGTGTAATTATTTGTGAAGAATTGAAGAGATGGTGACATGGAGAGGGCCCTAGATTGAGACTTGGGTTCATGCCCCCGTTTTCTCCTTACCCATCCTAATTGGACACAATTCTCATTCTTAATTTCTTATTTATAAGGGGAGGGGGTTTACTTTGTTATCTTTCAAGGTACTTTACATTTTAAAAACGGTATGTTCTATGCATATGATGACAAAGGTCTAGTAGCCAGAATGACTTCTATCAGAAGAATCTGTGCTGAAGTTCGTAGAGTTACACCCCAGAACCCCCAGTGTTGGTAAATCCAATAAGAACTCATAGCAGAAAGAAGTTCTTCTCAACTTCTACCCTCAACTACCATGACACCGTAACTGCCTCAAGAACAGAGTATAGCTTGGGGAAAAGATGGAAGAAGAAAACAGATAGTTAATCCACCGCAGCCTATATTTGACCACATTAGTCATTTATTCTCACTTGTTTCTGCTTGAAATGGTGGTTAAATTGGGTAAAAAAATTTAGCGCAACTCAAAATCCCAAGGGTGAGATTTTTCCAATGACAGGGTTCTCTAGTTTAAAAAAAAAAGAAAAAAGATATCCCTAAGGTCTGGGCGGATGCACTCAACAGTGACATATCTGATTCTCTTATACCCATTTAGTATAATTGAATCAGAGCTTCAAAATCCTTGAACTCTGTCTTCCATTTAACCCCAAGACCTTGCTGGCAAGCAGGATGCCTTCTAGAGAGAGGACAAAACCAGAAAGCTTTTAGTCAATGCTAGACTCAAGAGCGACAGACTTTCTTCAAAGAGCTCTGAGGCCTGCAAAACTCACAGGAGTGTTGGGAGGTCACCGGTAGATTTTTGAATTATTAACACATGTTTAACAATTAAAGAAAAGAATATTGATAGGCTATCTAGGCAATTAATTATTTAGCTGTACAAAGTAAGGAGTGGGAAAAAAAAGATTAAGTGCAGTGGGTATGAATCTCAGGCCACCAAGAGGTATGCGTGGAAAGCCTTTCATAAAACTTTGTTTACCTGGTATCAAATCAAATCTAGCTTCAAGCCCCATTCTGTGGGGCTGGTGCAAAATTTAATCTCAGGGTTTTTTAGCGTTCTTTTTTCACCCTCCTCCAGAGTCGTACAAAAGTCCTTATTGAAAAGGGGTAGATCCTTCATAAACTGTTGCCCGGGGTGTCTTTCTCTGATACTTGAGTGCAGGTTGAGGGTTCTAGGGTCTCTGAAATTCTGAGATATGTTTGGGGGCAGGACAAACTGTATTTAAGGATTGGACTTCTTGGGTGTATCCCTGCCCTCAGCTGCCTCTCCAGGCATGTGAAGGAGCCAGCTGTGGGTGGAGCCCCAGCAACCCTCCACTGCTTTAGCAAACTCAGGCCATAGCATTTCCCCTCTGCTGTCCCTCTTTTCTGGCAACTTCTATACCATTCCCATTAGAATGCCTGCCACTATCCCCTCTGAATTGCGTATGTCAATCTCCTCAAGGACTCAAGATTTAATGAAAGCGAGGAGGAGAGGCTGTCTTTAGGAAGCTTCTTTTTTTTCCTGCCTAGCAATACAAATTTCTTTCGACACAGGAAGCCCCAAACCTCAGCTACCTGCATGGAAATGGAGGTGGGAGTTGGAGAGGGAATGAATGGTCACTGCAAGTACAAACTCCAACTAACGCCCCAACTCATCATTCCACCCCATTCTCCTATTCTCCCCTAAGTGAATCTCTGGGTTCCTGTAGCTGAGATATCTGGCGCTTTATCCTAAGTAATTCCCACACACAGAGCTGGCTGAATGGATGACATTTACCCATGAATTCTCAGGGTCTGAGTATGCAAGCCCGGGTGCCAGGCAATGTTTTTGCTTTCTGGAGTGAGGAGGCAGGTCTGTGTAACAACTCAGAACAGAAGTATTGATTGGGTTTCAGTGCAGTTAGGTATTAATGTGTACAATATGATGAGAAGAAGGAAGGTATAGTTTAAGCTCTCATTGGCAAGGAGGAATCTTCATAAAATAATTTGGAAATAGCACACAGTATGAATTGATGTAGAATATTGTGATGCCATGGTGGTCGTCTTGGTAGTAACCGATGGCTCCCCTGGCTATTGGATTACTGAAAAGTCTGAAGAAAGCTTCAGAAAGTTCACGTAGTTATGATAATTGAAGCACAAGAAAAACTGCTTAACTAAATTCCTATGCTAGGAAACCTGCTAGGAAACCTCCTCTCCATCCCTCTAACAAAATTCTCCTGGTCTTGGAGATTTTTTTTTAATGTGTAGCCCATAGCAAAATAGTAATTTCAAAATTATTGCAATTATTTATTTAAGGTTTGCCTTCCCAACTATCTCTATGAGTATAAGGACCAATATTTGAGTTTTTCATCCCTGTATTCTCAGAACCCAGTAGAAAGCCTAATGCATAGTAGATAATAAATAGTTTGGTTGAATGAACGATGATCCAATTAAAGTTGCATTTTTATTCTAAAGATATTCCGAGCCGTGGAACCATAAGAACACCCGCTTTCCTCCTTTAAATGCCAGGAGCACTGATCACTCACATCTCTCAGTTGTCGCGGAACATAAAATGCGTCATATTGCCCAGTTTTTTAGGACAAATATTCCGCATGCCTGCATTGGCAGTTTGTAAAGTCTTAGAAAGGAGAGATGAAACTCACACTCTGATTCTCTCTAGCAGTAGCAAGAGCTTTGGTCTTAGTAGGAACCTGATATATGGCATTTATAGACAACTGCTTTGTTTAGAAATAAATGTTTAGCACTCAGCCTTCTCTTGCAGATGATGTGCTATTCGTGTAATGAAAATCCCTTAGCTGGAAAACAGCTGTAGGCACTTCTGCTATTAAAACACTACATGCATTTCTGAAAAAGGAGCATTTTGCTAAACTGTGCATCAAACATAACAGGGCTTATGAAAAAATTAGGATTAGGTGCAGGCCACTCAAAACCTCTGAAACTCTTGCAACTACAGCCCTTATGAAAAAATAATTGGTACCTGGGGAGATAACTGAGGCAGAGAGGTGACTGCAGACGGCCTCAGGGGATACCAAAATGCATAAAATCACTAGAGTAGAGATGCTGGTCTGTGGACACTGAGGCCATGCAGATGGAAGAGCAGGTGCAGACTGTCACAGCAGAGAGCGTTGCAAGGCTGGTCGTGGTGGTGGTGGTGGTGGTAGTGGGAGGTGGGGCTGGCTGGCTGTAGCCACTGATTTTATTAATAAATTTTCTTAAAATTGAACTAAAAGGGCTCCTGCCTACACAACAGCCAAGCTGAGGGCTCTTTTTCTTTGCTGCTGGAGGTTCTTTCTGTTCTGTTCCCCTTGCCTGGGAAAATCTCACCTATGAGCCAACAGAACTGGCTCCTCACATGGATAGCATTCCCTCCTTTCACAGTCGCGTGTGAGCTACCCATTGGTGCACAGATGGTGGCAGATAGATTGTACTTGTTTCAATCTCCATTTACTTGTCTTCCAATATTCCAGAATGTCGTTCCACTCAGAACGATTGGCTTAGGTGTTTTATTTTCGCATCCTTTACTAAAAATATTAATGATAACAATAGCAATAGCAATCATTCTTTCATACCTACAGCTACTGTGATAAGCATTTTACAGATTCTATTTAGTAGCCAGAGCAACCCTGCAATGAAGATATTCGTGTGCTTTTGTTACTGATGAGTAAACTTCCCCTTGGAGCAGAGCATGCTCTCTATGAGGGTCCGTGGTCATGCCTGGATGCTAAGCTGGTTTGATTGTGCCTTCTAAAGCATGATGGGTAGTGAGGAAGATCTGGAAAACACTCTATAAATTGACCTTTCTCCACTCTTGGCCTCAATGAGGTTATACTAAGTTTCACAGTAAAGAGTGGCTGATTGTCTTTTTGTTCATCACCAACAAGTAAATGGTTTAGCACAGTATTGGGCCTTAACAGGCAAATAGTCAAAGTGTCTTCAGGTTGGTAAGGTGGATCATGAGTTTCCAAGCTGACATTTCTTCTCCTTCAAGCTTTTTAGTATATATGTGCTGCCAAAGCGAGCACCTCCTTGAAGCTTTTTGAACCCTTGTTTTATAGTCAGTCAATTCTGTTGAGAATTTTCAGTAAAGATTTCTTCCTTTATTTATTCTGAAAACGCTGTTATCAGTCTCTTTCCCCAAGCAATTCTGAACTCACCAGGGGCTCACAGAAATTAAACTTCTTGAAGGCAAAGTTAATTAAGTTTCTCCTCTGATGCCAAAAATATATTGGAGGATTTTAGACAGTGACTTACAGCTTTCTTTTTGGTCTACCTATCTACCTACAGTGTCTATATGAACATACCTTGTTTTTAATTAGATTATCACATGTCAGCCTTCACTTCTAATACTTTAATGGGAAAACTTTGTAAATTAATATAAGATTGTCAGCTATCCTGGCATTTACTGAAGGGTGCATTGACAGAATAAATGTAAGTCAACAGCATTAATCAGAAGTAAGAAACAGTAATTTGTAAAAATCTAATGACATTTTATGGTTTGAATGTTTGCGTCCCTCCAAAACTTATTTGTTGAAACCTAACCACCTAGGTGATGGCATTAAGAGGTGGAGCCTTAGGGAGGTGATTAGTTCACCCTTATATCCCATAAGTCACTATGGGATTAGTGCTATGTAAAAGAAGCTTAAGCCCGGGTGTCGTGGGGCATACCTGTAATCCCAGCAATTTGGGAGGCCGAGGCGGGTGGATCACCTGAGCTCAGGAGTTTGACACCAGCCTGGCCAACATGGTGAAACCCCATCTCCACTAAAAATACAAAAATTAGCTGGGCATGGTGGTGCATGCCTGTAATCCTAACTACTTGGGAGGCTGAGGCAGGAGAATCACTTGAACCCACAAGGTGGAGGTTGCAGTGAGCCAAGATCGCATCACTGTACTCCAGCCTGGGTGGCAGAGTGAGACTCTTTTCTCAAAAAAATAAAAAATAAAAAAAATAAAGAAGACTCTTTTCTCTAAATAAAAAAAGAGGCTTGAGAGAACTTGTTTGTCCCTTCTGCCATGTGGGAACACATAGAAGTCACCATCTATCAGGAATGGGCTCTCACCAGAAGTGGAATCTGCTGGAATCTTGACCTAGGACTGCCCAGCCTCCAGGACTGTGAGCAATAAATTTCTGTTGTTTCTAAATTACCTAGGCTAAGATGTTTTGTGTGACAGCCCTGAATTGACTAAGACATGGAGCTGTTATGCATATGTCAGAGATTGGAACAGGGGTCTCAGGAAGGAGCTCTCAAAATTACTTAAAATCAGTCTTTTGCCACTAATCTAAATCAAACACAATAGAGAAAGAGAAGGTTGAGTTCAAGTATCATCCAATCCCTTATAGCATTCTGAGCCAGTAAAAGGAGATAATTTTAGTTTCTTGCCCAATACAAAGAAGAAATTGGGGACACAGCAAAGCTGAGCAGTGTAACCTTAGTAAATCATGAGGTAAGAGACCAGGAGCAGAGACATGGCATGAATTTTCCTAAGTTAGTCAGCTAGCACTGGCACAAGCTAATGTTATGCACTGACATGCTTGTAGTGCACACTGGGAATCTCTGTTTCTTTGGTCCATTCTCTGAGTCCCAACAAAGATGCTAAGGCAAGTGATTTTGCCGGTTTAAACTTGAAGCTGTAGTCTTCCTTTGTGTCTTCTTGTCCTAGGAGGGTAAAAATAGTTCTTATGGACAAAGAAAAGTCTATAAGTAACCCTTCAAAAGCTCAGAATTTATGTCATCCGTTCTCTTTTCAGACTGAATGTGACTCCTACGGCTCTTTTTCTATGGGTCTTTTTGGTGTTTATGATGGGGAACAGTGCACATCGCCTTCTAGGCTTTCTCTCTAGAGCTGGGATGTATATTGCAGTACAGGCAGGAAGGTAAAATACATTTTATGGTGCCAATACGGTGCCCTTTTGGTCTGGCTTTTGGGACAAATCAGGACACATATATGTGGCTTTATCTCTGAAAGACACCTTTAATTAGTTATATGAATTGATAAATCGTTATTTAACTTACAACATGAACCAACTACTATCAGTTTTTATGGCTAAATGAGAAGCTCTGGAGTGACATATGTCTCAAGTCTGAAAAACTGGAAGTCATTAGCTGTCAACCTGAAAATTGTAAACACGAGTTCTCGGCCCCAACAGAGCCTGAACCCAGCATAAGCTGTAACATTACTTTGCTCTCCTCGACATTCGGTGTGGCAAAGGAAAATGACACACATAATTCATGCCGCACCGTCAAAAATTCCACCTTATTGTTAAGAAGGCATACTTCAAGTCAGTTTTCTCAGGGATTGAAAAAAGTTGATCACTAGTGCAATTCTCCTTTATAACCGAGTAAAATATACTAAGATTTAGTCTTCCACAAGTGACAAGATAGCTAATGGTTAAGGATGGATTCTGGAATCAGCAAGCTGGGGTTCAAATTCCAGTTCCACCAGTTTCTAGCTCTGTGACTTTGGGCAAGTTAGTTTACTTCTCTGTGTCTCAGGTTAAATGAGTTAATATAGAGATACACTTAAAACAAAATTTAGTGCATGGTAAAACTAGATGGTTGCTATTTATCTCAGAAGCAGAAGTAAAATTTTGCATATTTACCCAGGAATTTTAGAGACTAGCTTTCAATGACTGTAATATAAATTTTTGAGGAATATCAATGATTATAAATTAAACACAAATGACTCCTTACACAGAAGCTAAGCAATCATTGGAGATAGACTTTCCATGCCTTAGTTAAGTTGGCAATTCACTTCTGATCCCTTAAGAGATTTGTTTATTCAAGATACATTTATCTTTAGGGGGAGTTAGATCTTTTCTAATTGTGGATTCATTGAAATACACTATAAAATTGTACAAACTTCGCTATAATAAACAAATTTATCCTCTTCTCTTCCAATTGCTGCTCATATTTTCCCCGCTTCAGCAAATTCGCAGATGTTAAAATTTCATTTTGTCACTCTAACTTTGCAAACCAATAATCACTAAAAAAATAAAACCATAAAACAAAAACAAAGAAAAGGTCTTTTTTTCCTAGTGCTTTCCATTCACAAAACTAATTTTTTTCGTTCTCTCTTCACTTCCTTTGTTGCTTTGAACACCTAGTATATTGCAATGTTGACCAAAAACCCATTACGAGTGTTCCTTGTGAGGCTTCTAATTTAGCTCTCAAATTACAAGATCACCTTAGGAAAAGAAATATGGAATTTGATTTCCTCAAGAAGCCACCATTTCTGGACCATATGGTAAGACACAAAACAAGCAAACACAAAGCCCCTGTAGAGGCAAGACAGTGTCCAGGAAAGAGTTCTTTGTTTCTTCTTGTAACATAGCACAAAATCCAGTGCTCTTGGTGCAACAGGAACTCAGGATTGATGAAAGACCTATGAAAACAAGAAATGAATATATTTTAGGTAGTTTTTAGTATTACTGTCAAACATATGTCCAAACCAATTTATGAAGTATTGACAGTTCAGTGGGATTCCGCAGAGGACAACAAGCCAAGACTGAGGTTTGGAATTTCATCACCTGAGAAAGCATGGCAGGAAGTGGAGACATTTGGAGGAGGGGGAAGTCAACGATCTCTCCCTATATTTGAAGTGATGATTTGTAAAAGAGGGATTTGTTTTGTTACCTGGGAAGGCATAATTATCATATAAGTGAAAGTTATAGCAATTTACTTTCAACTCCATATAAGGAAGAGCCAAGTAACAATTGGAAGCATCCAGGAAGTAGATTGGGCTGTTTTAGGATACAGTTAATGTTTTTGTCAAATTAGCTCTTCTGACAGACACTATTTAATCATCTATCAGGTATTCTTTAGAAGATCACACTGAATGGAAGGTGGGTCTTGCTAATCTCTCACGTTCCTTGCAACTGTAACATTCTGAATAGACTTTAAAAATCATATTTAAAAAATCAGCATTCTATGTCAGGAACAAATGAATTGTAGCACAAGTTCCATAAGGAAAAAAAATGAATGTGACTGTCCAAAAGTAGAATAGAAAGAAATAAATGGACTGTATTCTCCCAGTCATCAATGGGATGTGTAGACTTCCTCCATGAGCATTTATTAGGTACCTATTATGTGCATAGTGATGCTAGATCATGTACACAAAACACTAGCAGTGGACAAGTGTTATGTTTTTTGGGCTACCCAACATCTGAGCTCTCTTCCTCCGTTTTTAGAAGTTCCCTCACATTACAAGCCTTGAAGAGAGGTAGGCACCACCTTCTTTAACAGAAACTGTTTTTAAGTAGTTAAGGCTTACCTGCAACAAATTCATGGGAATATAATCAGGAATCTAGACGTGAGAGCCATCCATTGGAGACTTGCTCCAATGATGAAGGTTGTGAGGCTTCTCCTCAAAGGGAGTGATGGTTTCGAGAAGAGTTCCAGGAACAGCAAGAGCTGTGGTGCTCAGGGTGGCATCGAGGATCCAGGCTGGCGATCTCTGTGGGAGATGATGTAGCGTTGAATCTTGGGGAGTGTGGCCGGGGGCATCCTCATCAGCAGTTTTGCAACATGATTTTAGGCCTTGTTTCTAATGATATATCCCTAAACTTTGTTCTCCAGCCTTTTAAAAAATTCTGTGAGACATGCAGTATCTTTTAATAGTTTTCTTTTCTACCCGTATCAGTCAGAGTTAACACTGTGGCTTTCTTGTCGGAATCCTGAATGATGCCTAAACTGATACCAGGAATGCTTGCAAGCAACGGGCTTTCAAAGACATAAGGGAATCTGTAATTTTTATATATCCTGGTTGGGGCTAAAGTTCTTGCAGATAATGATGCATAGTTGCAAAACAGCTGCAAATCATGAAATATCTATGAAAGGCACTGAAAGACTTTGCCAAATTATAGGTCTTCAAAGTCTGAAAATTTGTGTTGGAGTGTATTCTAAGGTAGCTAGATTAAGGAAGAAACAATACAATATTAAGTAAAGTTATATTTATTTTTTATTTATTTATTTTTTTGTTTTTGAGACGGAGTCTTGCTCTCGGCTCACTGCAAACTCCGCCTCTCGGGTTCACGCCATTCTCCTGCCTTAGCCTCCTGAATAGCTGGCGCTAATTTATTAATATGGGTGCTCTTAGCAAGTATTCTGGATTGAATGTACTAGCTCAAGTGATGAAGAAGTGGTTCCAATTGCTTGCTTGCTTTAGTGTCTGAAATTTGAATTAAATGGTGCCCATATTAAGTGAAGTTAAGACACTAGGATTCCCTTAGTATTCTACAGAGGAAGAAATCCAAAGTCTTTGAAGATGAGAATGTTGGACTGGATTTATCATGTGTAATCTGCATATACTAACTATATCCTATTAATAAATAGATTGGTACGAGAAGCAGCAACACTTTTGTAAAGTCTCGTGTGTCTGCTCTCCATAGGCTGAGGATTTAGTGCAACATGTTGAAGTGTAAATGGGTTCTCTATTTTTAATGTGGAAAGCAGAATGTGGTTATGCAGTTACTACACTAGACAACAAATCTGGCATCAGAAACAGAACTTTCTGATCCACAGGAATCTTTGTTGATGGTTAATTGGTCATGGGACTGTAGGGTGGAAACGGATGGACAATCCCTTAAGATATTATTTAATTTGTGTTACTGTCAAAACAGTGAACTTGTCTAATAGAGGCCTGATTTGAGTTACTAGAATGGAAGCACATCCCTGTTTTGTGCCCAGGTCTTAATTTATAAAGGAGACATTAGAGAGGCCGATGGCATTGAAAGTAGATTTTTTTTTTTTTTTTTTTTTTTTTTTTTTGAGACGGGGTCTCGCTCTGTCGCCCAGGCTGGAGTGCAGTGGCCGGATCTCTGCTCACTGCAAGCTCCGCCTCCCGGGTTCACGCCATTCTCCTGCCTCAGCCTCCCGAGTAGCTGGGACTACAGGCGCCCGCCACCTCGCCTGGCTAGTTTTTTGTATTTTTTAGTAGAGACGGGGTTTCACCGGGTTAGCCAGGATGGTCTCGATCTCCTGACCTCGTGATCCGCCCGTCTCGGCCTCCCAAAGTGCTGGGATTACAGGCTTGAGCCACCGCGCCCGGCCTGAAAGTAGATTTTTATTACTTCTATTAATACTTCCTGAGAGAAGGGAGCATGCTATTCCTCTCAGGACATAGGGGAAGCAATGGGATGAGTCAAGAGGCAAAAGCAGGAGAAAGGGGAGAGCTCAGGCCAAAGTCTTTACTGGAGGTTCTTTAGGAAATGTGAGGTAGGAGAAACAGTTTAAATAATATCAGCAGACTCTGGCCTGCAGGGGTGGGCCTAGTTGTCTGGAACTTGGTCCTGATTTAGGGCAGTGGAAATACTGGTTTGATGTGTGAAAGGTGGATGGACTGGGTGATTAGGGGGTGGAGACTCCCCAGATTATTGATTTGCATATGAAAAGCATATCAAAGGGCTGAGCCCTTGGCAATTTCTAAGGGCTGGTTAGCCCTGGGAAGGGCAGTCTTTCCTAGCCAGCAATGTTTTTAAGACATCAAAATATTATAAGACACAGGAAATAAAAACATGAGTAATACATATCTTCCATCCATGTGCAGACACAGAACCTGCTGAGTAAAGGGAAGTTAGCCCTTGAGGAAGGATTGCTGCAAGATAGTGCCATAATCCTTTCCCCTAGACTTCTCCAAAGAGACTGAAAGGTATGTATCAAGGTAAACAGATGGTGGAAAAGAATACCCAAACATTCTGAGTGTTTTCTGGATAAAGGCAATACTAATTCTTGGAACTCAGAATGCCATTGTCAGGTTGCAGCCTATGGTGGTTGAAAAGTAAGCAGAGTTTTAATTGTAGGCTCATTAAGACCTTAAATACATTCTGTGGTTATTTCCGCAGTTTGTAAGAGCATGCTTTTGATAAATACGCGTATCAGTTGGTAGAATCCCTACAAAGACCTTCTGTCCTGGAGTAGTGGCTGTTTATGATAGGAAGGACTAAATGGAAACCCTTAGGACTCTCTCTCTCTCTACCAAAATTGTAAATAGTTCACCACTAGCAGAAATGCAGAGTTAAAGTTCACCATCAAAAACTCTGAAACGTGCAGGGATGCTGATCCCACCACATACCCACCTAACTCACCGGTTTGGCTGATGCTGGAGATGATTTGCTTGAATAGGAAGAATATCCACTTGCAGCTACTGTTTCAGATGAGTTCTCCTTACTGAAGAAAATCAATGCATTCTCTAGCAAAAGGTATACAACTATTAGCACAATGAAATCCCTTTTCTCCCAGGAGTCAGCAAACTTTTCTTTGAAGAGCTAGATTGTAAATATTTCAGGCTTGTGGAGCCACATGACCTCAACTGCAACTGCTCAACTTTGACACTGTAGTGAAAAAGCAATGTAGTCAGCATGTGATTGAATGAGTAGAGCTGTGTTCCAATAAAAGTTTATTTACAAAGAGGGGTGGCCACCTTTTAGAGGGCAATTTTGGGAGAATCTATAAACAGGTAAAGATGCCTTTTAATTCAGCCTTCCAGGTCTATGGAAGCCTTCCTGAAAATTCTGGCACAGAGATATATGCACAAAGATAAGCCTAAGTGTGCTACTAGCTGTTATACTTTTTAAAGTTTGGCCCTAGTATAGGAAGAACCAATAAGATCCATGGAATAGAACTGAATCCATAAATGGACCCAAATGTATTTGGGAATTTAGTGTATCATAATAATGTTGGAGTTTGAATGGACAGTTTCCTCCCTTAAAAAAAAAGAGGAGTTATTTACATAATGGGAAATCACATCAAAAGCAATAAAAATAAATGGTGAGGATAATTTTGGTAATAAAAAAGGAAGGGTGAATATATGGGACTGGAAGGGGAGGTGGGTTGGAGCAAGTTTGCTTTTTTCTGTCTCTCTTGGTGAGCAATCTCTCTAGCCAAATCCAGCCTACAACATGTTTTCCTACTGTCTCATGAGCTCAGATTGGTTTTACATGTTTGTAATGATTGGAAAATATCAAAAGAAGAGTAATGTTTCATGACATGCAAAATTTAGATAAAATTCAAATTTTAATGCCCATAAACAAAGTTTTATTGGAACACACACAGACACAAAACAGTTGGCCAGCCCCTGGGTACAGTTTACCAACCTCTGCTTTATCTCGATAACCAGAAAGCACCGAAAATAATTTGCTTTAACCAGCATAGGACAATCACACATTTTTACCAGTGAGGCTAGGACAAGAAGCATTCTGGCAGTAGATACATGCCAGGACCAGAACAAGTTTCTCCCAAGATAATTTTGGTCCCAAGTTTCCATGGCTGTCATGTACATATTTTCATTTCTTTTTCATCGTATTCCAAGGGTGCAAAAAGAGACGCTATGACACCCCATTTGCCTATTAAGTCAGAGTCTCAAGCTTCCACAACCAACTATAAAAGTCTAGTTAACACTCCTCTCTCAGAATATTGGGTGGAATTTCCATCACATCCATGTAATTAAAAGGTTTCGTTTTGGTGACTTTCCAAACAAAAAATTATCTGATATAAGGCGACTCAGTAAATTTACCATTAGAAACAAATGTCCAGCAACGTCTCCCCCTAAAAGTAGAATGATTAAATTCTGCACCTTCTAGTACTCTCTCACGTCCACAATTCCTTTTCAATTGTGTAAACTATTTGCTACTAAGGGAATGCCCAGGCTATCACCCCATTCCTAACTAAAATTTCATCCTTTGAAATCTGATCTCTCCCCAGTAGAAAGGCACCACAGGTTCTAAATTACTATGTGGCAATCGTGTCAGTCACTGGAAAGCTGCTAATGTGTCCCATTTAAACAGGCACATTGGATCTGAGACCAGCACAGAGATAGAAGGCAGAGCTGACAGCTGCTCTGTCAATCGTTTTTCTAGGCTGTGCCCTGCAGCTGTTTAGTATGATCACTTATTTACTGTTTAAAATAGGCATTTTATAACAATAACTCAAAGCCAACTTGGCCACAGAGGAGAGAAAACTGGCCCTTGGGGTCTGGGGAAACTTTGTGGTCAGATATATATTTAAGCTTATGTTGTTTGAATACATCTCATTACTCACTTTGAGTGAGCCCATATCCTGCCACATTAAAGTGATCAAGCTCACCGCAAAGTGACTAAGTGGAAATACACAGCCCACGTTGTCTTTAAGCCCTCCTTATGAAACTAAAGTGCTTAAATACCTAAGAGAGGTTTCCCTGATTCCAGAACTCAATGGCTATGGCTTAACTGCCTCGGCTTTCAGTCTTGGTTTCTATAGCCTAATTAAGTTTGCCGAAAGTCCGAAGCTTCCATAAGAAGTGCTGTGTCGATCCAGTAAATTTTTCTCTTAAACCAATTTGTGGCAAAATGCATGAAGTAAATTATAACAGAGAGAGGGAGAGGTAAAGACAGTGAAGGAGAGATAAAGAGTGGAAGATGAAGACAGTGATGTAGGCTCTATTTATACACAGTTGTCTTTAAAAATGTGAGCATTTCTGTCATTGTCATGAATGCTGTAAATCATCAGGATTGAATAGGCTTTGGTGAGATCCATTTTGCTTATTTAAATGGCTGTGCCGTAGTCCAGCATCTCATGGATGTAAACCGGTCCTCGGATATGAATTGCTTTGAAAAGCAAATCTGCTAGCAGTGTGGACCACAACTGGGCTGTGGACCCTCAAAGGTGGTGATTCCCACCACGTCCCTGTTCAGCTCTCCTATTTGGCCTGTGCAGAAGAAAGATGGATCTTGGAGAATGGCCGGTGGATTATCGTAAGCTTAACCAAGGGGTGACTCCAATTGCAGCTGTTGTACCAAATATGATTTCATTGCTTGAACAAATTAACACACCTCCTGGTACTTGGTATGCAGCCATTGACTTGGTAAATGTCTTTTTCTCCATTCCTGTCCATCAAGCCCTCAAGAAACAATTTGCCTTCAGCTGGCAAGGTCAGCCATATACCTTTACTGTCCTGCCTCAGGAGTATATCAACTCTCTTGCTTTGTGTTATAATCTCATTTGGAGAAAACTTGATCACTTTTCCCTTCCATAACATATCACACTGGCTCATTACATGGATGACATTATGCTGATTGGATCCAGTGAGCAAGAAGTAGCAAACACACTGGACTTACTGGTGAGACGTTTGCATGCCAGAGGATGGGAAATAAATCCTACTAAAATTCAAGGGCATTCTACCTCAGTAAAATTTCTAGGGGTCCAGCATGTGGGGCCTGTCGAGATATTCTTTCTAAGCTGAAAGATACGTTTCTGCATTTGACTCCTCCTAAACCAAGAAAGAGGCACAACGCCTAGTGAGTCTATTTGGATTTTGAAGGCAGCACATTCCTCATTTGGGTGTGTTACTCTGGCCCATTTATCAAGTGACCTGAAAGGCTGCCAGTTTTGAGTGGAATCCAGAAGAGGAGAAGGCTCTGCAATAGGTCCAGGCTGCTGTGCAAGCTCCCTGCCCCTTGGGCCATATGACTCAGCAGATCCAATGGTGCTTCGGGTGTCAGTGGCACACAGGGATGCTGTTTGGAGCCTCTGGCAGGTGAATCACAGCAGAGGCTTCTAGGATTTTGGAGCAAGGCCCTGCCATCTTCTGCAGATAACTAATTTCCTTTTGAGAGACAGCTCTTGGCCTGTTACTGGGCTTTGGTGGAAACTGAATGTTTGACTATGGGTCATCAAGTCACCATGTGACCTGAACTGCCCATCATGAACAGGGTGCTTTCTGACCCATCTAGCTATAAAGTGGGTCATGCACAGCAGCATTCCATCATCAAATAGAAATGCTATATATGTGATCAGGCTCAAGCAGGTCCTGAAGGCATAAGTTACATGAGGAAGTGGCTCAAATGCCAATGGTCTCCACTCCTGCCACCTGTCTTCCCTTACCCAGCTTGCACCAAGGACCTCATGGGGAGTTCCCTATGATCAGTTGACAGAGGAAGAGAAGACTAGGGCCTGGTTCACAGGTGGTTCTGCACGATATGCAGGCACCACCTGAAAGTGGACAGCTGTGGCACTACAGTCCCTTTCTAGGATATCCCTGAAGGACAGCAAAAGGAAATCTTCCCAGTGGGCAGAACTTTGAGCAGTGCACCTGGTTGTGCACTTTGCATGGAAGGAGAAATGGCCAGATGTGTGATTATATACTGACTCATGGGCTGTAGCCAATGGTTTGGCTAGATGGTCAGGGACATGGAAGAAGCATGATTGGAGAACTGGTGACAAAGAATGTTGGGGAAGAGGTACGTGGATGGACCTCTGTGAGTTGTTAAAAGCTGTAAAGATATTTGTATCCCATGTGAGTGTTCACCGACAGATGAGCTCAGCAGAGGAGGATTTTAATACCACTCAGCCTCTTTACCCAGCTACTCCTGTCATCGCCCAATGGGCCCATGAATAAAGTGGCCATGGTGGCAGGGATGGAGATTACGCATGGGCTTAGCAACATGGACACCCACTCACCAAGGCTGACCTGGCTGCGGTCACTGCTGAGTGCCCAATTTGCCAGCAGCAGAGACCAACACTGAGCCCTCCATATGGCACCATTCCTCAGGGTGATCAGCCAGCTACCTGGTGGCAGGTTGATTATATTGGACCTCTTCTGTCATGGAAAGGGCAGAGGTTTGTCCTCACTGCAGTAGATACTTACTCCAGGTATGGGTTTGCCTATCCTGCATGCAATGCTTTTGCCAGGACTACCATCCATGGACTCACAAAATGCCTTATCCACCATCATGGTATTCCACACAGCACTGCCTCTGATCAAGAAACTCACTTTACAGCTGAAGAAGTGTGACAGTGAGTTCATGCTCATGGAAGTCACTAATATTACCATGTTCCCCATCATCCTGAAGCAGCTGGATTGATAGAACGGTTGAATGGCCGTTTGAAGTCACAATTACAATGCCAACTAGATGATAATACTTTGCAGGGCTGGGGCAAAGTTCTCCTGAAGGTTGTGTATACTCTGAATCAGTGTCCAATATATGGTACTGAATCTCCCATAGCCAGAATTCACAGGTCCAGGAATCAAGGGGTGGAAGTGGCACCACTCACCATCACCTCTAGTGATCCATTAGCAAACTTTTTGCTTCCTGTTCCCTCTACATTACGTTCTGCTGGCCTAGAGGTCTTAGTTCTAGAGGGGGGAATGCTACCACCAGGAGACGTGACAACAATTCCATTAAACTGTAAGTTAAGATTGCCACCTGGTCACTTTGGGCTCCTCCTACCTTTAAGTCAACAGGCTAAGATGGGAGTTACAGCGTTGGCTGTGGTGATTGACCCGGACTATGAAGATGAAATCAGTCTACTACTTTACAACAGAGGTAAGGAAGACTATGCATGGAATACAGGAGATCCATTAGGGTGTCTCTTAGTATTACCATGCTGTGTGATTAAGGTCAATGGGGAACTACAACAGCCCAATCTAGTCAGGACTGCAAATGACCCAGACCCTTCGGTTTGGGTCACTCCACCAGGAAAAAAACTATGACCTGCTGAAGTGCTTGCTGAAGGCAAAGGGAATACAGAATGGGTAGTAGAAGAAGGTAGTCATTAATACCAGCTACAACCAGGGTACCCGTTGCAGAAATGAGGACTGTAATTGTCATGAGTGTTTCTTCCTTCTTTTGTTAAAAACATGCTCGTGCATATATACACTTGTGCTACGAAAACATCTTCATTTTATTTCCTTTTTCCTTTATCATGTGACATAAAATTTATTGACTTCACATCAGCATTTAAGTATTGTTCACTTTCTGTAATAGCGTTTGGATTGGGGATTGGTGCATTTCCAGTTGTATAAAGGATAGTTGTATTATGTTAGGTGTAATTATGACATTATTGTCTTTATTTGAAGATTATGTATGTTCTCAGGAGATGTGTATGGGTTCAAGTTGACAGGGGGCAGACTTGTGATGGTTAATACTGAGTGTCAACTTGATTGAAATGAAGGATGCAAACTATTGATCCTGGGTGTGTCTGTGAGGGTGTGGCCAAAGGAGATTAATATCTGAGTCAGTGGGCTGGGGAAGGCAGGCCTACCCTTAATCTGGGTGGGCACCATCTAATCAGCTGCCAGAGAATCAGCTGCAGGCAGAAAAATGTGAAAAGGCTACACTAGCCTAGCCTCTCCCAGCCTACGTCTTTCTCCTGTGCTGGATGCTTCCTGTCCTTAAATATCGAACTCCAAGTTCTTCATCTTTGGCACTTGGACTGGCTTCTCTGCTCCTCAGCTTGCAGATGGCCTATTGTAGGATCTGGTGATTGTATGAGTTAATACTACTTAATAAACTCCCTTTTAAATATATATCTATCCTATTAGTTCTGTCCCTCTAGAGAACCCTGACTAACACAGAGATAAACAATGAGAACACGTGGATACACTAAGGGTAACAATGGGCACTGGGGCCTACTTGAGGGTTGAGAGTGGGAGGAGAGAGAGGAGCAGACAGAATACCCATCAGCCGCTTTGCTTATTACCTGGGTGATGAAATAATCTGTATATGAAAGCTCCATGATACACAGTTTACCAACACAGCAAACTTGCACATGTACCCCTGAACCTCAAATAAAAGTCAAAGAAAATTTGCTCCAGGACCAAAGAGCTTTCCCTGGTTTCTCTCAATGTCAGCACTAGAAACCAAAGTGCACAAAAATCATGGGAAATTCCATTGGCTTTATCAGGCAGTCAACTTTGATCAATCTATGTGAACTATAAGAATAAAATAGGAATTTGGTGGTTTTATGCATAAAAATCAGCTGTTCATTATCTGAAAAAATATTTGTTAGTGGATCAGACAAAGATTTATGGTATCTATTATCTGCGAAAATGTTTCAAATTGCCTTCTTGAATGAGATAATTGTCTCATTCCCTCCCCCACCACTGGATTTAGTTGCTGTCAGATGATTTGCTTTTTCTCTTTGTGAAACTGGAACTTTAAAATAATCAAAGTTGCTCAAGGAATCTTTCCAAGGTTGCATATTTTTTTTTCAAATTAAATTCATGAATATTTTCAGAAATGGGAAATAATATTTTGAAAAGCTCCAAATGAAATAGGTGTGTTTAAATTATACAGGGTTTGAAAACACAATTTCATTAGATGACAATCTAACTTACAATTAGATAAATATTCAAACTCTTTTGAGTGGGAACATTGGGAGACTGGAGGTGAGAAGGGGTCCCAGTGAGTGGTGGAAAGTGATACACCTCACTTTCCCAAACTTTGCCAATCTTTTCCTCACATGCTTCCCATTGTCTCAGGAGTAGAACTGTCAGTGGATGAGGAAGAGCATATGGTTGGCACCCCTGCACTGAATGCCATCCTAAAAGTGTGGGCAAGAGTGGTTAGGATTCTTGAGGGTGAGATGGGTGTTTTGTGGGAGGAAGAGAATTGCAAAATGAAGGAGTACTGGAGTTAGGTAAATAAGGGAAGTCTCTGCTCCCAAATTCAGTCCTACCAGGGACCAACGCCCTCACACATGAGAAGCATAGCCTTAGTGCTCCAGTTAGCACTGGAGGATCACATCACATATTCAGGATTCATGGATGTCAGAGCTGAGAGTCAGCTGTGGCCATGTGATCTGTGGTCACTCTGAATACAGGACCAGGACTGCTTCGGAGTCCATCTGCCTGCCTCTTCATGGAGAGGTTTTTTGTTAGGGCTGCACAAATGGGCCCAGGAACATGTCTTTGTCCTTGAGTACATTTGAAAAGAAGCAGGATTGTCCTCATTCATAGAAATTAAGATTCAGCAAAATGTATGCAACTTGGCTTGGATTGTGGAGGGGCATGGAGAAGACTGTTTGGGGAACCTAGTTCCTAACTAGAGGTGGATGGCCAGGGTGCAGGGGTACATAGGGTGGCCCAGGCTGTCTGTCCCCCCTGTATTGGTTTAGATCCTTTCCTTCCATGAACCTCAGTTTCCCTCTCTGCTGGTTGATGGGTCTGGGGGCTTTCCAAGAGCTTGTCATTCCAAGAGGCCCAAAGGAAATCATCTTAGACAAAGCCTTGGGTAAGGATCGGGTCAGCACAGACCAGGGTTCAAATTGGCTAGCATTTTACCTCCAGATCCAACCCCAGATCTCTCCCTCCAAGCTTCTAGAAGTGACGTTGACTGCAAATGGATCTTCTGAGGTGCAAGGATGTGTGTAGTTTCCTATAGAATATACCTTTGGCTTGGGGCACACCCTAATATTTGTGAGGTTCAAGGCAAAAGTATATGGTGGCACAACAACCAAACATCTTAATGCTTATAATATAAACACCAAGCTACAAACTTTTAAGGAAAAGATATTCTATCCTCAAATTTAAAATAAAATAGGACAAGGAGAAGATTTGGCTTGGTCAGTCGCTCACTGGTGCTGTGCTCCTGGGAAAGACAGGTCACCCCTCCTTCCTGAAGTTCGTATATTTGAGCTTCTCCACCCTGATTGCAAGTAAGAATTACCTTATGGTACTTATGCAAAATACTGTTGTCCGGGCCCCAATCTAGAACAATTAAATATAAATACTGTGGCTGGGGTTGGTGTAAGGCATTTAAACAAAAGATTTAACTTTTAACTTTTTTTACCTTAAAAAATTTTTTTTTTATTTTTGAGATGGAGTCTCACTTGCTCTACTGTCCAGGCTGGAATGCAGTGGCATGACCTCCGCTCACTGCAATTTCTGCCTCCCAGATTCAAGCAATTCTCCTGCCTCAGCCTCCTGAGTAGCTGGGATTACAGGTGCGCACCACCACGCCTGTCTACTTTTTGCATTCTTTTGTGGAGTCAGGGCTTCACTATGTTGGCCAGGCTGGTCTTGAACTCCATACCTCAAGTGATCTGCCTGCCTCGGCCTCCCAAAGTGCTGGAATTACAGGCATGAAACACTGTGCCTGTCCAGGTGACAACTTTTGATCTGTAAAAGATTGGACTTATTCTCTTAGAACCCTTTGGCTCCTAATATGTCTGATTCTAAAATAAAAATTCATTTCAGAGTTCAAAAGCTTTCTTTTTTCATATGCTTTTCCTAAATGCTAAATCATTCTATTTTTATTGGACTACATGGCCTTTGCCTGAAAAATAAAATCCTGAGCTCTTGACAGCCGAATGTTGCTGATTAATTTTGATATTCTTGAAGGCTGGCACCTGAGTGGCATCTCATTAAGGGCTCAGTTCATTCAATATGGACCAGGTACTGGATGAGGCACTAAGCATATCAAGAAGCATTCCATCAATTTCATCAAGAGGGAAATATGTGAATATTTGGAGGCAGCTGTCTTTCTCCAGAGCAACTTGATAGGATTTCCCACAGTTGCCTTGCCTTGCCTTCTCTAGAATGATTTCAATATATGAATTTCCTTCTTCAAACATGTGGGACCTGAAGGCCTTTAAAGGCAGTAGGATCATTAGGACTTACTCGTTACTTCTAGATTCTAGTATTCAGAGCATTGCTTTATTTTCATCATTGCCCTAAAGTTACGACTTTAAGATTGAGAATAAATAAAACACAAATCTGGTTTTTAGAAGACAGGGTTTTATTTGAAATAAAAGGGTTGTCATTCTCCCATGTCCCATTATTCTCCCTTCTTGCTAACCTCTAAGCCCTTCTTGGTATATTACAGTTGAGAAGAAAATCTTTCTCTTCTCTCTCTTTGGAAGAAAATAGATTTATTATCTTTTATTCTATCCGGTTCTTGACTTCTTCACTTACTTGGAGTCCTAGGCAAATACTCCTAGGGGTGAGTGAGGGGATAGATGCATAAAGGAAGAGACTTATTCTTTTCAGACCTATTTGCTTCTTCATATGTCGTATTCTATGAAAATGCCCTTTCACTGTTCCAAAGTTTGTTTTGTTCATATTCTTTCCCTCATCATTAATTCATTTTGTATTTCCAGGCCATCTTCATATTCCAAAGTCCTACAACTCTTTTGAAAGAAATAGTGCAGCCTAATGCTCTGTTAGTTTAGTTTCACAATCTCTGTATATCATTTTCCTGTCAAAATTCACTGCATCTACTGAATGGATGTTAAGCTGCTCCTAAAACAATCAATATAAGTTTTCTTTGCAATGTTTTTTCTCATTCTACCCTAAAATGCATCTTTCCCTCCTGTCTGGCCAGCCTCCTCCCTGTTGAACTATTAGTCAATAAGATTAATACATTTATCTGGTCATTTATTGAACAGATACTTATATTGGGTCCCATGTATGTTTGTGTGTGTCTCTGAGGATGGTTCAGATACTTGGTACACATATGCACACATTTCACACCTGTCACTGTAGTAGCCAAGGATGTTAGTTCGCCAACCTCTGTAAGCGGGAAAATGGCTGTTATTGTCATCCCAGAGATGTAAAGGAGGTGTTTTGGCAAAAGAGTGAGAGCAGAGAAATATTATTCTTTTGGACTCTTCCGTGCTTTGGGTTAATGAAAGTTAACTTTCCAACTTTTATTCTCCTGGCTAACAATTGGAGGAACCATTTATCACAGGGCAATACAGATGAATAAGTATAAAGTCCAAGTGTCTTTGGAAGGGCAGTCTTCTGGCTCATCTGAAACCACAAAAACTGCTCTTTCCAAAGAAACGCTTGTAGCTGTCAAGGTCAAGGGCAAGTCTCTGAATTCCCTTCTTCATCTCAGCACTCTGTTCTGAGATTCTGCTTTGGCTGTGCCAAAGAAATGGTAGCTGGAGACAACCACATTTTTGGGGACTTGGTTTCTACACTTCTTGCATCAAAAAAACTCAAGAGCAGATGCACTTTTGGGATGAAAACTTGTACTCTCCATATACACCATGGAATACTATGCAGCCGTAAAAATGAATGAGATCATGTCCTTTGCAGGGACATGGATGAAGCTGTAAGCCCTCATCCCCAGCAAACTAACACAGGAACAGAAAACCAAGCACCGCTTGTAAGTGGTAGTTCACTCATAAGTGGGAGTTGCACAATGAGAACACATGGTCACAGGGAGGGGAAAAACATACACCAGGGCCTGTTGGGGGGTGGAGGGTGAGGGGAGGGAACTTAGAGGATGGGTCAATAGTTGCAGCAAACCACCATGGCACACGTATACCTATGTAACAAATTACACGTTCGGCACATGGATCCTGGAAGTTAAAGTAAAAGTAAAAGCAACAAAAAAAGAAAAGTTGGAAAAAGAAAAAAGAAAACTTGTACTCTCTTGGTTTGCAGAGACAGAAGTTACCTTGGTGCTGGGAACTATCAAATCATTTACTCTGGATTACTCTTTTCTCCTTCAAATCTTTCTATTTTTAAATTTTTATAGAAATGCCAGAAAATATTTAGCATAGGTAAGTAAATATGGATTGGAAGTAGTTTTGCTATATCACTCAAATCTAAACTCCTTCTGGGTTATACGACAAAAAATGCACAATGATTTATTATCGAAAATATTTGTTATGGTCGGCTGACCACTGATTGATCTTCAATCAGTGTTGCTGAAAACAAAAAAAGGAGGAAACTTCGGATTTGTAAAATAAAATATTAGTCCAATTATTGAAGTCAATTCACTTTCTCAACATCAATACCAATATTCTGAATTACTTTGCTTATTGTCTCTGGTCTTCTTTATTTTTGTAAAATTGAGGTTTAATTTACATACAGTGAAATGTGCAGATCTTGAGTTCACTGGTTGATGAGTTCTGAAACACCTTTATAACCCACACCATGTCAAGTTATAGCATATTTTCATCATCTCGACCTTTCTTTTTGTCTCTTCCCAGTCAATCCCCGCATCCTTCATCAGGCAACCTTTTTTTTTTTCTTTTCTCTTTTTTGAGACTGAGTTTGGCTCTATGTCCCAAGCTGGAGTGCAGTGGCACAATCTCGACTCACGGCAACCTCCGCCTCCTGTGGTTCAAGTGATTCTCGTACCTCAGTCTCCCAAGTAGCTGGGATTACAGGCACCCACAACCACGCCCAGCCAATATTTGTCTTTTTGGTAGAGACAGGGCTTTCACCATGTTGGCCAGGGTGGTCTCGAACTCCTGACCTCAGGTGATCTGCCCAGCTTGGCCTCCCAAAGTGCTGAGATTACAGGTGTGAGCCACTGCACCTGGCCCATTGTTCTGATTTTTATAACCCTATGTTAGTTTTTCCTCTTTTAGAACTTCTATTAGGTTGATGCAAAAGTAATTGTGGTTTTGCTATTACTTTTGCAGCAACCTAATAATAATTGGAAGCATACAGTATGTAATCTTTTGTGTCTTGGATCTCTCGCTTAGCCTAATGCTTTTGAAATTCAACTGTGTTTTAGCTTGTATAAACAGCTCATTCTTTTAAAAATTTTAATTTTTTTATTGATATGTAATAGTTGTACATATTTTTGGGGTACATGTGATATTTTTATACATGTGTAAAAGCTGTAATGATTAAATCAGGGTAATTGGAGTACCCATCACTTCAAACATTTATCTTTCCTTTGTGTTGGAAACATTACAATTCTTCTAGCTATTTTGAAATGTGAAATAAATAGTTCATTCTTTATTGCTGAATAGAATTCCTTTGTAAGAAGAGGCTATAATTTCTTTATTTATACTCCTGTTGCTGGAGACTTGGGTTGTTTTCAGTTTAACAAAGCTGCTATGAAAATTCCTGTGCATATCTTTAGTGGACGTATGTACATGTTCCTCTTCAATAATAACCGAGCAGTGAAACTGCATAATTATAAAGTAGATGTATATGTAACTTTTAGAAATCACAAATATTTTTAAAATGATTGTACAATTTTAGACTCTCAACAGAAATGTATGTAAATTCGCAACAAAAATGTCTGAAAGCTCTGTTTATTAACAGAGTAATGCTTTTAATTTTATCAGTCTAATAAGTATGTAGAGGTATCTTATGGATTTCATTTGTATTTACCTGACGACTAATGATGTTGAACATTTTTCCATGTGTCTATTGACCATTTGTGAATATTCCTTTTGAAATGTCTGAGTCTTTTGCCATAAAAAAATTGTGTTGTCTCTATTTTTGAGTTACAGTAGTTCTTTATACAGTAGGTATACATGTATGGATACATGTTCGTGTGTGT
Organism: Chlorocebus sabaeus; assembly: GCF_047675955.1. Lineage (NCBI taxonomy): Eukaryota > Metazoa > Chordata > Mammalia > Primates > Cercopithecidae > Chlorocebus > Chlorocebus sabaeus. The sequence goes on from NC_132915.1 coordinate 12,373,757, forward strand.
GTGTGTGTGTGTGTGTGTGTATAAAGATAGTTTGTTTCCTTTCATTCTATGATTTGTCTGATGATTTTCTTTCTTTCTTTCTCCTTCCTTCCTCCCTTCCTCCCTTCCTCCCTTCCTCCCTTCCTCCCTTCCTCCCTTCCTCCCTTCCTCCCTTCCTCCCTTCCTCCCTTCCTCCCTTCCTCCCTTCCTCCCTTCCTCCCTTCCTCCCTTCCTCCCTTCCTCCCTTCCTCCCTTCCTCCCTTCCTTCCTTCCTTCCTTCCTTCCTTCCTTCCTTCCTTCCTTTTCTTTTTTGACAGAGTCTCGCTCTGTCACCCAGGCTGGAGTGCAGTGATGCAATCTTTGCTTGCTGCAACCTCTGCCTCCTGAGTTCAAGCAATTCTCCTGCCTTAGCCTTCCAAATAGCTGGGATTATAGTTGCGGCCACCACACCTGGCTAATTTTTTGTATTTTTAGTACATATGGGGTTTCACCATGTTGGCCAGGCTGGTCTTGAACTCCTGGCCTCAAGTGATCTTCCCACCTCGGCCTCCCAATATTCTGGGACTACAGATGTGAGCCATCACACCCGGCTACATCTGATGATTTTCTTGATGGTGTGTTTTGAAGAGCAAAATATTTTCGTTTTGGTGAATTTTAATTTATACTTTTTTTGAATAATTAAAACATCATGTGTTCTGCCTAAGAATTCTTTGCCTATCCCAAGATTGAGAAAATAGTATCCATCTTTCTAGACTCTTTCTAGAATCATTTGGTGTAAACGTTCATATTTAAGCCAATAATCCCTCTGAAATAAACTTTTGTGCACAGAAAGACGTAGGGGAGTTGAAGGTCTTTTTTTCCCATGTGGTTATTTAGTTATTCAGTATTGTTTGTTGAAAAGACACTCCTTTTCCTCTCCCATTAAATTGCTTGTGTTGATACCTTTATGGAAAACCAATCGGCTATATAAGCATGTATTTATTTCTTGATTCTCTATCCTGTTCCATTGCTCTATAAATCTAAACTTACTTCAGTGTCAGAATGTCTTAACTACTGTAGGTTTCGTAGTAAGTTTTGAAATCAGTTAGTATACGTCTTCCAACTTGTTCTTTTCTAAAATTGTTTTGGCCATTCTAGGTGCTTTTTTTTTTGATATAAAATTTAAAGTCAGGTTATCAGTTTCTATAAAAACAGTCTTCTGGAAATTTGATTGGGATTATGTTTAATCTATGCATCAACTTGTAGAGAATTGATTTCTTAACAATATTGAAGCTTTTAATCTATGAACATGGCACATCTCTCACTTTATTTAGGTCTTCTTTAATTTATGTCCACAATGTTTTGTGTTTTTCAGCTCAGAAGTGTTATACATATTTTGCTAAATTTATTTCTAATTATTTTTCTTTGGGATACTAATGCTGGGTTTTTTTTTTTTTTTTCTTTATGATGGAGTCTCACTGTGTTGCCCAGGCTGGAGTGCAGTGGTGCAATCTCAGGTTACTGCAACCTCTGCCTTTCAGATTCAAGCAATTCTCCTGCCTCAGCCTCTGGAATTGCTGGGATCCAGACTTGTGCCACTATGCCCAAAGAATTTTTGTGTTTTTAGTAGAGGTGGGGTTTCACCATGTTGGCCAGGCTGGTCTCAAACTCCTGACCTCAGGTTACCTTCCTGCCTCAGCCTCCCAAAGTGCTGGGATTACAGAAGTGAGCCACCATGCCCAGTGCCTTTTGGATACTATTCCAAATGTTATTTTAAAGTATTTTCTTTCCAATTGCTTGTGGAAATTGCATTAGCCTTGTATCTTACAATCTCAATAAATTCACCTATTAATTATATTTAAGAGTAGCTTGTAGTTTTTAAATGACTTTGTAAGTGTAACAGTCATATACTCTGAAAATAAACACACCTTTACGTCTTTATTTCCAATCTTTATGGCCTATATTATCTTTTAATTGCTTTATTTTGTAGGTTAAGACTTTTAGTACAAAATCAAATAGAAATGGTGAAGACAGATGTCCTTTCCTTGTTCTTGCATTCAGGAGAAAATTTCCAGTCTTTTATCATAAATTATGATATTCACAGAAAGTTTTTGATAGATGGTCTTATCAGATGAGGAAAAGTCTTCTTCCCTTCCTATGTGCAGAGGTTTTTGTGTGTTTTTCATTTCATTTTTTAACAATTATAAATGTGTTCATAATTTTTGCATCTCTTTAAATGGTCATATACTTCTTCCTTTTTTATTTTCTTTATATGGAGGATGATACTAATTGACTTTCAAAAGTTGGACCACTCTTGCATTCCTGGAGTAAACCCTGTCTGGTCATGATATAGTACTTTTTGAAATGTATTGCTAGATGGTAACGCCTAATTATGCTAAAAAATTTTGATATGAAAGTTATGTTGGCCGCATTGAATGTTGGAAAGCGTCTTTTTTATCTTCCAAACACTTTGTACAATATTAGTTGGTGTTATTTCTTCCTTAAATGATTGATGGGATTTGCCGGTGAAGTCATCTGATCCTGAGGCTTTCTTATTGAAAAATGTTCTTTTAAATTGTAAGTTTAATTTCTTTAACAGAGGTAGGGTTATCCAAAGTTTACATTTTCTTATTTCATTTTAGCATATTGTATCTTCCAAGGAATTTGTTCATTTGAGCTATTTTGTCAAACTTATTGGCATAAAATTGTTTGTAATTTTTCTTATTTTTTAAAATGTCTGTGAGATTAGAATAATGTCATCTCCTTCAAGGGTGAAACTGGCAATTACCATTTTATCTCTTTTTAAATAACTGTAGATAGGGGTTTATTATTTTATGAATACTTTCAAGAGACCCATTCTCAATTTCATTGATTTTCTCTATTATTTTTCCATTTTCTATTTCATTGATCTCTACTTCACTTTGATTTTCATTGTTTTATTGCTTTTGCTTTAATTTCCTCTTCTTTTATTATCTCTTAGGGTGAAAGTTTAGATCATTGCTTTTAAAACTTTCTTTTGTCCCATCTAAGGATTTCCCTCTAAATGTTGCTTTAGCTGCATTTCACAAAATGTTGACATGTTTGTTTTCCTTATCATTCAATTTGAAATATTTTCTAATTCCCTTTGTGATTTATTTTTCACTGCATGAGTTATTTAGAACACTGTTGCTTAGTTTACTTAGAAATTTTCATGCTATCTTTTGTTATTCATTTATTGTGCCAAAGATCATACTTTTAGTTGCTTTGTTATTAGCAACTTTGTATACATTCAGTTCTTTGAAGTTTATTCAGACCTTTTCATGGCCCAGCATATGATTTATTTTGGTGAATGTTTCATGTACACTTGAAAATATGTGTATTCTGTGGTTGTTGAGTGCAGTATTCTATAATGTTAATAAAGCTAAGTTTATTGATAGTGTTGTTCAAATCTTCTATATATTTATTGATTTTCTGTGTATTTGTTCTACCGATTTTTGAGAAAGAACTGTTACATTCTCCAACTTAAACTAGAGATTAATCTCTACCTTAGCTCTGACAGTTTTTGTATCATATATTTTGAACCTGTATCTTAGGTACATACACATTTAGTATTGTTACGTCTTCTTAATGAATTGTTTATTGCATCATTATGAAATATCATTATCTCCATTCATGTCCTAGGGATCTTTGGAAGTTTGAACTCAACAGTGAAGACTTAGGGTATCTGGCAGAAGAAATTTCTAAGCAGTAAAGCATTCACGAGTAGCCTGGATGATTCCAACAGCCTATGGTCAGATGTTGGAGAAAAGAAATGACTTAACATTGGAAATTATATTTAAAAGAAAAGCAAAGCATGAAAGTTTGGAAAATTTGAAACCTAGCCATGTGGTAGAAAATAATGCCCGTTTTCACAAGAAGAATCCAAGCAGGCTGAGGTGCAACCACTTGCTAGAGATATTCGCATAACTTAATGGAGCCAAGTGGTAGTAGCCAAGACAATGGGAAAAAGTCCTTGAAGGATTTTTTTTTCCAAGATGGTGGATGGGGGCAGGGTTAGCATGCCTCTCCCACTTGGAAGAACAGAAAAGTGTAAGGAGATTCACACTGTGAACTTTTTCAAAGAACCACCACAGGAAGTTACCAGGAAAACTGAAAGAATTCACAGATCCTTTGAAAGAGGCCACAGCATACTCTGCAAGACAGGTGAAAAGCTGTGAGTTTTCGGAATGTAGGAGGGGAAGAGCCTGCCTCCAAACACACATCTCCACCGAGGAATCTGAAATCCAGATCACAGGAGAAGGCTTTAACCCTATTTAAAGCTGGAATGGATTTAGGGAATCACGTGAAATGTAAAAGTAGAGAAGACAGTGGGAAGAGCCTTGTAGGCATTCCCAGTCTCCAGAATGAGCCCAGGGAAGCCATCCCTGACTATATCTCACAGGGCCCCTTGGGGAAGCCAGACAGTGAACTCAGGGAGGGGTTACAGGGAGAAAGAAGCACCCAACTGAGTTTTGTGATATAATTTCAAGTGGGCATGAACTTCCTTGAACAGAATTCAGGGGGCAAGTGGAAACTGTGCTACAGATATGAGTGTAGAAGCTGGGCACCTGGCCTTGCAGGCAGATGGAGAGGTGTGTGGCTTGAAAGCTATGCATGCTTTCTCAGTGGCAAAGCTTATGGCCTAGGGTAGGACTGACCTGTGTGCACAGGCTGCCTGGATCTAAACCCAGTGAGTGCTGTTAGCAGGGCACTGTGGGAGTGAGACTGACCTCACCAACTGCATGGGAGCTGGGTGAGGCCTACCACTGCCAGCTATTCCCAACTCCCCTTGTGAACTCTACTGCACAGCAGAGGCAGTTATACTCCCCTCTGAAACATAGCCCTTCTGGCCTGAGAACCATCTCCCAACCCCTACAGTGGCCATGACAGTCCCCACCCAAGGAAAGTCTGAGCTCAGACCTGCCTAACTCTCTTCCACTTGATAGTGTTTCTCTACCCACCGTGACAGCTTAATACAAAGGTCATAAACTCTTGGGAGCTTTATGGCCCCTCCCATCACTTGAGAAACACCAGAATATTCCTCTGGCCACCTTAGGGAAAACTCAAATTCCACTGCTACTACTGCAGCTGGTGCTCAGTCTTTCTAAATTAACTCAGACAGTCTCAGATATTCAGGGTTCACATAACCTATGAAGGAAAACCTATCAGATTAATAGCAGATTTATCAGCAGAAACCTTATAAGTCAGAAGGGATTGGGGTCTCTCTTTAGCCTCCTTAAACAAAATAATTATCAGCCAAAAAATTTGTATCCAGCAAAACTAAGCTTCATAAATGAAGGAGAGAGAAAATATTTTTCGGGCAAACAAATGCTGAAAGAATTTGCTACTAGAGAACCTGCACTACAAGAAATGCTAAAAAGAGTTCTAAATTTTGAAACAAAACCTCAATATATACACCAAAATAGAACTTCCTTAAAGCACAAATCTCACAGGTCCTATAAAGCAACAACACAATTAAAAAAAAAAAAAAAGCATTAGGCAACAACTAACATGATGAATAGAATGGTACCTTACATCTCAATACTAACATTAACCATAAATGGCCCAAATGCTCCACTTAAAAGATACAGAATGGCAGAATGGATTTAAAAAACCCACAAACCAAGTATCTGCTATCTTCAAGAGACTCACCTAACACACAAGGACTCACATAAACTTAAGATAAAGGACTGACAAAAGATATTCCACATAAATGGAAACCAAAAGTGAGCAGGAATAGTTATTCTTACATCAGACAAAGCAGATCTTAAAGCAACAACAGCAAAAATAGACAAAAAAGGACATTATATAATGATAAAAGGATTAGTCTAACAGGAAGGTATTACAATCCTAAATATATACGCAGTTAACACTGGAGCTCCCAAATTTAAAAAACAATTGCTAATAGATCTAAGAAATGAGATAGGCAGCAACACAACAATAATTGAAGACTTCAGTACTCCACTGACAGCACTAGACAGGTCATCAAGACAGAAAGTCAAACAAAGAAACAGTGGACTTAAACTATACCCTAGAACTAATGAACTTAACAGATATTTACAGAACATTCTTCCAAACAACTGCAGAATATACATTCTTCTCATCAGCACATAGAACAATCTATAACATAGACCATATGACAGGCTGCAAAGCAAATCTCAATACATTTAAGAAAATCAAAGTCATATCAAGCATCTTTTCAGACCACAGTAGAATAAAACTGAAAATCAACTCCAAAAAGAACCCTCAAACTTTACAAACACATGGAAATTAAATAACCTGTTCTTGAATAAGGGGAACATCACACACCGGGGCCTATCATGGGGAGGGGGGAAAGGGGAAGGATTGCACTGGGAGTTATACCTGATGTAAATGACGAGTTGATGGGTGCTGACGAGTTGATGGGTGCAGCACAGCAACATGACACAAGTATATATATGTAACAAACCTGCACGTTATGCACATGTACCCTAGAACTTAAAGTATAATAATAAAAAATAAAAAAAAAACCCCCCAAAAAAAACAAAACAAAAAAAACATTTTAGTAAACACTGAAATCAAGATGGAAATTTAAAAATTCTTTGAAATGCATGATATTGACACAACTTATCGAAACCTCTGGGATACAGCAAAAATGGTGCTAAGAGGAAAGTTCATAGCATTGAATGCCTACATCAAAAAACCTGAAAAAGCACAAATAGAGATAGTCTAATGTCACACCTCAAGGAACTAGAGAAACAAGAACAAACTAAACCCAAACCCAGCAGAAGAAAAGAAATAACAAAGATCAGAACAGAATTAAATGAAATGGAAACAAAAAATTACAGAAGATAAACAACAATCTGCTTCTTTGAAAAGATAAACAAAATTGATAGAACATTAGTGAGATTAACCAAGAAAAGAAGAGAAATCCAAATAAGCTAAATTAGAAACAAAACTGGAGATATTACAACCAATACTATGGAAACACAGAAGATCATACAAGGCTACTATGAACACCTTTACACACAGACTAGAAAATCTAGAGGAGATGGATAAATTCCTCAGAATATACAACCCTCCTAGATTAAATCAGGAAGAAATAGAAACTCTGAACCGACTAATAACAAGCAGTAAGATTGAATCAGTAAAAAAGAAATTGCCAACAAGAACAAAAAAGACCAGGACTGAAGGGATTCAGAGCTGAAATCTATCAGACTTTCAAAGAAGAATTGGTAACAATCCTACTGAAGGTATTCCAATGATAGAGAAAGAGGAAATCCTTCCTAAATCATTCTATGAAGCCAGTATGACCCTAATACCAAAACCAGGGAACAAAGAAAGAAAACTACAGACCAATATCCCTGATGAACATAGATGCAAAAAACCTCAATGAAATACTAGCTAACTGAATTCAATAGCATATCAAAAAGAGAATACACCATGATCAAATGGTTTTCATACCAGAGATGCAGGGATGGTTTAACATATGCATATCAATATATATGATATATCACATAAAATTAAAAACAAATATCACATGATCATCTCAATAGACACAGAAAAAGCATTTGATAAAATCCAGCATCTCTTTATGATAAAAACCCTCAACAAAATTGGCATAAAAGAGACATACTTCAAAGTAATAAAAGCCATTTATGACAAACTCACAGCCAATATCATACTCAATGGGGAAAAGTCAAAAGCATTCCCTATGCGAACTGGAACAAGACAAAGATGCCCACTTTCACCACTTCTATTCTACGTAGTACTGGAAGTCCTAGGCAAGCAATCAGATGACAGAAAGAAATAAAGGACATCCAAATCAGTAAAGAGGAAGTCAAACTATCACTGTTCACTGAAGATATGATTCTATACCTAGAAAACCCTAAGGACTCGTCCAGAAATCTCCTAGGTCTGATAAGTGAATTCAATAAAGTCTCAGAATACACAATCAGCATACACAAATCAGTAGCACTGCTATACACCAACAACAACCAAGCTGAGAATCAAATCAAGAACTGAATCTCTTTTACAACAGCTGCAAAAAACTTAAATATTTAGGAATATACTTAACCAAGGAGATGAAAGACTTCTACAAAGAAAACTACAAAACACTGCTGAAGCAAATCACAGATGACAGAAACAAATGGAAACCCATCTCATGCTCATGGTTGGGTAGAATCAATATTATGAAAATGATCATACTGCTTAAAACCATCTATGTATTCAATACAATTTCCATCAAAATAACATCATCATTCTTCACAGAAGTAGAAAAACAATCCTAAAATTCATATGGAACCAAAAAGGAGCCCAGATAGCCAAAACAATACCAAGCAAAAAGAACAAATCTGGAGGCATCACATTACCCGACTTCAAATTAGAACACAAGGCTATAGTCACCCAAACAGTATGGTACTGGTGTAAAAATAGGTACACAGACGTGTGGAAAAAAATGGCCCAGAAATAAAGCCAAATACATCCAACTGATCTTCAAGAAAGTATACAAAAACATAAAGTGGGGGAAAAGATGCCCTATTCAATAAATGGTACAGGGAAAACTGGCTATCTATACATAGAAGAATAAAAATGGATCCTCATCTCTCGCCTTATACAAAAATCAGCTCAAGATGAATCAAAGACTTAAATCTAAGACCTGTAACCATAAAAACTCTAGAAGATAACATCAGTAAAAGTCTTCTGGATATCGGCTTAGGCAAGGAATTCATGACTAAGAACCCAAAAGCAAATGCAACAAGAACAAAAAGAAATAAGTGGGACCGAATTAAACTAAAAAGTTTCTGAATAGCAAAAGAAATAATCAGCAGAAGAAACAGACAACCCAGAGAGTGGGAGAAAATCTTAGCAAACTATGCATCCAACAAGGGACTAATATCCAGAATCTATAAGAAACTCAAATCAGTAAGAATAAAACAATCCCATCAAAGAGTGGGCTAAGGGCATTAACTGACAATCCTCAAAAGAAGATATACAAATGACACAACTTATCAAAACCTCTTATAAAACCTTCTTTGAAAGAAAGAAAATGAAAAAAAATGCCCAACATGACTAATTATCAGGGAAATGCAAATTAAAACCACCATGCAATACCACTTTACTCCTACAAGAGATTTGGGTGGCCAGAGGTGGGATGATATAGTTTGGATATATGCCACCACCAAATCTCCTGTTGAAGTGTAATCCCCAGTGTTGGAGATGGGGCCTGAGGGGAGGTGTTTGAGTCATGGGAGCAGATCCCTAGCAACTTGCCGCTGTCCTCGTGACGGTGAGTGGGTACTCACAAGATGTGGTTGTTTAAAAGTGTGTGGCACCTCCTTGCTTCCCTGCTTTTACCATGTGATGTGCCTACTCCTCCTTCATCTTCTGCCATGAGTAAAAGCTCTCTGAGGTCTCCCCAGAAGCTGAGCAGATACCAGTGCCATGCTTGTACAGCCTGAAGAACTGCGAGCCAATTAGACCTTTTTTTTTTTTTTTGAGATGGAGTGTCACTCTGTTACCAGGCTGGAGTACAGTGGCGCGATCTCGGCTCACTGCAACCTCCGCCTCCTGGGTTCAAGTGATTCTCCTGACTCAGCCTCCCGAGTAGCTGGGACTACAGGCGTGTGGCGCCATGCCCAGCTCATTTTTGCATTTTCAGTAGAGATGGGGTTTCACCATATTGGCCAGGATGGTCTCGATTTCTTGACCTCCTATTCTGCCTGCCTTGGCCTCCCGAAGTGCTGGGATTACAGGCTTGAGCCCACTGCACCCAGCTAGACCTCTTTTCTTTAATAATTACCCAGTCTCAGTCATTTCTTTATGGCAAAGCAAGAATGGCCTAACATGCACTGATTCTCTTATTTATTGCATCAGAGGGTGACAGTTCTGGGTCTACCAAGATCCATCCCTCTGTCAAGTCTCCTGCCTGGACTTAAAAAATTTGTGAATGGCCTGCAGCAAGTCATGCGGCAATAACCTTTAGAGTTAAACTATGTGCAGCATGATTTTATCTTTGTTTTCTCCTTGGCAGTTCCTTTTTACTTTCTGGCCTTTTCCTCTTCAAACTAGACCTTGGGGCATCTTATTATAAGCAGAAGGAGGAAACAAAGTAGACAATTTCTTGGCTTTTCAAGTTCAAAAGCTTGTTGTGATTTTTTAAGAACATGGACTTTTGAGCTATAAAGTCTGAACCCAGATGGACTCTTGGAAGAATTCTTTTTCCAATAAAAGTCAATTATTTTTTAGATCTCCAACTCCCCAAGAAAAGATAAAGATTCCCAAGGACGTGTGGTGGAGAAGAATGTCAGAAAAGATAATGAGAGCTAGATGCTCATGAGATTCTGCCAGAAGGGGCCATGCGCCCTTCCACGTCCTGGCTGAGCCCTGATGAGGGGGCAGGGGATCTGAGAGCAGAGAGGACTTATGCTAGCTTCTCTGTCAATAGTTTCTAGTTCCTTAGAATGGCAAATGTCAAAGTATAAGTTTTCTTAATTAAAAAACACGACTTGCATAGAACTCGACCATGAGCGCATAACAACAGTGGATTTAAATCGTTAATGAGGGAACCGCTGAACTGTAGAGCTAATATGAAGGGGAATACAAGAACGTGATGCATAACAGATGGATGTATTCTTATAGGCAATACAACCATACATTACAGGATTATCTGTCCTACTGGTTATAAATAAATTGCAAGTTTACTGACCAAAATAATTTGCAACTTATTGATTTTTTTATAGGAAGAGTTTGGTCCTTAATTAACAGTAACAAGTCGAACAAAGTTGCTTCCCTTAGACTATGATGGCTCAGTTAAGGAACGATATTGCCCCTGGTATTAAAAAAATTGGTTTTTGGTGGGTAAGAAAAAATCTTAGATATTACAATGTTGTGGCCCTCCTCAGTTCAACACTACCAGAAAAGTCTTATTCCTGACTATCTACTTTATCTTACTATGGGTAAATTAAACCAATTAATCAGTCAACTGATTTTTTTTTTTAACTTTAAGTGGCATTTTCTCCCAAATTTGTATTGTGGTAAAATATACATAACAAAAAAATTACCATCTTAACCATTTTTAGGTGTACAGTTCAGTGGTATTAAATACATTCCTAACATTGTACGATCATTACCGTTATCTGTCTCCATAACTCTCTTCATCACATAAAACTGAAACCCTCTACCCATTAAATGATAACTCCCCATATCCCCCTTTCCCCCTTTCTGCAACCTCTGGCAACCACCATCCTATCTTTTGTCCCTATGATTTTGATACTCTAAGTATCTCGTATAAATGGAATGATACAGTCTTTGTATTTTGGTGCCTTATTTCATGTAGCACAATGTTCTCGAGGTGTATGCATGTTGTAGCATGTGTCAAAATTCCCTTCCTTTCTAAGGCTGCAAGATATTCCATTGTCTATATGCACCACATGTTGCTTATCAATTCATCCACCGATGGCCGCTTGGGTGGCTTCCATGTTTGGCTATGGTGAATGATACTACTATGGACATGGGTGTGCAACCAACCAATTGACTGTTAATGACACGAAGTGGCTGAAATCAATTAACATTAAATTGGAATACAATTAAATTTTTCTCCTAGGCAGGTTACTAATGAAAATGACAGTTGGGGACTGCTACTCTAGAGCCCCAGTGACCCCTAAGAGGCCTTGTTACATGACGCTCCACACTTAATTTTAAAGAACACCCAGACATGTTTTGTCTTATTTCTAAATTGTGGATAACTCTCTTGAAACTAAGGGAAACATAGAGTACAAATGGTTGCATGGGGCATCTAGGCAGAGTGGGCCAAAGACATCTAGCTTCAGAGAGTTCCCCCCAAAGGCATGAGAACGGAAAAATATCTGCCTGGGATCCAAAGTCCTCAAGATTCAGCTGGGTGAGAATAGACCTGGTGCGGACCAGAGCTGGAAGAGTGGCTCAGAAGATGCCACAGCAGTTGGATGACGTCAGGCAGCAGCCACACACTGTTCCCTGGTACCCTCGCATCCTTCTGGATTGTACCTGTTCCCACCGGGGTAGGGAGAAAGCTGGCCCTGAATTCAATCAGATTACCTTTCCAATAGCCATCACAATGGGGACTCAAAATGGAAACTAAGCTTACGCAAAGAAAAATACAGCACATCGTATTTCTTATGTCCCCTACATGTGTGGCGTGGAATTTTGCTTCCTTACATGTTTGGAAGGAAAAGGAGGTGAGGAGCACCCAGTAATGCAGTGGATAGAATGACGAATTCCCGAATACTTCTTGAGAATCTGCAGTAGACACTGAGCAAAGCCAATGAAGGGCCTGCCCTGGGTCTTGGTGAGCTTTTCCTGCAGGAATCTTTACAAGCGATGGGATATGGGGGCATAAGGATTGTTAACTTTGTCAATGAAAGGTCAAACATCCAGGATTGAATTAATTAGAAGAGATGACAGTCTTTCTCCAGAAAATTTGGCTTCCACCTCTTCCCTTTTGCCCACTGGGCTATGATGTCTTTCAGGTGGTAAAATCATGTCTGAATTGAAGTGCTGAGGACTTTTCTTCCTGAGCTGCTGGAAGCCCAAGGAAAGAGCCCTGAGCGCTGTGAAGTGAAGTTCCCATGAATAATTACGATGAGATTTTATTGCCAAATAAAGCATTCAGTTCCATGGGCTAAGGTAACCAACTCCGCATAAATGAGGAGAATGGCCCAGGGCCTATGTTAGCCACAGCTGCACTCAGCTTCTAGCCCAGAGAAAGCTCCATCGGAACCCCTGTAGCGTAAAAGATATTTCTGAGAAAATTGAAACCCTCATTCTCATAGACATATAGAATGAACTTGTGTTGGACATGTATTCAACTCATTAATGAGGAAGTCAGTAAGACGGTAAAGCTGGTTTAAGGAGAATTTGAGGAACTGAGTATTGATAAGCATTTAAAAATATATATTGAAATTATTTGCCAAGTTAGATGCAAAACTTTTTAATGCCTACATGGCACATAAAACCAAAAACTGTGGAGTTATTTTATGTGCTAGAGAGAAATCGTTTGTGTTTCTCCTGGACAGAAGTCTATGTTATGAAACATCACAGAATCTAATTACTAGTCAGCAAAGTCAAACACAGGTATCTTCTTCCAATTTAATACTCTCTGGGCAGGCCTATTAAGCCATGCCTGTTGAAAGAACCTCATTCTTCCCTTTGCCTTATTTTCAAGTCTTGGAAAATATATCTTAATAGTCACTCTTTGAAAAACTGCTGACAGTGTCTAGAGCTTATCAAAGAGCTATAAACTCTGTTAAATCAGTGCTTTGGGGCCTGAATATATATGCACCATAATTGAGGAAAACACACAGCCCATTGCAGAAGAGCCCTGGCTGGAGGAAGGGACTGGCTGGGAGATGCAGGGAGCTAACAGCATCTTGTGTCATTGAGCATCACGTGATTATTACTTTGGACTCAAATAGGGATTTTGGCTCAGCTTAGGTAAAAAAAGAAAATGGAGCAAAGAGAACAGGTCGTTTGATTTCTGCTTCAGCCACTGACTGAATGGGTGACCTGGGCAGCTCACAGAAGATCTCTGTAGGTGGTGGCTTGTCTTCAAAGAGGGCCCCCAACAAGGAAATCTGCCTCTAATTTTAACACCATCGTGCACATCCCCCGTTGTGATGTGGGCTGCGCCTGTGACTCAAATTTTCCAATGGAATGTTGGGAATTGATGCTACCTGTGCCTCAGGAAGTTTTACAGCCCCTGTGTTTTGTTTTTGGAAGCAGTTAGACACATAACTGTGACTGTCCTGCTGGAGAGGGAGGCCACAAGCAGGGGCCCTGGAGGATGAGGAGCCACATGGAGAGTGAGGCCTCAGAGAGGAGTGCAGAGGTTCTGGACATGTGAGTGAAGGTGCCACCTTGGACATTCCAGCCCCATTAAGGCTCCAAGGACACCAGACCCATCCATCGTGTGATAACAGCCAACAAGAGCCCCGGGTGAGTGCAGCAGGGCTGCCCTGCCAAGCCCCTCAGCCCACAGAATTGTGAGAACGATTAAACTGTTGTACTCCACTAAGGTTTGGGTTATGATGGATAACTGGGATGCTGCTCCCAGCAACCACTTCTAGGATTCCCTTCCAGAATGACTATGCCTTGATTCTCAGTCTGATGGACAAGGTTGTATGTGCCTCACACTTATGAAATCAGCACTATTCTGTAATGACAGGCACACAATGCTCACTTGAGAAAGGAAGGCTTTGTTGCATTTGAGAGGGGTGGAAATGCTACTCTGCTGAAGTGAGCACCTGGACAACAAAATGGAGGATTTTAGGAAGTTTCTCTTGACTCAAAAGGAAGATTGCAGCCCAGCTATAAAGGAACCCATGTCTGCTAAGTTCCCTATTATATTTTCCTCATGCTTCTCACCTTGATGTTTTTGTTCCACTCAGGTCTTTGTTCAGACTTCACCTCCTCACAGGGAACTCCCCTGGGCCCCTCTCTAGATTGGCCCCTCTGCCACCCCAGGTTCCTTCCTGTGCTTTATCCTGCTCTCCAACTGACGTCATATAACTCCTTTTTTTCTTTTCTTTTTTTTTTTTTTGAGATGGAGTCTCCCTCTGCCACCAGGCTGGAGTGCAATGGTGCGATCTCGGCTCACTTCTACCTTCGCCTCCCAGGTTCAAGTGATTCTCCTGCCTCAGCCTCCCAAGTAGCTGGGACTACAGGTATGTGCCACCATGCTGGCTAATTTTTTTTTTGTATTTTTAGTAGAGATAGGGTTTTGCCATGTTGACCAGACTGGTCTTGAACTCCTAACCCCGAGTGATCCACCTGCCTTGGCCTCCCAAAGTACTGGGATTACAGGCGTGAGCCACCACACCCGGCCATGATGTCATATAACTTTTTGTGTGCCAGTGTCTCTCCCTAGACTACTAGTTTCCTGAGGGCAGGTACTTTGTCTTTTTATCTCCAGCCTCCCAAACATATTTTCCAGTCAAGGAATATTTGTTGAGTGAATGACTAGTGTTTCCTAAGTTGGGAAAGAAAGACTAGAAATATTAAAGAACTTGAGGATCCCAAGAGGAAAATCTGATGATGTCCCAAGGAAAGAGCTGTGTGCCTGTATTTGGCAGTACTGACTGAGGCATTGGGAGGGAAACATTCTTTTTTTCTTCTGTATTAATTTGGTTCCATAAAGAAGAAATGCCAGGAAGCTGTGGAAATGTGGAGGAATTTGGGATGGACCTCTACCATAGTGAAAATGCTGAAGCTAAATGCCTTAAAAACACACCAATGAAAGCCATTTAAAGGAACTAAAGATGTCATTGCCAAGCAAAGCCAGACTGTGTGAGAGACTCCCTAGGGTACAGTTGAGCCTGATGAGAAAACGGAATTTTGGGGGCAAAATTAAACTTCATTGCAATGATGAAAAGTTGCTGCATCTTCTGTTGAAAGAAGCCAAGGTGCACCATTTCTTGCTATTGCAAAGTTGTACAAATCACTGGAGAAGAGGCCTTAGAGAAGAATCCTGGAGCAACCCCGGGTGAGAGAAAGAGAAGCCTTGGATGACCAAATAGGTCTATTCCATCTCTATGTGGATGGTTTTATTGCTGCATAGCTGGGAGCTCTGAGCAAACCTGAAAAAGGAAGAATTACTTGAGGATGAGATTTACTATAGCAACAAAATAGTTGTCTCCTAAGGAAACCCGGTTGAAAAACACAGTTTACAAGATTTTAAACAGAAACATACTTTATTTAGAAAATAAAATAGCATCATGATTGTTTTAAACTATTTGAGCCTACCCTAAAATAAACCTTACCCTTCATAAATCTTGTCTGTGGAGTAATTTTTGAATTCAGAATAACTAACATTTGAAATTGCGTGATTTGATGTAAAATAAAACTAAGCTCCCTTTCCTTTGAACTATTTAAAATAGTGAATTTCAGTATTTTCTGAAGATGTAAATACTGAAGGTTTTCAAATTCCTCAATATGATATCAATAAAGAAACATAGTGTCAAATGAACCTCAGATGTGGTTCTTGTTTTTTCTTAAAAAATTCAAAAACATCCAACCTCAAGCTGCTCCTTTCTGTCCACTGCTTGTTCTGTGTTAGTGGCTCAGTTATGTTGTGCAAGTCACCTGCAGATCCCACGGTGCTGTGTTGTGTCTCTCCTTAGAGTCTTTTCTTGAGATCTGGGAGTGGATTGCACCAGGTCTTGCCATGGAGACTATTTCTGGGTCACAAGGATCTCAGAGATGGGAAGGGAAGGTCAAGGAATTACCCATGTGTGATAGCTGTGTACAGAATAGGTGTTGCAAAGAGATGCAAACACAAAACTGGATTCTGAGCTGCGCCTTGTACTCAGCTCTCAGCATTTTTCACTTGAAAGGGGCTTCAGGAATCGTTCAGTCACCATTTTCACAGTCAATTACTGAGATGGAAATAATGTCAGACTTTAAAAGAAACCTTTTTAAATGGTCTAATTCTAAGAAACTAAGGCTCATAGAAGCCCAGCAACTTGTCTAACGGCCCAGAAAGAATGAAAGGTAGAATTTGGAGAAGGGTGTGAGTAATAGTTGATTAACACTTAGAAAATTATATTAGGGCAGGAAAGTCACAGGCAATCTTTTTATGTCATGGCTTATGTTTCTGCATGTTTGCCTAACTGCAAAGTGTTTTGTACAAAGAAACATTTAGGGACTCTTGAACTATTAAGATTTTTTGTGATACTAAAGAAGATACTAAAGAAACTTGAATGTAAATGGAAAAAACGAAACTAGTGTATGGATATTTTGCTTACAGTTAATTTAGTTAATGTGATGTATGCACATAGTTTAAAAGACAGTAAAACCTGTCCTCTATCTTACTTGATTATCATCATGCTATTTTTCTTCCTAAAGGAGCCAGTTTTCTTCTATTTATTCTGGCATTTACACCCATATTTCTATATAATATGCTATTTTATAGAAATAGTAATATAGGCTAATTCTCAATAATTTGAGACATTAGTGATTAAGTTCTATGATGAGCTTCAGTGAGCTTAAGTCTGAGGTTATAGAATGTGGAATTGGCAAAGTCGGGATTTAAAGTCAGATCCTTTGACACCAAAGACCAATTTTTTCCCCAATTTTTCATACAGCCTGTATAACAAATTTTCATACAAAGAAAACTATACTTTTTGGGCATAACTAGACATTGCACCTGCTGCTACCTTCTTCTTGCATGAAGGAAAACCATTGAAAAGAGTTCTGTGGGTCTTGTGGTGAAATATAGTGTCATCTCTGTAACTTATTGCATGTAGCTGTATGAGTGGAATAAAGAAGACACCTGGCGTCTGGTGGTGTGAGGAAGAAGGCCAGGCTTCCAAGTTAATTTTGTGAGAGTATGAGGACAAAGCTGAGTCCAGCAGGTAGCAGGACTGAAATGTTTGTTCCTGAGGTTGATGCCCTCACAAAGATCCTTTGAACTCAGGCATACAGATGGCAGAGGGAAGCTTGGGCTATGGAGGTGTTTCTCCAACACAGGAGTGAGAATTCTTCTCATGTTGTATTTACCTTGGGCAGGCAAGGTGTCTCCATTCATGAGAATGTAGTGTGATCTGCCAAGGTATAGCTGAATGTAACAGGAAGAGTGAAAATGACTTCTACTCTTCTCTCGCGGACTGGGGAGGAAGATGGTTTCTGCCTAAGAACATGATTAGATTCTTCAAAGGTGTTACTAAAAGATTTTGACAGTATCTTCAATCAGCTAAGGAAATGGCCATTATGAGGTATCTCATTCTGTGACGGCTGTCTCCTGCACTAAAACTAGCAGGTCTGGAATTGTGTGTGGAGTGGTGACGGTGGAGGGCCAAGGAATTGAGATAAATTCCTTGGTGTAGCAAAGCAAAGGGGAAATTCCACTGTGACACAGGTGGCCTTGCAAATCACGGTGTGGGACGACAATGCTCCTGTTCTTTCTGTTGTTTTTAAATTCGAATGTCTCTTAGAATTAGTATTTGTCCTTGGAAGTGGCGTGTGTGTGTGTTTGTGTGTGTGTTTTGGTCTGTTTGATTGACTTAAGAGTTACTTCTTGGGCATGAAAAGAATAAAGCAGCAAAGTCACAGCTTATTCTGGTGGAGAGACCTCAAAAGAATGGGACTTGGGAACCTCTCCTCCCCCAAAGACCAAATGCAGACTTGATCTCTGTTCTGCTGGAACCCAAAGAGCTTTGCTAGCATAACTGTTTGCACACTGAGAAATGCAGCACCATAAAGACACTGAAGAGACTAATCTCTGTGAGCAGAGCATGGGATTTTCTAGAAAGGTGGCAGAAATTCACATGGGGATGAGAATTAGACAAAAGCGCTTTTGCAAAAAAGGTACATAACAGCAAAGTTAGGAACTAGGAGCATCCACAAAATCTCTCTTTGTGAAGTTTTCACTTCTTAGTTGCTGTTTTCTTTTGGATCAATAGAGAAGCCTTAATTAGGATACAGAAAAATATAGATGTTTGTCCCTTTTGTTTTGTAGTTCCCTTGTTAGTTTAAATCTTCAGTAAGGTTTTGTGTGTGACGTGGTGAGGACAAGAGGACTGGACAGTGAAGGTGGGTGTGTCTTACCCCTCATCAACCCCTTTGGGGGAATCTGTGCAAAGGAAGGTGTCCTGGGAACTGATCAGCCATGAAGTTGGAGGAAGCGTGATAAGAGACAATGAGGACTGGCTGGGTGCGAGTCAAACCCTTTGGGAGGCCAAAGTGGGTGGATCATGAGGTCAGGAGTTCGAGATCAGACTGGCCAACATGGTGAAACCTCATTTCTACTAAAAATACAAAAATTAGCCAGGCGTGGTGGTGTGCTCCTGTAATGCCAGCTACTCAGGAGAATCGCTTGAACCCGGGAGGCAGAGGTTGCAGTGAGCTGAGATCGCACCACTGCACTCCAGAGCAAGACTCCATCTGGAAAAAATAAAATAAAATAAGAGAGAGAGAGAGAGAGAGAGAGAGAGAATGACAATGAAGACCAATTGCCAAGTGAATAGATCAAGAGAGAGTCACATGAATCTCTTGCCTCTCCTTTCTTACACTGTGTTAAAGGAAGATGAATGGTGAAAGTAGTAGGCGAATGTAACTTTGGTTACATTAGCTTATTTAAGGAATAGCGTGATTCTACAACAAAGACTGGGCTGTGAAAATCAGAGCTCATTTGTCTTGAAAATGTCACTAGCTGCCTCGCTTTTTCATTTTACTTGTTTGTGTTTTTAGGGTATCAAGGAACAACTGATGTGAACACATGCGAACATCAGAACATGCAAACGTGTGAAAACATCTGTGACCGAAAACTGTAAATTAAAATACACACTCTAGGAAAACACATACAGCTCTGGAAAAATGTTGTTGGTGGTAATAATATAGTTTTTGGAACTTCTCAAACTGCCTGCAACAAGAGGTAGGGCAACTAGACGGCAAAACCCAAACCCATGCAGAACATTAACAAAATTAGGAAATAAAATATCCCCAGGAATTTCAAAATACAAGTGGGTGAGGGTAAACCACCAACAGCCACAAGAGCTATGAGCTAATGGCTTCTGCATGGGAGAATTGAGAGGGGACACTGATGTATGTGATAGATCTGAGAATAGGAGAACCCCCACTTGGCCAAACAGGGATGCACCGGGGAGCAAAGCAAGTGAGAGCAGTGTCTGAAGCTGAGAGCGCTTTTCCCACTCCTATCGCAGTTATGTGAGAGGGACGGCGGCAAGGTCTGAAGGCCCAACTCCTGTGAACTCTCAAAGCAGAGCAGCATGGCTTCCCTCCACGCCAGGGCCCACACTGGGGAGGGCCTGCTGCATGGGAGTGAGGTTAGCAAGACAGGGCTAAGACAGATGAAGAAAAGAAAGGGCCCAGACACAAGTGAGGAGGAAACAAAGGGAGGGCATGTGAGACACCGAACACCTTATGTCTTAACTCCTCATGGGAATAGCCGAAGAGGGAACTCTGTGAAGTTAGACAAGCTGCCAAAACCCAGACTTCTCCTCAAGGTTTAGGAAAATGAAATTCACATCAGAATGAGCAGTAGAACAATAATTAGGGAAAATTCCATGCATAATTACTAAGGAATAAAAGATAATGGAGAACATAATAATATCCTTGCAGATAATGAAAAACTGACAGAAAGATGCACTGCCTTGTGTTGTTTAACCTCTTCACTTTAAAGATGAGGACAGTGAGAACTGGAGAAGTTTGGTAAATGGCCATGCTATCATAAAATCAAATGGAGACAGAGCTAAGGCTGCTGGGCCATAAACAGTTAGACAACCTTGTGAGCTTTGAATCTGCTCCTCTGCTCCTCTGATGTATCACAGATAACGTTTAATCCTTTTAAGCAATTATTCCTTATCATTCTGTGATATGTTAAGTGTGACTGGGGTATAAATTCCCTTTGGAAGTGTTACATGGCACCAACAACTGGCAAAGGAAATCGGAATACAATCCATGTCTTCCATGTTCACTTTATCTGTTGATGATTTTTATAAAATTACAAGCTAGAGAAACGAATCTTTTATAAAAGAAACTCATCATCTTTTACTGACAATTTAATGAATATGTATTAAGTACATATATTGATATTTAATCCTGATCCCCTTCAAGATAGGTGGATTTGAGATGTTAAATGAGACTGAAGAAAATTGACTTAAGAATAATTGAAGATTATTTGTTCTCAGAAACTTGTGTGAGTTCGAATGTGTGTCCAGAGCGTGGGGTGGAGAGAGGAAAGGAGAGGGGAGAAGGGAAAAGGGAGGAGAGAAGAGAGGAGAAGGTAATAATGAGCAATGGCTTTCCCCAAAGAGCTGGAATTACGCAAGTCTCCTTGTTCACAGTTTGCAAATGTTGAAACAAAGTGTGTTTTCTCTTGGTCTCAGCTCAGTGGGGATCTTCAAATTGCTTCCTGATCATGCCGACTAGGTGCAGTCTTCCCTGCATGTCAGCATCACCGCCATGATCTTCATTCCCATAGTTGCCCTACTCAGATGGAGGAGGGAGCTCCCTGGGCAGGGTTTCTTAAAGCCCAGACAGGCTTCATGCCCACTGAACCCTCAGTGGGGATAGGGGCCTGGCCCTGGATGGACAGCTAGGGCTGAATATGTTTCCACATGGCTCCTTACTCTGCTCCGGAAAAGCATTTTCCTTAAGAATCCAAGTTTCATCATTTCCATTTTCCCTGTTACTGGGGCTCTGCCCACTTCTTCTCTCTCCTTTTTTAGCCTGATGTCCTTATAGACTCTGTGAGTGAAACACCAGCTCTGGACTCTTGCTGTCTCTCATATTATCCCTGACCATTATTTATGTCTTCCCAATGGGTGACTCACCTCTGTTTAGTTACAGGGATGAGTGAATTTCTTAGTGTACAATTGAAAAAAACTTGAGGGGTATAAAATGAGGTAGAAAAACAAATTAACATTTAGAAGTATGACCTCACCACCCTGACACACAGACATCAAGGATATGGCTCTTTGTTACATCATTTCTTTTAAGTGGGCACCATATACAATTCCCAGTGGCCATCTCTAAGAGAAGGTGATGGCATTACCATGATAGAACTGAAAATGCACACAAAACACAAAAGAAGCCAAAAAACATATAATGAGAAAGCGTGTGTGGGAAAATAAGTTTGCTATATGTACACGCAAGAGGGATCTGAATTTACGATGTTGACAGAACCCATATCTTGACCTCTGAGGCCAACCTGTTTGGGTAACTACAGAGTTTGCAAATCTAAGTCATTCTAAGTTGGTACCCTCTGGCTGTTGGCCAAGATAAGGTCTGAAGTCCAGACCTCCCAGTGACTGAGTACAGAAAAATGTTAATGCTTTGGAAGTGTTTCAAATCTTTCAAGCCATTAGGGGACCATTTTGTGTTCTAAGAAAGATAATTTACTAAAACAAATTGTTATCATATGAAATAGCCAATGCAACTCTTTGAGTCAGTTGTTTATTTCTTATTTCCTAGCAGGCTAAAGGCACCCCAGTTGACATTCATCTCTTCCTACCAATTCTCACATTGCCCTTTGAGTGTTACCTTATTACATTATAACACTTGGACCAATCTGCCTTGTGTTAAAGTTGTTTGGTACTAAAGTAAAACAAAACTGTGTATAAGAGTATCATATGGAGACAGACTGACTTGGAGGAACAGGTGGGCCCAAGTCCCATAGAGAACACAGGGGGCCAATAAGGGGCTCCCTGGTCAAGGCAGAAAGAACAATAGAGAGAAGGCAAATTAGGCAGTGACTGCTGACTGACACATTTCACCTGGTTTTTTTTTTTTCTAGCAACATCTGACAAAGTTTTGCACCATGTATACACTGGGTAGCAAATAACTTAGACAAGCAAGAGGTGCCACCTGGCACTGGGATTTCAGGAGTGAGGGCGATGAAGAAAATCCAGCCTTGGTGAGTAGGGAAAGGGACAGAGAGGAGAGAGGATGGTTTGGCTGGAGTTGACTTAAGAAAGAATTCTCAAAGGTTCAAGACTCATTGCACACAGTGGAGTCCAAAGACGACAGAGAATCGAACTGAAAACACATCCCAGGGTATCCCACGTCTGTTCTAGGAAACTATAAAGAGCTTTCCCTAGCATAGACATTCACCTCTGGCACTTTAGGAAAGTTGGCCCCAAAATGTTTCTGGATTGATTTATGGTAAGTTCCCCACCTCGTCGTTGTTTACATTTTGAGTTAAAGCTTTCTTTCTTGTTATGGGGCTGATCTGAGCACTATAGGATGTTTAGCAGCATCCCTAGCCTCTGCTCACTAGATGCCAGCAGCACCTCCTCATTGAGCTGGGTGATAGCTGCTCTCTCCTCCTGGGAGCCCTTGAGATATCCGTGTGATTTTGAGGTCTCTGGGACATGACATGTGGAAGCCACACTTTTTCAGGCAGAGTGGAGAGGCTCCTCCTTCTTTTTTACACCTTATCATCTGAGGAATAAAACATGTTGTGGTCTCCTATATTCTTCTGACATGTTTAAGGAACACCGCACAAAGTCAAATAACTTCATCTTTCCTTTTTGGTCTGGGATAAAATGTGAACCCATGGGGGCCCTCCCATAGGACCACTCAGTGACAGGCACCATCTTGTTCTTTGCATCCCTGTGCCCTCTGACAATGCTCTTTTTGCTATTTCTCCCCTTCTCCATCTCAAGAAGCCAGACCTTGATATTCCCAGATCTTGGAGGTTGCAGAGCAGAAAGATAAGTTTTCCCAGAAAAATTTTCTGCCTGGTTTTCATTTTCAAAAATTTCAACTCATGGAAGAGACTATGCTGTGTAGTGAGGGAAGGGAGAAATATTTCTTAAGTCAGAAGGGCAGTAGATACCTATGGGCCCCAGGGAGATGATTTTCCTTGGCAATGCCCTCAGCGGGGTTGGAGACTCTCAGAAAGGAGACATACCTGGTGTACCTAAGGGTTTTTATGTTCTTCCCACCAGAACTTCTGCCTGGACAGCAATTCCCACACCTATGCTTAACTCAGAAGCATAAAGTTACCTGCTTCTTCATCTTTGAGGGTGAACCCTAAAAACTAACTACTGTGTTGCAAGACCATGTGATCCTCAGGGGCAGATTCCAAAGATGGCCATGGTATCTCCTATCTTGAAAGCTGTTTTGCAATGCAACCTTGCCTCTCCTATCAAAACGTGAGGTCTGTTTTCCCTGCCCTTGAATCCTGGTTGGCTATATAACTCTTGAAACCAACAAAATGCTGCATAAGATGCTGCATGACATTCAGGGTTAGGGCTGTGCAGCTTCTGCCTGGTTCTCTTGAGACGCACCATCAGTGGGAAGCCACAGGTAGGAAGTCCAATCATCCTGAGACTGCCGTCCTGGAAAAGACACGTGTAGTTGTTCACGGTTGAGAGCCCCAGCTGAGCTCCCAGCAAGCATCTAGCCTCATCAGCCCGCCACGTGCTGACGCACCTTGGGCATCCCGCCCAGTGGAGTGTTTGGCTGCCTGAAGCCGAAGTCAACATCTGACTGCAGCCACATGAGAGACTGAAGCAAGAATCATCCAATCCAGTCATCCCCAGATTCCTGAATCACAAACCATGAGCAAAAAAAAGGGTTGTTTTAAGCCATTATGTTTTTGGGATAAGCAATAATAGATGGAATAAACTCTCTGAATTTTCTGTTCTCTTCAGAAACCCTTGGACTTCCACATGACCCTGGGGTGGCCAGAGCCACATTATAATTTAGTGGATTTTCTCACTAGCCCTGCAAGATAGAGGTCCTGAGTCAGATTGATAAAATTTTACTTTTGATTTAATAATATGACTTTTCCTGCAAACATGAGCTTATGAAGGAGAATTAATTCTTGCCATACTTATCTACCTGACTGTCTTTTCCTTTAGAATGAATTCTTTCCTAGCAGCTCTTCAATCCTTTCTGTGAATAGGTTCCTGAGAGGCCCACCCAGAGCCTCATCAGAAATAGCAGACACGCCTGAAATTTGAGGTCAACACTGAGACTCAAGCTAGAACCTCGGCTGCTCTTTCCACAGATGATTGTGAATGAGCAAACAGGCACTGTTAGTCCAGCTTGTGATGCCACCAGAACCTGAGTTTCCTTTGGATCATTGACCCAGGCCACAACATGAGCCCTGGTCACCATTGCCGTGTCCACTGCTGCATCCCTAGCTCCTGGTCTGCTCTTAGCACATAGTAACTACTCAGTAAATATTGGTTGCATGCATAAAATAAGGTTGAGAAAGAGGGCTGAAACAATGGGATAAGGGATTTAGGTTAAATTTAGGCTTTACAAGTGAGGCAGGAGAGTTAACAAATGCTATATTTTTTCTTGCCATTGCTTTAGCACAAAAAACCTTTTTATCTTTGTGTTTTCAACCTAGAGGAACTTCAGTCTTTATCTGAAAGGGAAAAATGAATTCAGCCCTTAGGATTTGTTCCTCAGTTTAGTGATGCATAGGTAACCTTCAGGTTTCTATTTCTTTTCTTTTCTTTTTTCTTTTTCTTTTTTTTTTGAGACGGAGTCTTGCTCTGTTACTCAGGCTGGAGTGCAGTGGCACAATCTCGGCTCACTGCAAGCTCCACCTCCCGGGTTCACGCCATTCTCCTGCCTCAGCCTCCCAAGTAGCTGGGACTACAGGCACCCACCACCATACCCAGCTAATTTTTTTTGTATTTTTAGTAGAGACAGGGTTTCACTGTGTTAGCCAGGATGGTCTCGATCTCCTGACCTAGTGATCGACCCACCTCGGCCTCCCAAAGTGCTGGGATTACAGG
This sequence comes from Chlorocebus sabaeus, assembly GCF_047675955.1. Classification (NCBI taxonomy): domain Eukaryota; kingdom Metazoa; phylum Chordata; class Mammalia; order Primates; family Cercopithecidae; genus Chlorocebus; species Chlorocebus sabaeus. Next base: position 12,398,968 of record NC_132915.1, read on the forward strand.
CGTGAGCAACCACGCCCCGCCTCAAGTTTCTATTTCTATTCCTCCCTCTGTAAAGCTGATTTCTTTCAAAGTTCCTTTCAAATGAGAGATCACATTTCCCTTTAGACGTTACTCTAGGTCTCTATATTTATTATCAAGCTTAATTAAAAAATAACACCCCAGGCTCCTGAAGTGTTCTAGTTCCTACTTGTATGAAGTTTAAATAAAATATTTGATTTTTCTCTCTCTAATTCCTCTGTATCTAATAAGTGAGTGTTGGTCATAACACTGCATGCAAATCAGGTCCCTTCCAAGTGTTAATTCTAGCTCTGGAAACAAGAGTAAATACGTGTACTATGGCATATTGTCAACCAGGTTGTCTAGAGTTTTCTAGATAATTCTGTACAAACTTTTTACAACATGACATTCATCACTTCTGATATTGTCAAGAATAGTTCAGTTTGAATTCCTATTACTGATTCTTTATTCTCCCTTTTAAAGTATATTAAGTAAAAGACAGTTTTCAAGATAATCGTGACAGGAACTGCCCTCTGTATTAATAGCATTTACATGACAGTATTTGCATTATTGATATTTTGGGTATATTCTGTGTATCAAGAATGGGGATGAAGGGTGCTGATATTTGAGTACAGAATTTCTTGGTGTTCTCTGGCCAGTGCGCCAGACAAATCATGTTTGTCTTTGGAGGTCCCTGAACTTTGCCGTCCTCATTGGCCTTAGTCTATGCATTTATAGCAGCATCGCACAATTAAATATTATTTTTTACACTAAATTAAATTTTGTACACTTAATTAAATACTATTTTGTGTTGTTTGTTTTCATTTTAACTTTGTTAGCCTTGTTTAGAACTCAGAATGGCTAGAACTGTGGCGACTCAATGTTAGGCCCCAATAAATACTTGCTGCTTGTTTCACTTTTTTATTTTCAAATCTATGGGCTTGAAATCAAAAAACATTTCTGAATTAAAAAAAGAGTGATTAATTCTGACCTTCTTCATTTTGATAAGCTTGGGCTAGGGTGTGCCTTGTCTCATGTCTCTTCGATATATATTAAAGAGAGGACATTTTCCAGTGGAACTGTTGTTATGCTTTACAAAACAAACAGAATTTTTATTTTGCAGAGTGTTTATTAAACAAACATGTCCCCAAGTTTTGAAGAAAGCTGGGGAGGACTGGGAGCTAATTTTTCTCATTATTAACAGGACCTCTGATCCCTGAAGGGAGGACCCAGAGTCACCAGCCTGCCAAGAAACACCGAGCATCTGCTCTGGAGAAGGGAGTTAGGAAGGAAACGTGTGAACCACGCAGCCAGACCGGTCTCCAGATGGCGAGACCTCTGAGGAATTCATCTGTGGTCAATGTGAGCACATCCTCCAATAATTGGTTTCAAGAGATGGAACTCCCGCTTGCTGTCTGGTGGCAGGCACTGTCTCAGGAGGAATGGTTTGGGGCACAGGGTAGCAAATGGTGCAGTGTCTTTTTTTGCATCTTAGCATGGGCTCTTGTCTTGGACACCCTAGTGGTGACTGCAAAACAGCAGGATGGTCGCACCATGGCGTGTGGAGTCATACCAACTTGGGTTAGAAATTCTGTTCGTCTTTTGATTGCAGTTGATAATACCTGCTTCAGAGAGTTGTTGGGATGATTACATGCAATCATGTTTAGAAAACCTCCCTGGTGCTTCTTGACAATAAATGGTAGCTAATGGAATTCTTATGTCTGCTTAGAGGAGCCTGGGAAGGAAGACCTGCTGAGACCAAAGGAAACAAGTTGTTTCTCTGGAGGACAGAGAGATTTTCCTTCTTTGTAATAGAATGTGGCTTCTATGGACCTCCCCAAATAAACCATGGTACAAAGAGGCATCAGACTGCAAGATGTCATTAAGTGACTGCCCTGCCTGCTTTTCCATAGGGAATGGCTCTTTTATGGAAAGAGTTGAAAAGCCTTCAATTTACCATGATAAACTGTTTACAGATATGTTTTTATTTCAATTTGTCTTTTAGACTTTATTACTCAGAGCACGTGCATGGAAACAAGCATTTGGGTTTTAAAAGATGGGAGTGTTTAGTCATTGAAACATTTGGCCAGTCCCACTCAGACTCTGTGGAACCACAGCTATGACTCCTTGGAGAGAAATCTTGTCTCTTCTTCTTTTTAAGGTAGTTTAAGCAAGGCAAGATGGTCCCATTCTTTGCTTTGAGTTTCAAAGAAAAACTCATTTATTCACCCTTTGAGTTGATTCCTGAGCCCATGGGCACACAGGGCACAGGACACACTTTGCTGGGGAGATAGCATTGGTCTGGGTGGCAGGCAGAATAAACCCCAGCAGACCCAGGCACTTTCCATGGATTTATGCAGGACACTGGGAAGAAGGAAAAACAGAACCTTGGCATTCATGCAGACTCCCTGTCTCTGGTGGATATCCCCTATGGAGTTTCGGGAAAGGAAAAAGCCACTAGGATATTCCAGACATTAGCATCCTTAGAAAATGAGAATTCCATTAAAGCAGGGTGACTCCAGGGTAAGAGCTGCAGAAGGCAATAGGCCTTCTGTGTGTGCTCCGGAGGCCTGCTCAAAGCATTTCTGGACAACGCTTCATCATGCTTCGTGAAAGCATCATCAGTTATTGATTTCTGCTTTCTCTTGGGTGGAGAAACCCCCCAGCTCCGCTTACATTATTCTGTTTTCAGCCTTTGCTCAAGTGCAAAGTGCCCCAGATGTCTCATTGCTCTTCCGTCTCCTTCTTACTGACTGCACAAACCTGGGAGGCTCCTTAGACTCCTGTGATCCATGAGGCATTAGGGTGTCAGGTGAGAGGCATTAATTGGGTGCATGGTCACCAAGCAAACCTTGGAAAGAAAGCACTAATGAAGAAGCAGAACCTCCCCAGGATAAGGCAGGAGGAACCTGGGCTACCATGCCTGGGACATGGAGGGCTTCATCTGACCCACCCGAAGATGCTCTTCTATTCCAAACATAGTCACAGACCTATTGATTGCTGAGATGTGTTTTAAAAAGCATCTGGAATCAGGCAATTAGTTTCTGTTTAATGCAGAATGTCAAAACAGGGCCACCGATTCTCTAATTGATCAATTGGTTCCCTTGAATGGTAAGATATGGACTTAGCCAATGGGAGTAATAAAGTAGAATACAAAGTTGAGAAAGTGGAGCCAAAGATTTATTAGTCTTCCAAAGAAATACATTGTTTATCCTCTCATTTCCCAGTAATTGCTTGTTTATTAAGGTAGCCACTCAGAGAGAAAGCCAACGGCAGAGACTGTCAATAGTAAAGAGGGGTTATGTGTTTACCGAAAGTAGATGGTATTGTGTTTCAGCTATTAGAGCTCTCAGACCATAAAGAAGCACAGAGAAAGTGCCTAGGCTGTACAAGTAAGTATGAGGCATTGTCCATTGCAAATGGGAATTTTGCTAGAGCCAATGGGCTTTAAGAGAAAGCTGCTTCCGAGTAAAGGGAGCTACTGGATGTGATAAAGTTAATCTTTAGAGCTGTGTGCTGGGGAGATAGCAGGTTACCTGGCAGAGTTCAGGCATTTGGCTCTGTGGATCATGGTTTCAAACACAAGTTTGTCATGTATGAACTGCATTAAGAGCTGTGTGACCTTAGATCTGTTACTTAACGTGTTTGATTTGATCATCCTTATCTAAGAGGTAAAATAGTTAAAATGTGGAGTAAGGATGTTGAGTGGAAATCCCAGCTCTGCCACTTTTTAAGCTATGGGATCTTGAGCAAGTTACTTCGACTCTCTGTGCCTCTGTTCTCTGGTCAAATGAAGGGGATAATGTGTAGCAGCATTGATGTTCAGACCTGGATGGGTCTGGCCTACCTAAATTTACTTGCAGGTGAGCTGCTGGTGTTGACAGCTTCCCATCCCACACACCTAAATTGTCTTCTCTAGAAGTCTGAGGGCTTTTTCCTGGCACCAGGAAGCTGGCTTCACTGCACAGGCATAGCCTGGATGCTGGCGTTGGTGTCCTTGGGGGCAACTCTGAAACAATGGGGATGGGAGTCCTGGGTAAATATTCTAGCTTCCCCACTTTCTAGTGGAACAGTTCTGAAAAGCATCTTACCAGGTTCCTCTGAGAGTCCCCAGTAGGATTGGGCCCATTTGCCCACACTAGTGAAATTGCCATTATCGTGCTTTCTCCCCTTAGTATCTCACTCACATTGCACCCTCATTCATTAGTCCATACTCACTTCCCTACATCAACTTCCTGCATGCAAAATCCTTGTCTCAGGGGCTGATTTGAGGAGAACCCAAATTAAGATATTTACTCTAAACAAGTTAAGGCACTTACAGCAGTATGTGGCACATAGTAAAATCACCTGTTAGTAATTTTATCAGCTCTACTTTGAAGATTTGGAAGAGTAAATCAATGGATAATACTTGCTACAGTGTCTGACACATCATAGGCAATAAATACACATCAATTTTCCTCCCTGTTACATCTCTTACCCTCACGTCCTACCGTGCACCTAGTTCCTTGGGCAGTGCTAGGGGAAACTAATATTGAGCAACTATGGGTTCCAACATTGTTCTGGTAGCTTTACGCTTGACAAAAAGAATAACACTATCAAACACTGGCAATGGTAAAGTACGAAATGTACTAGCAAGGACAGAAAGGATGCATAGGTATTGAACTTTAATTGCCCTGAGTGCAAACAAGACAGAATCACTTACAGCAAAAGAAAAAGATCTGCATTTATACTTTGACTCCTAATGCCAAATCATGAGCTCAATAGCATTCACCCTTGATGCTTTGCTCTCATGCCTGGGCCTCTAAACTTCTCTCTCTGACAGTGTCCAACTCTCCCTTGCTTCCCCAAAACTTATCAGTACTCTTGCTTACCTCTGCAGAGCACTGGAATCACCCATGAGTCCAAGATGGAAGGCTGATGAAGAGAAGGAACAGGGAGAGGGAATTAACTTTCCTGAGCTCAGTAAGTGTTTTGATCACTTGACTTTAAAAGCTGCTTTTTGCATCATAGCACTCCACTGTGGTATTATCTCTAATTCTCACGGACCCTAAACAATAGACATTTTCTACTCCATTTTACACGTGAGCAATTCGGGGCTCAGTGAAGTGAAGTGACTTGCTTAGGTCATCCAGCAAGAATGATAGGAGCTGGAATTTGAGTTCAGCACTGTTAGTCAGTACTCATTTTACTCATTCGACTCTAGTCAATGAAATCTCAGTGTATTGATTGTTTTATTTTGGCAAAGAATGGATCGTGTCTGAGGGTTTACTGCTCACAACCGTTCTATGAGTATTTTTGGTTATTCCCTTTTCATATGTCAGCAAACTGAGTCTGAATAAGATTGGATGATATATCTGAAGCCATAATGCTAGCAGTGGCAGATGTAGGATTAGTTGATCTTTATGTCTAACTCCTGTTCTTTCCACTCTACCATGCTATTGTAGTGGGAAAAAAATAGACCCTGAGAAGTGGAGTCTAATTCTCCTCCTCTGTGAATCTGGCCTTGCTTTAGTGACTTGCTTGACTAATAGTATAGGATGGAAGTGATGTCCAGAGATTCCTGAAGCTGGGCCATGAGAAGGCTTGTGTCTTCTGCATGAGCACCTTGGAACACTGCCTCTGGAGCTCTGAATTACCATGCAAGAACCTGGACAACCCTGATACCACCATGTTGGAAAGGCTGCGTGTGGTCATTCTGGTCAACAGTCCCAACTGATTCCAGCTTCCTAGCTGCCCTGAAAAGTCACCAAACATGTGAGTGGAGCTGTCTTGGAGCTTCCAGAAAACCCAGATGCTAATGAATAGGGTGCCTGTCCTTTGTCAATGCTGCTGGAATAGAAACATAGTGCAGCTGAGCTTTGCCTGAATTCCTGAACCAAAAACTCATGAGAGGCAATAAAATAACTGTTGTTTCAAGCCATTGTATTTTTAAGGATGTATTGAGGTGTGCTTAGTATAATAACTGCACATACTTAAAGTGTATGATTTGACAAGATTTGGCATATATATATATACCTATGAAACCATCACTATGATCAAGAAAGCAGGAATATTTATCAGCCCCAAATTTCCTCACAAGTCTTCAAAATTCCACCTCCTGCTCCTCTTCTCCCACCAAGGCAATCAATCATCTGCTTTCCGTCACTAGAGATTAGTTTGCATTTTCTGAAGTTTTACGTAAATGGACACAAAGAGCAAATGCACTCTTTTTATGCCTGGCTGTTTTGCCCCAGCATATTTGCTTAAGATTCACTCATGTTGTACGGTGTGTCAGTAGATTATTGCTTTTTATTATTGAGTTGTTTTTCATTGTGCAGGTATATCGCAGTTTGTTTGTCCATTCACCTGTTGATGGACATTTAGGTTGTTTCCATATTTTGGCTATTACAAATAAAGGTGCTATGGTCATTTCTGTTCCAGTTTTTGTAAGGACATGTGTTTTCCTGTTTCTTGGGTAAATACCTACAGTGGAATAGTTGGATCTCATGATAGGTGTATGTTTAACTTTTTAAAGAAACTATTAAACTATTTTATTTTATTTTTATTTCAAAAGTTTTTGGGGAACAGGTGATGCCTGGTTACATGGATAAGTTCTTTAGGTGTGATTTCCAATACTTTGGTGCACCTATCACCTAAGCAGTATACACTGTACCCAATGTGTAGTCTTTTATCCCTCACCCCCTTCCCGCTCTTCCTCCCAAGTCCCCAGAGTCCATTATATCATTCTTACCCTTTTGTGTCCTCATAGCTTAGCTTCCACCTATAAATGAGAACATACAATATATGGTTTTGCATTCCTGAGTTATTTCACTTAGAATAATGGTCTCCAACTCCATCCAGGGAGGTCAGTTGCCTCACTCCAACATTTGTGGCATGTTTGATTCCTGCCTTGACCTGCTCTGACCTTTCTGTCTTCCCCTTTTTTGTCTGCAAGTACTGCTTCAGTTTCAGATTTCTTGGTCAGGCAGCTCTGCAGGTTGCTGACAGTCAGTATGGTCAGTCAGATCATTCATGCTTCACCTCTGAATATCTTCTCTACCATGCAGTAAAGGATGCAGGATGTGCCTTGCTTCAGTCACTCAAGGAAGGTCAGGAGGCCTGCTTTTTTGTGCTCTTTTCAGTTCACCTAGGTCCTGATGGGAAGAACTGCCCATTTCCTTGACAGCTCTCAAGCAGAGCATTTGGGGTGATCAAGGACTGGCCTTCAGCCTGGGTGATGTGAGGCAAGCACTGGCCTGGGGTACTGGCTGCATTTTGGCTCTGACCTTTTTTATGGACCTCACTCTGGGCTGTATCAGGGGAAACCCATCCCTGATATTCAACGTGGGTCCTTTTCTATTTACCCTAAGTGTCAGCTGGTCTGAGAAATAAAGGGAAAGAGTACAAAAGAGAAAAATTTTAAAGCTGGTGTCCAGGGGAGACATCACATGTTGGCAGGTTCCGTGATGCCCCCCGAGCTGTAAAACCAGCAACTTTTTATTAGCAATTTTCAAAAGAGAGGGAGTGTAGGAATAGGGTGTGAGTCACAGAGATCACATGCTTCAAGGGCGACAAAAGATCACAAGGCAGAAGGTCAGGGTGAAACTAGAATCACTAATGAAGTTCCACGTCTCGCTGTGCACTGCACACATTGTCAGGGTTCAAGATCAGAGAACCGGTCTGACTAGAATTTGCCAGGCTGGAATTTCCTAATCCTAGCAAGCCTGGGGGCACTGCAGGAGACTAGGGCATGTTTCATCCCTATCTACATCTGCATAAGGCAGACACTCCCAAGGCAACCATTTTAGAGGTCCTGCCCTGGGAATGCATTCTTTTCCCAGAGCTGTTAATTATTAATATTACTTACTGGGGAAAGAATTCGGCGATATTTCTCTTACCTGTTTTTGGTAATAAAAGAAATATGGCTCTGTACTGCCCGGCCCCCAGGCAGCCAGACTTTAAGGTTATCTTCCTTATTTCCTGAAAATAATTGTTATCCTGTTCTTAAGGTGCCCAGATTTCATATTGTTCAAACACACATGCTCTACAAAAAATTTGTGCAGTTAACACAATCATCAAAGGGTCCTGAGGTGACATACATCCTCCACTTAAGAAGATGGCAGGATTAAGAGATTAAAGACAGGCATAGGAAATCACAAGAGTATTGATTGGGGAAGTGATAAATGTCCATGAAATATTCACAATTCATGTTCAGAGACTGCAGTAAAGACAGGCATAAGAAATTATAAAAGTATTAATTTGGGGAACTAATAAATGTCCATGAAATCTTCACAGTTTATGTTCTTCTGCTATGGCTTCAGCCAGTCCCTCCATTCAGGATCCCTGACTTCCCACAATAGGGCTGAATCCCTTTGTGCTGGCTCCTCTCTTCTTCTCACTGCATGTCATCTCCTGACCATAAAGGCCACCAGAGCAGTGCATGCCCAGACCACCCAGGGTATACATAGAGTCGCTGGCAGTAGTCCCAGGATTCTGTATGTCACTAGCACTGCTGCCCACAGGGGGGCCAGGGTCAGCTGAATAGGCATTGTGTGGTGGGCAGCAGGCCCTCTGTGACTCCTGAGGGCTCCACAGCTCTGCCTCCACTTGCCAGTGGCCTGTGGGCCACAGCTGACCACTTGGAACTCTGTGGAGTGTTCTGACTCTAACACAAACAAGGGCCCACCAACCAGCATAGACCGTCTCCTGGGCCGGGGGAGAGGAGACATCTCGTGTTCTAGAAAACTGTGTGTCTGATTTTGCTGTGAAAATAGAAATGACATTACTTATGCAGGGCCTTGGACAAGGAGATAGAGCTCCTGGCAGCCACTTCCTCAGGCCACTTGAGGCCCCACTTGGCCCCACAGCACAGCTAGAGGGTCAAGGCAAGGCCATGCCACAGACCCATGTCCACACACGATCCTCTCAGGGCAGCGTGGTGGACTGTCCCTGGTGGGGCTCATTACCCTGATTGCAAGTTTCCTTCTGTGGCAGGGAAGACTATTCCTGCCTACAAAGAGTCTGTCCCCCTCCCTCCTTGAAGAAGGGATGTGTTTTCATCACCTCCATAGCCCCTGTAGCTCACCAGTGCCCACTATACACTAGGGGCTCAGTTGCTGTTCGTTTTCTTTTTGACTCTGACTTGGGACATGTCACTTTCCCCTCTTGACCTCCATATTCAGAACTGTGAATAGGAGTAAGTGGGTCAAAGCCCCTGCAGCATTAAAACCCCTCCAATACAGAGAGAACTCTGAAACCAGAACCAGAAGTTGAGGACTGATAAGTTACTTTCTATTAAAGGATAGAAGCAGATGAGTAGGAAAACTCCTGCTGCGACTCTTGTGCCATGGTGAATGGAGCATTTTCCCTGGCATGATGGATGGGACATATGGATCTGGATATGAGGGTGGTGTCTTGCTCCTGGAATGCCTCTGCAGACTTAGACCTTAGTTTGCAAATCAGACTCAAGAATGATCTTTAGTGTTGATGGTTTTGTGTGTGTGTGTGTTTATGGATTTTTGTTTGTTTTTGAGACTTCATTATTGACAAAATGTGCAGGCCAGGTCCCACTAATGCAGGCCTCCATAACAACTGGTTCAGTACTGACTGAGTGGCTACGTTAAATATTAAAAGCCAGTGCCATTATACAAAGGCTGGAATGTAACAAAAGCCCACCAAGACTTTTGCCTAGGCCTTTCCTGGGCCTTAAAGCATAACAAAATCACGAAGGAATTCTTAACAGGACCCATTTAGGATTAAACAAGTTTTATTGTGGTCTGAAGAAACTCCCCAGGCCTCCACAAACAAGTTTATTGGGGTGTGAACAAACTCCCCAAACCTTCATGATATAGCAGGAGACAAGATCAGGGTAATCACCCCAGCCCCGGATCCACTTAAATTAAGCAAATTTACTGAGGCTCCAAAGGAAGGTCTTTAAGACTCAGACCCTCAGACCTTAGTTATAGATTGAAAGAAGTTAATCACTTATGTCTGTAGATGAATGCACACTTACATGTAGACATATAACTTAGAAGGTATATAAGCTCTGGGAAACTTTGTAATTTTGTGTTAGTCTGGCTGTAATTTCCAGGCCTTTTCTCTGTAACCAGTTACAGAATTAAAAACTCTCTTCTTCCCCAGTTCATCTGCATCTCGTTATTGGGCTGCAAGAAATAGCAGCCCTATCCTCAGCTTGGTTTGGGAACAACAACTTCTGGAAATTTTTTTTTGTGTAGACTATGGGGGCTTCTTTGGCCAAATTGAAGGGACACAGTCTCCATCTGCTCTGCAGTGGCTGTCTTGGCCACAGTCTGTCTGCGGTGTCTTTCTCCTCTATAGAGGTTTCTTCTGATATCATCGTGTGCCTGGCCATGCCATTTGTCACAGCAGGTGCAAAACTGGTGAGGATAAGAGCCTGAAGCTGGGATGAGCACCTCCTAGGGAATCATACTCCTGCACTCAGCCCTGCTCTTTCCAAGACAGGCGTGAGGACAGCCTGGGTCCTGCTCCCTCACACCCACAGTCCGTGTGGGCAGCAGACCCAGAGTGGTGCCAGCCACCATGACAGTGAGGGCCAGAGTGAGTGGATGGTCACATTAAAAAGGCAGCCTCTTAGCCTCTGGAGATGAGCAGAGTGACTTGGCCTCCATCTGCCCTTGGAGCTGCCATCTTGTCACGGCTTCTGCCGTGTTCTTCCCCAGGACACACTGGACTCGCACGGGGGTGACGGTGGCCTTTCGGGCCCTGAGTGGGACTGGGCGCAGGTTGGAGGGGGCAGCTGAGGGGTCTGCCCTGGTCCAGCTCTGAGCCTAATGGTATCTTTTGAAGAGCAGAAGTTTTAATATTGACGGAGTTAAAGTCATCTTTCTTTTTCTTTTATAGATCATATGTTTGGTGTCATACCCAATACATTTTTTTCCTAACTCAGGGTCACACAGATTTTTTTTCTGTGTTTTTCTCATAGAAGCTTTTGGATTTTACATTTAAGATTGTGAACTATTTCAGTTAATTTTTGAAGATGATGAATGTATGGGTAGAAGGTCGTGGGGCTTTTTGGCCTATAGGTATGTAATTTTTCAAGCATCATTTGTTCTCTGCTGAATTACCTGAACAAATTGCTGAGAACCATTAGTCAATATGTATGTGACTCTCTGGGCTCTCTATTCTGTTCCACTGATGTCTTTATTGATTTTTACATCAGTGCTGCAATATCCCAATTGCTGTAGCTTTATAATAAATTTTAAAATCAGGTAGTGTGAGTACACTATATTTGGTCTTCTCTTTCAAAGTTGTTTTGGTTATTCCAGGTCCTTTACATTTCCATATGAGTTTTAGAGTAGGTTGTCAATTTCTACAAAAATGCGAGCTGAGCTCTTGATTCTACTGTATTTAATCTATAGATCAATTTCGGGATCATTGACACTAATAGTCTTGTCAGTAACCTTAAAAGCCAAAAATTGATAAAAGCACCTATACTCTCCATGAAAAACATTTCAGAAGCTGTTGTGTCAATAACAAAGTCTTAATAAAAGGTTAGACTTCTGACAAATGAACATTCTGCATTTATTTATGTCTTCTTAATTTCTCTCAGCAATGTTTTATAGGTCTCTCTACAGGTCTTTATGTATTTCATCAGATTCAGATTTATCCTAATGCATTTTACATTTTCTGATACCAGTGTAAGTGGTGTTTATTGTTAATTTTAATTTTTAATTACTGATTGCTGGTTACAACCCTTGGTACAATGTTTAATAGAGAGATTGAGAACAGTCTTTTGCCATTAAGAAAGATGTTAGTTTTAAACTTTTCATAGATGTCTTTTTATAAGTTTGAGGAAGTCCCTTCTATTTCTAGTTCAGTGAAAGTTTTAACGAAGAATAGATTTTGGATTTTGCTAAATGATTTTTCTGCATCTGTTAAGGTAATCATGTGTTTTTTCTTTTTAAGTTTGTTAATATGGTGAATTATATTGATTACTTTTTGTAGAATAAACTAAGCTTAAATTCCTGGATAAACTTCATTTGATCATGATTTACTATACTTTTTAAATATTGTGGGCTGGGATTTTCTAAATTATTGTTTTAAAGTTTTGCATCTGTATTCCCGAGGAACTCTGTCAAGGCAGAAACCTGGGACAGCCCTCAGGCTCAACTCCTCTGTTTCCTGTTTCTCAGTGATTACTGGGTTTTGTTGCCTGATATTCAGGGTCTTGAGAACTGTGTGTCATACACGTTTTCCATTTTTAAAGTTAATTCAGGTAAGCAAGTAAACACAGTCTTTTTTCCTCTATCTTGACAAGAATTACAAGTAGAAAACAGCAAATTTTTTTGAGACAGAGTCTCACTCTGTTGCTCAGGCTGGAGTGCAGTGGCACAATCGTAGCTCACTGCAAGCTCCGCCTCCTGAGTTCAAGCGATTCTTGTGTCTCAGCCTCCTGAGTAGTTGGGATCACAGACATGAGCCACCATGCCCGGCTAATTTTTTATATTTCTAGTTGAGATGGAGTTTCAGCATGTTGGCCAGGCTGGTCTCAAACTCCTGGCCTCAAGTGATCCATCCACCTCAGCCTCCCAGATTGCTGGGATTATAGGAGTGAGCCACCATGCTCAGCCAGAAAACAGTAATCTTAAAAGTCAAAAACAGATCAATTGAACAATGTCAAAATGAAATCTGTGTTCAGCAGATGATGCCATCAAGAACATTACTAGATTAGCCAGAGATTATAAAATTCTTTGTAACAGATCTTTCATTGGATTATATCTAAAATTTATAAAGGGGCCGGGTACCATGGCTTAGGCCTGTACTTTGAGAAGCGGGTGGATTGCTTGAGTCCAGGAGTTTGAGACCAGCCTGGGCAACATAGAAAGACCCCATTTCTACCAACAATGAAAAAAATTAGCCCAGCGTGGTGGCATATTCCTGTATTCTCAGGTATTCTGGAGGCTGAGGTGGGAGGGTAGCTTGAGCCCAGGATGTCGAGGCTGCAGTGAGCTGTGATGGCACCACTGCACAGCCTGGGTGACAGAGCCAGATCCTGTCTCAAAAACAAACAAACAAAAATAAAATACGTACAGAACTTTTGTCCTTAAGACTAAAAAGATAAATACTCCAAGTTTAACAAATGGGCAAAAGACTTGAACAGATCCTTCACAAAAAATATACATAAATGACCAATAAGTGAATAAAAATGTACTCAACATACTTAGTCACCAGGAAAACTGTCGTGAAATACCACCTCATATCTAGAGTGGCTAACAAAACAAAACAAAGAAAACAAACAAGCAACAACTAATAACAGCAACTTTCAGTGAGAGTGTGGAGAAATTAGAATTCTCATACATTGCTGATCAGGGCATTAAAATGTACATTCTTGTTGGAAAGCTGGCATTTACTTAGACAATTGAACATTTACCTTACTACACAACAATTCTAGATTTTTGTGTGAGACATGAAAATATAGATTCACAAATGTCCATAGTAGCTTTATTCGTAATTGCTAGAAACTGTGAATAGCTCAAGTATCCTTCTTTAGTAGAATAGATAAACCATTTGTGTATCTATATAATGAGATACTACAGTTATTAAAATGAAAGGAACTACCGATACATGCAACCATATAAATGAATCACAAAGATTATATGCTTAGCAAAATGATACAAGCGCAGATTATGTTATCTATTAATCCATTTATATCGAGTTAATGAATGGCCAAAACAAACCTATATTGATAGACAACAGAATGGTGATTGCTTCTGGAAATGGGGATTGAATAGAAAAGGGCATAGGATAATTTTCTGGGATTATGGAAAATTGTAAAAAAATTTCTATGTCCTCCTTAGGCAGTAGATTATTGTACTAGTCCATTCTTACACTGCTTATAAAGACATACCAGAGACTGGGTAATTTATAAAGGAAAGAGGTTTAATTGGCTCACAGTTCAGCATGGCTGTGGAGGCCTCAGGAAATTTATAATCATGGCAGAAGAGGAAGCAAGCATGTCCTTCTTCACATGGTGGCAGCAAGGAGAAGTGCAGAGCAAAAGGGGTAACCTCCCCCATAATTAAATTACTTCCACCTGGTCCCTCCCACAACACATAGGAATTGTAGGAACTACAATTCAAGATGAGATTTGGGTGGGGACACAGCCAAACTATATTATTATAATGGTGTACACATTTGTAAATAGCAGGGTAATTTCCTGATTTTGGTGAAGAGGTAGGCTTGTGCTACACGAGGGTGGCAGGAAAGAGTATACCCAGAACCCAAAGGAGTCACAGAATCTTTCACGCTTAGTGAAAATGGTGAATGGGCAGTTGCACCAAACTCAGCCTAACAAGAGAAAGTCAATTCATGGCTCATATGCTTCAGGCCTGAAGGTCTGGCTCATCTATTAGGTATGCAATCCAGACCAGGTGAAGGGCTGCAGAGGGAAATCTAATATACATAGTGGAGGAAGGTGACAATGAATATCAGCTCTAGCCTTGGGACAAGCTGCAGCACTGGAATCAACAGTTCTAGTCTTACTACATTTAGAGGCCTCTTGCATCATGTCTTTTCAGATATTGCATTCGCCAGTACTACCTTGATGGCTACTCTGACTGTTTTAAGCTTCCTTCTTCCTCTCATAAAAGAAGTGAGGTCCTCTTGTTCCGTAAAAATGGAAAACCGTACTGTAATTTTGGAGGATATGCATGGATTTGTGGTGCAAGGGATAGAATGTGTCAGGCTAGTTGTCTGCACCATTTAGATCCTCTTGGTATCCTCTATCTCTAGTTTCAGCCACTGATGTGGTGATCACTTCTACATAGGCTCCTATGATCTACCTACAAACATAGCCTGAAGTTGTCTGCCTTTCCCACAAGCTCTCTCTTTCCTTCTTTGCTAGTACTTCTCTGACATTTTTCTTTTCTCTACTTTGAAATCATTTCCAATCGAAGTTTTTATTCTAGAAAGTCCCTAATGTATGTGTGTATGTGTAGTTGTGTATCAAATCCCCTTTTGTATATTATTATTTGCAAAAAAATTAAAATCATTCAGAAAAGTTCTAAGAAGTAAATAACCTCTAATCCCATGACTCAGAGATAGATATGATTTACATTTTGTTGAACATTCTTCCAGATATCATCTTTCTTTCTGTATCTGGAAGTGTGTGTGTGTGTGTGTGTGTATGAAATTTTATGTAAATGAGGTCATATTGCATGCTGCTTTCTCAACTGATTGTTTTAAACATGAAATTATGACTACCTTTTCAAGTTAATAATTTGGTCTATATCCAACACTGTAATTTTATTGATTACTTATTTCATTGTATGTACATGCAACAATTTATATCAGTTTTTTCCAATCAGTGACCATGTAAGTTATTTCCATTTGTTAAATTATTATAAACAATGCTTCAACAAACAAACTTGCGTATTATTCTCTTCAGAGTAAATTCCCAGCAGTAAATTTGAACTTTCTGGGTCAAAGAATGTACAGACTTAACAATTTTATAATTTGATATAATTGGCCAACCCTTCTGAAGAATTGCAGCATTCTCCCTTTCCACTTGTCAATGTACCTTCAGTATCATATCTTTATAAGCGCTGGATTTTATAACTCTTCTTAAAACTTTGCCAATTTAGTTGGTGGGAAATTCCTTATTAGTTTTTAATTTGCATTTCTCGGATTGCTAGTGACACTGAAGTTACGTGATTTTCATTTCCATTGGTCATTTATTATTTTTTGAGGTGAATTTCTTGTTAATATTATGTAGTTATTAGATATTTTTATTTTTATGTTTTTTAAATAAAAGAAATATTAAACCTTTGTCATATGGGTTGAAATTTTTCTGTTTTTTCTTCATCCTTGTTTCTAAGTGAGTTGTTACTGATTTTTGTTATGTTGTGTTTATACTATGCAGAAGTTTAAAGTCTGCACAGACTTTATAATTTATGTAATTTTTAATAGGAAGTTAGAAAGACCCAAGGCTGTACAGAACATATTTATTAGTGTTTTCTTCTACTAATTTTATGGTGTCTTTTTTAATGTTGAAAATTTTTAAATTTGTCTGGAGTCTATGTTGCAGGAGGAATAAGGTAGGGAGGCAGCTCTTCTTCTTCAAAAGGCGAGACAATTTTCCATTGCTGCGCTTCCTTCCCCACACCCCTCATATACTAAAGTTCTGTATGTATACTTGGGTCTATTTCTGTACTTCTCTCATTGAGACCCCGTATTGTGGAATCACTTCCCTCACCATTTCTCCCTAACTGCTAAATACACAATTCGGACAAGGTAAGCTTGATCAAGTCTCAAGAATTTTTAGTCTTTTACTTCTCAAACCTGTTGTAGTCAGATTAATAGAAACCTCAGATGGCCATAGGCTCTTTAAGGATCAGAGGTTTTTGACAAAGTTCCTGCGATGATGCTTTTACTTTTGAACTTTAATGAATCTCTCCTGTGTTTCAAGCTCCCTTTGAATTCTTGGGAACAACATGTGCATAACTCAGATATTGAGGTGCACAAGGCTTATTAGTATTAGCTAAATAGAGGCTAGAATGAGAGGTTTTCCAGAAAAATGTTAGGTAGAAACTGGAGTAATAGAAATATTTGTAGACTAACGATGAATAGAGCAAAATAAATGTGCTGAGACTTCAGAATGTTAACAATTCTCGAGGGCTTCTTACTTGCTTCCTTATAAAGATTTAAAAATCTGTTGACTAATGCTTCCAGTCCTCCAGCCCACTCCCCAGCCCTCCCTCCAGCAGAGGCAATGCCTGGGAGAGAGTTTGAGGCTGCCAGGTGTAAGAACCCTGCCTGCACACTTACCTTCATCTGCATTCATGTTGTCCTCATCCCATCTAGAGGGAATGCCTTTCCTCTCAAAGTCTCCTATCTACTGCATCCTTTCCTGCAGGAAATATTGTCTTTTGTATGAAAAATAGTGACACACCCTTCCTCCATCCTCTCTTCTCCAGCTGTGCCGTGTCTTCTTTTTACCTTTTTAACCGCCTCTTCCTACTTGCTCTCAGCCCATTGCAGTTTGACTTCCAACCCCCAAGCTCCCAAACCATTCATTTTGAAGTCACCAATGGCCACAGTCAGTGGCCACTTCTCAGAGCCCAAGCTGACCTATCAGGCACTTGACTCTACTCACTACTTTCTCTTTTCAAACCAAGGTACTTGCTGGATTCCACAAGAGCACCCTTTCCAGTTCTCTGGATGCCCCCTGAGTATTGTTCTCCAGCATTGTCACTGTCTTCTTTTCCACTGTCTCCAGAAGTCTCTAAAAAATAGATACTCCTTCCCTTTTCTGTTCCCCTTCCTTCTCCCTCTAGCAAGATTCTGTTCCTGGTTCTCATTTTTTTCTTCATGCTTGATATGTTGATCAAAGTATCAAAGGCTCAATCCTTCTTAAATTACATGTTAAAATCATAACATTTTGGGTATATTGAGTTAAATACATTATTAAAATTAATTTTACCTATTTCTTCTTGCTTTTTTGATGTGGTTATTAAATAATTAAAATTATATATGTGACTAGTAGTATTTGTGGCCTGTATTATGTTTCTATTGAATTGTGCATAAAGCAGAATTGCTTATTTGGGGAAGTTGTAAAGTTTTGACATGACCGAAGCCCAGGATATGCTAAGGGGACACAGTGCAATATGAGATGTGCATGGAACCGTGCAATCAACAGGGGGCCTATCTCAGAAAGTGGACAGGACTGGAGCTTTCACTTGCTGGGATAAAAGACCACTGAAGGCTTTAGCAGAACACCACCACCCACAGACTTTTGTTTTAAAATCAACCTTCTGAACAATGAACTACACATGGAGTACATGCTGAGGCTGCATGCAAGGACACAACTGAGGAGACTGTTTCATGGGTCTTACAAAATAGATAGCCAGGGCCACACTTTGCAGAAGAAAAGCTGGGAGAAAGAGATGGATGGTGGAGATGGGATGAGAAGGAATTCACAGGACTTAATAAGTGCATGGCGATGGGAAGTGAGGGAGGGGAAGTAACCTAGGAATGACAGGTGTAGAGTATTTAAAGTGTCAACTGCGACAGGGACACAAATGTGGGGAAAATAATCAGCTTAACTGTACCTGTGTTGAGTGTGTGTTCCTGCATTAATCACCTAGAGATGCTCATTAGCAGTAGAAAACACTTCTATGGACTGCAGGAGCAAGATTCAGGCTGATAACATAGGTTTGGAAGTCAAAATAGTTAGATTGTTTTGAGAGTGGTGGTTTTAAGAGGAATTGATCAAAGGATTAGAGCCATGGGATTAGAAGTTATTTACTTCTTAGAACTTTTCTGAGTGATTTGATTTTTTTTGCAAGTAATCATATATCAAGGGGTATTTGACACACAACTACACATACACACATACATTAGGGACGTTTCTGAGAACAAAACTTCAACTGCAAATGATTTCAAAGTAGAGAAAATAAAAATGCCAGAGATGTTCTAGCAGAGAAGGAAAGAGACAGCTTGCAGGTAAGACAGACAATTTCAGTCTGCGTTTGCATAAAGATGGTAGGAGCCTGTGTAGAAGTGATCACCACATCAGTGACTGAAGCTAGAGACAGAGAATGTGAGGATGACAACAGGATCTAAGCATTATTTTCAATAGTTAATAGTGAGAGTTCCTGCCATTCCAAGAATAAACTTAAAAAATAAAAAAGACCATTTCCAGTTAATTATTATAGACCTCTTTGTTCCTAGGCTAAGGAATTGCTTGGTAACTCGCATTTATTTCTGGTTTAAGCATACTACAATAATAGTAGCAGCTTGTTCCTGACCGGAGACCAGATGGCCATGCGGTTGCTAACAGGTGACTCTCAAAGGATACATATCCAGAGTATGAATAGGGAGGGGGTGATGGAGGACAAAAGGAACTGGCTGAAGCTAATTGCAGAGAAAACATTTCATCTGGCTAAGTCACATCTGTCCTTGGTGGTTTGTAAGTAAGCTGTGGCTGTATTTGGCCTTGAGTGACACTTCTGCCTTAGTTCCCTTGAGAGCACAGATCCATGTGAATCCAAGGAAGAGATTAGGAGCAAGGATGGCACATAATCATGAAAATAGTTCTGAAGGCCACACGTGCTCTATTTCAATGCTCTACTCACTCATCTTGCAACACAGGCATGGTTTCCTGGCTGTTGCCGGAGATGACTAACATGTGGTTTGGGCAGCCCTCCACCCCCATATTCCTTAGAAGGACGCTATTTAACATATGGAAATACTTCTCCCCTTTGACGTTCTACGGGGTTATTGAGTTCAGTTATTTTGAAGACAAATGACTTCAACCATGGGGTAAAAATAAACCCTTATCAATAAATAGCTTGTGAGATACCTAATTCTTAAATGGTGTGGCTTTTTTGACAGCATGGATACTTGCAAAATAATCTTACAGTTTTTGACTTAATTATAGATGATTTAGGAAATATTATTCTTAAAGTCAAGAGTTAGTTCTGTAGACAACAGATTATAGTTATTAAAGAGAGAAAAGGTATTTTTATTCTGTGTAGCTGGTTATAATTTATTGTACTTAGGATGACATAATCAACTATTCGGACTAAGTTTATATCTTCACAATGGATTCCATGAAATTGTAGCCATTTAAATATTTATAAGAAAATGATATGATCCAGGGTAGTGTTCCTCAGGTATGTGTATGGTAGGCCATGAAAGTCTGCTGGTGAACCATAAAATGAATCAAAGTATTATGTTTCTCATGCAATTCCATTGATATTTCTTCTTTTTTTTTTTTTTTTTTTGAGACGGAGTCTTGCTCTGTATCCCGGGCTGGACTGCAGTGGCCGGATCTCAGCTCACTGCAAGCTCCGCCTCCCGGGTTTACGCCATTCTCCTGCCTCAGCCTCCCGAGTACCTGGGATTACAGGCGCCCGCCACCTCGCCCGGCTAGTTTTTTGTATTTTTAGTAGAGATGGGGTTTCACCGTGTTAGCCAGGATGGTCTCGATCTCCTGACCTCGTGATCCGCCCGTCTCAGCCTCCCAAAGTGCTGGGATTACAGGCTTGAGCCACCGCGCCCGGCCGATATTTCTTCTTTTCAGTAAAAATTGAGAAGGGTTAGGTAAAGTAAGCCAATGAGGTCTTTGTAGTTTCTTTACTATTTTGGCTCTATTGACATGTGTTACCAACAAAATTATCTAAGGATCACTAGTTTGGGTAGCAATTCCAAGCCAAAATCACGTATAAGTTTAGAAAGGCTGACTCTTGTATCCTTACTTGGAGAGGCAAAGTGCACTTGAGCATAATGAAGACTCCAAGTGGTTGAGGTAAGTGTTTAACATTGTTTAACCCTTTCCCCCAATTACTTTGAATCAAAGCGACTTTTGTTCCTGCTCATGAGATATATAATAACAACTTGAAGATTATCAGAATTCCAAAGAAAACATTTTGAAAACAGGTAGCTTTGGGGCAATGAAGAAAACACCATTTAAATCTGTGTATAATCGTAGCCAACCAGCCACAGACCCACAAACTTGGCTACATTAACTATGAAGTGTCACTGCACCCTTTTCAATTTGTTCTTTGGCTATTTTAAACTATGATTATTTCAACTGTGATAATTAAAGAGTGGGGATTGACAAAACCACAATGAGATACCATTTCACCCCAGTCAGAATGGCTATTATTAAAAAGTCAAAAAAAAAAAAAAAAAAAATAGGTGCTGGCAACGTTGTGGAGGAAAGGGAATGCTTTTACACTGTTGGTGGGAATGTAAATTAGTTTAATCATTGTGGAAATCAGTGTGGCAATTCCTCAAAGAGCGAAAAAGAGAACTACCATTTGACCCAGCAGTCCCATTGCTGGGTATGTACCCGAAGGAATATAAATTGTTAGACCAGAAAGACACATGCACACATATGTTCATTGCAGTCCTATTGAGTATGGCAAAGACACAGGAACAACTTAAATGCCCATCAATGGTAGACTGGATAAAGAAAATGTGGTTCATAGGTGGGAATTGAACAAGGAGAACACTTGGACAGGGGATGGGGAACATCACACCGGGGACTGTTGGGAGATGGGAGTTGGAGGAGGGATAGCATTAGGAGAGATACCTAATGCAAATGACGAGTTGATGGGTGCAGCAAACCAATATGGCACATGTATACCTATGTAATAAACCTGCACATTGTGCACATGTACCCTAGAACTTGAAGTATAATAATAAACATAATAAAAATTAAAAAAAAGAAAGAAAATGTGGTATACACCATGGAATACTATGCAGCCATAAAAAGAATGAGATCATGTCTTTTGCAGGAACATGGATGTAGCTGGAGGCCATTATTCTATGCAAACTAACCCAGGAACAGAAAACCAAATACTACATGTTCTCACTTTTAAGTGGGAGCTAAATGATGAGAACACATGGACACCAAAAGGGAAACAACATACGCTAGGGCCTACTTGAGGGTGAAGGGTTGGAGGAGGGAGACAAACAGAGAAAATAACTCTTGGGTACTAAGTTTAGTACCTGAGTGATAAAATAATCTGTACACCAAACCCCCATGACATGAGTTTATCTATGTAACAAACCTACACAAGTATCCCTGAATCTAAAATAAAAGTTAGAAAAGAGTGTGGATTGAGACTTATGTGAATTATCGATGAAAGACCTACAAATGACTAAGATGCATATGACAATGTACACATGCACACGCACACAAATACAAACACACACGTGGTTTCACAGAGGAACAATTCACATCATATTGTATGTGAAAGGGACTCCCTGGAATAAACCATATGTGCAGGTTTGTACAAGTGTGTTCACACATCCAGAATTAGGAAATCAAAGTGAATTTACTAAACTTTTTTT
The DNA here is from genome assembly GCF_047675955.1 of Chlorocebus sabaeus. Lineage (NCBI taxonomy): Eukaryota > Metazoa > Chordata > Mammalia > Primates > Cercopithecidae > Chlorocebus > Chlorocebus sabaeus. The sequence continues at coordinate 12,420,787 of NC_132915.1, forward strand.
TTTTTTTTTTTTTTTTTTTTTTTTTTTTTTTTTTTTTTTTTTACGACTGAGTCTCATTTTGTCGCCTAGGCTGGAGTGCAATGATGCAATCTTGGCTGACTGCAACCTCTGCCTCCTGGGTTCATGCAATTCTCCTGCTTCAGCCTCCCGAGTAGCTGGGGTTACAGGTGCCCACCACTATGCCTGGCTAATTTTTTTGTATATTTAGTAGAGATGGGGCTTTGCCATGTTGGCCAGGCTCACTGAGCACCTTTGACCATTGAAATAGAAGGATAACTTCATGTTAACCTAACAGGTGAGGGCTTAGAAAAAGCAATTTGTTTCTGCCTCCACCTGTTTCAAAGCCATTTTCCATATTAATGACTGTCTTCATGTATGTAGTGCTGCTTAAGATAATTTAATAGATGTTTTCCCTTTTTTGGGGAAATATGCCTGTAATGTCCACTCCATTTTCAAGGCAAGGAGAAACTTCTGATAGTAATAATCAAAATTTAAGAGAGACTAAGTAAAAGATAACTTTAAAGACAGGGTTTTTGAACTTCAAGGGATCTAAATATTCTTTATACCTAGAGTAACCAATGTCCTTAATTTTTGTACTTACTTTCATGTGTTACTTTTACCTCTTGTTTATGGATCCCTGAAAAATATAGTTTTGCCTGATTTTTAGCTTCATATGGGTGAAATAGTCCTGTATAATTTCTTCATTTTTTGCCTATTGCATGGCATTGTAAGAATCACTTATGCTGTTGTGTGTAGTCCTAATTTGCTCATTTTCTTTGTCATCATTCTAAAGTGTAACTATAGAATAATTTATTACTCCATTCTACTATTCATGCATATTTTGTTTTTTCCCCTTTTTGGAAGAAATCTGCATTGCTGAGTGGCAGCTTCAAGGATAGCCACAAGAAGATCATCCAACCTCCAGCCAAGTGTGACATGAGCAGGAAATAAGCCATTTACTACAGAATAACCTATCTTATCCCGAGTAGTATAAATAGCAATAAAAAAAAAAATCCTCTAAAAAATTTGCAGGCTCTTGTAGCTTCACTGGTAAGCTTGACCAAATATTCATAGAGGTAAAAAAATTCCAATTTAACGCAAACTATGTCAGGGTCTAGAAAACCTTCATAAACTCCCTGGTTTACTGGTTGTAGTAGGCAGATGATGGCTCCCCAAGGATGTCCATGGCCTAGTTCCTGGAACCTGTGAATGCGTTACCTTCCATGGAAAAAGGGGCTTTGTAGAAGTGTTAAAGTTGTCCTTGATATGGGGAGATTACCCTATTATCCAAGCAAGCCCAGTGGAATCACATGAGTTCAGAAAAGCAAATAAACTTTTCTGGCTACAATCAGAGCAAGGTATGACTGCGGAAGGAGGATGAGAGAGATGTGACAGGAGAGGGACTCAGATAGGCTGTTGCTGGCTTTGAAAATGGAGGATGGGGTTTTCAAGCAAAAAGTATGAAAGCCTCTCGAAGCTGGTGATGATCCTCAGTTTACAGCCAGTAAGGAATTAGGAACCAAGGTACTAAAATCTCAAAGAGCTCAATTCTGTCAACAATCTAAATGAATAGGAAACAGACTCTCCCCTAGAGCCTTGAGATCAGAATGCCGCCCTGGGGCCACCTTGATTTGATTTCAGCCCAGTGAGACCTGTGCCAGATTTCTGACCTCTAGAACTGTAAGGAGATAAATTTGTGTTGTTTAAGTCACTGAGTTTGTGGTCATTTGTTACAGCAGCAATAGAAAACTAGCATGCTGGTATAACCATACCAAACCCTGGCGAGGACAGTAAATGAAAGAAAAATATCAGGCCAAGTTTATTCATAAACATAAATGTTATCCTATACAACATGTAAGTGAACTAAATCCAACAATATATAAAAAGGAAAATACATTATAACCAAATGTGCTTCTATCAAGAATGTGAGGTTGCCAGAAAATTAATCAATATAATCACCACATTGAGAGATTTAAGGGAATGTATTATGTGATGTCCTTAGGAGATGCAAAACAGCACCTGACAAAATTCAACATCGATTTGTAGTTATTTATTTATTTATTATTTGTAATGATCACATCCATTTATATTTTTATTAATATACACAGACTCTAAGAAAATGAGAAATGGAAGGAAACTTCCTAAGCTGGGTAAAAATTATCAATAAAACCATACAGCAAATATTCTACTTAATTGAATCATCCTGAAAATTTCCTTTGAAATTGGGAACAAGAGAAAGATGTCTGAGATCACCTCTTATATTTCACATTGTGGTGGAATCGCCAGCCAGTACAGGATTGTAATTTTTAATTATTGAAAAGGAAGAAACAAGTCATTATTATGAGCAGATGACATATTTGAGTATGTGGAAAATCCAAAAGAATGCTCAGATCAACTATTAGAATGTTAAGTAAAATTCAGCAAGTTCATTGCATAAAAAGTATAAAAATAAATTGTATTTCTATGTGTCAGGACCATACAAGTGTCTAGTAACATCATAAAAGACATGGGGAAAATCACAAAACTTTATTAAGAAACATTAAAGGCATACCATATTTATCAATTGGAAAATTCATTTTAAAGATGTTAATTTTCTCCAACTTGATTTATAGGTTCACGGTCATCCCAGTCAAAATCTCAATTGAGGATATTTTTGATGGAACTTGAAAAACTGATTCTAAAATTTATATAAAATACAAAAAGCCAATAACTGAAAAATCTTCATGCAAAAAAGTAGGAGGACCTGCTTTACCAGAAAAAAGGACACAATTTATTATAAAGCAATAATACAACAAATTATAACATTAGCATAGAAATAAAAAATAGACTATTGGAACAGAGTAGAGAATCCAGAAACAGACGATTCATATACGGTTAACTTGTGACAAAGTTAGCATAACAGGGCAGGGGGAAACAATGGTATTTTTGGTACACAGTGCTGAGGTAAATCAACATTTCATAAACAGAAAATTGCAATTTCATCCCTACCTCACACTATATATGAATACCAGTTCCAGATGGATTGTTCACTTAAATGTAAAACCTTATATCCAGCTTGTAGGAGATAACATAGAAGAATATATTCATGCCCTCAGAACAGAAAGGAATTTTAAAGAAGGAAGACCCAACAAGCACTGACCATCAAGGATGTGCTACCTGGTAGTTTGTTGTCTGGTCCATTTCCTGTCCTCTGCTCTGTTCTATACAGGAGAGGCTGACCCTTGGAATCTGTGGAGTCCATGCTCCCTTGCAGCTGGCATCCGGCTGGGTTGGGTTAACAGGATTCATTGGCTGGAGCTTGGTGGTAGGAGGAAGAATGAAGCTTGTGAGGTGGCTCCTCTGGCAGTGACTTCATCTCCTCCCAGACAACTCCAGGTCATTCCCAGGTCCCAGCTCCCACCAGGTAGCCCACCTCATGGGTTCAGCTCCCACAGGTAGTATCACCTCCATTCTGGTCAATCAACTTCCTCCCTTTGTCCCTGCAGCCCTTGGGAATGACAGTCACTTCTGCTGTAGCTCCTCTCTGATTGCCTCAGCATCCCTTGTGTGGCTTCTCAGCAAGTCCAACACTTTTGTGATGAGTTCTCCATAGTCGGTTCTCTCTATTGAACCATGTGGTGGTTGTTCTTTTTCCCTTGTTTTTTGGGCTACCTGTTCTCCTGACTTTGAACATACAGGAAAAAAAATAAATTCAAGTTCCATTAAAACAAAGAATTTCTGTCCACCAAAACCAGTATATAGATGGGGAAAAGACTAAACATCTTTACTCAAATTATATAAACAGCCTGAAAAAAATTTTTTAGAACCTCTGACAAACCAACAGAAAATATGCAAATATCTGGCATCTGCAATCAATGAGGTCTTTTGTAACCCAAGATTTTATCCTTTCCAGTAATAGGGAGACAGACCCATCTTCTCTCGTACTTTCTTCCCTGTTGTAGATATTGGCAGGCAAACAGTCTGTAGCGCCACATCAATTTTCTCTTTGTCCACAGCGTGCTTTTGCCATGTCACCTCGGGTGCTGCCACCTGGGGAGAGTATTCCTGGGGGCAGCTCACAAACTCGGACCTGGGCTTTGAAGTATGAATGATTTTCTAAACTTTAAAGAATATGAACGTTTTTCTTCATCAGAAATCTTTAGTCAAAAAGTAAAAAGGCATTTTCTTTTTCTAGACGCTTTGAAATGAATCTTTCAAAAGAATGGATATTTGACTTTTTATGATGTTTTTAAATGTTTCTCATCCTCAGATCTATCTATCTATCTATCTATCTATCTATCTATCTATCTATCTATCTCTCTCTCTATCTATCTATCTATCTATCTATCTATCTATCTACCTAATCTCTGTGTGTGTCTGTGTGTGTGTGTGTGTGTGTGTGTAGAGCGAGAGAGAATAATTCTTTTTTAAACAGAGAAGATATTTTACTTAAATTTTTCTTGGAAAATACTACCCTTTTAAATGGGCTGCCAATAATCTATTAAATGTAATTAAGTGTAACATTTGCTCACTCTTGATAGTTAGGGTTGCTTAAAAATTGTTTAACATGACAAATGCTAAAATGTGTGTAACCCCCCAGTGACTGCATTTGGACCTAAATCTTTGACAGGTTCCCAGGGATGCTGGTGCTCCTAGTTCAGGACCACTCTCTGAGAAACTGGGCCCCAGCAGGTCTAGGAGTGGAAAAGGCTCCTCTCCAGGGAGGCTGCAGTGCTCCTCTCATGCCCCCTTCACCCTGCCCACCCCTTTGTAAAATAAATGTATAATAATTATGCTATTCTCAGTTACCCCGTTTGGGTGGGCCCCAGTACCTGCTGTGCCCGGCTTATCCTGTGCTTTTAACTCATTACATTTAAGACCTTATACAAATTACCTTTTAAAACAAGAAAAACACAGATAAAATAAAAGCAAAAAGCTGGCCCTCCTAACTCCTAGTGACCAAGGTCAACAAGAAGGATCCAGACAACAGCATGACGCTGCTTTCTTCTTGAGAGAAATCAGACAGAAAAAAAAAAAACCAACCCTACACTTGGGTCTGGCACTGCTCCTGACTCTACAGTCTGATCTATTTTTCAACTCTGTGACACTTGGACAAAATTAGAACGCTAAGGCATTCTCCACAGCATTTCAACCCAAGCCTTTTCAAGGACTGGTTTTGGGAGACAGGCAGGCCTAGCCTCCCTCAGAGACTTGCACAGCAGAACTCCCTGGCGCTCTAATCTCCTTCCCCTCATCGAACCCTTCCTGTGAATAATAAAGTTCAAGTCACTTCTTGAGAAAAATTTCTGACAGAAAATGAGCATGAGGATGCTACAAAGTCCGCAGAAAGAAAACCCGTAGCCAGATGGTCAGATGTCAGGCCCCATTTTACCCCTCAGCTCGTCCAAGGAACATTCAGCGTTTAGACCCTTTGCCTGCCTCACACAGCACGTGGAAGGCTCCAGTCATTGAGTGACTGGCGGCCAGATGACACATGGTACCTCTCAGGGGCAGAACGTTGAAAAGCATGGAAATAAAACTTGCCTATTATTTCCATATGGATTTAGTATTTGGTGTTTGACAATGGAGAAAAAAAGCCCCCAAGTGATGACTGAATACAAACATCTCCAATTCACTCTATGGCATTCACTTCCGTTTTCCTGCTACATAGTGTATTCTGTAAAGAAAAAGTGGTGTTATTAAGAACATGTGAAAAATTCTCAGAGAGTTCAGTTTTCAGACACAGATAAATGACGCTTACAGAATGGATGTGCATCTTTCTTCAGAATGGGGTTCCCCTAGGATATTTGATTGAATATGAATAGGCATATGCTAAACTGAGACGTGGCTTCCCACACAAACGATGCAACAAACACACACACTATTCATTTCATGCACCAACCAAAGGCATTATTTGTCATAAAAACACAAGACTTCCAACCAAGGTCTTGGACAGGTAAACCGTCAGTATTCGAACCACACACGCTTGCTACGATAGAAGCCATGCTAGAGTCTGGAATTCGTGTCTGGCTTTTCTTTCTTAAGGCTTGGAACACGACGTATTCACATCCTGATGAATGATTTTATTGAAAAGAAATTTTGGGGAGCAGAGCAGTGTCATGGGGATCATGCTGGCCATGGGCCTGATTGGAGGCGCGTGAATCGTCTTCTCCCTGTGTGCAGAGTTTTTCTCTTCGTGTCAGTTTCCCTCCTCAGGGATCCCGTCTCCCCTTCTTTCAAAGTCTGTCCTCAGAGAAACTATCTGGAACTTCTGAGGTATAATTGATGCAATCTCCTCCTAGAATTGCCTCCCTGCTGAAACAATGAAACTCTAACAGTGAAATTTCATGCGGGAGAATGGGGTTATTTGGGGGGCAGGGGATTAGGAATTCTTACCGCGGATGCTCTTGAAAGCGTCTATGTCAATGACTCAGACCTTTTACGACCACAAAATTTAAGAATCAGGTTCAGTACACAGCTCTCTGTTCCCACCATTCAAACACCATTGTGTACCCTGGAACAGACAAGACCTTTTATGAGGGCAATCTGTCGCTGACACAGGCAGCAATGTGGATTCTACACATCTTGTGGTTTTTTATCTTTGCAGAAGCCTGTGATGTTCAGCTCCAGCTTTGAGTTTCTGATTTAGTCATTGTTGACCCAACACAGTCGTCACAATTAGGAACAGTGTTAGGACACACCTCCCTCAAACTTCCATGCCATCTCCCTTGCTTGCCTTACTTAAAACAAAATGAAAAGAACATTGCCAACCTTCATCCTGTCCAGGGCCTCCTTCTGACCTGTTCGCGTGAGACGATGTGGCGTCTATCTTCCCTCTTTAACGGGCATCACTGTTTCTTTCAGGATGAATAAGCAAGGAGTTGGACATCGAGTTTTTAGAAATTACACTCCATAGGGATTATATGTCATTTTTTGTGTTTATGAAGGCTGCCGCTAGGCTCACAATAACATTTTTTATACTTTACTTTTCATGGGATTGAAGGCTTACAATTCCTAATTCTTTTCTCCCCTCCTTGTTAACAAAATAATTGATACATCACATTTATTCTTCTGTCAAAACCCTGACTAAACAAGATTTAGTGGAATTCAGGAGTAATTCCATCTATTTTTGGAAACGTTATGAGGTTTCATAAAGGTTTTTGTCTCCTAGGTATTTCCAATTTTTCTTGCCTAAAATTCCTTTTTTTTACAATTTTGATACAGGGTCTTGCTGGAGTGCAGTGGCAAGAGCATAGCTCACTGAAATCTCAAACTCCTGGGCTAAAGCTATCTCCCACCTCAGCCTCCCAAGTAACTGGGGCTAAAGGCACGCAGCTAATTTTAAACCTTTTTTTTTCAGAGATGGGCGTCTTGCTATGCCACCCAGGCTGGTCTCAAACTCCTAGCTTCAAGCCATCCTTCCATCTCACCCTACCAAATTTGTGTGGGAAGCCACGTCTCAGGGTGGGATCACAGGTGTGAGCCACCTTGCTTGGCCTGGCCTAAAATTCTAAAGTTACTTATTTCTTGCATCCTTACACTTTTGATAAAAATATACGGTGCTGGGGCCTGGCGTGGTGGAGGCTGAGGTGGGTGGGTCACCTGAGGTCAGGAGTTTAAGACCATCCTGGCCAATGTGGTAAAACCCCGCTTCTACTAAAAATACAAAAATTAACTGGGCATGGTGGCGGGCACCTGTACTTGCAGCTACTCAGGAGGCTGAGGCAGAAGAATCGCTTGAACCCAGGAGGTGGAGGTTGCAGTGAGTCAAGATCGTGCCATTGCACTCCAGCCTGGGTGACAAGAGTGAAACTCTGTCTCAAACACAAATGAAAAACTATATATATATATATATATATGTATATGTGTGTATATATGTGTCTATACATATATATAGTGAGAGGAAGAGGGAAGATCCTGGGAGGGAATGGCTAGCTGCCTAACTTTATCGCTTTGGTCATTAGAACTCTAATGGCTTCCTCATGCCTGGAGAGGTGGTGTGAGCGTGTCCATGGTGCTGGTTTTGGAGTGCAGGGGCCAGTCTGGATCCTGTCCCAGATCTTCAGCTTCCTACCTTTGTCACCTTTGGCAGGTACTTGGACTCTGTGATTCCCCAGTTGCACCACTTTTCAAATGGAGAAAATCCAACTACCTCAGAGGATTGTTGCAAGGAGAATCTGCAGTGCCCTGGGTCCAGTGCCTCCATAAGTCTGGTCCCTGTAAATGCTTCCTTTAGTGCCTGTCCTAGGGCTGGAAGTGAGGTCACGCGAATTTCCATCCTGGTGAACTGACCATCTGCCTGGGTATGGTGGATCACTTTATGTCTTCCTGGGGTACATGGAGGGAGGGTTGTGCTCTCAGGAAGCCCTCTTCAACCTTCAGGGCTCCAGGCCATGTTTCCTTCCTTCCCTGCCTGGCTGCGTCTCTGGCCTGTGAGTCTTTTCCCTGCACCTGCCTGTGCACCTGCTGATCTTCCGTGTAACTTCCTGCCTGCCCTCAGCCCGCACTCCTCCTCCTGATGTTCAAACCAATCCCACTGCCTCGTCAACGTCATCTCACCCCTTAAAGCTTTCTCTGTCTCTTTTGATTTCTCTCTTTGGTTGACGTGTATACATCAGGCAAAGATGATAGGACTGGAAAATCTAATTTTCCCCACAATAGAGCATCATATGGGCAGCTGAGACCAACACTGCAGTTTTCACTGTATGGTACTGACTGGAATAGGTCTTCCTTCTTGCCGCCTCCCCCCAGTGCTGGAGGTCCCTGTGGGCTTGGGCTCACCCTCGGCTCTCCCTGTTCCTCACAGCTGTCATCAGCTGCCAGCTGTTAACTCCCATATTATAGGATACAGCAATGTTGCAGTCTTCTTTAGATTTCCTATTAAAATTTGGTAAAACTTCTTTTTACTTTGGCTTCTGTCTCTGGATTCTAAGATAAAATCTTGTGGTACCTTACCCTATATGCTGCATGTTTTGACATTTTCCCTCATCTGTTACACAATTGAAGTTCCTTCCTCTCTCTTGGATATGCAGGGAGAAGTCTCCTATCTCTCATCGGCCATCTTTCCTTTTCTTGTCTTTTTTCCTTGTTTAGATTTATCATAATTACCTGTATTTATGTGCTTGATTTTTAAAAGTTGCAACTTTTCAGCAACATCAAAGCAGGTGGGTAGGAGTCTGTCAAGTCCACAAAAGGAACAGGCATTCCAGTCCCAGACGAAGGGATCCCAGTCAGAATTGGGGGTGCATCCCTGCTATTAATTTGGTTTCATCCTGGACAAGGGATTTGATTTTGGAGTTGGCATTTCCCATAAAATCTTTTTTGTGTCTCTCCTGGGAAGAATAAATGAGATAATATAAAAATACAAGTCGGTAAGCTCAAATATGAATTTGAATGCAGACTATTATAATTATCACAAAGGAAATTGGAGATAGGGTGTTAGGTGCTACAGCAAAGGCTGAGGAGACCCTGAGGAATTTACTTCTAAATAACAAAGTCTGGTTACAACAGAAAACCTCCTTGCCTGAGTCTTTATTCTGGCTGCTGGACTCAGCTGGTGAGTGAGGAACACTGGACTCCAGACGGTGGGAGAGCTCATGGCCTGCAGCTGAGGTGTGGGATTGGCGAGTGACTGTTCCAGCTTTCTCACCCTGGGGCATTTTCTTTATTCTCCTCCTGAGTTCTCCAGGGGATCTGAGCTGGGCCGCGCACCACAGTGGCTGGTTTGATCACACACCTTTTCTTGGTCTCCTTCCTTTCCCGCTCTCATTTCTCCACTTCCCTGCTGGTATTTCCTGGGATCACCTTGCAAATAAATCCCAGTCAAATCCTTGCCTCCGTGACTACCAAGTCAGGGCTCTGAGTCTCCCTAAAGACTTGAATCTCCTAAAAGAAAATAATCCCATGACATCCAGACTGTGAAGTGAGCCAACAGTTCCTAGTTGCTATTATTTTTCTAAAGAGTACGAAGGCTCTTTATATTAACGTTTGCCTGTTGTTCTTTTACACAAGAGGAAGGATTAATGGACAACCAGGAGCTCTTAGGCCTGTAAGCGGCCCATCAGAATTCCCAGGCAGTGAGCTGGGAAAGAAAATGTGTAAGCTGAATAATGGTCCCACAAAAGATATCCATGCTTCAATCCCTAGAACCTCTAGAAGTTACTTTATATGGTGGGGTTCCCAACCCCTGGGCCACAGACCAGTGTCAGTCCATGATCTGTTAGGAAGTGAGCTGCACAGCATGAGATGAGTGGCTTGCATGAGGTGAGTGAGCATGCACTTCCACCTGAGCTCCGTCTCCTCTCAGATCAGGGATAGTATTAGATTCTCATAGGAGCCAGAGCCCTGTTGTGAACTGCACACGCCAGGGATCTAGGTTGCATGCTCCTTATGAGAATCTAACTAACGTCTGATGATCTGAGGTGGAACAGTCCCCATCCTCTGGGAAGACTTTAGTGAAAGACAATTTTTTGCATTGTCTTCCATGAAACCAGTCCCTGGTGCCAAAAGGGTTGGGGACCTCTGGTATATGGGACAGAAGGGCTTTATAGAGGTAATTAATTTAAGGGTTTTGAGATGAGGAGATTATCTTGGATTATTCAAGTGGACACTAAATGCAATCGCCTAGATCTTTATCAGAAGAAAGCAAAGAAGGTGGCAACGTGTCTATAGAGTCAGAGAGTTGGTGGTGGGGCCACAAGCCAAAGAATGCAGGTAGCTCCCAGAAATGGGAAGAGATAGGGATAGGTTCCTCCCTGGAGCCTCTGGAGGGAGTGCAGCCCTATCAATACTGCATTTCAGCCAAATAGTACTGCTTTCAGGCTTCTGATCTCTATGAATGTAAGAAAATAAATTTATGTTGTTTAAAGCCACCAACTTTGTGGGAATTTGTGACAACAACCACAGGAAACTAATGCAGAGGGTAAGTGAGGACAGAAAGAGGAAAGGAGCATGGGGCTGCAGCCTGGCCTAGATGGATCCTATTTCCTATCTCTGAGCCATCTCAAAAGCCAAGCCTCATCCCACAGCTTGCATGCCTGTAAAAATGGTAGCACATCACCTGATATGAAGCTCATTATTTCTTTGGCCATTTCTGACCATCCCTAATCTTCTCTACATTGAGGTAAAATAGGTTTCCTAGAAACTGTTGACTATCAGTTATTATCCCCAGAATTGTCAAAAGTCAGAACTGAAAAGGACTTTCTAGACGTCATCTTCTGATGTTTTCCAAATTGCAGAACTATTAGTGAAATATAAAAATCCATTTAGTAGGGTACAACCAACATTTTACCAAAATGAGATAAAAAAGAGTATCAGAATGCATAAATTGTAGCAAGGAAGCATTTTGTTTTGTAAAATTTTATTTTATATATATATACATATATATATACCAAAATTGTGTGTGTGTGTGTGCGCGCGCGCTGGGTTTCAAGGCAAACTTTATTTTTTGCTATGAGTAATTTTAGAAACTTAAAAAACACTGATGTTGTTTACCTCCTTATTTTGCAGATGAGATAAATTAGACCCAGAAAAGTAAAATGACTTGCTTAAGATCCCCCAGCTGGCCAAAGGAAGAGTCCAGCTGGAATTTTCTTGACCTACATTTAGTGCTTTTTGAGGTACAACATCAGCCTTGTTGAAGAAGCCTAATTCTTCTTGCATATTCAGACAGCAAATAGTACTCTTGTATCTCCACTGAGTTTTCTCTTCTTCATGAGTAACATTCCTAGTTTTTAAAATAGTGCCTTGAATAAAAGGCTTTCAAAGCTCTTAAGCATCCTCATTTACCCTCTTCTCTATACACTTGAAATTGTTTGTACACATTTATAAATGTTGTACTTAGAGCTCATTTTTGTTCATCGTATTAGTGGGGTCATCATCTCCATTATTCCTGACTTTCTGCCTCTATAAAGATAATCTAAGTTTGCATTACCGTTTTGGGAAGCCATATTATATTATTGAGTTCAATTGAATTTATTTTCAATTGAACTACCCACTTTTTTTACTTGTGGAGGGGAGGAAGCAAGGAGGGAAAGAAGGAAGGAAGGAGGGAAGGCTGGCTAATTTTTGTATTTTTAGTAGAGATGGGGTTTTACCGTGTTGGCTGGGTTGATCTCAAACTCCTGGCCTCAGGTGATCTGCCTGCCTCGGCCTCCCAAAATGCTGAGATTACAGGCGTGAGCCACTGCGCCTGGCCTATTGTATAATATTTAAACGGAGACCTTTTCTCCCTCAGTTTTGGCCGAGTCTACAAAAGCTGTGAATAATAAAGGAGGCCTCAAAGGCCCAAACATCCTAGACAGAAGGATTAGAGTGCACATGCAGATTGCTGACTACATCAGAAGGTTATAAAAGTGTGGCCAGAACTAGCCTTTCACCCAGCATGAGGTTCTGGAAGAGCCAAGGAGGGGCAGGGTGTTGAAGTTATCTTGTATTTACTTCCTGCCCCCAAGGAGAGAGGAGTATTTCTCTCTCTCATTTCCAACTATGTGAGAAGAGCATTAAGGTGACAATTTAGAGAGTTGTCTTGTGTCCCATGGAGTTTGGGAACATAAGGACTGGTGTTGGAGTTTTGTCAGGAAAAGTCTAAGGCAGGAGGGTGTGTGCAGGTGAATCAGAGGTAGCAAAGCCAGGTCTAGAGAGAGCCACAGTTTCACCGAGCAAGGGCAAAGGTCCATGTTTTCCACTGCCCAGGTGTGGACCCTGCAAAATGAAACTGGCCTGGGTTGTCTTAAAAAGTATTTTGTGCAAGAAAAATTCTGGAGACTGGGCTAAGGGACTGATGCCAGAATCCCCCAGCGGTAGGGGAGGGGTCGTAAGTGATTAGCTGTGGAAAAGGCATTTTCCATTTGAGGGACCTGTAGGTGGAATCCCCCAGCAGAGGGTCTCTGAGGGACCCGCAAAGGCACCCCACAAAAGAGAATTAAATGTGGACATCCATCGTTCTCAGAAACTACCAATGGCAAGTGACCAAGTGTCAGTCAGGACAGAACTCTTCACATCCCATCTCCCTTCGTATTCTACCTGCTCTATTCCCAGAGAGCAGAGAAACTCCAGGGACTACAGCTAGTGAGTGGGAGTGGACATAGGAAATGGTCACAAAGCCGACCTACTCCACTGCTCTCATTATTGACCTTTGAGTCTGGATATAACTGTGCTGGGTCAGGGAAGACAGAAGCTTTGATTGGATAAGTTCAAAGTTTTGATGATCAATGTGCAGTGGACTGGGAACTGTGAGATCATCAGAGTGTCTTGGCCATTTTAATGCCATAGTGAAGGAACTACTTGATTCTTTTCTAAGAGTGACCCCTGAAATGCTATAGGACAGGTCCAAGATGTCATACAGTGTCAGTAAAGAATGGGTCAATGGCTACCCTGGGCATGGTGGCTCGTGGGTATAATCCCAGCACTTTGAGAAGTCGAGGCAGGAGGATTGCTTGAGGCCAGAAGTTCAAGACTAGCCTGGGCAACATAGTGAGACCTTGTCTCTAGAATATATATAAAAAGCTGGGCATTGTGGCATGAGCCTGTATTCTTAGCTATTCAGGAAGCTGAGGCAGGAGGATTGCTTGAGCCCAGGAATTCAAGGCTTCAATGAGCTATAACGGTGCCATGGCATTCTAGCCTGGGCTACACAGTGAAACTCTGTCTCTCAAAAGAAAAAAGAAAAAGAATGGGTAAATAGAGTAAGTTTAGAAGGAATTAGTGAGAAAAAAACATTTAAATTAAGTTTGCTTTGTTACACATTATCAATGCCAATTGTTCAGTTAGTAATGAACAAAATAGGACAATTGTAATAACCAAGAAAGCTCTTTCCCTCTTTCCACATATTTGCTCTCTCATCCAATTTCTTATCACTCATAGACTTGATAAATCATTTCTATTAAAGTTGCAAGAAGTTATTCCATGAGGCTAACCATTGACATTGCCATGGCATTGTATTCTGATTGGGTTGTGAGCATAGGCTGCCAGGTGACAATAAATAAATTCCAGGGGACAGATGTTAAATTTGTGTAACATATTGATTACATATAGAGGTTGCTTGTTAGAGAAGGTACTTGTTGAATTATGAGATAGTATAACGAATGTTAGTACTAATGTGACTTTTCTTGTCATCATTGCCACCATCTGAATATGGTTTGAAATTAAGTATACAATGATTTCAAATCAGGACATAGTTTTACAAACTCTCCATATTTTATTGTAAAGTAAATAATAAAGTGACTAAAATATACAATCTTGACTATTATTTCAGCTATTGCTATGGGGAGTACATAGCTATTTTAAATCAATTGCAGTATGAGAATTTGAGTATTATATGTCTATCTCTTAGACAATAACATCTATTGTGGCAAGGATCACAGCTTTTATTTAATTACATGGGCCAAGTGTTCTGGGCATTCTCTGAAGATGTGAACTGGTGTTCTATGTTTAAATGGAGACCCTCAGCTTCCAGCCTTATTCTGGCTTATCCAGCAAGTCACATGTGCTTGTGTTCCTGTTGTCTTTCAAACATTTCAATATTCCCTTCTAGACAAACTACAATATTTAGTATTGTTTGAAGTCCCATTAAGAAGGGGGAACATTCTTCTCTAAGAAAACATTATTTCTGAATTTCAGAAGGGTGCTATTCAATTTCAAAGACCATTCTTACACAAGTATAATATCAGAAAACACGATCTGAACAAATTGCATTATTTATTTGGAAATATTTGTATATTTTGTTAATTTCCTAGTGTTTTGTCTTAGTACAAGTTCTCTCAAAAGCAGATACCAAGACGAGGACTCACTTGCAAGCAGATTATTTGAAAGTTAATCCCAAGAAATGCCAAAAGGGGAGTCAGAGCACCAATAAAGGATGGTAACCAAGTAAGGGTGAGTTATGGAGCTGGTTACTCCTGTGAGCTGCTGGGGAGCTTAGGAAATCAGTAAAACGCACCTCAGGGTTATCTCAACCAGGGGTGAGGAAGCAGGGTATCCATCCATCAGTCACATTAGGGGCTGCTTCCTGGGGAACTAACTCTCTGTGCAGTTCCGTCCTGTGATGTCCCAGGCTGAGTGGGCTCTCAGTCAGGGCAAAAGAGGCTTGAGTCAGTTGCAGGTGTTTGCTTTAAACTTTAAGATCGTGGAGGATATGGCCAGGGGAAATGGGCCAGACACAGACAGGACCTGTTACACTTGGGCTAACAAAAAATTGGTGAAATGGGGAGTGGTGCCTGCTAGAAATCACAAGACCATGTTAGTTTCAAGTCAATGTATCTTTTCTTGAGGTAGGTAGAATAGGCAAAGGTTATTTGCAATGATAAAAATCACTGGGTGGGTTTTGGGGGAACCCACCCCCAATATTTCAGCATAGGTTCTTTCTATTTTCCGTGAGTGTCAGACAGCTGATAAATAAAGAGAAAGAGTACAAAGAGAGGAATTTTACAGCTGGGCTGCCGGGGGTGACATCATGTATCAGTAGGACCGTGATGCCCGCCTGAGCCTCAAACCAGTAAGTTTTTATTAAGGGTTTTAAAAAGGGGAGGGGTTGTAAGAACAGGAGTAGGTACAAAGATCACATGCTTCAAAGGGCAAAAAGCAGAACTACTAATAAGGATCTAACAAAGATCACATGCTTTGGAGGGAACAGGACAAAGGGCAAAAGCAGAAGTATTGATAAGGGTTTATGTTCAGTGGTGCATGTATTGTCTTGATAGACATCTTAAACAACAGAAAACAGAGTTTGAGAGCAGAGAATCAGTCTGACCACAAATTTACCAGGGCAGGGTTTCCCAACCATAGTAAGGCTGAGGGTACTATAGGAGACCAGGGCATATCTCAGTCCTTATCTCAACCGCATAAGACAGACATTCCCAGAGTGGCTGTTTATAGACCTCCCCCAAGGAATGCATTCCTTTCCCAGGGTATTAATATTAATATCCCTTGCCAGGAAGAGAATTCAGCACTATCGCTCCTACTTGCACGTCCATTTATAGGCTTTCTGCAAGAAGAAAAATATGGTTCTTTTTGCCCAACTCCACAGGCAGTCAGACCTTATGGTTGTCTTCCCTTGTTCCCTAAAAATTGCTGTTATTCTGTTCTTTTTCAAGGTGCAGTGATTTCATATTGTTCAAACACACATGTTTTACAATCAATTTTTACAGTTAATACAATTATCACAGTGGTCCTGAGGTAACATACATCCTCAGCTTATGAAGAAAACGGGATTAAGAGATTAAAGATAGGCATAAGAAATCATAAAAGTATTATTTGGTAACTGATAAGTGTCCATGAAATCTTCACAATTTATATTCCTCTGTCATGGCTCCAGCTGGTCCCTCCATTTGGGGTCCCTGACTTCCTGCAACAAGTGGATAGATCAGATGGATGCTTTGTGAAGGTCATTAAACCTGCCCAGTGAAACATCACACAACACCAAATAAAAGAATAAAAGTGGCTAAGCCAGAATCAGGGCTAAACCAGAGGCAAGGAATGGTCTTATCAATGCCTGAGTGGGTATGTATGTGTGTGCTATTAGCCTTACAAGAGCTTGAAGAGTAGGAGAGTTTTGAAGTCCCGTTTTGAAGAACTTAGTGAAAATATACATCTCCTAATTTTAAATATATATTCAAGAATTGGACAAATTAGAAACACTTTGCAAGTTTTATTTTCCCCTCTATGATGACCTATGAATTTGAATCTTGACCACCTTCACAAGCTAACAATGTCCACAAGCAATTAATTGCTTTACTTCATTGCCAAAGTAACATCTAGAAATCTCCTTTCTGTCCTCTGAACAACTGTAGCGACCCAAGAATCTAATTTGGTGACTCATAAATGATTGTGTTCCATCTCTTGACATTTATTTTTAAATTCTACAAAAACACCAGCTCACAGGATGTTGGTTTTTTCCTCCAGTATTTCTGCTGTTCCCCAGCTGTTTGAAATGCGTCGTGGTTTTGACTTCTTCAAACTACCTCCTGTGATGAAGATTACCTTAATTGCTTGTTTGTAGAACATTCAGTCAGAGACATAATATGCTGTAATAATTATTAATAGGTGAAGTCTGACATTTTACATTCCTTGTTATTCTGTTAGCAGTTTCTTATGACTACTTTTTGGCTTTTTAAAAAAAATTTGCCTTGAAGACAGAATATCCTTTGAAGGTTTGTGATCACAATGCTATCATCCCCTAAAGGGCCACAACATGGTCAGAGAAAAGCCTTCTTTTTTTCTTTCAAACAATATTCAACAACCATTTATTGAGCATCTATTATGTGCCAGACACTTGTCCAAGGTGTAGGGGATACCGATGTAAACATATCAGATTAGACTTTACCCCCTTGGTGACTAAATTCTAATGGAGGAAACAGAAAACAAGCATGCAAACAAATCAGTGTGTGAAATAATTTAACATAATGACAATGCTATGAAGAAAATAAAGCAGAAACCATAAGCAACCAATGTTTTTTTTTGTGTGTGTGTTTTTTCTCCCCAGAGCCATTGTATGCACATTTAAAAATTCCAAATATATATTCAGTTTTCCCCTTTCTTATGCAAAAATTTTGGCATACTGTACCATATATCCGTTTTTACTGCCATCTCTTTTCTGCTTGGCCATATATCTTACAGATCATTCCTTATCACTACTTAATGAACTTCTTCATTATTCTTATATGGCTACAACATATTCCATTGTGCAGGGGTACACAGCTTATTTCACCAGACTTATTTGATAGATATTTAGGTCATTTCTAGTCTTTTGCTCTCTCAGTCAATGCTGTAATGAATACCCTTTTGCATACATCATTTTGCACATGCAAAGGTCTAACTGTCAGAGGTTAAATTGTTAGGTCATAAGTATGCATATTTGTAATTTTTAAGTGAATGAATTTTATGCTATAGCTTTTATTAATAGGTAATATGTACACATAGTAAATCTTAGACATAAACAAAATTGCATATAATGAAAATTAGGTCCTCCTCACATCTCTTTTCTGTCAGCATCAAATTCCTTTCTCCAAAGGACACAAATGTCACTTACTTTTTGCTTTTTTTCTTGTATATCATTCCAGACACTCTCTGTCTCTCACTACACACATGCACACACACATACGCACACAAACTCACACACACACACACACATAGTATGGATGCTTAGACTTTATTGTCTCATCATTGTATTTCTGCCATATAGCATCATTGCTCTGGATGCCATTAATACAAGTGCTGGTTCTATTGGCTTCCCCATGCCTTTCACGTAGGGAAGGGCAGCTATGGGTATGAAGTCCTACGCTGCCCTTGGCCACAATTTTTTGAACCTGTTCCATAGGTCCTTGCTTCCTTTTGTCTTTGGTGCTTGTCAATCATTCTGAGATCTTCCTTAACCATCATGCTAGAGACTCTGTGTGTGTGTGTGTGTGTGTGTGTGTGTGTGTGTGTGTGTGTGTGCATGGGTGTGTGCAGTGGATCTTCTATTGCCTGTGTCCTCGAATTCCTTTAGCAAGTGGCTTACTCTCAATGTTACGTGAGGTACATCCTTCAATAATGCCCTGAAAAAAAAGTTTATGGGAGGTGAATTTTCTGAGACCTTGAATGTCCGAAAATATTTTTGTTCCATCTTCTCACATAATAGACTGCCTAACTGGGTATAGAATTTTAAGATAGAAAACAAATTTCTTCAGCATTTCGAAGATATTCTTCACTTATCTGTGAGCTCCCAGTGTTGCTGTTGAATAAGCTGAACAATTCTGATTACAAATCCTTTGTAAGGGATCTCCTCTTTCTTCTCTCAGACTCTAAAGATCCTGTTGATGCTGATGTTTTATAATTTCACAATGATGTACCTTATTGTTGATTTATTTTTACACGTTGTGTTGGGCACTAAGGGCACCCTCTTAACTTAAAAACATATGTTTTTCAGGTCCTGGTAATTTTCTCGAATGATTTCATTGACTGTTTCCTCCCTCTGCTTCTTCTATTCTGTCTTTTTAGACTTCCTATCATTCATACCTGCAACTTTTGGAATACTTGTCCTTCGATTTTGTTAATTCATTTCTCTTACTTTTTATCTTTGACTTTTTACTTAAGTTCTGCGAGGTTTTCTCAATTTTACCTTCAAAGCTTTCTGGTGATATTTTTCTCGTCTGCTCTCGTGTTTCATTTCAGAAGCTTTTTTAAATGCCTGAATGTTTCTTTTCTATAGCATTTTGTTCTTGCTTCATAGAAGCAAATATTGATTTATCTCATGATGTGTGCATACATCAAGTTTTTTTCTCTTTCATTCCATAAGACTGGGGATTAAAAGACGTGTTAATGTGGCGCCACATTAGGACAGCTATGAAATCCCAGGGTCAGAAACCTAACAGGAGCAATCACCCCATAGGCCAAGCTAGCCACAGGGTGACACCAAATCAGCTTCTCAGCTTCCTGTCTCCACCATATACTGTTGCCTGCAAGTGGACAGTGCCACTATGGCTTTGCCCTCCGTCCCTGTGGAGGCAACACAGTATTGTGCATAGAAAAGAAAGCTGAACTGGGGGATTGTGATGGGAGGCTAAAAACTAGGAGGCTTGGAAATGTGATTTGTGACTAATAACTAGATTAAAAAATTACTAGTCCTGATTAAGTTCACTGAACTAGGGTAGAGCAAACTGTCTTCTCCAGATGGGTTAGGAGTTCAAAGCCAAGAAAATAGGGGCAATCATGAAAAACAAATATCAGCCTCAAGATTATATGTATATGAAGAGTGATGCTCTAGTTACACCTGTTTTTTCATATTATGTGTCTATTTTTACAGGTGCTTGAGTGAGAGTCAAATCTCCATATACCAATCATGGAGCAGAGGTGCTATGAGAGATTCCTAACTCCTGAACAACTGTGACCAAGATAGGTGTCTGACCACCAAATGTTCCTGTTTTCCCCACAAGTGGCAGCTCCGCCAGGGAATGCATATTTCATCTAGGTAGGGTTATGTGATTAATTCCCCTTAAAGACATGTAAACAGCAGCAACAGATGCCATTTCTCACCTGAGGTTGTTGGTATGGGGTGCATGATCCTCTGCATATTCATTTCCTCCGCCATGGATTCTTAGCATTGGGAGCCACAGGAAAGAAGCCATCTGGATTTCTGAGTCATTATTTGGAGGAAAACCTCATCTTCAACTGAGACATGAGTAAAAGACAAACTTCTGAAATTGTACTAAGCCATTAAGATGTGAGGTTCTTTTGTGTACTGGTCTGCCCTCATGAACACACACAGACACATTTTGTCGGCTTACTAGGAATGCCCTTTGTGTTACTGAGCTTGCTGCTAGTGACAAGATTACAAATATTCTTACATTTAGGGGCACATTATATTTTGGGGATACATTTTACATAACAACTATGGTAGAGCTATATTCCATTGTTAAAAACAAAAATCCACAATGTATGAAGGTGCAGGCTCACACCAACAGATAAAACAGGTAACTATCCCCACAGCACAAGAGGATTATTCACTTCACTGAATTATCCATTTTAGCATGAAAAAAAAAAAGTATCCGGCTTCCTTAGGAGATATGACTAACCTAATAAGATGGGCATTACTTTCATGGAGAGGCCCCTCAGCTCCTGCTTTTCAAAGACCATCCAGTTCACTTGAAATGTGGTGCACCTAGGAAAAGTCATCCCAGGGGCTCAGGCAGGGCCCTTCTTGCTCTCTTGCACATTCCTTCCGAGCACTCATTTCCTTGGCAGGTAGTACTCCTGAATACACCTCACATGAGAGTAAACTGGGCAAGAATAGTGAGCTTTCCCAGCCACCTGGAGCTCAGAACCCCCGCTTACTTCACGTGGGACTTTCAGCTCTCCATCCCCACTTTGGATTGTTGTTGGAAGCTCCTGGTGCATGTTACTTCTCGATCTCCTAGACCTTCCAGAACATCACAGAATGTCCTCACTTCAGTTCCCTTTAAGAGTCACCCAGGACACAGCGTGTTAGCATTCCCGTAGGTTTGCCCCACATACAAAGCTTATCTTAGCTTTGGAGATAAGCAAGAAACATCTCTTAGAACCATCTCACCTCTTCTTTCCACTTGTGGACATGCCTATCTTGGGAAAGGCTGATGACATAAAAGAGATTTCCAAATTCCCATGGGTCAGTAGACATTCCAGCTTTCCCAAACCTTAGCAACAAACTAAAGCATTTGTGGTAACTTTTGCATCATATGATATTTATAGAAGTCTACCTATTGTAAAAATGTACAATGGTAATAGTAATAGCTGATTTTTTTGAGCACTTACAGTGTGCTAAATACTCTTCTAACGCTTTACAAGTATTCACTCATAGCCAACAAATGTTGAATATTTTCATCCATTCTTCTTATCCAGATGTAGATAAGTAGAATGAGATTCTATTTACCTGTCATTATGATTCTTCTGTACTGGTGGATGCATACCATTTCTGGTTTCCCGGCTCATAGGCCTTGCTCGTCTGACCTCTGACTAAACCAGGTTTTGATAATTGCAGTTGTTTTTATTCCCTGTCTGCAGTCTCTTCCACATTTTCTCCCACAAATACTCCTCTTCCACATACCCTTTCCTTCAGTTGTAATAAAATTATATACCATACACAAGATTTGATATTTGCAGAATGATTTTTTAGTATCATAGGCTTATATGCTTTTGGAAGTAGAAGAAGTGGAACTTCATAAAACTTTTTGGTTTTTGAAGATATGAACACTGACCAGCGAGATGAAGTTACTTCCCTAAGATTGCACAGTTGGTCTGTTTAGCTGGTAATAGACTTCAGAGAGGATTCTTCCAAGTCCCCACTTATCACTCTGTGCTCCGTAAAATAGAAGATGGCTTTCATCTTAAAGCTCATTTTAAATCATGAAGTGGGTAAAAGGAAAGTCAGTCTATGTGTGTGTGTCTCTCTCTCCTTTTCTCTCTATTCATTCATCTTACCATCACCTAAATTGCTAAGTTTTCTCAAAGTGCACCTGGGCATAAATTTCCTTGGATCATACTAGTCATATTGCCAATTTATATGGAGGTATCCAATGATAAAGTGACTACCATGTCTGTTTACTTATAAATGTTATAAATAATAAAAAATGCAGTAGCTGCAAGAATTTTACTTGCTTCTGTGTATTTTGTTATTTAATCACAGAGTTTTCTGCATTTTTTGCATTTATTTACCTTTCAAAGGATTAGAAGTTTTAAGATGTGTGAAAATGGTTGAACCATCTACAAGAACTCTAAAAATCCAAAGAAGAAATGTTGATGAGGAAAATCAAATGGACTATTACACTTAAATAAGACTTACTATTGATGATGATAAAGATGGATTAAAAAAATGGAATAATAAGAAAAATAACCGGAAACATTAAGGAGCGTAAAATGCAATGGATGATCCAGCAGTACACAAATTTGGGAGCATGATGTTAGAAATTTGCAAAATCTTGAGAATGGAAGATTTCGGGACAATCTTTAAATATATTAAATAAATTACCTAAATGTTGTCAAGATGGAAAGGTTCCTCTGGGATCACTGTTTGTGACAGCCACAGAATAACAAAATCACTGTGTATACATGTGAAGAAAATAACCTACAGAGCGTATACTAAAGAACACAGCTTAGCAATGACTTTCACGTCACGGGATACCAAGATAAAGTCACCATCTGGAAATGGTTCAAGCTATTTTCAAATACTTGGCCAGAAAAACAAATGCATCAATATTTTATTAATAGCTATTAAGCTTTACTTAATGCATATGTTATGTAGCATATGGGCAAAGTTTTTATTAATTCCCATATAAAGAAATGAAAACTTTAATAGGTGTTTGGCAGAGCCACTAACCTTCTAGGATCCCACATTCTGGGATCCTGACCTAGCCAGTGGTAGCCTCAGAGTAAGAAGAGCAGGAAGAGGAATAGCTGGACTTGCAGCACAAGTCATACAAAATTTTAAATTTTTTTCCTAGGGTTTTTTCCTCCTTCATTTGACTTCAGAATCAAGGCTGAGTTTGAGCATCCAGGTTTAGACGGAACATTGAAAAACTTGCAGATATATGAAGTGATTGGGGAAGCAACAAGGATTGTGGCTAATCTAGTGACTAAGTCATAGGAGGGAAAGTTGAAGAAGCTGGATTCAATACTCAATGGAGTGATGGTACTCCTCCAATATGCCAGGGACTGAACCATGCTCTGGGGAGATGGTGGTGAGCAATGCAGTAGCATTCCCTCCTTCATAGAGCTACCATTTAGTGGTAGAGACAGACAAATGAATAAATGATTTTAATGTAGTGCATTAATATTTATAAAATAGATTAAGAGCAGAATGCCATGAGAGGGGCGCCTGATTCTGCTTTGTGATGGGGATGGTTGGGGGGGGTTGAAACTATGAGTAGGAGGGATTCATTTGATGGGAAAAGAGGGCATTATAGGCAGAAGCTGTATATTAAAGTGCACGTGGGAGAGAAAAATGGGCTTGGGAACTCATAGTTGAGAGTTTGATACATTTTTTGTGAAAGATGAGTGATGATGTGTCTGGAATTGGTGGGTTCTTGGTCTCGCTGACTTCAAGAATGAAGCTGGGACCCTCGCGGTAAGTGTTACAGTTCTTAAAGATGGTGTGTCCAGAGTCTGTTCCTTCAGATGTTCAGATGTGTTCGGAGTTTCTTCCTTCTGGTGGGTTCGTGGTCTCACTGGCCTCAGGAGTGAAGCTGCAGACCTTCGTGGTGAGTGTTACAGATCTTAAATGTGGCGTGGACCCAAAGAGTGAACAGCAGCAACATTTATTGCAAAGAGCGCAAGAACAAAGCTTCCACAGGGCACAAAGGGACCGAGCGGGTTGCCGCTGGCTGGCTGGGGCAGCCTGCTTTTATTCCCTTTTGCAGCCCCCACACACATCCTGCTGACTGGTCAATTTTACAGAGAGCTGATTGGTCCATTTTACAGAGAGCTGATTGGTCCATTTTACAGAGCACTGATTGGACCATTTTGACAGGGTGCTGATTGGTGCATTTACAATCCCTGAGCTAGACACAGAGCGCTAGACAGAAAAGTTCTCCAAGTCCTCACCAGGTTAGCTAGATACAGAATACTGATTAGTGTATTTACAAACCTTGAGCTAGACACAGAGTACTGATTGATGTATGTACAAACCCTGAGCTAGACAGAGTGCTCATTGGTGCATTTACAATCCTTTAGCTGGACACAGAGTGCTCGACAGAAAAGTTCTCCAAGTCCCCAGTAGGTTAGCTAGATACAGAGTACTGATTGGTGTATTTACAAACCCTGAGCTAGACACAGAGTGCTTATTGGTGCATTTATGATTCCTTAGCTAGACATAAAGGTTCTCCAAGTTCCCACTAGACTGAGGAGCCCCGCTGGCTTCACCTAGTGGATCCCGCACAGGGGCTGCAGGTGGAGCTGCCTGCCAGTCCTGAGCCACACCTGCACTCCTCAGCCCTTGGGTGGTTGATAGGACCTGGCGCCATGGAGCAGGGGGCTGCGCCTGTCGGGGAGGCTCAGGCTGTGCGAGAGCCCACAGCTAGGAGGAGTTGGGACATGGCGGGCTGCAGGTCCTGAGTCCTGCCCCACGGGGAGGTGGCTGAGACCCAGCGAGAGTTCAAGCACGGTGCATGTGGGCCACCTGCCCCACGGGGAGGTGGCTGAGACCCAGCGAGAATTCAAGCACGGTGCATGTGGGCCAGCAGTGCTGGGGGACCTCTGCAGCTGCTGGCCAGGGTGCTAAGCCCCTCACTGCCCTGGGTTGGCAGTGCTGGCCTGCCGCTCTGAGTGCGGGGCCCACCGAGCCTGTGCCCGCCGAAACTCACGCTGGCCTGTGAGCACCCGCACAGCCCCAGTTCCCACCGGGGCCTCTCCCTTCACACCTCCTCGCAAGCTCCCGGCCCTGGCCAGCCCAGAGAGGGGCTCCCACAGTGCAGTGGTGGGTTGAAGGGCTCCTCAGGTGCTGCCAGAGTGGACGCCAAGGCCAAGGAGGTGCCAAGAGTGAGAGCTATTAGCATATTGTCACCTTTCAATGGGCCTGAAGAAAGAAGCCAAGAAACACATAATGAAGAGCTACCGGGGATTAAAAATTGAGCTTTCTTTTGAAGGCAGTAAGAAGCTATCTGGTGTTACTTTTTTAAAGATGTTGATGTTGGAAATATTTTTGAGGCTAATGTATTACCAGTGGATTGAAGATTAGAAGGGGCAAGACTCAAGGTAGGAAGGTCTCACAGGGCACCAGGAATCATTCAAGGGAGAGGATGTTATGGGCGTGAGAATGCAGAAGATCAGATTTTAACTAGGACATAAATGTACACACATTTTTGATATACCAACAATGTCAATAAAATGGTAATATTCCATGGCAGAAATCTAAACTTAGGGGAATATTACAATCTCTAACAAGTTTTAGGAAACAGTCACTATCTTTACTTTATGTATCTTCCTAGGAAGAAGAGTTTGCCTTCCTTGCCAGGCACTAAATGCTTTTCTTAGTCTCCTTTGCTGCTAGTATGCAGGCACAGGATCAATTTCACCAACGGAAGGTGCCACAAACTCTGACATGGGAACCAGTAGAGACCAAGAAACACTGTACTTTGGTGGCAAGCCAGGAAGACTGAATTCCCAGGGAAGTGGAGGCAGTGAGGTCATGGTTGACACTCCTGTGAGCAGACTGGTGGGACAAGCTGTGGGAACTAGCTCAAAAACATTAGCAATGGAGACATCACCAGTTCTTTGACCTGATCTAAGGTGTTGTTCTGTCTGCATAGTTTGTGAGTCTTGTTGTTATCCTCTTTTGGTGATTATGTGAACTATGCAGTATTCTTATAATATATTCATATTTTGCTTCAAATCAACCAGAGTTTATATCTATTGCTTGCAACTAATAATCCTTATCAAAAGATGACAATGCAAAGAAATACTGCACTCTAATGACCTGATTCTAGAATGGTAAACATGAAAAGGTTTCATCGATAAATGCTCTCTTTGTTCACTGTTAAACTCTCTCTAATAAAATAATTGCTCACATGATGTATGGGAAACAGGATAAAGAGACTTGAGTACAACTGAGTTGTTTACTGTTTTGTTATTCTAAGTGAGCAAAGGATTCTGGAAAAAATTGCATGGTATGGAAACTAATTCACACTAATGTATAAATTACTCTATGACTAATTTGCATTTGAAAATAGAAACTTGTATTTTAACCAAATCTGTAATTAAGGCAGAGTGGAAAGATTCTTAGGACAAGTTAATTGGGCACATTGTCTCATTCCATTCCAAATCTCCTCAGCTACCCAGAAAAGTATTCCACATAGGAACAGACATGAAGAAAGAGATGGTGACATAAGGAGGGTTCATTTCATTTCCAGAGTTTCCTTCACTAGCGCGTCCTCCCGAGAGTAGAGTCCTTTGGTCTGCTTTGGACTATGGAATACGAGTCAGGTAATTAAATATTTAAATATCCTAGGGCAAAACCCTGAAATCTCCCTGGCCAGAAGGGAACACTAGGAACTTTGACCTTTGTTATGGTTATTCTGTTGACACCTTGACCACTGAGCGTGAATTGGGGAGCTAAGGAAATTGTGTGACCACCTGTTCTTTTTCAGATGAAGGTGCTAATTTTTCACTGGTTTATTTGTTTAATTAAAATTGTCAGCATTTACTAAAAAATAATGTAAGAATCATTGTCATATGTTCCTAGTTAGTCTTCTAATCACAGGTGCATTATCCGTTTCATAGGGGTTTTTGCCTTTACTGGACTGGCAGAATGGGATTCCTGGAATGAGACAAATACATTTGCAGAGTTTAACGATTTGAGTCAAGGCAGAAACCCTTAAACAAAGTGTTAGTCTCGAATAGAACAAATTTAATAATTATGTTTCTCTTATAGGAGTCATTAACCAAAATTTGGTCTTTAGTTTCTTCTAGTGAAATAACTGAAAAGAAAATGTTAATTTCATTCATTCATTCACTTATTCAACAAAATACATGCACTGACGTCTGTCAATATGCCACATTCTGTGCTAGACCTTAAGGATTCAAAGATAAGATAAAATGCATCTCACATTTCCAGGAGCTCGCAGCCTAATTCTGGAAAGATGTTTAGGCTCAAGTATGCTACATGGTAGTTGGTAATTTTTAGCTGCATGCACTAAAATAGCTTTACATTCTTGCTACCACTTTAGAATAGCACTGAAAGGACTTCAGGGTTTGTGTTCTCTGTGGGGGAATTACTCATCTAATTCTCATTAGTGCAAATGGGAAAGAGGTGTAAATCCACAGTGATCTAGCTGAGAAAAAACAAATACTCCTTATTTGACTTCTGTTGTTTGTTTATATTTGTTCCGGGTTGACTCAGGGAAACAATCAGGAAAATTACCCATGTTCAATTGCCCGGTTGCTCCAGAACTCTTGGAGTGCCTAATCACAGTTAATAATTAAAACAAAGCAAGAAGACTCAAATGTTGGATTTAAGTATTATCAAGAGAGAAAGAAACATTTGAGGGAGAAAATATGAGGAGTGTTTTGTGGTAGATAGACTTTTATGGACAGAAACATGGGCTCTAAAGAGAGAAGGCCGTTTTTTTTTTTTTTTTTTTTTTTTTTTTTTTTTTTTTTTTTTGGTCTGAGATGGATTCTCACTCTGTTGCCCAGGCTGGAGTACAGTGGTATGATCTTGGCTCAATGCAACCTCTGTCTCCCAGGTTCAAGCAATTCTCCTGCCTCAGCCTCCCGAGTAGGGGAGAGTTATCTTTTGAAGTGGATGTGGATTATGGTAGATGGACAACTTAGTATCTGTGAAGCTCCTACAGTGTCCCCAGCTCTGTGTTAGACCATTTGGGGGACACAGGATACAACTAGCAAATTATATGTGACTGAAACAAAAACTGGCACCTGCAGTTTAAAATGGTATGGAATATTTGAAATAAGAACCTTGACAGAAATTTAAGACACAGTCATAGTTTTAAGTAATATGAGTTAGGATGGGCTGAGTTATGCTGCAGCAACAAATAGCCCCCAAATCATAGTGGTTTATACCAACAAGTCCTTTTCTAGATCTTCTTGCTCTGGGACCCAGACTGATGGAGCAGTCACTACAGGTTAGGACTCTCTAATCCTAAGTGCTTGGAACCAGAAGTGTTCATGGATTTTGGAATATTTGCATATACATAATGAGATGTCTTGGGGATGGGACTCAAGTCTAAACATGAAATTTATTTTTGTTTCATATACACCTTATACACATAGCTTGAAGGTAGTTTTATTTTTCCCTTGGGAACACTGAATAAACTGCCTGTTGTGTGCCTGCGTTTTGACTGAGACCTGTCACATGAGGTCAACTATGACATTTTTCACTTGGGGCTCAAGAAATTTTGGATTTTGGAGCATTTTGGATTTTGGACTTTTCAGATTAGGAATGCTCAGCCTGTATCTCAAACCTTAGTATAAAACTCTGTAAAGTCATGTGCTGACAATGAAATACTTCCTTTTATGAATCATTGGCAAGAACCAGTCTTGTGATCCCATTTAACCAGAAAAGGAGTTACAAATATCATCCTACTCTATGTCTAGAGAGCAGATAGCTGAAAATATTATGTGAACACTACTAATGACTCTAACTCAGACTTCACTAATGTGGTCTGCTCAAATGTGGTCACATTAAATTTAAATTCAACTTGATACCTCTCACCTGTGTGAAATTTTACCATCAGCCTAGTTGCCCTCAAATTGAGTGTGCATTAAAATCACCAGAAGGCCTTATTAAACCGTAGATCCCTGTGCCCCACCTCCAGAGTTCTTGGTCCAGTAAGTGGGAGGTGGGAGACCCCAAAAGTTGCATTGCTAACAAGTTCTCAGAGGATTCTGATGCTGCTTATCTGGGAACTCCACTTTGAAAATCACTTGTCTTGGAAAATCCAATGGAAGTTTCCTGTCTTTGTCCATCTAAGCCTTCACTAAAATCACAGTAAATGCCAGAGCATGACTTGTTCTGGGGAATGGATGGAAGGACTACACACTCCAGCCAGGGGGATGGTTGCTTTCGGAACTCACAGGGTCAGGACCAGCCTCACCATGTAACTTCAGGGCCTCTCTTCTTCACCTTTTGGTTGCTTCCTTACGTCAGAGGCCACATTCCTTTTACTGGCTGAAAGATTCTTGAAACATGTTTCTAGATTTCATGATAAAGATAGTAAGGCCCAGAGAGAATTTGTTCTTCCTTCTGAGATCAGTTTTCTAAGTCCTCATTTCCTCCCTTGGGATCCTCTTCTTCCTAGATCATTGAAAATTAAATAATATCCATTTCCTTATTGGGACAAGCTGACCCAAACCCACAAATGTGTGGTCCTGCAGCACAATTACGGCAGAAAGTACTAATGCCACATCCTTAAAAAAGAAACAAAAAGAAAGGCAGGAATGGGTGTGATGCTATTTCCTTTGCATCTGTCCCTCTGTGTTGCAAAGAAGTGTGCTCCTTTCTTTTTAAATATTCTCTTGGATCTGGGATGTTTGAACTTAAGTAAAACCACATGTGGGTCATTAGCCCTTCACTCCAGGTTGAGTTCTACTAAGCCCACCCAAGTTTCTTTTTGTGGTCTTCCCTGCAGATCATCCTCCGTGTCCTTCCTGCAGGTTTCTGATTTTCAAGCTTGTGATTTTCTAGTGAGCATCTATTTCAATGGAGCATACGTCAATCTCAGGAGCAAGTGAGGTGCAGGTATGGCACCACCTAAGACACTTTAGATGGCCTGTAGAGATGTAGCTGCTTATAACACACACAATCACACAGGGCACTCAACTCTGTGGAGCCACTGCTTGACGTGTGCACGGAAACGTGGTCCATTTGCTTTGACTTTCAAAAAAAGGAAGAGCCTGCAATGGAAATACATTCAAAACTTGCAATTAAGAAGCCTGCAGCTTTGACATGGCCATTTCCCCAGCTTCTATCATACTAAAGTTTCAAAATTTTCAGCCTCTTTTAAGCCAGAGCTCATGCTTTCTATTTCTCAATAGTCTTTCCAAGTAAAATAAAATAAAAACAAAAACAGCTTTTCTTCTAAACATAAGTTAGAAATACAAGCTCATTCCTGTGGTGTCCACAGGAAAAGGACCACTTTTATTTTCTATCACATGACCTATTATTTCCCCCAGGATATTTGCGTTTTTAGAGAAACATTTCTACAGGAAAATCTTCAAGGCAAGTCTTTAAGAGAGCCTCGTGTTTGTTACTATTCTAATTTTTAAAACCAGACATTCTAATAGTTTGTTGTTGATATATAAAAATGCAATTTTCTTTCATAATTGAACTTACTTCCAGAAACTTTGCTCATTTCTCTAGCTAATTCTAATGTATTTCTCTATAGGCTTTTTTTTTTTTGAGGTTTGTATGTATACAATTATATGTAAATAATGACGGTTTTGTTTGTTCCTTTCCAATTAGTATATGTTTATATTTTTCTCTTTTCCTGCTGTGCTGGCTAGGGCCTCCAAGCCAATATTGAAGAGGAAAAAGCAGCCATCTTTGTCTTGTTTCTGATAGAAAACAGAAAGATTTGGTAGATACACTTTATCAGATTAAGGATGTTTCCCTCTCTTCCCAGTTTACCATTTCTTTCAAGAGTGAATGTTAATTTTTGAATTTTTTTTTGGCATCTATTGAGGTCATACTTTAAAAAATGTTAGTGTGGACCATTACAGTAATGATGTGCATGATGTATTATTTTATAAATTGTGGGGTTTAGCTTGTTAATACTTTTGTTTAGAATTTCGTATCTTTGTTCTTAAGTAGGATTGGCTCATGTTGCCCTTTCTTATATTATCCATGTTTTGTTTTGATGATAGACTATAGCATGTGTCTGCGTGTTTACACAAGATATACGCTGACTACTAACAGTGATTATGACTGATTGACTACATTAAAGGTGATTTTGTTTTCTGTATAATTTTCTGCATTTTCTTTTTTCTTTCTTTCTTTCTTTTTCGAGACAGAATCTCACTCTGGCACCCAGGCTGTAGTGCAGTCAGTGGTGCGATCTCGGCTCACTGCAACCTCCGCCTCCGGGTTCAAGCGATTCTCCTGTCTCAGTCTCCTAAGTAGCTGGCATTACAGACATCTGTCACCATGCCCAGCTAATTTTTTTTTTTGTATTTTGAGTAGAGATGGGGTTTCACCATGTTAGCCAGGCTGGTTTTGAACTCCTGACCTCATGTGATCCACCTGCCTTGGCCTCCCAAAGTGCTAAGATTACAGGCGTGAGCCACTGCGCCTGGCCAGTTTTCTGCATTTTCTGTTTCCCCACAATAAGATAGTTTTATACACAATCATAAATCATTCACTCAAGCATCGACATACCATGAATACATGCATATGGCCTAACATAGGGTCTGACTATTGATTCCAAGACACTGGATCATTTGCTTTTGTTCTGGATTTTAGGGTGCTCTCTGATACCAGAGATAAAGAATGGCAAGCACAATCACTAGGGAAGTCTCAAAATGAACATGGAATACCATGATGTAATACAGCAAAAACCAGGGGATTTGAGGACCCAGGTATGAATATGTAGTAACCAGCTGTGTAAACTTGGACCAGTTCACCTAACTCCTCTGAGCTTTAATTTTTCTCACTTGTAAAATGAGGAACGTAATTCAAACTGGTGCTTACCTCATAGGATTGCTGGCTCTTTTAAAAGTATAGAAAGTGTGAAAGTGCATTATAACTTAATTTATCATAACACACACATCATATGTATATGTGTATATATACTTCTTATTATGCTTCATATATCTCCAGTGTGTCTGCATACAGAGTGAAAAGAAAATGATTTTAAGGGACTCAAATAGAGCCTGATCAAAATCAGTCTCTACTTAGCTGATTCCTTTATTCAGGGACCATCTGAGGATCTGGTGACTCCTCATTGAATCAGAGTTGGAGTTTTTGGAGGAGAGGGACAGCTGAGTACCCATCTTTGCAGTTTGGGCTTAGACAGCAGTTTGCCACTTTAACTGAAACTCACGGTTGGGAGTCATCCCTGTTTTGTGCTCCTTGCTCAGTAACCTTCAGAACAGTATTTTCCAATAACTTTTTATGCAAGTCTTATAGTTTATTAGCTAGTCAATGTTCACGAGGTGGAAGAGGCAGTTAGTTGGCAGACAGAAAGAAAAGGGGTCAGAGGTAGAAAGCAACAGGAAACTGGGGGTCTCTGTATAATGTTTGGTTTAGTTCTTTTCCAATAGATAGAATGATATAGGTAGATATAGACTGATGGATAGATATAAAAAGTAAAACAAAAACAAAATTATTAATATAGACATCAGTATTCACAAGTTTCCTCTCTTCATATAACCCACTCTCTTCTCTCCTCCCAGCACACACACATCTCATTATGGCTCCCAAAGTGTAGTGTATACTTCTGTGAAGAGATGATGTGCAATGGAAAAATGAAGATAATAAAATATCTTAGTTGATTTGTTTTTATTTTTAAGGGAGAGAGACAGGGAGACAGAGAAAAGCTATGAGAATTAGAGTTGGGAGGGTTTTGATGTATGAAAGTAAACAGTGGGGAAGTTTAGGAGAACAGCTATCATTCCTGTGAATGAGATTGAGAAGGCAGAAATTGGGAGAGAAAATTATAAAAATGGTTTTCTGGGCATAAAGCCTTAATAGACTGAGTAAAGATTTGAATTCCTTTTTGTCAATTGGAACCAGCTATGTTTCTTTTAGTATGACACCATCCTGAAGCTGGACCAAAAGGCTCCCCAGTTACATTTAGGTTATTCATAAAAATAAAAATTTGCCCTGCAAATAAAAGACTTCAACTGCTTTGTTTTCTGAACTTACTGATTTTTTTTTTTTTTTTTTTTTTTTTGAGACGGAGTCTCGCTCTGTCGCCCAGGCTGAAGTGCAGTGGCGTGATCTCGGCTCACTGCAAGCTCCGCCTCCCAGGTTCATGCCATTTTCCCACCTCAGCATCCCAAGTAGCTGGGACTAAAGGCGCCTGCCACCACGCCCAGCTAATTTTTTGTATTTTTAGTAGAGACAGCGTTTCACCATTCACGGGATGGTCTTGATCTCCTGACCTCGTGATCCGCCTGCCTCAGCCTCCCAGAGTGCTGGGATTATAGGCATGAGCCACTGCGTCTGGCCCTGATTTTTTTTTAACCTGGGACAGTAGGCAGATATTGGTTTGTGGTACAAGGAGACAAGGAGAGACAAGTCTTACTGAATTATTCCCATAAGTCATTATTATTAATCAAAGCAGAGCTATTTCATACAAATACAAGACAAGAATTTCCCCCAAACTCCTATTAGTTCTGCAATAACTCTCCCCTGTGGCCCAAACTTATAAAAATAATTCTTGTTCAGTTTTTTATAAATCACCACGTGCTTGAGGGCTCCCCTTTTACTCAACTTTTTCCCCACTATCCCCCCCGTAGAGGAACAGACCTCTAACTTTAAAGTGCTGAGGGAAGGAGAGAAATATGTGAAAAGAACAGGCTTTGAAAATGTTGAGTAAGACCGGGCATGGTGGCTCACATCTGTAATCCCTGCACTTTGGGAGGCTGAGGAGGGTGGATCACCTGAGATTGGGAGTTCAAGACCAGCCTAACCAACATGAGGATCCCCATCTCTACTAAAAATACAAAATTAGCCAGGCATGGTGGCACATGCCTGTGATCCCAGCTACTAGGGAGCCTGAGGCAGGAGAATTGGTTGAACCCGGGTGGCAGAGATTGCGGTGAGCCAAGACTGCACCATTGCACTCCAGCTTTGGCAACAAGATTGAGACTCCATCTCAAAAAGGAAAGGAAAAGAAAGAAAGAAAGAGAGAAAGAAAGAAAGAAAGAAAGAAAAAAAGAAAGAAAGAAAGAAAGAAAGAAAGAAAGAAAGAAAGAAAGAAAGAAAGAAAGAAAGAAAATGCTGAGTAAATAAAAAATAAGGTGGTGTAGTAGTCAGTGTTGATGGCCTGCTCATATAACATTGGCCAGCGCCATTCTAGTGCATACTGACGTCCTCCTACTGCAGGTACCTCCAACTCTCCACATGCGGGCTTTCTCTTGGCTTTGTATGGGGAGGGTCAGAAGCCCTGGGCAATTCATGCCTCTGGAAACAGCTTGAAATCAATGATGGGTGGGGATTGGCGGATGAATACCCTAGCTTTCTCATTGCTTGCTGGGGATAACTGGAAAGGTTTTGTACTCTCTATCAGAGTCCTCATTGGAGTTGAACCCCAATCGTCCTAGTAGTAATTTACTTGATAATACATCCTTTATTGGTTTCCTTCCTTTCCCCTTTTTATTGTCCTATTCCCTTATCAGAGCTTTCTGAGATTTTTTTTTTTTTTTTAATTGAAAATTACTTACACTGATATTCTTATCTTAGGATCTGCTTCTGGGGGCAGTCATCCTGAGACAGGGGGCTATGGAAGGCATTCGAAAGGGGAGGAAGAACATCAGAAACAAACTTTCCCTACTTTGTTGTGACTTGGTTCAGATCTTCCCCTTCTCCTATATTCTTTTCCTGTGGTAAGGCTTTGCAAGAACAGCATTGTTCTATCTAAGCTAGTTAAAATAAAAAGACAAAATAACCGTATGGTGAGCATCTAATGGATGGGCTATCACATTTAAAAGACAAAGACTTAGGGGGAAGTTCATGCTTTGTATGCTACTCTGAGAACAAAAATCTATTTCTGATTGATTTCTTCCTTAACATTCTACTCAGCCCCCAAACCCTCACTTCATAAATCCAGGCAACTATACCTCAGGTTTCAGAAAATATGCCTTTGACCTGGGTTGACTTCAAGATATCCTTGACAAGAGATGAATTTTAAAGATTTTCTTTAGTGTTCTATATTTATACTTAATGTTCTGATCGTGTGTCAAACATTCTTCTACGGCACTGAAGATAGTAAGTAGTCAGAAAACAAATAGTGAAGGGACTTCCCATGACAGTTAATGGTCAATACTTGTTGAGACCCCAGAGAAAGTAAAAAATGATTCCTAATGACTGCTGGAAGTTGTGGCACTAATGGAATATATTTATATGCATAATTAAAAATGATATCCTTTTGAACTTCACTGATTTTTGGATGTGTGATGGTTTAGAGATACATTAGGCTTAAGTTTACCTTCCTTACATCTTCTAAAAAAGTAGGGGAAGTGTGTAACCATATTTCAGAGTGCACTATTAATTCTGTCACCAGGTGGAATCTGAAAGTGGCGCCGTAGTCATCATTTTCCACCTTGAAATTGAGGATAACCACAGGTGTCCTTTGAGTCTTCCTCTCTCTACCAGCCCCATAATCGCTACCTTGTATCTTCATTTATGTTTCTATCTCCTGCTTTGGACAGCGGGCTCCTCTAAGGACATAGCTATATCTTAGCCATCTTTAGATTCCAGGCAACAATGAACACGTACTGAATGCTCAGTAAATGGTTGTTGAATTTTTAAGAATTTCATGCATCCATTAAATGGAAATAATTGACTTGCTAATTAAAATTGACCTTCACCTTTTATGAAAGGAATTGGTCATAGACCTTGACTTTTCCAAACTTTAGTTATTAGTTTGTGCAGTTGGAAAAACAAAAACAAAACAAACAAACCCCCCAAAAAAACCCAAAAAACAAAACAAACAAAAAAGTTCTTCAGTTCTTAGTAATTATCCTGTAATGTGGACTTGTCACTATTTTATATGTCTCCCCATATTGCTTTTCATGTTTAATGATATTTGCTGTATTTCCAAAGGGAGAAAGGGGTTTGGAAGGCCAAAAGGAATTAAAATGTAGAATAAAGTGGTATTGAAAGTTTCAGAAAAGGAAGAAGAAAATTTCAAAGGCAAGATAATGTAGTCTTGTGAAAATTTGCGTGAAGTCAGTCTTATTTAGCCAAAATCAATTTAGCACTTCCTGTTAGCCAAGAACCGTGACAAGTAATCTGAGAGATGTAAAGGTTAATGATAGTTCTCAAAAAGCAACCAAAAACTTTAAAAAGTGATCATATTTGCTTAGCACAAGGATTGATGAAAGTAAGTGGGGCTGACTTTGAAAAACCCGTATTTTAAAAATTACATATACATATTAGATTTGGAAAAACACAGTATACATGTATTGATGTGATTTAAAAATGAAATGGGCAAAAAGAAGCTGAAGAAGAGCCCAGAAACGGGAGGTGGGACTAGGTAGGAATTTCATTATTTTTTATTTTTTATTTTTTATTTTTTGGGACGAAGTCTTGCCCTGTCACCCAGGCTGGAGTGCAGTGGTGTGATCTTGGCTCACTGCAACCTCCGCCTCCCAGGTTCAATCGATTCTCCTGCCTCAGCGTTCTGAGTAGCTGGGATTACAGGTGCCTGCCACCACCCCTGGCTAATTTTTGTATTTTAGTAGAGCCAGGGTTTCACCTTGTTGGCCAGGCTGGTCTCAAACTCCTGACCTCAAGTGATCCACACAACTCGGCCTCCCAAAGTGCTGGGATTACAGGCGTGAGCCACTGCTCTCAGGTGGAATTTTACTTTTTAATAAATAATTTGACTTACTATCCCATACAGATATAGTTTGTAAGTTTTTCTGAGTGTATGCATTATTTTTATAATAAACATGATTTTTAAATTAAAATAAATAATTCTCAGTCCTCAGAGAACTTAACGTACCCTCTTGGAGCATTACTGCGTGTTACCTACTGTGGAGGATCATGTGCAGAGATGGTGGCCATTCCTTTCCCCTCTTCCTGTGAGTGCACATTGCTCCACCTACCACGACTGGAGCCCACTTGCCCTACCCTTGTGACTTGCAATCCATATGATACTGTGCCAGTTCTGAACCCAGCATTTACAAAGTCTGGCAGCTTTTGCTTTAGCTCAAGGGAAATCAAAAGCCATGCAACACATGTAACTAATCCTGCTGTGGGAAGACCACTGGCTGAGGGAAAGCCCAAGCTAGTCACATGGACCAACCAACTGGAAAATGCATTTGTTTCCTGTGACTTCTGTAACAAATTACCACACACTTCGTGTCTTTAAAATGACAGAAATTTATTCTGTCCTGGTTCTGGAGGTCAGAAGTCTGAAATCAAGATGTTAGTAGGCCAGGCTTCCTCTGCATCCTCCTCAGCGGAGAAACTGTTTCTTACCTCTTCCAGCTGCTGCCAGCATTCCTTGACTTGTAGTCACATCACTCTAATCTCTGCCTGCGTCTTCACAACTCCTTCTCCTCTGTCCTTGTGTCTGTGTGAAAACCCTTTCTGATCTTCTCTTACAGGGGTCCATGTGATTGCATTACAGGCCCACCGGAATAATTCAGGATAAACTCCTTTCTCAGGATCCTTAATTACATCTTTTGCCATATAAGGTCATAGCAACAAATTCTGAGGATTAGAAAGTAAATACATTTTGGACAGAACCACTTTTTAATTTTTTTCAGTCTACTGCAAAAGAACATGGAGATATCAACCGGTGGGTAAAATCGTCCTGAGGTTTTTCAATTCAGCTAAACTTTTAGCTGAATGCAGCCAACCAGGCAATCCTAGATGCTAGAGGCAGGTACATGAACCTCCCAGCGGCACCCCATTAACACATAATATGAGGAGAAAGCATAACTCATGATTTTCAGTCACTCACAAATTTTGTGGTAGTTTGTTATGCACGAATAGAGAAATGAGAAATATAATCATAAGACATATTAAAGAAACTAATTTTCCCTCTTTGGCAGTGTATTTCAACTCTTATTCCTGTTTTTTAAATTTTTCTCTCACATTTAGGTTTAATAGTAAAGAGAAGAATAAAGATTTCTTTTTCTCCTGTTTTTGTTTGTTTGTTCCCACATCTGTCCACTCTGCTAGCTCCTTCTTTCCCTCTTTGGCCAGAAACTAGCCAAATAATTCCAAGAGTCTTATTTCAGCCCACTGTTCCACTTGTAAGTTTCTCAGGTTCTGTTTAAACAACATCAACCATAGCGTGAATCATTCCGGGCTGAATAAGACTGGCCTTGTTTTGATCATT
Organism: Chlorocebus sabaeus; assembly: GCF_047675955.1. NCBI lineage: Eukaryota > Metazoa > Chordata > Mammalia > Primates > Cercopithecidae > Chlorocebus > Chlorocebus sabaeus. Next base: position 12,458,742 of record NC_132915.1, read on the forward strand.
TTTAAGGTTGGGTTATGGATACATGGGAGTTTTATATTATTGTCTCCACTTCTGTGTATGCTTAAACTTTTTTTTTATAATAACAGAGAGAGAAAGAAAGAACAAGATTACCCTGTTTAAAAAAAGAAAAGGACCTCCATCTCTACTAAAAATACAAAAATTAAGCCTGTGCGGTGGCTCACGCCTGTAATCCCAGCACTTTGGGAGGCCGAGGGGGTAGATCACGAGGTCAGGAGATCGAGACCATCCTGGCTAACACGATGAAACCCCGTCTCTACTAAAAATACAAAAAAATTAGCCAGGCGTGGTGGCAGACGCCTGTAGTCCCAGCTACTCTGGAGGCTGAGGCAGGAGAATGGCATGAACCCGGGAGGCGGAGCTTGCAGTGAGCCAAGATAGCACCGCTGCACTCCAGCTTGGGTGACAAAGCGAGACTCTGTCTTAAAAAAAAAAAATTAGCCGTGGTGGCAGACGCCTGTAATCCCAGCTACTCGGGAGGCTGAGGCAGGAGAATCACTTGAACCCCAGAGGCAGAGGTTGCAGTGAGCAGAGATGATGCCACTGCACTCCAGCCTGGGTGACAGAGTGACACTCCATCCCCCGCAAAAAAGAAAAGAAAGAAAGAAAGAAAGAAAGAAAGAAAGAAAGAAAGAAAGAAAGAAAGAAAGAAAGAAAGAAGAAAGAAGAAAGAAGAAAGAAAGAAAGAAAGAAAGAAAGAAAGAAAGAAAGAAAGAAAAAAAGAAAGAAAGAAGAAAGAAAGAAAGAAAGAGAAAGAAAGAAAGACAAAGGAAAGGAAAAAGTAACTATTCTGGGTTGAATTAGAATTATCAGTCAGACGCTTTCTGGCTGTGTGGTCTTGGGCAATCTTCTTTTCTAAGCCTCCATGAAATGGGACAATAATATTCAATTCACAGGAGGCTGACATGTAGGCAATGCTCAGCACATAGTAGGGTCTTAGTAAATATTAATTCTCACTACTCCCCTACCTATGCCTTGTGTTGATAGGAACAGAGTAGCCTTCCTATCATGCCAGGAAACAGTATGAATGGAAGGAAGGAGAATTGGCTGGAAAGAGAGGAGACCAGAGGTCTGTTTCTGAAAATCTCCCATCAGAGAACAAAGTGAAGACGCATCTATGTATAGAACCTGGAAATGTTGGTCTGGGGCACTCCTAGACCCCACTTAGATTTTGTGCATCTTCCCTAACACTTTTGCCCAGGATCATGCTTTTCTTCGGCTGCAAATACTTAATATTCTCCTCACCACCCCATCCTACATCTCTCCTTCTTGAATTTGTTTCTTGTCTATTCCCAGCCACCCCGGATGTGGATGTGTGAGAAGCCAGCCCACTTCGTGGATGAGCGTAGGTAACTGCCTCCCAGAGACCGGAGCTGCAGCCGAAACGCCCGAACTACCGCCGGAAGACACATTCCTGTTTGTGAATGATGGCTTCTGCATCACTTAGCTTTGCTGGGGGTGAAGGGAGATCCTAGTATAAGATTTGTTGATTTTCTCAGAGTATAGCTGACAACAAAGGCCTGTGAATTCCCAAACACTTGCCCTTTGACGTGAGGAACCTTCTGCAGTATCTCCAGTGAGACATTGCCCTGGGGAGTCATGCACAAGTGGGCAGTCTCTTATTCTGACCAGAAATGAGGTACATAACCATACATTCATAGATATTGCTCAGGAACCCAGGCAAAAATTATAATCCCCCTTGTCATGTTAGACACTGCAAAAGCTGGCTTAGAGTTCCGAATCTGCCCTTTTGAAGCTGTATAACCCCACTCAAAGTATTTGATTTTTGAACCTTGATTTCCTTATCTGCAGAATGGAGATAATACCTACCTCACAGCGCTACTGTGAGTGTTAAATGAAAAAATGTATGGAAATTTGCCACCGGTAACAAAAGAACATGGGGACAAGTGACTATTGCAAAGTTAAAGTATGTGCAGTACCTGGAAAGTATGGAAAGTATCTGACACAAGGTTGGTGCTCTGCAAACATTTGTAAGATGATGAAATGACATGTGGGTGATACTCTGTAAATACTGTCCCTCAACTCACATGACCAGAAAACAGAGAGCAGGCAGGAGAGGGAAATGGGAAAATCCATTTCTGCCAATATTCATTCAGGCCCTGGAGACACACACACAAAAGTTTATAGGAATTAAGCAGGTCAAGTAAGTGAGACTCCAATTATTTGACACATCTCACATGGAGAGGTGGTGTCTATATCTCTTCCACTTGCAACGGGGTGGCTCATAAATGCTTCAGCCAATAGAGTTTAAGTTTTGACACTAGACTATGAAAGACCACTCAGCTCTTCCTGGTTTTCTCAGGATGCCCTTATGGAGGAAGCCAGCCACCATGTAAGAAGTCTCTCTGAGATGAAGACCCTCTCAGCTGTCATGCCACAGAGGCCACAAATACATGCTCCAATATATAGCCCCAGCTAATCCCCCAGCCAACATCAGCCACCTCCACCATAGCTGTGCAGGTGTGGGCTCCCCAGCCCAAATCAAAGGTCAGATGATCGCTGGCCAGCCAATATCTGACTGTAACTACAAAATCATGAGCAAAGTAAGAGAGTTGTTTTAAACTGTTGATTTTTGGAGTGATTTGTTATGTAGCAATAGATGCCACCAGAGCAGCCAGGTCCCTGGGACCTTGTGGAATCAGAGAGTGTGCTTTATCTAAAGTGGGCAGCCCCTCCTCAGACAAGTGTTGCTTTGGAGGTATGCAGCTCTTGGTTGGCCAGATGTACGACTAAAATTGCCAGTTCCAGAATTTTGTGAAATCTCCAAATTTTTTAGATATCGGTTACTAATTAAAAGCTTTTGAAAACCAGTATGCATCACAGCAGAGCTGCCAGTAAGGTCTGTGAGCTGCCAATTTGCCACATCTGTTGTCCATAGAAGAGAGGGAGGGCCCGCTTACCCCTACCCTATCCAACCTATCCAATGCCTTCCTGCAAACTGGGGCTATCAGCCCTAACTGGCCTCCAGCCCTGCAGGAATGCTTCCTGTATAACGTATTAGCATCTGAAAACCAGCGTTAAGCAAGCATTTATACAATCCCACATCCAAGCCAAGCAAACTGCTTCTTGTTTTACTAGTGGCTGGAGCTTTGACCCATTTAAGCCTGACAGCAAAATTGTGATTAGGAGGGTGTTGTTCCTGGTGTTTTGATTGGGAGGAAATGAAAGGAGTTGAAGGGAGCAGGATGGGAGGAGGAGTGATACAGGGGAACTTCGTGGAGGACAAAAGTTCACCAGTTTTCCCTTGAAGTCAGTTTAAGAGCAACAGAATGACATCAACACATATTTCAGTGAGTTAAAAAAAATTTTTTTTTAAACAGTCCCTCATTATTTTCAGCTTTTTGAGAATGTTTTGCTCTTGGCCTTAACGAATTCACCTTTAAAACTGTAGAGGAAAAAGTTGCATATCATTCTGTATCATTTTCTTGTGTACTTTCTTCAGTGTGTGAATGAGGCAGAAAACAGAGCTGCTGATCCCACCACTGAAGACCAAGGAGCCACTGCAGCCTCTGAGTGTGGGATGCAGAAGGACAGAATGTTACAGTGGGTAGCTAGTCAGGCATGAGCAGAGCAGGAGAGGGCACCCCCAACCCCACCAGGGATGTCAGGCAACCATCAGGTGACGGTCAGGCAGTTGTCACACTGTCTCTCTAACATAATAATTGATAGCAGCCCATGCCAAGGGGCAGTCTCCAGTAGTTACAAACACCTGAAACTGGTGATCAGCAGCTTCTCGATAAGATCTCAGGAGCTGGGCCAATGGGCTCAAGCATGAGCATTAGGGGGCAAAATGGCAGAGTTTTACTGGTATATGACTTTCAGGGACATTTAAGCAGTAAGGGAAGAACGCCTCAAGTGAGCATGCGCACAACTCCAGTAAACACACTGCGCACGCTCACCTCCCAAGCGCTGGCGGGACATGGAGCATGCGGACAGGCCACGCTAAGGGAAGAATCAGAGGAGAAAGGATGCAAGACGGTGGAAGTATGCCGACATATAAAACACTAAGTCAAAGGTCAAAGTGGGCACTTGTCTTTCAAGTTATTTGCTTGGGCATCTTCCAAGTGTACTTTCCTGCTCTAAAGCTTTTTAATAAGCTTTCACTCCTGCTCTAAAATTTGCCTCTCACTCTGTCTTATGCCTCCTCGGTCAGACTCTTTCTTCTGAGGAGGCAAGAATTGAGGTTGCTCCAAACCCATACAGATTTGCCGCCAGTAACAAAAGAACAAGGGGACAGGTGACTGCTGCAAAGTTAAAGTATGTGCAGTCATAGAGGGAGAAGGGGACAACTTTGTAAAGAGTGACAGAAGTGTCCTTGACCACAAGCCAGGCATTAGGAGTGTCTGTGAACACAGTCTTTTTGCTGCATCAACAGAATGAATAAATATGTGAATATTCACTGAAGTATTCCTTTAAAAAGTTTCCTGTAAAGTGTGTTTATAGATTGTTAATGTTTTCATCTTTTATATTGAAATTATTTTTGAAATGATACAAAGGGAAAATGACGAAATGTCTCCTCCTAACCCAGTACCCTCACACTACCTTATTTCCGCATGTCACCAATATAATCCAATTCTTGTGCATTTTCTAGAGATATGTATGCATGTACAAAATACATGAATTCTTGTTTTCTTACTCAAGTGGAGGCATGCTATACAGAATGCCCTGTGCTTATCTATTTTCATGTGACTATCTAACCCAAAGAGTGTTCCAGATTTCCATAGCTACTCATGTGTGAGCCCTCATTCTTTCCTAAAGCTATGTAGTATTTTGTTTTATTGGTACATCATAATTTATTTAGTCTCCAATTGATGGACAAGTTTATTGCCTCCACAGTAATTTTTTTTGAAATAATTTCGAGTACATTCTGTGATATGTGTCTGAGTGAAATTTGATCTGGGCCTTGGGAGTGATTAAGCAGCATTTGAAGTAGTCTGATCAACAATCAACACTTTAAGGATGATTACTTAGATTTCAAGTATCCTCATTGAAATCTGCATCAGAAGCTTTGTTAATTAGCGTAAGGATGAAATGAGTAGAGGTCAAAATAGGTGGTTGGTTAAGAAGATTATATATACTCATAGTCTTTGAATGAACAGAGTAAAGAAATCTCTTGAGCAAGCCATCCATTGCCAACAGTATAACTCTCAAGGTACAGAGGTGGCCCACAAATTCTGTGTCCTTCACCTCACAGAGCACCTTGTTGCCTAACCTAATCCGTATGCTGGCCAGGCCTTCTCTCTGAATATCTTGGCTTCTGTTGTTCAAAGTACCTACAGCAGAAAACAAACATCACCAGCCATAGAACATATCATGTGTCTGCATTTTGACTTGCTTACTAGTAAATGCTTGTATGCTTGGCAAAATTTAGTCTGATAGTTGCTTTCACAGCACCTGGAATTTGGTATGGAGTTGCAACATAGCCCTTGAAAGAGAAATTCTAAGGTAGAGGACATGTAAGCCCCATCCACCTCTAATAACCAGAGACTATAAACAGTTATCAAAGAAACTAATATTTCCTGAAGACTCAAATTGCCTTAGGATAATTTGAAACAGGGACATTTAGATTGTTTCTAATCTTATACTATTATAAGTAATGCTGTAATGAATAACCATGTACATAAATCACTGTGCATGTGTGAATAATTTAAATTGATGACATTAATTTGTGAAGCCTTCCTTTTGTTGGACACAGGGAATCTCAAATTGAGTCATCACATATGCTCTCATATGTAAGCCATATATTTGAAGAAAAAAAAAGAGAACGATTTTATCATTTTAACTGATCCCAATTGTACTATTTGTGCTTATTGTACACAGTCCTCAAACTTGTTTTGCGGCCATTCTAGGGGAAAATTCATCTGAGAAAATGCTATGTTGGATGCCTTCACTTTATAAGTCCTTTTACTTTTTCAGACCAATTAACTCCTCTGAAAAACAAAATAAAACAAACAAAATACCCTGTCTTAGTCTGCTCTGGCTGCTATAACAAAACACCATAAACTGGCTGGCTTATGAACATAGAAATTAATTTCTCACAGTTCTGGAGGCTGGGAAGGGGAAAACATATAAACTATAGTAACATCTTGATATACAATATAAGCAAAATCTTAAATGTTCAACTGACTGACTGACTGACTATCTGACTGAAGGGCTGACTGATTGGTTGACTGACTGGCTGACTGGCTGTCTGTCTGACTGACTATCTTACTGACTGGCTGACTTTCTTAGTGACTGGCTGACTGACTGACTGACTGATTATCTGACTGACTAGCTGACTGGCTGGCTGACTAACTGACTATCTTAGTGACTGGCTGACCTGACTGACTGACTGACTGACTATTTGAGTGACTGACTGACTGGCTGACTGACTCACTGACTATCTGGCTGGCTGACTGACTATTTGAATGACTGACTGACTGATTAACTGGCTGACCTGACTGACTGACTGACTGACTATTTGAGTGACTGACTGACTGGCTGACTGACTCACTGACTATCTGGCTGGCTGACTGACTATTTGAATGACTGACTGACTGATTAACTGACTGGCTAATTGGCTGGCTGACTGACTCACTAACTGACTATCTGACTGGCTGACTATCTGTATGACTGACTGACTCTCTGACTGGCTGACTGACTGAGTGACTGACTATCTGACTGACCAATTGACTGACTGACTGACTGACTGACAAGTGACTGACTATCTGACTGACTGACTATCTTACTGACTGTCTGACTGACTGACTCTCTTACTGACTGACTGACTGACTGACTGACTGACTGACCAAATGTCTCACTGGCTGACTGACTGGCTGATGGACTGGCTGATGGGCCTGGATCACCCTAAAAGATATATATTAAAGTGGGAGTTGTGGCATCTGATGCAGGTTGGACTCTTCCTTTCAGCACCCAAGTTATCAAAAGAGGCGCTTTTTTTTTTCAGTAAGAAGCCAACCATCCCCATGAAAAATAAATAACACCAAAGTAAACGCAACTTAGGAATTATTGATAACAGATTTATGGTATTTACAGAGGCCTGATTAAACAAAAACTAAAAGAAAACAAAAGATTTTTAAAAACATGAAAACTTTCCCAAACCAAATCTCTGAGTTTAGGCAGCTTCTGTTGCACCCTCTCAGCTGCAAACAGGACCTACCTGAGGTGAACCTGTGACATAAACTAACTTTTTTTCTACAAATTTTCCCTCTGGTGGTGACCCTTTCTCTTCTTTCAGGTATCTGGGACCTTGCCCTCTTCACCTCTTTCTTCTATCAAAACAGAGAGAGAGAGATCTGATAACCAGTCATTGACATTTGTGGACTGATGTTGACTGATTATATTTTGACTGGAACTCAAATTCATCAGCACCCTGTCTGAAACAGACTTGTGAAAGTTTAAGCCTTTTAGGTATAATTATGGGATGAAAGGTGTTCCATTCTCGTTAAAAGAATTTCAGGCATCAGCAGATGGGAAGGTAGAGGTGAAGGTCCACTCAGCCACCTCTGAATGTGATCCTGACTTTTGTGGGGGGTGTTTTTTCCTACAATAAATCCCTAGCTCCAGTGTGGAGAATAATGCAGGGGCTGGCAGAGATAAAGCCAGCCCAAGGATTATTTAGATTAGAATAGGCAGTGACTTCTAGAACCTTCTAGATCTTGCTCCCACCTTCCCTGCTTCACCATAGTCAAATCTTATTCCTCACTACCTCAATGAAATCCCTGACTTGAACTCATTCATTTCAAGTTTTCATGACACATAATTTACCCATTCTGAGGGTATTCTGGTAGTTTAGTGATTACTTAATACTTTTTTTCCTATCTTAAGCTCCTGCTTCTGTCATACTGAAGGCGCATTTGGCCATTATCTCTACCTCAGGTGAAGTGAAAACAACAGAAAATATGTCATTAAACATAGCTCATTAATTAGAGTTTAAAGGCATGGTTACCAAGAAAGCTTGGGAATGAAGAATCTGGGTTTTCAGTGTCCCTTTGGGATATATATGTTTGAAAGAAGTGTTTTCTTTTGAGTCCTAATATCCAAAGTGAGTGTTATCCCTGTCTCACCAATGAGGGAATTCATACTTGGCTGTCTAGTCATTTGCCTAAGAACACCTAGCTGGTAAGTTGTGGAGTGAAGATTTGAGCTCAGTTATGCCTCGCTTCCAAGTCATGCTCTTCCCACTATGGCATAACAGTAAAAAATGGTTTTATTCCCCAGGGCTTCTGTATCTTTAGCTGTACCAAGAAAGAGATAATCATTATTTCTAACACTGGGCTGAAATCTGCAGGACTTATTTAAAGGTAGCCAATGAGTATCACTATTTTTAATATCTGATTGTTGTCTTCCAAATTTTTCGGTCCAAAATTTTCTGAGAGAAGAAGTTTCATTAATTTCCTGATTCTAATGGTCCTGATTCTTGCCAGAAGCTGGCAAAAATAAATGCAAAGCAGACAGAGTAGGTTGTATTACTTTTAAAGCAATAATTATTAATGTAAAAACAAATGAGAGAGAGTCTTTTATGAGACAAAAAGCATGAACTCTTGTTTCTGTCTCAGTGGACATATGTCTTAGTGAGTAGGTTAAAAGTTTACCCAAATACATTTTGGTTATCTGTACAATTTCAAACCCAAAATCGATAAGTCTTATCAGAACATTTTTATGACTTCAGGGAGGTTATCACCATCTTAATATAGTGATGAAGACAAAAGCCAGACCTCAGAAGAGGTCAGAACTGAGTAATCAAATTAACATCTGTTAGGACTGACTTAGTCCAGTCTTCAAGGTCAACATATTCACAAATGTCAAAGTGTCTGAATGAAGAGATGGTAATCATTGACCCTGAAACCTTCTGGGGCTTGGCAGGAAGCTGTGGGGGAGATAAATAGCTTTTTGTTGAGATAGCAAATGCATGTTTGGATACGTACTTCCTTATTTCTCTCTTTTGAAATAAGAGGAAATGCCAAAGCCAAGTCTCCATTTACCACGGTCCTACTGGATGGTGATAAACAGATCCTTGAGGTCCTGCTTTCCCACAACCATCTTCTCCAGAATTATAATTCAGAGCTCTTGACAGATATTATTTGCCTGTTGTTCTTTTACTTATTAACCCTGAAGAGAAATGGGAAAGAGGTGGGCATTCTGAAAAAGAAAAGGGGAGAGAGGTATGGCTACTCAATGGAGGGATACAGGTCCAATTTTGCACGGAAAAGCTTTACATTTCATACAGTTTTGCTATACCATCGTTAACCTGTTAATCTCTTAACAAGGTCTATAAACTGAAAGCTTTTTCCACTGTGGATTAGAAATTGAATTTCTACTTGTAATAGAACTCTACACTTGGATTTTTATTTTTTTTAAAACCAAAACTATAGTAGAACTGACAAGGGTACTCTTTACAGTCTACAATTTGGGGGCCTAAATGAATATTGAGGTAGTGTAAATTCCTGAGGATAGAAGCTTTGTTGTTTTTTTTTTTTCCAGAATGTATTGTTAATGCCCAGAGAAGTGGAGAGGTAGGTCATCTCTGTTGCCAGCTTAAAGTCTCCTGGTGCATTTTCTCTCAAAAAGTGAAGCAAACCCGTTCACTGGAATGTGATGAACGTAGTGATGGTAAGCTTACTGTGAAAAACTGGGCTGGAGGTTTGAGTTCTCATGTTAAATCTTTTAAAGAAGCTCTGATTTATTGGGGGTGAAAATTCGGGCCTATGAAACCTTTTTTTTTTTTAATGGAAGAATCAACACGTACTTTGCTCATTTGCAAAATATTGGTGCCAATCATGGCTGACTGGCAACTTGTTTTTGTGCCCATTGAGATTGACTTGACTTTTAACTGAGATATATGGGCAAAAATCATGTGGTGATGGCCACTTCTCTATACTGGTCACAAAACAATGACAATTTTGGAATATAGTTAAACAGGACATTATAGCTCAGCTACATGGATGACAGGAGAAGAGTTTTGCTGCTGCCTACAGATTAAAAGGACCCATAGAAAAGCACACAAAATAATTGTAATCAGCAAATAGTAATTGGCTATGTCCATGAGACTTGGCCGTAGTCTAGCTGGTTTACCTGGGTATGTAGCATGCAGTAGCGAAAAAAGCACTAGGACTGGGATGAGAAACCTGAATTCAAGTGCTAACTCTATCACTTATTAGCTGGGTTTAACCTTGAGGAACTTGCTTGACTTGTTTGACTCCTGGTTATTTATCTCCTTAACAACATTATCAGGGCTCCTATAGGATTTTTCTGAAGCAAAATCTTGCCCTTCACAATAAGACCCTTAAAGAAAAGATGCATCGCTCAGATTTCATCCTATAAATTATCCATAAGGTAGATTTCTTACTATGCTTTTCAATCCTAAATTGGCTTCTGCTGCTATTGGGACATTTCCAAGCAAACTCCCCCTGCCAAACAGCCAGTATGTTTATGGGAATAAATAGCTAAATTCTCATGCTCTCACTGTTCAAGGAGAAAAAACACACCTTCCAAGCTATATGTGGAGCAAAACCTCTAGTGGTCTCTCTTATCTTATCCTGATGTTAAACATTCCTGGTCCTACATAAATCCCTTAAAGGTCTCCTCCTGCCAACATGTATCATCACAGCCTCCAACAATATCGAGGATAATAATAACGGTGTTAATAATAAGTGATAAGTGTGACATAGCCTTTGACACTCCAGCAGCCTCAGATTGTTGATTTTATATGGAGATGCTGGATTCCCTTAACCCCATTTTTAAAGATTGTATGCAAGGTATGAGCTGCTGGATTAATGAGATGGATGTCTGTTTCACGATGGGGTTAGGAAGTAACCTAAATTTTAATAAAAGTGAGCAATATTGTTAGCAAACGTGCTTATAAGAAAAGTCTCAGACGGGCATGGTGGCTCACACCTGTTAACCCCAGCACTTTGAGAAGCCGAGGTGGGTGGATCACTTGAGCTCTGGAGTTCGAGGCCAGCCTGGGCAACATGGTGAAACCCTATCTTTAAAAGAAAGAAAAAATACACACACACACATACATATATATAAAGAGTATATATATATATATAAAGAGTGTGTGTGTATATATATATATATAGTAAAAAGTTAGCCAGGCATGGTATATGCCCGAGGTCCTAGCTACTCTGGTGGCCAAGGTGGGAGGATTGCATTGAGCCCAGGAAATCTAGGCTGCAGTGAGCCATGATTGTATTACTGCCCTCCAGCTGGGGTGACACAGCAAAACCCTGTCTCCAAAGAAAAAAAAAAGAAAAAAAGGGAAGGAAGGAAGGAAGGAAGAAAGAAAGAAAGAGAGAGAGAGAAAGAAAGAAGGAAGAAAGAAAGAAAGAAGGAAGAAAGAAAGAAAGGAAAGAAAGAAAGAAAGAAAGAAAGAAAGAAAGAAAGAAAGAAAGAAAGAAAGAAAGAAAGAAAGAGAAAAGACGGAATTTTGTAAACTTTCACTTCCAGAAAAATATGACGATTCTTGGTGTAGATGTCTTTTGTTTAGAAATCTACGACTTTTTTCTTAAATTGTCAAATTAAAAAGAAATGGAATAAAAATTATATTAAACTCAGGAAATGGTAGTATTTGGTTATATTTTCCTTTCTACTTTTCCCATCATGCATTACCATATCAGTAGGCATTAAAAGACAGTGACCACATTTTTGCAGATTTCCTCTTAGAACAGCAGCTGCACTGTGTGAACTAGCAGAGTAAAGAAGGGACTAATGCATTGAACTTCAGCCGTATGCCAAGTTCTGTGGTGTCAGACTTGATTTCCTCATCTGTAAAATGTATCAGGATAATAATAATGCATGCATTTTTGAGTCATTGGGAGTATTGATGAGGAAAATATAGATGAGTCTAGTAAGGCAAGATTGTCTTTGGGCAGGTTCTCACTTCTTGAACCATCTCGGTATTCTGAGTAGATCAGTGTTCCTGAAGTCCTTGGGTCAAAGTTTTCTATTAAGGAAGAACTACATAATCATGCTTACTAATTGGTAGATGACTCAACTTCTGAAAGTGAATTGTCCTAAGAAGATGTATGTTTGGTTGAGATGGAAGCTTAAGAAACGATCCTTAAAGATGATGGATCCAGAAGTGAGACACTGGCAGGGGCAGATTCTTTTGGGGTGTGGGTGACAATGGAGAGGGTGGGCAGAGTCAACTTCTGACAGCACATCACGATCTTCTCCATCCCTGGAGGATGGCAGTGGCTGAGAGGTGGTGTGTGTTTCCAGCTCCGTCATAGAGCCAGCTGGGATATGCATGTTCCCTTGAAGATGCTTCATGGCTTGTCCATGAGAGGGCACTGGTGCTCTAGCTTGCCCTTGCCAGAATCTGAAGATAGATCAGGAGTGCTTGGCCACTTGTACCACAGATGTGGCTGTGTGCAATGGAAATTATATAGAGGGAACTTCAGGGGCTCTGTCCTTTTGCCTGTTAGTAGATCTGTGGTCTTCAGACTCTGGCTGCCAACTGATAAACTTACTACCCATATGTGGAAGAGTAAGTGTTGGGTGTAATGGGTATTTATACAATTAGTGCAACAAGTCTGTAATTCAGTATTATACTTGAAAGAGGCACCAGGACCCCCCATCCAGCCCCCCGCAGAAGCCCTCCAAAGGAAGAAAAAGGGACTCTCAGGTGGCTGGTAAGATGGCTGAATAAGAACAGCTCCAGTCTGCAGTTCCCAGCAAGATCAACACAGAAGGTGAGTGATTTCTACATTTCCAACTGAGGTACCCGGCTCATCTCATTGGCGCTGGCTAGACAGTGGATGCAGCCCACACAGGGCGAGCAGAAGCAGGGTGGGGTGTCGCCTCATCCAGGAAGTGCAAGGAGTCAGGGAACTCCTTCCCCAATCAAGGGAAGCCATAAGGGATTGTGGCATGAGGAACAGTGCATTCCGGCACAGATACTACACTTTTCCCAAGGTCTTCGCAAACCACAGGCCAGCAGATTCCTCAGGTGCCTACACCACCAGGGCCCTGGGTTTCAAGCACAAAACTGGGCAGCTGTTTGGGCAGACACCGAGCTAACTGCAGGAGTTTTTTTTTTTCATACCCCAGTGGTGCCTGGAAAACCAGTGAGATAGAACCTTTCACTCCTCTGGAATGGGGACTGAAGCCAGAGAGTCAAGTGGTCTTGCTCAGCAGATCCCACCCCCATGGAGCCCAGAAAGTTAAGATCCACTGGCTTGAAATTCTCGCTGCCAACACAACAGTCTGAAGTCGACCTGGGACACTGGAGCTTGGTGGTGGGAGGGGCATCCACCATTACTAAGGCTTGAATAAGCCGTTTTCCCCTCACAGTGTAAACAAAGCTGCCAGGAAGTTCAAACTGGGCAGAGCCCAGTGCAGCTTGGCAAAGCCACTGTAGCCAGCCTGCCTCTCTAGATTCCTCCTCTCTAGGCAGGGCATCTCTGAAAGAAAGGCAGCAGCCCCAGTCAGAGGCTTAGAGATAAAACTCCCGTCTCCCTGGGACAGAGCACCTGGGGGAAGGGGCAGCTGTCTTGAGTCATTGGGAGCATTAATGAGGAAAGAAGCAGACTTAAACATTCCCGCGTGTCAGTTCTGAAGACAGCAGTGGATCTCCCAGTCCAGTGCTCAAGTTCTGCTAAGGGACAGGCTGCCTCTTCAAGTGGGTCCCTGACCCTTGTGCCTCCTGACTGGGAGACATCTCCCAGCAGGGGTTGACCGACACCTCATACAGGAGAGCTCTGGCTGACATCTGGTGGGTTCCTCTCTGGGACGAAGCTTCCAGAAGAATGAACAGGCAGCAATCTTTGCTGTTTTGCAGCCTCCGCTGGTGATATTCAGGCAAACGGGGTCTGGAGTGGACCTCCAGCAAACTCCAGCAGACCTGGAGCAGAGGGGCCTGACTGTTAGAAGGAAAACTAACAAACAGAAAGGAATATCATCAACATCAACAAAAAGGACGTCCACACAAAAACCCCATCCAAAGGTCACCAACACCGAAGACTGAAGGTAGATAAATCCACGAAGATGAGAAAAAACCAGCACAGAAAGGCTGAAAATTCCAAAAACAAGAACATCTCTTCTCCTTCAAAGGATCACAACTTCTCACCAGCAAGGGAACGAAACTGGACAGAGAATGAGTTTGATGAATTGACAGAAGTAGGATTCAGAAGGTGGGTAATAACAAACTACTCTGAGCTAAAGGAGCATGTTCTAACCCATTGCAAGATAGCTAAGAACCTTGAAAAAAGGTTAGAGGAATTGCTTTCTGGAATAATCAGTTTAGAGAAGAACATAAATGACCTGATAGAGCTGAAAAACACAGCAAGAGAACCTAGTGAAGCATACGCAAGTATCAGTAGCCAAATCAATCAAGCAGAAGAAAGGATATCAGAGATTAAAGATCAACTTAATGAAATAAAGTGTGAAGACAAGATTGGAGAGAAAATAATGAAAAGAAATGGACAAAGCTTTCAAGAAATATGGGACTATGTGAAAAGACCAAACCTATGTTTGATTGGTGTACATGAAAGTGATGGGGAGAATGGAACCAAGTTGGAAAAACTCTTCAGGATATTATCCAGGAGAACTTCCCCAACCTAGCAAGGCAGGTCAACATTCCATTTCAAGAAATACAGAGAACACCACAGATACTTCTCAAGAAGAGCAACCCCAAGACACATAATCATCAGATTCACCAAGGTTGAAATGAAGGAAAAAATGTTAAGGAAAGCCAGAGAGACAGGTTGGGTTACCCACAAAGGGAAGCCCGTCAGACTAACAGCAGATCTCTTGGCAGAACCCTACAAGCCAGAAGAGAGTGGGGGCCAATATTCAACATTCTTAAAGAAAAGAATTTTCAACCCACAATTTCATATCCAGCCAAACGAACCTTCATAAGGGAAGAAGAAATAAAATCCTTTACAGACAAACAAATGCTAAGAGATTTTGTCACCACCAGGCCTGCCTTACAAGAGGTCCTGAAAGAAGCACTAAATACGGAAAGGAAAAAGCGGTACCAGACATTGCAATAATGTACCCAATTGTAAAGACCATCGACACTATGAAGAAACTGCATCAACTATGGGCAAAATAACCAGCTAGCATCATAATGACAGGATCAAGTTCATACATAACAATATTAACCTTAAATGTAAATGAGCTAAATGCCCCAATTAAAAGACCCAGACTGGCAAATTGGATAAAGAGTCAAGACCCATTGCTGTGCTGTATTCAGGGGACCCATCTCATGGGCAAAGACACACATAAACTCAAAATAAAGGGATGAAAGAATATTTACCAAGCAAATGGAAAGCAAAAAAAAAAGCAGGGATTGCAATCCTAGTCTCTGATAAAACAGTCTTTAAACCAACAAATATCAAAAAAGACAAAGAAGGGCATTATATGATGGTAAAGGGATCAATGCAACAAGAGGAGCTAACTATCCTAAGTATATATGCACACAATACAGAAGCACTCAGATTCATAAAGCAAGTTCTTAGAGACCTACAAAGAGACTTAGACTCCCACAAAATAATAGTGGAAGATTTTAACACCCCACTCTCCATATTAGATAGATCAACGAGACAGAAAATTAACAAGGATACTCAGGACTTGAACTCAGCTCTGGGCCGAGTGGACCTAATAGACATCTACAAAACTCTCCACCCCAAATCAACAGGATATACATTCTTCTCAGCACCACATCACAATTATTCTAAAATTGACTACATAATTGGAAGTAAAGTACTCCTCAGCAAATGCAGAATAAGGGAAATCATCATAAACAGTCTCTCAGACCACAGTGCAAACAAATTAGAGCTCAGGATTAAGAAACTCGCTCAAAATAACTCAACTACATGGAAACTGAACAACCTGCTCCTGAATGACTACTGGGTAAATAACAAAATTAAGGCAGAAATAAAGAAGTTCTTTCAAACCAAGACACAAAGTAACAGAATCTCTGGGACACATTTAAAGCAGTGTGTAGAGGGAAATTTATAGCACTAAATGCCCACAGGAGAAAGCAGGAAACATCTAAAATCGACACCCTAATGTCACAATTTAAAGAACTAGAGAAGCAAGAGCAAACAAACTCAAAAGCTAGCGAAGGCAAGAAATAACTAAGATCAGATCAGAACTGAAGGAGATAGAGGCATAAAAAACCTTTCAAAGAACCAGTGAATCCAGGAACTGGTTTGTTTGAAAAGATTAACGAAATAGGTAGACTGCTAGCCATACTAATAAAGAAGAAAAGAGAGAAGAATCAAATAGACACAATAAAAAATGATAAAGGGCATATCACCACTGATCCCACAGAAATACAAACTACCATTGGAGAATATTATAAACCCCTCTACGCAAATCAAGTAGACAATCTAAAATAAATGGATAAATTCCTGGACACATACACCCTCCCAAGACTAAACCAGAAAGAACCTGAATCCCTGAATAGACCAATAACAAGTTCTGAAATTGAGGCAGTAATTAATAGCCTACCAACCAAACAAGGCCCAGGACCAGATGGATTCACAGCCGAATTCTACCAGAGGTACAAAGAGGGGCTGGTACCATTCCTTCTGAAACTATTCCAAACAATAGAAAAAGAGGGACTCCTCCCTAACTCATTTTATGAGGCAAGCATCATCCTGATGCCAAAACCTGGCAGAGACACAACAAAAAAAGAAAATTTCAGGCCAGTATCCCTGATGACCATCAATGTGAAAATCCTCAATAAAATACTGGCAAACTGAATCCAGCAGCACATCAAAAGCTTATCCACCATGACCAAGTCGGCTTCATCCCTGGGATGCAAGGCTGGCTCAACATACACAAATCAATAAACATAAACCATCGCATAAACAGAACCAATGACAAAAACCACATGATTATCTCAATAGATGCCGAAAAAGCCTTCAATAAAATTCAACAGTCCTTCATGCTAAAAACTCTCAATAAACTAGGTATTGATGGAACATATCTCAAAATAATAAGAACTATTTATGACAAACCCACGGCAAATATCATACTGAATGGGCAAAACCTGGAAGCATTCCCTTTGAAAACCAGTACAAGACAAGGATGTCCTCTCTCACCACTTGTATTCAACATAGTATTGGAAGTTCTGGCCAGGGTCATCAGGCAAGACAAAGAAATAAATTCAAATTGTCTCTGTTTGCAGATGACATGATGGTATATTTGGAAAACTCCATTGTCTCACCCCAAAATCTCCTTAAGCTGATAAGCAGCTTCAGCAAAGTCTCAGGATACAAAATCAATGTGCAAAAATCACAAGCATTCCTATATACCAATAATAGAGAACCAAATCATGAGTGAACTCCCATTCACAATTGCTACAAATAGAATAAAATACCTAGTAATACAACTTACAAGGGATGTGAAGGACCTCTTCAAGGAGAACTACAAACCACTGCTCCAGGAAATAGGAGAGGACACAAACAAATGGGAAAACATTCCACGTTCATGGATAGGAAGAATCAATATCATGAAAATAGCCATATTGCCCAAAGTAATTTATAGATTCCATGCTATCCCCATCAAGCTACCAATGACTTTCCTCATAAAATTAGAAAAAAACCACTTTAAATTTCAATGAAAACAAAAAAGAGTCCTTATAACCAAGATAATCCTAAGTAAAAAGAACAAAGCTGGAGGTATCCTGACTTCAAACTGTACTATAAAGCTACAGTAAACAAAACAGCATCTTACTAGTATCAAAACAGATATATAGACCAATGGAACAGAACAGAGTCCTCAGAAATAATGCCACACATCTACAACCACCTGATCTTTGACAAACCTAACAAAAACAAGCAATGGGGAAAGGATTCCCTATTTACGAAATGGTGCTGGGAAAACTGGCTAGCCATATGTAGAAAGCTGAAACTGGACCTTTTCCTTATACCTTATACAAAAATTAACTCAAGATGGATTAAAGACTTAAACGTAAGACCTAAAACCATAAAAACCCTAGAAGAAAACCTAGGCAATACCATTCAGGATAAAGGCATTGGCAAAGACTTCATGACTAAAACACCAAAAGCAATCGCAACAAAAGCCAGAATTGACAAGTGGGACCTAATTAAACTAAAGAGCTCCTGCACAGCAAAAGAAACTACCATCAGAGTGAACAGACAACCTACAGAATGGGAGAAAATATTTGCAATCTATTCATCTGACAAAGGGCTAATATCCAGAATCTACAAGGAACTTCAACAAATTTACAAGAAAACAAAAACAACCCCATTAAAAAGTGCGCAAAGGCTATGAACAGACACTTTTCAAAAGAAGACATTTATGTGGCCAACAAACATATGAAAAAACGCTCATCATCACTGGTCATTAGAGAAATGCAAATCAAAACCACAAAGAGATACCATCTCATGCCAGTTAGTATGGCAATCATTATAAAGTCAGGAAACAACAGGTGCTGGAGAGGATGTAGAGAAATAGGAACACTTTTACACGTTGGTGGGAGTGTAAATTAGTTCAACCATTGTGGAAGACAGTGTGGCAATTCCTCAAGGATCCAGAACCAGAAATACCATTTGATCCAGCAATCCCATTACTGGGTATACACCCAAAGGATTATAAATCATTCTACTATAAAGACACATGTACACGTATGATTATTTCAGCACTGTTCACAATAGAAAAGACTTGGAACCAACCCAAATGCCCATCAATGATAGACTGGATAAAGAAAATGTGGCACATATACACCATGGAATACTACGCAGCCATAAAAAAGGATGAG
This sequence comes from Chlorocebus sabaeus, assembly GCF_047675955.1. Classification (NCBI taxonomy): domain Eukaryota; kingdom Metazoa; phylum Chordata; class Mammalia; order Primates; family Cercopithecidae; genus Chlorocebus; species Chlorocebus sabaeus. The sequence goes on from NC_132915.1 coordinate 12,477,523, forward strand.
TTCACGTCCTTTGCAGGGACATGGATGAAGCTGGAAACCATCATTCTCAGCAAACTAACACAGGAACAGAAAACCAAACCCCGCATGTTCTCACTCATAAGTGGGAGTTGAACACTGAGAACACCTGGACACAGGGAGGGGAACATCACACATTGGGACCTGTCGGGGTTTGGGGGACTAGGGGAGGGATAGCATTAGGAGAAATACCTAATGTAGGTGAGGGGTTGATGGGTGCAACAAACCGCCATGGCACATGTATACCTATGTCACAAACCTGCACATTCTGCACATGTATCCCAGAACTTAAAGTATAATAAAAAAACAAACAACAATAACAACAACAAAAAACAGAAAAGGGACTCTCCCAGTGGAGGGAAGGTGTAGAAAGAAAAGCCAAAAGGAGAGAGCAGACACTTTCCAGTGAAATGGATGTTCCTCTGTACCTTTCACCCTAAGTCGGGAAAGGTCTTTTGACATGAAGTCAAAGAAAAGACAGCCAAGGCCTCCACACATATAGATTTTCAAGCAGGAGTCAACAGCAGAATACCATAGTTCAAAACGGATTACCTAGTGAAACTTCCCACACTTCTCAGTCAACCTTCTTCATATCATTCTGTTTTATTTTTCTCATAATATTTACCACTATCTGAAGTGATCATAATCATTTAGTTGCTTATTTATTGCCTATTACTTTTGTTGCAATATAAACTCAGTGAGGGCTGGGACCTTGGTTACCTTTTTCATCGCTATAGCCTCTGCTCCTGGAAACACTGCCTGATACAGCAGTCACCAACAAACATTGAATGGGTGAAGAATAATGCCTGAAGTAGTCAACATTTTACAAAGAGAGCCAAAGTGACATTTTACAAAGATGGCCAAAGCAAGGATGTTCAATGAAGGCCTGTGGCTTCCGACAAACTGAAAAACAACTCGTAATGCAGCAGGCTCCAGTCGGTTTTGAATATGGGCAAAGTGAATGGGTTGTTTTTCTGATGAAGGAGACCCTGTGGTCATCTCAGTGGCCATCTACCATCTACACAAACATATACAAACACACATACATCATAATTATATACACACACACACATATGTATATATAATTATATAAAAATATTTTTATATAAATATAATCTTAAAATTATAAATATTTATTAACTCCTTAATTTATAATTATAGAAAGAGCGCTTGTATGCATATTGAATTGTCCTAGAATTTGGAGTAAATGCGTTATTCTATGGGGCAACATCTAATGAAACACATTATCTGGTGAAATTCATGGGAATTTGGGTATACAACTGTCCCACCTGTCAAAAGAAGTGATTATAGGGCCAGAATTTTATAGGAAACCCCTGTGTGTCTTTATTTTGGGGTTCAGAAGATTCGACTGCTATACATATAAAGAAAATATTAAAGTGATTTCAAAAGAGAAATATGATCATTTGTTTATGTCAGTCTCAATTTGGATTGTGAGTTTTGAATAACATGGTAAAGAGGTAGGAGTGGCCAGCATTAGGTGGGATGTTGAGAATTCAGAATTGGTGCCTGACTTGGGGAGCACCAGACTTACTGGAGCCACAAAGTGGGTTTCCCATGGGCATTATACATTTATGCCTGCTTTCTAGTTTCAGTACTAAATGGAATAGAACAATCCGGAAGACAGATGGAGCAACACATTTTTGAGTAACTACCACGTACTTTGTATCAGACTAAGGCTATTGGAGAACACTTAACAGGGGTCTGTCTTTGAGGAGGTTAAAATACGCTGAGAAAACATGGCACACACATTTTAGTGAGATGCTTCAATTCCTACAAAAGAAAACTCAGCTAGAATTGGCTTAGGCAGAACATAGGAATTGACTGTCTCTTAACTTCTGTTAAAGTTTCAAGCTAACTTCAGGCCTGAAAATAAGTCCCTGACAATAAACCACCAGATCTCAATATTTCTCTGTTTCTCAGTTGGACACTGCCATCCTCCCTGCGTTGCCTTCAGTCTCAGGCTTTTTGGGGACCATTCCTCCAGGGCTCAAGCCTGATGGGATAAACCAACACCTCTTCCTATCTCTCAAACCAAAGCCCTGCAGTGAACCCTGAGAAGGTTGATGAGCAGGGCTTGCCCAAATGAGAACTGGAGGCTGATACCTGAAGCCCTGTGAGTGGATGGGGGTGACCAGGAGATCACAAATGACCACACATGCACAAGGACAATGAATAGGGTGAAGCAGAAAAGGTAAATGCAAATATCTCAGGTCCAAAGTGATTTGAGGGTTTCGGGAGAGAGAGGTTGATGTGACTGAAGTCACAAAGATAGACTCCAAAGAATAAAGAAAGGCTTGGTAAGCACCTTCTAGGACAATTTTTTGGCATCTTCTGTGCCTCGACATTTTCTGGAGAGCTTGGTATGTATGAAGGAATGAAAGAGCTTCATGGACAGCACGCCAATGTCACAGCTAGTGTCCAACACATGGTTTGTCCCCTTCAAAGTGATACGAACAGAAGACAGGGAAATACTGGGTAGAAGAGAGTCATTCCCTGACAAAGGCCCCACCCTCAAGCCTGGATACCCATGGCACTAAATGAGAACAGGCACTCCTGTTTTCAGGTCGAAATCATCCTTTTGGCCTGCCATGCCCCCTATCCTGTACCTATATAAACCCCGAACCCCAGGGTCCAGAGGAGACCAGCAGACAAGGAGATGAGACAAGCAGACAAACAGTGGAACAACACAGCAGAGAAAGAGAGAAGAGGAGAAATGTCTGAATGCTGAGAGGAGTTTGGCCAGCGGTGGTTGGAGAGGAATTCAGCCACTGGATGACCCAACACCAGGGGACCCAACACCTTCCCACTCCATCCCTCCCTTCTGGCTGAGAGCCTCCTCCACCACTCAATAAAACCTTGCATTCATCCCTCAAGCCCGTGCATGACCCAATTCTTCTGGGACCTTGGGCAAGAGCTCGGGATACAGAAACTGTCACACTGGCCTTCTGCTCTTGCAAAAAAGTCACCTATGGACAGCAAGGCTAAGAGAGTATTGTAACACTGAGGTTGCAGGCTCCCACCCCTAGACACTACCGAGGGGCCGGAGCCCAAAGCGCTCACCCGGGCCTCTGCACCTGCCCATCTGCATGCTCCCCGTCCCACAAGGGGTCTGGGCAACTGAACAGGCAAGCCATAACCCTGTTGCACATCCAGCGAGAGGGATCAGGAAACTCTCCCGTTTGAAAGTGCAGAGAGAAATTTGCTGCGTTTGTAAATACTCTAGGTGCAGGGCCATTTACTGAGTCCCTAGGTGCTTAGTTGACACAGGTTTTGCTTCACGGTGATGGGGCAGGTTTCATTTCAGTTTTTGGTCTGCTGCTACTTGTTTTACACCTTGCCTAGCAGATGATCTGCTATCTTATCAAACACATTCCCCAAGCCAGTTTGGAAACTGCAGGGCCTGGGAAGCATTCTTTCACAGGAGCAAGCTCGCCTGCAGGGCAGACAGGGCTCCCTCAGTGTGCGAGAGACCTGAGGGATTCAGCCCTGAGTTGAGTGGCAGACATTAAACCTTTTGTGGAATATTATTTCTGAAAGGAAGATCTCATAGCCTTAGCTAATTTATTTTTATGCTGCTTTTTATATTGACCTGCCACACGAGAAAACAGTGATAAAAGCATTTATTAATAAACAGTGCTGCTCTGATTGCATCATGATGATTCTAGTTTGTTGGAGTGCCACTAGGAAAAGATGTGGTTTGTTGTGGTGTCAGACTTGGATATAAACCATCTTTGTCTTTTCTGTTGGAGCTCAGCAACAGCATATGTCAATGTTGACCTAGGATCTAGGGCTCAATGTTAGGTTTATCTGGAGGCTATGAAATTTGGACTCTCACAGAACTTTCCAATGGGTCAAAAATGTGTTTCTGCACAAAGTTTAAAAGAAAGATAACCTAAAAACACAAGATACATATATATATACACACACACATATACACATACTCCTATGGGCTGGAAGGGTTGATTAACTGGAAGGGTTGATTAACTGGACTCCCTGAAATAGTGTAAGACGCTAAGTATGCATTAGCTGGTATCTTCTGGGAGAGGTAGATGACAGTGAATTTCTCTTGTCCTCACATTTCACTACTAATACAGTGGGATCAAATCCATTGGTCTATTTCACTTTATATTGGTAAAACGATGTTGTTCCTGCTTTATCTTTCTGAATAAGTTGTCATTTTTTTTAAGCCTCAAAGTAGTTCTCAAGAATATCTGAACATCTTTTTTTCCAGAAAGTTTTGTCTCTTTCCAGTGTTTTAGACCTATTTTTATTGGCACATCAGAAGCTGTAGGATATTTTACATATAATTGATGTATTATCAGTCACAACCAAAAGCCCAGTGACTAAATGCGAGTTAAAGTTTTACAAATTAGAATCCTATTTTTAATCAGAAGGGATGCTCGGCAAGTTTATTTGTTCCACAAATACTTAAGAATATTTACAGGTCAAACACTCTGCTTAAATATTACTAATATTATTAGTATAAGATATTTTTGTGCCTAAATGTAAAGGCATTTGTATTTCAAATATTGGCCAATTTTCTGTTCTAGATGTGAAAATACTATTTCTATATACATATATGCATATGGATATTTATATATTTATATATCCATATGCATACACATAAACTTATACTTAGAAAAATGTGAAGTCCATTATCACTTACTGGAAACCCTGCTGATTTTAATGAAGGTAGAGGATCTTGGTTAGATAATTAACTTCACAAGAAAGGCAAAATGTTCAAACTGAATGACTTTGTGAAATATTAATAGCTAAGGAAAAACAAGTAGATGATAAAGAGAATTTTTATTCTTAATGAATTAGGATTATCCAATAATTGTATTTTGATTGTTTCTGGCTTACACTTACACACACCTCAATTGACCCTCTTAAGTCTTTAGATCTTTTCATTTCATGAAATCAGGTGAGAGTTTGTTCAGGGACATAGAGCAGTCCTGAGACAGGAGATCTGAATGGAGTCATACTTTGCCAGCCATGAGCTATTTAACTTCAGCTAGTTAAAACTCCTTTTGACAAGTGAAGATCACATGGTTCTAATGGTCCTTCGGAGTTCCAGGGGTCTATGAAATATGAGAGGAAACAGAGTATAGCTTAAACTTCAGAGGGACCTGGTTCAACTTCCAGCACTTCTTAGCTCTGTACCCTGGGGCTTAATTATTTAAACTTCTTAATTCTCAGTTTTCTCATTGTATGATGTTGCTGGTAACAGTACCTAACTCACTGGGATGGAGTGGAGGACAGATTAAATGGGAAAGCCCAGGTGAGGTGTTTGGCACATTGTGTGTGGATGGGAGATAGTCAACTGATGGAAATCACCTGGAAGAATGATGGAACTCACCTAGTTTGCTCTCTGTTTAGGAAAGTTGAGTAAGGATATCAGAGGCTCAGACAAATGGGAAAGATGGTGACAAAAGGCAAATTGGAGGAGTGCCTCCTGTCTCAGTAGATCTCAAAGCAGCCCAGCATCACCCTGGGTTGGTGGGGGCTAGCTTGCTGTTTATGGTCGTCAAGCATCTGAGTACCCTGAAGGGATATTGGCTATGCTGTCTACACAATTTAAAAAGCACTTAGAGGAATGCAGTTCCATTAGACCAGGCATAATGGACACACTCAGGGCATACTTTGTAAATACACGGCTAATGTCATTCTGACGTGTTTACAGGCCAGGAAAAGCTTCACACAGGTCAGGACCTTCGGATGAATCTGCTGGCTCTCGGGAGCCAGGCCCCTTCCCTCACACCCAGGACTCCATCTTACTACTTGAACATGGAAAAACTTTCTAAATGACAGTAAATAAATGACTTTTCTGAAAGATTGCAGAATGACCTTGAAGATACACGTGTCAGACCAGCACAAGGCAATTGCCTGGGGGTTAAGAAAAGCCATTATCCTACTTTGTGGCTGGTTAATTAAAGGCTATTTTTGTCATCTTCAATTCTGAGAAAATCAAGAGAGCTACAGCCACGCTTTCACAAGAGAAATTCCTATAATAATAGGGTGGAAGAGGCAAAATGATCACACGCTTTTTCTCCTTTGAATAAGAGTTAGGCATTTGTCCTTCTCACATCCTCCAGAATTTGCTTGGTGCAGCGTAAATCAAGATTTGAAGGCTTCCTGGAGTCCAAATCACTTGTAGCTGATCCTCCAGGAGGATCTTCCTGTTGTGGCTTATCTGATACCTTTTTCCATTCTGCAAGGTCAGTGGCACTACTAATGATAGAATGTGATAGGTCTTAATATTATGCATTAAAAGCTGATGAAGGTGTTTTTTTAGAATTCCTCCCTTTATATTCTGGAGACAAATTCTTTCTTTTTTTGTTTTTCAGCTACATCAGTAGCTCCTAGCTCAGAGCAGTTTTGAATTAATGCCTAATATTTTAAAGTTAGTAGACTTCTAAAAAGTCATTTTTCTGGACTTGGCACATTTTTGGGACTTATTTTCAAGACTATACAATTTGATTGCAATAAAAATTTATGCAATTCAAAATTCCATCAAAGAAAAAACATCAGCTCAAGTCAATGACTTCTAATGGCCACAGAGCTTCAGAAAACTTGAGTACCTACTATCTTCACTGCATTCACTTCTTCTTTTTTTTTTTTTTGACATAGAGTTTTGCTCTTGTCACCGAGGCTGGAGTGCAATGGTCCGATCTCGGCTCACTGCAACCTCTGCCTCCCAGGTTTAAAGTGATTCCTGTCTCAGCCTCCTGAGTAGCTGGGATTACAGGCATGTACCATCACGCCTGGCTAATTTTGTATTTTTAGTAGAGACGGGGTTTCTTCATGTTGGTCAGGCTGGTCTTGAACTCCTGACCTCAGGTGATCTACCCAGCTTGGCTTCCCAAAGTGCTAGGATTACAGGCGTGAACCACCGCACCCAGCCTGCATTCACCTCTTACATCCCCTTTAAGGACATTGGGTCTCCTTAGCAATAAAATGGGTGATAAGTTTTTCTTACTCTTTGCTTTTCTCTTCATTAGTATAAATTTAGAATTATGCACTTCAAAGTAAATACTCAATTTAATTTTCAATTAAGTGATACAGTTAAGTTTACAAATCAGATGTTTACACTGAATTTCCAAGTGGTGAATATTTATAAATCTATTTCCAGTGCAAAATTGATGTGTGGAGATGATTTTTGATCTTCAAATCTAAGATTCTAGGAATGGAACAAATCCTGCCAATCACACTGTTGGGACAGAACAAATTCTACCAGTCACACAAATCCTACTGTGTTGTGTCAAAGGAGAGGGATCAGGCTCATGAGGAGGAGGATGGAAGGAGTTAGCAACCAGTAAAAGAACAAAGGGCTTCTTTGGATTCCTGACTTGTAGCTCTGCCCACTGAGCCCTACATCGTTATTATCCCAAGTCAGCCATTGGTCCTCGCCCTGGGATCATGGAATTATTTTCTGACAGGGATGTGGTAACATTTTCCATCTTAGAAGAAACTGACATAGATTATGCTTTTGTGGTCATCAAACTAATTTGTGGCAGGTCCTATATAGAGTTATAGGTTTGTCCACTTGCATACTTCAGGATCTTTGTGCATATTTCTCTGTGTGTATATTGCTCCTCTCTGACTGTTAAATTCCTGTCTGTCCTTTCGGCACCGACTCCAGTGGCATTTCTCCTGCTCCAGCCCACAGATTAGGAAGGCTTGAGTATCTCTTGCCCTTTACCCGTTGCACATTGTACAGTCTTGATTGCGGCACGTGCTATATTGTCTCACAGTTGTTTGTGCTGCTTTCCCTCCATCTAGAATTTGAACTTCACAAGGACAGAATCAAATTATATTCACTGATTTATTCCCAGCACCTGAACAAGAGCTGGACAAGTTACACAATCCACATAAAAAGTCTTTGAATGATGGACAAAGAACCCCCATCTTCAAGTCTCTGTGCTCCCCACCCATCCTCCTGCCTTCTAGTCCTGTTTCCTTATCACCCCTCACCCCACTCTGGCTCTGTGCTCGGCCCCCAGGTTCCCCAAGTCAGAAGTCAGTGGTACTGTGATACTCTCTGAGAGGCAACGCAGGAGATTGGGTTTCGCATTTGGAAAGCACCATCGATGCTAACTAAATCACACCATCGTGTGTCAGGTTGCTCTCCATGGCTCCAGGTCAATGTCCTGGGTGGAGCCAAGATCTTTGTGAATAAAATTCGTTAATCCGGTTGTTAACATTTGGTGGTCCTGGGACTTAGCAGTGACTAAATGCCACACAGTATGCTGCTTCCACGTGTAGCTTCAGAGAAGTCCCCTGCTTTCAATGATCAGCAGATCATGTTTGTTTTCTTTCATGGTCTCTGAGCATCTCCCCAATCACTGCAGCGTGGAGGCAGTGCCTGTTGTGGTAATTCTCAAATTGCTTCTAAATCTACACCTGTCCTGGGGGTCCAAATAATTAGAGACAAGAACTGGCCCCTTAGAATTGACTACTGTGGTTCTTTTCTATCTTGGAGCATGCATTGCCAACATGAGGCTACAGACAATTCACTGGGGTTGAGAACTGACTGAAAGAAAAGTAACCCATTGTCCTTTTTGGCAGCTGAATGAATGAGTAAGTGAATGTATAAAGATCATTTACCTAAAATAGGTAAACCAAGAGATATTTATCTATTACTTGGCTTTGAAATACACTACAGAATTGTTGTTAATATGCTAGTTGATTTGTATCCATTTTGGTGTTAAATTAGTTTCTATTTCACACTGAATCACGTTGTTGTTTTCTAAATATAACTCAGTCTTTAAGGTTTATTTTAGCTCAAGCTGGTTCCTCTAGTTGGATGCACCTTCTTTTTTACTTTTTCCTTCCCAACTAATAGCCTCTCCCTTGCTGCAGCTTTTTCTAGGCATGGCACATTGCTATGTGTCTTTGAAATTCAAATGTCTGCTGCTCTGGTTTTTGTAGCTAGAACAAATTGCTCCTTACTCTCCGCTCATAGCACAGCTTTTATCAGGCTGGGTGTAGCCAGTTTACTTCTCTGCTGTGTGAGCTTCTTGAGGGAGGCCTCATGTGTTACCCACCTTGTCCCAAATTACTACACAGGAGCTGATCAATGGTAGCTAAGAACTTCTTAAGAACTTTGTTTTTTTTTTTTTGTAATTATACTTTATGTTCTAGGTACATGTGTACAACACGCAGGTTTGTTACATATGTATACATGTGCCATGTTGGTGTGCTGCACCCATTAACTTGTCATTTACATTAGGTATATCTCCTAATGCTATCCCTCCCTCCCCGCCGACCCCACAACAGGCCCCAGTGCGTGATGTTCCCCTTCCTGTGTCCAAGTGTTCTCATTGTAGAACTTCTTAAGAACTTTCTATATGCCATGCACTTTTGTTTTGTTTTTGTTGTTTTTGTTTTTGAGACGGAGTCTCCCTCTTGTCACCTAGGCTGGAGTGCAATGGCACAATATCAGCTCACAGCAACCTCCGCCTCCCGGGCTCAAGCAATTCTCCTGCCTCAGCCTCCTGAGTAGCTGGGATTACAGACTCATGCCACCGGGCGTACCAAGCACTTTGGTAGGGAGTTTGCCTGCATTAAATTATTTAATGCTCATAGCTAGGCTTCAAGTTAGGAACTACTGTTATTCTTATTTTCCAGTGGTGAGAATTAACTTGCCCAAAGTTGCATTCCTTGTGAGAAGTGGAGCCATGATTTGAAGCCAGTGGGTGTGGTTTCTGACTCCAGGCTCGTGGTCACCATTGCTTTTCCACAGGTGTGTTTAAAATCTGTCTTGACTGACATATGGAAAGAAAGACCCCAAACTGACTGAGAGGCTAACTCCTCTTTCAGGAACTTACAGGTTAGCTGTATGGCAATTCTCCCTCCACAGTTTCTAAATTCATGCAGGCCCTGTGACCTCCATGCTTAGACCCCTAAGGGCAGAGGTCTGCTCACTTCGCATACCTGTGCTTGTGTTCGAACTTGTATTTTCACATGTGTGTGCTCTCCCCAGTCGGGCTATTTATTCCTTCCATTCCAAACATCTTTCATTTTTCATCAATCTTAGCAGAATCTCTTGTACATAAAAAACACTCACTGAAGCAATGGTTATTTTTGTTGATGGACTCTACAATTTTTTATTGAAGGACAGCATTCATATATAAAGACACACAGATTGTGAGCTCAATACATTTTTGAAAGGACAATATACCCATTTAACCACCACCCAAATAGAAATATACAATGTTGCCAGCACCCAAGAGGCCTCCTTCATGATGTCCCCTTAAAATCACCACTCCCAAATGTAATCACTATTCTGACTTCATCATCATAGATTTGTTTTGCCTTTTTTTGAACTGTATACAAATGGAATCGTAGAATATGTGCTTTTAGCGTGTGGCTTCTGTCCATTCAGCATTATATTTGTCACATTCGTCCTTATAGATCTGGCTGGTTTATTCTCATGGCTGTATAACAACAACCCATTGTATCAAAGCACCATAATTTTTATCCATTATATTATTGATAGGCAAATGGTTTGTTCCAGTTTTTGACTATTTCAAGTGATTCTGTTATGAGCACTTTTTTTTTTTTTTTTGCAGGGATACAAGTATGTATGTATTTCTACTGTGTATACATTTAGAAGTGAAATTGCTGGTTCATTGGGTACGAATATGTTGAGCTTTATTAGATGCTACTAAGTGGTTTTTCAAAGTAGTTGTATAAATTTAGACTCCCACAGCAGTGTAAGAGAATTCCTGCTGCTTCATATCATTGCCAACATTTTACATGCTCATTTTTGTTCCATTTTAGCAATTCTGATGGATATTTAATGGTATTTTATTGTTATTTTAACTTGCATTTCACAATTGATTTTTGTATAGTGACCAGGATATTTTGCATAGTATATTTTGTGTAGTATACTGTATTGTACAGTATATTTTAGTAAACTTACTAAATTTACTTATTAATTCTCATAGTTTATATGTGGATTCTTTTGTGTATTTTTCCTACATATGCAAACATATTATCTGAAAATAATTATAGTTTTATTTCTTCCATTTAATACTGTATACCTATATTTAGTTTTCTTTCTAGGACCCTCAGTACCATCTTAAATGGAAGTTGTGATAGCTAACATCCTTGTTTCATTCCTTATTGCAGAAGGAAAGGTTTCAATATTTCACCATAAAACATAATGAATACTGTGGACTTTGTGTAGACAATTTTGTTGAGATTAAGATAGTTTTATTGTATTCCTTAGTTTCCAGTAATTTGTTTTAAATCACAAATAGGTATTAAATGCTACCGAATGTGCTTTGTATGGCTACAAATTTTCTCCCCTTTCCCCCCTTTCTGTTAATGTGGGAATTGCATTGAGTGATTTTTGAAATGTTAACCACCCTTGAATTCCTGGAATAAAACCCATTTAAGCGTGCTGTGTTACCCTTTTTATGCATAGTTGAGCATGCTATTATTTTGTTAAGAATTTTTGCATGTGTGTTCACAGGAATGATTGGTTGTAATTTTTCTGTCATGTAATACTTTTATCTGGTTTTGGTATCAACTTGATGGTGTCTTTTGCTTCAGTTTTATTCTATTTTCCCCTCTTTATTAATTTGTTAGTGATATATCCTTTTACCATTACTTAGTGGTTACCCTAGACATTACAACATGCTCACTTGGCTTATTATCATTCTACCTTCTCCCTAATAATACTGAAACTTCAAATGCTTTAACTTCACCTCTCCCATCTTTTGCATTATTATTGTCATATTGTTAGTATTACATATATTTTAATTCTAATATATACTATTGATTTTACTGTTAATAATTATTTTTACTTTACTGAATTTTTACCTTTCTGATTTTCTTTATTCCTTCCTGCATTATTGCCTTGTTTCCATCTAGGATTTTTTTTTTTTTTTCTGCTTGAATAATTTTTTTAGTTTATCTTTCAATGTCAGCCTACTGGTGATTAATAGTCTCAATTTTTGTTTGTCTGAAAAATGTTTTACTTCATCTTTATTCTTGAAGGATATTTTTCCTCCATGTGGGAGTCTAGATTGTCAGTTATTTCCTGTTAGAGCTTTAATGATGGTATTCCATTATTTTCTGGTTTCTACAGTTTTCAACTGAAAACTCAATTATTAGTCTTATTGTTGCTCATTTGAAGATAATTTGTCTTTTTTCTTCTGGCTCTTCTCAAGATTCTTCTTTGCTTTTGCTTTTCATTGATTTTACTATGATGTTTTAAATTTTGATTTTATCATATTAATCATGAACTTCTTGAAACTATGTTTGCTATATTTCAGAAATACTGGAATATTCTCAGCTATTATTCATTCAAATATTTTTTCTGTTCCAATCTAACTCTCATCCCCTTCTGGGACTCATTTATGATGTGTCAGAGCTTTTCACAGGGTACTATATTTCACTAATGCTCTTTTCTGTATTTTCCACTCATTTTGCTCTCTGTGATTAAGCCTGGATATTTTATACTCATTTGTATTCCAGTTCACCAATTCCGCTTTCACTGTTTTCAATCTGCTATGAAACCAACATTTTGAGTTTGTAATTTCAATTTTTATAATTTTTAATTCCAGAATTTCCATTTGGTGCTTTTTCTGTTTGATATTACAGGTCTCTGGTGAAATACTCACATTTTTAAATAAAGCATTAGTCATAGTTGCTTAAAAATCTGTGTCTAGTGAGTCAAATGACTGGGTCATCTGTAGATTTGTTTCTTTTGTGTATTCATTCTCTTGTTTCTCTTATCTGGCATGTCTGATGGGTTTTTTACTGAATGCCAGACATAGTGTATGAAAACTGTGGAGACTCAGGACAATCTCAACTTCTTCTAGAAATGGTTCACCACATCCTCTGGTAGGCAGGTTGAGTCTTTATCTAATCAGGTACAGGGCTGACTCAGGGCTGGATTTCAGGTTTGGTAAGGCTCCATCTACCCCTTGTTTATCCATGCTCTTAGGGTAGAGCTTACTGGTTTTATTGAAGGCCTGCGGTGCTCATGAGGGCCCTTTTATTTTGGTTGCTACTAAACTGAAACTTTTGTCTTCTCATCAACACATTAAATTGTTAACAATTCCAATGTATTCTGTTTCCTGTTGAACTTTTTAGGCTCGTGCTCTGAGCAGATTGATGATTTGTTCCTGTGCTCCCTTTGCTACAGGTTCTTGGCCACTCCAGTATGGCCTGCCAGGCTGCTGTGCTATGGTCTGAATGTTCCTGTCTCCTCCAAAATTTACATTGAACTTAATCCCTGATGCAACAGTACTAAGAGATGGCGCCATTAGGAAGTATAGGGTCCATAGGGCTCTGCCCTCATGGATGGGATCAATCCCTTCTTAAAAGACTTGAGGGAATAGGTCCACTCTCTTCTACTCTTCTGCCATGTGAGGATACTTAGATGGCGCCATCTGGGAGGAATGGGCCTTCACCAGACACTGAACTTGCCCATACCTTGATCTTGGACTTTCCAGCCTCTAGGACTGTGAGAAATAAATTTCTGTTGTTTATTAATTACCCAGTCTCAGGCATTTTGTTATAACTGAACAAATGGACTAAGACAAGCTCCAAATCCTATTTTTTCTCTCTATTTCTGAGATTTGCAAACGTTCTAGTGGCTTCTTTATCTCTTAACCATAGCTCTCTGCCCAGTTTTTCAGAGTCTAGCACATGATAAAAGTAAGAGTCAGCAGGTGTCTTGATGGGAAAGGCAGAAGGTCAGCTCACCTCCCTACAGTTCTCTTTTCTTTAGGCTCTTGCACCCTTGAGTCCTTGTTACCTTGGCAGCCCTTCAATACCTTCAAGTAAATATTTTAGTATTTTATCTGATTTCCTCGTTAGTTTTGGAACTATGCCATCATCATCTAAAGCAGATATCAGTAGATTTATTTTTGTAAAAGCCTGGTAACTAGCATGTGGAGTATATACTTTAACCGTGGATGTTAAAATATTTTTTGGTAAAGAAAGGTAGTTACAAAGTAAGGTGGAAAAATGGGCTTCTGAAATAGAGTTACACTGTGCTTATATCTAATCCTAATGCAAATTAGAGAACACAGAGTGTTGAGTAGGCAAACAATGCTCTTATTCTATGCTTTGACCATGAAATCTATAACTCCCTTTAAAATACATAGTTTAGAGTTAAATAGGTGGGGATGGAGCAAAGAATAGATTAAAATGTGTTTATCGTATGCTCATACATCACATTCAGAGATAACACGAGATAAAGAGCAAACATTCTGATCTAAGTCATAGACCTTGAAATATACTCAATAGTCATAAGTTGCTGAAAGTGATTTTTCTGATTTTGCATATAAGGATATTTCATATTGCTGTGTCTCTACTTGAGTGCCACATAATCTGCATTAAATGCTGTCTTTTCTTGGAAATAAGTTATTTTCACAAAGTACATGGGTTAAGGTTAGATTATTTCCAGTTTAGGACTCAAGATGACCCACTGAAAAAATTTATCTTGTTGTTATTTTCTGTTTCTGGAAGTTATTGACCATGCTTTGCACTGTGTAATGAAATAAAGAGCTAATGAGAGGAACAATGCCATTTTCTTTTTTTTTCTGAAATATTAAAAAGTATTGTCTCTTCTGCAGACTTGGTATTGAAGTTTGTGTAATAAGCCATGGGACAGACATCAGGCAATAACAATGGGTGTCTCGGATGCTCATTGAATTTCCTACTGACCGAAATAAAATTCTGACATTGGTGACGTGATCTTTCTCTGCAAGAAAAAGTTTAAAGACCAACAGTCAAACTCAGCAGGAGTTAAGCCACTGCTTCAGAACTGGAAGTGGGGAACAAATAACATCAGACCACCAGTGCCTAGAGAGCCTGGAGCATCTCCAATGAAGTTCGGCAATAGGGATGGTGTCTGGGAAGTGAGGCTTCTGTAAATGGGGCCTCTGGGGAGCTGTGACATTGATGTCATTAAAGGTAAGGGTGAAGGAAGGATTTATCTGTTGTTTAATCATTTCTAAACTTTGGATAGTAAGCACTAGAAAGTGCCTCAGGCATTTAGAAAAACACAAGGTCCTAGAAGATGGAAAAATCCTCTTTCCACCCGTCTCTACTAAAAATACAAAAAATTAGCCGGGCGCAGTGGCGGGCGCCTGTAGTCCCAGCTACTCGGGAGGCTGAGGCAGGAGAATGGCGTGAACCCGGGAGGCGGAGCTTGCAGTGAGCCGAGATTGCGCCACTGCACTCCAGCCTGGGCGACAGAGCGAGACTCCGTCTCAAAAAAAAAAAAAAAAAAAAAGAGAATAAGAATCCTTTGGGAATCTTTGCTGTCATCCACATATTCTTTGTTCTATATCTCTGCCCCTGGTCTGCCAATCTTTCCACCTTTAATGCTCCTTTCCCAATTCCACTTCTTTAAATATTTGAATTTGGCCAGCTTTCAAACCCAATTCAAACCACACTTTCTCCATGGAGTCATCTCAGGCACAGAATTGGTGCTCAGGGAGAGAAAGGGGCTCAGCAGGTGGCTCTGGGAATCTTTCTTACAGCGTTGACAGCTGGTGCAGGAAGAGGTGGATTCATCCCTACAGGAAAGAGGTAAAGAGACAGAAAGAGAAAAAAGTGTGTATTTGAAGGGGATTTGCACATTTAGTAGCAAGAGCAGGCTGAGGGAGATATGAAGAGACTAGAAAAGTCTCCAAAGCCAGTAGGGAACAGGCCCAGAGGGGTCCACAGAATCAGAAAGTTCTCGGAGGTCCAGAGAACCAGAGAAGTGGCTGTTAGGTTTGGCCATTGTGGGATTACTCAAGCTTTCAGGATATCCCTTGTAAATTCATGATAAAAGTAAAATAAAAGTCAAGATTTTGGGTATTAAAAGATGAAAAGTTGCTCTGCTATGTGCAGTTATAGAGTCATAATCATTATTATTATAGTTATGTATAGAATGGTCTACATAGTTTTCTTCTACTTGCATGATTTCTTTGGTTCAGTACTGAGACTGCTTCCAAGAGGATTTTGGATAAACATTTCTCTGCTTTCTTCTCTGTCTCTTTTTCTCATTAGCTGCCTCCAAAAACATTGCACATGGCAGATTGTATTCTTGAACTGTTTTCTTTTCTTTTGAACTGCCATTCTCTCTTATATTGAAAACAAACTCAATCCTTGTTGCCTAAATGGTGTTGTCTTCGGAGACTGTCAAGCTCAATTAAAGCTGAATATTTTTCCAGGTGACATATTAAGAACCAATGTAATAGCCTGCATTTAGGGACAGCACCTAGTCATTTAAGAGTTTCCCTTGGCAGGGAGGTAAAGTTTCTACTTGCGGTTGACATATTGAGATAAATCTTCTCCAACAGATTGAGAGACAATAACTCTCTCTCCTTCACCATCCATCCATCGAACATGCTTCCAGTTAGCTTTCTTGAGGAAGAGAAAAAAAATCAATAATATTTATGATTTCTTGAAAAGACATTTCCTTGCTGCAGCATTACTCCATTAAGTACAGGCTTTTTCCTATTAATAGAGTTCTGTTGGTTGCAACTGGGACATTAGCCAGGGTTCATTATATCAAGAGGACTGTAAGGATTGTCTTTGCTACTGTCCAACTGAAAATAAACTTCATATTAACTTTCGTGCAGGAATGACATGCTAAGAATAATTTTGTGAAGGCAGTCTTTTATGATAAATGATAACAGCAACAATAACAACAATAACAATAACAACGTATGTTTTATGGACTGCTTTCCATGTACTAGAACCTGGGCTGAGTGCTTTGCCTGTATGATACCATGTAATCTTCATAGTAACATTGTGAAGGTGGCAGTCTCAGTTCATTTTCAAATGAGGAATTTGAAGCGCAAGGAGGTATAGTAACTCCTTCAAGGTCACATACGAGACTGTATTTTGCAAAATACAAAATATAGGCATGGTGGTGTGTGCCTGTAATCCCAGCTACTTGGGAGGCTGAGGCAGGAGAATAGCTTGAACCAGGGAATCAGAGGTTGCAGTGAGCTGAGATCGTGTCACTGCACTCCAGGCTGGCAACAGAGTGAGACTCTGTCTCAAAAAAAAAAAAAAAAAAAAACAAAAAAACCTCTCAACCAGATTATTCTGCCTTTAATAGAGCCAATGATAGATGCCTCTGCAACATATAACATTAACTGTACAGCATAAATTTCCCATTTAGAAATATATAACACTCGAGTTTTTGAGAAGTCACAAATATGATTCATTTAATATGTATGCATAAGTGTTCTATTAAGCAATTCTAACTCAGATCTTTTCATGGTTTAATATGGCAGATGAAATTATTTGAAACATGTATTTTCGGAAAACTTTTTGTGCTATTCTTTATAACCACAACATTAAATTTACAAATTTATCCCACTGATAAATTAGGTTATTAATAATATTGCCTATAGCTTTTAGTCTACTGTAGAACATCATAAAACCAGTACTGATACCATCAGTAATACATATTCATCTGCACTGGCTAATAGATTTGAAAAATTAGCTACAGATGGCTTCACGTTTATGGATGTCCATGTGCATTTTCTAGTAGTTAATGAGGATCGATTTTGAATGCTTGAATATGTGCCTGATGCAATGCAGAAAACGTATGCAAATCTATGTCTCAGTTTCCATGTGCTCCCTTGTTCCAGTTCCATTATTAATCACTTAATAAGTAGTATCACTCAGTAACTCTGGGCTTAGTGCTGTGAAGAGCTTTACTTGAAGGTCAAGCATAGACACAGTTCCTACCCTCAAGGGTTTTACAGTAGAGTTGGACAGATAACGTGAAGTCCTAGAACCTCACATGGATCATATAGAGAAGATGATGTGTTGTAGGACTTTGAAGTTTGAAGACATCACCAAGGGCTAAGAAGGTCAGGAAAAGTCTTATGGACTCAGAGGGTGGGCAGGATTTGGAGATGGAGGAGAAGCGAGTAGGTATTTTAGGTGCTCACAAGAAGAGATGGAGGCAGGGACCAGGGATGAGCATGGTGGCCATTGGAATGGTAGGAGATTTGTCCTGCTGCTGCAGATCCCATTTAGGGCATGATGGGGGATACACGCATCAGGTAATATGGGACCATGATATGGAAGCTCTGTAGCAGGTCTGTCCAACATAACACAGGATGGCTAGAATTAAATAAAGAATGCTTCCTGCCCTTCTGTTGATCTTAGGACAGGTAGAATAGGAAGGATGGAGAAACATCATAACAACAAATACAGAAAAAGAAATGCCTTGTGGGGTTGTAGGTGAAGTATTATGATCAACTCATGGTGGACTTCCCAACAATATCTTTCATTGATATTATTTACACACATACTAGTAAAAGCAATATAATGGTGTTAAAAGATTTTTTTTGAAAAGAAGTCTGTATTTTCACCACTCTAATGTAAGAGAGAGGAACTAGTCTTATTTTTTGTGTATTCTCTTCCAATCTGGATTCACATAATTGTAATAAGCAGGTAATAGGATTTTGTGTTCTGCTCTTTTTATATAAAAATATAGAATTTTTCATGCTTCCACATGGTGTTTATACTAATTATTTTTAATGGACACGTGGTATCCCATTGGGTTACTTTGCTCATGCATTAGAGTATTATTGAATACTTACATGGTTTCTTACTTTTTGTTGTTACGGATGATGCTACAAAGGATATTGGCATGTGTATGACTTTTTCTGGTCTTCTATTGAATTGCTGAGCACATTCTTGAGAGTGTGATTATTGGTTCACAGAACAGGAACACATTGCAACCCTTTCTGTGTAATATCAGGCTGCCCTGCAAAGCCCATACTGACTGAAGACGGCACCAACAGAAAATGAGGGTGGCATTGTCACCTCCAATTTGGGCAGGAAAAAAAGCACTGTTGTTGATGGTAAAATCCCATTTTCTTCAGTGGAATTTCTGCACAACTATACATTTTGTTTTGTTTACATTTTCTTTTAAAATATTGAGGAGAGAGGAAGCTGAAATGGATCAGGAAGAAAAGCAGTTGATAGGTGAGGGGGTGAGGGAAAGGATATGGGAAAAGGAAGGGAGGAGAAAGCAATGAACAGCTGTGATGGAGAGAGGGGAAAAGGGAGAATGTGTCAGAACGATACGATTGTGGTGAAAGAGTGAAGGCTCCTGCCGGAACCCTTTGGTTTCTAGATGCCGTCAACCTAATCTCTCCCAAGGGTCTGAGAGTTTCTGGGAGGCTTTGGTTTGAAAATTCCCATTCCATCTCCTCAGCTCTGGTGACCACCTAAGTTTCTGCATTTCTCTTAAAGACCCTTTCCACAAGGCCTCTGATTCTCTTCACGGCCTCTCTCTGCAGGTCAGCTAATGGCTGCCCTCATGAGCCATCCGGGCACTCTGAGGAGGGCTGGCTGTAGATCCCAGCACCTCCTTCCTGCGCTCATGCCCTGGCTTTTGGCCTCTCCTTGGGGAAGTGTTGAGGGGAGACCTTCAGTGTTGAGATCAGTCTCTGAGTTTGCCCTCCCTTTATCTTCCATCCCCATGAGTCACAGCTGTAGAGACGGAGTGCACAAATATGTTTTGTTTTTTTTTTTTTTAATATGGTTTCAAAGACTTTTTTTTGTTCAGGACTGCAAGTAAGACCTCGTTGTCTACATTGGCTGAGAAAAATTTAGAAAGAAAATATGCTAGGGTGGCCTTCCCCAAATATTTGACAAATTTTCTAGTCTAATCATATTTTTGTCCATGTTTTAGCAGCAAAAGCATAAACCTCAAAATGTTTTAATATGATTTTAACCATCATGGAATGTTTGAAGAGCAGAAGAAATATGGCTACAAGAAATATATATGTATATATATTTCTTCCTGAGTGATTTTGCAGATCTCAGGCAAGGAAGACCTGTTTCCTGTCCCTGGAATTCTCTTCCCCCGGGCATCTTATTTCCTCTCACTCCTCCTTATTTGTGCTCTCACCTCTTTTAGGTCTTCATTGAAACATCACTTCCTCCGCAAAGCCTTTTCCATCCACTCAAGCTAACACTTTCCATCCTCAGACTCTCTTCCCTTATCTACTTTTTCTTAGAGCAGTTACCTGATATTATCATCATTTACTTAGTTATTTTTTTTCTTGTCTCCCTCCCTCACTGAAACGAAAGCTCAGAGAGGGCAGTGACTTTGGGTCTCACTTGCCATTGTAACCCCAATTCCTAAAACAGTGCCTGACACATGGTAAGTACTCAAAAAATATTTGTGGAATGAATAAAGAAATGAATGAGACAAAGGTATCAGATCTTTGGACTTAAAAAAAAAAATTAAAGAGACCACACTTGGATCAAAACTTAGGCATCTAGAAGAAACGCATTGGTCACAATAGAGAGGGAATATGAAATGAAGATGGCTTACAGGACCACGGCATCTCCAATTCTAGGAATTCAAATACAGATCCAGCCAGGTATGTGAAGTGTGGTAGCCTGTTATCCTCATGTGCCTGGTTAAGGGAAGGTGCACGGGGAAGCGTGGCTGCCCACGCAGAATCTCTAGTTCCTGGGAGAGGTTCATGAGGAGGATGGTGGTGTTGAAAAGTCAGGATACAAGTAAACCACCAGACTTGTGTCGACCAAGATTGGAGTTAGAGTATGGGAAATGGGTTTTTCCTGTTCCTTCTCCCTCTGTCCTTCCAACACACAGCCATACTGTTTTCATGGCAGCCCTCTCCTTCCCCAGAAATTATCCGAGCTGGAAGGGGAAAGGTGACCATGACAATGACCTCCTCCCCTTCCTCACTAGTCATGGTGATCTCAGCCACCATGGGAACATGGGGAAGTGCAGTGCCTCAGGCCTAGGTGTGGACATTGCAGAGATAGAGCCAGCATTTACTTACTTTATTATTTATTATTACTATTTTTTTTTAAATGGAGTCTCGCTCTGTCACCCAAGCTGGAGCGCAGTGGAGTGATCTTGGCTCACTGCAACCTCCATCTCCCGGGTTGAAGCAATTCTTCTGCCCCAGCCTCTGGAGTAGCTGGGACTATAGGCACGTGCCACCATGCCTGGCTAATTTTTTGTGTGTGTGTGGAGACGGGGTTTCACCATGTTAGCCAGATTAGTCTCAATCTCATGAGCTCAGCCTTCCAAAGTGCTGAGATTACAGGCATGAGCCACTGCGCCTGGCCTATTTTTTATTTTTTATTATTATTTTTTATTTTTTCATAAGTTATTGGGGTACATGTGGCATTTGGTTACATGAGTAAGTTCTTCAGTGGAGATTTGTGAGATCCTGATGCACCCATCACCTGAGCGATATACACTGCACTGTATTTGTTGTCTTTAATCCCTCGCCTCCCTCCTACAGTTCCCCTCAAGTCCCCAGAGTCCATTGTATCATTCTTACACCTTTGTGTCCTCATAGCTTAGCTCCCACATATCAGTGAGAACATTCACAGTTGCAAAACTGTGGAACCAACCCAAATGCCCATCAATCAACAAGTGGATGAAGAAACTGGTATATATGTGTAATGGGATACTACTCAGCCATAAAAAGAAATGAATCAACAGCATTTGCAATGACCTGGATGAGATTGTAGATATTATTCTAAATGAAGTAACTCAGAAATGGAAAACCAAACATCGTAGAGCCAGCACTTAAAATGTAAATAATGGCCTATGGCTTTTTCTCCCTCCACACTGCTAAGGTGGTAGCCTTTCTCCCACCCTGAACTATTCTGCACCAAAATAAAAGAAGTTACAGGGTCTGAATTAAGGGTCATCAGTTCTTCCGGAGGTTATTGGCATCTGCATTCAACACGCTTAGGTATCAGAAGATGGAGACTTGCTGAAATAAATTTCACTTATTCCTAGGACAAGAAATGGGATCAGATCTTGGGAGAGATAGTTTCCTTTGTACTTGAGAAAGCCTGGATGCCTCATGGGATAGTGTAATGAATTTTTACAATTTTGTGTTGCCTTGACATCCATTTTGAATACAGGTTTGACTTTCTCAGACCAGAAGCAGGGCTCAGTCACCCTTGATTCAGTTCCTACTTCTGGATCACATCCAAATGGCTGAAGCTGGTGGCCAGAGATAAGAACCTAGAAGCATCTCTCCTGTTTGGAAGACTGGGTTCCCCGCTCTCACACAGCTTCCTGTACATGGATCATCAGGCATTTGCCTGTGAGCTTAGTGGACCACACCCTAGTCCCTTGTTCATGCTGCGAGTTGCCAGGTGTGCTCTCGGCCTGACTCTTCATTCCTGCCTCTTCATGTCTGCATGACCCAGGGATGGAGGACTGCTCTGCTGACCCTCCTTGCCCAGTGTCTGTAAATAAAACCTTAGAACTTGTTTCCTACTGTGGTGATGTAATGAATGTGTACCTTCTATCTGAAGAACTAGGGGCTGCCCCACACTGGGTTTGCTCCAGGCTGCTGGGGAGAAAACAAGGTCAGGCTCCCAGCACCAGAGCCATGGTCAGACAAGTATAAATTGAACATGGGTCAGATGAGAGCCACAAGGGCATCTGCCAGTATAAACAAGTTTCCCATGTGAGGGACTCCTGGGAGCAGATTGGACAACTAGGCATTATACTATCTGTCAAATAATAAAGACACCTCGTGGAAGGCACACTGTCAATACCTATGCCCAAGTCTCTCTTGTTTCCTACGAGGGCAGGATTGTAGTCACCCTGGTATTGGAAACCCAACTTAGCTTTGCGCTCTTAAAACAGATAGATTGTTCACAAAAATGGGAAGACGCTCCACCCACCCGTTGTATGCACGCTCTTTACAATGTGATTTTGCATTCTGCTGGCCAGTGGGTGTATTTTATTGCCCTACCTCTGAGTGCAGTGGCAAGGGCAGTGTATCAGCCCAAGCCTAGGCTCAGTGGCTTCCAAGAGAAAGCAGTGTTCCATGGCTTTATGGACTGAGAGGTGGAGAAGAGCAGATATGCAAAGAAGAACATCATTTCTTCATCTGACCATTAAACCTGCTAAAATCAAAAGATTCTGTGGCAGCAAAGAAGAAATGTATTCACACGAGAGAAAAAGTTCCATTTGTTTTCTTTAGCGTGGTTGAATCCACGAGCATGAGTCTCAGTGTTTTCTTGCTGGACAACCAGCAACCTCAATACTTTCGTTTACAGCCCTTCTGCACTTGGGCCCAGCTCACTGAGGCCTCTGTCATCTGAGTGGCTGTGACCTTACTTTGTAGTTAACACAGCCATATAGGACCAAAGAAGACCAGGCATCTCCCCTCCAGACATTCACAGATCTCCCACCAAATAAGATTGCACTAGGAACCTGAAGGGGACCAGTGTCTCTGTATTTCCTTCTAGATGTGGGTACCCACGTGATATATGGAGATGGGAAGGACTGAGCTTGAAGCCATTTGCACCCTAACCTGGGAAGGGCATGCCTATTATAGTAATTTTTCCTTATCCGCTTGCTACTTGGAGTCAAACAAAACTTGCTAAACTGAGTTTAAAATTTCTGACTAAGAACCAAGACAAATATATAGAAGCAAATATGTAATGACTTACTCAACTGAGAAAATATTAATATTTTGAGAGAAACTACAATCTAAATTTTAAATATTAGAACATGTAGTTCTTCTCAGGACATATTTCCAAAATATTTGTCTGAAACTCAAACCACAGAGCAAATCAGATATGAGCAAAGCTTCAAGAAAGAGAAAGGATAGGCACTGAAAGTGGACACCGGTCATCTGTTGAATCAGTTAAGAATGCTTTAACCACACACACAGCAAAGTGCTCTGAGCAAAACTCACTGAGCCTTCAGCATTAGGACCAAAAGACAATAAACAAGGCTGGAAGCAATGCCACACAGTCATCTTCAGAAGCCAGGAAGGGTATTTTTTATTTTCCAGATATCAGCCAGTCTTTAAAGCTCCTGCATTCTGTGGAACAAGAAAGGGGGTGAGACACATCAGTGTTCTAAAATTACCACCCCAGGCTTGTTCCAAATGCATGATTTCCTTTGAATTGTACCACAAAGCCACTCGACCACAGAGAGAGTACTGGTTTTAGTTCCGAGCCTTTATCTCTAAAATGAATTCAAGTCCTAATCCCAGCATTTACCCATGAGAAGTTCTAGGACTGAACGAAGAAGGCCTGAAATTCTTGACCCAGGTCGTAAGCAGGAGTGAGATGAGTGTAGAGAGCAGAGCCGGGGTTTTGGGGCAGAGAGGGCCTAAGTAAGTGTGGTGATTACAGCTTAGGAGCTCCTTATTCCGTTGCTCCTCCTACGACTTCATCCTCAATTACCACCAAGTGCTGGGCTTGCGTCCTCTCTCTCGTTCTTCTCTCCACCCTATATAACACTCTAACAATGTGGATGGCCTGCCACATGTGACCTGGGATTTAGAACTCAGCAGGGTGTGTGTAGAGGTACACTAAGGTGAAAGTGGTCAAGACCAACAGTCCAATGTAATAATTTCATCCACATCACTGGAGTCTCCTGTGTTATAATTGGGAATGTAAACCACACCGCCAGCTGGACACCTTCTGCCTGAATTGGGAAAGGGACTAATCCTCCATAAGGTTGCCTCTCCCCATCCTTCTTACATCAGAGCTGGAGGCAGTGTCCAAAGGGCCAACCCTGGAGCACTTAGACGTGTTCCCATGTGAGGAGCTCTGCAGCAGGGTCTGGAAGCTATCTCCCCCAGTTCTTTGGTTATATGAATACTTCGGTACTGACACCCACACTGGCCTTTTCTCCTCTGGATGACTGAGTGGCAAAGGGTTCCGAAACTCAGCCAAATGTTGGACTCCTGGCCATCCTTTCCCTGAGCCTAGATGTATCTGTTACCCATTGCTATGTAACAAATCTTCCACCAACTAGTGGGGTAAAGTATGTGAGTCAGCTGTGTGTGGTCTGCTAATTTGAGCCAAGCTCTGCCCATCTCACTAGGCTCATGCATGTGCCTGCAGTCACCTGGCAGGTTGGCTGGAGGCTGCTGGTCTAGGGTGGGTGACAGTAGCAACCGAGGCACACATCTCATGTTATTCAACAGGTCAGCCCACACTTGTGCATACATCATGTGGGTACCCACATCCAGAAGGAAATACAGAGACACTGGTCCCCTTCAGGTTCCTAGTGAAATCTTACTTGGTTGGAGATCTATGAATGTCTGGAGGGGAGATGCCTGGTCTTCTTTGGTCCTATATGGCTATGTTAACCACACAGTAAGGTCACAGCTGCTCAGATGACAGAGGCCTCAGTGAGCTGGGCCCAAGTGCAGCAGTCCTTGCCTTCCCGAACAGTCCCAGTGCTCGGGTGGCTGCTCCCTCATGGTAACTCATCTTCATTAATCAGCTCCCTCTGTCCGGCATGCCTCTTGTGGAAGGATTCTTGGCTGAATTACCAGAAATCTTTAGCTTACAGATCTTCCAGATCTTTATTTCTTGCTGGTGTGAGGCTGTGGAGCTCCAGGCTACAGGGCCACGGCTGCCAAGGAGCCTAAGACCTTATGAGACAAGATGTCTGAGCAGTGTGATAGTGGAGAGCCCCGGCCCAGAGGAAGTCCAGAAGCTTCTCAATAGTATGAGAGCAGGGCAGTCTCTCCAGAGGTGGATGCCATGTTCCTCAGGTAAGGAAGCAGTGCAAGGGGTAACTGTACACTTGTTGCACACCTGCATCTGAAACCTAGCATACTTAACCATCACTGCTTTCAGTTCTCATATACAGATGCTTCTCAGGGAGCAAGCAGGCATGAGGAGTGCTGGATTAAGGGCGGTTCCAGCATCTAGCCATGGGGGCTGGTGTCATGTCCCAGCCACTCACAGCCAGTGCCATCTTTGGAGAGGCCACCCCTTCTCCAAGCCCATTAGGCCACAGGTTGTGCACCTGATCCTTATGCCTCAGTCTGGGCTCCCTCCAAGAGAGACCAGGAGGTAAGACCATGGATGTCATTTATTTGAGAGGAGTTCCAGGAAGCAAGGCTGGGAAGTAATTACAGAAGAGAGGAAGGATACTAAAAGGTGTGTTCATGAGCAGATAATCCACGAGGGCAACTGGGACTCAACCTGCTAAGGACCCTGTAGGAGACTGTGAATCCACCTCAGGGCTCTTATACTGAGACACAAGGAAGCTGGGATATTTATCCATCCACTAGCAACCCTTATCTATTAAGGATCATGGTAACTCCCTAGTGCTTCTGATTGGTCCTTTCTGTGGCAGTGCAACCCCTTAAATACAGAGGATGGGCCATGCCTGGTGGCTCACACCTATAATCCCAGCACTTTGGGAGGCTGAGTGGTGGATCACTTGAAGTCATGAGTTCAAAACCAGCCTGCCCAACATGGTGAAACCCTGGCTCTCGTAAAAATACAAAAAAAAAATTAGCTGGGCATGGTGGTGGGCACCGGTAATCCCAGCTACTTGGGAAGTTGGGGCAGGACAATTACTTGAACCCAGGAGGTGGAGGTTGCAGTGAACTGAGATCATGCCACTGCACTTCAGCCTGGGTGACAGAGGGAGACTCTGTCTCAAAAAAAAAAAAAAAAAAAAAAAAAAAGGACAGAGGATACCCTCAAGCAGAGAGACTCGGGAAGCCCTTCGTGTGGTAGGGAAACATTTGCAGTGGATCCTGGAAGGGCTGAGGTGATGGGTAAGACACTGAGAGTATCCACTACACCTTGCCAGGCAGACCATTCTCAGCATCTCCAGGAATAGGCTGTATCTCTGTCTCCTCTGTGCAGTGGCTAGCAATTTTTCTTGTCAAAAAATTTGAATCCTTCCCAGAGAAGCCTACTTACTGCACAAAGGGCAGGAGTTTGTGAAAATGGGGATGAGGACAGATACAGTAACACACACAAGAGCATTGGTTTTTCTTGAGACATGAGCCAACCTTTTGTATTCCTTGGTGTCAGGTCACAGACTAAGGCCTCAGGGAGTGGGGTGGGGGCAGGACATATCATCGGCGACTTCCTGAGAAGGGGCCTCAGGAGGCTCATGGCGGCTGGGAGACAGGTGCGCTGGCAGGTGAAAGGGTGCCGGTGGGAAATGACAGCATTTATGACACTCCTCTTTCCTATCACAGTTCCAGTGCTTAATAGCTAGTTAAAATGTTTCTTTGGGTGGCGGTTTTACACACTCAAGACACATTTAATGTCATGTAGGGAGCATCTGACAACAAATATTATCGCTGTTGTTTTTCATCCTTTCCCTTTCCCTAGACATGATTTTGAATAAGCCAGATATACAAGCCAGGGAGACAGGAAAATTGGGGTAGCTGTGTCCCTGACTGCGGAGACTTATATGTTGACGTGTCACGTGGCATTTCCTTTTCCCTCATGTGTTGTAATTAAATAAAAAGGTCTTTGCCTCATCTTCAGAGGACTTCAAAATATGTTCCCAAGCAGGTGGTTGCTGCTTTACATAGGATATTACTTGGACAATTTGAGTAACCTTTTCAGCATTCAGCAGTTGAGGATGTATGGGTACATCCAGGATTTTGGATGGAATATAAAATCACTCGTGTTTATGTCCTCCTTTTGGAATTGTAATGAGCAGAAGGCAAAAAAGGTACACCTTCTACCCAGGAGAATAATCTACTAATGGTTGGGGAAGTTATTCTGGGATGGTAGAGATCAACACTAAGGTTTTCAGAATGGAAGGAGTCAGTTGGATTTGTAATTGCCTGAGTCAGAATTTATTACATGTGTCTGTTTGACCTTCAGGCTGATACAAATTGAAATGGCACAATTGATCTCCTCCTTAATTTATGACATTGCGAAAAAGGACAACAAACCCTTGATTCCCTGCTTCTCAAAGAAACCTTGCCCAGATTCTCCTCCGAGAGGCACTTTTGTATTCTGAAGAAAATTCTCTTGAATGGTAGCATTAATGTTGGAAATCTTGCCTGTGTTTCTAAAGATAATTGTGACTTTTGTTAATTTCCAGGAGAATTTTAAAAAAGCAAGCCTGGTTGAAAAAAGAAAAATCTAGAAGTTGATTTATAATGGTTATGAGAGGGGTTATGAGTTTCAAGGAGAAAGGTGATTGAATTTCTTCAGATTGGGCTTTGAGTCATCCTTTCCTACAATTAGAAACAAAAAATGAAGTGGTTATAAAACACGCCTAAGTTAACTACTGGCAGCTTGCAAAGTTGACTTAGTGCTCAGAAATCTTTCATGACTGGCTAAAGGCACAACCCTTGGTAATGCCTAAACCGCAAACTTAGTTACTTCTGTGTTTGTTACTATTGGCATAAAGGGAGTGATCTGAAGAGAGGTCTATTTTCTGAATGTACCAACATGTCAAGAAAATGTGTATTTTGGACAGCATGTAAGCAAGATACTTGTAAAACTGAAATTTACTCTACAAATGAGAAGCACCATTATTATGATTGGAGACAGACATGGGAAGTATTTGCTAGGCACAGCTGGCCTTGATGATGGATTTGGAATCGCCTGAGGCCCAGAACATGTCACAGGAGTGGTGGTGCTGGCAGAGACCATGCTGAGCATTGGACTTTGCTCTTACTGCCTGATTTAGAGTTGGGGTGCACCCCTAGAACAGCAGCTATCCATTGTTGGGCTCCGTTCTATAAGGAATGCTCCTAGATGATCTGCCCAACCAGATACCAGATTCTTGATCATGAAGTTTGATCAGCTCCATCTGATAAAAGTACATAGCATATAAATACAGCAACATAAATAATTGATAATGGCTGAATGCACTCAAGCCATATGATGCATGCATTTAACTAATATGGAATCAACCACTCCCATTAAGCAAAATGGAAGATATTTCTATTATTTGCTGTAAAAAAGATACCCCAATCAAATTACATTTTGGCCTTCATAGTCCCAGACGAAGGAAGGCCATAGTCAAAATGCAAAGAGAAACAATGTAAGTTACTTCTCGGTTTTTGAACTCCAAGGATCTGTGTCTTGGTGAATTCTAATCTGTTGAATAGATTTTCAAGGATAATTTAGGCCACAGTTAATTTTTAGAGTCAACCCTCTATAAATGCACATCGTGAGGAAAACTGTTTATAGCAACAAGGGTTTAAGTAGAAACATATACGCACCAGCTACCAACATTCTCATTGTATCTAGTTACACCTGCAGCCCAGCCTCACAAGCCTCGGAGAATGTGTTTCTCTACATTTTACCAGGCAAAATGCAAGGCTCTGGTGTTAACCACCAATCTCTCCTCGTGGGGCCTTTGACAAAGCCCCTGTTGGTCCTGCTGTAATCTGATCCCTCTTCCTCTTTGTTTTTCTGGATGATTCTGTGTTGGTTGAAGCAACCTACATCCCATAGTAAAATTGTGACAATGATCGCTTCCTCCTGCTTTAGTAAATTCTAAGGTATCTTAGTCATGAATCTGCAGTGACTCAATATTCAGCCCTAAAACATAGCCTTCAGTTTTCATAGTTCTTTAATGCTATTTTGATTCCTAATTTATCTAACTATACATCCACAGAGTGCTTGAAGGAGGACATTTCTCAGATTCAATTATTCTCTGCAAATATCTCCTGTGAATACTGTTGTGATGAAGTCTTACAACGCTACCTGATTCTTGGTGGGAAGATGATAACTTTTGTGCCAAGTGATCGATACCTGAGAACTGAGAACTTCCATCCCTTCTACTTTCTGGTAGTTTCTTATTTGTTCTGTTATTCTTTCTGGTTTCCCAGTGGCAATTGAAATAAACCTATGCATATCGCCTGGGTGTGGTAGCTCACGCCTGTAATTCCAGTACTTTGGGAGGCTGAGGTGGGCCAATCAGTTGAGGGCAGGAGTTCGAGACCAGCCTGGCCAACATGGTGAAACCCCATCTCTGCTAAAAATACAAAAATGAGCTGGGCATGGTGGCGCGTGCCTGTAGTCCCAGCTATTCAGGAGGTTGAATCAGGAGAATCGCTTGAACCCGGGAGGTGGAGGTTGCAGCGAGCCGAGGTCACTCCACTGTACTCCAGCCTGGGCAACAGAGTGAGACTCTGTCTGAAAAATAAATAAATAAATTAAAAAGAAATCTATGCGTGTCACCCTGTGGGTAGGGTGGTTCTGTTTAATTATTCTATTAGGCAGAATAATGCCCCTCACAGGTGTCCACATCCTAATCACTAGAACCTGTGAATATGTTACTTTAAATGATCAAGCGGGGTTAGGGTTGCAGATGGAATCAAGGTTGCTAATCAGCTGACCTTACAATAGGAAGATTATCCCGGGTTACTGAGTGAGCCCCATGTAATCATAAGGGTTCTGAAAAGTGGAAGGTGGGGGCAGATGCCATGTGAAGGAGGACCTGACCCTCCGTTGATGGAGATGGAGGAAACGAGCTACCAGCTCAGGGATGCCGACAGTCTCTAGAAGATGGAAAAGGCAAGAAATTGATACTTTCCTGGGCCTTCGGGAAGGAACACAGCCACCACCTGGATTTCAGCTGGCGAGATCCATGTTGGACTGCTAACTTACTCAACAGTAAGATCGTATATTTGCATTGTTGTGAGCTGTTAAGTATGTGACAATTTGTTACAGTAGCCAGAGAACATGGATACAATTGTTTTATTTCAAATTGTACCTGATAGGTAATTTTTCTTCCTTTTTCTTTTTTTTCTTTTCTTTTCTTTTTCTTTTCTTTCTTTTTTTTTTTTTTTTTTTTTTTGAGACAGAGTTTCCCTCTTGCCGCCCAGGCTGGAGTGCAGTGGCACGATGGCTGCTCACTGCAACCTCTGCCTCCCGGCTTCAGTGATTCTCCTGCCTCAGCCTTCCGAGTAGCTAGAATTACATGCACCTGCCACCATGCCTGGCTAATTTTTTGTGTTTTTAGTAGAGATGGGGTTTCGCCATGTTGGGCAGGCTGGTCTCAAACTACTGACCTCAGGGGGTCTCAGCCTCTCAAAGTGCTGGGATTACAGGTGTGAGCCACGCCCAGCCAATAGGTAGTTTTTCAGTTCTCATCTCCCTCCCATCCTCCACCCTCAAGTAGGCCCCCGTGTCTTTTCCCTTCTCCATGTCTATGACCTACTTTTTTGAGACAGGGTCTTTCTCTGTTGCCCAGGCTGGAGTGCAGTGGGGCAAACACGACTCACTGCAGCCTTGACCTCCCAGGCTTAAGTGATCCTCCAGCCTCAGCCCCCCAGGTAGCTGGGACTAAAGGCATGCACCAACACGCCCAGCTAATTTTTGTATTTTTTTGTAAAGACAAGGTTTCACTGTGTTGCTCCCTGGTCTCGAACTCCTGGGCTCCAGTAATCTCCCTGCCTTGACCTCCCAAAGTGCTGGCATTTCAGGCATGAGCCACTGTGCCTGGCCTCTATGACCGATTTTAATAAAAGCAATGTCTTTATTTCTTGAAGCCAAAAGTATGGCTCAGCATGGTGGGAATGTGCACAGTTTGCCAAAAACTGCCATGAACATGGGATAAAAGCAGAAAGACAGCCCTGAAGCTTAAGTTTCCACAACCATGGTTCCCTTACTTTTCTGGGCTACAGACCATTCACAGGCATGGGAACCCCTTAATCCATCTGTTTCCACTCGGCTTTCTAATTTAACAAAGAAAAACCCAATCACTGCACTGAAATCAGCAAACAAATTGTGCTGCTATTGATAATATCGAAACCAGTGAGGTGTTCTCCTTGGCTTTAATTTAAAACTACAAAGTGAAAGCCTTCAATCATTCCTGGAAAAAAATGCAGAGTCGTTGTCACAAAAAGAGGAAAAAAAATCTTAGTTAAGGTGTCTGTTATTTAAAAGATATTTTAAAAATATCATCTAAAAAGATTAAAAAAATGGGGATTTTTTTAGCACTGCATTTGGCCTTCCACCACACTTGAAGAGCCTTGCTGTAGGACATCTGGACACCACCAATTTGTGAAATGAATATGTGGAAGTATGAAAATATGTACTCCATTGTCCCAGGTCATTTAACATTTATCTGTTAGCACGCGGAGCTTGCTGAGCTGGGTGTTTTTTTCTTTTCTTTTCTTTCTTTCTTTTTTTATTTTACTCTTTAGTCATTCCAAGCTTTAGTATTGTCCAAACAAATTAAAATTCATCTCAATAATTTAGATTAATGTAGGTCTCTACAATGGATCTATGTATATGTTGCATAAAAAATGAGACCATTAAAAGACTGCTCTGGC
Organism: Chlorocebus sabaeus; assembly: GCF_047675955.1. Classification (NCBI taxonomy): domain Eukaryota; kingdom Metazoa; phylum Chordata; class Mammalia; order Primates; family Cercopithecidae; genus Chlorocebus; species Chlorocebus sabaeus. The sequence continues at coordinate 12,509,604 of NC_132915.1, forward strand.
AGCTTAATACAGAAACACAAACACGCACTATAATGATAATATTAATAAGATGTTTTATGTGCCTTTTATTCCAAAGGGTTTCAAAGAGCTTTACCAACTTTACAAATAATGTTTGTGTATACAAGTAATGAATATATACATTAATCTTCTAGGTAGTTCCTAATATTATTAGTTCTCCCCCAACCCCCAATTTGGGCCTTAATGTCTTTATGGGTATTCTCCATGTTTATCTGTTGTCTGTCTTCTCCTCTTACCATTTAAGCACTGGGGCCACCAAACTCTTTTTTCTGTGCACTTCCATCAACAAAAAGGGGTGAAATCTGTACCTTTACTATGTGCGTTTGTGTGCGTCTGTGTATGTTACATAAAAATTATTCTTCCATACTGTGGTACTGATGTATCGTGTGTGTTGCATACCTAGAAATATATAAAATTGATTATACAAAGTTGAAATATAAAACATTTTGCAATATTTCTGATGGCTTCTCATCTTCATTAACAAATCTCTCAAGCCACAGTAAATACCTAGAGAAAAATTTAGTGTGAATGATACTGGAGGTAAATAAAATAATGTTCTTGATAATTTCATCATAGTTTTAGCCAACCTAAACTCTTTTAAACTTTTCATTTTGAAAAATTTTAAATATGCACAAAAGAAGAAAAACTAGTATAATGAAACCCCACATTTCATCACTCACCTTCAACATTATCTACACTTTTAATCATCATAATTAGATCATTATTATTCTTATCTGGTAATGTGTCTAGTAAATAGTTCCTAGTGGAAGTGAGGTCTTAGCTCTGCCATTTTCTTTTTGCTCCAATATTTCATGGGAGACATCTTTTTTTTTTTTTCTTCCTTTTTTTTGAGACAGAGTCTTGCTCTGTCGCCCAGTCGCCCAGGCTGGAGTGCAGCAGTGCAATCTCAGCTCACTGCAACCTCCACTGCCTGATTTCAAGCAATTCTCCTGCCTCAGCCTTCTGAGTAACTGGGATTACAGACATGCACCACCATGCCCAGCTAGTTTTTATATTTTCATTACAGATAGTGTTTCGCCATGTTGGCCAGGCTGATCTCAAACTCCTGACCTCAAGTGATCTGTCTGCCTCCCAAAGTGCTAGGATTACAGGCATGAGCCACTGTGCCCAGCCAAGAAGACATCTTTTAAGATACTCTTTGTATTAGTCATTTCAGGCTGCCATAATAAAATACCATAGAGTGGCAGGGCTTAAATAACAGAAATTTATTTCCCATGGTTCAGGAGGCTAGAAGACTACGATCAGGGTGTCAGCATGGATAAACTCTGGAGAGGGCCCTCTTCCTGGCTCGTAGATGGCTTCCTTCTCACTATATGCTTGCGTGGTCCTTCTTTAGTTCATGCATGGAGATAGGGAGACTGCGAGCCCTCTGGTGTCTCTCTTCACTATGCCTCACGCTTATGACTTTGTCTAACCCGAATTACCTCACCAGGTTCCCATCTCTAAATACCACCATCACACTGGAGATTAGGGCTTCAACATATGAATTTTGGGGTGACTCAGAATTCATACAGATTCAGTCCATAGCACTGGTCTAATTTTTGATAGTTTATGTAACACTAGAGAAATGAGTGTTAGAGAAATTATACATTCTCTTTGCTGGCACACTTAACGACAATAAGTTGCATGTTGAAAATGAGCAAATAAAGGAAGGAACCACCACTGCAAACCCCCTAGTTTTCCCTCAGATGCCTGTAATCCTAGACATGCTCTGAGATACACAATCTGCATGAGGCCGTCTGTGTCACTGAGTCAATGAAATATTGAGATAGCCTTTCATTCTTATTTTTTTAAGAGAAAAATATAGAAGTTTTAATATTTCCTTTTTGTAACTGTCATATACCATACTTTTAATTAATCATATTTCAATAAATTTGTGAAGACCAACCTTTTGTTGGCTGCCAGGTCTTTTGGATAGTGTCTGTCTTGGTCAGGTAAACACAGAATTAAAGCATGTTGGCTTTGTCTAATTTATGAAAAATATATAATCTTTGTTTCACTTAAAATGACCAGAGTGTTTGGTCTTCTGCCCATAGAACTGAGCCATATAAAAGGTCTGCATTAAACCTATCTGAGTATATGTAACATCTTGCATGAATTGCAATATTCATTCAACTCTCATTCATTCACTTATTGAGCGTGTGCTGTGTGCCCTGCACTGTTCTTGACGCTTGGGTAATATCAATGAATTACACATAGAACGTATATTCTAGTGGAGGGAGGTAGAAAAATACATAGATCTGTAAATTACGTAGAATATTAGAAGAGGTAAGTGCTATGAAAGAGTAAAAGCAGGCTAAGGAGGAGTGGGGGTGAGGTGGGAGTGGGGCTGGGTTGCAATTTTAATTACAGTAGTCAGGGTAAGTCTCATTGTGAAGGTGAGCTTTGAGCAAATATTTGAAAGGTGAGACAGTTGGTTATACGGCTAGATTGTTCTGATCAGAGGGAGCAACTCTTGCAAAGGCCTAAGGAAGGAGTGTACATGATGTATGTGACCATTAGCTTGGGGGCCAGAGTATATGGAGGGTGGGGAGAAAGAGAGAGAGAGAGAGAGAGTCAGAAAAATAACAGGGACCTAGACTATGGCGTTCCATGTCATTGTAAGACTTTGGTTTTACTTGGAGGAAAATGGGGAGCCATTGCAGGCTTTTGAAGGGAGGAGGCATATGATCTGTCTTATGCTTTAACAGGATCAGTCTGGTTCCCATGTTGAGACTCAAGAAAGGACAAAAGAGTGCCCAGGAAGACTAGGTAGGAGCCCATTACAGGAATCCAGGTGAGAGATGATGGCAGCTCAGACCTGGGTAGGAGCCATGTGGAGTGAGAAGGGGTCAGATTTTGGATATATATCGAAGGTAGAGAATGCTGTTCTTTGATGAATTAGATGAGAAAAAGGGGTTAGGAATAACTCCAAAGTTTTTGGCCTGAGTCACTGGAAAAATGGAGTTTGCATCATTTGAGATGGAAAGGTTGCAGTTGGAATGGGTTTTGTGGGTAAGAGCCAAAGTTCAGGTTTGGACATGCTCAGTTTGAGGAGCCCACCAGGTAACCAAGCAATGGTGTTGAATAGGCTGTTGAATATATCAGTCTCAAGTTCCAAAGAAAGAATGGAGCTGGAAATAAAAATTTGGAAATTGTTGGCATAGAGAGCATGTACTATGTTCCAGATACCATGCTAGGTGCTAGGAATACACGGTGAATAAGATGAACTCAAGATCTTGTGCAAAGTTTTCCAAACTATGCTTTCCAACCATGGTTCTGCATAAGCTAATGAGTATTCTGAGGGGGAAAGAAAGCTCTATAGTCAAATAAATTGCAGAAACGTTGTGTGTCACTCTTAGGATTCATAATGCATATGAACATTTTAAAGGCTTTGAGAAGTTCTGCACTAAAGAAATCTGTTTAAATGTGCTTAACCCAGATTTCCCCAAATTTATTTTTCATTGCATTTTTAATTCCCTTTTGCAGGCGTGCATATTACCCTCTGAAGATAACAGATTTGGAAATCCCGAACTGGTGCAATTGATAATGCAAATAACTAATTATATTGTGATGTGACACGGGTTTCAAGTGAGATGTTCACTAAGTTTCATGGAAGACAAACATAATATTTTTCTACCTGGAAAGGCAAGGAAAGGCTTTTATCCGTATTTGTTAAACCTCAGAACGATAGACTCATGCCTTATGGATGAGGTCCAAATACAGCCCCGACAATAACAAGTTCAGATTCACTGGATGAACCAAAGTAAGTTACATCTCTGTTTCTTTTTCAACTGGAAAATTAAGACGGAAATATTGACCTATACATCAAGGGTATCATAAAAAGCAGTTATCTATTTTGCAAGCATTGTATTTGATTAAATTGCATTCACTTATTGGGAAATACAGTTGTTAAGAGTTAGCTGTCAATTATTGATTAATAAGCACCCTTTACTTAGCTTAATTACCCCTGCATTGGTAGCTTTAATTAGTACCTGGAATGAATTAATTAGAGGATAAGAGTGGTAGAGTTAATGGCAGCCCAGGTTAGTTTGATCAGAGAGTGGTGCTAGCCTGAGAGATTTTAGAAAACTTGTAAGTTTTGAAGGAGTTGAACTGCATAGAATGCATCACAGGTGGGTTGTAATTGCTTCGTCCCTTTGATATTAATATGTGGAGTACGCACAGAGGGGAGCTATACTTAGATTCTATTATTGACATCCTCCTAAACATTCCCACCCACAAACTCAATGAGGGATCCCATAAGTCTTTGCTCAATTCTTTCTTCGCAGATGATGTGCTAATTTTTAAAACAAATTACTTGCTGAGACGTATGACTTCATTACGTTATGTAACATAGGTTCAGTTGCGACTAAAAGTGCTGAATGGAATGGAAGAAATGGGATGATGGAAGAACAGATTTGGGCAATTAATAATTAAATTTGCACCAGCAACCATCAGCTTTCATTTTAGGCTTAGTCTCAAAGGTAGTTATTTTCACCTGTTTTTTCCCCATTCCTTTTTACCCCAGTCTTGCTCCGTGTTTCTCATGTTGAGAAATGCCTGACAATCATGCCTTTTGATACATAGGCTTATCTCCTATCCTACCAGTGCAAAATCAGAGATACTAGATTGAACATCTTTGATTTGTTTTTCTTTCCATTATTTTAATTAGAATGTAATTTCAAAAAGCATTGTTTGTATGTCCCCATTTTATCTAACACGATATTATTTTTCCTGTTTTGCATGCAGTGCTTGGTGTGCCTACCTTTATGCCTTCTACAGTTTTGAAACACTTCTAATTTCCACACTGGGATGGCGATGTGTGCTACAGCTCTTAAAAACATCTCCACACTTGAGAAGTTGGGAAGGAATGTACAGACAATTGAACTGTCACGCCAAGACCTAGTTTAATGAATCAATATCATTCTGATTACATAATTTCTAATGCAATCTCAAGAAGGAAAAGTGAGAAATTGGAGGCAGAAGATGTCAAGAGGTATCATAATAGAAACTGGAAACTGTCTTCAAGGGAAGTTGGTACATGAATGTATATTTGGAAGTGATCAAACCTCCTGGCCATTGGGAGTACCAAAAACTGACTTATCCAACAGTAGATTTCTCAAAGTAGCTCAGTGGACTTGCTTTTGAATTTACCAGTAATTCTCTCTTTAAGCACCTAACTCAAGATGACTATGATTGAACTAATAATCACTACCATCACCTTCCATTTTCCTTATCCCTCTTTTCAGTGTTTTTCCCCTTGGTGAATGGAACCAACATCCATTTGGTAGCACAAGACCAAATCCTTTGAGTTACTCTCCAGTGCCCAATGGAAAGACTTACTTCTCCTCTAGATATTATTCAACGACATTTCTTTGTTTCATTGCCACTGTCCTAGTCCAAGCCAACCCCCTCTCTTGTGTGATCCTCTGCGGTAGCCTGCTAATGGTCTCTCTTACATTTTCACCTTCAGTCTGATTCCTGTGCTACAGCCAGAATTAGCATGTGCCTCAAAATGCCAATCTTAGGACACCTTCCCCTCTCCCCTTATAAAACACTTCAATGGTTCCCTATCACTTTAAAATTCAGCAACAAGTCATTTTAACAACAGTACACCTCCCCCTGCTCTGGCTTCCTCTCATCCCCACTGCTCCTTTCTCTCTGATCTCCAGCCAGGCTGCTTTCTTTCACGCTCTTGCACCAACCCTGTTCCCTCTTGTCCTGTGCACATGCTCTTGTCTCTGCCTGAAACCTCTTTCCTCATCTTTGCTACAATCCTATGTACCCTTTTTAGGTTCCAGGTCAATCACCATGTCCTCATTGCAGCTTTTTGACCCCCAGACCAGGTCATTCCTCCCTGCCCATTACATGGTCTTGCTCACCTTCCCCTCCTTCACAGCACTTCACTTAATTGTGATTTTATAAGTATTTCTGTGATGACTTAATTCATATTCATCTCTACTACTAGACTATAATTGCCATGAGTCAAGGGCCATCTGTCTATCCATCATCTATCAATCATCTATCTTTAAAATATATGTATTCAAATTCAGAAATACACATTCAAAAATATATATTCAAAATTATACATCAGTTTTTTTTTTTTTAACACACATCCCACAAGGAGGAGCTTGATACATATTTGGGAAATTGATAATTTGTAATTTTCTACCTGGTTTACAAAGTTTTCCCAGAATGATCAACTCCACTGTGTCAAAGCAGGAAGCAAACTGCTTCTCCCCTATCTGCTGTTTTCTAAGAATTTTTAGTCTAAAACCTAAGACCATTAGTTGATATTACTTCAACTTTCTTTTGTCTATAGTTTCTCTGTGGTCTTTCTTTGTAGTCTCTCCTTTTTTCCTCATTCATGCCTTCTAAATTATGTTAAAATCTCATAAAACGTGTGCCTTTGGTTTTATTGGTCTCTTTTTGTAGTGTGTGTCAGTGCAGCCTGAGCAGAAAGGTGCTGTTAAGTGATTAAAAAAAAAATTTATGATGGGAATGACAAAAGCATTGTTCCGCCAATGTGTTCAACTCTCAATAACTTTACATCCTCTTGGATACCGAGACAGTATCAGTGGATGTATAATTTCTCTACCATGAGATCAGACTCCAACCACTCCCACCCAGTCGCTTCCTTCATGTACCACAATGTGTGTGTGTGTGTGTTTGTACGGCAGGGGGGCGTTACCAGAGTAGCTTGATTGTGGTAATGACTCACAGGGAGGGTCATTCAGCTTCTCATATCTGAAAAATGATCAATGACTTAATTAACACATGGCTCCTCCAGGTTCCCAGGGGTAAATGGATGCATATGGACAAAATAAACTAATCCATAAAGTCACTGATCATTTCAGTAGATTCATATGGAATTTCACGTAATACGTTGAAAATATGCAATGGCTTATAAACCATATTCTCTAACGAAACTTTAAATTTAAGTCAGCAGGATGAGAAATAAAGTAACGTTTGTTCAGCTGACTCTTTGAGGCAGTTTGGTAATGCCGTGAGCACTAGTCCCTGAGTTAGACCTGGGCGTCATTTTTGGTTCCTTGTTTTCTATGCAGTTGATCTTAGGCGAGGGATCTACCTGAACCTCATTTTCCTCTTTAATAAAATTAGCAGCACAGTGCCTCTCACACAGGAATGTTTTTATAAAACACAGAGCACCATATTGTTAATGCTGCTATTGCTAATTACCAAGTGAAAGCAGTCTGAAGGTTGTTTGTCAAACTGTGATAGCCTCCAAGTGTGAGGAGGATCTCAGGAATAAAAGGGTCTCAGGAATTTGCCTTTCCTTTAATAAGATCCAGTAATGATCATGAGGAGTGGCAAAGTGGGTGCATGACTCATTCATTCAGACACATCCAGGAAAGAACCAAATCGGCAAACCAGCCTGTGCGTCTGAGTGCATGTGTGTGCATGTAGGTGTGTGTGAGTCTTTGTGTGAAGACTGCTGATTCCTTCGCTTCAATCACTGTCACAAAGTAGGTGTCACAAAAATGAACCCAAATGCTCTCCTGGTTCAGGAAGAAATAAATGCAGGCAGCTAAAATGAGTCCACAAAAAAGCAGTAATATTGCAGTTAAATGCTGGAATGAGCAAGACTTCTGCAATTGATTCCCAGTTAGAGAATGAAGACATTCTTTTCTTTCCCTAAATGTGAAAAGATAATTTTCAAAAATCTAAAAACACGACTCATGCAAATATAGAATGAACAAATATCAAAATGTATTAATTCATTACTGAGGGTACCAGTAAGACGATAAAACTGCAAGGAACATTTAAGAAACTGGGGTTCTCACAGGCCATTAGGGAGGGCACACTGAAATCTGGATACTATCCTACAGGGCCATGCAACTATAACCTTTGAGGGCATTTTTTTTTTCTACTGAATAGAAGTAATTTGCATTTCCACCAGACTAAAATCTACAATTTAGCATATAACATCACGGTGTCTGGGCTCTAATCAATAGTAAATAGAAATGTCAACAGAGGTACATTCTTCTAGCGATTTAACCCCTACTGGGCCAGTTGAACAATGCTTCAGTGTTTCAGAATGGCATTAAAGAGTTTGCAGCCATCCTCTTGACCCTGTTTCCAAGTTTGGATACATTTTCTTAAGACAAGTGGTTGATTAAATCTAATTTTCCAATTTTTCCAATGTAGGGGAACACCTCCAGCAACCTGATAATCCTCTCGTATGCTGGCTCTGAGCAGGAATTCAGGATTGCATCAGCAACATGGCTGACATTGAAGCCTTTGGTGATGTGGCTGGCAGTCATTCTGCCCCAAGCAATGCAGATACTGGAGAGTATTCACGTCGAGCCCTCATTTTAAAGCTGAGGAAACTGAGGCCAGAGAGGGAAGTGATTGTCTGGCATATCTTTTCCTGCCTTGTTTTTTAAGGTCCAACTCAAGAATTCTCTTTCTTTTTAAATCATCTCTGACACCTAATGCCCAAACCCTACCCACCTTAACAGAAGGTAGGGCGTCCCCACCACTGCGATCCCATAGAATTGTATTAGTATCTCTACCATCATGTGCGCCATATTGTTTTATACCCATTTGTTCGTTTGCTTATCTCCCTGACTAGGCTTGGGGTATTTCAGTGTAGGAAGAGTATCATATTCATTTTTGTATGCTAGTGTTGAGTTCTGTGCCTGACATATAATAAATGCTCACTAAGTGTTTATTGATTTGAATTGAAATTGCCTGAGATTCAACAAGTTTAGTGGCAGAGTTTTGAGAGGACCCACCTCTCCTATATTTCAGACCATCACTCTTTCTATGACATCTCGGTATCCCTAAAAACTGCAGCACCGTGTTAATCATAAATGGTAGCCTAGTGTCATAGACAGTGTAATAAGTGATATAAACAGGAATCTTGAACAGATGGAATCTTTCTTCAGGCTTTCCATTTGCTTTAGTACTCAAGCAAGCAGCACAGAAATGACAACAAAGACCCTTCCCCACTTCTCACTGCCTTAGAGTGGGAGGCCCTCCTGCCTTGCAAGTCTCAAGGCCTTGCTAGCATGCATGAGCACGCAGCTCCGGCTGTAGGGCCAATGGCCTTCAGGGAATATATGTGGTATCTGGTGTCTAGGCATAGCTTCTCAGTGAAAGGCAGTTTTTTAATCTTTTCTAGAATTCCCTATTTTCATAACAATTTTATATATTTCATTCAACCCTCTATATCCTGCAGGTTCCTCATCTGTGGATTCAACCAACTGCAGGTCAAAACTATTTAAAAACACACAGTAAAAATAACAATATAACAATAAATAATACAACTTTTAAAATACAACAACTATTTACATAGCATTTACATGGCATTAAGTATAATAAATAATCTAGAGATAATTGAAAGTATACAGGAGGATATATGTAGGTTATATGCAAATACAATGCCATTTGATATCTAGGGACTTAAGCATCTGAGGATGTTGGTATCCACTGGGGTCCTGGAACAATTCCCCATGGATACCAAGGCAAGACTGTATAATTATCTGATGAATGCGTAGATCATTCTTATTGGAGAAAATCTCAAAACTATTAGAGAAAAGCAGAGCATTAAATCACCTAAAATTTCATTTTTAAAAGCTGACTGCTTGTAATACTGTGGTGTAAATTCTTAACGTATTCTTCTCTACATCTGTATCTATCTATCTATATGAATTATTTAACCAAATTGCGATCACGCAGCCTGTAGTTCTTATAATTTGCATTTTATAACTTAACTATATATACAAGCTTACTGCCCTGTTGGAAAGTAGAGTTGTATATATAATTCGTAATCACTGCATATCATGGCATTGTCTAACTGACCATTATTTAGCCATTTAAAAAATATTGTTGGCCACATTGGTGGTTTCTAATTTATGATAGTTATAAGCAATCTCAAGATAAATACCATTGAGGCTAAATCTTGGCATACAACATTTAAAATAATATATATTGTATGGGTATTTTATTATTATTATTATTTGTGGTCTTTTTTTTTTTTTTTGAGACAGGGTCTTGTTCTGTCATCCAGGCTGGAGTGCGGTGTCACAATCATTTCTCACTGTGTGTGGTCTAGGACTTGTGGGCTCAAGGGATCCTCCTACCTCAGCCTCCTGAGTAGCTGGAACTACAGGCACATGCCACTGTGCCAGAATAATTTTTTTTAAATTTTTAGTAGAGATGGGGTCTCACTATGTTGCCCAGGCTAGTCTCCAACTCCTGGGCTCAAGTGATCCTCCTGTCTTAGCCTCCCAAAGTGCTGGGATTACAGGCATGAGCCACTGGGTATTTGTTTTCTGTTTACAAAATGTAGTTTCCTTATTTCTTGCTTCAGTTATCTCTACCTTAGTGTCCCGCATTTTTCTTTCTCTGAATGCCTTTGCCCAGATGGAGTTAAGAGAAGTAATATTCCTCTCTTTGCTTCCCTGGTCCCATTTGCTGATTCTCTTTATTTGAAAAGAAGTAACATCAAAATGAATAAGGAAAGATGAAGTCTCTGGTTCACCATGGTTCCTCTGTTCTTTCTTATCTACTTTTCACATTCTCTTCACCTCCTTGCCTTTTCTTCAGTTTAATTCAGGGCTACCCTTCTGAATGGTCAGAAACCTGGAGGACTAGCAAAGCAACACGATAGCCATGGCCAGCGGACAGGCCACATGCCACTGATGGCCGCCATCAAGATATTTTATCTCTATTGATGTTATCTATGCTTCTTCAAGAAGAAAAAAGACTAAACAATCCAAAATTCCCTAAGAAAGAACCGTGTGCTTTTAACTGTTAATGAATCATTGAAAACTATTACTTTAACAATATTCCTGGGAGTGAAATGTTTTCCATGTGCGTGATTGTCCACAGCATCTTGATAGCTCCTGCTATCTGGAATGGTTATTTGGTATTTCTAGCTATGCAACTTTCCCAACTCTTTGTAACATCTCCAGGGACCATACTTATCTTGAAATGCTTATTTCTCTGAATTTTAATTAACAATATAACAGGTGAGAACACGGTTGGTTGGAGAGGAGAGCTGATGAGATGTCTGCTCTGTCTGGGTGTCCTGATGTCAGGCGTGACGGCAAAACCATCCTGTCACCTTCTTTTCTCCTCTTCTGCTCTGCATGGTTGGTTTGTTGTCTGCACAAGGCCCTCCTCCTTTCAGAAGGCATTGCTCTGACATCATGTATAGGGCCAGCAATGTCAAATTCATGCAGTTGTGAAAGATTAGAACTGAGAGAAGAGTGGGGGTGAGGTGGTGGGGAAACCATCACGCGTGGTTACTAGCTTCCTCATACATATTTCAGTAAACTGCAGGGTGGTGGTCTTCCCTGCTTTTCCGTTCTGCTGACCCTCCTTCGAAGGTGAAGAAAGGTTGTGTGTGTGTGTGTGTGTCTGTGTGTGTGTGAGTGTGTGTGTGTGTGAGAGAGAGAGAGAGAGATAGGATTATTACAAAAGGGATTCTGTCTTAGAGTTGGCTGAAGGCACACAACAATTGGTGTCAACACATTCACATTCCAAAGCCAGGTGCTCTCTCAGCCTCCTAAGCTGACATTTAGGTACTGATATAGAGACCACTGACTCCCATCTACAAGAAGCTGGAGATGCCACGAAAGAGGCTGAACATGAGGCCAAGAATTTCTTTGGAGACAGAACGTTGTGTTGGGTCCCATTCCCACCCCTCATGGAGGAGGGCTAGGGGTTCCTCTCTTTCCTAGTGGCCTGGGCTTCAAGAGACCATTGGAGACCTTGGTCACAGGGGAATAGTGTTGACTCAGGATGGCTCATACAGTCTGTGTGAATTAGTCTGTTTACATGCTGCTGATAAAAACATACCCAAGACTGGGCAATTTACAAAGGAAAGAGGTTTAATTGGACTCACAGTTCCTCCTGACTGGGAAGACCTCACAATCATGGCAGAAGGCAAGGAGGAGCAAGTCACATCTCACATGGATGGCAGCAGGCAAAAAGAGAACAGGTGTGGGAAACTCCCATTTTTAAAGCCATCAGATCTCATGAGACCCATTCACTATCACTAGAACAGCACAGGAAAGACCCACCTCCATGATTCAATGACCTCCCACCAGGTCCCTCCCACAACATGTGGGAATTATGCAAGCTACAAATGAGATTTGGGTGGGGACACAGAACCAAACCATATCACTGTGTTAGTAGAGTGGAAGCTCTCATTAAGCAGTGGGAATCCCAGAGTGAGAGGCAGGTGACTGGCCGGGAAAACATGATGTCATCCTGCCAGAGACCTACGGGTAAGGGAGTCCAGTGAATGAGTATCCCCAAACCAGCAAAGCACCTCATGAGAGGGCAATTCTCACAGCCAGAAAATGCTGCCACAAGATCAAAGTCAGTGACAAAAGAATTTTTCTCTCTTTACTTCTCCCCATCCTCTTCCCACCTTCACCCTCCCCACCCAAAGGGTTAGAAGCAGCTTGCTAGGTGGAAGGTTTGCCGAGATTGTAAGTGAGGGAAATCAAGAAGCTGACCGTGAGCTCCTGCCCCATGAGCTTTCTACCTGAAGCAGACCTAGACTGGAAAAGGAAGAAGTTTCATTTATAAGTGAAGTTTAGCATTTGATTGTTGTGTTGGACTGCATATCTAAATACTGAAATGAGATAGATTGGGAGATTAAAGTGACAGAGGTTGTTTTATTACTCAAGGGGAGCAGATAAGCCCTGATGCCTACCGGAGATTATTTCTAGGGCAGGAGAAGAAGTAGCCATAGAGCAGGTTTGATCAGGCAGTGGGAAAAATAAAGCTGCCTTATGATTTGATAATGTGCATCTTACTCTTTCAACATCCAAGTTAATGTTATTGGTCTGAAAAAATTTTAGCCTTAAATAGACACTAACATGCTTATTTTTCATTATGAAAGGGCCATAACTTTTGTACCTTCCCTGCTACAGAGTCCAAGAATTACTCAGGTTATAATAAATATAAGAAATCTTGACAAAATCTATCAATCACAACACTCTATACACATAAGAACATACTTGTTTTTATTATTGGGAAACTCCTCCAATATAAAATTAGAGTCCTCCAACTATCCCTGAATGATGAAGCTACTGGATAGGCCTACCTTTTATTATCAAATATTTAATATCAAAATGTTCTTTTCCTTTATAAGGAAATGGTCCAAAGCAATTATTCTTGTGTGAGGCAGTGTATTGATTGGCTAATTACCGTTGCATGATAAACTCAATGACGTAAAGCAACAAGCTTTTATTGTCGGCCAGGGTGAGTGGACCTAGCCTGGCCTTGACTGGGTGGCTGGGTGGCTCTATGCTGGGCTGGCTGTTGTGCCTGTGGCTTGGTGAGGGGTTGGCTTATCTTGGCAGGGCTCAGCTGGCCAGCTGTGCTTCTCAGGGTGGGTCTAGGGGAGACATGGCATGGTTCTTCCTCAGGCCGCCATGGTAGGGGCAGTTCTGCTCCATTGTTCCATCCTCCTTCTGGGACCAGTGGGCTATCTCAGGCATGTTCTCATGGCAACAGCAAAGGCACCAGATGACACATGGAAAAATGTTCGAGGTCTCTTAAGACCTGGGCTCAAAACTGGTACATTGCCACTTCTGGTCCCATGCCCTTGACCAGAGCTAGTCACATACCCGAGTCCAAAGTCAAGGGGCAGGGATAGATGCTTCATCTATGATGGGACCATATATAGAGATGCAGTAAGTGATAAAGAAATGGGGACTCAAAATACCATCACCATCAACAGAGCTCTGGGAAACTGTGAAGACCAGGGACTCAGCATTGCATGTTGGAGACAAGCAAACACCTCTTGTTTCTGCGTTGCTTGTCCCTTTAGTGCAGTTCTGCCTTGGGTGTAGTAGGTCTCAAAAGCATTGAGGGAGGGAGGAGACTTGCTGAACTGTCCACAGGGTGGGAGTTATCTTGGGGGCATGTTCTTAGCAGGGAGCTGAGGAAACTGCATCCCATCCTCTACTAACTCTTCCGAGGAGAATAACCTTGGAAAACTGAAAGGATCATGTCAGCCAGTAAGGGCCAAGAACAGCTGGTTGAGTCTTGGGATGTCCACTGAAGGAAAGCAAAAGGGGAAATTGTAATAATAATAATAATTATTATTGTTGAGACAGAGTCTCGCTCTGTCGCCAGGCTGGAGTGCCGTGGTGCGATCTCGGCTCACTGCAACCTCCACCTCCTGGGTTCAAGTGATTCTCCTGCCTCAGCCTCCCAAGTAGCTGGAACTACAAGTGCATGCCACCACGCCCAGCTAATTTTTGTATTTTTAGAAGAGACAGGGTTTCACCATGTTGGCCAGGATGGTCTCGATCTCCTGACCTCATGATCTGCCCTCCTTAGCCTCCCAAAGTGTTGGGATTACAGGTGTGAGCCACTGCACCTGGCCAGGGGAAACTATTATTTATTGAATACCCACTATATTCCAGGAACTATGGTAGATGTTTTCGTGGAGCATCTGATTTCATCTTCACCGAAACCACACTGTATGGTAGTCATTGATATTCCTATTTAATAAATGAGGAAACTGACACCAAAAGAAGCAAGTCACCTTCCCAAGGTCACATCATTAGTACATGTCTGAGGCAAATGAAGCTGGTGATCTGTGCTACATCCACTGCTGCAACTGAGGTCTGAGATGAGGGATCTGGTGTAGAAAGGGGTCCTCAGTGTCCCCAAAGCTATGCACTCACATTCTTGCACTACTTCTCACATTCTTACTGAGACCCAGGGGGAAAAAAAATGCGCAGAGGTAGACAGGGAAGGCACATGTGTATTGAATGCCTTCTCAAGATGAGGCATGTGATGGGGGTTGGTTGGATCACCTAGCTGAGGCTCATATGTAACGTTTCCAGAAATATCTAGCTTCCTAATCGTTATGAAATCTCGCCTCTTAAACTGAGGCTTTCGGTCTCCCTGAATGAAAACTCGAATCTATACCTGGTCTATTTCTCAGGAAGAGAGTAACTTTCCCTTTTCAAAATCCCAGACATCTTGATGTGATTTCTGCCAATGGCAGGACCGGAGGTAGGCTCCCCTTGTGCTGCACCCTTCATTATTTTTCAAGAAATAAAAACACGGACTCTGCATCTCGCTGTCATCTTTCGTAGGCCCAATGCAGGACACAGTCACCATGGCAACTGCAGCAGAATTTAGGACATAGAGGATATTTAGGCCTTGCTTCATCTTTGACCAAAAGTTATGCTGTGTGACTGTTACAGTATTGTAACTGGCTACCTATCTCCCCCCTCACAGTTAAAAGCATTTGAGTGAATCACTTTCTCTTTTTGGATACTTGCCACTCACTCTTGCTACCTCGTTTCACATTCAACTCACCAATCAGGAAGCAATTTTTCAAATGTTTGTCAGGCCAGTAGCAGAGGACAACATATACGTGTCTTCTATTGTGCGCTGTTTTCCGTCTCTTCTCACTGACCTCTCCCAAGGTCTTCCCTACCACCTTCTCCAAGACAAACTCTGAAATATCAGTCACATATAGGACTTCAAATGTCAGTGACTGAAATGCGTTATCTTTGAAGGATTTCGTGAAATAATTTTCTTAAGCTAGGTTCATTTTATCTTTGGAGCAACCACAGGAATTTTGAATGTGAGTTGGGTATTTGATGTGGTGAAAATTAATTGACACAGAAGGTGGTGATTGTTAAGATCTGGTAGCATACACACTAAAATGTTAGTAGTATTAAGCTCTGGTTATGAGGATATGGTGTATTTGTTTTCACATTTTTGCTTCATTTCTTTTTACAAGGAACATATACTGCTTTTGTAATTATAAAAATTAAAGGAGAAAAAGTCAGTGTCCTTTTTTAACGCTATTAAAATTTCAAACCAGTTGAAGTTTGTGGCAAAAAAAAAATATCGAAGGAGTGAGTTAAAATTTTGATTTCTTTTCACACTACACTTGCATCCCCAGAAATTCTGATCTGTAACCACTACAGAATCACTTTTGAATATATGAAAAGGGAAAAACAAAGGAGATGGTAGAAATAGATTCTCTTCCAGAGATAGTTATCTTTCCTTCCAGCCGAGAGCCTAAGATACTCTAAGTCCAAGAGAGAATGAACAGTGAGTTCACATCCACATCCTCTAAAGGGCCACGCCTTCCACCAATCTGGTTTATTGCCCAATTGGGCCCTTAGCAGGAAAAATGTCTTGAAATCTTGCTTCTGAAAGCATCCTCTGAAAACCAGTAGCATCAGCATCACCTGGGAGCTTATTAACAAAACAGAAACTCAGGCCCCACCTAGGCCTGCTAAATCAGACCTCGCATTTGGCAAGATTGAAAGGAAGCTCAAGGGAGTATTAAAATTTGAGACACACTGCTTTCCATACCACCTCTGGGCTCGAGGATGTTTTTCATTTTCCGTTAATTGGGGACCCAGGAATTCTTGACTATAGCTCATACCTCATCAGATACATAGAATGCCCTGTGAATGGGTATGTTTTCAACAAAGTCCAGAACATTGAAAAAATGGTTTGGGCCAGGGTTTTGTTCTCTGGTTCTGCAACCAGCACTTGTTCTTCTTCAGCATTGCATTGCTCTGTTGCTTCTGTTGCAAGTACTCCTTTGTACTAGTTATCAGTTGCTGCATTCCAAATTACTCCACAATGTAGTGACTAAACACAACAACAATCATTTGTTATCTTGCAGCTTCTGTGGGTCAGGAAAGTGCAATGCAGCTTAACTGACTGGGTGCCTCTGACTCAAGGTCTAGGATTGTCAGATTTAGCAAATTAAAATACAGGATGCCCAGTTTTGAATTTCAGGCCAGGCATGGTGGCTCATGTTTGTAACCCCAGCAATTTGTGAGGCTGAAACAGGAGAATCACTTGAGCTCAGGAGTTCGAGACCAGCCTGGGCAACAGGGCAAGACCCCTGTCTCTACAAAAATAATAATAGTAATAATAATAACAACAACAACAACAATAATTTGCTGGGCATGGTGACGCATGCCTGTAGTCCCAGCTACTCTGGAAGCTGAGGCAGGAGTATCCTTTGGGTTCAGGTGGTGTAAACTGCAGTGAACCATGATCACTCCACTGTACTCCAGCCTGGGTGGCAGTGAGACCCTATCTTTTTTTTTTTGAGACAGAGTCTCACTCGTCGCCCAGGCTGGAGAGTGCAGTGGCCGGATCTCAGCTCACTGCAAGCTTCGCCTCCCAGGTTTACGCCATTGGGCAGTGAGACCCTATATAAAACAAAAATGTGAATTTTGGATAAATAATGGACAATGTTTAAGTCCTATTTAATATTTGAGACATTTCTAACAAAAAGTTATTTGTTGCAGCCCTGTCAAGCTCTCTCATGAGGTTACAGTTAAGCCATTAACCAGGACTGTAGTCATCTCAAAGGTCTATGTGATAGTTAATTTCATGGGTCAACTTGGCCAGAGCATGGAGTACCCAGACATGTGGTCAAACATTATTTTGGACATTTCTGTGAGGGTATTTTGGACTGAGATTAACATTGGAATCAGTAGACTGAGTAAAGCAGATTACACTATCTAGCATAGATGGCCCTCATCCCATCAGTGGTGACATGGCTTGGCTGTATCCTCACCTAAATCCCATCTTGAATTGTATAATAGTTCCCAGAATCCCTGTGTGTCATGGGAGGGAAACAGTGGGAGGTAACTGAATCAATCATAGGGGTGGTTACCTTCATGTTGCTCTTGTGATAGTGAGTTCTCACAAGATCTGATGGTTGTATAAAAGGCTTTTTCCCCTTTTGCGCGGCACTTCTTCTTCCTGCCACCATGTGAAAAGGACGTGTTTACTTCCCCTTCCATCATGATTGTAAGTTTCCTGAGACCTCCTCAGCCCTGTGGAACTGTGAGTCAATTAAACCTCTTTCCTTTTAAGTTACTCAGTCTCGGCCTATTCCGGAGGGGCCATCCATGAAAAGATAAAAGAGAGCAAACACCCAGTATGGAAACTAGTCTTCTTACAACCTAAACTTGGAAGTGATATCCAACATCCCAGTTCTTCCCTTTTAAATTACTCAGTCTCAGGCAGTTCTTTATAGCAGTGTGAGAACTGACAAAAACAAGCGGGAAGGCTGAAGAGAACAAAACGGCTGCCCCTCTTGCAATTAGGCAGAACTCCTGCCTGACTACCTTGAACTGGGACATCATATTTTTTCCTGCCTTTGGATTTGAACTGAAATACTGACTATTCTTGGGTTTAGAACCTGCTGGCTTTCAGACTAGAACTACACCGTTGGCTCTCCTGTGTCTTAGGCCTTAGGACTTGGGCTGGAACTACACAATTGGCTGTCCTGGGTCTTAAGCCTTAAGACTTGGACTGGAACTGTACTTCTGGCTCTCCTGGTTCCTGGATCTCTAGCTGACTGACTGCAGATCTTGGGACTTCTCAGCTTCCATAACTGCATAAGCCGATTCCTTATCATAAATCTGTGTATACACTCTATTGATTCCGTTTCTCTGGAGAACCTGACTCATAGAATCTGGCACATGGTTGTTGACTTTGGGCACTTGCCATGTGTGTCTCTTCCCCAGGAATGCCTCCCGACATGGCAGTTAGCCTATTCTGGAAGGGCCATCCAAGAAAAGATAAGAGAGAGCACACACCCAGTATGGAAACCAGTCTTCTTACAACCTAAACTTGGAAGTGATATCCCACACCCCGATACTTCTGCCATATTCTAATCACAAGGCAGTGTGTCCAGTTCTCACACAAAGGGAGGAGATTACCCAAAGATGTGAAAATCAGGAAGTAGGAATCATTGGAGGCTGTATTTAGAGACTGCCAACCATATCCTTACTTTTTCCAAAAGCATGGAATTATGGGTTGGAAGGGAACATAGGTACTCTCATTTGTAATGTATATTTGAGCAGCTTGTAAAACTTGCAAGAAGGGAGCAGAGAAGTTTGAACCTTGCTCAAAAGATGATTGTCATTCCAATGAAGACAATGCAAAGAACTTTGAAAAGCATGGATTCAGAAATTAAGCTAGTGGGTGGCCTTCTAAGTCCTGTTGGTTCCCTGCCTAGGGACCTGCTGCACTGCCCCTCATGTCCTGACTCAACCACCAAGCCATCTTCTGAGTTTCACGTGGAGGCCGTGATAGACCCCCTGGTCTTCTCAATCCTGTCAAAATTACATGCTAGTGTTGGAAGAGAAATGTTCCAATAGTATTTTATTTCACACTTTGAAAACAAGACGTCTTTAGACGGTGGAGGAAACAGACTAGGATTGGGGCAGAAGATGTATTCTAGAAAAATCCATCCAGAAGAATCCTTCTTTTAAACTAGCATCCCAGAGCTCTTTTCCACAGAGAGAAAAGGGACTGTTTTCCTTCTATGGTGTCTTTTTTTTTTTCTCTCTCTGTTCGTAGAGAGAGGGGTCACAGATGTTCCTGTGCCATAAGCCAACCTAATTCTGAATCCAATCATGCTTAGAGCATTTTATGGTAGGAGAAAGTGGGATCAAATATAAAGGGAGAAATAAAATGGTAGTAATAAAAGGCTTTAAGCCAAAAGCACCATTAAAATAAGAGCATGAAATAAACTACATTTAACCATCTTAAGGTCGTTTTGTTTCTGTTGTGGGTGCTTTCTTTTTTTCTTCTTCTTTTTTTTTTTTAAATAACTATGCTATGTAAACATTAAGAAAATTATTTGCACAGAACTCAGCTTCATCTGAAGCAGTTATGTAGAGCCAACTCCTAATAATTATAAGGCAATCTCACAAAATAAAGCTAATTCCATGGCAGCATATCAATTTAAAGTTTTGCAAAACAAAATGTCTTTCCAAAGTTTCCATTAAGCATGCACTGGCCTCGTAAGCATATATGTATTTGATTTAAAAAAATAGAGTAGAAATTGAATTAACTGGTTTTTACATTGAATTCACCCAGCATTTTGTACATCGTATAACATCATCTGTATCCCAAAAGTAGGCTACTCATTTAAGTCTCATAGGATGAAATTGGAAACAGGTTCACTGTGGTGATATCCTCAGTGTCCAGAGAATTTTCCTTTTATTTATATTACAAAATTTGGATAACATCCCTTGTTTAATTTTATTACAGAAACAATGCTTATTGAAGATTTCTTTTCTAACCCCTAGTGATTCCTGTTAGAAAAACAAACAAACAAAAAATTCCTTGTGGAGTTTAAGTGCTATTGCATACTTGGTTAGGCTGAGTACACTGGCCTTGGCATTTTCAAAAGGGGCAAGAAAAGAAACGTGGGTTTTGTTTTTTTAATAGAGTTATATACAATTATCATGTTTTCCTCTCAGGATAGCTTCCACCCAATTTAGCATTTATAAAAAAGATTAAGCATTCAGTTTAACTATATTTATCATGTTGAAGGCACTGTCTTAGGAAAAACAGAAGAAAGAGGCTGGGCGTGGTGGCTCACGCCTATAATCCCAGCACTTTGGGAGGCCGAGGTGGGCAGATCACGAGGTCAGGAGTTCGAGACCAGCCTGACCAACATGGTGAAGCACCGTCTGTACTAAAAATACAAAAATTCACCGGGTGTGGTGCTGTGCACCTGCAGTTCCAGCTACTGGGGATGCTGAGGCGGGAGAATTACTTGAACTGAGGAGGCAGACATTGCAGTGAGCCAAGATTATGCCACCACAGTCCAGCCTGTGTGACAGTGCGAGACTCCATCTCAAAAAGAAGAAGAAGAAGACAAAGAAGAAGAAGAAGGAGGAGGAGGAGGAGGAGGAGAAGAAAGAGATGGATATGATGCCATCTCTGCCCTCGAGGAAACCTTCTGCTTCATAGTGGGGACCACGCAGATGCACCAGGCTGTGGTGATTGTTGTCTTTCTTGGTATCGTCATCAATGTTCCAGGTTCTGTTTCTGGTGCTTTATGTGAAACAACTCATTTAATTTCTACAACAGCCATGTGAAGCAAGTTTCATTACCATCCTCATTTTAGGGATAAGGTAACCAAGGCTAACAGAGATGTTAAGAACTCTTCCCAAGCTAAAATACCCAGACGGTGGTATGGACAGGGTCATGGGCTCAACTGTGTCCTTCCTCCTCCCACTATATGCATATGCCGAAGTCCTAAACCCAGGACCTTGGAAAATGACTCTGTTTGGATATTGAATCTTTGAAGAGGTACTTAAATTAAAATGAGGTCATTAGCATGGGCCCCAATCCAATGACTGGTCTCCTTATAAGAAGAGGAAATTAGGACACAGATAGGTACAGAGAGAACATGTGAAGACACAGAAAGATGATGACCTTCTACAAGCCAAGCAGGGAGGCCTCAGAAAAAAACCAAACCCGCTGACACCTTGATATTAGACTTCTAGACTCCAGAATTACTAGGGGCCAGACGTGGTGGCTCATGCCTGTAATTCCAGAACTTTGGGAGGCTGAGGCTGGCAGATCACCTGAGGTCAGGAGTTAGAGACCAGCCTGGCCAACATGGTGAAACCCCATCCCTACTAAAAATATAAGAATTAGCCAGGCATGGTGGTACGTGCCTGTAATCCTAACTACTCAGGAGGCTGAAGCAGGAAAGTTGCTAGAACCCAGGAGGTGGAGGCTGCAGTGAGCTGAGATCACGCCATTGCACTCCAGCCTGGGCGAGAAGAGTGAAACTCCATGTGAAAAAAAAAAAAAAAAAAAAAAGACAAGGAAATAAGTTTCTGTTGTTGAAGACCCCATCTGTGATACTTTGTTATGTCAGCCTTAGCTAACTCACACAGACAGGATTCAGACCCAGACTGGCTGGTGTGAGAGTTCTTCACCATCCTGTGTTTGACTCTGTTGCCTCCTTTAACTTAAGAGCAACACAGGAGAGATGCAAGCATGTGGCAGTGAGACGCAAAAGATGCGGCAATTGCCTCTTTTGGTTGGGGGGAGAAAAAGGCTCCTATGTGAAGAAGCACTTGATACACTCCTTGCAAGTGAGAAGAATTTGGACAGATTCTAACAACTGGGAAAAGACATTTCACAAGACACAAAGAGGAGAAACAAGAGTGCTGTGGTTGGAAAGCTTGAGGTAAACTCATCACACCAGGAGCTGACCTGGCCTGAACAGTGTTGAATACATGTAGGTGTCTAGATCAGGGGATCTTAAATGTTTTTGTGTATGTGGCATGCTTTAGTAATAGGGTGAATTCTATGAATGCTTTTGTAGATTAATGTTTTTAATTACATAAAAAACACAAAAAATTGTTTAATAGCAGTCATCAGAATAAATATTAAAAAATTAGGGTATGGTATAAATAATACATGTACTTCTTTATTAATGCATTAGAATACTAAATCTAGTGGCAGGTCTAAGAACTCTTACAATTTTGAAGTAATACTTAACGCATTTGATCTTTTGAGATGTCTGCCATACCTGTGGTGCAATTGGAAAACATCTTTAATTTCTACTGATAGCAAAATCATAGGCGCTACAATTAATTATGTGCTTTGTGGCCTACATTCACAAAGAAAAGAAATGCTCAAGTTCAGTTAGAGGTTAGTACAAATAAAGATTCACTTGTTTCCTCTAAATTCACAGACCCCTGGCACAAAACAATAGTTTTTCATCTCTTTGGGTTTCTTCACTCTTTCCAGAATCTGATGTTAGTTGTAGATTTTCCTGCCTCTCACCTATACGAGAAAAAGGAAAGCTCATGTAAGTCCATGGAGAGTTTTCAGAAGAAAAGAATGCAATTGAGGATGTGATCTCAGAAGACTTATAATGAACGATTTCTTTAAAAGTGAAATAGTCTCTTTTTAATGGTTTCTTAATTTAGTTTTTACAAATGTATGAATCTTCTAAATACCTGTAGAATCTGAATAATGCATTTTGCATGTGATTTCTTAGTAATGCAACGTTACTGCTTACAAACTTTGTGAAGGGAATCAATAGTTGAAGAAGCTCTGGCAGGGCCTGCAGCAAAGGCATTGGAGACCATCGTATTTCAGGTGTTGTGTGCATGGCAAGGGCTGAGCATGGAGCCATTGGTCAACTGCCAAGCATTCAATCCAATTTATTTGTTGAAATGACCGGAACAACTAGGCAAGTGCCACTACAAATGCTTAACCACAGAGCTGGTGTAACCACTCATCCATCAATTGATTTTTTTTAGCCCTTATGACAGCTGGGAAACATAAGAATAATCTCCCAACAGTTCATTCATTGCCATTCCTCAGACTTGGCTGCTCTGAGGAGCAGGGGCCCTTCCTTTTCTGCCTGGTGCCAACCGCAGTGGTTCTCAGGACTCAGAGCAACCCTCCTGGAGGCAGCCCGTCACAGTCTCTGAGGGATGTGATGGTCCGGAAGATATCTCAGTGCAGCAGCCATAACTCCAAACTCAGCCCCCCAGGGCTCGGCCTTCGACAGCACTCATGGTCAAGGCAACAATCCTGTACAAGTCAGCCAAATCCTTGACTTGCACTCTGAAAAAGCCAAATGGGCATCCACTCATGCAGGCAGCCCTGGCTTCCGTTGACTTCCGGCACACCCTGGAGAGGTTCTTTTACATTGTCTTCCCTATCACCCACCAAACCTCTCTCAACTTTTAGGCCTGTTCTGCTTCTATCCCCTTCTTCCATTCTCTCCATTTCTTTGTTTTTTGTTTGTTTCTCATTGACACATAATAATAGTACCTATTTATGGGGTACAATGTAATGTTTTGATGCATGTATTCATTGTGTAATGATCAAATCAGGGTAATTAGCATATCTATTACCTTGCACACTAGTGATTTCTTTGTGGTAAAAACATTCAAATTTCTCTCTTCCAGCTATTTGGAAGTATACAGTACATTATTCTTGACTGCAGTGACCCTAATGTGCAATGCAACACCAGAAATTATTCCTCCTAACTGTAACTTTGTACCTGTTGACAAACTCTCCCAATCCACCTCCCCACTACCTTCACCAGCCTCTGGTAACCATTACATGTCCAAAGAAAATGAAATCAGTATGTCAAAGAGATATTTGCACACCTACATTATTGCAGCACTGTTCACAATAGCCAAGATATGGAATCAACCTGAGTGTCTATCAAGAGATCAAGAGATAAAGAAAATATGGTATAGATGACACAATGGAATACTATTCAGCCATAAAAAAGAAGGAAATACTGTCATTTGTGACAACACAGACGAACCTGGAGGATATTATGATAGGAGAAATAAGCCAGGCACAGCAAAACAAATACCACGTGATCTCACTCATATGTGGAATCAAAAACGTTCATCTCAATCTTTACTATGCAGATTGACAGACTTTCTCCAGCAGGGAGGGATTCTTGCTCTTTCGAAATGGGGTGGAAGGAGGAGAGAGAAAATCTGTGCTGGCAGTTGCAGTGCTCCCTTTGCCAGGCTGGGTAACGAGGAAGACTGGGAACAATCAATCCCACAGTAGCCATTTTTGCCCTTGTTTCATAGTCAGGGAAAGACCTTCAGTCTTCACGTGGTCAAAGTTGAACAAAGCCTCGGGAGCCATAATTTTAAAGGTGATCATAGACAGGACTCAAGAGAGGTAAAATGACTTACCCAACTCTTATGACAGAAGAATTTGAACTGGCTTGAGTCAGAAAAGGGAATGTGTTGGCTTCTGTAACTAAAAGGCCTGGGCATGTCTCCACTTCAGGAACAGCTCTATCTAGGTCTTCACATGATACTATTACCAGGATAGTTTGTTTCATCTTTCTGTTCTCTGTTGGCCTTATTTTCTGGGCAGCTTCTTCCTAACTGGTGGCAAAGAGGGTCAGCAACAGCTCCAAGTTACAATCTCCGCAGAAAGAGTGTACTTCCCCCTTCATAGTTCCAGGTAAAGTCTGAGAGCCCAGAGTAGGCCTCATGGCCATCCCTGATGCAATCTCTCTGACTGTCACTGGCTGTGACTAATTCTTGCTTTTTTCCCTGGAACTGGGATGGACTGAAAGAGTGTGTATTGGGGAGAGAGTGGTGGGTTCCCAAAGAAACCTACATGCTATTGCCAAACAAAGGGTTCAAAGGATATTTGGCAGTAAGGAAAAGAAAAAAAAATGCCCAACATCCTGCAGGCCAGTTGCTGGCATAGGATTACAACCAGAACAAGATGGTGCCAACACCCCTAAGTGCAGTTTGTTACTGTCCTGCTGTGGTCTCTGATGGATCCCAGCGAGTCAACTCAAGTACCAAGGACTTGTGTGGAACTCAGGATTGCTCCTTCCAAATACTAAACCCTCTGAGTTGTTCAGCCTACTAGCCTGGTGCCTTTTTGCTGAGTTAGGTGGAAACCTGAAGTCCCCCTGTTCCCTACTATAGGACATTGCCATCTGCCTGAGACCTATTTCCTGCCTGATTCTTTCTGGCCCCATCTTCCAGGTCTTAGGCCTTTCTTTGGTGTTTCCTGGACGTGATGCTTGCGCTGTTTGACACCCGGCCTGTTCCACACTGTACTTCTGAAACAGCTTCACCAGGCCTGTTTCATTCATTTTCCTTGCATGTTGACATCTTTCTGCAACTGGATTAGTTTTGCTGCACCTTTGCTTGGACCAATATGTAATTTATCTAGTTTTCATGGTGGCTGCCATTTGTGCTCCCCAAATTGCCCCCATGTGGTTTTCTACCCCTCTGACTTTATTACTGTGCACCTAGTGCCTCCTGCCAGGGTTCTGATACACATCTGGGAGCCAATGCCAACATTACTCTGCTATAAACAGGACTCATTCATTCAATAAACACAACCAGTTTTGCTTTACAGTTCCATAATTGTGTTGTGAGGAAAACAACTTCTGAAAATTATGAACCGCTTATTGTGACTTTCAAGGCCCCTCTTTCATATCTCTCTCATCTCTCAGAATGTTAATCCGTTACTGCTGCACACTATACAATCACATTTCAGCAATACACACTAATAAGCATTCACTCCACGCCTGTAGGCTGGCTGGGGCTTGCTCATCCAGGTGGGACTTGGCTGCCAACTGTAGACTATGTCCTGGTTGAGTCCACATGATTCTTATACTCCTTAAACCATCAGCTCTTCATGGTACACCGTTCTTATGGTAAAATGCAGGAGTAAAAGAGGACAAGCCCATCTTCATAAACAAATTTTAAACCTTTGGTCATATCATGTTGGTTAAATACAATTGACCAAAACAAGTCATGTGACAAAGATCTAAATCAAGTATCAGGAAAATACATTCTATCCATGAAGGTGGGGTAGGGAGAATAAATATTTTCTAGACAGTAATCTAATCTTTTTTTTTCTTTTTTGAGACCAAGTTTTGCTCTTGTTGCCCAGGCTTCGGAATGCAGTGGCACGATCTCGGCTCACTGCAACCTCCACCTCCTGGGTTCAAGTGATTCTCTTACCTCAGCTTCCCAAGTAGCTGGGATTACAAGTATGCACCACCACGCCCGCCTAATTTTGTATTTTTAATAGAGATGGGATTTCACCATGTTGGTCAGGCTGGCCTTGAACTCCTGACTTCAGGTGATCCACCTGCCTTGTCCTCCCAAAGTGCTGGGAGATATTAATCTAATATACTACTCTCCTGTCTTATCGCTACACCCACTCTGGATCTTTTTCTGCTCTTTGAATCCACAAAATTCATTCCTGCATTGGGGCCTTTGCACGTACACCTTCCTCTGCCTTTTCCAAGTTGCTTCTTTCTTTTTATCTAGGACTTGCTTCAGCGCTACCCATCCAAGGAGATCTTTCCTAACTAACTTCCCTCACTCCATCACTTTTTATTAGATCAATTTTGATACTTTTTTCTTAACACTTATTGCATTTGAAATTATATTTTTCTACCCATCTTGCCTTTACCCATGCTCCATGCACAAGAACATCAGCTCCATAAACCTAGCCTTGTTCACGCTGTATTCCCAGTGCTAGAACAGCAGCTGGTCCTCAGACAGCTTGCAGTAAAGCTTTGCTGAGTAAAGAAAGGGATTCTAAAAAGAATGCAAAGTTTGGCCAAAATGAACAAAAACAAGCCTAAATGCTTCCTTGCCTGTCCTTTACTTTACACACTGAAGTGCCTCTCTATCTGCTACCTCCTTTGAGCTTGACTACACTGGCTTCTGCTAGTAGCTCAATTCAAAGCCACCAGAGTTAAGCAGAAGCGCAGGTGACAGTTGAGCAACAGCTCCTCAAACCAAGAAGCTATACGCTCTATGATGTCTGAACTACAGCTAAGCCAATGTCTTGGTTTGCAATCAAAATAGCTTTATAATATGGACACTCTACAGTGTCCCCATGGAAATAAGAAAAAGTGCCACCTCCAGGCAAGCACAGCCACAATATGGTAAGCTGACCACACACTTACGTGAAGAAAAAAAGTGTCCCTTCTTCTGGGCAATACTGCTCTGTTCCAGACCACTCAGCTGGGCATGTGGAGCATGAACTAAACTTCAGCTCTTCTCACCCCATTCTGCTGAGTACCTTTGTGCTCTGCTCCATCTCAGCAACCGTGCCTCGCTGCCCGGAATCCATGTAAAGCAAATCCTATTTCTTAATTAATGGAGTGCATTAAATCCAGACCAGTTTAGGAAATCCCATGCTGTAGGAGAATTGTTTGCATTTACTGGGTTGCCTACCACATGCTAGACACTGTGCTAAACACCACGAACACAGCAGTAAACTGGAAAGGTCACAGTACCTGATCTAGAAATGTTAGAGGGTATTGAAGAAAATGTGCAACAAAATACTTATCATTGATTAGTTATAGTTCTCATAGTATTCTAGGGCCCTATTCATCCAACCAGGTTCACGGCAGAGTCTCTAGCACTCAGCGTCATGGCCTGTGATCTCTAGCCTCCCTGGATATGCACCTTGAAGGCCAGACCCCACTCCCCTTGCCAGTCCAGTTCATCTTAAACACTGCGCATGAGATCTCTAAGCAGTCAGGTCAGTCACTGCAGGAAACTGGCTCCCTCTAGCCACACACTTTCTCATTTCCTCTAGCCTGCCTTGTGTGGCTAAATCAATCTGAGTAACGGTGTTGAGGGCACAGGTGTGAAAAGGCAGCATTCCCCACTAAAGCATCAGCCCTCTGAACAGGAGGCAGACATTTCTTTCCTTTGCTTCCCCTGCAGCAGGGTAATTTCAAGTGCTGCACTGCCTGTTGTTTGTGGTTAAGGTCATGCCCAGGGTGCAAGATCTCATGGTGGGCTTGGAGGGCCTGAGGTTCACTGTCTGAAGCAGATCTTAAAAATGTTATTCTAAGAAATCCCTTCCTCAGGCTCCCAGAGTAAGTGTGAAATCTTCCCTGCTAGCTCTTCCTCTAGCTTATTAGTCTTTGCATTTCCAGAATAATGTATTTACTAGACAGAGACCTAAGCCCAGAGTTCTGTACTCTGCCCTGTAATCCTGATGTGGGGAGACAGAGGGGTCCTTCTGGCAAGCTCCCCAGTTTTGAACATCCCATTCCATCGCTTTTGTTCCCTCAACTTCAGAGGTGGTAACTGCATGCTGAAGTTTTTAATATCTGGCTGCTCCAGCAACCTCATGTTGCTCTTTCAGTGTTCCCACCGTGCAATCCATTCTTTGTTTTAAATATGCTCTCTGAAATGTCTAGCATGGATTCAGCTTTTCTAATTGGACCCTGACTGATACAAAAAAGTCAATCTAAATGTGTTTCCATCTCAAATGAACTAGATTTCTCTGTGTTTAACAGCTGTTATGTAAGGATATTTTGGGGGAGAAATGGATTCTTGTTGCAGCTCAGCCAATATTTCACAATTTGACCTTAGGCCAACCACTTAACCTCTGAGGGTTACCATTTTTTTAACCCAACTCTTTGGTCTTCATTTACAAAATGAAGTTGAATTCTATCACCTCTAGAGTTCCTTCCACCTTAACATTCTATGATGCTGTGGTTTAATCATTTCGGTTTCATCGCAAATTTCTTGTGAGCAGTCCTCTAGATCTCTAAATTCTCTCTTTAGTGGATCTCTTTATATATTTTAATCACGTTGAAAATTTCTTCTCTTTTACAGACATTGCTTTTATTTCCCAGGGCAGCCTCCCTGTAGCCTAATTCCAGTTAAGTCATTTCTTGGCTAGACTGGTTTTTCCAGGGAGAATTTAACCATCCCAAACAACATTACTTCTTTCTCTCTAAGGCAGCTTAAGAATGGCCTTGCCTCATGTTCTGGCACAAGGAACTCCTAAACTCTCCTCCAACTGTGTGAGTTTTGTGCTAAACCACTTTCTGTCTTAATATAATGCTGCACGTTTTAGCTATTAATGCTGGCAAGTCAATATTCTGTCTACACACTCTTCCTGACATGGAGTGATAATAATAATAATAATAATAATAATAATAAAAAGAATAGACTAAATCTGTAACAGATGCTCAAGAACAACTTGAGGTGAATAATTGTGGATACGAAACTGTCATCACTTACCTCACAAACATCCAGCTGGTATCTGAGACATAATTTATATGAAAATGTGGAACACATCGTCAACCAACCTCAGGTATCAAAATGAAAGAAATATGGTGCCTTAATGTTGGAGAGACTAACAGTACACTCTGGGTCCCCCACCCCCTGCTAACACACCAGTTTCAAGCACATATTCCTGCTAGAAGTTGGTTCATCTCTATGCCAAATTGGTCCAATTCTTATGTTTTGGAAATAATGGCAGGATCTTGGGCCAGAAAGGCTGAAGCAGTTGGGTCTGGGGTGCTCTTCAATGAGCTGTATCCTTTAATGAGATCACATGGGCCTTCCACTGAAGCCACACCCACACCTAAAAGCTAGAGACTAACATTATTGTTGAGAGGATGAGAAAGAAGAGAAAAACAGAATGCAACCTTGGATAATGCTGGTGATATTTTCTATTTTTAAGCATCATGTAATCACTCTTTTCCATTGATGAATAACTCTTATTTCCAGGAATAACAGTGGAATAATGTGCTTTTTTGTGGTCCAATTTAGATCTCTCAAACAATGTTTTTGGTGTGCTCCATTCATTGTCCTGAGGTGACAGATGAGGAACCACACACACCTAGTGAGGACCTTCTGCTTCCTCATCTCCTGGGCTGAGCATAACCCCACTGTTAGCCTTTCAGGGGGTTCTTCAAGAGCCACTTGACTGCTTTGCCAGGCTACCGAGGACTGGGGAGAGCATCAAAAGCAGAAGGTACTTGAGTGTGGATGCCAAACGCTAAGATAACTTTTCCAGCTTTAGAGTCATGACCAGGGCAATGCTTTATGTGATCATGTCTGCTCTCATTTTGGAGAGCGCTCTCACTTCCTTTCATTTGCATCCTCATCTTACAATTCATTTCATTTCCAACCATTCTATCAGGAAATGACTTAGAATTCATTGACATCAAATACCGTGAAACACATTTATGGCATCCGCTCTTGTTTAAATGAGTAACTGTCTTGTGGTCCGTGAGGTGGGTCATGGTACCCCTCAAAAAGAAAGAGACACCATGGTACTAAGCATTGGGTCCCACTTTCAGGTCCAGATCTGGGTAAAATTGTTCTGAGAGTAAAGTTGATTGTCTGCCTATTAGTCTTCTTTTCATTTTTTCCCTTAGAGGACCTCTTATCTCCTTTCCTTCTCTCTTAGGCTGGTATCTTCATTTACGTTCTTCCTTTAAAAATCTCCTTTCAATAGGGGATTTAATAAAGTCATTTACATTGAGTTATGTAGGGCTGATGAGGCTTAATGTGTCCATTATCATAATCAGTTAAGGGAAAAAGATAAGAAAACATGAGAGGGGGAAATATCCAGAGTAGTTTACATTTGAAAGGAAATAAACCCATAAATGGAAGAAGTATATATCTAATTGCAGAACTGAAGACGTCAGTGAGGTGGTCAGGAACCTTTTTAAATCCTAGTCGTTCCATCTCCATGACCACCGATTCATGGTTAACCTTGCCCAACCCTGAAGGCCCCAACAACCGACATCAAGATGGACATCTCTAATCTTAGGAGTTTGGCATTTTGAGTGTTCTTCACTCTTGCTTGATATTGTGAGAATTTGCACTCCAGTAGGATGAAGCTGGTCTAATTTTACATGGGAAAGGCATTGGTCTCATTATATACATAACTGACATGCTAAACAAGCACAAATTGTGATGTAATCAAACACAAGTGCATTTTTTTGTTGCCCCCTTCACCTTTAAAGTATATATTTTGGAGGAATCTTTTATAATGTTCCTGGATGAAAACTTTGCAGGTTCCTGAACTTTTTCAGTTATTCTTAGATAATAGACATCTCTCCAGTAACTTCAAGTCATGAAAATGATCTCAGTACAGTAACCAGAATGTCTAGGAGAAGACATTGATATAAACTATGAAGCTGATTTAAAATAAAATTATTTCTGCCTTTGCAAGTCTAAGGAAGAGGAAGTTCCCTGAAGGGCTCCAAGTGGTCCCATGAAAGTGTTCCTCACTGGGATTTAGGTAAAGAAAGGCAACACTCCTTTCCAACTCCCACAGGGAAACAGAGACTCAGAATGACAACACCTCTTTCCAAAGAAACATCCTTTTACTCTTTTTTTTTTTTTTTTTTTTTTTTGAGACGGAGTCTCGCTCTGTCGCCTAGGCTGGAGTGCAGTGGCGTGATCTCGGCTCACTGCAAGCTCCGCCTCCCGGGCTCATGCCATTCTCCTGCCTCAGCCTCCGAGTAGCTGGGACTACAGGCGCCTGCCACCATGCCCGGCTAATTTTTTGTATTTTTGGTAGAGACGGGGTTTCACCCTGTTGGGTCTCCTGACCTTGTGTCTCGATCTCCTGACCTTGTGATCTGCCTGCCTTGGCCTCCCAAAGTGCTGGGATTACAGGCGTGAGCCACTGTGCCCGGCCCATCCTAATTCTCTTTACATTATGCCCATGTTTATGACCTTGATATTGTTGGAGGGGTCAAGAGTCATGGAACTAGCTCTCCATCATACTTTGTAAATTATGCATTTAAGTATTTGTCTCACATCCACTATGATAAATGGTATGTATTCTAGAGATACTTCAGTTGAAATTAAGACATGAATAGATTCACTCTAAATCCCCTTTTATCAATAAACTGATATTGTCCTTGGTTTCAATTTGTCAGTTGAGGCTTGGTAGGGCCCCACTGATCAGAAATGTTAGAGAGTCTTTATCCTCTAGCTGCAAACACAGAATACAGAATTGGTACTTTCTGCCCAAACAATAGATACATGGATTGAGAAAGGCAGTTATTGATTGGACATCTGTTAGAGATCTATGATTTGTATTTACTGCTAATTTAAACTTTCCGTCCTTCATCAAAAGGCCCACAGGACAGTCTGTCAAATCTTCATAATCATGTCATGTTTCTGTAGTTTTATTCTTAATTTCTCCCTGGAAAACCAAATAGAGCTATTTTAGTTGTGATCCTACAGACAGAAAGTAAAGTAGGGATGCTCTTTCCACTGTGCAAGGCAATGAAAAAAGTACTAAAACCAACCCAGAGTCTCATTCCACCAGTGGTTTATTTCATCAGCCTACACCTCATTACACTCCATGTCAACATAGGCATATTACTATTCTACTTAACAGCCGCAATGCTCTGGGTGGTGGTGAGAGTGCGACAATCACCACAGCCTGTCATGAATGCAAACTAGAATGTAGGAGTGTAAGTGCCTCACTCCTTTCTACTAGGTCATTGGTCAACATGAGTACTTCTCTTTCATTCTGCCCCATCTCATCTTTTACTTTTGCAAAGGACCAGGTTCTAGAATTCTGCAAATATGTGGCATGACTGTCGATTTCCTAAAGTTTATCACAACTCATTTGTGTTATCTTATGTATCTGTGATAAATCTTTTATTAAACATAGCCTAGAGGGACTGACTAATTCAGTGAACCCTCCAAGAGGTTGGGTTTAGTTCTGAAGAAACTGGCATTTGAAATTCTTATTCAGCAGGGCACTTGGTAAAGTCCTTTGTTGATACTAATATTTAGCTTTATAACAGATAAATATAGCCTCTTAGCCTTAATATGGCTCTATTTTTATTACTTGCTTTTATGTGCTTTCTCATTATGAAAGATATTCCTCTAGTAATCAAAAGACCTCCAAGGCTGATGGTGAGGTGATGGGCACCAGGTCAATGCAATCAGTTGAAATTAAGAGATGAGAAAACATAATGAACTGACTTACAAGACAGTAAGTCTTTTGATGCAATGAATGCCTGAGCAGTGAATCCACATACTACTAATGATGGCTTTAAAGAATGTCCACAAATTCTACGATACTTCTTCTTTCAAGAAGTGAAGTTTAATTCTGCTCTCTTTGAGTACAGGGAATTAGTGACTCACTTCCAATGAATAGCACATGTTGGACACATGGTGGGTAACTTCATAAAAGGCACTGCAACTTCAACCTTTCTTTCTCAGGTCATTCCCCCTGAGGAAGACAGCATAATGGCATCAAGCAGCTGTGGAAGGGCCTGCAGGGTGAGGCACTCGGTCTTTCTGTCAAAAGCCATGTAAGTGAGCCATCTTGGAAGCAACCCCATTCAAGCATAATTCAGATTACTGCAGTCCCATCCAACATTTTGACTATAATGTCATGAGAGACTCAGAGCCAGAACTCTCCAGCTAAACTTTTCTTGATTTCCTGCCCCACAGAAACTATGAGATAATAATTGTTAAGAAGTCTCTTAAGTTCTGAGGGTAAGTTGTTATGCAGCAATAGATAATTAACACACTTCTGAGCCAAGGGATACTTTCTGGATGTCTCTGAAACATTGAAAATGAGAACCTCTTGATAATATGAAGGAAAAGGTGTTCATTGCAAGCAATAGGTGGTTTCATCACTTTAAGAAGAGAAGTGGTTGCATAAAAATGAAGTCCTTGGGAAAGCTGCAAACAGGAATAAAAAGCATTTGAGAATTTTCCAGTGAAGGTAACTGAAATCAATAAAGAAGGCTACTGTTAACAAGAAGTGTTTGATGTTGATGGAAAAGGAACCAAGGGAAAAACAAGACACTGTGAAAACGCCCTTCCCTAGCGCTTACTAAAAACAGAATCTTGGGGCATTCACATGTATGGATTTGGCAGTAAACATTTTCAAAATAGGAAAGCTTAATTCAAACCTAGTTTGATTACCCTAGCAAGAATAAGGAATGCCTATACCTATTGTAAGAAGATTATTCTTCCTTAGCACCTCAGGGTCCTGTACTACCCCTTGAGATTTCTCTTTACTTTGCCTATACCTTTGTAAATAGGTGCTCTATTAATCTCTCCTTGACCTGCTTAATTTAAGAGTATCACCTCTCTCTCTGTCTTTTTGCTGGCAGCATCCTTCCGGGTCTTCCTGAGGCCCCCACAATGTTGGGACTTTGCTTATAGGGGTCTTGTGAGGGGCAGGGTCACATCATTTTCGTTTTTGCTCCCAGCAGAGTGCCTAGACCCATAGTAGGGGGTCAACACAGTTTAATGAGTATATGAACAAACAAATCCAAATAAGGGTAAAGGAGGGGTGAGAAAGCCCCTTCATTATATAAATGTATTTTGTATGGATCTAATAAGTTATGTGCTCCAGCTTGGGAATAGGAGGGAAAGTTGCATAGCTTTAGTTTTTTTCGTTGTTTTTTGTTTGTTTGGTTGGTTGGTTTTTTTTTTGTTGTTTGTTTGTTTGTTTTTTGAGATAGGGTCTTGCTGTGTTGCTGGATTTGAACTTCTAGGCTCATGTGATCCTTTCACCTCAGCCTCCTGAGTAGTTGGGACTACAAGCTTTAGATTCTTTTGAGATGAAATTTGACCTGTAAGACATATGGAGAGAGGGCAAGTTTTGTGTTTAGGGACCAAGGTTTTGAAATCAGGCAGACCTTACTGAATCCTTATTATACCTTCCTAATTTCAGAAACTTAAGAAAGTCATTTAAAATTGTAACTTCAGTTTTCTTATCTATAAAGTGAGGATAATAATTCTTACTGCTAAGTGTTGTTATAAAAATTAAATGATATCTGAAAAAGAAGAGATCATATCTTTTATGGGAACATGGATGGAACCTGAGGCTATTATCCTTGGCAAACTAATGCAGGAG
This sequence comes from Chlorocebus sabaeus, assembly GCF_047675955.1. Taxonomy (NCBI): domain Eukaryota; kingdom Metazoa; phylum Chordata; class Mammalia; order Primates; family Cercopithecidae; genus Chlorocebus; species Chlorocebus sabaeus. The sequence goes on from NC_132915.1 coordinate 12,544,593, forward strand.
CAGAAAACCTAGTACCACATGTGCTCACTTGTAAGTGGGAGCTAAATGAGAACTTACGAAGGAAATGTCAGACACTGAGGTCTACTTGAGAGGGGAGGCTGGGAGGAAGAAGAAGAGCAGAAAAGATAACTATTGGGTACTGGGTTTAAGAACAGGGTGATGAAATAATATGTACAACAACCCGTAATCCCAGCACTTTGGGAGGCTGAGGCAGGCAGATCACTTGAGGTCAGGAGTTTCAGACCAGCTTGGCCAACATGGAGAAACCCTGTCTCTACTAAAACTACAAAACTTAGCCAGGCATGGTGGCGCACCCCTGTAGTCCCAGCTACTTGGGAGGTTGAGGCAGGAGAATTGCTTGAACTTGGGAAGAAGAGGTTGCAGTGAGCCGAGATTGTGCCACTGCACTCCAGCTTGGGTGACAGAGCAAGCCTCTGTCTCAAAAAAGAAAAAAAAAGTACAACAAACCCCTATGACATGTGTTTACCCATGTAACAAACTTTCACATGTACCCCCAAACCTAAAGTAAAAGTTAAAAATAAATTAATGAGCTAATATCTGTAATGGCCTTAGAGTAGGGTCAGACACTGGGATAGAGCTCAATAAATGAAAGTTTTTACGTTTGTTTCTTGAAGGCATTGTTCACCATTGAGTCCCAGTGCATAGAACAGTGCCTGACACCTAATGGGTACTCAATAAATTCTTGAAGAATGAATAAATGAATGCATGGATAAAATCCTAAGAGTTACAAGGATAACAGTGTATGACGTCATACCCTAACTCTATATTACAATCTACTTCCGTGAACTTGTTTTTTTCATTCTTCCCACCTGGAATATCCTAATGATATTTCTTAATTATATTCATCTTCAAGTCCAAGTTCATGCCCCAAATTTTCCAGAAAGATTTGTTCCATTAGTGCAATTTACATAAATATATTTCTTCTCTGACATCACTTAGGACAGTTCCTAATTAATGAGAAATGATAGAACAAGAAAACCGTATGACTGATTTCTGATGGCAAGGAGGACCATTCGTGCAGTGGAGGCATTATCTATTAAGCTTCTGCAACCTAGTAGCCTTGTGACCAATAACAAGTACCCATAAACTCACCTGGTGTTTGCTGCTACGTTTTCCTCTTAGGGTCTTCTGTGCTGGCACATCAGGTGTGGGGTACATGAACCAGCCAAATCCGTTTCAATTGGTACCTGAATCCTGTGGAGGTCATTCCAAATGCCTCGTCTGTTCAGTTAACATAAATCTGCCCAGGCTTTGAAGATGAATACGTTTGCTTTCTGATGAGATAGGAAATGAATATTTAAGTTGTCACAATTCTATTTTAGACACTGAAGGATTAGGAAATGACTCAGTCATCATGCAATGACAGGTGAAGAGGACAGGAGGCATTTCCAAGAACCATGTCATAGACAGAAAATTGCCCCTGGAATCAAATAGTCTGGGTTCAAATCCTGCCTTTGTTTCTTACAAACTCTGTGTTCTTGAGAAAATGGTTTAATCTTTCTGAAACTCAGATTTTTTCCTTTGAAAAGAGGAACAATAGTTGGTCAACTTACCATACGAGGGTGTTCTAAGGAGCAAATGACTTACTCTATGTGAAATGGCTTTTCAAGCTATAAAGAGCTTTTAAAATTAAGTGAAATATGCCCTAGCTCTTGTGCCCAGCTGCTGTAGTCTTACCAGCTATGGTTCCCTGTGCTTAGGCAATGACTGTCAGTGTGCTTAGTGCAACAACAGACCTTAAAGCTGATGGATTCATTCAATAGTGCTCTCATAACAAAGTGCCACAACCCAGGGACTTAAACAACAGAAATTTATTGTCTCAAAGTTCTGGAGGGGAGAAGTCCGAGATCAAGGTGTTTGCAGCCTTGGCTCCTTCTGAGAGCTGTGTAGAGAACCTGCTCCACACCTCTCCCCTGATTCCTGATGGTTTTCTGGCAATCTTTGGTGTTGCTTGGCTTCCTGAAGCATCACCCTGATCTCTGCCTTCATCTTCACGTGCTATTCTTCATACATGTGTCTCTATGTTCAAATTTCCCCTTTTTTATAAGAACACCAGTCACAACAGGGATGGAACAACTCTAATGATCTCATCTTAATAAATTACATCTGAAACAACTCAATTCCAAATAAGGTGATGCTCTGAGATTCTGGAGTTAGAACTTCAACATATTAACTTTGTGGGGGACACAGTTTGACCCGTGACACCGATGTACCCAGAATCCCTTGCCTGATCTGATTAAAGAGACGCAAAGCATTGTTTCTGGGTTAATCTAACTCATCTTTCCTGAGGGTATTATCTCTCTTCTAGCCCACTGCCAGCAGGCCTCTGTGCCACCTTCCCTTTGGTTCTCAGACATCTCCTCCAATGTGGAATTAGATGGGAGTGTTCTGCCCTAGAAGGGATGAAGATTTTTATCACTCATGTGGTTCAGAACTGCTGGTGCAAGGCAGTTATGAAAAGCAGACTGACTTTTACTTGGTTTTATTATTGGTGTTAAATTTTCTACAGATAATACACTGCTTTATTGCCAGCATCCAGGGCAGATTGCTCTCACTGCCCTGACTTGGATAAGCCATTGTCTGACCTACCCCTATAGATCTCAGCCCACAGTGGGAATAGCATACATTATTTCCCAGAAGGCTCCTCAATCCCTATGCAAATAGAATTTCACCAAGCTCATCCACAAATGAGCAAACATGCCCAGATATGCTTGTTAAGAAAAGAATTATTCAAAACTTGCATAAAGGCCAAGAGACTACAACACAGCCTCTAAAAGACAAGCTGGGGTACGATTTAAAAAGCCCACCCAAGGATTACTTAACTGTCTATGGGAGTGTATTGTTTATGGCTCAGCTATTTATTATTAAAGACTCCAACTCCATCATGAGGTTGTAGGTTAACTTGTAGGTTTTGTCCAGAGATGCAAATAGTTTTGTGCACTATAAAAGACAACCCCTTAAGCCATTAACCTTGTATTCTTATTCTTTCTTCCTTAAATGTCTGTAAAGTCCAGTTCTTTGAAATGTTATTTTAATCAAATTTACCATCTATGTGGGTCCATCATTAATGAGTTAACATCTTTATCACCCATCAAAATGCACCAATCAGCGGTAGAAGGTTATGGCTCAAGCTACATCCCAATTTTTAGAGTATGTGGCTTATTTCCACTGTAATTCTCAGTGTTCCAAAGTCTGGTTGATAGAGACACTGATATTTCTTGTTTATTTCTACCTCTTCTTCCCTTTTCTTTCTTGCCCTTGTTAAAGCCTCCTCTACTCACAGCTACACACTTTTTTTCTCAGTTTGAGAAAAAGAACTAGAGGGAGGAGGAGGAAAAATTTTGTTCAAATATGTACAAGAAGCATTAGAAGTTAGCTTTTGAGTAGAAAGTACAGTGAAATGTCTTTCACTTGTACTGTATACCTGCAGCACAACAAGACCACTGTGGGCTGAGATCTGTAGGAGCAGGTCAGACAATGACTTATCAGAGGTAGGGCAGTGAGAGCAATCTGCCACGGATGCTGGCAATAAAGCAATGTATTGTCCGTAGAGAATTTAACACCAATAATAAAACCAAGTAAAAGTTAATCTGCTTTTCATAATTGCCTTGCAGCAGCAGTTCTGGGCTCTGGGTGCCTGAACAGAGAGGAGTCATGAGCTCTCACTGGTAAAAAAGAAAAAAACAAAAAACAAAAAACAAAACAAAAACGAGCAAACAAACAAAAACTGGGAGGCTCTGTCACTGAAAATTCATTCTGTCTAAGACGTTTTCTAGGGTTCCTAAGTATGCAACTTCTTGGTTTTTCAAAACTGAACCAACAAGAGATTATGAGGATGGATGGCAAATTCCCTGTTTCACTAAAATTAAAATTTATTTTTAAAGCCCCAAAGTTGGTCATTGCTGTGTGCATTTCCAGGTTTTGGTTATGTAAAAAGATGTTAAAATGGAAGATTTGGCAGAGACCCTTATGCAAGAGATATTAGATATTTAATTGAGTTGCAAAGCAGATCGCCTTTCTTTTAGAGAAGAGAATGAAAAGTCAATTACTCCCCTAACGTTTATCAGGAATATAAAAGAGACCAGATAGGTAGAAATGAAGCGAGCACCTATGACAAGGATTTCTTTGAAGAGAGCTGTGCTGTGAGTCCCACTCACCATCCCTTTCCCAAAAGGACAGGCAGGAATGTTCCTTGGAGAGCTTATGTCCTCTGAATTGAGGGAACACAGTGGTTCTTGGATGTAAAAGATTAGATTGTCAAAAAATAATCAGTCCTTCCCTCTCCGTCTCTATGGGAGTTGAGATGCCCTTGACTTGTTACCCTACGTGCGACTTGATTTGCCAGTGGGATGGTAGTAGATGTGATTCAAGAAGGGGCTTGGAATGTGCTTACGCGGTGAGTATGACCTCTGAGTTTGTGCCTCTGCCGTTGTTATGTGAAGAAATGCCTAGCTGGATCCCCTGTCCAAGGAGAATAACAGACTCTCAGAATAGATCTGCTGTTCCAACCAGCCCACAGGTATGAGAACAATCTATTATTATTTTAGTCCACTGAGACCTGGGGGGGATTATTATGCAGTATCATTGTGGTCATCGCTGATGGATATTGTTGGCTAACTGCTTTGATGGCAGAGAGAAGGAGAGTTGCTACTTGCTGTATTGGAATCAGCCCTCTGAGTTTGTCCAGGCAAACACACACCTGAATGTTTCCTGTGGATCAGATGTGTGCTCTGTGCTAGAAAGAGACTTTGCATTGGGGTTATCAAGGATGACTGACAGATTTGGCTGGGAAAGAAACAATGGGCTCTTATTTGATTTAAACAGTTTATTACTCACATAGACAGCAAACGCAAGAGTACCAGCCCTTTGGGTCCTTTGTTCCACAGGATAGCACCAGAACAAAAGGGACAGAATGACTGCAATGTGAGTGGTGGAACATCCTGTTGCTGAAGAGCCCATGCCATGCTGAAGCAAGCAGTTTTATAGCCTGCAGCTGCACCCTAAGTGGGAGTGCGACAGAGAACCTCCTGCCTTGTCAGACTCCAAGAGGCAATAACAACTGTCTCCCGACAGCTTTTTAAGAAGATACGGAGGCAAGTTAGAGATGGCCTTGTAGTAAGTAGCTCCTTCCACACTCTATATTATCATTAGTCTTCTCCTCTCAAAAGTGTTTGAATGTACTGCTACCACAGTATTTCCAGATTCCAAAATTGCAAGCAAATTTTCAAGTGCCGAGATGAAATCAACCGCAGTAACGGAAATATACTAGCTCCATTTATTATTACCCAGATTATCAAAGATCTTTTTTAAGGTGTAGCCACTGATGCAAGTAATCATGATACAGAAAAAAATATCACTTTGATTGGGCAATTTTTTTTGTTACTTTAAAAAAGCTTGCTTATAAGGCTACTGTGAATAAGAGCCCTTCCAGATGAGAACTCAAAAATAACAGCAACTTTTTTGCAGAGACTCCCTGGTTGAGTTAGGACTTAATGAGAAAAATTCTACTGCTTTTGGGGAAAGCAATACAAATACAAATTTTAGTGAATTTGCTTATGCACCTTTATAGATATAAACAGTACTTATTAAATGTTGAAGCAAAGTATGAATGATTCTATGGAAAGTGTTGGCTGTCCTGTTCATATTCTGCATAAAGCTGCTCACACAGCATCTGATGTCCTTTCTATTGACACTGAAGTAACTGTCATGAAATTCTTGTACTTTGGCATTTATATTATTTGTGCAATCAAAGGATTTTTGTAATTGGCATTTAGTATTCTTCAGTTCTCTTGGATTCCAAAGTCCATTGGATCTCTTTAACAAACGCAGGTGAGAGACTCCTTAGTTCATTTGAAACACTGAACTTATATTTTAATTCTAATGGAAAGGCCCCCAAAATTTAAGTTATCTAATGAATGAAAGCCTACTTCATTTTTTATTTCTTATCACTCATAGTTTTCAATATATCTTCAGCAATATGATTATGTAAATTGAAACAGAACCCAAAAGTATTATTGAAGACTATTTCTTGAAGAAAGCTGTGGAATGTGTTAGAGAAAGAAATGATAGAAAATTTATCCCTTTAAGTGTCATGTCTGTTCTTCAAAGGACAAATTTACTATGAACGGGAAAATAAATACCAAACTGAAGAGGATAAGTATTACATCACTTGTCATGACTATTTTTCATAAACGGATTTTATCCCTTGAAGAATTTAATTGTTTTATAAGCATGCTACTAAATACTCTTTCAGTATGTGTAGGGTTGAAGAAGAAAGGATTTAAAATTGATGACCATGCTTTCTTTTTTTATGTTTCACAATTTAAAAATTGTTGATCAAGAGAGTTATTGCAATGCTGAAGAATGGAAAAGCAAGTTATGCCATGAAAGATGGCATTTTGTGTGGCAACAAATAAAATTTAAAGAGCAATTTTTAGAGTTGTTAACTTTATGCCAGTATGTGTTCAGTATATCAGCTCATAATGTTAGTACTGAGAGTGGCTTCTCATTAATGAATATTCAATGAACAAAAGAACAATATAAGTTGGATGTGACCACTGTTGAAGCTATGTTACAATGTAATGGAAACATAGACTATAATTGCAAGAAATTTGGTAAGCAAATTCTGCAAAACAAGCAGCTGCTGGGGACAGCCAAATCATCAAGGGAATACAATTTTTAAGAGGCATGTCATTTAGATTTTTATGAGCTATTTCGGATAAGCATCAGGTAATTTTTAGTATAATATATCATTTCTAATACTTTTTAAAATTTTAATCTGCAATGCATAAGCAATTCAAAATAATTCAAATGTACCTGGGTGTCTTCATATTTTTATTTGTGTAATCTGACAGACCTATCTAGGGGTCAAGTAAAAGATGATCCAGGACCTTCCAAAGCTAACTAATTTACTTAGCGTTTCACGTGTCCGTGTCTGTGTGAAGAGATCACCAAACAGGCTTTGTGTGAGCAACATGGCTGTTTATTTCACCTGGGGGCAGGTGGGCTGAGTCCGAAAAGAGAGTCAGCAAAGGGTGGTGGGATTATCATTAGTTCTTATAGAAAGGTTTTGGGATAGGCGGTGGATCTCACAAAGTACCTTCTCAAGGGTGGGAAGAATTACAGAGAAACTTCTTAAGGGTGGGGGAGATTATAAAGAACACTGATCAGTTAGGGTGGGGAAGAAACAAATCACAATGATGGAATGTCATCAGTGAAGCTACTTTCACTTCCGTGGATCTTCAGTGGCCTCAGGCCATCTGGATGTATACGTGCAGGTCACTGGGGATATGATGGCTTAGCTTGGGCTCAGAGGCCTGACACTTAGGAGCCAGTCTTTCACACAAACAGACCATAAACTAAAGAGGAAAATATCCATGGTAAATATAGGTTCCTCAGGTAGATCCTGAAATCCTAGAGATTGCCTAGAGCCACGAGAAGAAATCCCATCACTAATTCAGCCCTGCGTCAATAGCCTAACAGCTGGAAAGACGCACAGAAAGACAGTCAATCCATTTGTCGTACAAATCTCTCAATACTTTGCAAGTTGTTATTAAAAATGACCGTTTACATAAAAGTCACTTGTGGTTCTTGGCAACTACAGACAAAACTAACACTGACCCCTTGAAGATGCTTCCCTCAGAGGAGTTTGGTTTGCTTTGAGCACCACAGACGGTGTAATCCTTGTGCCCAAGGCCCGCCCATCCCTGGGGGTGGTTAGAAGACTCTGGGTTTCATTCTTAGTGTTTCTTAAGTAGCAGCAGCACTTCCATTAACATATTTCCTAGTTAGAAGGTAAACTTCGTTCATACAAATATTCTCTGGGGTTCTTCTTTTTTCCTAAAACACTTCTTGTAATGGCCTCTCAAAAAATATTTACATTTTCCGTCATTGTTTTCTTTTTCCTTTTTCTTTTTTTTAAAAATATATTTTATTTTATTTTATTTTTGAGACGGGAGTCTCACTCTGTCGCCTAGGCTGGAGTGCAGTGGCGCGATCACGGCTCACTGCAACCTCCGACTCCCCAGTTCAAGGGATTTTCTTTTGTTTTTTTATTTTTTGTTTATTTATTTATTTATTTTGAGATGGTGTCTTGCTGTGTTGCCCGGGCTGCAGGACAATGGTATATTCTCAGCTCACTGCAATCTCCACCTCCCCGGTTCAAGCAATTCTCCTGCTCCAGCCTCCCGAGTTGCTGGGATTACAGGCACACGCCACCAAGCCTGGCTAATTTTTGTATTTTTAGTAGAGAAGGGGTTTCACCATATTGGCCAGGCTGGTCTTTAACTCCTGACCTCAGGTGATCCACCTGCCTTGACCTCCCAAAGTGCTGGGATTACAGGCATGAGCCACCACGCCCGGTCCCTTGTTTTCATTTTACACCAAGAAGCATGTTGCTGTATCCAGCCCTTTTGTAAGGGCTCTACTTCCATCCATGGTGGCGCATGAGTGTAATTAGCTAAATCTGAAGACCGTTCTCTTGCTTACAGGTTACCTTTCGGACAGGTGATGAGGAATAGCAGCAGCAAGTGGGATTGCTGGCAGAACTAGGCCAGCACCCCAGGTAGCAACAGTGCTTCAACAATGGGATGGTTACTGAGGAAGAATCTGAAGTTGCACTAAGTAGGAGTGTAGAAGATGCCCTAGAGGCAACTCACCAACCTGAGTTCAGCTCCCCGAAGTAAAATTCATGATGCACTTCTACTAAAACAGCACCACCACAATGGAAGGCTTTGGTGGAAAAAGCAGCAGATTTCTACTCTTATAGAATTATGTTATGATAGGTCTGAGTTCAAGTTTTCGCCATAAAGAAATCAGTCTTTTAAAATTGGTTTCCTCTTCTGAAAAAAGAGGTGGCTGGGGGAATGCCTTTCTCATAATATTGTTATAAAAGATTTAACATGCAGCAGGCTCCCAATAAATGTTATTTGTTTCCCCCCTTCATTTATTCATACTTCTCTATAATTATTCAATACACACATATTTGCTGAGCATCCAGTCTGCATTTGTATCCTGGTAGGTGGTAAAGATACAATGAAAAACAAAGCAGAAGCAAACCCCGCAACCCCAAGATTCTTGCCCTGATGGCATTTAAATTAGAGGAGGCAGATGTTAATTAGACACGAAATAATTATAACTGTGACAGTGGGTATGTAGGCCTTTTTACGACGCTATACTTATTAGCAGCTTCAGGTAAGCTTTCTCTCTGGAAATTAAAATTGAGTGTAGATCCAAAGGCTAAGTAAGAGATAATTGAGACCAGCGTGTACAAAGTTGGGAGGGAGTGTGGGGCATTCTAGAGAAGGAAAAAGGTCACCAAGGTTAGAGCATTTTGGAAAGTGTAAAGAAAAGCAGAGCTAGCTAGCATTTGAATTGATCTTATGTGTAAGACCGAAGTAGATGACATCACAACTCTCCGCTTAGCCCTAAAATTCAGTGCATATAACTTCATGTTCCACCACACTGGCGATTTGTGGACTGACTCAGTGCATAGCCATCAATTAGATTTTCTTTAATGGCCGTTCAATTCAATTATTCATTGGGCAAAGTAACCAGATCATAAACAATTATTTCAGTCTTCTTAATAACACATTAGCTTGATTACAACAATAATTGGGAAAGAAGACCCAGTTAATTGGCTTAGGGGAAAATGGGTTTCCCTATATATACAGGGCTTAATGTAACCTAATACGGTTTGGTTAGAATCTAGTTGGAAATGGAAAGATGTGTTCATGACAAGCTAGTTTAGGCTTTAAAATTATGTCTTTGTTTATGATCTTGTTGTACTGATCTCATGTTGACCTGACATGACCTGATATATTATGCATGGCTTCTAGTAGCCAAGGATATGTCCATATATCTGTCAGAGAACCTTCATCAGCAGCTCAAACCTCAAGTGTTTAACAGAGCAAAATACTGTGCAACAATGTGAGCAAACTAAGACATATAAGAGATCATTTCTGAAGTGTTTATCCCCAAGTGCAGTTCAGTAAAGCAAGCATGAGATTTGGAATTACTCAACCTAGGGTTTGAAGCCAAGCTTGGCCATAAGCTGTGTGACTTTGGCCAATGACCTAAGCCATCTGAATCCTCAGGCTCCTCATCTCTAAAATGGGGATTATAGTACCCATTCCTCAAGATTCAATGAGATCTGATACACAGGTTTATATCCAACAAATATCACGTTCTTTCCTTCCTTTATAAGTTAGCTGAGGAGGCTGAACATGCGCAGTGAGGGAACTTATGGCCCTGAACAGCAGCTCCAAGTGTATAAAGGGGCTCCACAGATAATAGCAGCAGAGTCCAGTGGTGGGGATGTCAGGACAGGACTCCAGAGGGAGAGGGAATAGTCTCTGGGCTTGAAGGATTATGCCGTCCAGAGATGGGGATATACACAGGGGTCACTATATGTGTCCATCAGACTCCTCTGCAAAGGGGCTGGTGTATATGAGAATCATAAAATAATTAAGAATGTGTGTGGCTGCCTTAGTCTGTCCTGCTATAGAAAAATATCACAGATTGTGTAATTTATAAATAATAGAAATTTATTTCTCCCAGATATGAAGGCTGGGAAGTCCAAGACCAAGGCACTGGCATTCAGTGTCTGGTGAGGACTTTCTTGCCCACATGGGGTAGAAGGGATAAACATTGTGTCCCCACATGGCCAAAGGCGACAGCGTAAAGGGAGATGGAAGGGGAGCGCTCACTCTCTCGATCCCTTTTATAAGGGCTCTACTTCCACCCATGGGGGTGCCACCCTCATGACCTAATCACCTGCTAAAGCCCCACCTCTTAATACTACAACACTGGCAATTAAGTTTCAACGGAAGAATTTTGAGGCATACGTTCAGGCCATAGCAGTGATTAGAAAGACCAATGTGCAAATGGCTGTCCTTTGCTTTTTATACACAAAAAGCACTGCTCAACAAATTCTTTCATTTCTTCAGCTCACAAGACCCCAGCTCCAAAGGCAGGAGGGGACTGGATCTGCCAGAACTGGTTATTGTTGTGCTAAGAGGACCTACGCAGGGGAACTAGTTACCCTTGTTATCCTCATCTCAGAAAGAAACTGAACTCCCATTCTGAGAAGTCCAGTGTCTGTTTTCCAAAGTCCTGTGCACCCCTCAGGCTGCAAGAGAATTCTGTCGGTGCCTACTTGGAGCTGGTTGCAATCTCCTGTTAAAATCATGATCCCATTAGTCGTAGCACTATTAATCTTATAGACTGTGAGACAGAAAAACCACAGGCAGTGAAATAACAGCTGGTTGGGACTGATGAAACTTTAAAAAGACACAGTGGAGAGGCCTGGTGTGAAACCACACCAAAGCCCAGCCTTCAAACAGCAAACCCGATTACTATCCCCCACAGGCTGGCTGAAACACGTTCAGAACTGAAAAGATCCACTAGTTGGGTGTGAGAAGCCTGACATGCCCGTTACTCATGTCACTCACTGCTTAAGCCCTGGAAGAGGAAGCCAAAAAATACAATCTCTGGGCACACAAATATTCTGACCAGCCCACAACATGTTTCTCTCCCTTCACTTCCCACACTTACCCATTGTCAGTGGTGACACAGCCATTGGCAAATTGCCTAGAGAAAGATCTGGGTGCAGGTTAGAAGGTTTCTTACTCTCTCAAGACTCAAATTTTTCTCGATACCTGGTCTGGGCTTAAGCTATGTGCTGGCTTCAAGAGGTATATTATTTAAGTGAAAGGAGAATAACAGTAGCCAATCAGGTCGGCCCCAGGGCATGGCAGCGTGAAGGACAGGAGGGTTGCCAAATGTCTCAGTTCCCAAGGAGCCAGGCCTGGATATGAAAGTTGGACTCATTGCAGGTATGAAATCATCCCAGCCTCCTCCCACGAGCCAGGCTAAAAGATCAATGAGAAAAAGCAAGTTCTGATATTCGGCTGGAAATTGGTGTTACATGTGGGGCTGCAGAGTGCAGGCAAAACAGTGCTGCTTGAGAAAGTACCAGCAGAGCCCAGTGTCATTGATGTAGGACAGTGTTTTCGCAGTGGCCTATGAGATGTGTGACATGGTAACTATGCTTTGCTTTCACAGATGTTTTCTTTTTATGTTTTGCAAACATAAAAACCTCCTTTGTGAGAATGAGGGGAAATTGAAACCCTTCTACACGGCTGGTGAAGAAGATACTTTGAAAACATCCCAGCAGTTCCTTAAAAAGTTAAATATAGAGTTACCATATGACCCAGAACTTTACTCCTAGGTATATACACAAGGGAATTGAAAACATATGTCCACAAAAAAACATGTACATGAAAGCTTGTAAAAACCTTATTCATAGTAGCCAAAAAAAAAAAAAAAAAAAAGACAGCCCAAAGCTCTAACAGATGAACAGATAAACAAAATGTTTACCCATACAATGAAATATCATTCAGCCTTCGAAAGGAATGAAGTTGATACAGGATAAAACATGGATGAAATGTGGAAACATTACGTGAAGTGATAGAGGCCAAATACAACAGGCCCCATAGTGTATGATTCCATTTAAATGAAATGTTCAGAAGAGACAGATATATACAGTCGAAAAGTAGAAATTGTTTGCCAAGAAATGGAGGGTGGGAATGTGAGAAAACATTCTAGAAATTTATAGCTAAGGCATAGAATTTAGACTTGTGTTTAGAAATTTATATACATTGTTTGCACCTTGGCTAGACATGTTTGATTTTGAGCACTCTATGATATATATAAAAGGGTACTTTTTGAAAAGGGCAAAATTATAAACCTTATACAAATATAAAATGAACACATACAGAGGCTTTATTTAATTCATCGATTAATGAGGGAACTAGTAAGATGATACAAGTTCAAAGGGAAAGTCAAAGACTGAGAAATATATGGGCAAAAAGGAATGGTAAAATGAACTTCCAAGTAAATGTAAAACTGGTCTGTCCTCAGGACAATAATCAACCACAACTCACAGGACATAATTTATTTGCATTTCTATGGACAAGAATCATTTGCTTTATCAATTATTGTAAATTCTCCAATTTACAGCATTGGAAAACAGCTCAGTCTACAAAATGCAGAGAAGACCCCAAAGGGTGTGCTAGAGGAGACATCTAGAAATCAAAACTGTTTTCCCGTTTCAAAATTCAAACATTTTCCTGGATTGTCTGAGATGTTGTAAGTCCTTTATAAGGTTAAATAAAAGAATGAATGAATGCTACTGTTTTCATCATCAGTATTCAAACTTGGAGTCCATAACAAATGGCATCATTCAATCATTATCTGGTTGATAGATATTTATTTAGTTGCTACTATGTGCCAGGCCAGGAGCTTCACGAGTTAGTCAGTGGTGGAGTGGATGGGAGGCACACAAAGCTTGGGAATATGAAAGTGATCAGCTACTTAATGAGAAACACTGGCAGTGCATGTGGGAGTCCAGAGGGAGGAGAAACTATTGTGGGATGGAAAAATCTTAGATAAGAAGGGCATTGTCAGCTGGACCTCCAGCACACAGCAAATATTTAGGGATCAATTAAATTGATGGTTGTTGCAGGCAATACAGTATTAAGACAAGGGCTTGGGTTCAGGCGTCACCCAACCTGGGTTGAATCCCAACTTTATTTAATAATCTGTGTTATCTTGGGCATGTTATATCTCCTTTCTGTACCTTGATTTGCTCATTTTCAAAACAGGGCTAATAATCCTATCTCATAGATTTTTCATGAGGATTAAATGAGATAGGAAATGTAAAATGCTGCAGCCCATACCCCGCACGTAGTGCTCAATAAATGTTACTTATGTCCATTAAACTGTTACTGAGGTCCAGTTCTTGCCCTAAAACAGCTCGGTCAAGAGGGGAGATACCTGTTACACAGGGACAAGGCACTAGGTGAGTTAAAATGCCTGTAAAGTGAAGGGTCAACCTAATACTTTTATACATATTATCTCCCCCAATTCTTAGGACAAATGTATAAGTTAAATATTATTATAATCTTCTTAAAGTTTAGGAAAAGGAGGCCCACAGAACTGACCAATCTTGGGCTAAGAATAATGGGTTCTGTGCTCAGAGCAGAGATGAATGTACCTTGTTCTGAGACAGCACAGAGGAGAAGGCCAATTAACACGTGTAACAATGACAAGAGAGAGGAAAGACTAATAATAACTTCACATTTGGATGCAAATGCACAAGGAGAAGGAGCTGAAGCCTGAGAGTAGTGCTCTCAGAATGAGCTTCTCAAACAGCTTTAACTCCCTCAAGCCTTGCCATTTCCCTTAGATCGGTGTTGTCAAGCATTTCATTATGCAGCAAGGCCTTTTGTTCAAACACAACCTGAGACAATTCAGTTGAAAATGGACCCCTGATGGAGACTGGGTTGGGGCCTGGAGTCTTGCCCACTTTGCCTTCCTTGCCTGTACTTGTCCAAAGACAGTAGTTGAGGCAAGTCTTTGGGGCCACAGAATTTTCCAGAGCTTTCTGGTTCATAGAGGACTCAATGAAACATTGTGTAAAAAGCCACGGAGTTGGATAAAAATGACAATTGATCAAAAAGCAGCCTAGAATTTCATACCCTTGTGATGCTGGTCTGAGGTCGAAGATAGGTGATATTAATGGTGGTAAAGGCAATGATTTCAGACCTCAGGGGAGAGAGTGATGTAACTCACAGCACAAAAAGTGTGGGTCAGAACCATTCAATCAAGGTGGTAGCCTGGAGTTAAACAATGTAGAATTCAGGTTGGGGGCAGAAGTACCAAAGAATGGGGCATCACTTCCAGAATCTTTGAGTTGCAATAGCTGTTTGTGGGCATCTGATGATTTTTATACCCATGACAGCTTGACCATCTGGCTTAGTAACTTTCTCTGAGCATCTCTGTCTGAACATGTAGTCTACTGTCCATGTCAGAGACAGAGTTACATCTTGGAATTCACAAGGGGATGCAGTAGGAGAGCCACCAATCCCAGGGAATTCATCGCATTGAACTAGGAGGGTGGTTTAAGCTTGAGGGTTTGCGCCATGGCCTCCTCATGATCTGAACCATCCTTTTCTGAGGAGCTTGAGGTCTCTTAACTCAGAATCTTGACAGAGGACACTACTGGTTGAAAGTTACTAGGTTTCTGAAGGGTTCAGCTAACATTAACCAGTAGAAACATACCCACTGTATTGATGGGTCATGACTTTGGGTTCAAGCCTGGATTATCTCAAGGTCACAGTGCCCCTGGTTTTCATTTTCAGATTTTTCTTAATGAAGAGCCTTTAGAGAATCAATAGAAAACGTTCTAGTCAGGCTGCTGCTGAGATAAATAGCTTTCAGTTATGAAAGGAAAATACAGATTGGACTTTCATATAGCAAAGGAGAGCCTAGGTTGTGGAATTTTCTTTGCAAATGTGAATGTCATTGTGTTCAGTAGTTTGTATAATATACATTAAGGATTATTAGAATCTGATAAGCTTCTTTGTTGCTTATGAACAGGCACTGCATGCTGAGAGTAACAATCTAATTATCCTAACTGCTGGTATCCAAGATACTGTCTCACAAGATTAATGTGTTTGCATTATGAGTTTCCCTCTGAGTGAGAGACAGTGGTCCTAAATAAATTGCACTGAATTGCTGTAACAAACAATGAAAATAAATCAACTTCTCATGTCAATTCTAGACTCGGGTGATTTCACTGTGGATAGAGCAAGGTCGGTCTTCTTGTATGTTAGAATCAAAGCAATTTTGTGGACCATAAACAACCATGACAATCCTTCTTAGCTAACTTGCTGCTCTTCTCAAAGCTCTGTCACTTGAAATTGTCTTTTTTTTCTATGCCTTTCTTCTGGTGTTCATTTCACCCGGTGGCTTTTCATCCTGCCCAGATGCAATAGGGTAGGTCCCAAAGGCCACCCACCTGGGGCAGAGATGTCTTGACATTGGGGTTGCCTCTAACAAAGTGATTAAAAAGTAGCTCTGCAGACACATTGCTCAGGTTCAAATCCCAACTTCCCTACTTATTTACTTTGCAACTTTGGAAAGTACTTAATCATTCTGTGCTTCAGTTTTATTGTCTGTAAATGAGGATGATACTGCAAAAATATTCCATGGTTTTGTGTGAGGATAAAATGCATTTACAACATATAAAATGCATAGAACTATGACTGACACATGATAATGTTAGTACTATTATCTTGGTTGTTACTATGTAAAATGCTGGAAAGTGTCTTGTCATGGAATGTTTTAAAAAAATCAGCGTACCTGAGTACGAGTTTTAGTTCTACTACCAGGATTCTAGATCTGTAAATCTGGGAAAATTTATTTCAACTCTTAAGTCTGTTTGCCATCTATGAAAGGCAAGAGCATCTACCTCATGGAGTATCTATGAGCATTCAGTAGAAAAGCATATGGCTACAGGGGTCATGTTACATCATAGTCAAGGGCATACATTATGGAGCCATAATGACATAGGTACTAATCTCAGCTAGCGATGACACCTTGGGTAAGTTTCTTTTCCTTTTTAAATCTTAGATTCATTGTCTGTAAATAGGCATAATAATGTCATTTCTTGTGGAAGTTAAATGCTGTAACAGTTTCTGGCCTGTGTTCCACCGAGCAGTGAGCAGTATCATTAATAAAGCTCCTGACCAATAACTGGCCAATAGCCGATACTCAGGGCATCCATCTGCCATCTCCCATTCCTTGGGATTCCTCCCTCCTCCTCCCCCAACACCTGATTAGGACCTGCTGTACAGGGAGAAAGCTTTAAGGTAGACACAGCTCTCAGACCTCTTCTCCTCAATGTAAACTCCATCTGCCCCTGTGGGAGGGAACTTACCATGAGATCTGAGCAAACAGCATCCCTGTCCTGGGCCTCCTGCAAATGAAGAGTCAAAACAGAAAGGAACGTGTTCTATCATGGATCAGAGCAAAGTCTTTGTCTCTCCTCCTGGCAAGAGAGCAGACACTCTGCTGATGGCTCTTAGCAAAAGTATTTCTCAGCGGCTTTGGAAAGATAAAGCTTACCCAAGGTTGACGTGTGTTTTATTTCAGTGGCCTTGACTGGTGGAAGTGGCTCTTGCTTTTCCTGGTCTTTTTAACTCAGGGAACAACACTTGCCATTTTTTTGTAATGCTCTGCACTTCCCAAAGGGTTTGTATGACAATAAAACCCTGTAGGATGCAGGTGTTTCTTAGCACCATTCAACAGATCAAGAAGTGTGGGCAATGACACATTTATTGAGGGTTTAGGATGTGTCAGACACTCATGAAATAGATATTATGACCCCTGTCTTGCAGACGAGGAAGTTACATCTGAGCGGGATGAGGGCCCTGCTCACAGTTAACACAGATGAGGAGAGCCGCCGAAGAAATTCATCTAGTCGTTTTGATTCCCAAACCTCGAAGCTTAAACCCAAAGTACAGACAGAACCAAGGACTTGCCACAAGTGCATTACTAATAAGATTTGGCAGGGAGAGGGATGGTCCACAGATTATTTGGATGCAGAGTTTGTTTTCCGGATTAAAAGAGTAGAGTGAAAAGTCCTGAATAAGTCAAGAATCTGCTCCTGAGAAACGTGGGGTCCATGAAAGTCATTTGTGTCACAGGGATGACACATCCACATGACTCTAGCATGCCCCAGTTCTGAAAGAAATTTCTAGTAAAATCTAAGCCTGCATTGTATAATAAGGTAGCCACTAGCTATATGTGAGTACTTTTAAGTTTTAATCAATTAAAATTAAATACAATTAATGCTATGCTATCTGAGTCTCTTGCCAACGTTGCCTTCATCGAGAACTGGGGAAAATTATGCCCTACAGGAGCCTATCATTGGAGAATCTGCATTGTCTAGCAGTGAAGAATTTCAGAGACATGCTTGGCTGGAGACTGGTAAGTGAGGTCCCCTGGGACCAGGGAAAGAAGCCCTTTCTTCTTCCAGAGCCTCTCTCAGAAAATACAGAAGGAACATGAGAAAACTTTTGAGATACGGAACTATCTGGTTGATTGTGGCAGTGACTTTATGGGTGTATACATCTCTCAAAACTCATCAAATCATGTACCTCAATAAATCTGATTTTAAAACTATGATAAATACTAAACAGACTTCTCTCACACACACACACACAGGATAGCTACAATGAAAAAGATAATAAATACTAACTTTGGTGAAGACGAGGAACAACTGAATTCTTTTTATACTGCTGGTAGGAAGGTAAAATGTACAACACTGGAAACCTCTTTTGCAGGTCCTGTTAAAGCTGAAAAATTGATGCATGCCTTTGACCCAACAGTTCTGTTCCTAGTAAATAACTGACAGAAATGTGAACTTACATTTGCTAAAAGATGTGTAGTCAAATATTCATAGTAGAAATGGAATGCTTATAGCCTCAAATTGGAAAATATCCAAGTAGCCATAATAGGAAAGTGGGTCAATCAGTTGCTGTACATTAATACAAGAGAATACTAAACAATAATGGAATTGAATAAACTATATGTACACACAATAGTGTGAATGAATCTCTCAAATATAATATTGAATGTAAGGACTCAACACAAAAGAGTAAAACTAGCATAATTTAACTTAAATACATATAACTTACACACATAAAATCATTCAATTTTATGTAGGCAGAAGTACGGTTAGAAGTCAGGGTGGTATTTACTTTTGCTGGGAGGTAGTGACAAGGAAAGAGAATGTGAGCGAGGGGTTTCTGGGGCTGCTGCTACTGTATTTCTCTCTTGATATGGGTAACGTTAATAGGGTACATTCGGTTTGTGAAAATTCATTGCATGGTGCCCTTTTGGTTTATGCTGTTTCCTGCACATAGGTGATACTTCGATAGCATTTACTTAAAAACGTCTAAGCACTCCTTAGTACACTAAGGGTTCTTCATTTGGGTTTGAATGTGTTGTAGGAGGCTTCTGCAGAGGGAGTGTGCTGTTACCACTTTGATACGCAATGAATCTGTTCACTTTGAGTGTGACCCAAGAAGCCTCTACAAGAACATACATGGTCATTACAAGCAGGGCAATATAACTTCTCTTCAACATCTTGTTGATAGGCAGAGGAAGGACTAGGTTGCAGCAGAGAAAGCATTACAGGTTGAAGTCTAAGAAACTCTGAAAGGGGAGCAAGTGAGCCTTCTTCACTTTGGTAGATGTGTAAAGGGAAGAGGCCTTTAGGTTTCCCCTTCCCTTCCCTTCCCTTCCCTTCCCTTCCCTTCCCTTCCCTTCCCTTCCCTTCCCTTCCCTTCCCTTCCTCCCTCCCTTCCTTCTTTCTTTATTTCCTTCTTTCTTTCTTTCCTTTCTTTTCCTTTCTGCTTTCTTTTCTGTTTTATTTTCTTTCTTTTTCTTTTTTGAACTTTACTTTGTTCTCTTAGCTGGCTGTCTTTCTAGTTGGTGCATTAAGGAGAGTGAAGACTTGAGGCTATGCCAATGACATTGGTATAAGCCTGGGTCTTGGATGATAGAAACACATCATGGGTAACAGAGGGAGCTTGGGCCTTGGAGACACAGGGACCTGGTTTGACTGAGAATCATCACTTGGTGTATCTGGGTGAACATGGAGAAGGTTGTAAAATCTTTCAGAGTCCCAGATTTCTTTACTTTTTTTTTGTTTTGTTTTAGAATACAATGAATTGCTGTCATTTTGATATACATTCATATTTCAGCATTTAGTGGTCCTGAACAGAAAGTGAAAAACTTCAGCAATTTGCTGGGAAGTCAAGCTGGCCAATTTTGGGGATCGGCTGGGCACACTAAGTTCTTTCTTAATCCCTGCTGAAACTGTGAGAAGCAGCAGTACCAAAACCAAAGTAGAGTATGTGCTGAATTCAAGGTTCTTTTTGTGCCAGTTGTCAGATTCTGAATGGACCCAAATGGATTGCAAGAACAACCAACTTAGAGTCCTGTTTAAAACTTCTTCAATTTCTAAAAGCAAAAGCAATGATAGGGAATGAAAGCAGTTCAGAAAGGTTGTGCGTGTTTACAAGTGTCTTTGTGTGGCCTTTTCCAGGTTTAGCCATCAGAGACTCTGAGAGCCGGCAAGTCTGAGTAACCCGGTGACTCTGCTTTCCCTTCATCACAACATGAGCTAAAAACCACAATGGTTTAAATATGGTTTAAACATGGAACCAATGTGTTTTTTAGCTCATGTTGTGATGAAAGGAAAGCAGAGTCACCGGGTTACTCAGACTTGCCGGCTCTCTGAGTCTCTGGTGGCTAAACCTGGAAAAGGCCACACAAAGACACTTGCAAACAAAAAGAGTCCATATAGCCAAGACAATCCTAAGCAAAAAGAACAAAGCTGGAGGTATCCTGCTACCTGACTTCAAACTGCACTACAAGGCTACAGTAACCAAAACAGCATGGTACTGGTACCAAAACAGATATATAGACCAGTGGAACAGAACAGAGGCCTCAGAAATAACCCCACACATCTACAACCATCTGATCTTTGACAAACCTGACAAAAACAAGCAATGAGGAAAGGATTCACTAGTTAATAAATGGTGTTGGGAAAACTGGCTAGCCATATGTTAAAAACTGAAACTGGACCCCTTCCTTACACCTTATATAAAAATTAACTCAAGATGGATTAAAGACTGAAATGTAAGACCTAAAACCATAAAAACTCTAGAAGGAAACCTAGGCAATACAATTCAGGACACAGACGTGGGCAAAGATTTCATGACAAAAACACCAAAAGCAATTGCAACAAAAACCAAAATTGACAAATGGGATCTAATTAAACTAAAGAGCTTCTGCACAGCAAAAGAAACTATCATCAGAGTGAACAGGCAACCTACAGAATGGGAGAAAATTTTTGCAATCTCTTCATCTGACAAAGGGCTAATATCCAGAATCTACAAGGAACTTAAACAAATTTACAAGAAAAAAAAAAAAACCCATCAAAAAGGGGGAGAAAGATATAAACAGCCACTTCTCAAAAGAAGATATTTATGCAGCCAAGAAACATATGAAGGAAAGCTCATCATCACTGGTCATTAGAGAAATGCAAATCAAAACCACAATGAGATACCATCCCACGCCAGTTAGAATGGTAATCATTAAAAAGTCAGGAAACAACAGATGCTAGAGAGGATGTGGAGAAATAGGGACACTTCTCCACTGTTGGTGGGAGTGTAAATTATTTCAACCATTGTGGAAAACAGTGTGGCGATTTCTCAAGGATCTGGAACCAGAAATATCATTTGACCCAGCAATCCTATTACTAAGTATATACCCAAAGGATTATAAATCATTCTACTATAAAGACACATGCACATGTATGTTGATTGCAGCACTGCTCACAATAGCAAAGACTTGGAACCAACCCAAATGTCCATCAATGATAGACTGGATAAAGAAAATGTGGCACATATATCACATATATACTATGAAATACTATGCAGCCATAAAAAAGGGTGAGTTCCTGTCCTT
Organism: Chlorocebus sabaeus; assembly: GCF_047675955.1. Classification (NCBI taxonomy): domain Eukaryota; kingdom Metazoa; phylum Chordata; class Mammalia; order Primates; family Cercopithecidae; genus Chlorocebus; species Chlorocebus sabaeus. The sequence continues at coordinate 12,566,001 of NC_132915.1, forward strand.
TGCAGGAACATGGATGACACTGGAACCATCATTCTCAGCAAACTAACACAAGAACAGAAAACAAACACTGCATATTCTCACTCGTAAATGGGAGTTGAACACTGAGAACACATGGACACAGGGAGAGGAACATCATACACTGGGGCCTGTTGGGGTACGGTGGGCAAGGGGAGGGATAGCATTAGGAGAAATACCTAATGTAGGTGACAGGTTGATGGGTGCAGCAAACCACCATGGCATGTGTATACCTGTGTAACAAACTTGCCAGTTCTGCACATGTATCCCAGAACTTAAAGTATAATAATAATTTAAAAAAATAGAAAACAGGATTTGCAAAGTGATTTGTTTATTCAAAAACAGTGCCTGTTAGATTAAAAAAAGAAAAAAATTGGGTGATGATGCCAGCAGAGGGTGGCAGGGCCCAATATTTGCTTTCCAGGCTGGGCAAGAGTGAATAAATGTGGTTCCAGAACTAAACAAGAGATGTCAGAGGCTCTTCCCAACCTTGCCTGGTGGGCTTCTGACCACAGCAAGGAAGAGTCATGGAAAGTGTTGGGTGGTGACAACGCAAAGGGGAACTTGAGAAGGAAAGAGGAAAAAGCAGCACCCCTTGATAAAGGTGCAGAGTGAAGATGTGGGGAAAGCCCCAAATTCCTCACCAAAGGCCAATCTCAGGGTTTATCATCGGTGCCTCAGCCCAGGGCGGGAGTGGAGGAGTGTAGAGACAGGGCTATGGGCTTGGACAAAGGCATCATTTAAGACTTAAGAACAACAGGTGCAGGTAAAGCACCTCCACATGCAGCAGGTCCATAGGCTGAAACCTTCACATCTACTCTAACAAGCCCCCAGGCTTGAGGGCTGCTGTAGGGAGGGTGGCAGGCAGGGGAGGAAAACGTGGAGTAGGCGGAGACCCCAGGCCACATAACCAGCAGCCAGGCACTTGTGTGATGTACCTTTTCACCATTGAGTCAGATATGCCTCACTGGTTATGACGGGAATCAATTCAAATATACTTTCTCCATCAGTTCAACTACATGGACAGTGGTCACATGTGATGGGATGATTTGTTACAGCATATCAGGACAAGCTGCGGACAAAACCCCTCAGACACCAAGATAGCGAAGGGAGTGGCTTCAATCAGCTGGGAGCTTCGGCAGGCTAGCATCTTAAAATCCAATTCGGCCGGGCGCGGTGGCTCAAGCCTGTAATCCCAGCACTTTGGGAGGCCGAGACGGGCGGATCACGAAGTCAGGAGATCGAGACCATCCTGGCTAACCAGGTGAAACCCCGTCTCTACTAAAAAAATACAAAAAACTAGCCCGGCGTGGTGGCGGGCGCCTGTAGTCCCAGCTACTCGGGAGGCTGAGGCAGGAGAATGGCGTAAACCCGGGAGGCGGAGCTTGCAGTGAGCCGAGATCCGGCCACTGCACTCCAGCCCGGGAGACAGAGCGAGACTCCGTCTCAAAAAAAAAAAAAAAAAAAAAAAAAAAAAAAATCCAATCCGAGCTCGTCAGGTGCTCAACTTCTGTCCCTTTTAAGGACTCACAACTCTAAGGGGGTCCGCGTGAGAGGGTCGTGATCGATTGAGCAAGTCAGGGGGTACGTGACAGGGGCTGCGAGCACCGGTGGTCAGAGTGAAACAGAACAGAACGGGAAGTTTCAAAATGTCCTTCATATAATGTTTGGAATCTATAGATAACATCAGTTGCTAGATCAGGGGTCAAATTTTAACTACAAGGCTTAGGTCAGGCAGGCCCAGGCCTGGTTTTCGGGTCTGGTTCCTAGGCACTGGGCTACCTGCCTTTAGTTTCACTTCTCTTTCGTTTTCTGAGTATAAAATAATATGAGAAGGTCTCCCTCTTCTCTCAATAGCACAACTTACATATTTCAAATGGACTAAAAATTAGATCATTTATAGTATCTTAAGATAAATAGCCTTTGAATAGAAGCTTCCTTTCCAATACTTTAAGATCTACAAGAGGCGTCTAGAACGTTTGCTGCTGTGGAAAATGAAGACCAGTTCAATCGAATGGAAGGAAAGAAGGGCCTGTGCTTTTTCTTTTTGATGAATTGCTGTACTTGTCCTTCCGGTGGCCGAGGGATTTTTAGATTTGCTTTGGGTATGACTAGGGACCGAAGCTCTTGCAGAACAACTGTGATACTGTGTGAATTCTGCCCTTTTGCTGGGACTAATATGGCTTTTGGGTGCACCACTACATTAGAGCTATCAGCTCCATCTGTATTAATTTTTGTTACAATCTTACAAACGTGAGTGTTTCTGGGTGTTTAGGTCTACATTCCATTTTAACACTGTGTATTCTGTTTTCATAAATTGAGCCCAAAGTAGCATCCAGAGCCCCAGATTTCTTATATAAAACAGAAGAGATACATTCTAAAGTATTCGCATTAGTAAAGTCAGTTTTATACTTTTTTTAAACCGTGATCTTCATTAAGATAAACATTTTACATCAAGATCCAGTACAAGTTCACAACGTATGCACACACACAAAGAAATATTTTACAAAATCATCTTCTGTAATATTACAAAGCAATTATGACAAAATAATTCTCTATAATGGACTCAGATGTTTCCAATTCTATTGTATTTATTTTTAAAACAAAAATGTGTCAGTTGCAATGATCTAAATCTATTTCATCACCTCCCAGTAAGTCACCACCCACAGTCTGAAAAACATCAGTGTGCAAGGCCCAAGGTAGTCAGAAGTAAATGATTCCACCGTAAAGGCTGGATCAAATAACTTCGCATTCACTAGCAAAACTGGGTCTTTCCAGAGCAAAAAAAGCACCCGAAAGTAGTGGTTCCTAGTGCAACTCCTGACTTTAGTAGTGGTTTTCCACCTTGGCTCTGTGTTAGAATCACTTCTTGTGTTTTAGAAACTCCCCAGCCTAAAGCCAACACCCCAGGCCAATTAAATGGAAATTCCTCAAGGTGAGACCCGGTGATTGCTAGAGTGTCTCCAGCGATTTCAATGTGCAGACAAAGCTGTGACCCACTGGTCTACTGGGAGACAGTTGTTTTCTAGATAGACGCACTCCTCAAAAAAAAGTACCTTTGGAAGAGTCAGCCCATCCCTACTCCAGCTCATGCCTCTTCCTTATGGGGTCAGAGACACCTGGACACTAAGCCTTCCATTTTTTCTAGGCCCAGATAACAGGCAGGAACATCACTGATGTCCTAGTGATAATACATGGATACCCACTGTTTGAAGAGGGGTGAGAACTTCCTTTCTTTGGCTCTAAAGCAGAGACTAAAATCTGTAGTTATCTATGAATTCACCTGAAATGATGTGAATGGGCAGCCTGCCAACCCTCTCAGGCTTCTGCTGGGATTAGCAGGCTAATGTTGATAAAGCACACTGGGGTCTCTGCACCAAATGACCAAGCGATTATGCTAAGAAAGCTGTGCTATATGTAGTTTGCTATTAGGCAGGGGAAAAAAAGATAAGGTAATTTCTTCTCTTGGGGTGTGTTCAAATCAAGCATCTTTGCTGCTGCTACTTTAGCCCGTAAAATGTCTCATCCAGGATATACAGGGATTTAGTTAAATAGGAGACCAGAGTTTGCCTTTTCACCTGCATTCTGAAATATGCTTTTAGCCAAAACATCTATGGCTCCCGAGACATTTTTCCAATCACATCTGAACATAATTATAAAGATGACCTAAATTTCCAATCTAATTGCCGCACTTAGTCCTGCCAGAAATCTCTCTCTGTTAAATAAGGCTGGAAAATGACACGGCAGAAACACTCGGCAAGTTTTCTTCTCTTGATTTTTGCAGGATACCGGGGTTTAACCTCCAGCAAATATGCATTTAAAAACAAAGGCTTCTTTGCGTATTTCTTATATGAAATATATATATCTCCATTTAGCATTTTTTAGTAGAGCTAAACCACAGGGAGGGAGGGAAAGAGGAGGGAGAGTGCAGAGAGGACGTCAGTCTCTCCTGTGCAGTTCTGATCAATCATCCCATTTATCACATGATACCAGGCCCGGGAGTTATCTCATTATAGGGCTTATCGAGCTCAGATCTTTGTGACCCCATTTGTTATTCCAGAAGTATGTGCTCTGGTTAATAATAGATGGTTAGCCACATAGTTAAGTAGAATGATTGGCACCTTTTATTGGTGGTCTTTAAGAATAAGTTAATGAAAATGGCTGACCAGAGAGCAGAGGCTTCTTGTTGCACTGGCTAACAAAGCCCTGCTTGTTTGTAAACAAAGAAACTCCTCCTTCCCAAGATTAAGCTCCTGGAGCTATCTGGAAATTGCCTCCATCGTAAGTGGTGTTCAAATCCTTTCAGAAACTGCAGTTTCTGAATCTTCCCTTCCTTTTTCTCTAAGGGTATTTAATTCTTTTTGGGAATTGTCAAAACTTGATGCTAATACATCTATCCCTCAAAGCAGGCACATTAATTAGAAATTAACCACTAATTTAGTGCCAGTGTCCGAAGGGCCAGGTAAAGTTTGGAAAGAACAGGCTGGAGTTTGATTGCTAAAAGCTCCACTAAGGAAAGTAGAGTGAATAAACACTTAAGCCAAAACCTAAAAATCAACCACACATAAATAGAAAGCCTGACATAGAAAGCGAGCATTATGCGCTTGTGCAAGTTTGTATTTGGAAATCTCTACTGAATGTGGGGCAGGGACTGTGGCTGCAAGATTGTGGGTTTCTCTGTGAGAGGTGGGGAGTGGGGAGGGTTTAGAGGAATTAATGTTTACTGCACTCCTACTGTGTGTCAGGCACGGGCAGGTTTTTACAAACTAACTTAATTCATGCTCTTACCTTCCTTGGTGGTATCTATGCTGAGTATCTTCTATATCCTCTCCCACTCCCCTACCCCAGACCCACTGTTACCTTTTTCTGTCCCCTCAGGAGGCTGACCTGTGTGAACTGCATCAACCGGCTCCTTGTTCTAGCACTTCCATTTGGACACAGTCAGTAGTTTAGCATCAGTAGAAAATCAGAGAGCAGGAAAAAGTAGTTAGTTGACTCTCTGGTCCATTCCTGTGGAGTATCTGCAGAGTGATGCTCTCTGGTTCCTGGAAACCATTCCCTCCCTCAGCCCTTTAGGTGAGCCTGACTGCTAATGATTCTCCCCTGCAGGTCCAAGGATGCTATCAGCGCTTGCTGGCTTCCCCAGACCTTGCTCACACCTGGTATCCCTTTATTGAAATCTCCCCATCACCCAGCTTGAGTGTGTCACGTGATACCCGCTTAGGCCCTGATGGAGACAGTATCCTTGGCCCCATTTGTAGACATGAGGAATTGAAAATTCAGATTAATGAAGTAACTGGGTTGAGTGCATACAGAGAATAATTGTTGAAATTTTGCTCTCTCCTTTATGCACACACAGCAAAGTATCCCTAGACATTGCTGTAGTTATAGACCACAGCTGTGGCTACAAGGGTTCTAACAGGGGACTTGATGACAATTCAGGTGGGCTTAGGAATCCAGGTGAGGAAGGCAGGTGTGCTGGTCAGATCTCTGGTGCTTCCCATGTCCCATCACCCACCCGGCCTTGAAGGGATAATAAGCAGAGGGATGAGGCATCAGCGCACCTCAGCACTATGGGCTCCTCTAGACACCGGCGGCCGAACTGGAGCCCCTCAGAGATATGGGCCCAAGTCTGGTAATTGCTTTGGAAACCACCACTACAGTAGGCAGGCATTTGCCCTTGTACTGTCAGCTCTCTGGCAACTCACCAAAGGATTTTTTCCCTAGCATTTTCCTAAAATGTTTTCAGTCCAACAGGAATTAAAGATGAGCAGGATTGTAAAACTATTGTGCTGGGAGAGCTACTCACCCCATTAAAAAATACAACTAATAATTAGCTTGTGGTTATTATATGCTAGATGTTGTCAAATAATAACTGAATGCACAATCTTCTGGTAATGTTCCCATTTCACAGATGAGAAGACTGGATTATAGAGACTTTCAGAAAGTTGCCTAACATCTTATAGCTAATCAGTGGTAGAACTGGGGCTTATATCCAAGTCTGTTTGATATAAATATCTTTGCTTTGAACTATTATGCTATGTAAGTGGCTGAGTTTGTTCTTTTCCTTGCTGTTTTTCCTCTGAGATAGGTAGCACAGTTGCAATCATCTGCTAAATATTTTCCACTTCCTTCTTAATACACTTTTTCTCATTTCTTCCCAAGCACCCAAAAGATGCTTTTCATGATGGAAGTCCTTTTCATGATGGAAGCCCTCTTTTCTCCTGACTTAAGCAAGAACCTGTCTTTGATCTTCCATAGCTTTGACATGATTGAATCTAGATGTTATCCAGTTCTCTTGTTCATTCTTTAATGGGAGAGGGCAGGTTTGTAGTAAGTGTTAAAAGTAATGGATCACCATTTAAGAAACACTAAGAGCTCTTCCATTCCATATTTTCCCAGAACATAGAAGTATTTCCAATTATCCTGCTTTTCTTCAAGCCTAAAATCAACAAATGAATAACAGATGTCAGCTCCCATGGAAGGCTACTTACGGAATACTGGCTGTTCTTGCTTATTGAAAACCCTTTAGCATAGGTTCTTTCTGTTTCTGTTACCATGACAATATTTGGCCCCTTCTCATACTTAGTTTTTCCAGATCTGAGGCACACTTCATACAAGTAGACTGATCATTACAAGTAGTATTCACCATGTATGATAACAGTTTTACGTGGATTTAATTTATTGTTCATTATTACGGTCCTGTTGCTCGTATATTTACTTCAGTTCACCAAGTTATGGCACTTAGTACAGTTGATATTTCAACTATTCATGGTGCAGATTTCAGCTCAAAGATCACTAACTTCAAACCGCTTTTCTGATTCTCCAAGACTACACCAGACTGCTGAGTTCCCTGCATAATCTCTTTCATTGCATTTTCTGCAATCAGAGTAGTTTTATTTTGTTGCTTTTTAAATAGCTTTAGTTTTTACAGCAGTTTTAGGTTCACACCAAAATTGAGCAGAAGGTACAGAGAACTCCCATATATGCTCTGCCCCTATGTAGGCACAACCTCTCCCACTATTGACATCACCCACCACAAAGGTATATTTGTTACAACTGATGAACCTACACTGATACACCATCACAGAAAGTCCATAGCTTATACAGTAGGGTTCACTCCTGTTGTACTTTCTATGGGTTTTGACGTACATATAATGATATGTGTCCATCATCGTAGTATCACACAGAGTAGCTTCACTGCCCTGAAAATCATCTGTGCTCTGCCTATAATCTCTCCCTTCCCCAACCCCTGGAAACCACTGATCTTTTTACTGTCTTCATAGTTTCGCTTTTCCAAGAATGTCATAGAGTTCCAAGAATGTCATAGAACTTCCAAGAAGTTCGCTTTTCCAAGAATGTCACACAATATGTGGCATTTTCATATTGGCTTCTTTTACTTAGTAATATTCATTTAAGATTCCTCCATGTCTTCCCATGGCTTAATAGCTCACTTGATTTTTTTGTGCTAAATAATATTCAATTGTGTTTATGTACCACAGTTTGTTTACCTATTCACCTATTGCTATGGGTTGAGTGTGCCCCCAGAATGCATGTTTGGGAATTTGGTCCCCAGTGGGGTGGTTTTGGGAGGTGGAGTCTTTAAGAGGGAATTAGGTCATTAACAGGAATGAATGCTGCTCTCTTGGGATGGGTTTAATTGTTGTGGGAGTGAGTGAGTTCTGGCTCTCAACGTGCCCCTCTTGATTTGTCCATTTCACACGTGTCCACTCCCCCTTCTGCCTCACCATATTATGAGGCAGCATGAGGCCTTCACCAGAGGCTGGCCGGATGTGGCCCCCCAATCTCAGACTTCTCAGCCTGCAGAACCATGAGCCTAGGTGAACCTCTTTTCTGTAGAAATGACCCAGTCTCAGGTACTCTGTCCTAGTAACAGAGAATGGACTAAGACACCTTCTGAAGGGCTTCTTGGTTGCATCAAAGTTTTGGCAGTTATGCATAAAGCTGCTATAAGTATCCATGCGCAGGTTTCTGTGTGGACCTAGGTTTTCAACACCTTTGGGTAAACACTGAGGAACATAATTGCTGGATTGTATGGTATGATTATGTTTAGTTTTGTAAGAAACCACCGTCTTCCAAAGTGGTTGTATCATTTTGGATTCTCACCAGCATTGAATGAGAGTTTCTGTTGGTCCACACCCTGACCAGCATTTGGTGTCAGTGATCTGGATTCTGGCCATTCTAATAAGTGTATCTGGTATCCTATTTTAATTTAAAATTCCCTAATGCTATATGATATGGAGCATCTTTTTATTTTACTTTACTTTTCTTACTTTGCATCTTACTTTACTTTTCAATTAAGATGGCTTACTTGCAATCTGTATATCTTCTTTAATGAGGTGTCTGTTTAGACTTTCTGCCCAATTTTTAATCAGTCGCACTTTTCCAATGTAGTTGTTTAATGTCCGTGTTCCCTGAAGAAATATGAATCCCTTGAATGCAAAGCTGATGCCTTTTGTATTACTGCTGTGCTGTCTGCACCTAGCTCCGGGCCACAAGGGTACAACAAGAGTATGTTTAACAAAAGAACACGTATGTGCATAAACTTGAACACTGCTCTGTGAAGCAGTCAGCCTAGCACTGTTGATACTGATATTGGCCAATTTGCTAACTTTGCAGCCATGAGTGACTTCTTTAGCCTCTTCAAGTCTCAGTGTCCTCATCTCTCAAGTGAATATAATAAGTCCAGTCACGATGGCTCACACCTGTAATTCCAGCACTTTGGGAGGTGAGGCAGGTGGATCACCTGAGGTCAGGAGTTCAAGACCAGCCTGGCCAACATGGTGAAACCCCATCTCTACTAAAAATAAAAGAATTAGCAGGGCTTGGTGGCACATGCCTGTAATCCCAGCTACTTGGGAGGCTGAGGCAGGAGAATCGCTTGAACCTGGGAGGTAGAGGTTGTAGTGAGCCAAGATCACGCCACTGCACTCCAGCCTGGGCAATAAGAGTGAAACTCCATCTCAAAAAACAAATAAATAATAAAAATTAAAAAATAAAATGAGTAGAATAATATCAAACTTTCTGACAGTTGTGAGAATTATATGAGACAATAAATGTGAAAACAGTTTGTGAACTATAGTTCTAGATATTTATAAGGTATTTATATTTATATAAATTTATATATATATTTATAAGATATTACTCATGATAAAGTTCAGCAAATTGGACCCTAAATGAGCATTTCAGGAAAACTTTCAGCACAGGATAATTGTCATCTACTTCAATATTTACAGCTGATGACATTAGCGCTTAATTGTAGCTACTGTTAAATGAATGTGTTTGGTATGCCAAGTATTTACCACACGTGATTATTGCCACACCGTAAGTATTATGTCTTCTCTTTCAGAGATAAAGAATTTAAAGCTCAAACAAGATTACAGTGACTGAGCAAGAATTTGAATCAGGGTAGGTTTGACAGCAAACAAGAAGTGCTTTCTCCTTGCCCCGAATGACCTCTGACAGCCAAACTAAATTTGCCAAAACAACAACCCCTAGTACGCACATTTTTTAAATTTTCTAAAATAATTCTATCTGAGCAAGAGATAATCAGGAAGCGAGAACATGTCACTGGCTGCTCTGGGCAGTCTTTGTGAAAGCACCTCTACCCATGCCCTCTGCATAGATGGGCACAGGGGCTCATGCAGGGATTGTAGCCCTGCTGTGGCCTTGCTATGAGGCCAGGTCTTCATGTCAAATATCAACAGTGATGCTTTGCTGGGTGGGGTTGCACGTGTCAGCTTGAGGCCCAGATATGAAGGCATGAATACATTTGTTCCTTACCCCCAGGCCCTCACAAGTCAGAGATTAGCCTTAATTTGATGGAACTTTCTTTATTAAGGACAACCAGACTGTTGGTTTCTGTTTCCAGTGACTAGAAGATGACTATAGAGAGCTGCTTTCACAGTGACACTTTCCCCCATCTTGCTATGTCCACAGAACTCCAGCAGACAAAGATTTCAGAAGCCACCTGGAGAACAGGATAGCTTGGAAAGGGGGGTTGGAGCTGTATCTATTCCCGCATACTCAGTCACAACACAACAGATGTAGATCTAAAGGAGTCTGTTAGAATCAGTCCCCGGCAAATTTTAGGAATTCGACAATTGCTAGGGTTTCTATTTTAGTCTAGAGTCTGAAAATGTGTTTAGTGCTTATTCTGCTGCCTAGGTACAGTAATCCCCCAAAGAATGCTGGTTCTTGCCCTAGTTTTTCTTTCCTAAAATCTCTTGGAGGCAGAAATATGTCTCTTCTCTATATTGCTATATATTTCTTCATACGAAATGTATCACTTCAGCTATTATAAAACTAGGGAATAGTAAATGCTCTGTCACTATTGAAGGGCTACTGACAAAAATGACCTTTCTTCCCCACTTTCTCCCCAACCGTTTGCCCCTGGCCTGACCATCATTCCTGTCCTAAGATATTTGATGGGGTCTTTTAGGACCACAAATGTGAAAGGTTGTCCCCATCACGAGGTCTGACTTCTGCCCTACCTCAGTGCATTTTATTACCCTTATCTGCTCATTGGATTACCATTAGCTACTTATCTTGACAAATGCACAACCATAAATATAATTTACTGGATTTTGAAACCATAAGCCAGGGCTTGTTTATATCATTCTTTGTTTCCAGGCAGGATTTAGTAGCACATATGTTTATTAAGGAATCCTTCCCATTCCCTACTCTGAGCAAAGGAATATATTTCCTGATTTCTTTCCCCTTTATTTCCCTGCCAAAGAGGCCCAAATAGAAGCTGCTTCTTGGTTTATATCCTTTTTTATTTTTTCTTGGAACAGAAGGATATGGCGTTTGAGCAAAATATGGTACTTCCTTCACAGAAATTTATGTTATTGATGAGTGTGAGCCAAGGAAAAATTCAAAAATATCCTTGACACCTATGTCTCATGTATGTGCCAGTGAAGTTTTAGACAAGAATTCACGAAGTAAAGAATCCTCTGATCATTTATACTTAATAAATGCATATATTTCTTCATCTGAGCAACATTTTAAGTAGTTCATATTTCATTGAGCCCTCAAAGACAAAGCACCTACAATTTGGGCTCCAGTTGTCAGAATTGGAGTCTGAGAATGGCTAAACATATTCCTGCCTCAATGTCAACTCTGGAACTTTTTTGAAATTCCTCTTTTACTTGTTCTAAAATCACGAATGACACCGTACCCTTTTCCTGTGAATGCTTCTCCCCTGGCTAACTGACATTTCTAACTGAAATGCTTTCCTGAAATTTGAGGGGGGAACCTGAGGGGCAGGATATGATCCCCTGAATTAAAAATTTTTATTTGGAGTTGAAGGCAAATTCAGAGCTAGAATTCACTGGCTCAGTCATGGAAGGACTTCAAGAGCCTGAAACCTCCGTTAATGTACTCCACGGTCATCGTTTTTAAGACCTCTCATCCAACTACTCATAAAAGAGCAGGGAAGACCTGCCCTTTGTGCACCAAACAGATGCTGTCTGTACTTCAGCTCTCAGATCCCCTCAAGGGCCCCCCGAGGCACTAGGATGGCTGCCTTCTGGCCTCTGAAGCTGTTGGGTTATCCCAGTGTTCTCTCTGGAGTTGGGAGCAGGTATATCTCATACATTCACACAGACAGATGCATGGAAAAGTGCATTTGCAAGTGATTTTATTGTTTTGACCAAATGCACTTAAGAAAACAAAATACTCAATTCAAATAGACTCCAGAGCTCTCCATCCAAATGTCTCAAACGTCTGGGGTGGCCATTTATCGTAGTACTCAAGTACAGTGACTCAAGCCCCCACCCCACCTTCTATGTGCTACTCCTTTCAATATTCCAGGAGATTTCCTGGTCCAGACTTCTAGACTGGGAAGTCTGCATAGCATCTAGCTTGATAACATGGCTTTAGGTTTTATCATGTAAGCTTCCTTCAGCCCACATTGCAACCACTACAAAACCTTTCTTCCCTCAGAGGGCTACTAACACTTTTGCAGAAAGTTTGAAATAATAGGAGCTATGGCATAGCTCTGTACAGGTACAAATTTCACCTTGGATATTAGACATAACTTTCTGGAGATTCCATGAGCCATTGCTCACCAGAGGTGACTTATCAGTGGGCCATATTGTCCCCACCTTGTCACCATCTTTTGGGGCCTCCTCCTGTCTGGATAGCTTCTTTTCCTCTCTGCTTTCTGTCTTTAAAATATAAATTCTTCATGTCAGTCATAACTTTCTAGTTCACGTAAGTTTACAGATGCCTCTGGTAGCCGAAAACTCATTGAGTTGTTCAGAAAAGCAAAGAATATTCTACTCCTTCCAGCTATCCATATTTTGTTGGCACAAATCAGGGGGCGTGTTAAAATAGTAATAAACCACTGATACACCGTGGCCGTGACCAATCAGAGTGCTGGCCATAAACCTCCACGTGGCAGACCATTGAAAATCAACTCTGGGGCAAAAGGCTTGAGCAAAGATTATGAAATTGTGGTTTTCCTAGGCAGGAGATTCTATGATACTTCAGCAGGCTCTGCAAGCACAAGAAGAGTTGAAAGCTGTACTTTCCCACCGGCCAGGGGAAGTCTCCTGTTTTCTTTTCACCTTCCAATTACCCTGATATTATTGTTATTGTTGATTAGTCCATGGAATACCTAGAAGTGGAAAGTGAGCATTCATTAGGTGCCTACTATAGGCTGAGTGCCAAACATTATTATTTAAATCTCATACCCCAATGCTTGGAGGCAGGTAATATAATCCACATTTAATGAAGGGAGAATGGGAGGCTCAAAGACCCCAAGATGCTAAGTAACTTGCCCAAGGTAACTCTCCTGATAAGAGATGGGGCTGGGATTTGATCCAAGATCTGGCTGAGTTCTCAGTCTGTGCTTTTCTCTTGCCTTTTGGGTAGGCAGAGATCGTAATCCCAGCAGCTGAAGAATTTAAGAAGCCGATGGTTCCTGGTAGGGTCTGCCCCACCTTCCTTTTTCCAAACACACACTGAACTCCATAGAGAAAAAGTTGACTCTCCTGTTTATAAAAGCCCTTAAGTTCTCCAAAGCTTCGCAGCTGTGTGAAGCACATTATGCTCTCCTCCCCAAATCCTGCTGTGGCACAGGCACTTCATATAGGTTTGCACTTGTTCTACAAACACTCATTGTATTTTATCCCAAGCACCCATCAGCACCATTCATTAATATACCCCCATCGTTGTGAATATTCCAGGTGAAAATTATAATAAAGAAAATGGGGCAAGGCACGGTGGCTCATGCCTCTAATCCCATCACTTTAGGAGGCCGAGGAGGGCGGATCATGAGGTCAGGAGTTTGAGACCTGCCTGACCAACATGGTGAAATCCTGTCTCTACTAAAAATACAAAAATTAGCTGGGCATGGTGGCGGATGCCTATAATCCCAGCTACTCAGGAGGCTGAGGCAGGAGAATCACTTGAATCTGGGAGGCAGAGTTTGCAGTGAGCCGAGATCACTCCACTGCACTCCAGCCTGGGCGACAGAACGAGACTTTGTCTCAAAAAAATAAATAAATGAAAATAAAATGATCTAGAATATAGAAATGGAATAACTTCCCCACTCAAGTAGAAGTTGATCTATTTTCTCCTGCTCTCCCAAGTTTCCTACACTTGGGAGACTTGCAGGAAAGTCAAGCCAAACTCCATCCTTGGGAGGGTCACAAGGCCAGTGGCTTGTCTGCTCATCTGAAGTAATGATGAGGTTACTAGTGGCCATGTTGGGGAGGTGGAATCTGAATGCTATGGGTTTCTCCTTGTTCCTGGGCACTTCCGGTGATGCTTGCATCCGTTGCCTGATGCGGACCTGCTGGCTCACATCCACAGAGAAATAAGAAACCTTGGTTTCTTTGCTTAGCATCTTAGAGATACCAGGTTTCTCAAGAACTTCTTTGCTGGGGAAAAAGCAGAAATGGTTCTCTGACAGATCAGACCAGAATTAGCTGTTTAATAAAGAGATTCTGGACTTCATCAATTGACATTCATAAAAGGTATCTTACTCTTGCCAAGGAGTTTCAAAAGATTCAGTAGAAATTCCAGAACATTGATGGGACAAAATCATGGCAGATGCCACCCTGCCCTGCCACCTGGATGAGTGCATCTGCCTCCTAGCTTGTCTCCTGGCCCTCACTGTGTGTGGGTGGGTGGGTAGGGGAAGAGGGGGTGAGGGGCTTAGGGAGTTAAGACCACCTCCAGGCTTTTTTTGCTTTTTTTTTTTTTTTCCTTTTGGAGCGTGCAGGGTTTGAGCAAACCAGGCCTGCTGAATTAACCTTCTCCCGTCCACCCTCTCACTTCCCTTCAGTCTATTCTTTATATAGCCAGAGAGATCCTCTTTAAAATTGAAGTCAGACCACATCACTCCTCTGTTCAGAACCATCTACTATCTTCGCTCAGTAAATTCATCTCCATGACTCCACATGATCTGGCCCCTATCATGCCTTTGTTTATGTCATCTCTGTTCCAGCCACACTGACCTCTTCCCTGGTCCTTAAAAGCACAGACACACTCTCATTTCAGGGCATTGGCCCCCGCTGTTGTCTGTCCCAAGATGCTGTTTCCCAAATAGACACATGGCTTCCTTCCCTGGCGGCCTTATCTAACATCCTTCCAGAACATTGCGTATCTTATCTCTGCCTACTTTTTCCTCCTTATCACTTATCTTCAACTATCATACACTGTAACTTAATTTATTGTTCATCTTTGGTGTCTTACCTAGGATATAAACTCCATAGGTGTTTTATCTGTTTGTTCCCTGCTGTATCCCTAATGCCTACACCCAGTGCCTGGTGCACTCAGTAATATTTGTTGAATGAATACATTAAATGAGGCAAAGGTGGTTGCATTCATCTTTATCCTCAGTAGGTAGGAAACTATCAGCAGCAGCAGCAGCAGCAATAAAGCTTTAGGTTTTTGTCCTTTTTCCACTGACAAAGAGTTTTCACATCCATTAACTATCTGAGTTCATCTCCCTGTGAGACGGTTATAACACATGTTGATTCCCGCTTCTACACCCACGTGGGGTGTGGGAGAAGGCAAGTGGATGAAAAGGCAGGAAGATGCAGACCAAAGAATGTTGGATCCAATGTCAGAACATTTTGAGTCTTTCACAAACTTCCACTCCATGGGGCTTAACATGAGTCGCTTTATCATTATGGATCCAGTTTCTTCTTGTTTATAAAATAACGAGGTTGAACTTGTATTGGATAGTTTTAAGTCTTCTGCTTTCTGGAAGCTGGGTGTAAAGTTCCAGTTTCATGAACTCCAATGTGTGTCTTTCAACTCATGCTGAATGCCTCTCTTTCTGAGAAGTGGTGTCTTGACTCTGTCCCTTTCCTCAGTCCCTGTGATTGTAGCTAGACCTGTCCGTGGGTTCACCTTAAGCTTTCTATGGCAATCCCTGTAGTTCCAAATATGAAGGTCACTAAATCCCTTTTAAATCTATCCCTTCATTCTATCTGGGAGTCATGTGTGCTCTCTAACATGCAACAATTTTTTAATATCCCAGAGAAATGCTTATGTTATTTCTGCTCCAGCCACACTGACCTTTTTACACTTTAAGTGTAAAAAGCAGAATCTAAAATAAATCTACAGTACGGTTTCAATTACACAAAACATGTATAACAGAAAGACTGGAAAAAAAGATGCAAAAGGTAAATTGTGGCTTCCTTTGCATAGGTAACTTACAGTTTTTCTCACCTGTTTGTTCATCTAGGTATTTTTCCAATATTCTCAAATAAATGTGTTTTGCTTACTCACATTATTTCCTTCGTTAAAAAATTTAAGACAAATCAAAAAATAAGAAAAAACATAAAACATAAGAAACATAATTTAGGGCAACTGTTTCTATTTTCTAAGAAAATATTTTTGAGATTCTGAACATAGCCCACCTCAAAACTTTTTTTTTTTTTTTTTTTTTTTTAGCAGGAATTTCACTCTTGTTGCCCAGGCTGGAGTGCAATGATGCAATCTCGGCTCACTGCAACCTCTGCCTCCCGGGTTCAAGTGATTCTCCTACCTCAGTCTTCCGTGTAGCTGAGATTACAAGCATGTGCCACCACTCCCGGCTAATTTTTTGTATTTTTAGTAGAGACAAGGTTTCTTCATGTTGGCCAGGCTGGTCTTGAACTCACGACCTCAGGTGATCGCCATCTTCTCTTGCTCTTCTGATGCTCTTTTTGAATGATGGCAAGAGCTGTGTGAATTCTCAGGGTGCTCCTTTTGTACAGGTTTGGTGTAAATAAAGGTTCTGGTGACCAAAAGGAGTTTTTACCAAGCCCTTGGCCAGCAAAAGACCACCTGCGCTATGCTAAATGAAGTTTCTACATGCTAGTCAGGCACCCTGGGAGGAAATTGCAAAGCCAAAGGCATTTGGAGTTGTAGAATGGCCAGTGAGAAGACTTACTTTTGCATCATCATCAGAATAGGTCCACTTTCCTATTTGCAAGGTGTATCCGGAGCCTGGGGAGAACATTTATTTATTTTGAAAATTGGCTTTGAACTTTAGGCCCACTTATTGAACTCTAGGCCCACTTACTGAAACCCTCCAGGGCATTTAAGAGCCCCCCAGGGGATGAGAGCTCCAGTGTTTGCAGGTTGAGCTCTGTACAAATCGAGACCACCATTCAGAGAGCAGTAGTTCAAGACAATGGTCTTTCTTTAACTCAGTTTTTTTCTATTGTTCATAGAAGTTAACTCAGTTGTCAGCAGTGTGTTAATCAAATCATTTTAGAGGGAACATTATTTTATTTTATTTTATTTTATTTTATTTTATTTTATTTTATTTTATTTTATTTTATTTTATTTTTGAGACAGTCTTGCTCTGTTGCCCAGGCTGAAGCACAGTGGCACAATCTCAGCTCACTGCAACCTCCGCCTCCCAGGTTCAAATGAGAGGCTCATGCCTCAGCTTCCCGAGTAGCTGGGATTACAGACACCTGCCACCATACTAATTTTTTTGTATTTTTAGTAGAGATGGGGTTTCACCACGTTGGCCAAGCTGGTCTCAAACTCCTGGCCTCAAGTGATCCACCAGCCTTGGCCTCCCAAAGTGCTCGGATTACAGGCGTGAACCATTGTGTCCGGCCTAGAATGAACATTTTAAAAGCAGACACATTGTGTAGCATGTCCCTTAATGTATATTCTGGTGCACATGAAAGCCTACAAACAAAGCTGTGCCTTCAGTCCCACTCCTTCGTTTGCTCTAGAAATGCAACATGCTGGGGTGGCTTACAAGGAAGGTCTTGCTGTGCTTTATTGATCACCTTGGTCTTTCCTGCTCACAGGCGGCTGCTGATTTTGGAAACACATCTTACATTTACGGAAAACAGGAGGACTGAGAAGGGCCTTTGGAAACTGTAGGAATGAGGCACTCTGAGAGCTCCATGTAGCCAAAATCCTGCTCACGTAGGTGGGAATGAGGTTGAAAATTTGGAGGAGAGAGACTGGAAATGAACAAAATGACTCCTCAGCAGGGACCATGTCACTCCTTCTTGGGACGCTGGAGACTCACTCCCAACCTTTCCTCAGCCCCAGCCTGCTCCAGCACAGGTGCTCTTGTGATGGCCAAGGGCTTGGTAAGAACTGCCTTTGCTCACCTGAACGCTTATTTACACCAAACCTATATACAAAGAGCTCACCCTGAGAATTCCCAGAGCTCTTGCCATCACTCAAAAAGAGCATCAGAAAGAAGGCAAGCCTGAGTGTGTCTGTCCATGTGCAATGGAGACTTCAAAAAAACAGCCACTTTGGAAACCACATGGCCAGCCAAATGCACAAATTCACAGAGTCCAAATGTGCTATTGCTCTTCCCAAACAGGAACTGGCCATGCAACTCCATGCCTTTGGTTTCTGTCAGGTCTTTTCTTCTGAAGATTGTATTTTCTTGGTGTTTTTCGCTGGAGAGAGCTGGACTTGAGACATGGTTGTTTATTAATCAACACCACAGTCAATGTCACTATTTACTTAAAATGAGACTTTCATCCTTTACATACTGAGCAGCCACATGAAATGAAACACCCTCGTGCAGACAAGGCTCAGGGATTTGTGTAACTTGGGCTCTCTGTGTCTCTTTTTCCTGATGAAGCAACCTCACCTCTGGTTTTCTGCATATGCCTGAGTTTGGGAAAAGCACACGCCAGCTTCCCCGTGAAGGAATAGGCTGGTGAAACTCATCGCTTTGCTTTCTTTCTCTCCCTTTGCTGAGTTATTCCTTATTCCATGGCAGAGGAGGAACCAGTTTGGGTGGAAATAAACTTTAAATGCAGTCTTTGACTCTATCCCTTACACTTGCAATTTCTTTCCCCCTCAACTTTCTGGATGTGCCACACTCTGTATTGTGCAATGCTGTCTTTGATGTTTGCTGATTTTCATGTGCAACAGTCTTAAACATGTCGTGCTTGTATTAGTTAAGGTCACCTGCCAGTTTTTTGTTTGGACCCAGAATGGGTTCCCTTCCCATTGAAACAATGTTGTGCTTGGAAGCTGGATTCCAAGACAAGTTCACCAAGGCCTGATGTCCCCTGTGATGGTGACAGTTTTGAACACAGTAGTAGGGAGAGAATGGATATCAATATTCTGAGTTCCGACTTGCTATGGCAGGAATGTGAGGTTTTGCAAAGAGATGGGAAATGCCTGTATCAAGATATGAGAGAAAGATGGGTTTGGGCTGTAGTAGGAGGAATGAAAGAATTGAGAAGCTGAGGGGTGGGGCTGACAGACATTTGACCCAAGTTATTTCCCTCCATTTTTTCTTTACCTTAGCCGAATGCTAAAGAGAAGTAAATGTGAAATGAACTGAGTCACCTATGCTCTTCCAGACAGATGGCAGTATAGGTGACTTTTTCCTCCACCAATTTGTTTTTCTTCCTATGGCTCTCTAGTACCTTCATAGGCCAATGCTTCCAACAAGAAAGTTTGCATCTCTGCAGTTAGTTTTAGGCAGTATGGCTTTCAAGGGAAGTGTTACAAAGTGAGAATTTCTTCCAGATCATGCCAATTCTCATCATCAAGATGGCTGCAGCCTGCAACAATCCCCAGTGGGGTCAGTCACTTTGGAGGACAGGTGGGACACTAGCAAAGTAGAGATATCATTGGTCAGGAGGGAAACCATGCATAAAAGAATTTCTTCTTTCAATGAGCATTCTTTCCCCCACTTGCCCCTCTGCTGGCTTCCTGGAGTGGCAGTCGAAGCCTTGGCACCAGCTCACTGGGCCCTGGAACTGCACATCGCTCAAGCCTTTGGAATGGCTTGGCATCCTGTCAACTTGCACATCTGGGTGTGCAACTGGATTCAGAAATTTCCGGTGGACTCTGGCACTTGGCACAGTTTTAAGCCTTTTTGCATTGACTCAGGCTTGGGAGGGGTCATAGTACATCTTTTCTCAGTGAGTGCTTCTCACTCCATCAGCACCTGTACCCAAGGAGGGAGAAGGAGCCTGTACTCACTCAGGCAAAGAAAGTGAGGTCATGATTAAGTTCAGTGAACAAGCACAGCACAGAATATCCAGATGTCTGTCAGCCATGGGATGATGTCTTCTATCCACGAGCTACAGAAACTGAAAGAAGAGTGTTTGCAAGTCCCTCCGGTTCAGAAGCAAGGGGGGCAGATGAAGCCTTTCCCACCCTCTCCTCCTATCTTCCAACTTCCTTAGTATGTCTGACTCCTGAGAAATAGCAAAAAGCATTTGTTTAATATTATTAGATGCCTTTGTTTACTATTTATTAGATGCCAGGAACTGTGTATGCACTGGCTCATTTAACCTTTACAACAATCCAATGATGTATTACTCACTCAATTTTTAAGCAAAGGAAACCTAGCTCAGATATCTTGATTACGTTGGCCATGGAGACATAGCTAGGAAGTGACCAAGTGAAATTCAGGGTCAGTTCTATTTTACTTCAAAGTGCACGCACTTCATAGATATGTCATGACAGTTCCCAAACCTGTTTAGCTTTATTTTCTGAGAGTTTTGATAGGAGTTACAGCAGTAGGCATAGCATCTAAGTGCCTGGATTATGTAGGATACAGTGTGACTGCATTAGGATCCAAGAGTAGCTTATACACATTACAAGTTTATTTTTTCTCAGTCTGAGCCAAAACAATTCAAGACTAACATGGCAGCTCCACATTGTCAAGTAGGCACTACAGTTCCCTTCTCATCCATGTGGTCCAATATGGCTCTTTACGATGTCTGTTTCCAATGGGAAAGACAAAGAAAAACAGGGCAAGATAGGGCACACCCCTAAAATGGCAGACACAACTTCCACTCACATCCAATTGACCAACACTTAGTCATAGGGCCATGCATAGCAATAAGGGTAGCTTGAACATTAGCCTTTACTCTGAGCATTTATGTGAATGTCTAAAGTCTACTACCAAAGCATGGAAGGCAAGAATGGATATTGGGACACAACTCTCAGTCTTTGCCACATGCCTTAATGGCCAATTTGACTTTCAGAATGGAAAGAAGCGTTATACTTTGAATTAAGAGGCAGCTGGGGCATCCTGGAGAGAACTGATTAAGGATAATAGGAGTCTGAGGTACAGCCAAGTCATACTCCTAGAGAGAGAGAGAGAGAGAGATAGATTGCAAAGAGAGAGAGGAAGAAGACTTGTAAAGGCCTTAGTGATTTATATCTCATTCACTTCAGCTCACAGGCCATTAACTATGGGATAGAATGGTCACATGGCCCCACACCTGACTGCAGTGGAAGGAGGCTGGGAAATACAGGGAGCTCATGGACTTAAAGTGAGCATTGACTGTCTCTGCCATGGAAATTTCATGTACAAACAAGAATTTCCAACTTCTCTTGGAAAATCAAATGCAGCAAACTTAGCCCAACTTTCTGTTGGGCAAGATCCACTGGAGCTTCTCAGCTGCCCCCTGTCATCAGAGGACTCAGTTTCCAGTGTGCCTTACTTACCTTTTAACATCCCACTTTTGGGGCCTGATGACTTGAGAATATAGTTTATAGTGATTTCAGGAGCCTTTTCCTAAGTCATTCTTGACAAGCCAGGGTAATCCATTTTACAACCAAAGTTACAACCAATGCACGTTTCCCTAAAAGCGTTGCTTTACATTTCTCTCAATGACTCTATATTCCCCCATTGTGAAAATGGCCTTAATAGATCCCTGTAAGGTTAATATTTTATACTCAAATATTGTGGGGACTATCTGGTGTGGGCTTTATAAATAAATATAAGAAATATTTTCATTTTGCACGTTTTAATCAAAGCGTCATGAATGATTGCGTCTTCTCTTTTAATTCTATTTATAGAAGGTGGATGGAATTTATAACCTAAAAGTTTCATTTGAAGTCTTGATCCTAGGACTTGTTAACTATCTGACCATGGATACATCTCTTAACCTCTTGTTGCACTCATAAAATACTTAGTACAAAGGTTGACATAAATGAGTAAATGAGTTGAGTAAATGAGATAAAGTTTATGAAGGGATTAAACACTAATTCAGTTTCCAGTTTGACTGTCTTTCAAGTTTTGTTGCTTTACATTTTTTTCTAAATTTTAATGATTCAGTATCCTCTATTTTTATTTTACTTTATTTTGTTTTGCTTAAGAAAAAGAAGTCAGCCGGTTGCGGTGGCTCATGCCTGTAATCTCAGCACTTTGGGAGGCTGAGGCGAGTGGATCACCTGAGGTCAGGAGTTTGAGACCAGCCTGGCCAACATGGTGAGACCCTATTTCTACTAAAAATACAAAAATTAGCCAGACTTGATGGTGCACACCTGTAATCCCTGTTACTTGGGAGGCTGAGGCAGGAGAATCGCTTGAACACAGGAGGCAGAGGTTGCAGTGAGCTGAGATCACGCCGTTGCACTCCAGCCTGGGCAACATGAGTGCAAGAGTGAAACTCCATCCCTGCCCCCACTCCTGCAAAAAAAGAGAAAAAGAAGCCAAGAACTCAAATACAGTTCTAGACATGTAGAAGGAACAGGAATAATTTTCCTCTTATACAGTCAAAGAAACTCAAGAACAAGTAGACTTACAGAGAGTCCAAGTGCCAAGGCAGATTAAAAGTTGAAAGGCTATGGCAAAATTGAATAGACAACCAAATACTGTGTTTCCACCTTATTTGTGGATTCCATTTTTGCTAATTCACCTACTCACTAAAATTTACTCATAACTCCAAAATGGATGTTCCTGGTGCTTTTTTTTTTTTTTTTCCTGAGACAGAGTTTCACTCTTGTTGCCCATGCTGCAGTATAATGGCACACAATCTTGGATCACTGCAGCCTCCGCCTCCTGGGTTCAAGCAATTCTCCTGCCTCAGCCTCCCTATTGGCTGGGATTACAGGCACCTGCCACCATGCCCAGCTAATTCTTGTTGTTTTAGTAGAGACGGGCTTTCACCATGTTGGCCAGGCTGGTCTCGAACTCCTGACCTCAGGTGATCTGCCTGCTTCAGCCTCCCAAAGTGCTGGGATTATAGGCGTGAGCCACCGCGCCTGGCGGGTGATTTTATAGTCATTTGAAGACATGCAGAGTGGCCAAAACTTTGAGTCATCACAATGCACATGTTCTTAGCTGAGGTCAAACAAAATGACACGCTGCCTTCTTGTTTCAGTTCTCATGCTGTAAACAAGTGTCCTTTTTGTAGTTTGTCACATATCTTGTGCTCTTTATTGGTGCTTTCATAGTTTAAACTGATCCTCAAACATAGTATTGCAGTGTTTTCCAGTGTTCCTAAGTGTAAGTAGACTATGATATGCCTTATAGAGAAAGTATGCATACTATATGAGCTTCATTCAGATGTGAGTTATATTACTGTTGGCTATGAGTTAAATGTTAATGAATCACACACACGCGCACACACACACACACACACACAAAATAAAGTGTTTAAATAGAAACGTAAAACAAGCTTATGTGTACTTCAGTTGATGAAAACGTTGTGACTACTGGCTTGCAAGAACTTAACTCTTCCTCTTAGAAATAATAGTTCAGAATTAGCTAATTTTGTGTTTGAGGCAACTTTATGGAACATAATTACCGTGAATAATGAGAATCAACTGTACACTGCTAAGTGCAGAACATTTACCTAATTCAAAAGTTTTAACAACATTGCTTTCATTTCAAGCCCCCATTGAGTATAGTGAAACAACCAGTGAAAAGTTTTGTATCTTCATGGGCACCCTTGACATGCCACTGAACAACAGCTAACTTTGGAAGTATGTAGTCTAGCTACAGGTCATTTTTGGTTCCATAAATCCAAAATGCAGGATTTGGGTTTTAAACTCAGAATTGAATGCATTTAATTTGTTTCAGCCTCATAGTCAAAATAAGGTAGAAGTTGAGTAATTGGTGAGTTTGGTTAATGGGACAAAAAATTATGGAACACTCAGATTCCTTATCTCCTCTTGAAATGGTTGTTTCAAGACCTGTTGAAATTGATCTTTTTGCCTTTTTTTCTGTTTTTTCTTTTCTTTCTTCTTTCACTTTTCCACTCAATTATCACCACCTTTTTCTCTCTTACTCCCTTTCTATTTTCTTCTTTCCCTTCTACCTTCTCCCCCATTGCCCCTTTCATTTCCCTTCTCCTCTACCCACAGCACAAAGCAAAAGAGACACTTGCCAATTACTCATTTAGTGTTATGAATACAGACAGCTAGCACGTCAAACCCACTGTGAGAACTCTCAAAACTCAAAGACAAAAGACAGTCTAGAAGAAATTGTGTTTTGAGACAACTTTTAAAGCTTCCATTTGTTTTTCTCATAGCTCAAGGCAAAGGAATGAGAAATAATGGGACTATATCTCAAAGAAATCCCTAAGAATATCCCTGTATTTACAGGTAATTTAGACCCCAAACTTAACTTTTAAAAACATAATTAGATATCGACTGCATTGAACAAAGCCTGATAATGAAATGAAAAGACCAGTTCACTTGAAGACTTAGTTAGGAATTAAGTAAACGGGGGGCTTGGTTTTGTCCTTTGTAGAATTTCTGCTTGGTGTGCATTTTGGGCCATATTTCACATTTTAATAATTAGCTTGGCTTTGTTAAGGATGTGTGCACATTGGCGGTAATGTGTTTGATCTAGTTTAGACCTGTTGGGGCACTCCCTTGTTCCCTCTTAGACTTAGATGTTTCAGTTCTGATCCATCATCCCAGGATAAGAGCTGGGGAGCTTTTAGCGGAAGAGCAGCCATTTAGTGCATCTGAAGGAAGTCTCACGGCTGCTTCTCGGTTTGCCTGGAGTCACTTCAACGCTTTAATGCGCTTTACCCTGATGTTTCACTATAGGCACTAACCCATTGTCAGATCTACCATCAATATCTTATTAAATTCATCATTATGTCTTTGACATTATTTTAATAGCACTGGCAACTGCATGATAGAAATAAATAAATCACAAGCAAGAGGTCTGAAGCTCAAATTTTCTTTTATGTGACTCTGACTCAATCCACTAATCACTTTTTCTTTAGTTATAAAAATACTTAAGCCATCAGTCACTCTTTTTCAGTTGGGAGCACTAAGATGGAAGCTTTCCATAGTTGCTTTATGAACTTTGGCTTTAATGGTACAGATTTACCCACAGAGCCAAACTCTTGAACATCGGGGACAAAGCATGTTTGATTGACCACGGTATAATGAGAAGTTGGCCACAGCATTCTCCAAATGCAAGCACCAATTCCAGGTACCTGCTAGGAGCACACAGTCTCACGATTTTTCCACATAGGTAGAGTGTGGATCTAAATGCTTTCTTCCATCCTTGCTAGATGGGAGCAGAATTACTATTTCGAGTTTCACCAGCAGTCTGGATTTCTATATTTACAAGCTTGAATAAATCGAACATCTCATTCTGAGAAGTTCTCTGCCCTTTTCTTTCTCTTCCTTTTTTCCCCCTCTAGCAACAGATGAGCCTTTACATTTTTTCAGCATTTACTGATGCAAACTGCGGATTTTTTTTTTTTAGAACTATGCTGTGGCTAGCTTCCTCAGGCTATAAATACTCCAGCCTGGCTGTTTTAGAGACAAATCATTTATAAATTTTGGGAAAACCAGGGTAAGATCAGGGTGCTATTAGATTATATTATGGTCAAGGGGTCACAATTCCCCAAATCAAACTTCTAGAGCACTCACCCTTCCATGAAATACGCCTGAGAAGCAGATGTAACCACAGCGTGACAATCTGCAAATAGAAGACAAAGTAACACTATTTTTAGCTGGCCCCATTCTGATGAAAAACTTGAATAAGGTGGAGTGGGTCATGAGAAAGCACCTTTTTCTTCTACAAGTTATATCCATGGTTCTCAAACTTGAGCATGCATCAAATCATCTGGAAACCTGATTAAAATACAGATTTCTGGACACATCGTCAGAGTAGTAGATCTAGGGCAGGGCCTTCAAATTTGCATTTCTCACATTTCCAGGGTGGATTGCTGTGGCTGCTTTGAACACCCCACTTTGAAATGTACTGAGTTAGATCTTCATTAGCTCAAGATAAACAAAAAAAACGAAAAACATAAGGTCCGACTTGCCTATACCATCTCCAAACCTGCACCCAAGTTTTTTTTATTTTACCTTATCCTTATGGATCTAAGAGTTCCCCCCTCAGTGCCTAGCTTTGAGCTGGTCCCAGCCCAGCATCCTGGTCATCTCATAGCATTTACATAGTTCCAAGTCTGCCTGGTAGATGAGAAAAGTTCACTACTGGACTTCAGGAGTAGAAGAGGAGAAACAGACAGTGCTGTTTTCTCATCCACCGTCCTTGACTGTCTTTCAGAAGCTCTGTTCTTCAGAATGTGGCCCACAATCCAGGTGATGGTACCTGACTGATTAGCTCAGTTCCCTTTCTGCATGAGAAACCTCAAGGAGCAAGAGCAGAGGAGGGCTCCAAACTTTCTCCTTTTAGAAGAGAAAATTATATCTCCAGGTCTTCCTTCATTAGCTAGCTTCCTTTGATAAGCCTTAGCCTGAGATAACTCCTGTACATTTCATGGCCCACCTGAGCCAATGAATCCTCTCTGCACCTGTGCTTCTATATAAATAGCAGAGGTATGCCAGAAAGTTGCACACTTATCTCTGAAAACAGACTCAAATTCCACATGCATTTGCAGAAAATATCATTTAAAAAATTCGTATGATGAGTATTTTTGCCAAATATACCCTGCTATAGTTTCACTGTATCCCCAGAAGTTTATGTGCTGGAAACTTATTTCCAATGCATGTGTTGAGAAATGGGACCTTTAAGAGGTGATGAAGTGATAAAGGCTTTGCCTTTACAAATGTATTAATGCCATTATCATAGGAGTGGATTAGTTATCATGGGAGTGGGTTTCTGATAAAAAGGATTAATTTGGCCCTTTTCCCCCTCTGTCTTGAACACTTGCTGTATTAGTCTATTTCATACTGCTATGAAGATATACCTGAGACTGAGTAATTTAAAGAAAAAGTAAAATAAAGAGTAAAAATAAAGAAAAATAGGTTTAATGGACTCACAGTTTCACATGATTGGGGAGGCCTCACAATCATGGTGGAAGGTAAAAGAGGAGCAGAGGCATGTTTTACATGGCGGCAGGCAAGAGAGTGTATACAGGGTATCGGTCCTTTACAAAATCATCAGATTTCGTGAGATTTATTCACTGTCATGAGATGAGCACAGGAAAAACCCACCCTGCTGTTTAAATTACCTCCCACTGGCTGCCTCCCATGACATATGACATGTAGGGATTATGGGAGCTACAACTGAAGATGAGATTTGGGTGGGGACATAGCCAAACCATATCAGGTGCTTTCTTTTGCTTCCATCTTCCACTATGGGATGACAGCACAGTGGCCATCACCAATTGATTTTGGATTTCCTAGCCTCCAGAACAGTTAGCCAAATATATCTTTTCTTTGTTAATTACTCAGTCTCTGGTATTCTGTCACAGCAGCACAAAACAGACTAAGATATACCCTTTCCCTTTAAATCATACATTTTATGTAGTCATATTCTCATTTATAAGGTCTGCTTCACGTGAGGCAATTAAATTTGTACCTATCTGCCTGTTGTTTATTATTGTTGCTAACATTTTATTGTGGAAATTTTCAAACGTACTTTCATCGTCCAATTTATAAAATGTTCTGCACTTTAAAAAATTGTTTTACTTGACTTTTCTATTGCTTCAACATTGGTACTGAGGGAGACAAAACTGTACAAATTTCTCCATAAGATTTACTCTCAAAATGATATTCTTCCTATCCCACAGTATTTCCTCTATGAGGCTTCAATACTGGGGAAACTATGCTTGACTTGAGTAACTGATCTCTTTCTATTGTGCAAATAATGTGAATCTTGCTCTGATTCTGTTTGCCTCTTTACTTTAGCTTGAGGACACTTAGACTAAATTTGCAATCAACTTCTAGCTGTTGTGCTAAACCTTTGGGCACTCATTTCAGAGTGTTATGGTTGTCCTTAATTTCTTTTTCCTGTCTCTTTTTAAATTCTCTTTTATTTTAAACATTGCAGTGCAGTGGTGCAATCTTGGCTCACTGCAACCTCTACCTCCTGGGCTCAAGTGGTTCTTGTGCCTCAGCCTCCCAAGTAGCTGGAACTATAGATGTGCACCACCATGCCCTGCTAATTTTTGTATTGTTAGTAGAGACAGGATTTTGCCACATTGATCAAGCTGGTCTTGAACTCCTGGCCTCAGGTGATCCTTCCACCTCAACCTCCTGAATAGCTGGGACTATGGGCACATTCCACCATGCCTGGCTATTTTATTTATTTACTTTTTTGAGGCAGAGTTTTGCTCTTGTTGCCCAGTCTGGGGTGCAATGGTGGGATCTCAGCTCACTGCAACCTCCGCCTCCTGGGTTCAAGTGATCCTCCTGCCTCAGCCTCTTGAGTAGCTGGGATTATAGTCACCCACAACCACGCCTGGCTAATTTTTTGTATTTTTAGTGGAGATGGCGTTTTGCTATATTGGCCAGACTGCTCTTGAACTCTTGACCTCAGGTGATCCACCCACCTTGGCCTCCCAAAGTGCTGGGATTACAGGCGTGAGCTGCTGTGCCCGGCCATCTGGCTTTTTTTTTTTTTTTTTTAATTTTTTGTAGAGACGATGTTCCTCTACATCACCCAGGCTGGTCTCAAACTCCTGGAGTCAAGCAATCCTCCTGCCTTGGCCTCCCAAAATGCTGGGATTACAGATGTGAGCCACTTTACCTGGCCTAAACTCTAATTTCATTCTTTGAAAAAGGAGATGGGATAAAAATAAACAAATGATTATTTTTTATAGAAAAGCACTATCTTCCTGTCCTTAATATAAACTATAGAATGAAATCTGTGTGCTATACAGAAAAAGTGTTGGATTTCACCAAAAGAAAAGTTGCGTTCAGAAGCAAACTGATAAGCTGATCCCATGAACAATGAACGTCAATGGCCGTGATGAAAATGAATTCTTATGGCCAAGTCTTGATGCCTTTCACATTGGTGTGTGTGTGGTGTTTTTTTTTTTTTTTTTTTTTTTTTTTAAATGAGAGTCTTACACTTTCACCCAGGCTGGAGTGCAATGGTGCCGTCTCAGCTCAGTGCAACCTCCACCTCCCAGGTTCAAGCGATTCTTCTGCCTCAGCTTCCTGAGTAGCTGGGACTACAGGTGCATGCCACCTCACCTGGCTAATTTTTGTGTTTTTAGTAGAGACAGGGTTTTACTATGTTGGCCAGGCTAGTCTTGAACTCCTGACCTCGTGATTCGCCGACCTTGGCCTCCCAAAGTGCTGGGATTATAGGCGTGAGCCACTGCGACCAGCCCATTATCTTTTTTTTGGAGCTCATTTACTTGACTGAGCTCTCTTGAATGAAATGGGCTTTCAAGTATGATCTGTTCTAACCTTCAATAGGTTGTGATTCTCTCAAGTTCTACTAGTTTTTGGTGGTAGAACTATTATTAAGGTAAAAAAAGAGACACTTTTTTTTGTAATATATAAAGAGCTCCTACAAATCCATACAAAAAGACAACCCATTAGAAAAATGGCATTGGATTGAACCAGCAATGCGCAGAACTAAAAATGACCACAAATGTACAAAAAAATTCTGGTCAACCTCATTCAAAATGGAGGACAAGCAAATTAGATGACTGGTAACACAGTTTGACTGACTAGATTGGCAATGTTTTAGGAAAAGTAACATAGGGGAGCCAGAGGTTACCTCCAACTCCACTTAGTTGTTATGTGGACTCTTCGACTGGTTCTACAAACCAAATTGACACCAGGCAGATTAACAAGTGAAAAACAAAGAAACTGTATTTATTTAAATTGTCTCTTCATAAGAGAGTGAAGTCTGAGGAAGTGGCCAAAGCAAGATTTTTTTATATATGTATTTTAAGTTCTAGGATACATGTGCACAACGTGCAGGTTTGTTACATAGGTATACATGTGCCATGTTGGTTTGCTGTACCCAGTAACTCGCCATTTACATTAGGTATTTCTCCTAATGCTATCCCTCCCCTTGCCCCCCACCTCACAACAGGCCCCTGTGTGTGATGTTCCCGCCCTGTGTCCAAGTGTTCTCATTGTTCACTTCCCACCTATGCATGAGAACATGCAGTGTTTGGTCTTCTGTCCTTGTGATAGTTTGCTCAGAATGATGGTTTCCAGCTTCATCCATGTCCCTGCAAAGGACATGAACTTATCCTTTTTGATGACTGCATAGTATTCCATGGTATATATGTGCCATTTTCTTAATCCAGTCTATTATTGATGGACATTTGGGTTGGTTCCAAGTTTTTGCTATTGTGAATAGTGCCGCAATAAACATATGTGTGCATATGTCTTTGTAGTAGCATGATTTATAATCCTTGGGGTATCTACCCAGTAATGGGATTGCTGGGTCAAATGGTTTTCCTAGTTCCAGATCCCCGAGGAATCATCACACTGTCTTCCCCAATGGTTAAACTAGTTTATACTCCCACCGACAGTGTAAAAGCGTTCCTATTTCTCCACATCCTCTCCAGCTTCTGTTGTTTCCTGACTTTTTAATGATTGCCATTCTAACTGCTGTGAGATGGTATCTCATTCTGGCTTTGATTTGCATTTCTCTGATGACCAGTGATGGTGAGTTTTTTTTTCATGTGTCTGTGGGCTGCATAAATGTCTTCTTTTGGGAAGTGTCTGTTCATATGCTTTGCCCAGTTTTTGATGGGGTTGTTTGTTTTTTTCTTGTAAATTTGTTTAAGTTCTTTGTGGATTCTGGATATTAGCCCTTTGTCAGATAGGTAGATTGCAAAAATTTTCTCCCATTTTGTAGGTTGCCTGTTCACTCTGATGGTAGTTTCTCTTGCTGTGCCAAAGCTCTTTAGTTTAATAGATGTTTTTGTACTTTTTAGACCAAGAACAATCAATTGGAGAAAAAATTGATAGGATAAAGGTGATCTGGCTAGGGAAGTATATTTCCAGAAGTATCACTAGGACATAGGGGAAGAGGTGTAAAACTAGTGGAAGATAAGGGTTACTTCAGTAAATATTTTTATTTAGGTCCATTGCAGCCCTCAATTCCCAGTTGCTGGTGATTAGGGTTATTTTCTCATTCTGGAACATTCTTCTTAGAGGAATCTTTACAGCTTGCTGCGTGTAGAAAGAGACAGGTCCGCTAGCCTTTTATGAAACTACAATTTCTCTAATGTTGTCAACTTGAAATAACCAATATATCAATTTGGCTTATTTCGGGATGGCATGTCCTTCACTGCGTCACAGGACAGAATGTGGGAAATGAATACTTTCAATCACTTATTTGAGAGTCTGGGAATTGGGAATACTCTCCATGAATACTCAATTAATGTGATTATAAATTTTCATTGACTGGAGGGAAAGTTGGAAGGCATCATCAAAAATGTAAACAGAGACTGTGCTGGCAATTATTCTTTTAGGGTTTTATCTTACACAAATATTCACATATGTGCATGGAGGCATCTCTATAGATGTCATTGCCTTTTGAACGATAATATTGAAGAAGGGGAATAATTAAATCAAGTAACAGTAGGAAAAGGATTAAGTAAATTGTGATTGATATATATATATATATATGATGGAATACTATGCAGCAGTTTAATGAGCATGATGGTTCCTATGTGCCAGCATGGAAAACTCTTCAAAACATATGGTTAAAAGGATGAAAGCAAGATGCAGAACAATATGAGAAGAGTATGAATCCACATATGTATCGAATAAACTATCCCAGGCAATATGTTTGTGTATGTATATATAAGAATGCAAATAGATAAAGGCTTTTTATAGCATTGTCTGGGTAGAAGAGAGGGCTAGAGAGAATGAGGGTGAAGAAAGATTTTCTTTTTTTATCCTGTATAGTCCTAAACTGTTTGAACTTTTGAATATTTGCATTCCTATGTTGTGCAGTTACAAAAAAAACCAAACCTTTAAAATAGTAAGAAAAACAAAGATAAAAGAACTAAATATCTCCATCTCAAAATATAATCTGGGTAATAAGATTATGAATACTTTGTGTTTTGTTTGACCTGTTATTTTCCAAATTTTTTACAATGAATATATATTTTTTATTTTGTAATCAGACAAAACATTTATTCAGATTAATATAGTTTCACTCCTTCCTTTCTGAAGATGTAAGAAAGCAAGATGACATAATGTATTTCAATCACTCTGACTTCCTTTCTCATTCTTTCAACAACAAACATCATTAGAGGGCATCTCCTCTTCTGTTTCATTACTTCTTTTAATACTTCTGACACAAGATTCCTGGGTCAGGCTCTCTTTAACTAGCCCAGTACTTGGAATAAGTTTCAGCACGGATAGCCTCTTTTTAGAGATTCTCAGTAAACTCCCCCTTCCTCCAGGAGGCTGTTGGGGAAGACGCTGAGTGGTTTTCCAGTTTGTCTTTCCAATGGTAACATCATTATGCATCCCAACGACTCCATCTCCTGTGGATTTACCTGAATACTGGAAATTTCTTTCTTAAAGGAAATATGTTTTCCTCCCAGCTGTGCTCTCATGGGCAACCCCCATCTCCATTTGATCCAGAGTTTTGACAAGCTGAATTCCTGACAGTCTCCCTTGGATCCTTCGATTGGCTCAGTCATACTTTCTCCATAACACTCCATATGGAGTACCTGGGAATGATTTCCCATGGCCTGCTTACCTTTCATTATAAGCGAGTCAAGGCATCCATGTGCAGCACCTGTTTTCAAGAGTGAAGAGTATTTTGCAGAAACAGATACATGAATAGTCTTCCCTTCTCCCCTGCTCCCCAGCCTTTTCCCCTAATTGGATCTTTTAAGCATACAACATGTTTTCTTAGGGCAGGCTTCTCAAGCTGCTAAGTGCATGCAAATCACCTGGGCATCTTGTTAAAATGCAGATTCTAATTCAGAAGGTCTAGAATGGGGCCGAAGAATTTGCATTTCTAACATGCTCACAGGCAATGCTAATTCCGCTGATCCCTTTACAGGCCACACTTGGAGTGGCATGGTTCTAAGGAACATGGAATTAGTCCCATCCAAACCTTGTAAGGGTAGGATGAGACAGGCTTATTTGCAAAAAGGAAAATATCTGTGCAATAGTGAATGAGAATTACAGATATTTTTGAATGTATGGATATAGATTTCATTCACATTTTTGCTCTTAAGAAGAAATCCAGTGGTTCACAATTGTATAGAAAGACCTGGCTGTGAAATTGTGGATCCCAGAATCACAGGGCTGGAAGAGCAGCTCGGAAACACGTGTCTAGGGACTTAACAGATACTGGGGACTCCAAAAGGTGGAGATGGTGGGAGGAAGTAAGGGTTGAAAAATTACCTACTGGGTACAATGTTCACTACTTGGGTGGTAGGTACACTAGAAGCCCAAACCCCACCACTAAGTAATAGATACATGTAACAAACCTGCTAATATAGCCCTGAATCTATAAAAATAAAAATAAACTTTAAAAATTATGGAATATTAAGCCATGTGCTGAGCAGGCCATGCTTTTCTGTGGCCCGAGGGAGAGTAGTGAGCAGTGCAGTAAACAGTGAATTGCGGGGGGAGGTGGGAAGAGAAGGCAGAGAAGCTGTGTGTATAAAATGGCTTCTAGGTTAAAAGCCCAGCTCTGAAGTGCGGGCAGCCGAGAGAGGCAGTGGCATGACTCTAAACAGTGGTCCAGGGGCCAAGGTGAACTGCTTCATCTTAACTAGCATCAGGTTTCCTTGTCCTCTGGTACCCAGCTGGAAAGCTAAGGCAATCCTGACTTCAAGGATTTCCAAAGGTAACAATCTGTGGTTCCAAAGATAAAAAAGGATTTCATCAGCCTGCTCTCCTCTCTATCCTGCTCCCAGCACAGGGAGAAGAGTGGCCTTCAGCGTGTTCCTAACCTGTTTCAGCCTTACCCTTTAGCCTGTCCCTAGCCTTTTTCACTCTTCAGCCTGTTTAGCCTATTTCAGCAGTAAAATAGTTAGGGACAGGTTAGGACGGTAGACAGCCCCACCAGCTGTCTGATGGCTACCTGAAATGACATCAAAAAGACACAGGTGTGAGTCCCAACTCTCTGGAAACTTGGACATATGTCACACACTTTAAAAATTTTTTTCCTCCTCAAATAATTTTTTACAATGTAGTCATTGGAACAGATAAATCATTTACATGTTTTGAGCATCAAAACTATAAAATGGTACAATAAATACAGAAAGACCTTCATCTTCTTAGTTCCCATCCTCCACTCCCAGCCAGGTGACAATTATTATGTTTCTTGTTTACCCTTCCCAAGAATTTCATGTTTATGCAACTTAATACAGATACATATTATTTATCAATGCCACTTTCTCATGCAAATGGGAACATACTATGTGGATTTTAGTAGCTTGCTCTTTCCAGTTAAAATATATCTTAAAGGACTTTTGTTATTAATGCATAGTATCTTCCTTATTCTTTCCTCCCTTTCCTTCCCTCCCTCCCTCCCTTCCTCCTTCCTTTCTTTCTTTCTTTCTTTCGATCTTTCTTTCTCTCTTTCTTTCTTGAGGCGGAGTCTTACTCTGTCACCCAGGCTAGAGTGCAGTGTTGCAATCTCAGTTCACTGTAACCTCTGCCTCCCAGGTTCAAGCGATTCTCCTGCCTTAGCCTCCCAAGTAGCTGCGGTTTCCGGCATGCTCCACCACACCTGGCTAATTTTTGTATTTTTAGTAGAGAAGGGTTTTCACCATTTTGGCCAGTCTGGTCTCGAACTCCTGATATCAGGAGATTCACCTGCTTCGGCCTCCCAGAGTGCTGGGATTACAGACGTGAGCCACCAGGCCTGGCCTCCTTATTCTTTCTTAACAGCTGCATAGCGGTTCGATACATAGATGAGCCACAGTTGATTCATCTTTTTTTTGCATTGAAGAAAATTCAAATTGTTTTTGATCTTTTGCTAGTATATATTATGCTATAATGAATAACCTGATAGATACAGAGTTTCACATGTGTGCAAGAATAGCCTTAGGATAAATTTCTGGAAGTAAAATTGCTGGATGCTGGATACTTTCCCAAATCATCTTTGTTGGGCTTATAAATCAAATAAAATTATCAAGGTGAATCTCACTCATTTTAGGAAGTTTATTTGCCAAGGTTAAGGACACACCCAGGAAAGATCATACATCCACAGGAAAAGTGGTGGCCCACGCTTTTTCTAGAGGCAAGCCACTGTATCATTTTGAGTCTTTGGTCAGCCTTTCACTGAATACACAATTTACATGTGCAAGGTGGGTAGAGGAATACTCCCTTGTGCCTTCCTCTAGCTCAGTGAATCTGCATTTTTATGTAATATAAAGGAAGCATAGGACAAAGGAAGCAATCAGATACGCATTTGTCTCAGGTGAGGAGAAGTATGACTTTGAGTCCTGTCCTTTGTCCTGTACCTGTGAAGATAAGCTATCACTTTACATTGCCAGGGTGGAATTCGGCAGAACTGTTTTACGGTAAAGATCATGGAACCCACAAGATCTTGGGCAAATCGTGAGAAAGGTATGTAACTTAAAAAAAAATCTTTGTAACTATCTTATTTAGGAGCAAAATGGAAGCAGGTTTGTGCAACCCAGTTCCTAGCTTGGCCTTTCCTTTTGGTTTAGTGTGTTTGGGGTCCCAAGATTTATTTTCCTTTCACAGACTTAATAGCAATTTATTCTCTGACCAGTAATGTCTAAGAGTCACACTTTCCCTGTAGCCTAACAATGCATGCTATCCAATATTTTGAATAATTGCCATCCAGATAAAATTTAAAAAGTTATCTCATTTTAAAACCTTTTTCTTCAAGTCTAACACACATATAGAAAAGTGCACAAATCACAAGTGTGTAGAAAATGAATTTTCAAAGTGAACACACACGTGACTAGGACACATATATTTTAAAACACAGTACCCAGAAGACCCTGTATGACCTGTTCAGTCATATTCCTCTCCCAAGTGCCAATAAAAAGATTCAAACTCTGAAAATAATGAAGAGATTTATTCTGTGCCAAATATGAGTGACCATGGCCCATGACACGGCCCTCAGGAGATTCTGAGAGCATATGCCCAAGGTGGTCCTGCCACAGCCTGCTTTTATACATTTTAGGGCAGCATGAAACATCAATCAAACACATGTAAGATTTACGTTGATTTGATCTGGAACAGTGGGACAACCTGAAGCATGGGCTTCCAGGTCACGGGCAGATTTAAAAATTTTCTGATTGGCAATTGGTTGAAAGAGTTACCAATAGAGAGGAATGCCTAGGTTACAATAAGGGTTTGTGGAGACCAAGGTTTTATCATGCAGATGAAGCCTCCAAGTATCAAGCTTCAGAGACAACAGATTGTAAATGCTGATTGGCCCTTCCTGAATTCCAAAAGGGAGGAGGGCATAATGAGGCACATCCAACTCCCACTTCCATTATGGCTGTATTAGTCCATTTTCACGCTGCTGATAAAGACATACCCGAGACTGGGCAATTCACAAAAGAAAGAGGTTTATTGGACTTACAGTTTCACATGGCTAGGGAGGCCTCACAATCATGATGGAAGGCAAGGAGGAGCAAGTCTCATCTTACATGGATGGCAGCAGGCAAAAAAAAAAAAAAAAAAAAACAACGGTTTCTGCAGGGAAGCTCCTCTTTTTAAAACCATCAGATCTCGTGAGACTCATTCACTATCAATCACAAGAACAGTATGGGAAAGGCCTGGCCCCATGATTCAATTACCTCTTACTAGGTCCCTCCCACAACACATGGGAATTCAAGATGGGATTTGGGTGGGGACACAGCCAAGCAATATCAATGACCTGAACAGAACAAGCTTTTCAGGTTAACTTTGGAATGCCCTTGGCTGAGAGGAGGGGTCCGTTCAGAAGGTTGGGGAGCCTTAGAATTTTATTTTTGCTGTACACAAGTAACATATCTCCTGTGTGATAATTTCATAGATTAATTTGACTGTTCTTAAGCTTGTGGGTCTGGCATCTTATTCTGAACAATAGCTTTATGAGATTCAATTATATTGTTGGAAATAGTCCTTAAAGATAAAGCACCTACCATTCAGCTTTCCAGCTGCTGAGCTTAGAATCTATAGATAGAGAAATTAATGTTTCACTTCAATGTTAGGTTCTGAAAACCCTTTGAAATGCCTGTTTCACTTGTGCTAAAGCTTCTCTTTACCTGTGAATGCCATTCCCCTGGTAAGAACTTGTCATGTCTGAAACACTTTCTTGCAATCTAACATAGGAGACAGGAGCAGGAAAAGGGATAACTTTCTTTCAGAATTTACATGGAGTTGGAGGCACATCCAGAAATAGAATTTGGTGGCTGGTATACTTTAAGCCTTGCAAGCCTGCAAACTCTACTAATGGACTGAGCAATTGCTGTTTTTAAGACCTCCCCTCTAATTACTACTCATACATAAGCAGTGGAAAACTTCCCTTCCCACATGCACCAAAAAGATGCTGTAGAAGCATTTGCATATGATTGTTTTCACAAAATGTGCTTAAGAAAACAGATTCTCCATTCAAAGGTATCCCAGAGTCTACTATTCAAAAGTCACCTCTCACTTTCAGTGGTTGCTTTTTATCTTAATATCCCATTTCATTCCTTGTGATTTGTGTCTTCCTAACACTTCTGTGGATTTCTGGGGAACTTCCTTTCTTCTGACAAATCCACAGGACATTCTAATTCTAAACACTTCTTAGTTTCTCTATTATTAGCTAGCTTCATATTGATAACCACTATCATTTCCATCTCACCATGAAATGCCAGTGAGTGAGATGAAATGTCATTTCATAGCTTTACTTGCAATTTTTATTTCATTTCTCATAAATTCTCTGCTGTATCTTATGCCCACTTTTCTATGTTTTGCTATCTTTTAAAAAAATAGTTGAAGCTGGCTGGGCGCGGTGGCTCATGCCTGTAATCCCAGCACTTCGGGAGGCTGAGGCAGGCGGATCACGAGGTCACGAGATCAAGACCATCCTGGCTAACATGGTGAAACCCCCGTCTCTACTAAAAATACAAAAAATTAGCCAGGCATGGTGGCGGGTGCCTGTAGTCCCAGGTACTCGTGAGGCTGAGGCAGGAGAATGGCTTGAACTCGGGAGGCTGAGCTTGCGGTGAGCCGAGTTTGTGCCACTACACTCCAGCCTGGGTGACAGAGTGAGACTCCATCTCCAAAAAAAAATTTTTTTTGAAGTTTTAGTACCTATTTCCACTTATTTACATTTTAGTGATCTTTTTTCCTCCTATTTCTAGGATCATTTTTTATATTAAGGAGATTAGCTCTTTGTCCGTAATATATCTTTTGCTTCTAAATTTTCATTTGTGTTCTAACTTTACTTTTAGTGTTCTTTGCCATAATAAGGTTTTGGAATTTTATATCCTCAATTTAACAGTCTTTTCCTTAAGAGTTTCTGGATTAGTGTAATAATTAGAAGGACCATTCCCAATATAAGTTTGTAAAATACAATGCTATATGTTCATATAGTTTTTATGAGCTAGATTATTGCATATCATTTTTGATGCATTTATAATTCATTCTGGGTATCATATGAGGTATGGAATCAAATTAATTTTTTCCCCATGCACATCATGCCCATTCATTCTATTTACAACGTGGATCATTTTTTTCCCACACTGATTTGGGTGAAACCTTTGTTATATATTAAAGTATCCTATATTAGAATGTATTTCCAAATTTTTAAAATTCTGTTCCATTGGTCTACTCATGCATCAATAATACTCTGTTTTTAATTACTAAAACTTTAGTGCAACTTTTAATGCCTGAAGTACACTATCATTACTTTTTATTTTTAGAATATTCCTACTTGTACTAATTTTGGCATATGAACTTTAGGATTGACCTGTCTAGTTTGAAAACACAGCAAACAAAAATCATAACCACTAGAGAGTATTCTTGTCTTATTCCCGACTTCAGTAGGAATGCTTCTAATGTTGTCCCATTAAAAAATGAGGTAAACGGAATGAATGAGCAATTTTAGAATCATTTTTCAAAAGTAATCTTTGATTATTTCTTTTATAAACAGATGTTATATTTTGTTAAATGCTTTTTAGTTGTAGAAAACTATGTGTGTGTATGTATGTTTTCCCTCAGATCAATACATGTCCTGAATTTAATTAATTGTTCTCTTCATATGAAAATATCCTTAAAATCTTGAAATAAATCCCACGTGCACATACTATATTCTTTTATGATGCTACCTCTGCCTGCTAATATTTTCTTTTAGATTTTTTTGAAATTCATTGTTTTTGCTCATAAATTTTGATATCACAATTATGCTTGCCTCATAACATGAATTTTAAACTTTCACTTCTTTTTCTATGTTCTGGAATGTTAAATAAATTATCTGCTTTTTATAGACTTGGCTAATTTCCTGTGGTACCATCTGGATATAGCACTTTTTTCAAATTTACCGTATTCTATGAAAATCAGTCTATTGAGATTTTCTGTCTCTTCTGAGGTCAATTTTGCTAAACAGTTTTTTTCTGGAGCTAGTCTGTTTACCCAGGTTTTAACATATGGCATAGAGTTGAACAAAGTTGTATCTTAGGATTTTCCTTTTTTTTTTTTTTTTTTTTGAGACAGAATCTCACTCTGTTGCCCGGACTGGAGTGCAGTGGCATGGTCTTGACTTCCTGCATCCTCTGCCTCCCGGGTTCAAGCGATTCTCCTGCCTCAGTCTCCCTAGTAGCTTGGATACAAGCACCCACCATCATGCCCAGCTAATTTGTGTTTTTGTAGAGACAGGGTTTCAACACGTTGGCCAGGCTGATCTCAAACTCCTGATGCCAGATGATCCATCTGCCTTGGCCTCCCGAAGTGCTGGGATTACAGGAGTAAGCCACTATGACCAGCCAGGATTTTTCTTTAATATCCTAATTTATGTAGCTAATTTTCTCTTCTCTTATTTTGTACAATTGTGCTTTTTTCTTTTTTACATTATCTTTTGATTTATCAGTTTTATTAGTTTTTAAACAGTTTTAGGTTTTGAAAATTTTTATTAATTTTAGTATTTTTCTGTTTTCAAATTTTGCTATCTTCATTAATTTTTCCTTCTGTTCTCATTTGGTTTAAATTTTCTGTTTGTTTTTTTTTTTTCAAAATTTTCTAGTTAAATCGTTTCATTCTCATCTCTGACATTATTTAAGGCTGTGAACTTTGAGCAGATTTATTTAGCATTATCTAATTATTCTAAAGTGATGTTTGAATTAGAAAACATTTTGGTTGGCATTTCCTTTTTGATCTATGAGTTTCATGATCTTGCTATTAATTTTTAGTTTTGTTGCACTATGATCAGAGATCATAATTAAACTAATAATGAAAATAAAACTAATTTTAGTTTTTTTGCACTATGATCTGTACTATTTGACATTTTAGAATATGTCAATGTTTTCTTTGTAGTCTCAATTTTTAAGGTGAATTTTTAAGACTGGACTGTGGGCACTAGAAAACCAGCTTTTGCTCTATTTTCAGAGTATGTAATTTTAAATATAACAAATTTATTGTATAATTTAGTTCCTTTGAAGTTTTGCTTTTTTTTTTGTCACTGATCATCATCGACGGGGAAAGGTAAATTAAAGTTCAAACTAAGTGTGCATTTCTTTTTCTCTTTGTGTCTTTTGAAGTCTTTTAAATTAATAAATGCTGAATCTATGTTATTTGGAGGATACATGTTCATAATCATAATTGCATATTGTAAATACTCATTTTAGCATAATGAAGTTCTCTTCTTTGTCTTAATTTTGTGACATAAATTCTACCTTCTCCAATATTAATATTATGGCAAATTTTTTGGTATATAGATATATATCTGGTATACCTTTTGTGTCCGTTTGCTTATGTCTTAATATATGTTTAAATGTTGAAATGGTTATAGATTCACAGATACACAGAAATGTACAAGTGATTCACTGAACCTTTCACTCAGCCTTCTCCAACGGTAACATCTCACACAAGTGTAGTATAATATAAAACCAGGAACAATCCACAGAGCTTACTCAGATTTTGTCAATTACATACGCATTCATTACTGTGAGCATGTATATAGGTTTACCTAATTTTATCATGTGTATAGTTTCCTGTATGGACCATCATAATCAAGATAAAAATTGCACAAGCACCATAAAGCTTCTTTGTACTACTTTTTTATTCCCTCCATCTTCACCCTATCTTAACCTCTGGTAGCTAATCTGTTCTCCACCTCAATAATTTTGTTTTGAGACTGTTATCCTTAAAATCATACAGTATGTAAATTTAAGATCAGCTAGTTTCACTCACTTGAGGTTTATACAACTGTTATAAACTTGAGGTTTATACAAGTTGTCGAATGTAAAAGGAGTTTGTTCCCTTTTATTGCTGACTTGTATGTCAGATGTGAATGTGCCATTTTGTTTAACCATTCACAAACTGAAGAACATTTGGGTAGTTTCCAGATTTCAGCTATTATGAATGAAGTTACTCTATGGTTTGAATGGGTCCTTCAAAGTTTGTGTGTTGGTAACTTCATCTCCATTGCAACAGTATTGAGAGTGGGAACTTTAAGAGGTGATTAGATGGCTGGGCACGGTGACTCATGCCTGTAATCCCAGCACTTTGGGATGCTGAAGCAGGTGGATCATGAGGTCAGAAGATCAAGACCATCCTGGCCAACATGGTGAAACCCTGTCTCTACTAAAATACAAAAAATTAGCCAGGCGTGGTGGCGCACACCTGTAGTCCCAGCTACTCGGGAGGCTGAGACAGGGGAATCGCTTGAATCTGGGAGGCAGAGGTTGCAGTGAGCCGAGATCATACCGCTGCACTCCAGCCTGGCAAAAGAGCAAGACTCCATCTCAAAAGAAGAAGAAAAAAAGGAGGTAATTAGGTATGGAGGGCTCTTCCCTCATTAATGTCATTATCATGAGTGTGAATATGTTATCTTGAGAGTGAGTTTCTTATAAAAACGAGTTCAGTCCCATCTTGCTCTTTCTCTCTCTCTCTCTTCATGCACATGAGTGAACACTGTCTTGCCTTTCCACCTTCCACCGTGGGATGATGCTGCAAGAA
The DNA here is from genome assembly GCF_047675955.1 of Chlorocebus sabaeus. Taxonomy (NCBI): domain Eukaryota; kingdom Metazoa; phylum Chordata; class Mammalia; order Primates; family Cercopithecidae; genus Chlorocebus; species Chlorocebus sabaeus. Next base: position 12,607,536 of record NC_132915.1, read on the forward strand.
GGCCCTTCCAGATGCCAGCTCCTCAGTGTTAGATTTTCCAGCCTCCAGAATCATGAGAAATCAATTTCTGTTTATTAGAAATTACACAGTATGTGATACTCTGTTACAGCAGCACAAAATAAACTAAGACAGAAAATTGGCATAGACAAGTGGGGCTGTTGCTATAACAAATACCTGAAAATGTGCAGCTGGCTCTGGAACTGAGTAACGGGTAGAAGCTGGAAGAATTTCAAGGAGCAGTCTATAAAATGCCTAGATTAGATTGCCATACATGGCATGGTGATTCTGGTGATGACTCAGAAGGAGAACAAGAGGTGTAAGGAGAGCCTGAATCTTCTTAGGGATTACGAAGTGTTCATGACCAGAATGTTGGTGGAAAAATGGACAGTAAAGGCCATTTGGATGAATTCTTAAGTGGAAATGAGGGACAAGATATTGGAAATTGGAACAAAGCCATCCAAGTTATAAAGCAGAAAAGAACTTATCTTAATTGTGTTTAGGCTTGAGGGCTTTGTAGAAGGCAGAACTTAAGAGCAATGAAGTAGAATATCTGCTGAAAGAAATTTCTAAATAAAATATTGAAGGAGCTGTGTGGCTTCTTTTAACTGCTTACAATAAAATGAGAAAGGAGAGCAGTGCTTAAATATGGAATTCATAATTTAAAGGAAAACAGAATGTAAAGTTTGCAGCCTAGCCATACAAAGAACAAAAAAAGAGTGTGGCCAAGCAATCCTTTGATAAAGGAATTAGTATAGATAGAATGAAGACAAGGTAATTTTGTACCTTAGTAATATGTACAAAGGAATATGTTCCTCATCTGCTAGTATCAATGTTTAACCACTTAAAAGTGAAGTATAGAAACCTTGCTTCTGCTTAGCTCCCTTTGCTCTCTCCAATTTTTTTTTGTTGTTGTTGTGGCAAAATACATATAACATAAAATTTATCATTACTATTAACTAGTGCCTTCACAATATTGTGCAACCATTACCACAACCTAGTTGTAGGACACTTTCATCACCCCTTAAGGAAACTCTGTACCCATTAAGCAGTTACTCTTCATTCTTCCTCTTCCTAGTCCCTGGAAATCACTAATCTACTTTCTGTCTCTATGGATTTGCCTATGCTAGATATCTCTATAAATGGAATCATATAATTTTATGTCTATTACAGTATAATGTTTTCAAGGTTTATTCATGAGCCGCCTCAGCACTCCCTTCTTTTTTATGGCTGAATCATATTCTAGTTCAACCGCTTTGTGAAAGAGAAGCTGCAGCTGCTGAGTCATTATATATTTGTGTCCATTTAGGGATGGGACTATGATGAAGGGAATGAATCAAATGAGGCATTCATTTCCAGCCCTAAATGTAAAAGTGTGCCAAAAAACTCAGTAACCATGATAAATAATACCTTAATATAACATTAAAAAATTAATTTCAAAAGACACCTACTGAACGAAATATCACAATTTTAAATAAAGACAGGATCAATATACTGATGTTTCCTTTTGACTTTGCCTTTAGTATGGCTTGGCACATCACTTTTACTGGGGCTACCCTTACTGAAAATTTTGAAATTTTGTTCATCATGCATTTTTACGTTGATTTTGATTTAAAAAATAAGATATTAGGCCAGGCGCGGTGGCTCACGGCCGTAATCCCAGCACTTTGGGAGGCCCAGGCGGGCAGATCACGAGGTCAGGAGATCGAGACCATTCTGGCTAACACGGTGAAACCCCGTCTCTACTGAAAATACAAAACCATTAGCCAGGCGTGGTGGTGGGCCCTGTAGTCCCAGCTACTTGGGACGCTGAGGCAGGAAAATGGCATGAACTTGGGAGGCGAGTTTGCAGTGAGCCGAGATCGTGCCACTGCACTCCAGCCTGGGTAACAGAGCGAGACTCCGTCTCAAAAAATAAAAAAAAATAAAAACATAAGATATTAAGAACAGTGTTTTTTTGATTGCTGAGTTTTTGGTGCCGCCTTAAATTCGGCATGAGACGAGACTGTCTCATTTGCCTTGTCTTAATCCTGGTCCCTTGTCTATTTATCCCTGCAAACGAGCTTGACCTTATATATGTTAACAAAACAAAATAGGACACCAGAAGGAAGAAACAAGGAACAGGATAAGATGATTTTTGAAGTGAAATTAAACTGAATTAAAAATTTAGTGAAAGTCTTGAAAAATAAAGCCCAGACAATCTTCAGGAAAATATAACCAAAAACAGTGATATAAAAATATGAAAGAAAATATATATTTTTTTAAATTAGGGAACTACATTAGGAAATATAACATCAGACTATTAGAAATTCCAGAAGAACAAAATGAAAAACCCAATGGAGCAGAAGTATTTATTAAATAAGTAATATCAAAACATTTATAAGACCTCAAAGACACACTCCCCTCCTAGAAAGGCCCAACAAATGTCTATCTTAATAAATAATAAAAGATTCAAACTTAGTGATATCATTGTGAAACTTCAAAACACCAACAATAAAAATACATCATGGGGGAAAAGGCAAAACAAATTACAAACAAAGGAACGAATATCAGAATGTCAACAGGTTATTGAAAGGACACGTTAGGAAGAGCCAGGGCATCACTTGTTTGCCCTCCAAGATACTCTACCCCATGCTGGCTACGTACTGTGACTCATTGTGAATGAATGAATGATGTCGGAAAATAAAAATACAATAAACTTAAATGACACCTGTGGATGAGGTTACAGGGATAAATCTGAACCAGATAGTCTCCAACTAAAATTGCCATTGAGATTCTGAAATACTCAGATCAGGTGGGAGGTGAGTTCTATCCTTAGAATGCTGTGTGAACAGGACTCTCCCTTTGTCCATGTGGTTTCTTTCACAATTATACACAGTGTAAGCTCTACAGGAGCTGGGACCTGGTCTGTGTGTTCATTAAGGTATATGTAGCAATGATTACATGGCAACGATTAGTCCTTCGTAATAACTTATTAAATGAATATGTGGAAGAGCATTTTATCTTTAAGGCTCATCACTTACTGTCCTATAAGGAAGGCAGATACCATGTAAACTAACTGTTCATAGGAAAGCTGGAAGTGAGGAGAATCCTGGCGTGGCATGAATCAAAACTGGCAAAGATCACAGAGGGATCCAATCTTTTCAAGTGCACGTTGAGAATTTGGATGCTTCTCTTTGGCCCAATTCATGGTACACATTTAGTTTTAATGAATAACAAATACTTTAATAAAGCATTTAGGAGCGCAGAACAATTTAATAACCCCCCAAAATGCTTACCATTAGGCCTCATTTCCAACACAGGCCCCTTTATTAGTTTTAGGTTTACTTGTATGTCTTCCAACAGTTTAAAATAACTGTTTCCAAGAAAAGTCAACACATCTATTTTCAGGGTTTGAAGAAAATATACTTTTGGCATTTATATAGTTTCTATCTCATTTCGGTGAGTTTCTGGAATATATTTTTGTCTGCTTATTTCTAATTCCTGTAATGAATTGACTCTCTCCTTTCATACGTATGTGCCCAATACAATGTTATGAACCCTGGAAGGCCTCAACTTAATGCTTTTTAATTAACTCATTGCCATTTCCATTCCTGGTTTCATTTGGAGTAAGAAGTGTCCTCCTGTCTTTAGCAGATGCCTTGAGGTACTTGACAGCACACTGTCGTGAAAAATTTTAACAGACCCACCAAGTAAAGTGAAGACTTCTTCCTTTTACCTAAAAGAAATGTCCCAATTTTAAAACTACTCCCAGATCTATCCATTCCCTGTCTCCAGGAAGAGGGAGCACAGCAAAGCTGTGTTATGTTTCTGCTTTAAGTCTTATGAATCTGATTTTTCATTTTTTTTAAATGTTTCCCTCTGGTAAATGTAGCAAACTAGTGCATGTGATTGATTCATTTCAGTGACCGAGGCAGTTTTGCATTAGAAATAGGCCAAGAAAAGTTTTTCAGAAGACCATTCTGGCAAATTGGACTTAGCACAGGATTTGACTTCAAAGGGCAAAATTAATGGTAAAGTGGGAAAAAAAACTATTTCCTTATGATTAAAAAGAAAGTGGTATATTGTATATAGACTAGCACCATCATTCTAATGCAAAAAAGGTTCCTCTCTCCTGCTCTGTTTCTGCATTCTGTGAAGAAAAGATGGAAGAGAGTAGAACCAATCACATCCTTAGAGTTCTCTTAGCCTAGGAAAACTTTAGGCCAATACTACATTTTTTTTGCTTTTATTAATATTTTTAATTGACACATAATAATTATGCATGTTTATGGGGTACAGTATGATATTTCGATACATGTATACAATGTGTAATGATCAAATCAGAGTAATTGGCATATTCGTATCTCAAACATTTCTCATTTCTTTGTGATGTGAACATGCACAAGCTGTTCTTCTAGGTATCTGAAAATATACAATAAATTGTTGTTAATTATAGTCATCCTACAGTGCTATAGAACACTAGAACTCTGGAACAGAATAGAGAACCCAGAAATAAATCCACGTATTTACAGCCAACTGAATTTTAATGAAGATGCCAAGAACATTCATTGGGGAAAGGAAAGTCTTTGCAATAAATGGTGCTGGAAAAACTGGATATTCATATGCAGAAGAATGAAACTAGATTGCTATCTCTCACCATGTACAAAAATCAACTCAGAATGGATTAAAGACTTAAATGTAAGACTCAAACCATGAAACTATCAGAAGAAAACACTGGAGAAATGCTTCAAGACATTGATCTGGGCAAAGATTTTATGGAGATCTCAAAAGCACAGGCAACTTAAGCAAAAATAGATAAAAGGGGTTATAAGAAACTAAAAAGCTTCTGCACAGCAAAGGAAACAATCAAGAGAGTGAAGAGGCAACCAGCAGAACAAGATAAAATATTTGTAAATTGTTCATCTGACAAGGAATTCATGTCTGGAATATACAAGGAACTCAAACAAAACAAATAATAATCCAACTGAAATGTGGGCAAAGAATCTGAAAAGCATCTCTCAAAAGAAGACATAGAAATGGCCAACAGGTATGTGAAAAAAAAATGCTCAACATTATTAATCATCAGACTGATGCAAATGAAAACTACATTGCAATGTCAACTCACCCCAGCTAGAATGGCTATTACCAAAAAGACAAAACATAGTAAGTACAGGACAGGATGTGGAGTAAGGGGAACTCCTAAATAGTGTTGGTTGGAGTGTAAACTAGTACAGCCATTATGGAAAACAGTATGGAGGTTTCTCAAAGAACTAAAACTAGAACTACTATGTGATCCAGCAATCCTATTAATGGGCATATATCTAAAAGAAAGGAACTTGATATATTATAGAGATATCTGCACTTCTGAGTTTATTTGCAGCACTATTCACAATAGCCAAGATATGGAATCAACGTAAGTGGCCAACAACAGATGAATGGATAAAGAAAATGTGGTGCACATACACACACACATATATACACACACCACGGAATACATACACTAAGCAATACTATTCGGCCATTAAAAAGAAGGAATCCTGTTGTTTGCAGGAACATGGACAAGTTTGGAGGACGATGTTAAGTGAAATAGGCCAGGTGCACAAAGACAAATACTCATAATCTCACCTACATGCGGAAGCTAAAAAAGTTGATCTCATAGAAGTAGAGTGCAGGTTAGTGATTACGAGAGGCTGGGAAAAGTGAAGGTGGGAGAGAGGATAGCTGGAAGTTGGCTAACAGCCAGTGCTACTTTAAGTGAGATCTGTGGATCAGCTGTCAGTCCTCACAGTGGTGGTTACTGTTAACGAGACAAAGAACTTGCAAGGGAATGTAAATCTATTATTACATCACTAAATACACATTTTGACTCAGCTGAAATTCACAACAAAACTTTCTTGATGAAGGAAGCAGCGTGTTGATTCATATTCTGGTGCAAGCTTCTTACCCCAGTTGAACTGACTGACAGTTTGGATAACACTAGTGTAGTCCATAGTAGAAGGAAAGCTGCTGAGCTGACTCCTGAAGAAGCCACTGGCTAGTTTTAGCTGCCAGCAATAGTGACACACTTGGCGAAGGTCAAGAAGAATTTATTTCAGGCATACCAACACGGGACCTCAAGGAAACCCAAGGGGAGGAGCCATCATAGATTTAAACCTCAGAAACTAGATCCACAGGCCAGGTCAAGATGCGAAGGACCGTAGCAAAGGCAGCAGCAAAAATGTGTGGACTTGCATGACGTTGGATTTTCCCCTAATTTGGTCTTCAGGTCTCTCTTTTGAGAGTGGCCATCATCCAAGGTAGCCACTCTCTAGGAGAGCCCTGACCAGGACAGAAGCTGGGTTCAGGTGTGTTTGTCAGGTGAGACAGAGGAGGCAGCACAGCGAAACACGTGGAGAAACAGAAGCAGGTTTTTTTTTTTTTTTTTAAACTACTTAGATTCTAGAGATAAGAGGGCTGCACACCTTACAGGGCCAAGGGCAGGAAGAGCTGGGCAGGATATGCATACTCAACGAGGCAGCTGCGGAGTGAGAGAGAGAGTGAGGGACCTGAGAGCGAACGCCTTTACTGGGGTCCCGGGCATGACTCAGGCAGGTTTCTCACGGGGAGTTCTAAGGAGTTCTTGCTGGTGGGATGGAAGGAAGCGGGCACGAGCTCTGGGGAAACATGCTGTGATTGAGAGGGGGTCACTGTGAACTATCTATGCAGTCCATGGGAAATGTGGGGGTCAGTGGGTGTCAAGTAGGTCGTATCTAGTTGTCCCATGCAAGGATAGTCACCAGGAGGTGGTTACATAAAGCACACATCTGACCACCTTGAGGAACTGAGAGGAGGTGGAGAATTGGAGACCGTGTCAAGGGTGACTGAGCCCTGCTTCTGGTATGAGAAAGTCCAACTTAAAATGAATCCTGAGGCAACATAAAATTATAAGAATTCACTACACACACTGAATATGGTTCCATTAACATGATTTTGAGGCATTTTACTTCTTTGCTTTTTCTGACAGTTTCTGCTCTCCCCTGACTCTGGATCTTATCGTGCCCAGCACTGAATGAATTCAATCTAAGGAGAATATTTGAGGTCATCTTTTTTCTTCATGACTTGCTTCAGAAGGTAAAGGGAATTTGGAGTTATGAAACCTCTGAAGAGGGATTTTGGAAAACACAAGGGCTTAGGTGATGTATTGGTAGAATCCTTTACTTTCCATTGGCAGTGATTTCAAATAACATTTGATGAAGGTATAGAACACAGTACCAGTTACTATAGATAAGAGAAGGATGAAAAAGAAATGGTTTAAAATAGACCAAATTAATTACCTGAAGGACAGATCTACCTTGCAGATATGCTTTATCTGGCCTGCATGTTGCCTTTACACACACACACACACACACACACACCTTTCCACACACACACATCTTTCCACACACATATACACACATATATACATGTGTGGGTTTATGTAAACATACTGTGTGTGTGTGTGTGTGTGTGTGTAGTGAAAGGGAAATTAAAACTTGGGACCCCAGTTCACTCTGCCAAAAGGAAAAAATTAAGCTGAAACCTGAGTCATGCAAGAAGCTGCCTTTCCTTTTGTTCCTTAGCAGACAGCTTACAGATCAAAGGTTAAATATCTGCACAGGTAGCCACGTATGTTCACCATATCTTATGTAAAGTGCAGATTTACTGAGCGTCAGAGAAATACATCAATGACTATTCCCCTACCTGTTGCTTTTCCCTTGCAACATGTGGATTCAGTAATGTGACCACACCCTCCCTATTTCTCCTCCAGCCTGCTTTTCCCCTTTAAATACTGAAGTCCTCAAATTATCCTTGGAGAAAGGCACAGACCTGTCTTCTGGGCATGTGTCCTTAACCTTGGCAAAATACACTTCTAAATTGATTGAGAGCTGTCTCAAACACGTTTTGGTTCTCTCTCTCTCTCTAAATATAGAACCTAATATATATATGTATACTCACATACTTATATAGAATCAAATTAGAATTTGCCCATATTCTATTGAGTTGACCTTTATGGATTCGTTTCCTGTGGCTACTGTAACAAACTAACAAACTTGGTGTCCTGAAACAACATACATTTATTTTCTCACAAGTATGGAGGCCAAAAGTCTGAAATCAATTTCACTGGGCTGAAATCCAGAGGTCTCCAGGGCTACACTCCCTCCAGAGACTCTAGGGGAGAATCCATTCCTTGAGCCTTCCAGCTTTGAGTGGCTCTGGCACTCTTTGACTTATGGTCACATGTCTCCAATCTCTGCTTCTGTGGCCCACGTCCTCCTCCTCTTCCATGTGAAATCTCCTCTTCCGGGTTGTAGAGACGCTCATCACTGCATCCAGGGCTGATCCTGATCATCAGGATCACTTCCTCACTTCTAGAAGCTTAATTTAATCACATCTACAAAGACCCTTTTTTTTCATATAAGGCATATGCTCAGGTCCCAGAGATATCTTTGGGGACCATTGTTTAGCCTATAACACCATATGAAATTATTATTTGACTGTTATTGACCTATAAAAATAACTTCAATATGGTAAAACCTAACACTTGCCAGCAAATAACTCAAATGTTCTGTGAAATACAGGTTTCTGACTTTTCTTGAAAGGTGGGAAGATCTGGACACACTGGGTCCCAGTCCTGAGTAGGAACAGAGCTGGATGTTGGCAACGTCTGCTTCTGTTCATGGCTTACCTGTGACTTCCACACCGTTGTCCTGTCCATTTGCAGGACTTACTACCTCGGAATGGGTATCAGTTTGTAACCCTTGACTTTGAAGCCAGGCAAAGTTGCAACATCCTCACTCATTTATAATACAAAGCATCAAGAACACCCTCAAAGGAAAGATATGTTTGATTGGTTCTCATGGTTAATCAGGCAGAGATTGGGGTAGCCTAGAGGTGAGGGCATTCTAAGGAGGTGAGCAAAGCCTGGAACGTGTTAGCTGCTAAGCCACCTCAGGGCACCGGAATCTTCACTTCGTTAACCCTGGACCAGAATCAACTGAATCGGCAGCCGGACCATTCTCCGGGCTTCTGGACGGCATGGGACGTTTGTTCCAACAGCAACTTGCAGACACAAATGATAATGCAAGAAATAATAATTCTCACTGAGGATGAAAATGAAATACGTAATTTTGATTGCTTTTATTGTGGTTTCTAAAATGCTGTTTGAGGAGGTTTCATATCCTAATAATGTCAAACTCTATTATTTTTTGAAATTATAAATTATGCCTGATTGAAAATCTGTAGAGGACTAAATACATTTCATTTCAAAGAGGTAATACACTTTTCAAAAAACATATTGTCAGTCACTAACAAGTGAGTTTAGCTAAGGTCAGGTTGACATTTTTGTAGCTTTTTCATTGAACCAAAGGGAAGAAAAGGGAGCAAAGATATGTGGTTTGTTCTCCCAGGTGAACCGGTGTCTTTGAGAAGTGGGGGAGTTATGCAACTCCCTTGTTTCTTCCTTACCCTCCTTCCTGCTATGCTCTTTCTGTTCTCATGCCTGAAACAAATCTAGCCCATGCTCTGGGGGAAGGGGAAAATGAGGGAGGACAAAGGCTTGATATTTTTAATTAAACTATAATTATTTGGGTTTGAATAATCAAAGCTCTGAGGAGACAAGGTAAGCACCCCCTCAACTCAGAATCCTGGGCAAGAGTACTAAACAGCAAAAGGTCATGGCTATGATTTAATTAACTGTTTTCTCTTGAGAATTATAGTGTGGGTGTTAAGAGTCAAGTTTACAGGTTCTTCTCTGGGAAATAGTAAGACATCAAAGATACAGTTTGCCAAAGCCTTGAGCATGAAAACACATGGTTTTGTCTTTCTTTCTCCTCCATCACACTTTCAGTTACTATCTTACAAGTTTTTTATTCATTAAGTCAACAGGTATTTCACGATTATCTATTCTTGCCTGGCACTGGATATGGTGGTAGAGATACTGCAGTGAAGAGAATTAGAATGGTGGTTCCCAGGGGCTAGGGGAGGGGCAATGGGGAGATTTTATTTCTTCTCATGGAAGAGTTTTAGTTTTAAAAGGCGAAAAAGGGCTTTGGAGATGGATGGTAATGGTTGCACAACAGTATGCATGCATTTAATGCCACAAAACTCTACACTTAAAAACAGTTAAGATGACACATTTTATGCTATGTGCATTTTACCATAATAAAAATCATTGGGAAAACCTTTAAAAATATCCCTTGAAATGTGGAGATTCTATTCCAGTAGGAAGAACAGATAATGAATAATAAGCCAAGGAAGTAAGAGAATAATCTTGTACATCAGAAGACAGGTGCCATGGCGGAGAGTGAAAGGAGTTATGGTGCTGGGGGATGAGTTGCAGCTTTAAGTGGGGTGACAAGATGGACCTCATGGAGAAAGTGGTATCTGTGCGAAGACTTAGAGGAGGGGAGCAAGTGAGCCATGTGGATGTCTGTGGAAAGAAGGAAGAGTGTGTCCTGCAGAGGACAAAGGCCCTGGGGTGGGGAGCACCCTGGGTGTGTTCCAGGAGCAGCCAGGAGGCCATTGTGCCTGGAGGGACAGAGAAAGTATAATAAGAAATAAAGTTAAAGCAGGCGCCTTACAGGCTGTGAGGGGATTTTGATTCTGACTCTAATGAGATGGGATAATATGTGGGATTTTGAGTGGAGAAGTATTACGATCTGATTTGTGTTTAACAGGCTCACTCTAGTTGCTATTTAGGGATTGGATGATGTTTCCTTCAGAGTGGTAACGAGTTGAGGGGGTGCTTACCTTGTCTCCTCAGAGTGGTAACAGCTAAGATCAGATAGGAGGCTGGTACAAAGAGCCTCACAAGAGGGGGCAGTGGCCACCTTAGTGGTAGGACTGGAGGCAGACGCAGTTTTGAAGGTAGAGTCAGAAGAATGTGCCCACAAATATCTTATACTAATTAGAACCAAGAACATTCATTTTCATTGTATTCCAAGTTAATATAATAAAGCTTCAGGGGAAGGACCATGGCACAGAACAACAATAAAATGCTACGCCATCCTGTAAATATAATAAAATGAGCAAAACATGTTTAAAAATGAGAAAACATAATAATAGCACTGAAACTATGCATAGCTCCTATGAAGTGACCTCATTATTCACAGGATCTCTACCATGATGCTCTAAGTGACACTATTTCTCAGCCTCCCCCAACTAAATAAAGGAAACAGTGCCACATGCATTAGTAAATGTTACTGAAAATTCCCTGGGGAAACAGGAAAGAGTATTTATATCTCATGCACAAATTCTAAGAGAGATTTCTTAATTTTATTTTTGCCTATTGATTACAAGATTCTTCATCTTCATTCTCTGACCTCCCCTGATCCTCACCAGGTTCCCTTTACTGTTCTAAAGAGTTAAGGTCTGACTCTTAGCTTAGAATCCCCTCATACAAACAAACAAACAAACAAACAAACAACAACAAAAAGAAAAAACTCAAAAGACAAAAAAAATTAAACACCACACAAAAGCTAATGAGTTGTGCCCTTGCTCCTTAACTGCAGTGACAATCAACTGCTACTCTTATTCAAATATGACTCCAAGCTCAATTCTCTATTCCAAGCAGTTTATTAAAGCATTAACACACCAAATGCAGGTTTCTTCTTGGATTGAAGATACTGCTGCTAAAAAAGTATAACATTTTCTATGTATTGTTATAAAAGGAAGTTTGCAACTTTGTATCATAATTATAGATCATCAAGCACATTGGAAAGTTTCTTCCAGAAATAGAAATAGAAGAGTCCATAAAATGACACAGAGATAGTGGTTTCCTGGAGCCAGCTCATACTGGCTCATGAGAGCCCTTTGTGTACAGCTCTTCCCAACTTCACATTCAGTGATACCGTGTTGGAGCTTGACATCAGCCATGGTGGCAGTGTTTACACTACAGGAACCATAGCACTGCAAATCAAGACTTCTATTTTTTTCCCCTAGAATTGATGTACCAACATACCACTGCATCCAGTTCTTGCTAGAAGAGATGGTAGCAAAAATTATAAAAGCCTCACTTTTACTCCCCAACTTGGAATGAAGCAGATTGAGAAGTCTGAAGAAAAAGTCTAGATAAAAATAGAATAGGAATCAAATATGAAAAGCTGTGTGTTGAGTCCATCTAAATATAGAATGAAAATTAAATGACTTGAGACTTCTGGTTCTTCCAAGATGCAGTAGCCCATTTCTCCCAGGTCTTTGGACACAATACAAAGATACAGAATTTCTCAAAGGTAAAAATAAGGCATGCCCACAACTCAGGATTTGAGGAACGACATGGGATTTGAGGACCAACATGAAGGTGAATTCCCTGGGTCTCCCTAATGCCTCCCACATTCTTCTGACGGAACACTGCAGAGGTCTCCAACCCGACATCATCAGCAGACACAGGTGCATATTCCCCTGGCCAAAAAACTGGGGAAGCGCTGACCCCTATTGACAAAAAATCTGTTTGATAATACCTGCCCCGCTTCTGGTAACACACAAATGGAATAACTGCACCTCCCTTTCTGGGGGTTCAGTGCATTGTGCAGGAACTTTATGTTGCAAAAACCTCACCTTTCACCAAAGCAGGGTGGCATGCTCTGATTCCCCTACCAGGTGGCATCTTCAGGGCTGAGCATGGAGATAATCTTTTCCCACCTGGGAGAAGGAGGTCATGGCAACATGACTTGTGTGAGCAGCTGATCTTACACTTCCTGCCTGGTGGAAGCCGGCCATGCTACACATCCCTAGTCAGGGTATTGTTAATGGAATCCAGTGGGGAGCTGAGGCTTCACCTCCACTTGGCAGCAATGGGATTTGATAAGAGGCTCACTAGGCAAAGGTAGTTACCATTTGGTTTCTCCATCCTCCCTCCTGTGTCAGCAGGGCCCAGTGAAGAGTCTTACTCCAACTTGGCTAAACAAGACTAAACAAGGTGGTGCAAAGCAGGGCTGGTCAGCACACCTATTCTCCACCTCCACCCTGCCCATATGAGTGTGGCCCAGTGGGGAGCTGATCCTTTATCCAATGCAGGATCAAGACAAGAGAAAGTGGTGTGATGCAGCACTCTGCTTCTACCCCCAACCCATCACCATGTCCTGTGGGGAGCAGAAACTCCACGTCTCCCTAAAACCTGTAGGGCTGAATGAGCTTAGAGAAGGCAGAGCTAGTTGTCACTCTGTTTGCCCTCTCCCTGTGGTGCTAGTGCGGAACTGAGGTTCCGGACTTGCCTTTCAGCAGCAAAGCAGTGTGAGTAAGCTCTCTGCTTCCCCCTCCCTGGTGGCAGTGAAGCCCACCAGGGAGTTGATCTCATCCCCCTGCTAAAACGTAACGTGGTATGTGAGTCAGTGCCCCACTTTCCCTAGGAAGGTATCGGGGGGGCTGAACTCCCACACAACACATCTTCATTGAGGCAGTGTGAGTCAGTGCCCCACTTTTGCAAGGGTGGAGTCAGCATTGCTCTGTGTGAAGCTGAACACACTTACCCACCCAGCCCTACTGCTACACTCCAACAAGGGCACTACCTGCTATTAAAGAAAAAAAAAAAAGATTAAATAAATAGGATCCTGTGTCTCTAAATATAATATCTAAAATATCCAAGACATACTTTTAAAAAAATCACTAGTCATGCCAAGAATCAGGAAAATGACAACATGAATGAGAAAAGATAATCAGCAGATGCTAACAATAAGATGAATCCAATGCCAAATAATCTAAAAAGAATTTTAAAGAAGTCATCATAAAATTTCTTCAAAAATCAATTATAAATTTTCTGGAGTTAACGAAAGATTAGAATATCTCTGCAAAGAAACAGAAGTTATAAAAAAAAAAAAAAAGAACCCCATGAAGTTATCAGACAGAAAAATATAATAACTGAAAAAAGACCTTACCAGAGAATACCATCAGTGAACTGGAGGGCAGACAGATAGAATTTACTCAATCTGAACAACAAAAATAAAATTGACTAATAGAAGAGGAACAAAATCCCAGGAACCTGCAGGACAATAACAAAAGATCTAATATACATGTTATTGAAGTCTCAAAAGCAAAGTATATATAGAAAGGTACTAAAAAGGAATTCAGAGTAATATGGTTAAAACATATCCCAAATTTTGTGAAAGACATAACACATTACTTATAGGGAAATGCTAATTTTTTTTTTTTTTTTTTAAAGAAACAGAGTCTTACTATTGCCCAGGCTGAACTCAAATACCTGAGCTCAAGTAATCCTACCACATCAGCCTCCCAAGTATCTGGGACTACAGGTGCACATCACTGGACCCAGCTAATAAAACATTGATTTACATGATAGCAAGTTTCTCATCTGAAACCATGGAGACCAGAGGAAGCTGCACATGTTTCAAATTTGGAAAGGAAAACAATTGTGAGTCTTGAAAATATGTCTGGTAGGCCGGACGTGGTGGCTTACACCTGTAATCCCAGCACTTTGGGAGGCTGAGGCAGGCAGATCATGAGGTCAGGAGATTGAGACCATCCTGGCTAAAATGGTGAAACCCCATCTCTACTAAAAAAAAAAACAAAAAATTTGTTGGGTGTAGTGGCATGCACTTGTAGTCACAGCTACTTTGTAGGCTGAGGCAGGAGACTCGCTTGGAACTCGTGAGGTGGAGGTTGCAGTGAGCCGAGATTGCGCCACTGCACTCCAGCCTGGGCGAAAGAAAAGAAAATGTGTCTGGTGAAAATATCTTCCAGGAATAAAGCAGACATAAAGGCATCTTAAGGCAAAGGAAAACCAAAAATAACTTATTGTTTAAGGGGATTGGTTTATCCCCTTAAAAATGACTAGAGGAAGTTTTCTAAACAGAAAGGAAACAATAATAGAAAATGTGGAACTTCAGAAAGGAAAGAAGAACATTGGAATGAGTAAAAATTGGGGAAAATTTTACAGACTATTCCACGTCACATGCGTTACTTAACTCATATGTGGTTATTGAAGCAAAAATAATAAAACCATCTGATGTGGTATTTAATATATGTAAAGGAAAAAACTCAATATAAATAGATTTTACAGTGGAAGAAGGTAAAGGAAACTAAGCGAAAGCAAAGCTTGAAGTAGTGAAACTCCAATACTAGTAGACTGTAATAAGGTACATATGTATATTATAACATCCAGAGCACTCACTAGAAAACTATAAAAAAACTTTGTATTCAAAATGAGTATACATAAATCAAGATGGAATCCTAAAAATATAAATAAATCACAAGAAGGTAAGAAAACAAAGGAGTGAGAATTAGAGGGAACAAACAGGAGTTAAATCATGAAATGAGAAATTAAATCCTACCTTTTAACAATTGCCTTAAACAGTTTAAATACACTGGTGAAAAACATACTTTGACAGAATGTGGATAAACAATATGCTGTCTATATGAAGTGTATTTATGAAATGTTAATTATAAATAAAAGGATGGAAAAATACCATGCAAACATTTCATTTTTTCAAAACACGGGAATGACCACATTACTAACACATTAAGTAGGCTTTGGAGCAAAGAAAATTACCACAGACAGAGGAATATTACATAATGATGAAAAGATTAATCCATCGGGGGAAAAAAAAGATCCCAAATGTACCAAACAGCAGAACTTCAAAATACACGAAACAAAAACTGATAGAACTGAATGGAAAAATAGGCAAATCTGCAAATATAGTTGGGGACTTCAACAATCACTCAGCCATTGATAGAACTACTAGACAGAATATTAGAAGAGATTTTTTAAAAAAATACTATCAACCAACAGGACTTAATTGGCATATATAGAACAAACCACTCCAACAGCAAAATAAACATTTTTTTCCCAAGTGCCCATGGGATCCTCACCAAGATAAATCATGCCCTGGGCCTCAGTATAAGAATTAAAATCATAGTGAGCATGTTCTCTGAACATCACAAAATCAAACCAAAAATAATAACAGAAAATTAACAGAAAAATCTTCAAACACTTGGAAATTAAACAACACACTTTAAAATAATTAATGGGTCAAAGAGGAACTTTCAAAAGAAACAAACTTAAAAACACTTAACGTAATAAAAATGAAACATACCATATGAAAATGTGTAGGATGCAGCTAAAGCAGCGTTAAAATTAAAATGTATAGCTAAATGCTTACACTAGAAAATAGAAAACCTCCCAAATTAACAAAGTTCCTACCTCAAAAGAATAGAAAAAGATGAGAAAAATAAACCTAATATGAGAAGAAGGAAAGAAATAGTAAAGAGTGGAATCAATAAAACTAAGAACAAGAAAATGATAGAAAATAGAAAATAAAAAAAAGCAATAGAAAGTTGACTTTTTGGGAAAAAAAATTAATTTCTAGCAAGCCTGACAAACATAAAAGCAAAGATGAAACAAATAATCGACATCAGGAATAAAACAGGAGATATTTCTACAGATCCTGCAGCAGTTAAAAGTATAATAAGGAAATACTATAGTCAACTTTTAGCTCATAAATTTGACAACTGAAAACAAATTGCGCCAATTGGACCAATTCCCCAAAAGCCAGAAATCACTAAAACTCAGTAGATATTTTAGGTAAAACAGGTAATTTGAATATTCCTATAAACATTATAGAAATTGAATTTGTAATTTAATATCTCCCGCCAAAGAAGTCATTAGGCTTAACTTGTTTTTACTAGAGAAGTCTACCCAACATTTAAAGATGAATTAACATTAATTTTCCACAATCTCTTTCAGAAAATAGAATAGTAGAAAACACTTTCCACTTATTTTACTAGTCTAGTATTACACAAATAACAAAACCAGATAGTACAAAAAAAGTGAGAGAATACTAAAGTCCAGTATCCCTTATGAACATAGGAATAAAAATCTTCTACAAAGTTTTAGCAAATTAAATCTAGCAAAGTATAAAAATAAGTATATGTCACGGCCAAGTGAGATTTATTCTAAGCATGTAAGTCTGGTACAATCTTTGAAAAACATCAATTGATATAATCCATTATACCAACAATCTAAAAAGGAAAATTATATGGTCACACTAGTTGGCAAAGAAAAGTATTTGACAAAAACCAACACCAATTTACGATAAAATCACTCCACAAATGAAATAGAGGATGAACTTTCTAAACAAAATGAAAAGCATCTATTAAAAAAAAAAAAAAACCCTACAGCTAACATTACACTAAATGATAATAGATTGCATGCTTTACCTCTCAGATCAGCAAGAAGGCAAGTATGTTTGCTCTCACCACTCTTACTTGCTATAGTACTGGAAGTTCTAGCCAGCATTTAAGACAAGAAAATAATTAAAAGGCAGGAAAGGAAAGGAAGAAATAAAATTGTTTCTATTTGCAGATAATTTAATTGCTTACACAGAAAATTCCAAGAAACCTACAAAAAAATAACAACACTCAAACTCTCAGAACTAATAAGTGAGTGCAGCAAGTTTGTAGGATACAAGGTCAATGTGTGAAAGACAACTGCATTTCTATGTACTGTGAACAAGCAAGTGGAGACTAACGTAAAATGCATAATATAATTTTCAATTGCTCAAAAAAATATGAAATACTTAGGTACACATCTAACAAAACATGCATAGAATGTGTATGCTAAAAATTACAAAATACTGTTAAAGTTTTTAAAAGACCTGAATAATTATAGTGGCATACCATGTTCATGAATTGGAAGACTCAGAATGCTAAAGATGTTATTTCTCCACAAACTGACCTACAGGTTTAATGCAATTCCTATAACGGTCTTTTTGGAGACATAGGCAAGCTTATTCTAAAACTGATATAAATAGGTAAAGATCCTAAAAGACTGCAGATAATCTTGAAAAACAAGAATAATATGGGAGAAGTAATTCTTGCGGCAGTAATAAAGAGTGTTGTATTGGTGTTGCATTAGTAGGGAGATAGACATGTAAATTAATGGAACTGATTAGTGAACCCGGAAATAGACCTGCAAAAATATGCCCAACTGGTTTTTTGACAAAGGTACAAAAACAAATCAATGGAGGAAAAGATAGACTTTTCAACAAATGTTGCTGGAGCAATTTCATATCCTAGACTAAGAAAATGAACCTCAACCTAAACCTCACACTTTATGTAAAAGTTAATTCAGAACTAATCACAAACTTAAATGTAAACTCTGGGTTCTGAGCTAAGCAGAAACTTCTTAGACTTGACACCAAAAGCATAATTTATAGAAGGAAAAATTGATAAATTAGACCTCATTAAAATTAAAAACTTTTATTCTATGAAAAACCCTGTTAGAAGGATGAAAAGACAAGCTACACAGAAGGGTAACATTTGCAAATCATGTATCCACAAAAGAACTAGTGTCTAGAATCTATAAAGAACTCTCAAAATTCAGTTGTAAAAAATACCAAAATATTCCATTAGAATATGAGTAAAGGTCTTAAATAGACATTTAACTTAAGATGATAAGATTGATCAACATCATTAACCATTAGGGAAATGCAAGTTAAAATACCAGTGAAGTATCACTATGCACATGTTAGAAAGGTAAGATTTAAAAAATTACAAAATCAAATGACAAATACGGAGACACTAGATTGCTCATATATTGCTGATGAGAATATATTAAATGATTTAACCACTAATACTACTATACAGATACAACCACTGTGGATTAGTACACAGCACTTTCTTATATAACTAGTTACACTTTGGAAACTTTTTTTGAAAGAAATGAAAATCTATGTTAATGCAAAAACCTGTGTGTAAATATTAATAGAAATTTTATTTGTAATGGCCCAAAACAGAAAATAACCCAGATGTCTTTCAATAGGTAAATGATTAAACATACAGTGGTTTATCCATATCATGGAACACTATTCAATGACAAAAAGACACAAAGGATTAATATATATACAGTAACCTGAACTAATCTTCAGAGAATTACGCTGAATTAAAATAGTCAATCCCAAAATGTCACATACTGTATGATTCCACTTATATAGAATTCTTGAAATAACAAAATTACAAGAGTGGAGAACAGATTAGTGGTTGCTTAGGGTCATGGGTGGGGGAAGGAGGATGTGGCTATAAAAGAGTGACATGAATTATTATCATGGTGGTGGAACTGTTCTGTGTAAATGTCAATATCCAGGTTGTGATATTGTTCCATAGCTTAATAAGATATTGCCAATGTGGGAAACTTGTTAAAGAGTACAGGGAATCTCTCTGTATTTTTTTTTAACAAATGTATGTAAATCTCTAATTATCTCAAAGTAAAAAGTGTAACTTAAAAAATTTGATGGAAAAAAATTAAACCACTCTGGGATTATGATTATAGAATAGAACATAAATTGCAAAATAGTCATGAAGAAAAAATAATGTAATTTGGAAATGAGAAGTCTTTAGTGAGGATGAGGAAGAGAGTTTAAGAGCACTAATTTTAGCATTTTTTGTAGAATATAGTCAATTAATTTTAGAACCTTCTTCAAAGAAATAATACATAATAAGGTGATAAACATGTATGGATCAACAACTTTAATTTCTTTTTGTTGTTAAATTTAAGTAAATTAAGACAATTTCTATTTAAAATGCAACATGTGGACTGGGTGTGGGGGCTTACATCTGTAATCCCCTCACTTTGGGAAGCCGAGGCAGGTGGATCACTTGAGGCCAGGAGTTCGAGACCAGCCTAGCCAACATGGTGAAACCCCATCTGTACTAAACACACACACACACACACACACACAAATTAGGCAGGTGTGGTGGTACACACCTGTAATCCCAGCTACTTGGGAGGCTGAGGCATGGGAATTGCTTGAACCTGGGAGGTGGAGGTTGCAGTGAGCTGAGATTGCACCACTGTACTCCAGCCTGGGTGACAGAGTGAGACTCTGTCTGAAAAAATAAAAATAAAAATAAAAATAAAAATAAAAATAACATAACATAACATAACATAAAATAAAATGCAACATGTGTGGTTTGATCCCATGTTGATTATTTCTGTATCTGCCCATTTATCCTGATTTGGGTAATGAATGATGTTTAATTCCTCTTAATAATAGAAATTTAGAGAGAGTCAGATTTAGGATGAATTTTTACTTTGTAATTTTCTGTGACATTTGAATTAGTCATACAAAAATGTCTTACTTTTCCAAAAGAGTCACTGAATAGAGACCAAAATTAAAAAACAATCAATTTTCAAAGTAACAGAAAAAATAAAAATAAACAAAATACCTAGGTGTAAACATAAATGACTTAGAAATAGATATCTCAATCATCTTGATATATTGAAATTAACATAAAAAGAATTTAAAACAGACTAGTTGACTAGTCTGTTCAGGAAATTAGAGGAAAACAATGGAGTTTCATGAGAGATTTAGTATGTTTTTTAAAAGATCAAATAAGAAATTTAGAACTGAAAAATACACATCTGATATTAAGAACTCAATGATGTGTTTAAAGCAAAATAGATACAACCAGACAAGATTGGTAAACGAAGTCAGTGAAAAAATTTCAAACTAAAGTTTAGAGAGAGAGAAAAGGTAAGAACTATAGAAAAAAACCTGTGAGAGCTACTTGGAAAACAGTAGGTATAGTGTAAAATATATGAAATTCGACCAGACGCGGTGGCTTACGCCTGTAATCCCAGCACTTTGGGAGGCCAAGGCAGGTGGGTCACGAGGTCAGGAGATCAAGACCATCCTCTCTAACATGGTGAAACCCTGCCCCTACTAAAAATCCAAAAATCTAGCCAGGTGTGGTGGCGGGCGCCTATAGTCCCAGCTACTCAGGAGGCTGAGGCAGGAGAATGGTGTGAGCCCAGGAGGTGGAGCTTGCAGTGAGCCGAGATTGCGCTGCTACACTACAGCCTGGGGGACAGAGAGAGACTCCATCTCAAAAAATATATATATATAAAAAATATATAAAATATGTATATTGTATACTATGTATTATATATAATATATACTATGTTTATTATATATTATGTGTATACACATAGTATATAATATATAATATATACATATTATGTTATATATTATATATAACATATGTATATTATATATATTATGTTATATAATATTATTTATATATAATATTATGTTATATCTTATAGATAATATACATAGTATGTATATATAATATACATAGTATGTTATATATAATATATAATATATATGAAATTCAAGTCCCAAAAAGCAGCTCAAGTGGGAGTAAAATATTATCTTCAAAGAAGCCACAATTAGATTAACAGCTAATTTTTCAGTAGAAACAATGGAAGCCAGAAGAAAGTAGAATGATATCTCCTACTAGATTAATATATTAAAGAAATAGTTTAAGAAAAAAACAAAATGAGTTCAGAAAGAAATATAGAAATTCAGAGAAAAAAATTTAAAAAACAACAATAGAAAAGGCAAGTGTAAATGAATATTAACTAAACAACACAACAGTGGTAATGTTTTTCTCTGTTTAAAATATATTTAGAATGAGATGCATTATAACCATACATTAGAAAAATGACAAAGCAAATGTACTTAAAGCATTATCAGAAAGGTAGTAAAAGTAATAATTTGCATTATCAACTTAGTAATAAGTACCAATAAGCTAGTCTACACATGCTCATCTACAGAATAGCTACTTAAATAAAAGTAGAAAAGAAAATGTATAACTAATAGAACAATGGAGGAAAAAAATGGAATAATAAAAATAATGGTTTATTAATCCAAAAGACATCAAGCCATGAAAACAAAGGAACAGAAAACCAAGATTAAGATGGTGGTTGTAAATGCAAATATATTAGTAATTAAGTGAAAATGAAATAGTCTTCTGGTTAGTATGTAAAAGAGGAATGATTTGTTTAGATTAGTACACGTAAATTTGAAGGATACATAAGAGTTCATCTTTTTTTTTTTTTTTGGTTTCATTTCAATAAACTAATTTTATCTTAAAAAAAGAGAGAAAGAAAGTGGACTAAATACTCTAATTAAAAATCCCAGGCTGGGGGCTGTGACTCACACCTGTAATCCCAGCACTTTGGGAAGCCGAGGTGGGTGGATCACGTGAGCTCGGCAGTTCAAGACCAGCTTGGCCAACACAGTGAAATCCCTCTCTACTAAAAATACAAAAATTAGCTGGGTGTGGTGGCAGGCGCCTGTAATCCCAGCTGCTCAGGAGGCTGAGGCATGAGAATCACTTTTACATGGGAGGCAGAGGTTGCCGTGAGCTGAGACTGTGCTGCTACTGCACTCCATCCTGGGCAATAGAGGGAGACTCTGTCTCAAAAAAAAAAAACCAAACAAACAACAACAACAAAAAATTCCCAGAGTGTCAGACTGAAGAAAAATAAAAAACTACATATATGCCACTTATAAAACACGCATCTTAAATATTAGTAAAATGATATTTTAAAACACGTCAAACACAAACCAAAAGAAAGCTGAGGTAGGTAGCCCATGCTAGTATCAGACAAATCAGAATTAAGGCAAGAAGGATTTCTGGAGATAAAGCAAGTTATTTCATTATGATAAACATGTCAATCTACCAGGAAAATATAAGAGTTCTAAATCTGTAGAATGTTGTAATTACTGAACATAGCATGACTTCAAGATATACAAAGCAAAAACTGACTCGATTAAAAAGAGAGACAAATCTACAATCATGGTGGGAGATTTATTAAACTTCTCTCCGTAATTAGTAAAACAGACCAAAAAATCAATAATGTTATAGAAGATCTTAACAACATGACTAATAAATACAGAATACTGGAACTGAAACAATGAAATACAGTTTGTTTTCAAGTTACATGAAATATTTACCAAAATTTCTAAGAAAAGAGTAAATACATAAGGGTTTAAAACATACAATGTAAGTTTCCATTTCAGCAGCCAGGAAAAGAATAGCAAAAGAAATTCAAAGGAAGTAGATGGAAGAGCATAATAAAAACACAAATTAGTGAAATAAGTATAAAATAAAGAAAATATACAGAGTCAACACTAATTCTTTGAAAAAAATTAATGAAGATGATAAACTTCTAATGATACTGATGAAGAAAAAAAAGTACTAGTAACAAGAGTAAAATAAGAACTTCTGTGTATATCCTACAACTATTAGAAAGATTATAAGAGGATAGTCCAAACAATTTCACTTCATTAAATTTAAAAAATTTAGATGCAATGGACAAATTCCTCAACAAACAAGAGTTGTCAAACCTGACCCAAGAAGAAACAGAAAATCTAAATAATGTTTAAAAATTTTAAAATAAATTGAGTAATATCCTTGCCAGAAGGAAAACTCCAGGCCCATATGGTTTCATCCGTGAAATTTTCCAAATATTCAATGAATAAATAATACCAATCTCATATAAGCTCTTGCCAACCAAAGAAAAGATGGAGCACATCCAAACTTGTTTTCAGAGGACAGTTCAATTTTTTTTTTTTTTTTTTTTTTGAGACGGAGTCTGGCTCTGTTCCCCAGGCTGGAGTGCGGTGGCGCCATCTCCGCTCACTGCAACCTCCGCCTCCCGGGTTCACACCATTCTCCTGCCTCAGCCTCCTGAGTAGCTGGGACTACAGGCGCCCGCCACAGCGCCCGGCTAATTATTTTTTTGTATTTTTGTAGAGACGGGGTTTCACCGTGGTCTCGATCTCCTGACCTTGTGATCTGCCTGCCTTGGCCTCCCAAAGTGCTGGGATTACAGGCGTTGAGGACAGTTCAATTTTGATACAAAACCCTGACAAGGATCCTAGAAGGAATATTGCAGACCAATGTCACTCATGAACATAGACATGAAAATCTTAAATAGAAAATTATACATGAAAGAAATTACTACATAAGGGTGGTTTAACATTTAAAACATTAACCAGTATAATTCACCACATTAACAGAAAATAGAAAATTATTTCATAATTCTTATTGGAAGAAAGAAAACAATGAAGAAGGTTCAATACCCACGATTTTCAAAAAATCCTTTTAACAAACTAGAAATAGAAGAGTTCTTCTTTAAGTTGAAAAAGATTTCCATAGAATCTTACAGTAAACATTATACTTAATAGTAAAATATGAAAAATGCTTGCCCCTGAGATGGAATAAAACAAAGAAGCTCAGTTTACATCTTCTCTTATTCAACTTACACTGGAGATTCTAGCAAGTATAATCAGGCAAGAAAATTAAGTGGCATGTCAAAGATTGGCAAAGAAAAAAATACTCTTATTATTTAAAGATATTATAAGTATGTACATAGAAAATTCAAAAGAATCTGCAAACAATTAGAATTTAACTTAGCAAGGTGACTGGATAAAAGGTCAATATAAAAATGGTTTGTTTCCATACAAGAAACAAATAGACAATTAAAATGGTAGAATCTATATACTATTCAAATTAATGTTTGCAAGGTAAAAAGGAAAATTATAAATAGAAAATTAAGGGAGCATCAATGTGCTTAGAACTAAATGCAACAATATTTGTGAAAATCTGTGCGCTATAAACTACAAAACATTATTGAAGGAAATTAAGATCTAAATAAATTGAACATATGCCATATTTGTGGACTGGAAGACTCAATATTATAAACATGCCAATTTCTCTAAATCTTATCAACAGATTCATTTCAGTCTTAAAATCCCAGCAGGGGTGTGTGCAGGCGTATCTACCTGTGTAAATTGAAAAGCTGATTCTAAAATGGATATAGAAATGTAAATGGGCAAGAATTATTAAGGCATTCCTGAAGAGCAAAAAAGCTGGAGGACCCATACAAACAGACATCAATATTGTTATCAATCTATGGTGATTAATACAGTGTAATACTGACACAACAATAGACACACTGGCTAGTGTAATAGAAGAGAGAAGCCATAAACAGACCTACACATATTTGATGTCCTGGTTAATGACAGTGACATTGCAATAAATCGAGAGAAGAATGGGCTTTTTAATAAATGGTGTTGTGTCAACTGAATATCCACACAGAGGAAAAATAGATCTTGACTTTTATTTCACCCCATACACAAAAATCAATTCCAGATGGATTGCAGATGAAAATATGAATGGTATAACAATAAAACTTATAGAAAAACGTCTTCATGATTTAGAAGGATGTCTTCGTGATTTCTTAAATGTAATACAAAAAGTACTAGTCATAAATGAAAAAATGTTGATATACTGGACCACATTAATAATACAAACTTTTGTTTTATGAAAAGATACTATTATGGGAGGGAAAAGATAAGCCACAGAATGGAGTTACAAATTTGCAAAACAAGGAATTCATGTGCATAATAGATAAATAGATTGTATGTATTTTATATATCTTTATATACATATATGTATATATTAATCCCAGTAATCAATAAAAAGGCAAGAAAAAAACAATAGAAGAAAAGAGAAAAAGACTTTTACAACCCTTTACAGAAAAAGATACCCAAATGGTGGATAAACATATGAAAAGGTGCTCAACTTCATCAGGCATCAAGGAAATACAAAAGTAAAACCACGATACAATACTTCAACATACCCACCAAGGTGAAACTCCATCTCTACTAAAAATACAAAAAATTAGCCGGGCGTGGCGGCAGGCACCTGTAATCCCAGCTTCTCAGGAGGCTGAGGCAGGAGAGTCTCTTGAATCCGGAGGATGGAGGTTGCAGTGAGCTGAGAACATGCCACTGCATTCCAGCCTGGTGGACAGAGTAAGACTCCCTCAAAAAAAAAAAAAAAAAAAAAAAAAGAAGGAAGGAAGGAAGGAAGGAAGGAAGGAGACTATTTGCAGTAGCTCAACATTAAAAATAACCTGAGTGTCCATCAAAGCTGGCTAATCTGAAGATGAGTCTTGGACCCATGAAACAATAACTCTCCAATTTAACCATCCCCCAGCCCCTGGAAACCACCATTCTGCTTTCTGTCTCTATGAATTTGAACTGCTCTAGGTGCCTCATGGCTCCACCCAGAAGTGGAACTCTTGGATCATACGGTAATTCTATCTTTAATTTTTGAGAAACCATCATATTGTCTTTCACAGAGGCTGCACCATTTTACATAGAATAATTTAGAGTAAGCTTTTAAGTGAAAAGGAAACTTAAGATAGAAGCTGAATTCAGTTGAAGAAAAACAAAGAAAATTACGTTTATTTTCCACACCTGTGTTTGTCAACTGAAGCAATGCACCCCTGCTATAGTAGTTTGAATCATGGATTCTGCTGTCTACCTTCTGAAGTTTGGTTGTAATAACGTGCCCCTTATTATTTTCTCATCTGCAGAATGCCTAGAAGGATGACTAGCAAGAATCTGTCACTTTACATCCTGTGCCTCCACGTGATAGAAATGCAGGCATTTATTTCCTTTTCATGGGCTGAGAAGTAAGCAGCAGCAGCTTTATTTATTTATTTATTTATTTATTTATTTATTTATTTATTTTGAGACGGAGTTTCGCTCTGTCGCCCAGGCTGGAGTGCAATGGCACTATCTCAGCTCACCTCAACCTCTGCCTCCTGGGTTCAAGAGATTCTCCTGCCTCAGCCTCCTGAGTAGCTGGGATTACAAGCATGCACCACCACAACCGGCTAATTGTGTATTTTTTTAGTAGAGACGGGTTTTCACCAGGTTGATCAGGCTGGTCTTGAACTCCCGACTTCAGATGATCTGCCCGCTTCGGCCTCCCAAAGAGCTAGGATTACAAGTGTGAGCCACTGCACCCGGCCGTAAGCAGCAGCTTTAACCAGGGACATGTATTTTTATCACCCCCCTCTAGCTCTTCTCTTCATGGACATCATTACAGCATTGTCCATTACTCACTAGCCTTTCTGCTCTCCATTCCATGCCACCTTGTGCTGCTGGGATCATCTTCCCAGAACACAGCCACAATCAGATCACATGCTATCATGTGTTACAAAGCATGCAGTACACGCTACCACACAGTCATATTACAGGTCATCATGTGCTGCATGGCACGCAGTACACACTGCCACACAGCCATATCATATACCATCATCATGTATCACATGTCACACAATAAATGCTTCTGTTTTCTTAGATTCTGTATTTGTCTATTAGGCATCCATTCACAACAGGGCCAATTATTTAACGTTTTTTTAATCTTCTCTATTCTTAATGCTCTGGCACTTGGGGGCCCTACAGACCCAGGGAGAAACTGCCCTTGCGAAGGAAGGCCAATTCTTAGAGATAGCAAAGGACTCAGGTTGGAGCGCACCTTTCATAGGCAAACTAAGTAATCCGTTATCTATTCCCCCAACTGCCTCTCTATCTAAAGCTCACACGCCAAGCCCATATTTCCCATGCCCTAAATCATCTCAGGACTAGGTACCCAGCAACTAGAGAAGTCCCTGGAATTATTCAAACTGGCCAATCCTGAACTGTTCCCCAGGGAAGTCTCAATAAAGGCTCTGGCTTCTGCCTTCTACTCATGCTTTTCTGCCTCCTGGCCAAACCTGGTGCTCCTCCGTGGCCCTTTATGGTGGACTGTGCTTCTTGTTTCAGTGGGAACTGTGAGTAACATTGAATTTTTCTTTCAATAGCATTGACCTGTTCATGTTGTCATTCAGTCATCCCTCCATGAATAAAATCCCAGGTATAACTTTAATACAATCCTACCACATAATCAAATCTCACACTATATCACACTTTACATGGTCCATGTATTGCCTGGTCATGTCACCTGCTATCATCGCATGTCACAGAGTGCACACTACAACATGCCATACCACATGCTATCATATATCACATGGCACACAGCACACACTACTCCATGATCATACGACATGCCAAAACTATAATCACTCCACCACCGTAAAGGGTGCATCCCATCCTCCTATTAATATATTAAGTGTGGATTTTCTGCCAGGTAATTCCATCTAAGTGAGGATGTTTCATTGCAAGACACAAATCCAGAATCAAAATGTCTTAAACAACAAGGATACTTAGTATTTTCCATACCTAGTTACCTTAATTTAGAGAAGAGGAAACCGGGACTCAGAGGTGTTAACTGACTTGCCCAACACACACACACACACACACAAATGCTGATAAGTGTCCAAGTCATGACTTTCAACTCCATATTCTAGGTCTCCAAAGCCCTTACTATGGAGACTCCATATCTGCCTTGCTCCACACCCGCCTTACTCCGTACCTACTTTGAGCTTCCTGGTTTGAAATTTTCTTTGCCTTCCCCATTTCTTATTCTAAGAGGTCACAGTGAGGGAGCTCTTGCTAAAAGTCAAAACTGACACTTTTTCAATTTTGAGCCAGTGAATCAAAAATTGTATATGGTGCATTTTGGGAAATGTTTAAAATTCCATGGTCTGGTTCTTGCCCTCAAGGAACATCCAGACTGGTGTGAGATACAAGGCATTGAAGCTTAGGCAATCTCTGGAGATCCCTAAAATGGGTTCAGTCTGTAATTGTGCAGAGCAGAGGAGAAGCTGGGGTGGGCTGCAGACCACCTAGACCTTGCAGCTGGGTAGGATTTTCGTGAGTGAGTGAGGAGCATTCAAAGTGAAAGTTGCATCATAAGCAAGGGCAGGGAAGCAGGAATTTATGGAAAAATTAGTAGATATTAAATAAGAAATCCTCCAAATGATTGGCACCCCCCTGCTCTCTTCTCTTCATACTCCCACCTGTCCTTTGCTATAAGGAAAGAGGTATGAATGAGCTAATAGTGCAACTACACTTTCTTTTTCTTGAGAATTCCCTCTGAGCCCCCTGCCTGCCATTTTCTCTACAATCACAATCTCTTGCTGTCTATTGACTTCTTCCCTTTAGATGCATGTAAACATCCTTAAATCGCTCCTACCTTAAAAAAAAAATGCTCTCACCCACCTGCTTCCATCTTTCTCTTCCCTTCACAGCCCAACTTCTTCACAGAGCAGTCAATGCACTGAATTCCACTCCTTACGTCTACCTTCCACCCACCACAGCCTGAATTTCATCCTTGTCATGCCTTTTCACATTTTCACCGGGATTGTCAAAGGTTTCCATTGTCCAGTCGTTTCTGCCCTTGATCATGCAGCATTTGGTGCTGGCTCTGCTCTCACAGGGAACCCTTTTCTGGTTCCTCGAATCTCACCCATTCCTGGTTCCTCAAATCTCACTCATTCCGGGTTTGGCACTCATTCTCCTTCTGGCGTCCTTTGGAAAATCCTCCTCCTCTGCCCCTCCTTAAATGCCAGTGCTCTTCATGATGCGGACCTGGACCTTTCATCGCTGTGCATGCTGTACCAGGGATCACCAACCCCTGCTTTGACTTCAATTCCTGTGAGTCTCAAATTTGTGTCTTTGGTCCAGAGCTTTCTCCTGAGCTTCCAATACTAACAGACATCTGTACTAGTTCATTTTCACGCTGCTGCTAGAGACATACCCGAGACTGGGTAATTTATAAAGAAAAAGAGGTTTAATGGGCTCACAGTTCCATGTGGCTGGGGAGGCCTCACAATCATGGCAGAAGGAAAAAGGCATATCTTACAAGCAGCAGGCAAGAGAGAATGAGAACCAAGTGAAAGGGATTACCCCTTATAGAACCAGCAGATCTCATGAGACTTACTCACTACCATGAGAACAGAATAGGGGAAAGAGCCCTCATGACTCAATTATCTCCCACCGGGTCCCTCCCACGATATGTGGGAGTTATGGGAGCTACAATTCAAGATGAGATTTGGGTGGGGACACAGCCAAACCATATCAACTTCTTACCAGGGTGTTGTCCCCCAAGGCTGTCAAACTCAACATATCTGAAAACAAGTTGACCATCTCTTTCCCCTAGCTCCATGCCTGCTCCCCTGCTTCTACAAACAACTCTACTACCCTCCTCGAGCCAGAAACCTGGGCCTAGCCCTCAATCTTCCTGTCACTGCCCACAGGCAATCGGTGACCACCTCTCACGGACTCTAAATGTCAAGCACACATATCCCCACTGTTCTCTCGATCCCTCCTGCCACCACCCTGGTGACACCACCATCATCTCTCTCTCATCTGGATAATGGAGGCAACCTCTTAACCGAGCTCCTTGCTTCCATTCTTCCTCCCTCACAGCTGTTTCTCTGTACTGTAGCCAGAATGCACTTTCAAAAATTCAGATGTGGTCCTGTCACTCCCGTGCTTAAAATCCTTCAGTGGCCCTTAGGCTATCGCTTTTCCCCAGGTGACCTGGCTTGCCTCTCCTATCTCATCTGTGACCATATTCCCCTCACATTCTTAGCGCTGTTCTTCCAGAATGTCTTTCATTTCTAGAGTGTCTCATTCTCTCTATTGCCTTTGAGTCTATGGAGATGCTGGTTCCCCTTGTCTGCAACACTCTGCCTCCCAAATGCTTTCCTTGATATTTTGAGACTGGGAGAAGTGCCCTTCCTGTCTTCTGTATGGCATCCTTTGCTCCCTTTGCATACCATGCATCAAATCTGTCTGATTTGACTCAAGACTGTGAGCTCCACGAGGTTTAAGACCATGGCTAATGTTTCAATTGCCAAGTCCCCTGGATCTAGCATTGTGCTTGGCACACAACTGGCATTCAGATTTCCGTTAAACAAAGAAAAAAATTGTATGCAATGACTTTGACACGATCCTTTTCTTTCTAGGTTCATTGATGAAGGGGGCTAAAGATGATAAATTGACAGTTATAAGAATGTATAACTTCTTGTATCTTCTATGAAGAGAAAAACCCTCGTATGAGAAAACACCTGAACTTGGAGTTCTGGCTCAGAATTTAAAATTTTCAATCTAATGTTATAGACACATAGAATATTTGTGCTGAAAGGACCATCAGATATCGCCATTACCCAACCTCCTGATTTTACATATGAGGAAATTGACATGTAAGTTGTCCGAATCTGTAATGAACCTAAGCTAGAACCGAAGTCTTTGGGGTTTCATGGCTACACACAGTGAAGCCACAGAGTTTCTCAGTCTCATGGCTCTTCCCACAGCTGGGGTTAGCACCATGCTCCAGTTCCAGGCAGGAAGTCAGCCTGTACACACAGCTGTTGCCACTGACCACATCTTGTTTTCCTCCCCGGACCTACCCTGAACTCAGAGTACCTGGGAGGCTGCTTTTCTCTGAAACAACCCACATGCAACCCAGGTGAAAGAAATTAATCCGCCACAATTTTCTGTCATCGCTCCCCATAAAGACAGCATGCTCATCTATCAGACTTGGGAGTCTCCCATCTTTTTGTGCCAAAGGGTAACACTAAAATCCTTTCTCCCTAATCTCATGCTGCTGCCAGAATTATTATTATTTTTTTTTTTGTAAAATGATGTTCTTTCCAGATGCCTGTTTATCGTTATCAGATGGTTCTTTCATAAAATGTCCATGTGCTCACATTGCTCTCCTAGGTGCTATTCAAAGTACACAGGAAAATTAGTCAACGCTGCTCCAGTGACAGAAATTTTAGAACTCACACACAAACAAGCTGTCTATAGGCTACGTGCACTTAGCGTAGGGCTGCTCAGACCTGGGCTAGTACTCAGAGGTTTTTGTTGCTCTTACAAACAGGCACTTAGTTCTGGGGAGGAGATAAAGAAAGGAAGAGAGCTCCCGCGTTTACCCCTAAGGTCAACTACTTCTCTCTGCCTTACATGAGTGACAAAGAGGTGAGATTACCCAGAAGACAAATACAGCATGGGTGGGGGTTAGGTGGTTCCAGGGAAGGAAGAGGTGGCACAGAGAGGAATTGGGGAGGTCCCTTTAAAAAAAAAAAAAGCTGGGCACGGTGGCTCACACCTGTGATCCCAGAACTTTGGGAGGCCGAGGCAGGTGCATCACCTGAGGTCAGGAGTTCGAGACCAGCCTGGCCAACATGGTGAAACCCTAGCTCTACTAAAAATACAAAAAACTATTTTTTTTGTATTTTTACAAAAAAACTACAGTGTGATGGCACACACCTGTAATCCCAGCTACTTGGGAGGCTGAGGCAGGAGAATCGCTTGAACCTGGGAGGTGGAGGTTGCAGTGAGTCGAGACCGCGCCACTGCATTCCCGCCTGGGCAACAAGAGTAAAACTCTGTCTCAAAAACAAAGCAAAACAAAACAGAAACCATTTTTTTTTTTTTAGAGCAGTTTTAGGTTCACAGCAGGGGAGGCACTTTTAAGAGAAGAGTGAGAAGTCAGACACTGAGTTAAGATTCCATTTCCCTGATGAGAACACATGGACACATAGAGGGGAACAGCACACACTGGGGCCTATGGGAAGGTGGAGGGTGGGAGGAGGGAGACGATCAGGAAAAATAACTAATGGGTACGAGGCTTAATACCTGGGTGATGAAATAATAGGTATAACAAACCCCATGACACAAATTTACCTATGTAACAAACTTGCATATGTATCCCTGAACTGAAAGTTAAAAAAAGAAAATAGATTCCATTTCCCATGCCAGGCAGGTAGCAGGTGTGTGGAGCAGAGAGAGGCATATGCCCTTGGGCACCAGCTATTAGGGCACAGGAAAAATATCCATCTGCCGACACCAGCCGTGCAGTGGCACTGTCTGGAGAGAGAAGGTACAAACCCTCTACCTTGCCATGGAATCTCTGTCTGCCCACTGTGACTCATGTAGAGCAGAGGTCAAAAAACTACAGAACAGTTCAAAGGCCAAAGCTGGCCCCTGCAGCCTGTTTTTTTGTTTGTTTGTTTGTTTGAGACGGAGTCTCGCTCTGTCGCCCAGGCTGGAGTGCGGTGGCCTGATCTCAGTTCACTGCAAGCTCCGCCTCCCGGGTTTATGCCATTCTCCTGGCGCAGCCTCCCAAGTAGCTGGGACTGCAGGTGCCCGCCACCTCTCCCGGCTAGTTTTTTTATACTTTTTTAGTAGAGACGGGGTTTCACCGTGTTAGCCAGGATGGTCTCGATCTCCTGACCTTGTGATTCGCCCGTCTCGGCCTCCCAAAGTGCTGGGATTACAGGCTTGAGCCACCGCGCCCGGCCTGCAGCCTGTTTTTATTCGACCAGAGAACTAAGAATGGGTTTTATATATTTAAATGGAATTTGAAAATAACAACCAAAAAGACATCTTTGTGCTCCCCCGACCAAGGCTAAACTATTTACTTTCTGTCCTTTTACAGAAAAAGTTTGCAGACCCTGGTGTAGGGGAGCAGCCTGTCTGGATGACCCTGAGGAGTGCTATGTTGGTTTTTGCACTGGGGAAATTTCCGTTTATGGAATTGCCTTGATGGTTTTGGGCACTGATTCCCTCAAGGCTGGGCAAGGGTAGACCCTGGTCTCTAAAGGTGTAGGGGAAGCCTCAGTCCCTGGAAATCTACTGCCCACTATTGACCTCATGGGAATTTCAGGGTTATTCCAATGTTCAAGATTGGCTTGTAAATACATGCTTACAGGGTATTTTTTTAATTAATATTTTTCAACTGAAAGACCAATATGTGCCTTTTTTTTAAAAAAAAAAAAAAAAAGGAGAGGTTAAACAATGAAAATAGTCATCCTTCCACCCTAGGCTCCCAATTCAAAAGAATTAATATTGGAAGTTTCTTGTGTATTCTTTGTGAGTGTGTCCATGTGGGTCTCCTTTTACTTTATACAAATAGGAGCAAGTTATACCACTGTCCTGGCTCTTGTTTTCTTGATTTTTTAAAAAACTTAGTAATATAATGAAAAGATCTTTTCATATCAGAAAGTACAAATCTGGCTTCTTTTTCATAGCAGCATAGTATTCCTTTGACTGAATGAAGCACGTTTGAATTAGCTATTTTCTTATTAATAAGAGTTTAATCATCTTCAGGGTTTGTCTGTTACAAAACTACTGAATTTCAAATCCTTATACATATAGCTTTGTGCAAATTAGTGAATGTAACTAGAAAATAAATCCCTAGATGTAGAATGGCTGAGTTAAGTGGTGCATAGATTTTAGATTGGATACACACTGACAAGCAGCCCTCCAAGAATGGTGCACCAACTCACACTCTCACCAACAGTCAGTAAGAGATCCTTTCCCCAGTGTATTTCTTAAGCACTAAACCTTATTATTACCACCAATTTGCTAGGTGAAAATGTTATACCATTGTTGTTTTAACTTGCAGCTAAAATTATGAATGAAATCAAGTGTATATTTTCAGTTATTACTATCTAAATTAGGCTGCAGTCCTAAATTAGCTTGTAATACCAGCACTTTGGGAGGTCAAGGCTTGAGGACTACTTGAGGCTAGGAGCTTAAGACCAGCCTGGGCAACATAGTGAGGCCCCCCCCCCCGATCTTACAAAATAAAAATTAAAAAATTAGCCAGGCATGGTGTCATGCATCTGTAGTCCTAGCTACATAGGAAGCAGAGACAGGAGGGTGCTTGAAGCCCAGGAGTTTGAGGCTATAGAGAGTTGTGATTGTACCACTGAACTCTAGCCTTGTAGGCAACAGAGTAAGACCCTGTCTCTGAAAATATAAAAAAATTTTAAAAGTTACATAAATAAATAAAGAGCTAGTTTAGCCTAATGATTAAGAAGTGTGAGTTCTGGAGGCAGGCTACCTAGGTTCAAACCCTAGGTATATTACTTGTTAGTTCTGTTGTTTAGTGCAAGTTATTAATACTTATTTCTCCATGTCTTTAAAATGAAGATGAAGATAACAGTATTCGTCATAGAGATTTGTAAAGATTATGTGATTTGATGAAACATAAATCCCTTAGAACAGAAAGTGCTCAATAACTATGAGTTGTCATTTTTTATATTTGTTTTTATGAGATATGCCAGTTTATGCTTTTGTTCATTGATGTGTTTGGGTTTCTCTTTTTAACATCTCTCACATCTTGTGCACACACTTTCCAGAATACAGGCTGCACAAGAAGAAGGACTTTATCTGTTTTTTTTACTCACTGTATCCCCAAATCAATGCTTGGAATTTTGCTGATACATAGTGGGCAAACAATCAGTATTTGTTACATGAATGGAGACGTTGTTAAATCATGATACATTAAGGAAATTAGACCCTTTGACTGTCAACGTAGGTTGCAAATAACTTGTTTCTCACTGTGCCGTATTTCTTTGGCTTTGCTATGTTTATTTTTTGCAATGTAAAAGTCTCATACATTTTTTCATAGTTAAGGATATCATTCTTTGATTCATTTAAAATATATTTTGCTATATGGTGTGAGGTAGTGCTCCAACTTAAAGTTTTCTGCCTTGATGTGATTTTAAGAACACTTGGCTGTGCCTCTGCCCAGAATGTTCCCTGCATGCTGATTGTCCATGAAATCCCACTGCATGCATTTTAAGCTTTAATTCCGAGGCTCTGGTCCATATTCCTTTGAAGTGGTCTTAACATTGTGGGCTCTCAGACTTTTGTATAGACAAATTCATAGGCTATTCCTGAAGTAAGTTTTACTATGAGGAAAAGATGGAACAGTTGTGACCACATAGAACACTGGTTGGTGTCTAGAGGGAATATGGCATCAGAGAGTCAAGTGTTTTGGGAGAGGATGTTGGAAATTCCACTGATGAATTTTGCTTATTTCACATTAATTCTAGTACTGATTTAATTAGAATATCTTGCTTTTGAGGTAGATGCAGTTTTGTTTTGGGGTTTTCTTACATAATTCAAGCATGTCAATTCTGAACAACATGTCAGTCTTTGAGATTGGAGGAGATGAGACAGTCCAAAGCTTGTCCAAATATTTCTGAGAATTCCTAGGAGTCTGAAGTTCTCCTGCTTCTTTGGTCTTTTCACCTCTGGCTTGTTCATCATTGTCTGTGGGATGCCTCACGTGAACCCCAGTGGAAACACAGATCCTTCTTTATTGTCACTAACCAAGAATCAACAGATACTTCTTACTCCAAATATTCTTGGGGTTAGTGGCATTTACTGAATAGTTTTTTGGGTTAGCCTTTGTGCCACCACATTGGTGCCATTTTTCTTTTTGTTCTAAACCCTATGTCTCTGCTCCTTACCCGCTCTCCACTGGATTGGTCTAAGACCTTGCAGTGTTTCTCCCTCTGTTAAGACAAGTAGTGCCCCCCACCTGAAACTTCGCCCAGCAGGAAGGGGAGAGAGTGTGTCACTTGTAACTCTACACAGCATTTTTCCAACAAAGACAATTTTGTACCTGGGTGGAAATCTGGTTCCAGCTGTTAAGGTCACAAAATGTTCTCTACCCTGTTGCATTTACAGTTCATCCTTTAACAACGTGGGTTTAAACTGTGTGGGTCCATTTATATATGGATTTTCTTCACCTCTGCCACTCTTGAGACAGTAAGATCAACTTCTCTTATTCCTCCTCTTCCTCAGTCTATTCAACATGAAGATAATGAGGATAAAGACCTTTATAATGTTCCACTGACACTTAATGAGTTATATATATATATATTTTCTTTTTATGACTTTTAAGTAACCTTTTCTCTAGCTTACTTTATTATAAATCATATAGTATATAATACATATAACATACAAAATATGTATTAACCAACTGTTTGTATTATTGGTAAGGTTGTTGGTCAACAGTAGGTTATTAATAGTTAAGTTTTTGTGAAGTCAAAAGTTACACGTGGATTTTTGACTGGGAAGGGGAGTTGGTGTCCCTCTGACCCCCACGTTGTTCAAGGGTCAACTGTGCATTGCATTTAACCAAGTCCACAATTGCTTTCTCTCATCACATTCCAACTACAACCACACATGGACATCCACATGCACACACTTCTCTCCTTGGTCCTCCTTTACATATTACAAAACATCTTAACAAGCAATATTAAAGCCAGATATATGAAAGTAATTGATAATCTTTATGATATGGCTGAGTTTTTACTGTTTCATTGCAGTGCAATAGATTAGACAGACAGGTCCTAGACTAGACTCAGAAATTAGAATTGCTTACTGGGTAGAGCAGGCCTTAGTGGTCCCTTAACATTTTGAAGTCCTAGGAGAAAGTCCAGACTAGCGGACAAAAGGCAACAGATGGAAGGAGATAGTCTAATCCTTCCTCTAGCATGGGGGAGTCTACAGAGACTCACTTACACAATGTCCCAAAAAGTGAGCAGAGACTGATGACAGAGAATTCAGAGGCTAATCACACATGAGTGAATTCATCTGGGGTTCTCAGCTAATAGGTATTTAGTTATCTAAACTGCTAATGGTGGAGTGACACTGAAATCTTTTTGCAGGGAATGGGCCTGACCAATGGGCAGAACTGCTCCCCTGAAAACAGGGTGAAGGAGGCTGATAAAATGACTATGGTATGCAGCAGGCTACTAAAACAAGAAAATGGGGAAGACTTAAATGGAAGGTGGTATTGTTTGGCTGTGTCTCGACCCAAATTTTATCTTGAACTGTAGCTCCCATAATTCCTACGTGTTGTGGGAGAGACTCAGTGGGAGATAATTGAATCATGGGAGCAGTTTCTCCCATACTGTTCTCAACATAGTGAATAAGTCTTATGAGATCTGATGGTTTGACAAGGGGTTTTCCCTTCCACTTGATTCTCATCCTGTCTTGCCTGTCACCAAGTAAGATGTGCCTTTCTCCTTCTGCCATGATTGTGAGGCCTCCCCAGCCATGTGGAACTTTGAGTCCATTAAACCACTTTGTTTTTGTAAATTACCCAGTTTGGGGTATGTCTTTTTCAACAGCCTGAAATTGGACTAATACAGAAGGTAAACTTGATCATGAATCTCTGGCCCACCACCTATTTTTGTAAATAAAGTTATATTGGAACACAGCTACTCCCACTCTATTGCATTTTGTCTCTGGTTGCTTCTGTGCTCTCAGAACAGAATCAAATAAATTGCAACAGAGGCCATGTGGCCTACAGAGCCTAAAGAGTTTATTATCTGGTTGTTTGCAGAAAAGGTTTGCTGACCCCTGCTCTAGAATGTGAGTTCCTGGGAGCAGCGTGTTCTGCCCATTGTTTCCATGTCTATTCCCAGCCCTCACAGTGGTCCCTAGCACATAGTAGGTACTCAATCAACATTTGTTAAGTGAATGAATAAATGAGAAAATGAACAAATGAACCCACAAATATTAGAAGTCTCTCACTTTCCAAGTTCTTTCTGATTGGTCCTGGAGACCAGGGGTCTCTCACAGTTGTGGAGACAGCAAGTTTCTCAGAGAACATACGAGAAGCTGAAGATCATTTTGCAGACGAAAACAGGTTTTCAAATGTCCGTAACTACTTTACCAGTAGAAACTTCCTCTGCGTGTCTATTTCTAGAAATTAAGCCCAATTTTAAATCTGCAGAATTAGCAAAGTACTCTGATAGTTTTCACTAATGAATTCTAATGGTTAATTATGCTTAGTCTCTTAATGGTTTTCTTCCTCCATCAGGGCCTTCCACGCTGGTTCTGCTCAGAGGGCACAAAATGATACCTACTGATTGTATTTCTTAAAAAAAAAAAAAAAAAGCTTTGAGTTTGCTGCAGGTATCTTTTCTTGTTTTTATTGATCCTCCTCATTTTCACTGATAACTAAAAGCTGAAACGAAAAGAATATAAGCATGGAGACTGCTGGACGTGTTCGGGTTTCAGTTTTTAAATGCCTACTGCTGACTTTTCACAACCTGGGTGAAGGTTGGTATTAAGTGACCTCCCACAACACCAACCAAAGTGTCTAAAGAATAAAGATAAAGACCTCATTCTTAGGATTTTAGTGTGCAAGGCCTCTAAGAAGAACTTGACAAGGGTATCACAAGCCCACTGAAGGTACCCAAGCTGCTTAGCAAGAAGCACCCTGCTGGGGTGAGCATGTGTTAAAGAACCTGGATTCCTTTGTTGGCCATTTCCCTCCAGGATTACTTTCTTAAGGAAGAAGTGAAATTATGCAATGAGAAGTCTTCAAACCCTGTAACTGTTGTTACCTCTTGTCTTAGTCAGTTCAGGCTGACTAAGGCACATAGGCTCAGTGCCTTAAACAACAGAAGTTTCTTTCTCAGTTCTATAGGGTGGAAGTCTTAGATCAAGGTGCTGGCATACTAGGTACACGGTAAGGGCCGTCTTCCTAATTTACGGATAGCAACTTCTCATTGTATCCTCATGTGGCGGGATCATGTCTCTCGTGTCTCTTCTTATAGGGGCAATAATCCCATTCATGAGAACACTCTCTTGACCTTATCATCTCCCAGAGGATGCACATCCAAACACCATCACATCTCAACTTATGAATTTTAAGAGGATGCAAATGTTCAGTCTATATAGCACCACAGATTTCCTTATCTATGATATAGTATTTTCATCTGGGATTTAAAATACGCAATTTTGAACAGAGGTATAAAATCATTTCCTGATGCGGACTATACAGCAATGTCAAATTTTTCTTTGAACAAATAGCAGGAACTGTGTTTCCTGAATTTCACCTTTCCTACAAGGGGCAGATGAAATGGAAAGGACTTTGGATGCAAGGAGAGGGATTTTATGTGATGTGTGGGAAAGATCCTTGGCCAGAAGACGTAAGGTCGCATGTGAAACAGATGAAGACTTGAGATTCCTTCTGGAATTCAACTCTTCATCTCTCCTCAGTTAATTTTTGGTGGTGAGCAAGAAGAGGGGAGGATGGAAGAAGGAGAGAAAAAGAGGAATGGAAAAAGAAAAAGAAGAAAAAGAGAGAGAAAATAATTAGGATTACATGATAGAGCCCTTACTAAGTGTGCAGGACTCTGATAACTTTATAAGGATCTTCTCATATCATCCTTACACTACCAGTGAGGTAAACGTGATAGTTGCCATTCTAGCAAGGAAACAAAGAGGTTAAGAAACTGACCAAAGGTCACACAGCTGTTAAGTGGCAGCGCTGGGACTCAAACCCAGGTGGCCTGGTTCCAAAGCTCAAACACTAAAGAAAGAAAGAAAAAATAAGGGAAGAGAAGAGAGAAGCGAAGGAAAAGGAGACACAGATTGAGTCACAGGAAGAGGAGAGAAAGGAGGAAGGAAAAGAGAGAAATATTGAAGAAACAAAGAGAGAAGACAGAGGATCATTCTGCATGCTTATAGCTTAAGAAAAGAGCAGTCAGCCTATAATCTCCTATCATTGTGAATACCCTGGCCAAGGCCTGTGCATTGGTGGCTTGTCAGCATATAAATTCACTCTGATTTTTAGTTGGAAGTCTCCAGCTGTCCTAGTTACATTACAGTGCTCCTCTCTTCACTGTGGTAGCGTTATTACATGCATCTTTATAAGAGGCTCCTGCAAAGGCAGGTATTTGAGGCCTAAATTTAAATCTCCACTTTGCTCCCAAATGTTTACAACCATTGAACATCTCGGATGGGACACAGTCACTGTGTACGTCTGTTTAAAAGCAGTGCTTTCTCACTGAAAGGCATTCAAAAGGGAATGCCCTGTGTGGGGAATTGAGAAGACATATTTCCTTATGAAGATTCTTGCAGAACTTAGCTTTTAACTTGGATGCAACTCCAGTACTTGGTCAAAACAAAAAAAACCAAAAATGAAAAAACCACGCACACACACAAAAAACCTCATTCTATTGTTTATCTTCAGTCCTTCAGACCTGTGTATATGCCATGCACTCTCTGAACATCTTTTTACCAGTTATTTCTGGACTTTTCCCATTCACCCTTCCCTAGGAAAATCTTCCTCCATTTTCCCAGACTTTGTGTATTCCAAAATCATCATAGCTAGACACACATAAATCATTGATGTTTGATGATTGCTGATAGTGTTTATCAATTCAGGAATGATAATGGCGATGGGTGGGTCTTATGTTAACACAGATGGAAAATATGATTTATCAACAATCTACTGGAAACCTTATTTTGATTAATGGTATTTGGTGATGAGGGATAGAAAGTAGCTAACTGAACTTAGGTGGTGTTTTTCTAAACATCTTATCATAGAAATACAACCTGTGTTCAGTCAGGGATCATTTTATGGATGACCGCTGTACACAGCCATGCGGACTGCTCCTTGATCAACTCCCTAGATCGTCACTCATATATGCACTTCAACTCAGTGGCACCCCAGGTATGTGCAGTGCACAGCTTGGACAACTGTACTGGCTATTCTGGATAAGCACTGACTATGCTTCAGACCTCCATGTACCTCATCCCTAATCCTCATAACAACACTATAGGTAGAAATAAGTTGGTCAAACACACATGGCTACAAATCTAGGATTAAATCAAGGGTTGTCTTATCTCCAAACCCTTGTTGTTTTCCTAGATGACAATGGTTGCCATGTACTGAGGTCTTCCTATGTGCCAGGATCTCCTCTAATGACTTTCCATGATTGCCTCAGTGGATCTCACAGCAGCATCTGGAGAGAAGCATCAGTCAGGGCTCAATCAGAGAGGCAGAACCACTCGAGGGACACACTTGCTACAGAGATCTGACCTGATGCAATTCTGGGAGCTAGTTCAGTGGCCTCTGTACAGTTTTTGCATTTGCTATTTCAACAACTGATGTCAGAGCTCGCAATCCACAGAGCAGGCAGTAGGGGAGAAAGGATGGATGTAAACTGAGGGAGAGCAAAGACAAGCTGGAACCAGTAAAATGACCTGGAGCCTTGTGGAATTCACAGGACAGATTGGAAACAGTATCAGTTCCTGTTGCCTGTAACCTTGCTGGTGTGGCTGTCTTCCAGAAGCAAGGGCCCTTCATCATGGAACTAAACACACACAGCTGGCCCCAGGAGTCAGAGAAGCTGAAGGAGAGAGTCCAGGGGTATGGGGGAGCAGTTGCAGGCCCAGCTGTGGCCTCATGCCATTGAGGTGAGCTAGTAGGTAGGTGAGCCAGGACACATGTGGGCTGCAGCATGGCAACTGCTTTGCTTCACCCTCCAAACCGCCAACAAGAGTCTCTCTTGGTTCCCACTGTAACCAGAAATAGAAGAGGAAGAAAATGTCGGGACTGTGGTTCAACCTAGCCAAGTTAACACATGATAAAGACCTCACAAACGTTTCCGGTTATCTTCTTTATTTAACACGGGAGAAAACGGAGGCACTTTAGGTTAAGCAACATGCCCCAGGTCACAGCATTAGCTCACCATGCAGTTGGAATTGAACTCTGGAGGAACAATACTGGTGCAGAGAGAGGCTTCGCATGACTTTGAAACAGTCCAAGACACCTGACAGGTGTGGAAGTCACTGAGAGGCAGCCTGAGGGCCACAGTACCTTAGCAGGTGGACTAAGAAAGGACAGAGAGCCCATGGAACTGACAGCCTCAGTCACCTCTGAAGCTAGTGTGCCAAATAAGGTATCTCTAAACTCAGATGACCCCTAAGAAAAATAGGAGGGAGGGGGTGCATTCTGAGTTTTGCTTTCATCCAAAAGCAACTCATGGAAACTAGCAGTTACTAAGTTGAACCCAGGTGTGGTTGAGTGTCAAGGTTAAACTGTTGCCTTCTTCTTTTCATAAGTAGAAATTGCGATTTGGAGCTACTTTACATTTAATCATAGAGAAATAAACCATATTTTGTTTTGGCACCACTGAGTTACACAGTCCGTGTCTGAGAAAAATAGTATCCACTTCAGAAATGATTAAAAGCAGGAGTTATGGATAAAGACTGGGTGTCACTTTCTCAGCACTTCTCACCCCTCACTAACTGTAGGAGCTCTGGCAAGTTACTTATTCATTTTGTGCCTCAGTTTATTTGTGGGGAAAATCAGAGTAAAAATAGTGACTTGCCTGTGACTGCAAAAATTCAATGAACTCACCTGTGTAAAGCATTTGACACTGCCAGGGAAGGCTGCTGCATCGCCTAACTCCGGATGGCACACTTACATCGCGTTCCATATGAGCTCTGCTCCCCCAGCGCCAGCAGTCCAGTGCAGAGCTGGCAGATAGCCTTAACGATTTTAGCAATTAGTGGAAGTCTTATTACTGAGCTTGAGTAATCTCATTAGCTCCTCTGGAAGGTCGTCCCTGCCATGCCTCACTCCCTCCCTCCAGCCTGGGTGAAGGGCTTGCAAGCACCTGTGAGTTCTCCTGGAGCCCTGCCTTGCCTCTCTTAGCACCCATTGTCCAGTGATCTTCTGTGCTTTCCTATCTGTTTAACACACTCAACTGTGAGCTCCTTGAAGGTAAAAATTATGGCTCTGATTTACCTATCCTCAGGCCAAGTACACTTAAGGGAACTTGGGAATCTGGCAGAGGGGAGACAGCTGTTACATAAAGAGTGGGCATATGAGGCCAGGACTTCTGACTTCAGATCCAGTGACCTTCTTATCATAGATTTCTGAGTTTGGAGAATCGCAGAGAAGTGGGTGCAGAGATAGGCCAGGTGGTATATCACTTCCTATTGCTGCTTTGACAAATTACCACAAACTTGGTGTCTTAAAACAACGTGAATTTGTTCTTACCAAAGTCCTGGATGCCAAAGGTCCAAAATCAATATCACTGGATTAAACCAAGGTGTGAAGGCTGGGCTCCCTCTGGAGACTCTAGGGAAGAATCTCTTCCTTGCCTTTCCGACTTCTGGTGACTATGTCTTGGCTTGTGATCGCATCACTCTAATTTTCCAGGCCAGCATTTTCGTATCTCTTGTTGCTCTTTCTTCATGGGCCTTCTCTCTATCAACATTTCTCTGCCTCTCTCTTATGAGGATAGTTCTGATTGCATTTAGCACCCACCTAGATAATCCAGGATAGTCTCCTCATTTCAAGATCTTTAACTGAATCACATCTGCAAATATAGTTTTCTCTAAAAAGGTAGCATTTACATGATCTAGGGGTTAGAGCCTGGATATTTTGGGGGACCTTTATTCTGCCTACTACAGGCAGCAATGCACATTTTGTGTAAAATTGCATGTACTTCCCTCCTATCCCACTCCCCAACTGTTCAATATAGGAGAAAGAAGTAATGGCTCAATTTGTAGGAAATGTCCTGGTATTATGGCATCCTGGGCCCAGAGTGGGAAGCCTGTGATTGTGGCATTTCTCCCTGAGAAGTGGAACAGTTTAATTCTAATCAGTCAAACAACAAGCATCTTGTGTGTCTTCCACGTCTATGACTGATATGGTTTGAATGTTTCATCCCCTCCAAATCCTATGTTGAAATGTGACCTCTAATGCTGGAGATGGCGCTAGTGGGAGGTGTCTGGGTCATGGGGGCGGATACCTCATGAATGGTTTGGTGCTGTTGGTACTCACAGTAATAAGCGAGTTCTCACTCTGTGAGTTCACATGAGATCCGGTTGCTTAAAGGAGCCTGGCATCTCCTCCCTATTTCTCTTGCTCCGTCTCTCACCACGTGATGCACTGGCTCCTCTTTGTTTTCTGCCATGATTGTTAGCTTCTTGAGGTCTCACCAGAAACCAAACAGATGTATGTGCCAAGCTTGTACAACCTGCAGAAATATAACCCAAATCAACTTGTTTTCTATATAAACTACCCAGCCTCAGGTATTCCTTTATAGCAATGCAAATGGACTAACACAGTGACATTCAGTTGGATGTGTGCTAGAGATCTAAGGATTATATTAGTCCATTTTCA
Organism: Chlorocebus sabaeus; assembly: GCF_047675955.1. Lineage (NCBI taxonomy): Eukaryota > Metazoa > Chordata > Mammalia > Primates > Cercopithecidae > Chlorocebus > Chlorocebus sabaeus. The sequence continues at coordinate 12,651,831 of NC_132915.1, forward strand.
TGCTGCTGATTAAGACATACCCAAGACCAGGGTGCAATTTACTAAAGAAAGAGGTTTACTGGACTTACGGTTCTGCATGGCTGGGGAGACCTCACAATCATGGCGGAAGGTGAAAGGCATGTCTCACATCACAGCAGACAAGAGAAGAAGAGGGCTTGTGCAGGAAAACTCCCTGTTATCTAACCATCATATCTCATGAGACTTACTATCATGAGAACATCATGGGAAAGACCTGCTCCCATGATTCAATTACCTCCCACCAGGTCCCTCCCACAACACTTGGGAATTCAAAATGAGATTTGGGTGGGGACACAGCCAAACCATTATCACTCTGCCCCCGGCCCCTTCCAAATCTCATGTCCTCACATTTCAAAACCAATCATGCCTTCCCAACAGTCCCCAAAGTCTTAACTCATTTCAGCATTAATTCAAAAGTCCACAGTCCAAAGTCTCATCCAAGACAAGGCAAGTCCCTTCTGCCTATGAGCCTGTAAAATCAAAAGCAAGTTAGTTACTTCCTATATACAATGGGGGTACAGGTATTGGATAAACACAATCATTCCAAATGGGAGACATTGGCCAAAACAAAGGGGCTACAGGCCCCATGAAAATCTGAAATCCAGCAGGGCAGTCAAATCTTAAAGCTCCAAGATGATCTCCTTTGAATCCATGTCTCACATCCAGGTCATGCTGATGCAAGAGGTGGGTTCCTATGGTCTTAGACATCTCTGCCCCTGTGGTTTTGCAGGGTATAGGCCCCCTCCTGGCTGCTTTCACAGGCTGGCATTGAGTATCTGCAGCAGCTTTTCCTGGTGAACAGTGCAAGCTGTCAGTGGATCTACCATTCTTAGGTCTGGAGGACAATGGCCCTCTTCTCACGGCTCCACTAGGTGGTGCCTCAGTGTGGAGGCTCCAACCCATCATTTCCCTTCTGCACTGGCCTAGCAGAGTTTCTCTATAAGGGCCCCACCCCTGAAGCAAACTTTTGCCTGGGTATCCAGGCTTTTCCATACATCTTCTGAAATCTAGGCAGAGGTTCCAAAACCTCAATTTTTGACTTCTGTACACCCGCAGGGTCAACATCATGTGGAAGCTGCCAAGGCTTGAGGCTTCCACCCTCTGAAGCAACAGCTTGAGCTGTACCTTGGCCCCTTTTAATCATGGCTAGAGTGGTTGGGACACAGGCCACCAAGTCCCTAGAGTACACACAACATGGGGACCCTGGGCCTGGCCCAGGAAACCATTTCTTGCTAGGCCTCTAGGCCTATGATGGGAGGGGCTGCTGTGAAGACCTCTGCCATGCCCAGGAGACATTTTCCTCATTGTCTTGGGAATTAAAGTTTGGCTGCTCATTACTTATGTGAATTTCTGCAGCTGGCTTGAATTTCTCCTCAGAAAATTGGTTTTTTTCCGTATCATATTGTCAGGCTGCAAATTTTCTGAACTTTTATGCTCTGCTTCTCTTATAAAACTGAATGCCTTTTAACCCAAGTCACTTATTGAATGTTTTGCTGTTTAGAAATTTCTTCCACCAGAAATTCTACTCTAAATCATCTCTCTCAAGTTCAAAGTTCTACAACTATCTAGAGCAGGGGCAAAATACCACCAGTCTCTTAGATCCAAAAGTAACAAGAGTCACCTTTGCTTTCAGTTCCCAACAAGTTCCTCATCTCCATCTGAGACCACCTCAACCTGGATCTTATTGTCCATATTGCTATCAGGCTTTTGGTCAATGCCATTCAACAGTCTCTAAGAAGTTCTAAAGTTTCCCACATTTTCCTGTCTTCTTCTGAGCCCTTCAAACTGTTCCAACCTCTGCCTATTACCCAGTTCCAAAGTCGCTTCCACATATTCATGTATCTTTTCAGCAGCGCCCCACTCTACTTGTACCAATATATGGTATTAGTCTGTTTTCACACTGCTGATATAGACATAACTGAGACTGAGCAATTTACGAAAGAAAGAGGTTTATTGGACTTACTGTTCCACCTGGCTGGAGAGACCTCACAATCATGGCAGAAGGTGAAAGGCATGCCCCACATCTAGGCAGACAAGAGAAGAGGGCTTGTGCAGGAAAACTCCCTCTTAAAATAACCATCAGATCTCATCAGACTTACTATCACAAGAATAGCATGGGAAAGACCTGCCCTGTGATTCGATTACCTCCCACCAGGTCCCTCCCACAACACATGGGAATTCAAGATGAGATTTGGGTGGGGACCCAGCCAAACCATATCAAGGATGAATGAAGCAGGGTCCCCATCTTGAGAAAAAGTGGAAGAGAAAACAAAGAGACACATATACAGTTACTATTCAACAAGTGCTTAATTAAAATCCCAGGATTACTTTGAAGTCCAACCAAGTAGGAATTGAATTGAAATACAGAACTTGGTCCCATTAGAAATACCACCAAAATGTCCCATTCCTTCCAGGCAAGGCATGCAAGCACTGTTGAGAAGGCAGCTAAAGTTGCCTTCAGCAACCCTCAGCAGAAAATGCAGGTGACAGATCTTAGTTCTTCTTGGCACTTTTGTTTTTGCTAAACTAGATTTCAAAATAGTGTTTGCACAGGACTGTGGAGACATGTCAATTTCTGGATTGCCAAGATATTTTTAGATAGATGCTGAGTTAGAGAAAAGAGTAGTAATTGATTTGGGATGAGTATTTATATCTTTTCAAGACCTTATTTGTAACTTTCCATGCAATTTTTCTATTATCTATTTTCAAAGTGAACTTAGAATGAGTTTTGAAAGTTATTGATGCATACTAAAACCATAACAGCATAGGTTCTACAGATTTAATCAAACTTCCAAAAATAATGACTATTAAATTGCAAATATAAATGCATACTACTAAATAAGCCCCTCATGGTATTCACTGTGGAAGAGATTTTTGTATTAGATAAGTGTCTTTTGGTCATACTCACAGAATTTTAGTTTCTGAACATAACTTATTATGAGACATTTTCTTCTATTACATAAAATTTTAAGTCAATCCATCCCTGCATCTCTTCACAGAGTTTCACTCAAGTACTACTGCCTTAGAAAAATGATGTTTCACATTACATTGCCTCTTCTCACCTCTTCAACAGCGTTCTCTGATGGATGAGAATACAGTAGCACTTTTCAACATGAGAAGCCTGCCTTATATACATCTTCAGTTCACTGTTAAACAACTATCAATGGATTAAGAATATTTTTTCAATTTGGAGCTTTACCAACAAAAAAGAGTCATATTGTAAAATATTTAGAGGCTTATGATCAGCCAAATGTGAATGATCAAGGCCTGAAGCACAGCCTCAGTAAGTCCTGAGAACATATACCCCAGCTGGTCGGGTTACAGCTTGATGTTATACATTTTAGGGGGACAGAAGTTAAGCCAATATGTGTAAGGTGTACATTGATTCCTGTTAGAAAAGCAGAGCATGGAGAAGTGAAGGCTTCCAGGTCTTGGGTGGTTTAAATATTTCATGATTGATAATTGGTTGAAACTCTTCTGCCTGAAGTGTTGAAGTCAGCAGAAAGAAACGTTTTGTAGTTAAGATAAGGGGAGACTGTAGAAGCCAAGGTTCTTGTTATGCGGGTGAAGCCTCCAGGTAGCAGGCTTCAGAGAGAATAGATGGTAAATGTCTCTTATCGGACTCTAAAATGTGCTAGACTTAAGAGTCTAATCTCAATCTTTCTCTAATCGTAATCTTTAATCTAATCTTAATCTTTAAGAATTAACTTTTTCCTGGATCAGGAAAAGACCTGGGAAGGGAAGAGCCTTCTGCACAGAATGTACATTTTCTCTATGAGACAACTTTGCAGGGTCATTTCAAAATACGTCCAAAAAATATAGTTTGGGGTAAAATACTTCAATTTTTTTCAGAGCCTGCTGTCTGTCATGTGATGCTATACCAGAGTCAGGTTGGAATCTGGTATCTTATTTGCTACAAAGAGTCTGTTTTGTCAATCTTAAGATCTCTATTTTAGTGTTAATGTTGGTAAGTTGGGCCTGAATTCCAAAGGGAGTAGGGTATAATGAGGCAGGTCTGACTCCCCTTTCCATTGCCACCTGAACTAGTTTTTCAGGCTTACTTTGGAATGTCCTTGGCCAAGAAGAGGCATCCGTTCAGTCAACTGGGGGCCTTAGAACATGATTTTTGGCTTGCAGCTTGATACAACTGACTGGTGTTTGTGGAGTTGAAGGTCAAGATGTAGAAGGACTATTTGCCCTGGTCTCCTGGGAATAGATATTTATGCAATCAGTCACAGAGATAGGACTAAAAGCAGCAGATGTCTATCATACAATTTTAAACTTGTATCTTGCTAAGAAAAATTTAGAAACAAGGCAAAGCATGATTGTATGTTCCTTAATATCATGCATTGCTCAACAGATCTGATGAAGGGTCATCAGATTCTCTAGGGAAAGGTAACTGAGTTTGCACAATTGATTGGGGTCCGGACATTTACAATTCTGAGAAACCAATAAGGTGTGATAAATTTCTTTTCTGGGTCTAAGATAAGATAAGCCACAGATTTTGTTTCATTGCTCTGTGGCATATTCACCATTTAATATCTAATTTAGTAATCATATTTTAGCATTCCTGAATTGCCCATTCAATGTAAGAATCTCAATTTTTCTTCATAGTCTCCTTTTTAACTGGTGTCATTTTTCCTGCATTAATCAAATAAAACTTTGGCACACGTTTCCTTTATGTTGTGTGGAATTGGTGTTAATATGTTTTAAAATTATATTTGTCTACCTTTTACCAAACCTCACTGCCTATATTGAACTATACCTAAAAATATTCATAAATCTCTTAATACCATTGTGAACGACTCAATCATATGGCATTGTGTTTGTTAACAGCGTTAAGTTCTTCACTGAAAACATTTAAAATATGGCACAATTTTTATATCTCTGTTTTGGCATTTCTTTATTTTTAACATATCAGGAATGACTCCAAAAATGAAAGAGACACTGGTCTCTCTTACCTTCTGAGAGGCCCTGGTTCATTATCACCTTCTGTCATGTGCCAATAGACATGAGAAAGTCTCTTCTGGTTGCTGAATTATCAATGGAATTTTAAAGCCTTATTGAGCATTGAGAAACATTAACATTGACCCCCCTTTTCTTTCCTGAAATAAGAACTTAGGAATGTCCCAAGGGGAAGGAAACCTTTCCCTTTGATTTTGTTTTTTATGTCTCTCTTAGAGGCTGAGTACTATTAACACCTGACATCAAAGTCACAGGCCAAAAGCACGACCTTCCTCAAAGGAATTCTGAAGAAAATCACCTTTCAAAAATGGCCAGTTACGGCCATGGAATTTGGGGAATCTAAAGGTGGAGATCAGAGTCTGGAGTTCTGCCTTCTAGGACTGCCCTGATCACCTCACTGGGATTTGTGCAGTGTACTTCTGCTGGGAAGAACCACTACAGCAGCCCTGGACAATCACAAGTTCAGCGGTCCAAAGCTGAACTTGTGACGCTTTCTTCATTGTCTTCCACCTTACTCAGTGGCACCTATTTTCTCAAACCTCAAAGTCAATTTGAAAACACTGTTTTCTTCTGACTTAGCCTGGTCAAGTCCCAGGAATTACACAACCTAAATATCTCTTGAATTCATCCATGCCTCCCCACATCCACTGCCACCAGCAAATGAAAGACACCATTTCTCTCTTGAAAGACTGCCATAGTTTTCTAACTGACCTACCTTTTACCTTCCTCCAATTTTGGTAAACATAAATTAATAACCTATCATGCGCTCACTGATCCCTCATAACGAAGTCCTGTATGACACGGCCTGTAAGGTCTCAGACGACTCATGCCCATGTATCTCTCCAAGCTCATCCCCTATTCTTCTCTCCAGCTCCAGGAAGATACCTTAAGTTCCTTGACTATGCCAGGCCCTTTGCTACCCCAGGGCTCTCTTTTTTTTTTTTTTTTTTTTTTTTGAGACAGAGTTTTGGTCTTGTTGCCCCCCAGGCTGGAGTGCAATGGTGAGATCTCGGTTCACGGCAACTTCCACCTCCCTGGTTCAAGTGATTCTCTTGCCTCAGCCTCCTGAGTAGCTGGGATTACAGGCATGCACCACCATGCTTGGCTAATATTTTGTATTTTTAGTAGAGATGGGGTTTCTCCATGTTTGTCAGGCTGGTCTCAAGCTCCCTACCTCAGGCGATCCACCCTACTTCGCCTCCCAAAGTGCTGGGATTACAGGCGCAAGCCACCATGCCCGCCCCCAGGGCCTTTGCACCTGCTGTTCCCTCTGCTAAGAACACTCTTTTCTCCTTGCCCCCTTAGGGATGACATCCCTGACCCCCTCGACTGGGTCAGAGCCCCCTGTTACAAGTTCTCATCTCACTCTACATGTGTCTATCAAACCATTTACCACAGCTGGCATGGTAGCAGGGTCTTAGTGTTTGAATATGCAGTGTATCATTGATATGTGGAAATATATTGCTTTTCTTCTTTTCTTCTGCGTTTGGTATAAAAAGAGTTATTTTATCCATTTGGCATGCAAAAATGACTCTTCCCGGGTCACAGTGAAATTGTTCCTCCCTCCCTCCACTCTTTCCACTTCATGCAGGCCAGGCAATTCTAATGACCGAAGGCATCCTACTCTTGAGAGAAGAGAAATATTTTCTGTTGGAAATGATTTGGGAGAAGGTCTAATAGGGGATCAAATTTTTCCTGATGGAAGAGGTTCCATTGGAACATTCCATTAGTGTTGAGGTAAAACATTCATAGCCCAAGGGTAGGAACTTGGGACACCTGGAGGCAGGATCAAGCTGCTAATAAGGAGAGGCTTCTGAGAGGCACTGGGCTAATCCCAATTAGTTGACTGTGAGAGTATCTGCTGCCAGGATGTGTCTGCCATGTGGACTGAGAAAGGGCCATAGGGACAGTGGCAAGCCCAGTAGGCCGCTTTCCTGCAGGTGGCATTTCCAGGTCACCTGCACCCAGGCTACTCTCCATCCCCCATGTGAGAAGAGCTTCAGGGCATTTCCAAATCCCAGGAGATCTCTGGAACCCTATGGAGGACTAACGAGGAATGAGACTTCTTTAGAACCTGACTGGGTGCTCAAGACACTCCAGGCTGACCTGGAGCAGAAACATTAATAATTTATTAATGATTTGTTTGCTATCTGGATGTCTTCCACTTCACTCAGCAGAATGTAACTTCCAAGAGAGGGGGAAGGTATCCGTCCTGATCACCACTGTACAACATACCTGATGCAGCAGCTGGCTTACAACTCTTGTTGAATGTCTCAGTGGGCCTCAATTCAGCACCTAGAAAATGGGGAGATTGGGTCCTGTTACTGGTTCTTGTGGTGCTTTGAGCCTCAGAAGTGCATCCAATTTTTAAAACTCCGATTTAGAGTCCCAATGTGAATATCAATGAAAAATGCTCTGACTGAGTCAGGAATGGCGATTTGTCCCTCAACATCTCAGTTGACCCTAAACCTACTGTTGCCTATGTGACCTAGCTGAAATTTTACTCCACCTTAATTCTGCTTATCTTTAAGAAATAGGATACTTGCAGTGAGAAGTTTCCCCTGGCGAACAAATTGGCCGAAACTGGAGGGATTCAAGATGGCAGCTCACTTGACCTCTGAAGAACCTCTAACTTCATTATAATCTAATTTCCATGCTAAATGACCTTCCCTCCAGCCCATGACTGTTGACAATCACCATGACAATGACCGGAAGAAACCATAAAAGGACAAAAAGGAAGGCAGCACTCTGGTCCTGAGAAATTGTCTGCCCATTCCCAGAAAAGACATGAATATTCCTATCCTTGCTTTTAATACCCAACACTTACATTTAAAATGCCCCATATCCGTGGCTTCCTAGCTCTCATGAACTAAGAAGTTGATCTCTGAGCCACACTCCTGCTTCTCAGTTCCATGACCATCAAATGAAACCTGCATTGCTTGACATTCACTTTTGGTTTCACATATTGGCTTCATGACACCAAACAAAGACCCCATCTTTTGGAGGACTTGGCTTTGTCGGTAACACTATCTCTTCCTTCCTCAGGGCCCTGCTGGGCCCCTTGGAACATCACCCAGCAACCCTGGGACCGAATCCTCTATTAATGAGCCTGTTTTAAGTCACCTAAAGCTTTCTAGTTGATGTAGGACAGGTGAGCCCCAAAACTGAGGCTTAGCCCAGGAGAGTTCTTGGCTTTTCCCAGGAAAGAATTCAAGGGCAAGTTGGTGGTGTTGGCAACTTTTATTAACGTGGCAGTGCACAGCAGCAGCAGAGGTACTGCTCCTTGTGAAGCAGGGCTACCTATAGGCAGTGCACCCAGAGCAGCAGCTCAGAGGCAGTTCTGCAGTCATATTTATGCAAATTAAGGGGCAGATTATGCAGACATTTCTAGAAAAAGGATGATAACTTTCAGATTGTGAAGTCATTACCTTGGAAAGGGGCGGTAACTTCTAGGTGTTGCCATGGCAATGGGAAACTGACATGCACACTAGTGGGCGTGTCTTGTGGAGAGGTTACCTCCTCCCTGTTTTAACTAGTCCTCAATCTGGTTCAGTGTCCAAGCCCTGCCTCTGGAGTTGAGTCCTGCCTCCTACCTCACAGTTACAACCTGCTTTCCAGTATCTTATTCTTACTACAGTGGTGACCATCCTGTTTGAAGACTCTCTGAAGTTAGTGTGCCAGGAAAGTGAGCTAAGACAATGGCAAGCCATAATAGTCTTAAGGATGATGTCTGAGGCAGAAATTCTTGGCCCCAAACACAGATTGTTTAGCATACTGTGATGCACTAATTCTGGTATTCCAACAAAATAGAGAAAGGTAACCCATGGCTATGGGCTGTCTCACACTCTCAAGGTGGTCAGAAAAGTTCAACTTAGCTAGTTCCTACTTTGGACAGAGAGGCCTGCCTGGCTTTTTTGACTGGCTATTATATTAGACATCCTGGCCTCATCTTAAATTCCCTGCCCTCTCAAGAATGAATGTGGGAACTCCATTCTGCAGAGTCTGGGCTCCATATGCGTCCTCCTCCACTGCATTCATCAAACCCACTGTCCGCCATAAGTGTACAGACCCCAATCAAATCTCCTTGCACTTCACCAAGACCTGTCACTACTCGGCTCTCCTCCTCTTTTACTTACTCTTAATCACTGGTTTTCAGACTCAAGGGAGAGTCCCAGCTAAGTAAAGATGACATTGTTCATAATACATTTCCTAACATGCTGGGACCAGATTTTTAGCATAATGCCAGCCCTTTATGACCGACATGCAAATTAACTAAGCCCATGATCTGTAAGAAATTAAAGGGGATGAAAGCTAATCACTTGTTGCAGGAGAATAAGTTTTATGTTGAAAATATGACTCATGGCCAACATCTCACCCTAACGTAGCTGATATAGAGCAAAATCTGGATTCTGTGGTTCTAAAATTCATCAATGCTTAGAAAGAGGCCCAAATTCTCCAAACTGTGAGAGAAACCTGCCTCTGCATCTTCATAGGTAAAGAACACTGTGGTTATGCTTTTAGATCTTGATCTAGTATTTGTGGAGCCCTGTAAATATGTGCTTTTTTATTGAAAAACAATTATGCTGCTCTACAGTTGCACTTTGAAAATATTTCTGTCTGACAACAGATGTACTTTGATTTATCTTCATAAGAACAACTTCTACAGACCCTAATTGTTCTGATTGAAAACTACGACTTCCAAAGTCTTTTAGGAAGAGGAATACTTGTTCAATCAACCCCCCCAAAGCCATTTCCTGACTTATTCCCCTACCCTCTCTTTCCCATTTGTACTTTTTTCCAATGAGCAAGATTTAATCACCCCATTATACTCTACACTAACGGGGAAATTGAGGCTCGTGGCTGGTAGGTGGCAAAGCCAGCAATTGAAGTCGCATATGCCAATTTCCAAATGATGTGTTTTTTTTGCTATCTCCTAGAATGAACCATCTATAAAATGCTTTCTCTGTCAAGGTTCTGTTTTTATTTTTGTTCATTTACTTTTATTTCAGCCCATTTACCTACTTTCCAACCCCCTCCCCACACCACCTTCACGTTAAGCCACCTTTTATTTTTTCCTTCTGTTCCTGTTTTGAAAAGGCAGAAACAGCTATAGAAAAAGAAAAATTGATTAAAGAGAGAGTTGGAATGTAAACATAATCATCTTTATTCTCCATCAATTGTACTGGATATTAAAAGATCCCAAGAGCTTTCCAAACAAGTACCCTAGCCTAAATTTGTTAGTCATAAAACAATTTCCTGATTTCCTGAGGGAGCATTACTTTTTGTGAAGCTAATATTCCACATTAGGATTCTTTTACTAGGAAATCTCATTAAATTTGGCTCAAATAATTGAGAAAGTGCAAAAATGTCTCTGCATTGGGAAAAATGATTTTTTACAACATCTATGAAGAAACTAACATGCTAAGTAAATAATAGTGTAAACAAGGGACATGTTTGACCTACTTTAAGCAACAAATATTTAAAGAACTGTGGTATACGAACAATTTATGTGTTAACACAGTGCTTCCCAAACGTCTGTCATTCATATAACATGCTTGGAGTTTCACTATATCTTGAATCACATGTACTGCTTCAGGAATACTTTGATTTATATCTACTCTCATTTTTCCATAAATAAATACATTTCCAGAGGAAACTTTATGTTACCAAGTAAATGAAAATAAGAGTCAGTTCATAAATAAAAGCTACCAGTAAACATTAATCCAAAGGTAACAGTACAAATTATTAATTTCTCGCTAGATGTTGTCTATTGATGGCTCCAAGCTAAATAATTGTCTTCTCTTTCTTTATATATTTTTAAGGGTTATTGGCAAAGGTTAATAAAGTGTGAATCAAATAATAGCTGTGCATTGAGGCTTCCTCCTTAGGGAATCAAAATGTATGAAGGGAATTAAAAATGTGATTTTTTTTTTTGCTATGCAATTTAATAGTATTTAATACATCATGCCCTTAAAACCCCAAATAATCTTTCATTTCACTAGCTGTTTGTTTTCCTCACTCTGAGAATCAAGTGAATTTCACTCATTGTCTCACTCCTTTATTCACTCACATTTTCTCTATAGGCAGTACCATCAGATCGCCTCGTAGTTATTTTATTTCTGGTAAATTTCAGAACTTAAATGTCACAAGATTCATTCCTTTAAAATACTCCATAATGCAGATCCTTCATACTTTGTAGTGACCCTCTGAGATGTCTCCTCACCTTCAAATCAGCCATGTTAATTCCATGTTTCAGTGCAAACAACAAAAGTTAAAGAAGTCTGGACGTCTTTCCTGACAATTCATCATACAGTTGCCCTGTGCTGCATTCAATAAATAAATCCTCATTCACTGGGTTAATTGCAACAATAACTAGAATTTCCACAGGAATATTCTCCTTCTGGAAGGCCCTTGTCATTCATTTTAGAGGTGCCTGGGGCCACTCCCTCCTATTAGTGATATCTGATTTCCTTTGCACCAACATATGGCAAGTGATGAAAGTGACAAGAACTGGTTACTGGGCAGATTCTTAAGGGCAACATGGAGAGCAAGGTGTATGGGTAGAATCCCATTTTTACAAGGCAAAAGCTAAAACGAGTCTGCATATAACCACGAAATAGGGTAAATGTTTAAGTATTATTATTTTAATAATAATAATAAAGAAGGACAGGGTCTTGCTCTGTTGCCCAGGCTAGAGTGCAGTGGTACAATCATAGCTCCTTACTGCAACCTCAAACTTCTGGGCTCAAGTGATCCTCTTGCCTCAGCCTCCCAAGTAGCTAGAACTACAGGCATGTACCACTGTGCTCAACCCTTTTTTAAATTTTTTTTTTATAGAGATGACGGTCTCACTATGTTGCCCAGGCTGGTCTTGAACTCCTGGTCTTATGTGATCCCTCTGCTTTTGGCTTCCCAAAGTGCCGAAATTACAGGCATGAGCCACCATATCTGGCCAAGGGTGAACTTTTAAGCATTGTTACTGAGGTATGCATATTTCCTGTAAGCAACTGAACAATTCAATCCTTCTGAATCCTCAAACCTCCGGAGAGAAAGGAACTTAAACTCGCCAATTAATGGACTTTTCGATACCCCAGTTGCTTCCCGTGTATGAGGCACTTGCCCTCCCAGGTTTAGCACAGTCTCTTTGGGGTTGCTAAACTGTGAATTTAAAACTTAACTTTCCTCCTCCTCATCCTCTTCCTAAGGTGATGTCTGACAAGGCTCTCACCTAGAACCAAGGCAAGTTTATGCCTCTAGCAAACAGGAGACTGGTCATGTTCAAGGCAATGCAAAAACTCCTCCCTCCCTTCCTTCCCTCCTTCCTTCCTTCTTTCCTCTCCCCCTCCCTCCCTCCCCTGCCCCTTTCTTTTTTTCCAGGGCTGCTGTTTGGTCTTTGGGGTTTTTCTTATTTGTGATGGACCATTGTTCTTAGGTTCTGTGTTTTCTGCCAGCCAGGCCCAGGCCAACTTTTATGATTTATGTTGTGTCTTCTTTATTGCTGTTAAAAAGCAAATGAAGTAAATGTGATTATGTTCGGAAAACCAAAGAATCACCGCCACTGATTCATTTTTGTGAGTTCTGCAATCTTGTGTTTTAACCTCTCGAAGAAAAAGTCAAAACTAAAAGGAAGAACCCAGAATACCCAGTTGCCTCTCGCCTGGCCTTCAGCATGTTCAGCCGTTCTGACAGCGAGAAAGAAACCAGGGCACATCTGTCAGGACCCATGTTTAGAATGCAGGTATATTTCAATAAAATTTAAGCATGTTTGAAATCTGTAAACTGTACATATCTAAGGTATATTTGATAATGAAGAAATAGGGAAAAAAACAAGATTATAAAAATGGAGGTATATTTTACATATTTAATTCATAAATATAAGTAATAATGTGATCAGACAATTATGCTATCCAGAAAAACTTTTAATAATTTATCGAAAGTATTGATTTATCATAGAAAGAAAAATGAAGTCTGAGAACAAAATTTAAGATCAGAGCTGTATGATATTAATCCCCCTTTCAATCCCCCTTTTGTTTCTTTGGGGCTTTTTATGACCTCATCCAGGGACGACATCAAAATGATGACTGAGGCCTCTGGTGGACATGAAGTTCCATCCAATGGCCGTCATCTAGGCCTTGCTCCAGGTAAGCCTGGCCTTGCTCCAGGTAAGCCTGGCCTTACTCCACCACTGGGGTCAGATTTGTGCATGTGGAAATGCAGAGAGAGCAGATCTGAATGCCTTTCCCTCACCTTGCTTTCCATTCTTGGAAAGGCATTGATGTCTGTCAACCATAAATCCTGCCCATGGCACCAGAGGTCCTGCCCTCCCATGCTGCCCACCTTCCTATGCACCCTGGTGGGCTTCACTCAGATTCACAAGTTCTGCCTCATCCTCTCTTACAACATGACATGCTCTTCTCCTCAAGGATACAAATGTTGAAGGTGAAGCAAGACACATCAACATATTGTAGCAAAGAAACATGGTGCAACTAGCATGGCCCCCAGCTTAAAAAGAACAAGATGGGGGAAAGGTATGAATTCCACTTCAGGTTGAAAAACAATGCCAGAGCTCCCTCATCCATTATTCCATCCATAGGCATATGGTGTCCCTCAAAGTTGCGGTCACATTTGTGTGGCTGGTAGACATGCTGTGGACTGAGAAGTAGACCCGGCAAACAGGCCCTACCTGTAAAATTTTCTTGCGCAAAATTCTAACAGAAATGAAATTTTTCCAGAGGAGTTTTGTGAGGAAACTCCAAGTGGGCATTGATCCACTTGGGAATACTTGCTAAAGGAGGAAATAGCAAAGTGACATAAAGGCTTTCAGAAAGACCATGTCCAAATGATGTAGAAATTTTTAGCAAGAGTATGAGGAGAAATAAGAGAAAATTGAGTCAGGTGTTCCGGGCCTTGGGTTGAATCCTCTTCGTGGGTAGGGTAAGGGAGGATTAGGAGTATAGAGCTGGGTCAAGAGGGTGCCCTGAGCTGTGGAACAGTGTGGCCATGACAGAGCCACACATATACCTCATGGATTCGGGAAATAGGTTCAGAAACTCCCCTAGATAGAGGGAGAATTGGATCAACAGAGAATCTCTCAACTTTTTATATCTCAAGCAGCCAAGTAACTCTCTCTCTAGGGTAAACATAGGACAGAAAAGTGTGCATTCAAAATGTTGGGTTAAAAAACTAGAAAGACCTTGTCTCCTACGAAAGGAGGAATAGCCACAAATAGCCCTGTGAACCTGTCATCAGTAACAAAGCAACTGAATTGACCAGATCTGCTTGAAACTTAGTGGGAGGGAGAACTTAAAAGTGTAGGGTGGAAATTCATTGTCGAGTGTATATGATTACTTAAGCAAGATATGTAAAGTGGTATTGATATTACCTTTATTTTGAGTGCCATTTTTTTCTTATATTTTGTACATGAGAGTTACCCGTGGGGGCTTCATTTGTTTATTCATAAACTTTTTGCCATCATGCTGCTGCTTTCATGAACTCCTGAAACTGAGACTTTAACTGAATTCTCCTACTTTGAGAGTTTTGAGGGCATAAACTTTTAAAAGTCCCCAGAAGTCTGAATGTTTTGATGGTAAAACCCAGATTTAGCATTTTGGTCCTAGTTTTCTAGAGATCAGGGGTAAAAAATTAAGCAAGTCCACAGGATCTTTTCTAGGAATACCCCACAATCTTTCTAAGGCAAGAAAAGTAGAGATTTTAGAGAAACTGCTTAAACAATGACTCAAAAACATTCTGTCTGCCTGACTTCAGGGAATCCTTTCTCTGTGCCTCCTGTGTGGTTCACCTGTGATGCCTGAGCCCTTCTGAAGACTCTGCTCACACCTACATTCAGTTTCCTTCCTATAAGGAGGAAAAGGGAACTGGACCAAATGCAGTTAAAAAGAGCAGTGTGGAAACCTCTGGCCCAGGACGTGGAAAATCTGGATTCTAATCTCAGGTGTTTCACTATCTGGCTGTGATGCTTTAAGCTAATTATTTACTCCTTTGGGCCTTGGGTTATCTATCTTTAGAATGGAGAGATGGGCAAATTCTGTAGGATTCCTCTAACTCTTAGCAGAGGAGAAAGGATGAGAAGATTTTTTTCATACATGTATTTTTTATTTTTTAATATATATTAAATAAAATCCACATCAAACACCTTTGTGTTTCCCACCACCTTCCTAACACACCACACGTTACCAAGGCTTCTCTCTGTCAGACTTCCCTGCATCTTCTTGCCTAATTAACTCCCTTCCTCATCTCAGACATAACCATGATTCTGAATACAGTGTTCATTCTTCCTTGCGTTTTTCAGACTTCAATTACATATGTTTGTACCCCCAAGAAATACATATGACTGTTATGCATGTTTTAAGCTATATGTATACAACCATATGTATATTCTTTTGTAAATGAATTTTTTGCTCAAAATTATTCACATGAGAATAATACATGCTGGCCTCTAAAGTTCTTTTTTATTAATTTTCTTTTGTAAAATATCATATTGAAAATATTCAGAATATGCATATTCTCCAGTTACTTCACATGTAGGTTGTGTTTTCAGTGTTTGCTATTACTACCATGAATATTGTTGTAAATATCGCTTTATATACAAAGGTGTATTCTTTGTATATACTTTGTATAGTTTATATTAGTTGGTACATCCTTTGCTTATTTCCCTAGAAATGAAAGCGCTGGGGTTCAAGGTGTAGGCGCATGTTCAACTTTGCTAGACTTGTTTTCCAAATTGTTCTACAAAGTGATTGTGTCCATTTATATTTCCGCAAATGGAATAAGAACACCTAAATCTGGAAACTGAGGCTCCACTACAGCTTCTCCTGATAAGGCAATGCAGTCCTTCGTTGACAGGAAAAGGGGCACTTACCTAGTTCATAGAGTGACTGTGATGGGAAATTGGAAAGAATTAATATGACTCATTTATCCCACATGTATTTTTGAGCATCTACTCTATACTGGGCACTGAGGAAAGTGCTGAGGATCAACAAGAGTCCCGCCCTTATGGATCTAACTACTCATGTATTTATTTAATATCCCTGTTGTGTAAGGAATTTATCACCATTACTCTCATTTAATGATCAGAATAGCCATTTGGAATGGATATGGACAACTCATTTTACAAAGGAGGAAACTGAGGCTCAGAGAGAGCACACAACTAGGTAAGAGTCAGGCAGGGGTAGGAACCCACTGTGACTGCCGATGTCCCGTCCATTCCCCTACGTGGTCCTCCCCGTGGTTTGTCTGAATGCCTCTGCACACGTGGGCAGAGGAGGCCAGACTATGTGCTTGACTCACACTGGGATCCAGTGTGAATAAGAAATGCAAAGCCATGTGCCTGTCCTTCTGATAGAAAAGCCTGGAAATTCCCCAAGGAGGAAATTGTTCTTGAATGTTCTCATATCTGGAAGTGCTTTGAAACTCTTGGGAAGAGTTCGCATGTCTTCTCCCCTGCGTAATTTCTGTATCTTTCAGGAGAACTCATGTTTGATTATGGATTGGAAGGGATGTCTGGGTTATGGTCTCTGAGAAACAATAAACACTCCTACCCCACGGAGATATGAAACTATGCAGGTGATGAATAATATCAGGTTGTAATGAGCTGGAGTCTTGAGGGTTATATTTTTTCCACAACATCTTGAAAGTATTTTCTCCATGTCAACTACATATTCTGATCCTAAAAGAAGGATCTTGATACTTGGAATATACAATGTGCCTTTTTACCCCTCAGCAAGGTGTACAATTAATTCCTTATGTTCTCAAATAAAATGGAGGAGCAGAAAGTGTCTTTATGCTCCCAGAGCCTCCAGTCACACAATAAGCATGTTCATCTTTTCATTTTCAGAAGAGATCACTGCATACCCCTGCCTGCAGGAGAATGAGTAGCTGGGATTTCATTCAGTTGTTTTCCCAAAGAGAGAGTAAATGAAGTCAAACATCTGGTCGACCTTCAGCAGGTATTTACCATATCTATAAGTAAACTGTAACAGCAAGTAAAGAGTTAGTCACAGAAATAAGAAAGCCAGGGAAAGTTTAAGTGTTAAAAGGTTGAAATTTATAAAAAGAGTAAACAGAAAAAGAGACTATAACTTTGCGTACCTCACACTCTCCTCCCTCTGCCTGTGTTTCTGCCATTTGACCTGCTGTCCTGGCTCTAACTTCTGACTCACGGTGGCAGGTATTTTTCCTATCTGCCCACTCGAGGAAAATAAACAAACAGGGAATCAAAGTCTTGGGGAGCTCCCTCTCTTAAAAGCAAACCTCTGTCTCTCAGAGGCTGAGTGTCTGCCTGAAATCACAGAAATTTAGACAGATAACGAGAAAAAGAAAAATCCTAATGAAATTGGAGCGGGACACACAAAATCAACACACTAACTCCTAAGAGCTGGGCATATTTTTGCAGCAGCAGTGAGCTGGAACAAATTCACTTCTTCCCAATGTCTCCCCATCTTCTCTGAAGGTGGGCAGTGTCCATATCTTCACTAGCTGGTGCCACAGTCCTTCTGGATGTGAACATGCATGCAGGAGGGATACCTCAGAGTCTACATTCTGTGCATACTCACATTTCTTGGTTCAGGGAACAAATTCCTGACCCCCACCCACCACCCAACCTCAACCTGTGTGCAGGGTGGCACTTTAATTGTCTTATCCCTTTAGGTTTTCTTTGAGGATATTTCTAAAACAGATTTTAAGCATCCTAATCTGGCTATTACTTTAGCTTTTAGGCTTCCTTTCCTGGGGAAAATGGTCTTCAGCATCAAGAATTTTGCTAGGACACTTTGCCTTTGATTACTACATATACTAAGTTTTATAACTACTTTTTTTTCTTAGACTATGGGAAGAGAGGACAATGGAAATAGATCAAAACTAAATAGAATAGAGATTTTAAGGCATAAAGCTTTTCTGGATCACTCAAAACATAGAAGACATTACCTAATGTACCTATACATGAGGCTGATCCTGGGTTCTGCAGGTTTTCACTATAACAGTCTATCTTTCCCCACTGCCCAGAATTTCCAGTATGTCGAGTAGGAGCTGTGTATATTTTTCTTACTATATCCAGTTTTTCATATGACAGAAGAAGGAGAGAAATGAAATTCACTAATTACTGTGATGGACATTGTGATATGTAACACAAGTATCCTTTCAATGAAAGAATTCTTGCCCTACTTGCTGGGAACACTGAGGACAGATAGCTGGCAGCACCTTCACATAGGTGGTCCTCATCTGAGGCCACCCAAAGTCATAACTCTGCCTGTGGTGGCCCATATTCATGTCTGATTCATATAAAATTGGTGGCAATATAAAAGCCTGGCAACTTCAGGCCAACGCAAGGCAACCATGAAAAGCCACCATAGCTTCAAGTTTCTGTGGGGTTGGCTGAGACTGTTTTGGGGCCTGTGGGTAGCTTGACCTCACCCTCTGACCAAATAGATTCTTTATCTTCCCTTACCCAGCTGTTGGCCCCAAGCATGTCCTTGTAAATAGCCTGCATGCTGATCTCTATGACAGCTGGTGACAAGTATGGTGTGGGAAAGCAGGTCCTAGGGGGTTTGGAGCTGGGTCATTCTCTTCTTACTAACAATGAAGGCCACAACTAGTCATAGTAGGAGTCCACACAACTCCTTGGGCAACAGGGCCAGAAAATTGTTAAAAAATTTACTGATGATGAATGTGGTTGTGGATGATGTTATTTGCTAAGCTCTATGAGGACTTTGAGAAATTTGAGGGAGGTCAGGTGCAGTGGTGCATGCTTGTAATCCCAGCACTTCGGGAGGCCAAGGCAGGTGGATCACTTGAAGTCAGGAGTTCGAGACCAGCCTGGCCAACATGGTGAAACCCCATCTGTACTAAAAATACAAAAATTAGCCAGGTGTGGTGATGCATGCCTGTAATCCCAGCTACTCGGGAGGCTGAGGTTGGAGAATTACTTGAACCCAGGAGGTGGAGGTTGCAGTGAGCTGAGATTGCACCACTGCACTCTAGCTTGGGAAACAAGAACGAAACTCCATCTCAACAACAACAACAACAACAACAACAAAAGAGAAATTTGGGGGTTTTGGGGGAAAGTATCAACTATAAGACAATGCACCTTGGTGGCTATTGCTAAACTAAAGCTCTGGAAAAAGATAAGGAGAGGCTGAGAGTACTAATTTTCAATTGAACACTTCATGTGAAAACCATAGAACCTCCTTGCTGTTTTTCTAAGAAATTCTAATGTCCTCTGAGTGGAGGAAAGACAGAAAGCCCTAAGAACCAGGCTTAGGGCTTATTCTCCACAATAGCCCAATTCCAAACTCCCAAACCATACACTGGAGAGGGGGATGCACTAGCCTTAGTGGTGGTTGTCCTCTGTGAACCAGAGCTGATAGTAGGGAGCACCATAACAGAATTAGGCTCATGAATAGCCTTGGAGATGATAGGACCCCAAAATAATAGAGGAAAAGTGGGCATGTTAGCCATCAGAAGCCAGTAAGCCCTTACCTGCAGAAAGTTAGGGAGATTATTAGCAAAACACAGCATGTTCATGTGGTAAAATAGATGGAACACCAGTAAGGATACAACTCAGTCTGCATCATTAAAAATATCAAAGATGGACCAGGCACAGTGGCTCACACCTATAATCCCAGCACTTTGGGAGGCCGAGGCAGGTGGATCATGAGGTCAAGAGTTCAAGACCAGCCTGGGCTGGGCGCGGTGGCTCAAGCCTGTAATCCCAGCACTTTGGGAGGCCGAGATGGGCGGATCACGAGGTCAGGAGATCGAGACCATCCTGGCTAACACGGTGAAACCCCGTCTCTACTAAAAATACAAAAAACTAGCCGGGCACGGTGGCGGGCGCCTGTAGTCCCAGCTACTCGGGAGGCTGAGGCAAGAGAATGGCGTGAACCCGGGAGGCGGAGCTTGCAGTGAGCTGAGATCTGACCACTGCACTCCAGCCTGGGCGACAGAGCGAGACTCCGTCTCAAAAAAAAAAAAAAAAAAAAAGACCAGCCTGGCCAAGATGGTGAAACCCCATCTCTACTAAAAATATGAAAAATTAGCCGGGCGTGGTGGAGGGCACCTGTAATCCCAGCTACTCGGGAGGCTGAGGCAGGAGAATCTCTTGAACCTGGGAGGCAGAGGTTGCAGTGAGCCAAGATTGTGCCATTGCACTCCAGCCTGGGCAACAAGAGTGAAACTGTCTCAAAAAAATAAAAAATAAAAAATAAATCAAAGATGAATGATAAGAAATTACATCTCACCACATTTTCTGTAATCTATTGGTTTTAGCAGCAAGTCACAGGTCCTGATCACACTCAAGTGGAAAAGATTAAATGAAGTGTAAATATTGGGGCTACCCTAGGGTCTACTGCTGCTCTGGGTAACCTGAGGCCTGTCAACTTCAAATACCCATATCAGGAAAGGACTTTGCAGAAGCTCTATGGTGCAGTGCAAACAACCCTGATATTTGGGTCATAAATCCTGAGAGACCGTGTGGTATTACAGGTAAAGTGCTGGGGAAAAAGGCCATGTGGAGGCCAGCGCAGTGCCTCAAGCCTGTAATCCCAGCATTTTGGGAGGCCAAGACAGACGGATCACTTGAGGTCAGGAGTTCAAGACCAGCCTAGCCAACATAGCAAAACCCCATCTTTGCTAATAATACAAATTTAGCTGGGCACAGTGTCGGGGCACCTGTAATCCCAGCTACTCAGGAGTCTGAGGGAGGGGAATCTCTTGAACCCGGGTGGCAGAGTTTGCAGTGAGCCAAGATTGCGCCACTACACTCCAGCCTAGGTGACAAAAGGAAAACAAAAACTAAAACAAAACCGTGTGGAATTTATGGCAAATCCCAGTGGAAGAATCACAACACAAACACTCAGATTCTAGACCGAGAGCATCCACTTCTGGCATGCTACTGAGCTCTAGTAAACATGAAGAAGCTACCCACAGAGGAACCTTATAAATTGTAAAAATTAATATTCTTGGTGTCATAATTTTACATAATACAATAAATAATACTTTATTAATGTTACATCTTGATTGATCATGAGATTTTTTCTGACTCCCTTTTCTGCAAATCTATACAAACTTATCAAATTTACTTTTAATGTTATAACTGAATGCAATGTCAATTGCATTTAGCAATGTAAGTTAATAAATAATTTTTTAATTTTCAGAAAGATCTTTCTGCTGATGCAACTGTTAATGGAGCTGTTAAGAGTATGTTATGGGTTGTGACAAAATCAAGATAAATTCCTGGCATTATTTTGTAGTATAAACTTTAGTACACCTCAAGCATAATTCTAAATCTTTTTCTAAAAAGATTTAACTCCTTACATAAATAATATTTGTTTCTCTTAATGTTAAATGTAAATTTATGTAGTGGCATTTTAATGCTTCCTCAGACTTTTCCTGTAATTTCTGGAGTTTGTATAAGAAACCAAAAATAACTTCATGATTTGCATATAATTCAAAATGCCTGTTATGTTTTCTATTGCTGTATCTTCGATGACAAGAAGACATCAGTTTAAAAATTGCCTTTATTGGGCCGGGCGCGGTGGCTCAAGCCTGTAATCCCAGCACTTTGGGAGGCCGAGACAGCGGATCACCAGGTCAGGAGATCGAGACCATCCTGGCTAATTAACACGGTGAAAACCCGTCTCTACTAAAAAATACAAAAAACTAGCGGGCAAGGTGGCAGGTGCCTGTAGTCCCAGCACCCGGGAGGCGGAGCTTGCAGTGAGCTGAGATCCGGCCACAGCACTCCAGCCTGGGCGACAGAGCTAGACTCCGTCTCAAAAAAAAAAAAAAATTGCCTTTATTGTTGACGATTGGTTCATTGGAAAGTTCACATGAAAATACTGGGCTCCCATTGAATGCACTAATCTTAAAATTTAATTTCCATTTTCAATGCTGTGGGTATTTGCTTTTCAATCTTGCAGTAGGTTTCAAAACCAGACATTCTAAACTGTTTAAAGAATTCAAGTAACTGCTGAATTGCTGTATTAAAATGTCCATGTGAATGCTTTTATTAACTAAAAAGTAAATTGAAGAAAAAGTTTGTTGGCTGACCATATAAAATTCCTGTCCTGGTGCTCAGGCCAGAGAGTTAATACTTATGCTGATGCCACAGTGATAGGCTCTGGGGTTGGTGGGCAAACTGGCCTTTCACCACAGGTCCCAGCACTGCATCTATGAGTAGTCTTCCCTCTCTTTCAGGGGTGCAACTGCTGCCTCTGCTGTTTCTGCTGCTGTTGCTGCTGTCCCAGCAAAGGCCACCCTCTTGGGGTCTGTAGAGTTCCAGACTGCCCATGTATGCCTGTGTATACCTGATGACCAGGCCAACTGCTTAGCACTCAAGCTACCACTGTCTGCTGTACCTGCATACATGAGACCACATGTTTGCTATCATCTGGTTATGTCCTCTGCTCAGTGCATGCTCTATTGTCCCATTAAACTTTACTTATAAGTCCTAGGGACAAAAATTATTAAGAATTTCAAGACAGCATTGAATTCCACAGAACACTGAACCAAGCCCAAGGCCCCTTCTGAGAGTGGAGTCCTGTGTTACCATGCTGGATTGCCCGTGATCCTGGCCTCCTGTTGGCAGAACTTGACGGAAAGGTGAGCATCACTGGACATTCCACATGCTGCTGGCTGCCATGATGTGATAGGAGCAAGTGGGGAAGAGCACACCAGAACCAAGAAGAGAAGCCCTTCTCTTTCAGTATCCCTCTGGTGTCCTAGTACTCCCTACTGAAAAAGCTTGATATCATGTCAACTGGAAACAAAAACAAAAACAAAAACAAAAAAACAAAAAAAACATTTATAGGGTCCAGCTCTACTATCGCAAACGGGATGAAGAAGAATGGAATCTAAGTCACTTTGGAAATGAGAGGTATCTATAAGACTAAAGGCAAAATGTACTATCCATAGGAATTTTACTATAGTTGGTGGTATAATAAACTTTGGGTACTCAGAAAGAGGGAGGATGGGAGCAAGCTAAGGGATAAACAATTACATATTAGGCCGGGCGCAGTGGCTCAAGCCTGTAATCCCAGCACTTTGGGAGGCCGAGACGGCAGATCACCAGGTCAGGAGATCGAGACCATCCTGGCTAACACGGTGAAACCCCGTCTCTACTAAAAAATACAAAAAACTAGCGGGCAAGGTGGCGGATGCCTGTAGTCCCAGCTACTCGGGAGGCTGAGGCAGGAGAATGGTGTGAACCCGAGAGGAGGAGCTTGCAGTGAGCTGAGATCCGGCCACTGCACTCCAGCCTGGGTGACAGAGCAAGACTCCGTCTCAAAAAAAAAAAAAAAAAAAATTACATATTGGGCACAATGTACAATGTGCATATTCATCTCTGTAACCAAAATCCACTTGTATCCCCCAAAGCTATTGAAATTAAAAATATATTTAAAAAATAAAAATTAAAGAAAAGATTTGTACTCTAGTTGATGAAATTGTTTTCCATTAGTATATGGGTTAACAGTTCTGAAACCATTATATATGAATGCTGGAGTAGAACAATCAAGTGAATGGATGATGGCAGCCCGATTTTTCCCTGTTGTAGTTAGAGAGGTTACAGATAAGCAAAGGGAGAAAGCTGGAATGTTCCTTGTGACAACATATTAGAGTTGGAGATATCAGTATGAACTCATGTTTGGCTTAATGTAGAAGCAGATGGTTATAGATAGATATTTATAGATACATGTATATATATATATCAGTTAATGTACACACATATATTTCCTTGTTCTGTTAGCTAAGAGGACTGAGAAACAATGACTCAGATTGCTACAAGTACACCTAGCACTCAGATCATGGTTTCTAATACCATTCTCCAACAAAAGGAAGCAAGCCTTTTTGAAAAGATGGTTAATTCTAGGCCTAGAGCATGTGTAGTACCTGAAAAGCAGAAAGTGCTCAAACAAAGGAAGCTCTACAATGATGGGGGTATGTCAAAGGGATCCAGATGCCAACTGAAAGAGCTGCAAATGGCCAGAGCTAGAATGCAATGAATGACAAAATAAATCAAATACTATTGGATTATTACCCAAAGTATAAAATAAATATCCATGAGTTGATACTGGTATAAATAAATGATTAAATACATTAATATATTAGAAGAGTCAAATCTCCCATGCAGGAGAATTCTAAATAATTTATGTTAGCACTGCACCCTCAAGGAGGCGGAACATGAAAAAAGAAGGATAAAAAAGAGCAATTTACAGTGGAGAAAACTTGCGAATATCCACTTCAAGCCAGGTCATCAAAGCTAATGTCAGCAGTGTTAAGTTCATGTTGCTAGAATGTACCCTTTAAAATACGTAATGAGAATGACTCTTTATCCCTGTGGTCTTCCTCCTCAAGGTATATTATCTTAGTTTAAGCATGATACAAACTTCAGAGAAACCCCAGTTGAGGAACATTATACACGATAACGCACAAGGACTCCTCAAAATCGTCAAAGTCAGCAAAAACAAGGAAAGTCTGAGTAGTTGTCACAACCAAGACAGCCTAAGGAGACATGACTATGAAATGCAATGTGATATGCTGGAGGGGATCCTAGAACAGAAAAGGACATTAGCGAAAAACCAGTGAAGTTTGAAGAAAGTATGGACTTTAGTTAATAATAATGTATCAGTATTGATTCATTGATTGTGACAAATATACTATACTAATGTAAGATGTTAATAATAGGGAAAAGTGAGTGAGGGGTATACGGGAATTCTCTGTACTGCTTTCACAATCATTTTGTACATCTAAAGCTTCTCTAAAATAAAAGTGTATTTTAAAAAGAATGGATTTGAAACTGAAAGGCGATAACTTGATAACTGATACATGCTAATGCCCTTCACAGCGTATCCATTCCTGAAAAGACACTAAACTTACTGTCTTAGTCAGTTTTGTGCTGTTACAACAGAATACCATAGACTGGTTAATTTATAACAAACAGATATAGGTGGGACTCAAGGCACAGGTCATCCTAAGGCAAATTCCCCTCCAGCTGTGAGCCTGTGCAATTAAACAAGTTATCTACTTCCAAAATACAATGGTGGAACAGGCATAGGACAGATACTCACATTCCAAAAAGGGGGAAATAGGCAAGAAAAAAGGATTAACAGGCCCCAAATTAGTCTAAAATTCAACAGGGGAAACAACATTAAGTCTTAGAGCTAGAGAATAATCTCCTTTGAGAGGAGTTAGCGTCATGATCCTCAGGAGGAGGTGGGTTGCTCTTATACAATGGGGCAGAGAAGAATTTGTTTAGCACCCAGTTGATCTATTGGTTGTTTCCTGATACCCTTGACCAATTTTGATGGTAAATAAACAATTGCATCCTGAGAAGGGCATGGTGACCAGGAGCTCTGGGATGTGGGTCTAGGTCACTGCATCAGGCAAACTATTAAAACCCGCAGACGGCCAGGCACAGTGGTTCATGCCTGTAAATTAACAGCACATTGGGAGGCCGATGCAGGAGGATCACTTGAGGCCAGGACTTCAAGACCAGCCTGGCCAACATAGTGAAACCTTGTCTCTACTAAAAATACAAAGATTAGTCGGGCGTGGTGGTGAGTGCCTGTAATCCCAGCTACTCGGGAGGCTGAGGCAGGAGAATCACTTGAACCGGGTGGCGGAGGCTGCAGTGAGCTGAGATTGTGCCACTGCACTCCAGCCTGGGTGACAGAGTGAAACTCAATCTCAAAAAAAAAAAAAAAAAAAAAAAAAAGAAGAAGAAGAAAAAGAAAAAAGAAAACCAGCAGAGGTGATAAACTGGAGGGAAGAAAGTCTAGAAAAGATCGTGGAGAAGGAAGACAATCGTACATTTGTCACTAAGACCACCTGCAGTGGCAGGGACTGTAATTTGACCAAGAAATCTTTCTCTTCCGGGTTTTTCTCAGGAAGAGAAGCCTGCTGGAATTGTGTCAAGCTATTCTCTGTATATATACAAGGCAGTAGCTTTAAGTAGTGGGAGGAGTGGATTGTGGTGGACACAGAGCTGTGCCCTCCAAAGACTTCTTCATTGTAGGAATTGTCAATTTGGCTCCTGGAAATGTAGCAGACAGCCTACAGCTGTCAGCACCTTCACAGGCTGCTACAGCTACAGAAAGCCACCTTGTTCAAGTTCATGCACCTTCCTGGGACAGCTTGCATCCAGTGACTAATAAATGTGGGAATCTAAAAGCCTAGCTATCTTGGCCAGACTTGGAGAACTCTGGAATGCCATAGTCGTGCCAGAGTTCTCTTTGGGGGAAGGTTGAGACTATCCCTAGACCCATATAGCAGTTTAATTCATTTTTTGACCAATCCTGTTTCCCTTTCTTTCCTTACACGAGTATTGATCTCAGTGACGCTCCTTAATAAACATCCTACATTCTGTTCTGCGTCCCAGTGTCTGCTTCCCAGGGAGCCTAAATGTGACAACTGTCTACTAAGTGGCAGGATCTATGCTTGGTGATTTCCATTTGTCATTGCTGTCATTCCCCACTACACCTTGTGAGATGTTTTGGATGATGCCTACTTTTTAAGATTTGAGGTGGGGCGCATCAGAGGTTAATTAACTTGTCGAGGGATCAATCATTTATAGTTCTGACTGATCCCAGAGGTCATGTCTGTTCAGTCTACCATGCTAGCCACAGCTGTTGTAGGAAAACAAACAAAACAAAACAGAAAACAGACACGAATAACCACTTCTCACTATAGACCAGACATTGTGTTCGGCATTTGTACCTGCACACAGCATCACTCAGTTTTCACAGCAAGCCAATTAAAGTAGAATGCTAGCCTCATTTTTATGCATGTAATGTATAAGGTCAAGGCTAACAGACTTTCACAGAGTAAGAGGCAAAGTTATTTCTAGGCCCCAGACCTGTCTGATTCCAAAGGCGTTCTCCTCTGAGTCAGGCTGTTTGCTCTATGTAAGGGGGAGGTCCTCTCAGGGAGAACATGAGAGACTGGAGGCCCTGAGATATGGATTTACCTAGAAATAGCCCAAACTGTATAATATTCATTGAAATATCTACCATAAACATGAGTATCTTCTTTCTCAAAGGAAATTTTAGACATTTTCTTCAGTGCAGTCCCCCGCCAGCCTTCTAAACCCTGGGATTACGTATATTTAGGATGCCTATGTAATTTTTGATCCAAAGCATGCCACTTGAGGGTGTCATGGGACAATAGACGTAAACCAGGATGGCCATGGGCAAAAAGAGAGAAATGTTCTTTCTACTACTGGGCAAAAATGTTGTCACATTTCTTAGGTGCTACTCTTCATTAATACTTAGCTGATGCCTCAAACCAAATCACAGTATAAGGTGGGTTGTAAGAAAGAGTGCTTTGGAGTTAGTCTCTGAATGTCCATAGCTTTAATACATTAACTTTTCCCTAGTAAATTTACCCATGATCCTGGCCTCTTGATCATGCAGCAACTCGAGTTCCACTCTGTTATAAACACTGCACATTTCCGATTTGTGGAATTGTTTTCCTTTAATTAAATGAAGGGAGGGAGCTGTAGTTATTTTCAACTCTGCACAAATTACTACCCAGTAGAAGCCAAATAATGCATTGTAAGTAGTACTTATTCTATTTATTGTACCCTCTATGGATGTGTGTTGGGCTTGTTCTATTTTGGAGGCACTGCCATGGTAACTGGGCTCCTGACAAGGGCCTGTGTCAGAGCAGAACTTGAACATGCAGAACTTCAGATAAGCGACAAAACCATCAACCTCAGTAGGTTCAGAAATAACAATTGAGATCATGCTTTACTCCTGGGTATATTTCTCCATGAAGTTGGGAAGAATAAGTGGCCATTCATAAGATTTATTGGACATGGAACTAGTCCTGAGCAAAATGGTGGAAGAAATTCTATTCTCGCAGTCTCTTAGATACCCTCATCAACATCTGTGGCTCAGTCTTTCATTCCATTTTGGCCTTCAGGTCAAGCTCACAGCTTTAGGCAGAGAGCATGAGCTGGTTTTCAGCCTTCTGGGAGCCAGAGTAACTTTAGATGTCTGATCTTGAGTCCATAGACTTGAGAAATAACCCTGGCTTTCTGTTTAACCTAGCTGAGAGGCTTCCCAAAACTGTCTCTTTCCCAACTATAAATTTGGATCCATGTTTATAAACTTGATATAAACAAGGAGGGTCCTTGAGCTCTAACCTTGTGCTCCTATTAAAGTTGGTGCTCAGGGGAGCTAGAGAGGGGTTCTGATCAATCCACCCTTCTCTGTAGAATTAGCAGATCCCAGTGTTCCCAATAGGAGTAGACATCTAAGCTATGTGGCCTTTCTAGAGTCCATGTGCGTAGCGACTGAGAATACTAGAAGGAAGCCTGTAAGACCAAAATTCCTTTCCCTGTGGCAATTTCTTTAGAGTTGTGCTTAGAAACAGATTTATCACCTCTACCCAATTTCTCACTTCTAAAGAGTACTATTAAGCACAAACAGTGACCAGGCACTACTCTGCTTTTTTCGTCTCTCCCCCAACCTTCATTCTCCTTTTTGAAATCCTTCAGCCTCTTAGCCCAGGCTTATTTTAGTCCCTGAATCAGTGCCAGGAGCAAACAGGAGTTCATGTGCTCATGGGTGGCTGTGGGTCCCACCATAGACCTTGTCCAGCAATTTGGAGCCAGGGTGAGAATTGCTATTCTCCTTTTCCAGTAGAGTTTTAGCCCTAGCTTATGGCTTCATCACCCAAATGGTTCAAGCTTGAATTCCATCAAGAAACAAGATGGTCAGCACCTACCAGGAGCCTCCTCAGGAGGGCTAGAAGGGAAAAGGCTGGCAAGGCTCTGTGCGGTAAGCTATGAGTCCCACAGAGGAGACTGTTGGAAATAACATCATGTTGTAAACTTTTTGGCCCAAGGAAGAGCAAACCAGGGCACAGACAGGCAGAAGAGAAAACAGAAGAATTCTTTGTTTATTGAAGAAACAGCCTATTACTTGACTGAAATAAAATTTGGAAGATTATTTTAGAGTCAAATCTTCTTATCTCAGACATCATTTCTTACACCCAACATCTGAGAGATGGTTGTTAACTTAGGGTAGGTTTAGTGCCCTCTCCTGTTTGTTCCAATCAGTGCTCCTGTAACAAAGCACTCAGCCCTCCCTCCTGATCCTTGGCACTCCACCCTTTCCTCAAGAGCAGCACTTCAGTCCTTGTATTTCCATTTGCCCTCCCTTGCCCTCAAGCCTGAGCCAGAAGGCTTGAGCCTCTCAACTTTCCGAAGTTGACAGGCCCCTGGGTCAGAAATAACAGATGTGATTCTTGGATTTAGAACCAATGCAGCTGTCCTCAAGTCTCTCTCCCTTTAGTTTTCTTCTATTGATAATGGAAATCCCGCATTTCTCTCTGATCCTCTATTTCTCTTTCCCCAAACATCCATCCCTCTGCTATAAACTACAGAAAGGACTGCCTTTGCACTCAACAACCTTCTCCCCTGGGATTCTGAGTATTTCCAGTGAGGAGAGTTAGCTATCACGCTAGCTCTCACCTCCCTCCCTCATTTAATCAATTCTTACTCCAGTTTGTCAAACATTCCTCTTGTCAGTGACACATTTGCTGTGGAAGGTGGGCAGGGGGAGCAGAGCTGGAGATTAGGGAGGCAGTGGGACAACAGGTGTGAAGTAATGCTATAGCCTGGGAGTCTTTTTAGGCTAGAAAGCAAACTAAGATGTCCAGTGACTGTAATCTTCTTGATTTTTTTAAAGAGGGCAGAGTTCACAAATTTGAGGGGAAAAAAACAAAAAAAGTGCTTGAGTCCACATCTGGGGTGAATACGTGTAAAGGCGAGAGAGGGCAGCGTGGAGGAAGGAGGGGACAGTCCGGACAAATCCCTAATAAACTGCCAGAGGAGGACCTAGAGGGGGCTCTGTATTTTTAGGGGTGACGGAACACTTCCTGAACACTTCCGGCCTGTGCAGGCTTGAGATGTTAATTATAGGACCTGTGGATGTCAGCAGAGATCTTTTAAAAGAATAACTTAAGTGCCTAAAATCCCCCCAAGAATACACAGCCAGCCCGTTTTAGAAATGGCCGTCAAAGACAACAAAAGTGAAATGCGCAAATGCCTTCTACGCAGGGTGGTGCTGGGCAACCAGCTTGCACTGCAGCCTCCCCCACGCTGTTGCTAGGAGATCGGAGGGCTATACTTCCATCATCTCCATACTTGCTGGGAGATTGAGTAATTGGTGTCTGGATGTGCGTGTGCTGCTTCCCAAAATATCTCTTTAAAAAGACGTGAGAGGGATGCGGAGCCAGTAGGTAGGATGATGGAGGGCGGACTGTGTCCCAAGAGGGCAGCGGGATCCAAAAGCCAAGGCTGAGGCTGAGGAGGGGGTGGGGACCCACATGGGGGATAGAGTGGGGAGCTGCTGACAGCTTTCCCAGATTCCTTTTCATCCTCTGCTTGTTCTTTGAGACTGATCTCTTAAGTGGAATCTAGAAATTGCTGGGGACAACTACAATTTAGGGAGCACTGTAGTTTGGTTTTTCATCCTTACTGTTGAGACACAGAAAGGCTAAGAGAAAACCTTTAATTTTGTTTTGTAGGTACTGAAATGTTAATGCACAGCTTTATGGTGCTGGGTTATAGGTGTTTAACTCTGTTTTGTGGGAGGGGGTTGGATGAGAAAATAAGGCATGCCTGTGAACACACACACATACACACACACAAAGACCCCAGTGATGAAAACGGCTGTTTCAGCTGCAGGGAGCCAGTGAAACAGACAGTTGGAGCCCACAGCTGTAAAGGCTCTGGAAGTTAGGAAACCTGGGGGTGAGAGTCAGCCCTGCCTCTGACAACTACATCACTCTTCATGAGCCTTCTCTGCCTCAGCTTCCTCATTTGTAACCTGACAGGGTTGAGCTAGTACATCTCCAAGGTGCGCTCCACATCTCCTGCATTCTTGGAGTCTGAAGTCTGGTTCCACCTTCTCCTCAGAGTCAAGGGACAATGCCATACCACTTCTCTGTAGAGGCATTCGATTCTCTCATTTCATTAACAGGAAAAATTCAATTGATTGCCGTGTTTTACACTTTTTCAAATATCTACTCAAATGCCTATTGCTGGAAGTCTAGAAGAGGAGGTTGGGAAATGGAATAACTGACTTTTAAATTACATTATTTTCCTTTTTGTCACACTTGTCCTACGATACTTAACATGCTCAAAAATCCGATTTTTGATAGCATCGCTGTTTTCTTTTTAACCAAGGGAGGAGGGTGGAAGGGAGCAGGGCATTCAGAATATATTGATGCTGTAGTCTGAGATCACAAATGAGAACTAAGAATCGAGAGTGTTTTCCTTAAAGTCACTGGCCAAATGGCGGAATGTCTTGGAATTCTATCAAGGATTAGGAAACTCACCTTAGTTCCGACACTAACTCATAGGGCAAGGACCAGATACTTATTTGTAAAAAGCAGAAGCTGGCTGACAGGGGATGGGGCGGGGAGTGGGGGTTGCTCTAGTCCTTATAGGAAGGTTAGGAAAGAAAATACCATAATATATGTAAATGCACTCTGTAATGTAGAAAGAGTGCACAGAATGTACTGCATTCTTTTCACTGTGTGCCTGAGAAATTTATTCATTTATTCAGAAAGTATTTTTTGAGATGTTGCTGCCGCCAGTCCTCATTAGGCATTCATTCACATGGCGCATGCACATGGTCAGTGTCCCTCGTCATCCATCCCGTGCCCACAGTTCTAGGGAAAATGACCTCCTATTGCTACAGAAAACCGCATTCTCAATGGCTGCATCCTCTGAATACTACACATTCTTCTAGAATGAACCTTTGCACAGTGTGAAAAATGCACTCAAATCACTCCCACGAGTGTCTGTCTTATTTTGTTGTTGAACACTCCTGGTGACACAAACCTCAGACATTTTACTTCCTGTGTCAGTGAATGTCAATGCCTAATCATTGTACAAGCAGATGTTGCTTAGGAAAAACAAACAAAATTAAAGCTATCTTAAAGTTAACAAACACCATCCTCCCACCCAACCCTTGGCTGAGCAGGCAAATAAGCAATGCCTTTCTCCGGTTTTTTTTTTCTCCCTCATTAGGGATGGCAAAGCTCACTATCACGTGGATCACCCAGACTCACTCATTTTACTGGTTCTTCATAGTACCCAGGAAGATTTCAGATGGACCTCAAATACAAAGGCTATGAGGAACCCTATTCGTTGTGTTGACACCACCGAGAGATTATTTTTTCCTGGAGAAGACACACCTGACTTTTAACCTCTTTGATCCCTTAAAAAGTTATTTTCCCAGCTGGGCGCGGTGGCTCACGCCTGTAATCCCAGTACTTTGGGAGGCTCAGGTGGGTGGACCACCTGAAGTCGGGAGTTCAAGACCAGCCTGGCCAGCATGGTGAAACCCCGTCTTTACTGAAAATACAAAAATTAGCAGGGGGTGGTGTCGCATGCCCATAATCCCAGCTACTTGGGAGACTGAGGCAGGAGAATCGCTTGAGCCCTGGAGGCGGAGGTTGCAGTGAGCCGAGACTGCACCATTGCACTCCAGCCTGGGTGACAGAGTGAGACTTCATCTCAAAAAAAAAAAAAAAAAAAAAAAAAAGAGAGAGAGAGAGAAAGTTATTTCCCCTTGTGCCAAGAATGATATGAAGCCTGGAGAGCAGGTGAGGGAAAATGAGCTGATGCCACTCAAGAGTAACCAAGAATCGTGGGTTGCATGTTAGTGTTACCAGGCAGAGCTTGGTTCCTTGCTCTTTCTTTTGGGTATTTGGCAAGCCATACAGACTTTTCAGTAGGGGGATGGATGAGGGAGGAAAAGCACAAGGGAGTCATAAAGGGATGCCAAGTCATAATGAATAAGAGTTATTTTGTGCACTCCCAGGAGATCTGAGCCCATGGGCAGTAGTTCCGAGGACACAGATGTTGGTTCAGCATCAGGAAGTCCTTGCTAAGAAAGCTTTGCAAAATGCAAATGGACTGGGGTTGCAGAGGAGATGTTCAAATAAATTTCCTCTCACTAGGGCTGGACCCAGGCAAGGGTGGTCACAGATTAACTCTCACCACCCTTCCAACTCTAATATTCTGTGATGCCATGGGAGACCCAAGAAAGGCATGCTGACCCATATTTACCTCCTCCACCCACACCCCAACATCTCAGCCTTTATTAAACCCTAAGACAGGAAGGCCACATTTGTCTCCAAAACCATTCTGTCCCCAAACTAAGGAAGCATTAAATAAATTTGCAAAGTGCTTTTTGAAAGTCAACTGTAGAAAATTTCCCTAGTTAAATCGAATTAAGCAAGAGAGCCATCATCTTAAAGATGCCAAATAATAATAATAATAACTTTCTTTTTTTGAGACAGAGTTTTGCTCTCGTTGCTCAGGCTGGAGTGCAATAGTGTGATCTCAGCTCACCTGCAACTCTGCCTCCCAGGTTCAAGGGATTCTGCTGCCTCAGCCTCCCAAGTAGCTGGGATTACAGGCATGCACCAACAAGCCCAGCTAATTTTGTATTTTTAGTAGAGATAGGTTTTCACCATGTTGGTCAGGCTGGTCTCGAACTCCTGACCTCCAAGCTATCTGCCTGCCTCAGCCTCCCAAAGTGCTGGAATTACAGGTGTGAGCCACCACACCTGGCCAAATAATTATCTTTATTTTTATGACTTTTTTATTTGGCCATTGCCTCATTTCCAGCAAGTATGGGGGAAGGTATTCCCTAAGGAGCCCTTAATCTCTTAATTCTGAAAATAATGGATTCTTTTTTAAGGGGAAACAACCATGATTGTCCACTTGAAAATAAACACCCAGCTTTTACTATTTTGACTCACGGTAACCTCACTTTTTCTGACGTTTTTCCTTGGATCTATCTCCAAAGTGAGTCAGAAAGAAAGTGGCTCTGTTTACATGTGGAAGGATTTGAAGTCATTCATAATAAATTTTTTTATGGTTTCAAGTCATGAATTAACTCATTTTAATCTAGAAATAAAAGCCTCTATTATGTAGCTTATACATGAGGAATCTAAGTCTTAAGAGGGTTAGGATGACTTGCCTAAGGCTACACCTCCATTTCTAGGCATTAGAGACATCAGTCTACTGTAACTACCTGCCTAGATTCTTGACCTCCTATTTCAAGCTTCTTAATTTTCATCTATTCATTCATCCACCCATTCATTCATTCACTCAATCAAAAATATTGAGTACCACCTATGTGTCAGGAGCCAACCTAGACAGTGAATCAAAAGCAATGTCTGCCCGAATGAAGCTTACATTCTACATTAAGAAACAGCAACAAAAATTAATAAGTAAAAAATACAGTATCCTCATGTAAGCAATGAGAGAAGCCTAGATAGCATATATGACAGACCTGCTGGGCTGATCACTGAGTAGCATAATTAGAGGGAAAGCTCATGGGCACTGGATTAGTAGCTGGTACGTGTGTACCCTGTTGTCCACGACTCTCTGAGATTGCACCCAACAATCTGGTAGGACTGAATTTAGACTCTTAAAGTGGGACCCTGGCTTTTCTGTTGCAT
Organism: Chlorocebus sabaeus; assembly: GCF_047675955.1. Lineage (NCBI taxonomy): Eukaryota > Metazoa > Chordata > Mammalia > Primates > Cercopithecidae > Chlorocebus > Chlorocebus sabaeus. The sequence goes on from NC_132915.1 coordinate 12,686,319, forward strand.
CATCAAGGAAGTACTGGCCCCTGCCCTGCAGTGATCAGGGCCTAGGATTTAATAGCAATATGACAGAACTTCAACTCCAGCTGGATCCTGCCAGCTCAGTTTTCATGATCACAGGCTGGGTCCAAGGCTTGCATGTTATAGCAAGCAGCAGCAGGATGAGCCTCATCAGAATTGATGGCTGGAGTACTACCAACTATTCTTCTGGCATAATGGAGAGCTGGAGTTCCAGCTTTTTCCATGATGAGGATTGATTGATTGAATGCCTTAAGCACTGGACCATAACTGGTTTCCATGAAGCTTTGCAGGAAATTTATTTCCTGACAGAACATGTGGTTCACTACTCAACTCCTTGGATACTTGATGACCTGCTTCTCATATTTATCTAGTGCTCTATGTAGCATTCTTGGCCTAAAGAAGTTCTAGGCTCTTCTCTGGTTGGCCCATTCTCTGCTGAGTCAAGTCCTAGGTCCAGCCCAATGTGTTTCTATTTGGATGGTTAGAATTCTGGAGCTGAGCCGTATTGTCCCTTAGGACAATATTTCTTTACTGTGGCTGCACAGTGGAAACACCTAAAGACATTGCAGAAAATACCTATACCTTGGCCCACCCTAAAACAGAAACTAACTTTTTCAGGGTAAAACATTGGCTTCTGTATCTTTCAAATTGTCCCTAGTGATTCTGATCCACAGTGAAAACTGAAAACTGTTCTAATATTCACCTTGCCAGAAAAATGAGACTATGTGAAGGGAACCCTCACTTCAAATTGTAGAAGGAAGCTTTGAGATTTCCAGGGAAGATGGAAGACAGAACAGGTGTGTAAAGTCTTGCATCTTGCTATGAACACATACATATGCTTGACAAAATATAATACAAAAAAATTAAAATAAGAAAAACATCCACATGCCAAATGAAACTAAAACCCCAATTAAAGTATTAGAGATAAATCCTTGTGACCCAAAGGGGTATTAAGAGTAGAGAGAAAGTTTTGTGGCGGGAGTCATAAGTAGCTCATGGATTAGGTGTCAGGACTGGGATTCTTGTATAAAGTCAAGGTGCCACATCAATGAGGAGAGACTCTAAGAACTTTGTTCACCTGCTCAGGAAGTTAGTAAGAAGCATGATGGCCTCCCTGATCTATGACTGTGTTTCAAGAGCTCTTGGCTAAATTGGGGTTCCAGTACTAGAGAAGCTAGCAACTTTGCCTAAATGGAAAATGAAGGGGAGCTGGATATGGCATTTACAGTGCCTTTAAGGGATACTTCTTTAACCTGGTGAACAACCTCGTAGCTAGTTGCCCAAACCGTCACCAGGGGTTCACAAAGAAAGCTTGTTTCTACTGGCAGATGCCCTTGTGGCTCTTGTCTGACCCATGTTCACTTTATACCTGCCTGACCATGGCTCTAGCACTGGGAGGCTGACCTTTTGTTCTACCTGGCATCCTGGGGAAAGGCCAGCCTAGGGCAGCCCCTAGTTCTTCAGCTGGAAGGTGCACATTCAATATACCCAGCACAACAGAAAACAAGTTCAGAGAGTTTTATTTACAGATCCTGGACAAGGAGGGCATAATAATTCAGGAGAGTAGTCCTCCATCCCCGGGTCTTGCAATCAACCCAGGAATGATGAGAATGATGAGTCAGGCAGAGAGAGAGCACTTCTAGTGACTAGCAGCACATATAAGGGAATAGGGAATGGAGTACTTTAAATTCATGGGCATATGCCTGATGGTCCATTTAAAGGAAATTTTCCGTGGGAAAGCAGGGAGCCCAGTCTTCTTGGTAAGGGAGATGCTCCTAAATTCCTACTTCTGTCCACCAGCTTGAGACATTTGGGTGCGGTGTAGAACTGGAAACTGTGTCAAGGGTGACTGAGTCCTGTTTCTGGTCTAAGAAAGTTAAAATTTGCATTCAAAATGGATGTCAAGGCAACACAAAATGATAAGAATTCACTACAGGGTAGAAATACAGTCACCCTCAAGAGATCAGAAACCCCACACTACACTATGCATGGGTGTAGGCCAAATTCACACTACTCTGTGTGGTTCTGTGCTGACCAAAACAGACCAGGAACAATTCAAGCCTGCAGCTCCCTGGGAGGGAAAAAATGTTAAGCTGTCACCTAGGACAACTCCACAATCCAAGGTATAGATAAGATTTCTGGGAAAAAACAATTCTCACTGAAGATACACCAACAGAACAGAAATGACAAAACCTGAAGGTAAGACTAGTCAGATTTAAAAATTGGATAATTCATGGACATATTAGTTTTTTGTGACTGCTGTAACAAATGGCCACAAACTGGGTAGCTTAAAATAACAGAAGTCTGAAATCAAGGTGTTAACAGGAGCACACTCCCTCTGAAGGCTCTAGGGCAGAGTCCCTTCCTTGCATCTTCCAGCTTCCAGTGGCTCCAGGTATTTATTGGTGTACAGTAACATCACTCTAATCTCTGCCTCTGTCTTTACATCACACTCTCCTCAAAACACCTCCTTCATTTTTTTTATAAGGATACATGTGATTGCATTTAGGATCCACCTGAATAATTCCGGATAAAATCCTCTTCTCAAGATCCTCACTTTAGTCACATCTTTTCCCATGCATGGTGATATTTTCTTTTTTGCTGTATAATATCCCCAGGTCCCAGGGATTAGGATGTGGAATACCTTTTTTGGGAGCTACCATTAAGCCTGCTACAATCCCTACCTAGTGAGACTAGAGCAACCTGATGGAGACTTTCAAGTCAACATATTTACAATGTACAAAGAGATGTAGGTAGGAAACGACTCCATGAGGCATTATGAAAAGACTAAGATTTTGAAAAAGGACTGGGCAATTTTGAAGAAAATCCAAATAGAAATTCTAAGGATGAAAAATACAGTAAATGAAAGAAGAGGTAAACTCAGTAAATTAAGCAGCAGAATAGACACAACTCATGAGAGAACAAGAGGTCTGAAAGACTTCTCTGAAGAAAAATCCCTAAATGCTGTAAAGACAAATAACAAGAGAGGAGAAATAAAGGAGAGAATGAGGAGCTCCAACACATGTCTACCTCAAATACTAGAAGAAAGAAACATAGTATGTCCTTGAGCAATATAACCAAAAGAGAATGGTGGGATGAAACATCACTGAACAAAGACACAAGTCCTGAGATTGAAACCAAGTCCCACATAAGAAGTACAAAAAATGTTTATCTACACACATTATAATGAAACTAAACAATATGAAAGACAAAGAGAAAGTCTAAAATGCTACTAGAAAGAAATGCCAGATGATCTAAAGAGGAATGAGAATATTGACAGAAACCTTTTCATAACAAACAATGCCAAACAATGAAAATAATATTTCCAAAGACTGAAGGAAAGTGACTGCTGAGCCAGGATTCCATCTTCAGCTATACTAGCACCTTTCCATGCAGAGAAAACTAACAGTTTTCTAGTTATACACCCTTACTGAAGGAATTAATAAAGACGTTAAAGAAAGAAAATGGAGTACTAGGAAGAGAATAACAGGAAAGAACATTTTGTTTGTGAGGTTATGGAAGACTTCTTAAAAATGATATTGCAAAACCTGCAATATGAAAAAGGTCAGATAAAAAGTTGGAGCAAGAGCTTTTTCAGAAGAGAAAAATAGAATATGCAAAATTCTTGAGTGATGAAAGGTATTGGAATACAGGTGAGAGAAGGTAAATATGGTGTGAGGAGAAGTTTTAGGCATTTTCAACAGCAGTATCTTTTGTGACCTTGCACACCATGACAAGGAATTCAAATTTTATTCTAAGTGAAATGAAAAGTCACTTTTAAAGAAAAAGAAAATGAGAATGACAGAACTCAAAATAAGTTTTTAAAAGTTCTTCTAGAAAATAGAAGATATAAGTAAGAATTTGAAGTCAAGTCCAAGAGGTGGTGTAGTATTTAAATGACACGATTTCCTGAGAGAAGACACAGAGAAGAATTAATCAAGAATATAATTCAAGAAAATTTCCCAGAACTGGAAAAAAAATGAATTTCTGGATGGAAATGGCTCATTGAAATATCCAGCATAGTGAATTAATATAAACCTAAGACATAGCTTCATAAAATTTTAGAACACTAAATATGAAAAGATTCTTAAAATTTCCAGAGGGAAAAAAAGGATTACATTTTTGAAATCAAGAATCAGGAGACTTCGGACCTCTCAACAGCCACACTTGAAGTTAGAAGACAATCAATATATGCCTTCAAAAATTTTAAGATAAAATTCAAACTAATATTTTATATTCAGCCAAACAGTTAAGTTTGAGGGTAAAATAAAAGCATTTTAAGACGCAATGGGTTTCCAAAAATTTCTTGTTTGCCTTTTCTTAGAAAGCTATTGGAGGATGTGTTCCACCAAATCAAGAGGTAAACCAAGAAAAGGAAGACATAGGATAGAGGAGGGAGGAAGGAAGGAGATACATGCAGAACAAAAAGGGGAAAAGACCAAGTTCCGGAAAAGAAAGATCCCAGATGATAGCTCTGCAACAGGTTGAGAGTCACCTGTCTAGATTGCATCAGATGAGAAGGCTACAGGAGACATTGTCCAGCAGCCTGGACAAATGGGTAAATGGGTAAAATACATGATGCACTGGAATGTTTTGAGAGGAAATTTAGACAAATAGCTAAGAGCCTGGGTTTGAATAATGATCATTAGAAAACTAAGACAGCAAACAAACAAAAAGTCAATTACTAACCCCTAAGAAAACAAAATACTATACAGAAAAGGAAAACAGTCATGGTTTACTGTATGCCTCAGCTCCAAATAGCACTTTCATTGTCATAATAATATAAAAGATGAACAATGAGTCAGGTACAGTGACTCACGTCTGTAATCCTAGCACTTTGAGAGGCCAAGGTGGGCAGATCATGAGGTCAGGAGTTGAAGACTAGCCTGGCCAGCATGATGAAACCCCATCTTTACCAAAAATAGAAAAATCAACCAGAGAATGGTGGCATGTACCTGTAGTCCCAGCTATTCTGGAGGCTGAGGCAGGAGAATCACTTGAACCCAGGAGGCAGAGATTGCAGTGAGCCGAGATCACGCTACTGCACTCTAGCCTGATGATGACAGAGCTAGACTCCATCTCAAAAAAAAAAAAAAAAAAAAAGGCTGAACAATGATCTAATCGTGTATTTAGGAGATGACCCAGCTAGGGAAAAGGAAAGGGTGGAGAATAGAGGTAGGATTCGTAACAGAGATTTTCCCAAGCCAAGAGATATTGGTGGCTGTGGAGTCCTCAAATTTCACAAGGAAGAGATAGACTTTGGGGAAATGGCTGTGATGTGTCTGGGAACATTCTGTCCTAGACACAGAGTTCTCAGTTATGGCACCAGAGCCACTAGATCGTGATGGAGAGGACATTAGAGACCCTTCTCATATTTCCTAGGTATCAATGGGCCTTGGGATTCATGGGGTACCTTATGAAAGGGAGGCATGCCAAGCAATGCTTAAGGCTGATTTTGCTCCTGCAGGATATGGGCTAGAATCAGACATAGCCTGATTTAAAGGAAATGAAGCAAGTGACATTTTGCACATTTGGGTTTGGTAGCTACAAATCCATATTTACTATGGGAGAAAAGGGTCTTTATGGAAATGGTTTGATTGTCTGTGTGGCAACTGACTTTAAAATCAGTTGTATACAGTGTGATGTGCACGTACAAGTTAAATACACCTTATATCCTAGAGGTGATCAACATAAACAGAGCCCACATGAAAAGTGACTTGAGTAGTTAACTGGCATTTAAAATTTTTATGTCAATATCAGAAAGTGTGTTAATTAGCATAAAATATATTAGAGTTTTGCTTACTTTTTGGCAGAAATGACTGATTCTGAAGATTGAGAATTAGAAGTATTGTACAGGTGTTGTCATTCCTACATGAAGGAAGCAGAAGAATGTAGCAAGCTCAGGTCTCTAATGCCAGGAGTGGGGCTTTCAGTGACCAGAGCTCTCTGGGTCCTCTGCATATCCCTCCACTGTCAACTGATTCGATAGAGGCTGGGCTGGTCCTAGCATTAGCATATCCTTGAATCTGCCTTTGGGCATGACTTCTGTGCAAAGACAGAAAGGGGAAGTTTCTGGTCTACATAGCCAACATGTAGTCTTGATAATAAATCATTGCTTGTTTGGAATAATTTGGTCTAAGCCTTACTTTTATTGTAAAACACTACTTGTAGGTGGCAGATAGGGCATAGGACCTTTAGGCCTCATCTCGCTCTAACCATGGGAGGCTACCAAAGACTCTGACATTTGGCAAATGGCCACATTTGCAGAGCTCTTATTGCAAGAGAGGTGTTCCTAAATCTGAGTTCTAACATCACCCTTTTTCTAACTCCAGAACCCCATTGCGAGGCAGCTCCCTTCACCTGGAGACTCACCCTCCCCTAGACTAATGAGTGAAAGTGGGTGGGATTAGTATTAGGTTGGTGCAAAAGCAATTGTGGTTTTTGCCAAAGTTGTGGCAAAGGCTGGAATTGCTTTTGCACCAACCTAACCACTGGGCCATAGAAAGGCACCAAAAATACCTAGCTGGTGGCTCTGGCATGACTTTTTGCTTAAGCTTAGTGGCTAAATTCTCATCCTGTCCCTAATGACCAAGGTCCTTCCTCATACCCCAGGTTCAGTTTGCTAGAGACTGTCTAGTCTCCTTGAACTTCGAATCTTGGCTTTAGCTCCTGCTAACAACCTCATACCTACAGTGCTGGGCCACTGAACTGCTTTATACCAGTCTCTCGGTGGCCTGGAGCCCAGACCCTGAACCTAAGTCATATGGCCAGCCCAGACCCTAACTTCAAGGCTTCCTTATGCCAGTCAGGTACCTGCCTTTCTGCCTATTGCCTGGAGCTGAGCCCCCTGCATTCTTCAATTTCATAGAGTTGACTGAAGATTAAATGAGTTAATGTATGAAACTCCTTGGCAAATACTAAGCATTATCTTTATTGGTCAATTTCTTTTGACAGCTTTTGGCAGGTTTCTTAACTCTTAGTGACTCAGTTTTCTCATCTGTAAACTGGGAATAATAATAGTACCTGCCTCCTGGGATAGGTGTAAGGGTTGGATGAGTTAAGATTCTGTAGTGGGTTGAGTAATGTCCCCTCCAAAAAAGATATACCCACCTCCTAACCTCCAGAACCTGTGAATATTACCTTATATGACAAAAGTTGTGATGAAGTTAAGGATCTTGAGAGAAGGCACTTATCTGGATTTTCTGGGTGAGCCCTAAAGGCAATCCCATGTATCCTTACAAAACAGATACTCACCATGACTGTAATCCCAGCACTTTGGGAGGCTGGGGCAGGTGGGTCATGAGGTCAGGAGATTGAGACCATCCTGGCCAACATGGTGAAACCCTGTCTCCACTAAAAATACAAAAATTAGCTGGGCGTGGTGGTGTGCACCTGTAGTCCCAGCTACTCAGGAGGCTGAGGCAGGATAATTGCTTGAACCTGGGAGGCAGAGGTTGCAGTGAGCCAAGATCACGCCACTGCACTTCAGCCTGGCAACACAGCGAGACGCCATCTAAAAAAAGAAAAGAAAAAAGCAGATACCCAGAGGAGAAGACATATGAAGAGGAGAAGGTAATTTGGGGTAATCTGATCAAGGAAGCAGAGACTGGAGTGATGTAACCACCAGCAAGGAACATCTGAGCCACCAATGGCTGGAGCAAGTAAGGAAAATATTCTCCCACAGAGCCTTCCGAGAGAGTGCAGCTCTGACAACCTCTTACTTTCAGATTTCTGCCCTCCAGAACTGTAAGAAATTAAACTTCTGTTGTCTTAAGCCACCTAGTCTGTGGCAATTTATTACAGCAGCCACCAGATACTAATACACATGTATAACACCCTGACACAGAGGAAGGATTCGTTTTGTTGGTTGATTTATTCTAAAAGTAAGTATGTCTGTTCTAATGATGTTATTAATAATAATACTTCAGGAGCATTTTTCTCATCCAAGAAAATAGGCACCTTCCATGCGTGCATGGAAGGAGTATTTGAAGAGGGAAGGCCAGATGGGATACACAAGGAAGCAAGAGAGGGCTCTGGGACACGACTTCAGGTTTGGAATTTAAATGGATACCATTATAATTGTACCAATAATAGGAATATACGAATGTAGTCTGGTAAAAGTCAGGGTCTTTAATAGTCCACACTGGGTTGTGGCTGGCCAGGGCATTAGTCGTTAAACTTCCTCCTTCAATCCACAGTTTCTTTGAGGGGGATGTACACTATGATTCCACAGGGACATATAACCTTATTTGGATTTTTGGACAAGTTGCTTTGCCCCTTTTATGGCATTGCATTTTCCAAGTCTCTCCTGAGTTTTCACCTGATCATATTTTTTTTTTTTAACTCAAGAAAAACATATCTGCATCACTGAGAGGAGGGATTCAGGAGGCAATGTTTCTGAGGATTCTGAGTTTTGGAGCGTCTATTGCCAAGCCTATGGCAGGAATGTTGCCCAGATGCTGGTGTGCCTCTTAGAGGGTTGAGGAGAGGAGGCAGACCCTGGGAAATCTGACTGTGAAACACTGAGAACAAGAATGTGGGCAGACCATTCTGATGGTAAGGAAGACAGCCTATAGGACCCCTGCCAAGCCACTCTAATTTTGTCCTCCCCCACCACTATGATTTCAGAAACACTGGTGCAAGAGAGGCCAAGAGAGTGGCACTTTTAATTCAGTTATTTCTACTCCTGAGTCATTCAGATCCTCAAAGCGGCCCCAACCCTAGGGTGCCATGATACACTAATCTCTTGGGATGTTTCTAAGGTTTAATCTTTTCAAAAGCCTGGTAATTGTGTCTTCTTGCTCTGTGCTGTCCAACATGGAAGCCACTAGCCATATGTGGCTATTTAAATATAAGCTAATTGAAATTAGCTAAAAATTCAAATTCAGTTCTTTGGTCACACTGGCCATGTTTCAAGTGTCCACTAGCCACATGTGGGTAGAGGCTACCATATTGGACAGTACAGATAGGGCATTTATATTGTTGCAGAAAGTAAAGCAATTGACAGTCATGTTCTAGTTATCCAAGGTGTAAGTTGAAAATATCAGAATTATGGATAGATCCGACAGGAAACTTATGTCTATGACTAACCACTTACTCTCACTACCTTCAACTAATGAGCACTACAGGCATCTGCAGTGACCCTATCTAAAAATACATACATATAGCTGGGTGCAGTGGTATGCACCTGTTAGTCCCAGGTAGTCAGAAGGCGAAGGCAGGAGGATGGCTTGAGCCCAGGGGTTTGAGGCTGCAGTGAGCTATGATCATGCTTGTGAATAGCCAGTGCACTCCAGCCTGGGCAACATTACAAGACCCTGTCTTTAAACAAAACCAAAACCAAAACCAGACATATATACATATAGAATAAAGAGAACACCATGCTTGTGGAAATTCTATACATTTTTAAAAAGTAATCATCATGTCATTTTTAGTCTCTCTTTCAGAGTATGTTATTTATTGTAAGACATCATTTTTATTAAATACACTGTAGTACAAGAGACTTTCCATGTCAGGTTGAGAGAAGCTGGTCACATGATTTACAAACAAAACTTTTTTTTTTTTAAACACTGTATTCAGGTGTCACTTTGAAATCAGCCAAGATGCAGTGGGTCTTAGTAAAGCAATGGACCTCAAAACAGATTGCAAAACAAGAACTGGTATTAGCACAGAGACATCACATGAAAAGGAAGAGAAACCAAATGAAAAGGAGAGTTCCAAATACCAGGTCACAATTGAAGGGGAAATATATCTGCAGAGAGATATGGAAATGTGTGTGTACGGCCTGGATATATACAAACATCTCTCCAGATACAGAAGCGAACGCTGAATGTCCACATCTCCAGGCAGATTTGTAAGTTATAGGGATTGATTGAAGAACACAGGGAGCTATAGTTCACCATAATTTGGTCATGTGTCAAGGGATTACATATTTAAAAGCCACATTTAATTCAAAGACCTTGTATTTAAAACATTTCCAGCTGTTTTATACATTTTTAAAGCAATAGGAAGATATACAAGCTGTAAGATACAGGCCTTTACATTTCATTTTCCCTAATTTTTTTTTTTTTTCCTGTTCAAACGCACGGCTACTAGCAGCTTTTATGATGCTTGCTCCAGTACATTGAACGTTCAACTAACCTCCACTCAGGATCATTTTCATTAATGCATAGACTAAAGAAAGAAATAAACATGGACCTGGCCTCGAACGCATAGACTAAAAAATGACATCCCCATCTTTTCTCATTTCGTCTCCTGAGACGTATGTCAAGATGGCAATATAGTTGCTTGGTGGTGGTTGTGAAATTCACAGTGTTTTGCCTACAACACATATACAGATATATATATATATATATATATATATATATATATATATATGTAATTTTTTTTGCTTTGCTTTGTGTTTGTGATGAATGGAGCAAAAGTATATAAATAAATAAATACATAATTAAATAAATAAAGGTCAAGGAAAAGAAAGGGGGGGAATGCAAAAACTAAGCATATTCAAGAACCTTTGACTTGAGCAGCAGTGATTCATTCCAGCCCTGACAACAAGAAAATGCCCCTTCCTGCACTGTCATTTCTAACTGTAAATCCCTCCCACCCCTCGTTCTTTAGAATAACGTTTGAAATTCATGTACAAGCTACCACAACCTCAGAGGCTCCACATTCCAATTATGCATCATAAAAAATCAGCTGTAACTGCTAACTTAGACATTTGGAGAGTTGGGTCCCTAGCCATTCCTCTCATGAGATTTCCTGTAACAGTGATATATGGCCAAACCAAAGGTCAACATTGAAAATAAAAGTCCTGAAACCGGGGAGGAAAAAGAAAATGGAGAAGCAAGAAAATTGAGGGTATGTGTGTATATGCAGTCATTTATTTAGTTAGATACAACAATGGTATTGGTATTACAGGCTGTCCAATTTGCAAAAAGAAAGATTCAAAGAAAGTCCATTCTTGACCAGGTAATCCTGCAGTCAGGACGCTTTGGAAAGGACAACATTCTATACTGTTAGTTGGTGTATTCACTCTCGGATGTGGGAATTCCTAAGAGTTGCTCATCTCACTGTGGGGTCTTGGACAGCTCATCATTGGCCTTCGAGACACTGGGCTGCCAACATTCCAATTTACATTTGGAATGCTTGAACTCTGAACTCAAGCGTCAAGGGGTCACAGTGGGACAAAGACAAGGTGAGCATAATACAAATGTGCTGAAAGACAAAAAGAAAGCAATGTTCCTTTCCTGGACCTTTACAAAAAGTATCTTCCTTTGCAAGGAGCCAGAGAAAGCACTCAGTGTAGTGGGATGGCTTTTATTCAGTTGTTTTGGGAAGCACATTATCTTAAATATGTCTTCCACCCATGCAGTACTGCACAGAGTTGAAAAGTGTGATGTAGTCCTACCCACATGGAGAATGGAAGCACTAACAGCAACATGACGTTAAACAGTTTTGGTTATTTAGCATATTTTAAGCAAATTATTCATACCTCACCCTACTTATAATTATCTCTATTATTGTGTGCCTATAAATTTATACATAAACAGACAAACACACCATGTATGTGCATTTGTATATGTATAAATCAAGTATTTATAACACATATAAATACATGAAAATATCACAGGTAGTGCTGATGTGAACACATGTATAATATGAATTCTGATATAATCTTTTATAGCATAGTTCAAAGTGTTTTCTAAATAAGCCTGATTATGACATTGGTTCAGTGTACAAGGATTTAGCTGAATTTAGCTGAAGAGCATGATTACATATCACAATATCTCAGCTGCTTGTCATCTCCTGTATTTCCTTGTGTTCTTCTAACTTCATATACTGCTTCGTGAATGTGTTAGCGTGCTTTCCTTCCTGAACTGCTTGTTTGTATATTAGAGTCTCTAGCGGACAGAACCATGAAGTTCAGAGTGAGAGTACTTGGATTCAGTCCCAGTGGTGCCAGAAGCTAGGCTGGAGACCTCTAGCATGCTTCTGAGGGTCTCTGAGTCTCAATGTCCTCATCTACACAAAATAGAAATAATTGGCTAACACACATGGAAAGTGTTTGGAAAACTATTCAATGACTTCTAAATGGAAATGATTGTCAGACCAGGTTTGGGCTAGAGAATTAGGTTTGTCACTGTTATACTGTAGTTTTCACAACTTTGATGGAAGGCCATATTTGGTGGTCATGACATTTTAGAACGAGGATGCTACTCTTCTAAAAATCAGACCATGAGAAAGGGGGTGGTGGAGGAACAGCAATGAATAATTTCAGATATTCTGTGGCTCATTCAGCTACTTTAAAAGCAATCTGATATTCTTTCAATTTGAGATGTCTCTGAAATCAGCACATACTCTTAAGACAACAGAGATAGTAATAGTAATAATCAGCAATATAAATAACTATAAAACTTTGCACTTGCATAGAACCTTTTATTTCAAGACCTTTAGGGACTTGTCAGAAGGAATAAGTGGAATTTTATTTTATTTTTTGCTTTTTTCTTTCAGAGAAAAAAAAAAAGACAAAACTGGAATGGGATGCTCCCAAAGTCTCATTGGCCTTAAACAAATCTTTGCTCTAAAACTGCACAGCCCTCCTTGAATTTGATCCCTTAAATTATTACCTACTTTGTTCTCTTAAAATAAAATAAATAACTTGTAGCTTCTCCCCTGAGAGCAGCTGGCCAGACATGCAGAATGACAAACCTGTGTTGGTTTTCAGGTCATCGCTGATGGAATCTAGAAAAGTTTTTGTACAAATCTGCCCCTTCCTTACTACGTCACAGAGTTCTACAGTGTTTTAACAGTACCATGGGCCCTTAATATGATACATACATGCACGTATATATCATGGAGATATGGCTTTCATTATGTTATTATATGTATTCTGAAGGGTTGTTGTTTTTTTTTTAATCACCAACAAAGAGAACAAACGACCCAACTCTTATCTCTCATAGGTCAGCATATAACTTCAATGGACATAAGGTTCATCTTGTCATCTCCCTCGCTTGACTGCAGATGCTACTGGATTTCCTTTTGTTCTCTGTTAATTTACACTTTTGAATTTTTGAGAATTGACTTTCCAAGCCTTTAATGAAAAACAAGGTGTTTCAGTAATTAACGGGCACAAGCAAAACCTAAAACAGAGCTATCGCACCTTCAGAAACAAATAAGAAATAACATCACCTAAGATGAATGAAAATCACTCCCTTTCAATCTGGCTCATGTTATAAAGATGTCAAGTTTAGCAAAATTCCCCTCACAGAGGGTAGCAAGTTTTCTTGAGGAACAGAAATATTTTTCTTTCTTGGTATATCTGACCATTCAAATAGCTGTAAATTTCTATTTAAATTTGCGCCCTCTTTTTTGCAAAACCAGTGACTATGCCCAGAAGCACACTTCCAGTGCTTGGTCTGGGCACAGCCTCCCGTTGGCATGCTGTGCCAAATTTTGTATTTTGACGTTTTGAATGGAGTGAAGGAAACAAAGACAGCATACTGACAATGGAGAACACTTGGAATGAAACCACTCTCCCAACCAGAGCCCAGAGCAAGGGACTTGACCTGTGTACACTGAATGTGAGTGCATGTGATGCCCTCAGGGTGAGGTTTCCTTTCCCTTAGGGATTGATTCTGCCCTTCCCACAGTCCTATGGGTTCCACGTGGATGAGGATTTCCAGGCTTCCGGGTCCATATTCATTAAAACCCATCACCACCGTACAACCCAGAGACATTGAAACTCAGCTAATACACTCCATTAGCTTCCCCTAATTGTATAAGTCATACCTTTTTATGGATCTGCTCTACCTATCAGGGGAACGATGTCTGGAGCGGTAGTGTCTGCACACAAGGTATTAATCAACGAAGACCATGCACAATTTTGCTTGCACAGTTAAAAGGACGGGTGGGCATGGAAGTTAGGGGTCGGAGGGAAGTGAGATCTGAAAAGTTCAATGTAAGAGAAACTTGCCTCCGAATTTATAGCTTGTCTTATCTTTTCCAAGTTCTTGGTTTCCCACCTGACCCCGAAATGATCTCTGGACATGAATCCACCTCTTTTCAATTGAAGTTGACAAAGGTTCTGTGGGTAGCACTTGAGAAACAAACCAGTGCTATCATCACAACCTATGAAGACAAAACTGTGTCCGAGCACACTATGCACCATCTTGTGTCTCACGGAAGCCATCTTTGCTCTCTACTGCACGCCGCCATTTCTGGTGATGGGAAAAGAATCATCCATGGCACAGAGGCCAATAGTCTTTTTACTCCTCAGAAAGGTCCTCAGGGGAAGGTGCCGAATACATTCTTCCCAGCTAACAGTTGCTGAGAATTTCCTAAGTAGGGACGGATGCCAGCTGATCCCAATGGTTGTCTTTGTTCCTCCCATAATGCGGTTCATAATAAATCTTCTTTCTCTCTGGTTTTAATCTCCCATAGATAAAGGCTTCACAGATTGAACACAAGTTTTCTTTTTTATACACAGGCTTAAGCCATCCAAAAACAATAAGAACAGTAATAATAATAAATAAATAGAAGTGAATCCATAGAAACTCTCGATGTCTGTACAGCAGAAGTGACAAAGTTTAAGTCAAATATTTGTTTTCCCTTTTTTTCATCCACATCAAAGGCAGGAATACAACAAGGCATTGTTAGTTGTGGTGGGCAAACTGGAGTGTCTGCTGATATAACAAATTACGTTTGTTAAGGCCTTTGTCTATGCAGAGTTAATAGTAATGCAGAAGCCAGATTGATTAAAAAGAAAGGGTAAGAATTGTGAAGCAGGGAAGACCAAAAAAAAAAAAAAAAAGGAAAAGAAAATTAAAAAAAGAAAAAGGAACAAACCAAGGGAGATGGAAAGAGAGAAAGAGATAATGCCAAAAAGAAGTCAATACTGTGTCTACGGATGAAGAAGTACACACTGCTTCCCTCGAGAGCTTCTCGGAGTCTTTGATGTTAATACTGTCAGAGTGAAGGAGAGCAGCTTGGTGGCCTCCAGCGGCAGTTAAAAGATGTTCATCCTCTCAGCCTGTCTGAGGAGTATGTTGGGAAGGATCGGTCTGGGGAAAAGGGCCCTAGCCTAGAATGTCCAGGTAGACCGGAGATGCCTTGGCCAAGTTCTGAAGGAGGGTATGGATGCCCTTGATGTTCTTCCTCATGTGGGGCTCTCGCTGCCAGCACCCCAGCATCAGCTCATACACCTCCTGGGGGCACGTGCGGGGTCGCTGCAGGACTCGGCCCTGAGTGATACACTCTATCACCTGGACAGAGATCAAAGATAGGATGAGACAGGAGGAAAAGCAACGCACATCAAAGAAATGTTAGCGCAAGAAACAGCAGAAGAGGGGCTTTTACAAAAGAAGCCCACTCTTGGTTTCATTTTCTCAGAAGGAAGAGAACAATTATTATAGGTTAGTTTATGTTGTGTTTAATTTGATTGGCTTATATCCATTTTTCCAAGCCACTCTGATTTCACAAAACTGGTGGAAAAGTAATTTATATGGAATGCTCCCAAACCTCACACTGGAGCTCCCACATGTTGTGGTTTTTATTGGTCTGAGATGGAACATGAGTCACTTGTGTGTTAAGGCACTGACTGACAGGAAACCTCGCAGGCTATTGGATAAAGGAACTGGATTAAAAAGACAGACGTGGATCTGAAAAAGATGTGGGGTGTCTGACCAAGAAGCTGTGCCTCAAATATAAACATA
The DNA here is from genome assembly GCF_047675955.1 of Chlorocebus sabaeus. Classification (NCBI taxonomy): domain Eukaryota; kingdom Metazoa; phylum Chordata; class Mammalia; order Primates; family Cercopithecidae; genus Chlorocebus; species Chlorocebus sabaeus. Next base: position 12,702,044 of record NC_132915.1, read on the forward strand.
TTTGCAAGAGTAAGAATAGAAAAAACAAAACGTTTGAGTTTTTCACTAGAAGTTAATGTTCTGGTGAAATATTCAAAAGGGAAAGGACCTTGAAACTTCGTTGGAACAATACTAAAGAACTCGCTGGACTGTATGGGTTCTGGAATGCTACATCTGCTATTAATTTATCAGATGAGCTGCATAAAGTGACTCCTCAGTCCCACCACCAGAGGAGCAAGGACATATCAGCGAGTGCTGTGCTTTGCTTTCTCAGAGTGACTATACTTTGACCATGAAATTTAGAAACATAGCAGGCTACTTGGGAAGTGCTGCCGCCAACAAAACCCCATAAGATAACATCCTGACATGGTCTTCCAACCCAAAACAAGGCCCCAGCTGATGGAAGCCTCTGGGATCTCAGCCCTCGGGAGGGTCTTGGCCAGACCCATTGCACACCTCGTTGTTTGACAGCTGGTACCAGGGCTGTTTGCCGTAGGTGAAGATCTCCCACAACACGACCCCCAGGCTCCAGACGTCACTTTCTGTCGTGAATTTCCTGTACATGATGCTCTCTGGAGGCATCCAACGAATGGGCAGCATCGTGTGGCCACCGACCTGGAGAAAAAGGGATCAACAGGGAGGCATCAGTCACTCCAAAACCAGGTGTGGAAGGAAGATGCTGGGGAACACTGCTTGCTTTCCTTATTTGCACTTTATAGTTTTAATTGTTTATAAACACATAAGGGATATATGATTTCTTCATAGTCTCAAGCAACAGAGACAGAGGGCAAAGAGTGATCCAAATCATTTAAAAATATATTATTTGCAATTCTTTCTCTCAAAATCAGATAGGAGCAGGGATGATGATTAGGTAGATGATCACCTTGGATAAATAAAACTACACACACATACATGAACTTTCTGCTAGGAGGATGACTCAATCTTCTAATTAACAAGATCACTTTGACCAGGAGAACAAACAGGGGCTCTGCATCCAAAATGACCAACCAGTGACTCTACTTCCTTGGCAAGGCTAGAGCCTCCTTCTGCCTTCAGGTCTTATGTGTACATGATGCTGACTCAAACCCCTCCACCATCACTCAGCGATAGGCAGGTCAGGCATTATTATTCTCCTTCTACAGATAAGGCAGTGAGATTCGGATTGCTTACAGACACAAAAACTCAGGTCTTTGGATTCTAAGCTCAGGACTTTCCTCTATTACAGGGCACTGCTCCTTAGATTATTTACCACAATAGATAAATACATTTTTTTTAAATGCCCATTTTAATGAAAACACTGGGACTGGGGCATCAGATAGCAATTGCATTAGTACAGGCAAAGAAAACTTTCTTTGACAAAGTAAAATTGTATATGACTTTCTACTTCATGGAGGAAAGTTAAGAAGCTCATTTCTGGGTTTGTCAGGGATGCCTGACTTCAAACCCATGAACAGATTTCTGCACAGTAGTCCTGTGGCTGGTAAGTTCCGCTTTTCATCCTGGTAACCCCCCAGCACCACCAGGCTACACAGTGTGCCTGACACCAGAGAGCAGGTGGGCTTATCCTACAGCAAAAAGTTGGACCTCTGTAACAACTCTGGGTCCTGAGTTTATAGAGTAATGGTGCATAGAGTTTCTGCCCAATTCTAATTCTCAATATCCAGTTAGTATTTATTAAAGGAAGAAAATAAACTAACAGTACCTGAAAAATATTCCCCTACCCCAGAACCCAAGAGGCTGAAGTGTCAGAGATGTCTAACACGCTTGGTGATTCCCAGTGATGTTCTTAGCACCAAAGAAAGCACAAGAGTACAAAAGGAAGAGGGTATTTTATTTCATTCTTCTCTGTATGATGCATCCAAATTTGACAAATAGGGACAAAAACTACTGGCTCAGGTGACCATCTTTACTATTCAGCTTTTAATAAACATAAAGCTCATAAAGGCTAAGTTGGTTTCATTGGTGTTAGATTTCCTCTCTCTTCCATCAGCAGTGACAGGTCATCAGTGTTTAATGGACAGAGACTTCTCTTATGGTCTTACCTCATGTCTGAAGGTGGTGGCAACAGTCACCCTCAGGGTCGATACTCAAACTGCAATCAGTGTAGCACAGACACTGACCAACCAGAAAGGATGTGGGTGGTAAACATGGGTACAGCTATCTCAGCGCATTTCTGTCTTGGTGAATATCTGCCCTATTCATGACTCTGTGATCCCTGGGTACCTAGGACTTTGGGAGAGGGAATCTGCTGATATACACAGAGGACCTGATGTTTCCAGATGCTTGGGAGGACTTGCAGTATGAGGGTAGAATGATCCCACCAGGTCTGGGCAGCCCACATGGCAGTGGCAAGGAGAGGACTGCTTTGGACCATTCAGGGATGCTGCTGCCACCTTGCAGAGCTAGGCAAATGACCGTTTTGTTTATGTGCCAGTAAAGGCTGGGCACTTTGGCACACACATTTTCAAAGATTGTTAACCCCTAGAATAAAGCATCTCTAGTCTCCTTGCCATTCTCTGAAACCATAATTGGAATGTACCATATAGTTTAGAAAACATCTACACACGTCCGGTGCCATTTAATTGCGTGAGCAAACCATAAAGAACTCAGGACTCATGGTGGCTCCTCTAGCCTACAGACGATGAAATTGCTCCTGGCAATTATGGGACCTTGCCTGGGGTGACACTTCCAGCAAGTGGTGCAGATAGGACAGAGGTCTACACATTTTAACAGACCATTTTCATCCACACAGCAAGCATTTTCTGGGGACCTCTTAAGATACAAACATGGCCTTATTCTGCTTACCTAACATGCAAAAAAAAAAAAAAAACAAAAAAGGGTAAGATGAAATCAAAGAGAAAAACAATCCCTTTTGCTATACATCTTATTTTTAACCTTACCGCTCTCATTTTCACCTTCTTCCTACCTTATAAAGAAGAGCTCATATCATCATTGTTCATCTCAGCATACTGCTGTGGTACAACCAGCTCCACTGTGCATTTTGGTGTTGCTGTTCTTTCTCTTTAGATAAAATAGGACCCCAGTGGTCAAAGTAGCTTAGAGAAGTGGGAATCTCATACTAAAGACTGAGACCTGGTCTTGTTATGCTGTCTGAGTTGTGTTGTTTTGTTTTAACATCCAGGAAAGGGAAGTGTCTGCTAATCTCTTAGAAAGGAGTGTAGAACTTACTAAGAGTGGCGTTCTTTTGTGGGAAGGAATGAATTACTTCTTGCAAAGAGCCTTCCTGCAAGAGCTATTTAGAAGTGTGAAACCTTGAATTTTACAGAATATTTTAAAGAGAAAAGGCTTAAAAGAGTGGACAAATGCATGGCTCTGAGGGTTTCATCCCAGAGTTACACGGAGTGAGAGGGCCTAGTTCTTAGTGAAAAAGACATAGTTATTTCTTTTATGAAAATATCGACATTAGAATCTAGATTTATAATCAGTCTGTAGTTGGTGCGTGGGAGTAACAAGAGACTGGGATATTATGACCCAGCATGGTGTTCTTTCTGATATCAGTCCCTCAAAATGTGAAAAGCTGGCAATCCCAGAAGTTCCTAGATCAAATGTGTCAAATGTACTATGAATTGCAACCCTCTTCGATTTAAGGAGATCCATCGGGGACTGAGCCTTATTAAAGTATATGAGGAGTCTGGCAGGAAAGAACAAACTTAACTTTGGTAAATTAAACTATTTGAATGTGTGTTTGTGGGAGAGATAACCATTTATATATGTCTCGAACAAGACAGCTAAAAATACACTTAGGGGTGTGTTAATTTAGCAAGATCTCAGGATTTCCATATCTACCTGGACATTCACAGCTGCAATGCAGTGGATGACAATAGCTGGTTTCCAATAGCTCAGTCACCTGTTTCCTACTTGGGTAACCTTGACTAGTTGCCAAACGTCTCTGTGGCCAAGGTGTAATAATTATATATAGGCACCAATGTATACCTCCCAATGTTGTTGGGAGGTATTTACTGGAGCAGGCATTTGTGAAAGTGCTTTCTAAGTCTTAAAGAATTAAATGCTTTTGAGGTGTGGCTTTCTTCTCTGGAACCTTCACTCACTTCCTCCACGAGAAGCAGCCATTCTGGAGACGTTAAGAAGAATCATTATATCTCACTCTCCTGAACTCCTCATTTGGCCATAACCAAGTGGCTCCTTTGACAGCAGCACCTTTTTTTTTTTTTTTTTTTTTTTTTTTGTCACTGGCAATGCAAGATAGAAAATCTGATGCTGGTTCTCTCTCCTGCATTGCTAATGGCCAAGAAACAGCTTTTGTTTCCTCTAAAGAAGAGAGAGAGAACAAAAGGTTCACATTTTGATTTACATGTTTTCTCAACTGATCGTTTATTTTCTGCTTGCTGTCTCTTTGGGGCAGATTTTTCACTCTAATTCTTTCAAGAATCCCTTCTGGGATTTCATGCATGCTGTTATAAATAATGCTTTCCTTGTTCAGATGTCAAATGGGTGAGTGGTGGGACAATCTAATAAAAGTTCAGACAGGGTTCACAAGTTTTCTAAGCCTATTTAGAACATTTCTGAACATTTCTTTTGCAACCCTTTCTCAGAATTTTGAAGCATGTCACAAAAGCAGACCCTCCCCCCGCAAAAAAAAGTCACTGTTGTTACAAATTACTGTCACATTCTAGTTATAGTCACTTGATGGGTTTTGGACCACACAAACAACACACTGCGCAGCAACAAACACAATGAGACATTTGTTTTGTATCGTACTATTTGGCAACTTGCCCTCATGCCCTTGCTTAAATATTTGTGAGATGGAATGTGATCCCAGGAATGACACTGGGAGTCAGAATTCCTACTCTCAGCCTGATATGCCGTGGGGCCTCAGGGACTCTCCAGTAATTAAGTTGAATGGGGTCTCATGGTCTTCACTAAACTCACCAGGTTGATCTGGTGCAAGATGAGAAACCCAGTTATCTGGAGAGTTGACTTGGACTTGCAATTGTTATTTTCCTCAACCCAAGAGACTGGAGTTCTAGTTCTTGTGCTGCTATTAACCAGCTTGAGCAGGTACCCTCAGGTCTGGTTTCTGTCTTTATTAGTAAAATGTGAAGAGTTAGGGCAGCTCTTGGTTACTTCCAGCACAAAAACGCTGTGGTTCCAGAGTCACCCACCACCTCGGCACAACCATAATCATCCATCAACACTCAGTCTTCACCATTTACAAAGAATTTCTATTCAATTATCCCGCTTGAACCCAACGGTTATGCTCTAGAGCAGACATAGACTTGCCTGGATAGTGCAAGTAATGCCCCTAAAAGTCAGTGAGTTTAAGTAGTTTACCTAAAGCCACATACCAAACCTCTCCCCATTGGACAACCTGTATTCATTAGGATGGACCACTCTGCTTTTCTGCTTTCTCCAGTCTCCACACACACTGTGTTCAGCCAGCAAGTTTAGGTGGCTTCCCATCCAGGGCCAAGTGACTCATGCCTCTTAGAAAGTTTGATCTTCTTCCCTTTCTCCCTACTTCCCAAAGGTCTCCTAAAGGCAAGCTCAAGTCCCACCACTTCAAGAAAAAACCCTCCCTCCCTGCTGCAGTGCAGGGATGGTTCTAGAACTGTTAGTGTAGCTCTGGGAACACAGAAGGAACTCCTTTGCCTAATGTATCACATGCCTCAAGAGAGATGTACACAATTCAGTTCTTTCTGGTGGGAGACGAGGCAGAGGCTGGTAAGCATACCATGTCTTCAGTGGGTTCCTCGTGAGTACTGCTATTTGTCTCAATGTGTTTCTTGAAAGAGATCAGTCTTCACTACCTTCCCGTACATTCTCCAGTCATTTCTGTAAACTCTCGATAGAACCAAGCCTTAGATTAGACGGATGGAAACAGTCTCACCTATTTGATGCTACAAATAAGAAATTCATAACTTCTCAAAATGCAGCCAAATCTACTGTGGTTCACAAGGAGTATAAAGGCTCTCTAAGTCGTATAAGAAATCCCATGTCTAGGTTTGCCACCTGTACAGTAGACAGGGGGAGTGTCCACGTTGCAGACTTGGAATTATTATGTCTGGGAATGAAGTCTAGGAAGACTTCATTATGTATAACATAAAGGAGTATTTTTCTAAAGATAGTTACTAGTATCACATCTCTTCTGAGGCTGGAGAAAATTAGGAGAGACTAAAGAAGGAAGTTAAACTACGGGAAAAATAATTTTAAAAACCAGATGACCATCAGGGCTGCTAAATCACTGCAACTTGGTTAAACCAGCAAAGCTAATCAGAACAATGTCTGAGGCACAAGGCCAAAAACAAATTCCATAGTGCCTAAAATAAATCAACCTGAAAAAAAAATGGACCCTGTTTTTAAAATTTATCAAGAAAAGAACTCTTCTTTTAGCCCTTAATATTTATTTCTATGACACCTCATAATTTTGATAGTGATATGTAGAGAAAAATAACAACTGCGTTCTAGTTAAAATACCAAGGCCTGAACATTCTTTAAATCTACCTGTTTGAAAGGTATTTCAAGACAGTAAATCCTGAAGAAAATACTAAAAGGCCCTTGGTGTAAATATCTTGCATTAGAAATCAAAGATTTTATATTTAAATCAGAATGGACACATCTAATTAGTTTGACTATAAAGTTTATTTCTTACCCAATAAATTCAAAGTACACACTGTGGTCATTAGGAGGTAAATTGTGAAAAATTTCAGTTGTTTGTGGCTAACGAACAATTTGTTTTTTGAAATTGGAAGACTGGAATTTAGGGAAATTAAGGAATTTGCTGAGCAAATGTAAATATGAATTGGCGACCAAATGGTATTGAAGACAGCTCTCTATCCCACGTCTCTTCATGCTGACAGGCTAGGTTCTTTCCTATGAGTTGTTTGTTATCCTTGGTACAAGTTAATGAGGAATGCACCGCTCATTTTCCAGGTATACTGGGAGACGAGAGAGGAAGTGACAGGTTAGCTCTCCCCATTATATTGGGCTTCTTAGAAAATGCATTTATCATCCTCCTTGCATCCCCATCTTCTTCCCTTCTCTTCTACTATATCCATTCTTCTCCGTACTGCCCCTCCCTGTTCATTCCTAGAATCCTCCTCTCAAATCTCACTTGTCCAGACCTAGTACAAATGACAGTGTCACATTTAGTCTTTTCTCATTTGTCTCTTACTTCCCCCAAAGGATCATAACTCCACCAAAATTCACTCTCCCTCTGTCATCTTCCTTCTGTGCTTCTGAGAGGCACATTGGTAGACAGGAGCCTTTCTACAGACCCAAAGCAAATGCCTCTCTGGCTTTGAAGCTGCTAGTGATTTAGAGGTGAGTAATGCCAATCTGGGACCTTCTAAACTCAACTAGCAAAGACCAATGATGCCTGGGAGGCCACTTTCAGCTTGTGGTATTTACTCAGTGAGTGAGTGATAACTTATTTGGAAGCCAAACATTCTAGTCCCTTAGAAACTTGTAGGCCAAAGGGCAAGCCCCATTAAGAGATGATTAGTTGTCAGAGGCTTTCGGTTGCATTAAATATTGAAGGGGCTCCTAGACCTCCTCATCACACCCTACGCTCCATTGCTTTGTTTCAGCAGTTTTTCCTGATGTGTTCCTTAAAAATTCATGAACCTGTAAACTTTAAGGAATAGCTAGACCTTATTTATTTATTTATTACATGCTGTATCTGTAACAGGAGGTTTAAAATAGGGCCTGTAATCCCAGCACTTTGGGAGGCCAAGGCGGGCAGATCACGAAGTCAGGAGTTCGAGACCAGCCTGACCGACATGGTGAAACCCCTTCTCTACTAAAAATACAAAACTAGCCATGGGTGGTGTCACGCACCTGTAATCCCAGCTACTCAGGAGGCTGAGGCAGGAGAATCTCTTGAACCTGGGAGGCGGAGGTTGCAGTGAGCCGACATGGCGCCACTGCATTCCAGCCTGGGCGACAGAGTGAGACTCCGTCTCAGAGAAAAAGAAACAATGTCCACAAAATCTTCCCTTTGGAGAAGAACCTGGAGTCATTGTGGCTGGACAATGACCACATCCAGGAAGAAGAGAATTCTCCTATTACAAAGAGTGATAAGGGGCTTCCAGGCGTGTGACTACTCAATCAGGGGATGCTTTGTGCATAAAAACAGGTTTTTCTGCCTCATCTCTCACTCCTGAATGAACATAGCTCGGGGCAGGTAAGGAGGAGTGCTGGAACCAGCTTCCTCTCCCTCTTTTGAGTACTGGAAATTGATTACTGCCACTCCTGGAACTGCTGTTATTTGTAGCCTATAACATCTTTCAATCTGGTCACAGACAAAAGGTAATGACTTAGTAACTTCAAGGCCAAGTATTTTTGGGTTAGTCAAAGAGAAGATGTGCTGGACCTTAATGTTAACAATATTTTGTCAAATACTTTTTATGTCATTAAATATCTATTCTCCCCAAATAAGGCAAATTATCATCTGTTTTGAAGGGACAGGTCACAGAGCTATTATGACTATCTCCTGACACCTGGATTCTAGATAAGGCAAATTCAACACAAAATTTACATTCAAATTTGATTGTATTTTTTCTACTGTGAAATAATAATAATAATAGAAATGATGATAATAATTATACCTCAGGCTTGCCTACACTTTTTGCTTTTTTATAACATTTCCACAGTTCTTCACTCTATAATAATTGTGCCAACTTCAAAATATTGTTGCAAAGAGTAGATATTAGAAAAATGTCTTTCTTTGGAAGAAGCCAGACTCAAAACCCTTAGGTGATTCCTTTTACATGATATTTTAAAAAGACAAACTATAGAACTGAGAGGAGGAGAGGACTTGCTTTAGTCAGGCACACGGGAAGCCTGAGGGTGATGGAAATGTTCTACCTCATGGTTGTGGCGGCAGTTAAATGACCGTGTTTGCCAAGACTCACAGAACTGTGTACTGAAAAGTGATCTATACTATGGGTATATTATACTTCAATGAGCCTTCCTTAAAAATAAATAAACAAACCGGGCACGGTGGCTCATGCCTGTAATCCCAGCACTACGGGAGGCCGAGACGGGAGGGTCCTGAGGTCAAGAGATCGAGACCATCCTGACCAACATGGTGAAACACCGTCTCTACTAAAAATACAAAAATTAGCTGGGCCTGGTGGCGCGTGCCTGTAGTCCCAGCTGAGGCAGGAGAATTGCTTGAACCTGGGAGGCAGAGGTTGCAGTGAGCCGAGATCACACTACTGCACTCCAGCCTGGGTGACAGAGTGAGACTCCATCTCAAAAAATAAAATAAAATAAACAAACCCCTTAGGACAACTCCTGGCACACAGTAATGTACAACAAACCTCAGCTGTTCTAGTTGGTCTACGTATTAGATTCTCCACTAATCCTGTGGGGTAGGTCAGGAATGTTCTTTTATCCCAACTTAAGAGATGAGGAATTTCAAGGGACCGACTCAAGAGCACACAGCTAGGAAGTAGAGAGACTAGGTCAGGACCGTCTCTCCAAAGGCTTAGCATTCTGCATTTTAGCTCTAGTCTGACATGGACTCAGCTGAAGGTGTGGAAGGGCTCTCTGTCTTAGTCTGCTTGGGCTGCCACAACAAAGTTCCACAGACCAAGAGAAATTTATTTTCTTACAGTTTTTGAGGCTAGAAGTTGAAGGTCAAGGTTCCAGTCAATTTGTTTTCTGGAGAGGGTTCTCTTCCTGACTAGTAGGTGGTTGCTTTCTTGCTGTGTCCTCACATGGAAGGAAGAGAGAGCGAGCGAGAGCAAGAGAGAGCTCTCAGATGCCTCTTCCCATGAGAACACTAATCTTATGGGATCAAAGACCCACTCTCATGACCTCATTTAACCTTAATATTTCCTCAGAGTCTCCATCTCCAAATAGAGTCATACTGAGGGCTAGGGCTTTGATGCATAAATTTTGAGGGGAACAGATATTCAGTTTGCAACACTCTCCTTGCTCATCCCTCCCTTCTGATTCTGGCATATTTCAGGGGAGCAAGAACAGCTCTGAACACTAGGAGGTGGGCAGTTCTGGTCCAGAATCAAAATCTGTAGCCCTTTATCAGATCTTCACATTCCCAAGTGAAGACCCAACCCTACCGCTCCCTTCCATTCCTAGGTAACTCTTGGTGCCTTCCCTATTGCTATCTCATTCTAGAGCTTAGCAAATGGCTAAAACCTGCTGTTGTTCTACAGCAGCCCTAGTCCACTTCCAGTGCAAACCTTACAGCAATCTCTTCCCTCTCTCCTCTACACACCCCTTTGCAGGTTCCCTGGGAGTTGGCTAAAGGAGAATGAGGAGGCCCTGACACTCCCTGGTGAGGTGTATACAGGGGCAGAATGGCTTCCTGGACTCCATGTCACCTGAGGTTACCTCCCACATGGGTTTCATTTTCCCCATGACATAGGGAAGGCCTCCTGCTTGTGTACTGTATATAATCTAAACAGCCAAAGACTCCTAGTTTTAGAAGCGATTGTAATTTCATCTTATTTTACATTTGGCTCTAATGGGGAGCAAGTAAATCTTCTCTCAGTATAGCATTAAGCTTTCATCACACAGAAGTTTTAGAATTACATTTGGCTCTAGAAACGATGATTCTTCATTAGATAGTAACAACATGCTCTTCCCCTTCCAGTGATAGCCCCGCTCCCCAGTAACTCTTAATCTTCACAGGGAGTTTCCAGGTAGATCCATGGAAGAATGAAACCCTTAGAAAGTACTTATACACCACGCTGCCTGGTGTGAGGTTATTGTGTTTACACATCACTCAGCAATGGGGAGCTGCACATTCCAAAAATATACATTTCATCAAGCTGCCTTTTTAAAATGTGCAATGTGGCCTCTTTTCATGGCCTCCTGAGCATTATGTGTTGAACCCAAGATACCATCTAACTTTTAGCATTTGAAACAAAAACATTGCACCCTTTGATGGTGAAAAGCCACAGAGACTACCACGGCGCTGAGAAAAGGCAACCAGGGAAGCAGAAGCAATATGTGTGTCATTGTCTATATTATGATGATGGCATTATGCTGGTTTAGGACCAAAACTCCAATGTAAGACTCTTCCTATGGAAGTTACTGAAACAGGCTGATATTCCAGGTAGCTTTTAGAAAAGGACAAATGCAGTGATTTGTCAACAGAGCCAGAAAAGCAAAGGCTTTTCTGCATTCCAAATAGCACTCTCCGTATCATCTGTGATTGTGGTGATGACTGCTGTCCCGCGTGCATCCTGCCCAGTGAGTAGAGACAGTAGCTGTCCCACCGTCAATCCCAGCTTCTTCAATAATGCTGAAGACTGCTGGAATTTATATTCCACCATTAGCCTGAAATGAGGACTTAATACATGAAAGCCAGTCAAAAATGAATAAGGTCTTCTTTCCTCTCAGCTGGGGAAGTTCATTCTGCTATGGTTACTGATGTCTGCCTTCACCTGAGTGTAACAATAGCAGAAAACCACTTTCTCTAGAGAGTTCTAAATGCCAACCTGGCATCATTATGGTTCTAACTGCCAACCTGGCATCATTATGGTTCTTTTCTGCTATCTCTGTGATATATGTAACACATAGCAATTGTGACCTTGGTTTTGAAGGACATGATGATTACTATGATGATTGTGAGAGTTAAGAAATAATATAATAAGTTAGCTTTCCCTTACTGAGCATGTACTTTGTGTGCCATGCTCTGAGTTGAAGACATGACCTACATTTAAAGCTCATTTTCCTTATTTCTCTTTGGATATACTTACAGATAAAATATACCCATAAAAAGTGCACGTGCTATAAGCAGCAGCTGCTTTGCGATTTTGAAATTGGAACTCAGTTTCTGACCAACTCCTTTTCTCGGCACAGTGGTGAGAAGTGGAAGCTCAGTGTTAGGGGAGTCACTGTAGCATAGCCCTGTGCTTCTCAAACCTTTCCACCAAAGCACCCCAATACTGCAGAAAGAGGTAAACAGTTGAGGGACTGGGGATTAACTGGGACCATACCTGGAGCACTAGCCCAGTTGTTTATGACAAGTCTGGAATTTATTTAAAGTCTTATATTTCATCTTTAACATTGGATACAATGATTGCATTAGACTTCCTAAAGCATTATGAAAAGTAAGTTTATTTTGCGGTTTCATGAGTCTATGGTCCAGACACACCATCTTGGGTCCAAAGGCTACCCAGCCAGACTCCTGTTGGAGAAGCCTGGAAGCAGAAGTGAATGAGCTTTGGAGTCCACAGACCTGGTTTCCTGTTCTAGATCAGCCACTTGCCAACTAGCTGAATGTAAATAAATCACTTGTCTTAGAGTCTGTTCATTGCATCCAAAAAGGGATAAAACCTATAAGCCTAAATCAAGCCTATAAACTTCCCCAATAGGCTAAAAGTTCTGAAGAGGTGATGTTTCCCTTGGGACTTCAGCAAAAGGAAACATTCAGGCAATAGCATTAGAGTAACAGTGAAACCCTTGCTGCAGGATTTGATACAGTCCTGCTCCACTGCACGACCCTGAGGGGCCCCATTCATGCTGCGGTCTGGGTACATGCTCCCCCTCCTCCTGGAGTTGTATAATACAGTGAACTACAGTGAAGACCGGGGCTTCTTGTGCTTACAACGATTTTCCATGTGACTGTGGGCAAGACATCACCTCCCTTTAAGACACAGTTTTGTTTTGTTTTGTTTTTTTTAATGTGATAAAAAGCATTAAAATTTCTTGAGATTTTATTTTATTTTGTTTATTATACTTTAAGTTCTAGGGTACATGTGCACAACGTGCAGGTTTGTTACATATGTATACATGTGCCACGTTGGTGTGCTGCACCAATTAACTAGTCATTTACATTAGGTATATCTCCTAATGCTGTCCTTCTCCCTTCCCCCAATCCCACAACAGGCCCTGGTGTGTGATGTTCCCCTTCCTGTGTCCAAGTGTTCTCATGGTTCAATTCCCACCTATGAGTGAGAACATGCAGTGTTTGGTTTTCTGATAGTTTGCTGAGAATGATGGTTTCCAGCTGCATCCATGTCCCTACAAAGGACATGAACTCATGCTTTTTCATGGCTGCATACTATTCCATGGTGTATATGTGCCACATTTTCTTAATCCAGTCTATCATTGATGGACATTTGGGTTGGTTCCAAGTCTTTGCTATTCTGAATAGTGCTGCAATAAACATACATGTGCATGTGTCTTTACAGCAGCATGATTTATAATCCTTTGGGTATATACCCAGTAATGGGACGGCTGGGTCAAATGGTATTTCTAGTTCTAGATCCTTGAGGAATCGCCACACTAAGACACAGGTTTTTTATTCATAGAATCTGGGACAATGATACTTACTGCGTCCTATCTGTGAGGTTCAATAAGGTAGTTGACATAAAGTGTGACTTCAGTGGTAGCAATCAATCCACATGTGACAAATCACTACTCTTGCTTCCTTGCACATATCTTTATTTCAGTCCATTTCAACACATTTGTATTTATACAGTCCCGCCCCATTGTGGTCGGGACTGTTGGTTGGTGCAAAAGTAATTGCGGTTTTTGCCATGAAAAGTAATGGCAAAACCACAATTACTTTTGCATCAACCTAAAGTCAGTGCTATGTGCACTGTGGGAAAACAAAGTTGAACGAGATAGGGTTCCCACCCTCCAGAGCTTGTTCTATGACCATAATGCAAGACAGAGTCGATGCCACAGTGGAAATGTGAACAAATGGCTGTGGGTTGTGATAGTCCCAACACTAATACAGTGTGGCTCACTCCTTAATCTAGCGATGCTGTCAGTTCCCTTCTGCTAACAGGTTGATAACAGGACACCAAAACGTTTGCCAGTGTGTCTAGAGGGTCACATGGAAGAAGACCGCAAAAACTAGCTCACAGAAGATAGCAGGAGACAAAGTTTTTCAAAGACATTCCCATTCCCTGCCTCAAGATCCCAGTTCCTCATTGAAGTTTTCTGTGAAGAAGGTGTTGGCCACAATGCCCCAACAGAGGCTGCAACGGCTGAGCTTGTGTGTAGCTGTGTGGCTAACGTTTAACATCTAGCTACCATTTACTGCAGGCCTACCATGTGCTAGGCGTAACCAAGAACTTTGTGCCTATTGTTGAATGAGCCACAGTGAATCACAAGCCTAGCCAATGTAGGGATAAAGAGGCCATATCAGTTAGGGATTCCAATCTGCTACATGTCACAGAGACAGTGGCTTAATCATAAGAGGGGCTTCATTTTTCTCAGTTAGTAGAAGTCCTGAAGTGTGCAGTCAAGGGCTTGTGAAATGCTCTAAGATGTCCTTCCAAGGCCTTGCTTCCAAAGACATCTCGAGTCTGTCTACTTCTTTCCACCTCCATTCTGAGAAATCTTCAAGTTCCATCATTCCCTCCTCCCGCTGTCCCCTGGGCTACTGCAACAATCACTCTCCATTTTCCTTCTGACCTTTTTCCAATTCACAGTTAATACAATAGCAAACTATTCAATGACTTCCCATTGCCCTTATGATAAAATTAAAACTCCAGAATGGCTGCTGGTGCCCCGTTTGATCTCAGCGCCTTTGCTGGTCTCGTGCTTCTCCGTCCTTTCCTTGCAGGGTCCTCCACATTTTGATCTTCCCTTTCTTTCCTAAACTCCTTTAGTTTTTTCTGATGGCATAGGTCCCTCAAACACTCTGCTCTTCAATTTTTACCTGGCTAACTTCCACTTGTCCAACAGGACTTAACTTAAATACCATGTCCCTAGGCATCAAAAGCAGGTTCCCTTGTTAGATCATAATGGTAAATCCCTTTCCCTCACAGCCCCAGTCAGCTGTAAGGGTATCCTTATTCCTGTGGTTACCTGTTTGCTATTTCCTCCAGCCTCTAGATACAACTTCATGGGAGACAGCACAGTCCAGCGCTGGGATGCTCAACAAATATTTGTCAAATGAATTGATTGCATGTGGTTGCCCTAGGGAATGGGCTCAGGGGTGGACAATACTGTGTGAAATAAATATGGGAGGAGAACCAGCAGCTAAACCAAAAAGGCGGCTTCCTGTAAACGCTAGTGGGGCTGCTGGCACATACCCCTTGGAGCCCAGAGGGGTATCCAGAAGGGAAAGACAAACGGACAGTAGCTGATTGGCTTTAGAGGAGGACATCCATGTCCTGTTGAGACTGTAAATTAGGAAAAAAACAGACATATGTTGTGCACAGGGTGATGAACATATAGGACACGTTACCAGGAAAAGCCACTGAGAGCACAGATGGATGAGCCAAAGTGACCCTTCAGCAGAGGACAGTGTGAGAGGGAGCTGGGCAAAGTCAGTCAGAAGGGAAGTGTTGGGCGCCCTGTCCCCAGGGGTGTCTTTCTTTTGCTTCTCCTGTGGTATAGCCTGTTGGCCTTCCCACCTCTACTGCATGAAGCCATCCAACTACAGTGGCCTCCTTGTAGCCCCATCAGAATTTCCCCAGGGTGAGGAGCCTCGGGATGGCAGTCTGGCTTGGAGGCAACAGTGGCTCACCTTGAAGCTGCCTTGGCATGGCCACATGTATGCTTAGCATGATGGCCAGGGAGCCCAAGGGGGCCAGCAGAGCTTAGTAAAAAGAGGTCTAACTATCCCCAAACCAGCCCCTGGCATTGCCACTGCCTCCTGTAGGAGCTCACTCCCACCCCTACCACTATAGCTCCACAGCCTTAAGTCAGGCCAGAGTGCCGTGAACTAACTCATGTTGGGAGAAGCTAAACTTCCCTCTTGCCAAACTCCCTCTGTCTCAATGCACTGTTTGCATTACAACAGATAATAAGATAAGCGATTATAATATTTTTAGACTTCTTAAACCCTTACTGGAAAAAGTATAGGTTTATTTTCCCTTAACCACACAGTTGATATGCATTTGCTTGTTTTGATAACGTTCACTTATTCCGCAAAATATATTGTGCTACCTCCTGGGTGTGAGGCATTGTCGTAGGCACAGGTGTCATGGATGTGAATAAGCTCCATGTCCTCATGGAGCTCTCAGTTTAGTGGGAGACAAAGGTCATACGTAAATAAACAAAAACCTATGCACAATAATTTCAGGTGGTGATAAATATTGTGCCAAAATAATAGAGTAAGGGGCCGGAAAGAACAGAGGGGCAGTTCTATTTTAGATAGACAGGTAGGTCAGTCAAGGCTTTTCTGAGTAGGTGATATCTAAGCAGAGATTTGAATGAAGTAAAAGAACAAGACATGTAAACATTGGCAAGAGGTACATTCCAGGTATTGGGATCAGCAGGTACAAAAGCCCAGAGCCAGGAACAACTTCTATGTGTTTCAAAAGCAAGGAGTCCAATGTTACTTGGGGTTATCATCAGTAGGGTTCTGTATAATAAGCACAGCTGCACTGGGATGTGTGTGTCTACGTCTGTATCTGTATCTACATCTATATTTATATCTCAATACCTCTATCTTGAAATAATTTGCTACTTCCAGGCAATATTTTGAGTCACATTACATGATATTATGGGATTTTACAACAAATACATAGTCTACGGCCTAGCTGTCGTTACCATTTACTAAGCAGGGAAACAAAGACACAGAAATCCAAGACCACTGTCAGAATCAGGGTCCAAGACGGCGATGGAAGACAGATGTTTCCAATCCTCTAACCTTGCCTCTTTCTGTTTGATTTCTGCCTTTCATTTTGCATCACTTCCCCAAGTCCACCTGGTGGCGTGACCAGCTATGCAAGCCAGCTAAGGCAATCATCAGTCATGTTTTCTGAGTCTTCTTCGGGAGGAAATCTCTTCCTCTTTGATGCAGAGAATTTGACAACGACATCATTGCACCACATCAATAACCAATGCTTTCTTTTGCATGAAGTAACAGGTTCTAGGAAACAAAGCAGGTCTGACTGTGTGGGTGTCCCTCACAGTCCCTCAAGGTCCCAGTTCCTCACTAGAAAAGAGAAAACAGCAGCAGAGGGATCCTATTACTACTAGTTCCTTCGGTGTTTCTCAGAGCTCAAATCTCTGGGATGCTTAGTCATAGCCCCCTTGGGACTTCAGCTTTAGGATTTATGCGAATGGTCTCTGCATGCTTCTCTCAGTCAGTACCTGGGTAGGAGAATCTCTCCAAATTACCTTGTTTTTCCTAATTATTTCCCCAATATTCCACCCGTTATGTGATCACATCACTGCTAAGGCGGTCACCCTTTGACTCCTAAAGCAATCTGAGCTGTCTTTGAGGAAGAAAGCTGCCCTTACGGTATCCTGGGAAGAAGAGAAAAGATCTCATAGCCATGGAGTCCTTCATGATGATCAGCTGGCATTCTTTTTTGGGTGTGTGTGCATCTTCCTTTCTGCCTCTAAATCCCTTAGTCAACTCCTGTGATTATATTTCTGAAAATTTCCTCCCAAGGTCTCTATCCTCTACAACCGTACTTTTTTTTTTTTTACAGCAATACATCTATTTATGTGCAGATCATTGACATTTAGGATATTATATTAACTGGTTAATATCCACTTTACTCCATTTCTTGAAATAGCTTAAATGAAATATATAAAAGTCTTCCAGCACTAGTATCTACTCTCTGAACACAGACTTTGGGATTATAATTCTCTTTATCCCTGAATTTGTCTTTTGAGCTGAAGCCAAGAATACTCCCAAGAATGGCAAGGCTTATACAGAATGAACAAGGGATTGTAAATTAACTGGAAACTATAGAGAAAAGCAGAGATGATTTATTTTCAACTTAAGAACATCAGACTTTGGAACAATCTTTCCCCTTTCCAATGGTGGTCTGTCCTCTGCTGACCCAAGGATTAAATGTCCTCAGATTTCATCCCCCTTTTGAAAAATCCCTCTTCCTTCCTTCCTTCCTTCCTTTCTTCTTTCATCTCTTTCTGTCTTCCTCTCTCTTTCTCTTTTCCTTCCTTCCTTCATTCCTTCCCTTCCTTCCTTCCTTCCTTCCTTCCTTCCTTCCTTCCTTCCTTCCTTCCTTCCTTCCTCTTTCTTTCTCTTTCTTTCTCTCTCTCTCTTTTTCTCCTTAAATAGCACCACCATCACCACCAATCACTCCTGTTTTTGTTCAAGCTAAAACCCTAGAAGTCATCATTGATTCCTCATTTTCTCTTATCCCCATATCCAAGCCACCATCAGGTTCTTTCAGTCCTACCTGCAGAACATATTCTGAATGCACTCCCTTCCCAGCATCTTCACTGTTGCCACCTAGGCCAACCTGCCACATTCTTTTGCTCAGATCCCTGCAGTAGCCTCCTAACAGGTATGTCTGCTTTCACTCTTGCTTCCTGTAATCCATTCCCCATACAGCAACTGGAGGATTCTTTTCAAAATGTAAACTGGATCTCATCACTCCCCTGCTTACAATTCATCAGCACCTTCCACTGTACTTGGAATAAAATCCAAACATTTTAGCAGGACCCCTCAGTTCCTATCTGATACAGGTGCAGCTCAGCTCCCTGTCCTCCCCATCTACATCTGTCCCTCTTGCCTACCACACGGGGCACACTGAAGGCCACATTGGCTCTCTTTCTCTTCCTTCTTTATGGCACTTAGAACTAGCTACAATTATTATTTGTATGATGTTGCTTGTCTTTTCTGTGTCCCTCCACTAGAATAAGCTTTGATGGTCTTGTTTGCTGCTATAGCTCTAGTACTCAGTATAGTACTGAGCACACCGAGGTATAAACAGCTGTTGAAATGGATGAAGGAGTGAAATTTTCACCCCCCAATGAGCCACAGTCCCTTTAGGAAAACTCATCTCTGGAAGACCCACCATCGCTGTAGTCCTCACCTTTCCCTTCCTTTCCGTCTGTCATGCTCCCACCCTCCTGGATGGTACCAGAGACTCGGATCTGCCATTGGATTTCAACCAAGAGGTGTGTGCTCCTGGGATTCATAATTTAAGGCACTTTGACCTACAAGATAATCTTATAAAAGGGGGTTTTATAATACAGTCATGTGCCACATAATTGTTCAGTCCATGATGTACAGTCCATACAAGGGTGGTCCCATAAGATTATAATACCGTACTTTTACTGTACCTTTTCTGTACTTAGTAATGCAAATACTTCCCTTTGTGTTACAATTGCTGACAGTACTCAGCACAGTCCAGTCCAGTCCCATGCTACACAGGTCTGTAGCCCAGGAGCGATAGGCCATGCCACACAGCTTAGGCATGCAGGAGGCTTTACCAGCTAGGTGTATGTAAGTGAGCTCTATCATGTTCACACAATAGTGAAATCCTGTAACCACACATTTCTTGGAACATATCCCTGTCATTAAGCAACATATGACTCTATATACATCCTTATATTTGGGCAAATCACAGTATTTATCACATCATATAGCTGAGTCTCCTGTCTGTATATCCCACTGAAAATTTCTCAGAGAAGGGACTTTGTTTTGAGCTCTCTGATAGCTCTATGCCTGGGACAGAGTCTGGGCTGTAGTAGGTCCTCAATAAATATGTTGAATGAATTAGTACAAATGAACTAATACAAGTAATGAAGTTCTGTGATCTTATGGGTAAAGCAATTTCCCATGAACTGACCGAGGTGCTCCTTTAAAAGATTGCTTCTAAGTTTCAAATAAATGGTAAGCAAATGGATTTTTGAGATTAAAGTCAGTTGTCAGAAGGAAAAAAGAAGAAAGAAAGAAGAAGGAAGGGAGAAAGGAGGAAGAAAAAAGAAAAGGAAAGAAAGTAAGAAAAAAGGAAGGAAGGAAGGAAGGAAGGAAGGAAAAAAGAGATGGAAAGGAAAGGGAGAAAAAGGGAGGAAAAGGGAGAGAAAAAGAAAAAAAAAGGGAAACTACTTCCTTTGCACAAAGTAAATCCAGAACTACCAAGTTTAGCACTAAACTGGTGGAGTCTCCCAGGTGGAGACTCCTGGGTGGGGTATGAGAAAACTGCGTTAAAATAGGCCTCTCCACCCTTTTTCTCCTCCCATTTGTTTTTGTCTCACTTTAATTATGCCTGCTTCCTCCATGCTGGCCTCCAGGAATGCACTGCATCCCTTTTTAATGATCTCGCAAATGACGCTTTTCATGTTTTGCCTTAGCACACCTCAAGGTGAGCTGAAAGGCTTTGCTAAACTCTAAAGAAAAATCATAGGACAATAAACACGAAGGATACAACAGAAAGAGAAATATTGTGTTGCACAGAGTCCAGCCTTCTAGAAGGCTCTCTCGGGGCTGATTCACCAAGCTCACTCAGCTCCGTCCCCCAACTGTTTCTCCAACTCAGCAGGCCACCTACTGGAGCCCCTCACCTTCTAGCCTGGTCTGACCTGGCCTAATGTTGGGGGCACCATTTGCAGACAACCCTATCCACTCCCAGAAATGCATTCCTAGACATCTTGAGACGTTCATGGTCAAGACAGGGTGCGATTCTTCTCTGTTCCTTCTGTCCCTATCCTACTTGCAGAATGACCACCCTCTTTGCCTCAGGGGTCAGACTTTATCTTTCCATATCCATGTAACCAAACTTGAATAAAATATAATACTGGAGCCATCGAATAACAAGAAGTAAATATGCTTATGGCCAGTTCTTTACAGTGTGTATTTAGTAAACCTTTCAGAAGATGAGAGTGTTTATTTTTGAGGAATCTGTGAAAGGCTTTTATCCATTTGCTGAACACTTGAATGGTCACTTCATCACCTCTCTAAATTAAATCACTGAAGTTGCACTATTACTTTAAAGTGGAAAAAGTTGTTATCCCTGGAGTGAAAAAATTAGGTTCAGCAGAAGAGGAACCCAAACTGAGCATTATAAAGTAAAATGCCACCAAGAGACACCAGCAGCACCTGGGAAGCTTCGTGCATCCACGCATGTGAGCTCACACCAGATGCAAACCTGGAGCCTTCATGGGCCAGGCGTTTCATGATCTTCACTAATGAAAACTCAGTCAGTTAGAACTGGCCTCATTCTGATAGTCATCCTCTTGGGGTCTTCAGAAATTGTCAACGGGCTTGCTTTGCATTTCTATCACCCAGGACAGTAGGGGGTGAGATTGTGCTTAACTGGAGGGAAGCAGGCAAAGGTGTGGCTAAAAACCACCTTCCAAGTAATGAGGCAGTACTACAAGGCGAATAGTACCTGACTACCAGTAACCAAGGGAAGGTCAAGAAGAGGCACGGCTGAGTATTAGCAGGAAGATCTCCTGTTTGCTGCAATCAGCTTTTCTGTCATGAATGGCCATCAGGTCATTAACTGTTTAAATATTCAGATGAAGACAGATGTGAAGTCCCCTTCCCTGCATACCTTTGATGTTCTATAATAGGATACTAGGGGGGCATTTTCAATTGTCCCCTCCCTGCCCTATTCAGAAATTCTGGCTTTCAGGTGAGGTAAAAAGCAGCTGTGTTTACTACCTGTTCTAGAGAAGGCTCTGTATCAGTCAGGGGCCAGCACAGCATCTTACAGCTGGATCTGACTTCTGCCCCAATTATAGCACAGGCCCTATAATGGTCCACTACCTTAGATCACTCTCCTCTCTCAGTCTGTGTAGGGAAAGAACTGGGAGGAGGAGTGAGCAAGAGATATGGAGCCATTGGCCTTCTGATGGAACATTCCGGAAGACAGGTAATGAACTCCCATCCTTTCTCCCTCTTTCTGCTCCCCCATGCCCAATCAGAAACCAAACAAGGGGCTTCAAGAGAATTCTTCATAAAGATTGGTGATGCTGTAAGAAGGGGTGCTGGGAGCTCACTGTGCATTTGAGCTTCTGTTAAGACAACAGGCTTGTGTGTACTGCAAAGGGAGCACAAAGGGACAGACAAAGATGGTGGAGCTGAGAGGGCCAGTGGCAGAGATTGCTTGCCCATCATCTGACAGGGCAAAGACATGTGAGTTTCTCAAGAATAAGTGGGCACTGTGTGAAGTGTATACTTTTAGCCTTTTTGTCTGTACTCTGGCTGCCCAAAGGTGACCCATGGAGACACTCCAGAGAAATAGTGACAACAGAAAAGAGAATGACAACTGAGAAGTAACCAGATGTTTATTCTCCATCCTCAGTCCCTCCTCCAGGCCCTAACCCAACAGGAAGAACTAGCACCAGAAGAGGCAGAGGGGAGAATTCCAGGCTGTGATACCAGATGGGGAAGCTTTGAATCTGATGTAAGAATAAAATTTTAAACTAGACTCAATTGTTTCATAACTAAAAGTGAACTGAAAGTCTTGGAATCTACCTGAGATGCCATTAAGTGGTGACCGTACTGGCCCCCAAAATGCTGTAATGTGTACCACTACACACCTATCACACCTATTAGAATGGCTAAAATCCAGAACACTGACAACATCAAATGTTGATGAGGATGTGGAGCAACAGGAACTCTCATTTATTACTGGTTGGAATGCAAAACAATACAGCCATTTTGGAAGACAATTTGGCACTGCCTCACAAAGCTAAAAATTCTCTTACCGTATGACCCAGTAGTCATGCTTCACGGTATTTACCCAAAAGGAATTGAAAACTTATGTCACACAGAAACCTGCACATGAATGTCTACACCCACTTTATTCATATTTGCCAAAATTTGGAAGCAGCTAAGATGTCCTTCAGTAGGCAAATGGATAAACTGCAGTACATCTACACAATATAATATTATTTAGAACTAAAAAGATATGAGTTATTAAGCCATGAAAAGACACGGAGGAACTTTAAATGCCTATTATTAAGTAAAAAGAAGCCAATCTGAAAAGGCAACATAATGTCATATCGTTGGAATCAAGTATGATTCCAATTACATGACACTCTGGAAAAGCCAGAATGATGGAGACAGTAAAAAAAGATCAGTGGCTTCCTGAGGCTAGAGGGTAGGGAAGGATGAATAGGAGACACACAGAGGATTTTTAGGGCAGTGAAACTATTCGGTGTAATACTCCAGTGCTGGATAGATGTCATTATACGTTTGTCAAAACCCATAGAAAGTACATCAAGAGCGAACCTTAATGTAAGCTACGGACTCTGGGTGATAATGTTGTGTCAGTGCAGGTTCACTGACTATAACAAAAGCACTGCTCTGGTGCAGGATGCTAATAGTCGGGGAGGCTGTACATGTGCGGGGCAGGGGGTATATGCGAACTCCACTTTCTGCTCCACTTTGCTATAAACCTAAAATTGCTCTGAAATTGTTTTTAAGATGTGCTGCAATGAGGATATGGGATGTGACTGTGACTGAGGCTCAGTGTCTCGGGTGCCTCTCTTAGAGTGCAAGACAGCCTCCATTCGTGCCATTTAAAAATTCAGGAAGGGAGGTAGCCAGCCCTGTCCTCTCCTTGCTGTGCTTTCGCCATCATTTGCTGGGCTGTGGAGGCTGCTCTGTAGAAACCAAGAACCTGAGCAGAGAACATGAAAGTGTGGATTGGAGGAAACCTACAGGAAACAGTGGGGTGGAAGCTGGCATGGGGAGGTCCACCCACCCTTCCCCAGGGCGGGGGTCAGTGTGGCTGGAAGTCCACTCTCAACAGAAAGCTGTGCTGGGCAGAAGTCTTGGAAATGGACACACAAGGAGGGCTTAGGAAAGCGAATTTAGGGCAGGACCATTCTCACCAAGATGAAACTCAGTTTTACCATGAAATATATATATACTATTTTCTTCCACATAGGACTTTTTAAATCTTATTTTAAAAACTGACTTTTTCTAGTTTTAATTTTGAGAACTCAAGAGCTAAACTTGCCAAAGAGGATTACAAGGCGGTTGAGTGTATCAGTATAGCAATAGTGCTGAGCTAAAATACATTCAAATGAGCAAGAATTAAATATTAGTGTGAAATATCTTTAATTATAATAATTTGTGCCTTAGTGACCCAATATGCTGGTAGTACCATAGCTAAAGATATTAGAAGACAATTTTCATCACAAGAGTTCTCTTTTAAAGACTCTTAACAGACAATACAAAAAGAGAGAGGCTTTATAACTTACTGATGGGAAGGAGTCACAATCGAGGACTCTGAGCATCTTATGCATGTTATCACAAGCTTCAAAGGGCTCAGGCAATTGTAAAAGAGAAAAGTCTAATTCAGGGCCACCAAAAGTATGTTCAGTGGGAGAGGGATAAAAAAGACATTAAAATGGACTTAATGAGCTGGCTTGGTGTTTAACCTCATCCTCCTATACATATACATAAGTGACATAAGTGACTGGGTTCTCTTATGCAGGCCAAGGAGAGGGGCTCCAGGAGGCACTAAAGAGTGTGCAAAAGATGGACCAAGAACCTCAAGGTCGGAAGTCAACAGAGAAGAGCCTCTTTAGCTGGGAGAAAAGAAGGCTGCATGGGGGATTCCAAAGAAGAGGCTGACAACCTCAACTGCAGAGAAGAGTCCATTTGGGACGAATTTTCACACATTGGTACTTCACTAGAATGACATCATCTGAGCCTGGACTGCAGAACTGTGTCATGGGTGACACTGTATCATGTGTAAATGAGGTCCTTCCAGTATCAACTTTCTTCTCTTTCCTTAATGGAATCAAATTAAAAGACATGAGAATGTTGGCAGGTGGGAGAGTTTGTTTGTGAAGCAGAGCCAGAGGCCAAGGTGTATCTGCTACTAGTTTCCCAAAGAGTGCGATGCAAGAGTGAGGGATAAGGAGAGTGAAGCAAGGGAGGATTCAACTGGCTGATAAGCAGCACATGTCTGCACTCCTGTTTCCACATGGCCATGGAGGCAAAGCATGCATACCTTTTTCAGTCGTTGTAAAGCCACCTAAGGACAAGGTGTCTATCAGCTCCTGAGGTGCTGTTGATTTCATAGTGTAGGATTTATAGAGAAGAGCTGGTAGCCAGACAGGTAGGTGTAGGGCTGGGCAGGACCTGGGATTTAGACCTGGGCAGGTGCAGCTAGTGGTAGGGGACTGGCCCAGGGGCAAAGCTGGTCTCTGAGACTGAAAACCATCTCCAGTCCAGGTTGGGGGTCAAGAAGAAGCTAAGTGCCCCTTGAAGTGGGTCAAGAGCAAGATCAGGAGCTACTGCACCAGCCACTGTTTGGTATCCATGAGACTGACTGCTTGCTTGGGCCTGGGAAACACTGGGTTCTCGGGAAAGCCTGTTTGATGGGAAGAATGGGGGATCATTTATTTACGGGCTTCTGCCTCGCACTGCTTAAAGATCCCAACATGGGTGTTGACTTCCCTACACTTCCAAGCTGAGCATGTTCAGGCTTCAGAGGAGTCCATCTGAGCTTCGTATCTCAGCATCAACAGGGAGGCACCAAGCCATGAGGTGAGAGGTATGTAAGGCAGGCAAGATGCTATGCAGTCAGATGGGACCCCACAGAGAGCCGGTTATCACAGCAGGGGCTGGAGCATAGCAAAATGACCAATGGTCTCAAAGTCAGGCAGAGCCAAGAGACTCTGAGGCAGTGGGGGAGAGGCGGCATCTGCTACAAGGAGGGGGTTAAGCCACAGGACTCCATATCTCTTCCTTCTGCCATTCCACCATAGCTGAACGCCCCTGGCCCCACGCAGGTTTGCCCAGCCCCAGCATTACTCAAGCAGCTGCAGCTTAGCCCACTTCCTTTCCAAATTTGCTCAGCTGTGTACATCTTCAGCCTCCAAGGCAGGCTGACTTGGTGCCTTCTGCTGACCACTCAGCTCCCGCTTTATGCCTGAAATCATTGTTTTTATTCACTTGCCCCACGGGAGCTGACCCCTGAGTACCCCTAGCTCACAGCTCAACACTCATAGCTCCGGAACTCCTCCAAATAGTCCCTTTTCTGGTCCAGGGATGTGACTAGATCTCCATTCTGTTATCGCATCAGTAACCTTACTAGTCCTCTAGACTTCCTAAGATACCTGGGTTTGAGGATCTAAACATAAGCTCAGAGCCTGGGTGCCTGTCCTCAGGGACAGATTCCTTAAAGCCAATTCATCTGTGCATAAGACTCCTCATTTCTGGGCCCATCCACTTCAAGGGGCACTTCTTCTTGACCCCCATCCTGGACTGGAGATGGTTTTCAGTCTCAGAGACCAGCTTTGCCCCTGGGCCAGTCCCCTACCACTAGCCGCACCTGACCGGGTCTAAATCCCAGCTCCTGCCCAACCCTATACCTACCTGTCTGGCTACCAGCTCTTCTCTATAAATCCTACACTATGAAATCAACAGCAACTCAGGAGCTGATAGACACCAGCTTTACAAGGACTGTAAAAGGTATGCATGCTTTGCCTCCACGGCCAGGTGGAAGCAGGGGTGCAGACACATGCTGCTTATCACCCAGTTGAATGTGAACAAAGCCCCAGGTGACTCTGCACAGGGGCCATACTGCACTCGCTAGCCTTAAAACTGCCACAGAAAGGAAGGAGGAGATTAGTTATTGGAGGCACTAGAAAATCTAGCTAAGCCTGCTTGCAGGGCTCCTGCCACGACGTTTGGCACATACCTGAAGTATGGGCAAGCTGTAGCCTGTCTCTCTCTCTCTCTCTCTACCTCCTTCTATATCTCTTCTCTATTCTTTCTTTTCATCTCCTCTGTATATAATATTGTGATATAGATGGCAGGCTTGGCACTTAAAGACCTTCCCAAGGCCAGCAGCTTCTTGGTTGCAGACCTAGAATAGAGCACTCACTCTGACTCTCAATGCAGGGGCTCACTACCCCAGCAACTGCACCGTTGGTATCTCCTGGAACCAACTCATGTCCTCTCCCAAGATTCACACAGTGTGGGCAGCTCCAAGGCCCTGACAAAGGGCCTTTCTCCTCCACATGGGTGATGTCAGGAGATAGTGATGGAAGGAAGTAGCTCCACTTTAAGTCCACAAAGCTGAGCCTTAAGTGACTTGCCACTGGCATCTGTGCTTTGCCCATAGCACAGATAGAATTGCTACCTCACCCTAGTTCTTCCCTCTGATGAAATGCCTTAAAGCTTCCTTTTGTAAACTTGGCTGAGTAAGAACCAATAATGGAGGTCACTGCCAAGTCTTATCACAGCAACGTCTTTCATGTTGCACTAATAAATTTCGGAGTGCTTAATCATTCACATTAATGGGAAGGGGGTTACATCTTTAGAGAGGCTTTTTCCCGAGGTTAATATTTCATGCTAAATCTATTCACTCTTTTGACATTTTTATGACCTGTGTACAGCAGCCTCATATGTTCACAATAATGTTCAAATTGAAAGAGTATGATGATTACTTCACAATATAAAAAGTACTCTTTGTTAAGTCAATTTTAAGCATCTTGTTACACTTAAGACTTGTGGCCAATCAGATATTTTCCTTTTAGAGATCTGTTTCCTTTATTTTCCCAGGATTGCAATATTTGGAAAGGCTAGAGACTGTTGACTTAGCTGAGGTTCTCAAGAATCCATATGTTTCCTGTCCTCTATTAATGGTTAATTACCTTTAGACAAGTGAATGCGATCTATTGAATTAAAAACTTTAAGCATCTGCCAGCATCTGGAATTGCTACCCTAAATTTGGACCTGACCTCGAGTTTCTGTTCAGTTGTTTAGATAAAGGTGGTATGTCCTAGTACTAGAAACACAACCAACACATGTTGCATGCCATTTGCTAGTTCTTTATATACGTAGTATATTCAGTGCTCGCAAAAACCCAGCAAGCTAGGCATTCTAATGTTCAATTCTCAGGTGCAGTAACTAGGGCCCAGAAAGGATAAATGACTTGCCCAAGTGTGTGGCAGAACCAGCAGCACAACCTCTCAACCCCCTGGCCAGAATCAACTCCGATATGCAGAAATTATCACCCTGTTTTGGATTCAAGTGACAGAAGTCATACATGTTATTCATTTGGGCAACTAGGATTCTGCAGGCTCTCATTGGGCAGAGTGAGACTTGCATCTCACTCCATGCCAAAAAACAAAACAAAACAAACAAACAAACAAACAAAACCACCAAGGGATAAAACTGTTTCTTTCCCTTAAATTCTACCAACATTATAACTGTTCTGGGGAAAAGAAAAAAAAAAAAAAAGCAAAACAGTAGTTACTCTTGGAAGTGTGGTCCTCTACAGTGTGACACCTTCTGAAGCCAACGGGACTTTCTACAGCACATGCTGGCAGTAGACCCGGGACTGGATATGTCTCAGTAGGAATCTAGGGACTGCATTTCTCTTAGGGAAGGCCCTTGCAGAAGGAGAGAACATTTACTTTTCCCAAGGGTATTCTGTTTCTAAGGACTCACATGGAATTTTTAGTTCTCTTTGCTATTTTTAAAATGGTCTATGGGTTACCTCTAAGTCCTGACCACAATATTCCCTCTTCTCAGGAAAAAGAATGTTCCTTCTTCAGCTGGAGCATGTTTTATGCATTGCAACGGGGCACTCTGCAGATCCATCCTTTCTGCACATTAGTGACTTGTCTGGGTCTAATTTAGGCCACAACACACATTGGGCAGGAACTCTTTAATTCTATGTTCTCTTCAATGTTCAGCAGATTTTGTTCACTCAACAAATGTTAAATGCCAGTAATAACTAACACCTTCTCTCTCTAAATAAAGCACTATTTTGAGACAGCAAATACATGACCATTCTGATTTCATCTTTTATTTAGAGAACGGGGGGGAAAAAGCCACACACAAAGATTCTGTCAGCAATGCTTGAATTTCAAAGTCTAAAACTGGGTCATGGTGACAGGATGGAGCATATGAGATGCTAAGGAGTCCAGAAGCACTGCAGTGATCTGGGAGTGGTAACAATAGAGAGTGTCTTCTGCAAGCCTTCAGGAAGGGGACAAGGTGGGAGAGCAGAAAGGGCACTGGATGGGGAATCTGCCACCGAGCCATTCTCTGGGGTCAGCCACTACTGTTACCTGCACTCCATGTAGCTTGTACTTTCCTTTTCATGGGATTCAGGGATCAAATTAGATGATCCCAGGAAGCAGTCTGTTCATTCACTTAAATCATTCATATATTGAATATGTTTGTCGGGTGCCTGCTTTGCATTAGATATGGGGAATACGATGGTGAGCATGGCCCTCAACCTCATATAACTTAGAATAGGGGAGATACTAATTAAATAGTCTCAACGTAGCTATAAAATTACACATGTAATAAATGCTGTAGAAGAGAGTGTGTTTAGAATTAGAAGAGATACTCAAAATACTTAACAGGCACCGACTAATCAGAACCTACAGAGCTCTTGGTGGGTGTAAGGCTCCATGTTGTGCTTGGAAGTAACTCTTTAATGGCTGAAGGATGTGGATTCAGGGTGGTGGTTACTTTAAAACTTGTATAAAAATACCTCAATTTTTGCAACCAGTGTTCTGGCTAAATATTAGTTTGCACAAAGGCTTAAAATGGAAGAATTTGCTTTGGGCTGGAAGGCTGATAAAAGGTTTCTTGTGGGGGTAACATTCAACCAAGACCTGAAGAATAAGTAAAAATTCACTAGGTGAAGGGAGGAGGAGAAGTCATCCAGAGGTAGAGAGTGCAGCACGTGCGAAGGTCCTGTGACAGGAGAGGTGAAAATGTGCTTGAGGAGCTTGAAGAAGTCCAGTATAGCTAGAGAACTGTAAACAATGGGAGATTCACAAGGGATGAAGCTGAGGGGTCACATGTGAACCAGGACATGCGGGATTTTGCGGGCCAGAGAAAAGATTTCACTTTTTTCCCTAAAAGCAATGAGAAGACATAGAAGATTTTACGCTGAGAATGGCATGGCCAGATTTGCACTCTACAAAGGAAACTCTGGCTGCTGTGCAGAGTAGGGATTGCAGTGGGAGTAGTGGCCAGGCTGACACTGCCGCCCAGAAAGTTTGATGGCTTGGAGTAGGATGCGGGTAGCAAGAGTACAGAGAGAATAGAGTTTCTTACAGAACTTGGCAGGTGATGGTCATTCACTGAGATAGGAAGCACTCCAGTAGGCTAGGGCATGCTGGTGATGGGAGCTAGGAAAGAGGTTATTGGGAGAGGAGTTGCATGTGTTGAGATAAAGGGAACTCTGCAGTCTCCAGAGTGAAACCTGAGCAAGTGAGAATGACTGGACCAGAGGTGTGCATTTGTGAGTCATCTTTGCAGGGATCACTGATGCCTGGAGAATGGAGGAAATGGCTTTGGGAAGAGGAGTGAGACTGGGAAAGGGCCTTGAGAAATTCCAGCAGTTAGTGGCTGAGTCTTTCCCTGTGAAGGAGACTAAGAAGTGCCTATAATGGGCAAGGGCCAACAAGGTGGTGTGGTATCAAGGGATCCAAGAAAAGAACATTTAAAGAAACAGGGAGTGGATACCAATTGTCAAATAAGATGAGGACTGGAAATGCCTACTGGCTTGATTTCTAGAGAGGTTTCACTAAGGGTTTAGTGAGAACCGTTATGTGTGTGTGTGTGTGTGTGTGTGTGTGTGTGTGTATTTTTTCCTTAACTCTTTGAACTAATAACAGACTCACAGTAGTTGCCAGTAGAGTCCACAGAGGTCCTCTGTTCTCACCACCCAGCTTCCCTCAATGGTAACATATGTAAGCATAGTGATAGCACATCACATCTGCATAAATGGAGCACAGGAAATTGACATTGGACCCTTGCAATTAACTTGACTACAGACTTTAATCAGATTACAGTAAGCATAACTTTGATGCAGCAATGAGGCAGAAGTTAAATCAGAGTGGGCTGGGCAGGGAGTGGAAAGAGACAGGCAGTGTAGATGGTAAATATTTATTAGGTTCTGCTCTTTGCCAGGCTCGGTGCCAGACACTGGGCACAGTGTGGAACCCTGGAGGAAACCTTCAAATCCACAAAATCTGGACAAATAATTCAGTGAAAAAGAAACAGAGGATAATAATTTAACTTCAGCAGTGAGCACTGGTATCAGAGGCGACAAGGGGGCTGGGGACCAGGAACCCTCTAGTGGAGTAGCCCCCGAGAGCATTCAACCTCTGGCAGTGGCAGGAGAAAATATGCTCAGAGAGAGGCAGACTCATCAACACTCTCCCTTCAAGACAGACTTTCTGGGGAGAACAGATTCCATTGGGCCATGTAAGTAGTCCCACCTTCCTATGAAAGTGTGGCCACTTTCTTCTGTTCCATATCATCGAAGTTGGCTACCCCCAGCCAACTTGATACCCCAGGTATCAAGCAGCCACCGATATCCTGGGACACATTTTATATTTGTCCCTCATTTCAACTGGTGGATGAACAACCATTTACCAACTAGAAAAATAATGAAATATATGAGATCTTGAAGGGTAGATTTTACCACTAGTCCACATTCCAGCACCTCCCTCACTGGGGTCTGTCCATGAAGTTCTGTTTTCAAAATGGAGGGAGGCAAAAGAGAGGAGGTCAGAGGAGGAGGAGGCGGTGGTTGGCGGGTGGCAGCAGGACTTGGCTGCTCCCTGGACTGGGGCCATGGAAGGCCTCCTCCAGACAGGTGCCTTCAGACAGGTGCACGACTGGGAGGTCTCCCCTCCCTTTGCTTCATTGCATCTTGACGGGCAGGGATCTAAAGAGCCCTGGCTGTTCCTCATGTGAGAGGAGCTGCAAAGGGGTACTGGCCCTGCATACTAATTGGCCGACTTTAATGACTTTTCTTCCCCTCCCTCCTACCGCCACAATCCCTTCTTCCGAAATCACCAGCTCGGCTCCAGGCGGAGGAGGCTTGCTGCCATGGCAACTGAGCCTTCCAAAGCTGGGAAAACTCACCATAGGGATGTGGGGAGAAAAATTCCACTGGTGAATTTCCAAAGAAGAAGGGCTCAAAGGGAAGGGAGAGGGAGAAAAATGGTTTGGGGGATGATGTAGTTGGAGATGGGGAGCTTTCCTGGTTGAGAACCAACCAGGGGATGCACCCTAGAGATGTACCACTGGACAGATAAACTCGCATAGATAATACCTGGGTGAGAGGATTCGGGGCCTGGCACTGAGAGACCTCATCTGCATAACTAATGTTCATATCGCCTCATCCACGGGGTGCCCAGCACAGAAACACGGAGGGCAGCAGCGTGTCCGCAATGTCCTTGTCTCATGAATAAGATGCTACCTGTGTGCTCAGCAACATGTATTAGAGATGGAATGTGCTCTGATCAAAACGTGAATTTTGCCACTGAGGGCAAAAACGAATTACCATTTTTGCTCTGCTAGAAAATCATATTTGAAACACAATTATCCCTCCTTTGAAAAAGAGAGGAAACATATCAATATAAGGTGTGAGCTTCCCTAATAAATCGCTTCAGGGGAGGGACGAATCCATCCAGGTACGTTTGCTGGCCAATTTGTTTGGAGGCAGCCTGCTCCTACCCAATGTGACCTAAGACTTTTGATGTTGCTACGGGGAAAGATGCCGAGCCAACAGCGTTCGGAGCCTTTGTATCCTCTTCAATAATTTTGAGAGGACAAAAATGCAATAGACAGTGAGGGGTGGGCGTGATCCTCTCTAATTGTGGGGTGCCCCTCAGCATTGTCCTTTCTGAAACACTTCCATTCATTCCCCTCTGTTCTTTAAGCCTCCCCTTCAGGTCTCTTTTCTTCCTGTTGCTAAAGCAGGGCAGTGCTTCTTGCGTCATGTGCCCATGGCATCATTTCTGAAACACCCCAGTGTTCAGGAGCTGGCGCACGTAATGTCAAAGGGGTGTTTAGTTCTCAAAACCAAAGCAAACACACACACAAATGTTCTCTTTGGAACCAACGTGGGAGAGTTTCTAAAGGCTGACCACAATGTTTCTGACAGTTTCCTTCACTCAAAGGAATGGGCAAATTCCACCATGCCTTTATCTGTGCCTGACAACACAGAACCAAGCCAGGGCTAGAAGCTCGCTTAACATCCAAGTCAGGAAACCCTTAGAGCAAAAGAGTGCCTGGGTTTGGAGAATGAATACAAAACCATACAAAATGGGAGGCAATTGGTTTTCAGATGGAGCAATCAGTGCAGAGAAAAGCCTTATTTGTCCGTATTAAGTAAGATACACAACAATGTCACATTCACCTTTTTTCCTCTGATGTCATTTTCGACACAAAGACTCTGTGACATGCTTGACTCCCAAGTCCTGGCTCTCAACGTGACATTTGACAAATCTTTCATTCATTTCATTTTAACAAATATTTATTGAATAAACTCTGCTAGATGCCCGGGATACAAAGATGAATATCCGCCTGGCCTTCTTTGAGAGGTTATTGGAGATCATAGCAAGCTCCTACATTTCTAGGCTCCTTCCAGTTTCCAAAGCATTTCATCTAATTTAATCCTCAGGACCAGCCTGGCAGTGCATAGACAACGTCTGTGCTGCCTGAGCAAGGAGTGAAAGGGAGAAAACCCTCAGCAAAAGATGCCACCAATGTTGGGATATCGTACTTGTTATTACCAACTCACTTTACACCTAGGAACTTAATGTGCTAAAATTGTATGTTCTTGAGGTACACGGTACTAGACTGCCTGGGTTTGAAAAACCTCTCAGGAGATTAAATATATTTGCCTTCAAAGACATTTTTTGAAAGTGAGGACACTTTATCCAGAAAGAAAAGTGGTTTTACTTTTAAAGAAGACTACAAAAAAAAAAATTTTCAAAGCAATGGCTTGATGAGGTAGAAAAAACACTGGACAAGGAGTCGAAAGGCTTATAGCCTGATTCTGCTCTGCGGCTTTTGGAAAATGAGAAAATTGAGCCAGATTACTCTACACTGCAGGTCAAAAACCCTGCATGACTTTCATGGTGGGTCTGAAATTAGAGATGTTGTTCAGCAGTTCTTGAAAAAAGTGGGATCAATTGCAGTTTCAGAAATTATGCAATTGGTTATGACATATATGTAGTCATTTAACTGCCAACACTGGGGTAATGTCAAGAAATGAAAGGCATTTTCAATGGCTTATTATTTTGAGGTATCCTCTCACATGTATTATGGGACCAGATAAGGATGGAAGTATCATACCTGGAAAAAAATAGACATTCCATAAATATCTGGTTAACAAATATATAAATATATGGGAGAATAAATGAAGAACAGATGATTTTAAGGAGCAAAGAACAGAATTTTGAAGTGGTGACAACTGAGAATATAAAGAGAGAATTTTCTGAGAAGAGTAGTGAAGTGTTTAGTGCCTCAAACAAAAGCTATGTAACCAAGAAACAAAATAGTGGTTTGTGGGGTGGGGTGGTGCAAGCTGTGCAGGTCCAGGGGTAAAAGTTTGAATTGTACTACTTTAGTCCTACAAGCCTTTTCTTGAGGTTTGGTGATTTGCTGCTCAGTAGCTGAGGAGCTTTGGCTGAGTAACCTGTATTCTCTGATTTGGGATATTTGCATTTGGAAGATGAGGTTATTTCTCTTCCAGTTCCAAGGATAGCATAATTTTGTGCAGATCCAACTACCAGATTTAAAGCCAGAGTCCCAGCTTGTGTCAAAAATATCTGTCACCTTATGCCATTTGATGCAGTCAGATAAGCCACTCCTGGTAGCCTAGGCTCCTCGGTATTTTGGCCTATGCGTTGGCACAGTGACAGTGCCTCCAAGGCCAACCTGCCTGTTGTGCAGTTGCCCAGCAGTGCTGGCTGACTTTGTAGGCTGCCTGCCTACCAAGGTCCTTCCTGTAGCACAGGCAAGTGGCCTGGCATCACCTGTCATTACTTGATCTGAGTAAAATGGTTTCACCCTCATGATAACCCAGGTTCCCCATTCAAAGAGCTCAGGCTGATTAGGACTTCATGTAGGCCCTGTAAGTGTGCGCACAGCTGTAGAGCTGATTTTCCTCGCTGCATCAGGGCCCCATCACAAAGTTTTCTATGATTCTCTAATGCAGTGGTTCTCAAACATGATGGGAGAACTGTCTCATTCTTCGGGAAGATGTGAATGAGTGTATGAATGAGTGTGTGAGCGAGTGTGTGTGTGTGTGAATGAGATGAAACTTACAGATTAAGTTCTCAGGGTAATCCTGATTCACACTCTTTGATCTCCCACCCCTTAACAACCCTGGGTTTACATGAGATCACCTTAATTCCACAGACAGACATTCAAGGACTTCACACCTTCCAGAGTCCTCTCTCACCAAGTAATTCCTTGCTCTCTCTCTCCCTCCAGCCATGGTGGCCTATCTATGGCCCTCCCCTGCCTCTGACAGTGTGGCTGCATTTTCTGGTGAAATGTACTCACATCTCTTCTAGATCTCACCAGCTCCAAATATCCTTCAAGATGTAGCTCAAGCTTCTTTGTGGCACTCTACTGAAACTACCAACTCACAAGGGCATCCAGCATTTAAACCAGATTAAAAGTGCTCCTAGGCCGGGCACGGTGGCTCACGCCTGTAATCCCAGCACTTTGGGAGGCCAAGGCGGGCGGCTCACGAGGTCAGGAGATTGAGATCATCCTGGCTAATATGGTGAAACCCCGTCTCTACTAAAAATACAAAAAATTAGCCGGGCGTGGTGGCAGGGGCCTGTAGTCCCAGCTACTCGGGAGGCTGAGGCAGGAGAATGGCGTGAACCTGGGAGGTGGAGCTTGCAGTGAGCCGAGATGGCACCACTGCACTCCAGCCTGGGTGACAGAGCAAGACTCCGTTTCAATTAAAAAAAAAAAAAAAAAAAAAGGTGCCCCTAGAGTGGAACTATATCTATTGGCACAAATCTGTGTCCCCTGCAGAGCCCCATGGGGACTAAATAAGCACTTGATGATTGATGGGTAATAAATACAACAGTAAAGATTTTAAGGAAGTAACTGCAGTATTTAAGGAGTTGAATAAGAAATTTACAACATTGAAGAATAGGCAAATATATATATATTATTAATCACTAATAATATTAGTTAACATCATTTATTACATGTAGGGCAACATTATAAGGAAAATACAATAAAAGTTCAGAAGTTCTACCATTAAAATTCTTTTCGTGAAAATAAGTCAGAAGTGTATTTTCTGTATCCTAAGTATAATTTAATGGAAGTAAGTAAAACAATCAAGAAAATACTATTTAAAAAGAAAATTGAAAGCAGTAAATTCTCCTCAAGTGTACCATTGCTTAATTAATGCTTCTGCTAAGAAAAATAACTTTTAAGCTGTTCAAGTTGGTGTCACTGATTTTTCATTCTTAATGCTTCACTACCCTTTAATTCCTCAAAAATGAATCACCAAGCTTTAAATTTTTTGTAAAGTTAGGAGGGAAATACAAAGAAAAGGAAAAGTAAGAGAAGAAGTTTTAAGTAATAGAGGGAAGAAAATATTTATTCTCTGATTTCTCAAGGACTAGTGATTCCCTTTGTGCATGGACTAAAGAATACTATTTGCAATTTTCTAACTTAAAAAATGGAGATGTGTTCCTTATCCTTTTATTTTTATAAAACTGCATCAAAATCTATGAACATGAGTTATTCAAATGTACTCACTAGATCACTTCTTCATTCAGCAAACAAATTCCTGAGCAGAAATTAATGAGGGACAGCTAGTGGTGCTCAATTAACATAAAACTTCAAGAATGTTCTTTCAGAGTGGTATTAGGTTACAAGACTGAACTTCTTAACAAATTCTTTTCACCCTGACATGTGAAATTGGGTCAACTTGGGTCTTAAATGCTTGTTTTTTCAAATCAAAAGGTATCAAATATATGATCCCATTTACAGGAGAAGGTGTGATTTTCTACCCTCCCTCAGCTTCATCAGAAATAGCCCCAGCTAATGAACTTCATATTTCCTCTGTGAAATCACCTATGTTTCAAAACCCAATTAGAAGACCATCTGTTCTAATCTAAAGGACATTTTTGTATGTTTTCTAGATGTATGTTAGAATGTCTTGAGCGGAACAGTTAATTTATAATTACCTTTCTGGACTTAAGCACAGTGAATGCAATGGTGGGTTCCCCAATTATGGGCAAAGGCCACCCTTCTGTCTCCTGCTCTGTCTCCCTTATATTCTCTCTAGACTTCTCTTGTCTATTCTCTCCAGTAA
This sequence comes from Chlorocebus sabaeus, assembly GCF_047675955.1. Taxonomy (NCBI): domain Eukaryota; kingdom Metazoa; phylum Chordata; class Mammalia; order Primates; family Cercopithecidae; genus Chlorocebus; species Chlorocebus sabaeus. Next base: position 12,738,748 of record NC_132915.1, read on the forward strand.
TTCATCATGTTCACTGTATCTAAAGGAAACAAGTCTGTCAACAAATGAGACACATCAACGACCATGGCACTTTTCAATCTTGTAAGGTGGCAAAAAAGGTTTCAGTTGTGACTGGAGCAATCCCTCTAGAGCAGGGGTCCCCAGCTCCCAGGCCATGGACTGGTACTGGTCCCTATCCTGTTAGGAACTGGGTCACGCAGCAGGAGATGAGTGACAGGCAAGAGAGCATTACTGCCTGGGCTCCCCCTCCTATCAGATCAGTGGTGGCATTAGATTCTCATAAAAGCACAAATCCTACTGTGAACTGTGCACGTGAGGGATCTAGGTTGTATACTCCTCATGGAATCTAGCTAATGATAATGACCTGAAGTGGAACAGTTTCATCCCCAAAGCATCCCCACAACCCCTGTCCGTGGAAAAATTGTTTTTCACAAAACTAGTCCTTTGTGCCAAAAAAGTTTGGGACTGCTGCTCTAGAGAATTACTATCAGATAGTCTGAATATGGAGGGCAGGGGGGTGGGAGGGTTGAAAACGTCACAATTTCTATCGGTTTGGGGGCCGTTTGTGAAAGGGTAGTCATCTCCGGGCTTCAAGTAGTAGTCAGATAATAATCGTAATTTAACCTGCCCATGCCTTCAGACAGCAACCACTGTTCAAACTCTGAGAGGTTGTTCTACAAAGAACACAGAGAGCATCTATGTGTAATTAAAGCTCCAGCTGCAGGAATCTGCTCATTAGAAATTCAAAGAGTCCTGGAGACCAGCTCTTCTTAGTGTTCCTTGCCCCTTCCCACACCCTCTGCTCATTTCTTCCTCTTTCCCATCCTTTCTAGCTTTACAATTCACCTCTGAACAGAGGAACACCTAACAGTCCTACTTCTTAATTAAACTGTGTGATCCTTGAAGGTGTGTCTTACTTGTCTTAACACAGAGCCTTAATCAATGTTAGCTGAATTAATGTAAGTTCCCTTTACCCATTCAGATGCTGACAAGAACATTACTTCCATGCAATGAATCTTGCTTCTTAAAATCTTGAACTTTATCTCTAATTATGCCTAACCAATTCAAAGAGAGTAGATTTCAATCTTCAGAAAGCTACCACAATAATATTTTCTGTATTTATACCAACAATGAGCACAAAGATTACTCAGTGGGTAGATATCACTCTCAATACATTAGTTACATAGCTGAAAGATCAGGCTACTAGCGATTAACAGACCTTAGGCTGTACAGTGAATATTAAGCAAGTTCAAATCCTGGCTTTCAGTATGTATTGATGGCGTGAAAGTATAAACAGAGCTTTTTTCCTTGACAGTGGAGCTTTTGGGTAGATTTTATCAGTAGCCCCTATAACGTGCCCAGAGGAGTTTGCCCTTAGTAAGGCTCAATAAATGTTAGTCACATCAACCACAGAGGTCAGCTGATCATACCTCCTTCAAATTGAGATACAAATTATAGGGTTTTCAGAAAGGGCAACTTCATTTTGCATCACTCATAGAAAAAGAACGCAAAAATAATGTCAAGAGATTGGTTAAAATCTGACTAGCTATTCCCTATCTGCCTGACTTATCTAAATAAAAATGATTTATTAACAAAAGACTTGGCTGTTTCTGCAAACACCCTTGCTGGGACAGATATGTGATTTTTTTAAATCTCCTTTTCCTAAGAAGACAGTCTTGTATCTGTAGCTTAATCAAAGGCATTTCTATGACAGGAAGACAAAGTCATACTCATAATCTATAATAATAGCAGGGGCTCCACAGTTTTACTGTTTTATATGTTAATACTGCTTAAAGTTTTGTAACACATTTCTTTCATTTGATCTCCACAATAACCTGCTGAAGATACAGGGTGGAGACAACAAAAAAATGAAATACAGATGTTAAGAGGTTTTTTCTTTGGCAACACAGTACAATAGTGGCGAAGATAAGACAGGAACCTAGGACTCTAGACTCCCAATAGCAAGTCTTTCTAGTTTATAAACAAACTACTTCTTAACAAACTGTGGTGAATTTTTTAAAATCTGAGAACTTGCTCTAAACAATTTTTGTTGTATCACATAGTGGTGGTTCTCAGCTTCTTAGCCTGTGGTCCCCAGGCCAGCCATACTGTCTTGATCTGAGAACTTGTAAGACTTGAGAATTCTAGGCTTCCACCTCCACCCTAAGCTTACTGAATCAGAAACTGTGGCGGAAGCTAGATATCTATCTTTTTATTTTTTATTTTTTTGAGATAGAGTCTCGCTCTGTCGCCCAAGCTGGAGTGCAATGGTGTGATCTTGGCTCACTACAACCTCCGCCTCCCGGGTTCAAGCAATTCTCATGCCTCAGCCTCCGAGGAACTGGGACTACAGGCGTGCACCACTATGCCAGGCTAATTTTTGTATTTTCAGTAGAGATGAAGTTACTCCTGACCTCAGGTAATCCGCCCACCTGAGTCTCCCAAAGTGCTGGGATTACAGGTGTGAGCCAACACGCCCGGCCCTGAAATTTGTTTTAAGGGGGTCTCCAGGTGACTCTTATGCAGGCCAGAGTTTGAAAACCACTCCCCTAGAATATAAAGGCTAATCATCACTGAAGTATCTCATTTAATCCTTACGGCAACCCCAAGATAGGTAATTCTGTCATTACAATTTTGGATATGATGAAACTGAGGCTCGAAAGAAGAGTCAACATTTCTAAGCTCATGAAGTCAGTAGAAGGAAACTGAAACAGAAACATATGTGTTTGGCTAACTCCAGAGCCCCAGCTCCAAAACCCATCTCCCATGCCTTCCACCATAATCATCAGAAAGGGTGTGACCCTAGAGTTCAAATCTGCTCACCTACAGTTTCTACTTAAGTAAGACTATGTCTTTTCTTCACAATGGACCTTCACATTTAAAATGAAAGCTATCACATCCCTTCACTCAAATCATGTAATTTGTGGGGGCAGGTAGGGATGTTAAAATAACTAGTTTTTTGTACTTGACAGTGGAAATCTGAATTTTTATGGGGAATGAGCCTACAAATACCCAGTGGGATCAAGGTTCCCACAGCTCAGGTCTCTTTTTACACTATCCCAGATTTACAATTGAAGAGCACTTTTGATCACTGAGGTCTCCACATGTTTGGTACTTATTTTCTAAGCGGTCCTAGCGAAATAAAAATTTAATCAACCTTAGTTTCCATTAGTAGAAGTAGCCCAAGGGTTCAAAGACAGTTGTTTATAGTCAGACAAGGAATTAAAATAATCGTGAAGGCCTGAATTCCCGAAGAGGAAGTCCCCGATGGAAGCCTTGACTGCTGTCCTTCAAGATGCTTTTCCGAGAACAACAGGTGCTCTGCGGTGTTGTCTTAGAATCTGTTGGTGCTGATCCCAGGACAGAGCCTGTCTCTAAGTGGTTGCATGCTTCACTTTAGGTTGCCTCTGTCAATTTCACCTTGGGGTCATTACGTTTTCAGGGAACCATGGGGACAGAGCTGATTATGAACTTAAAGGACAGCAATTTGGTAAAAGATGCTATTAAAGAGCAAGTAGTAGTAACTTTGAAGACTAGAACTGGGGATACTAAGGGGCCGTTTCTCCTCAGCTCATGCATTGGCAAAATGATCTCCTTACCAAGACCTATTTCAGAAGGGTCAGAATATTAAGCATCCTTTCCCACTTCCCTGTATTTGATTTGCCCAACAAAAGTGACACGGGGTATAAATTAGGCAGGAGAAAATAAAATCCACCACTGCTCTAAGAAAGAAAAATCTATATAATCTGCTGAATACATGCATATTTTCCATCCCCTTCGATAAACATCATTACATTTTGTCTACTTGTCTTTGTGGAATGTAGATTATCTTGGGATATGTCATATCCTTGAAATTATTTTTAAATCAAAGCATACACATTTATTTGTTTAAAAGAAATGGTCATGTGAACGTCAAAGAGTTGCCATCCCACATACTGGATAAGTGTTAGTTCCCCTACATTTTTATATTATATGGAATGCATACAAAAGTGTGATTTTGTCATTGCACATTGGGTTTGTAAGTAAGAAGTGAGAGGGGGCTAAAATAAACCTAAATGAAGATGTTGGGACAAAGGATAAGATGGACCTTAGATCAGCATGAGGATCTTTGTGATGATGTAGTTGGCATACAGAAGAGAGAGGCACTTAGCTCCACATGGATTTAGACCTGATGGCTTCTTTTGACCATGGAGTCTATTAGGACCCTAGGGGAGATTTCTGGACCAGGATTCAGGTGACCCTGGTGCTGCCACAGACTCCTGAGTGACACAGGCCAGCAGATAGATCTGTTTCTTCATTAGGACCACTAATAATCTAGAGTCAAGGTCCTCCGGCTGAGAAAAATTCCTGCTTAATCCTGCTTAGCTCATCCTCAATCGTTAATAGCAGCCCAGGTAGCCTAACATGTACCCTTGTGGGTGTGGCATAGATGGGCTTCCTAAAAGCAACCCGGGCTAAAGGCCACCAAACTGTTCCTCTTCCTAAATCTCTAACACTGACATTCAATACTGAAACATCGTTCCATGGGGGTGTGCAAAATATAATTCAACCCCCAAAAAGGAAAGATACTACTGTACGTAAGTACTAAAACTTGCAGAGTATTCTAAAATAGTTTACATTTTCATTAATCAGAATGCTTATGCAGTAACAAAGGCACTGGATAAAACCCAGAAATGAAATCCCTTAGTCAGTTATTCCACATGATACTAATCAATCAGCTGGCTTGATACCCCTCTTTCCCACTGAATTGTCTAATGTCTTGGCTAAGCCAATTAACTATTTGCCTGCATAGACTTACGTTCCAAATAATCAATAAAACCCCAGAAACTATCATTTTAAGGGTTAAACTGCTAAGTGATTCAAAACACAGGCATTTTGAAACAATTTCTCCCTCTAAAATGCCCTCCTTTTTATCCCGTGGACATAATGGCCTAAGTAAAATACTATTTTTTAAAAATACAATTCTTCCACTTAAGGGAGAACAAGAACATGTAAGTATTATACCTTTCCAATTGATTTAAGAAGACAATGAAAAACATATCAGCTTTCAGTTATTAAAAAATTTGAACTATAGGGCAAATAAATTATATTTTGTTTCCAAAATAAAATGAAAAATAGGTTAGAAAAATTATTTAATTATATATACACAAGTAACTACATATGCAAATATATATACACGTACTTTAAGGAATTAGTCACTTATGATAAAAAAATCAAGACTTCAAAAGTTAAATGTTGAGGCCAGGTGTGGTGGCTGATACCTGTAATCCCAGCACTTTGGGAAGCTGCAGTGGGTCGATCACTTGAGGTCAGGAGTTCAAGGCCAGCCTGGCCGACATAGCAAAAACCACTCTCTACTAAACATTAAAAATAAATAAATAAATAAATAAACAAACAAACAAAAAACAGCCGGGCATGGTGGTGTGCGCCTGTAATCCCAGCTACTCAGGAGCCTGAGGCAGGAGAATTGCTTGAACCCAGGAGGCGGAGGTTTCAGTTAGCCGAGATTGTGCCACTGTACTCTAGCCTGGGCAACACAGTGAGACTCTGACTCAAAAAACAAAAACAAAAATTAAATGTTGAAAGCAAAAAGCAGAAAATCTGAATAAGACAAAACAAGAATGAGGTACCAAAATTGGGAACTGGTTGATTTAGCCATCTGTTTATTCCAGCCCCTTCAGACAGACCTGTCCTGACATGAAGCCATTGCCTACATTTATATACAAAAACTTGGCAAAGGATTTCTTTCACACTACCTGCTGTCTTGAAGTCTGCACTAAGCCTGACTTTTGTTTCTGCAGTTTATGCATTTACTCCTATTCTGAGGCTCACATTCGGCATCCCGAGCTTACACGCTCCATTTTGGATATACTACCCAAGCCCAACCTGGCATGCCTGTTTCCGTTGTGATTCTCACACTCATCCTCTGCCCTTTGTATAGGATGATGGGTGGGGACCTCTTTGGCTGTTGACTTCCTGCCTTGGCTCCAGAGGAACTAAAAGAAAGTCACAGGGTCAGAAGCCATGCACCAATAACCAAAGGAATACAGACTCACACCTAGGGACAGTGTTTTATTTAGGAATTTGCAAAATTTCTCATTTAATCACTAATCTTCTCAGGGCTGGATGTAACAGAGACACTGGGGATTAGTAGTTCATAATGTGCATGTATTGGTGTACACTGTGCAACTATTTTAAGAGTGGGATGACAATATAATATTGCTCAGAAGTCATAATAATGTTCATATTTTTCAAGCCTACAAGTCCTCTATTGGGAACTTATCCTAAGTAAATAAGTCAAAAGAAGAAAACAGTCCCACATACAATCATGCTCTCTGCACAGCTATTTAAAATAGTAAGAAACAGAAAAATCTAAAAGTTCAACAATAGGAAACAATTAGGCTAATTACAGTAATGCATTTGGGTGGAATACTGTTTAGCCATCAAAAATATAATCATCACTCATTGTAACAAGAAAAATGTATAGAAGAAAAGACCAGGCACACACACACAAAAAAAATGAACACAAATTATAAGATTCAGATGGGTACAGACATACCTCAGAGACATTGCAGGTTCCGTTCCACAACACTGCAATAAAGCAAATGTGGCAATAAATGGGGTCACACAATTGTTTTGGATTTCCAGGGCCTATACAAGTTCTGTTTATAATATACCATGGTTTATTACATGTGCAATAGCATTACAGCTAAATAAAAACAAAGTAGATACCTTAATTTTAAAACACTTTATTGTTAAAAAATGCTAACAATCATCTGAACCTGTAGCAAGTCATCATTGTTTTGCTGGTGAAAGTTCTTGCCTTCGTGGTGACAGCTCCTGATTGGTCAGGGTGGTGGTTGCCAAAGGTTGGGGTGCCTATGGCAATTCCTTAGAATAAGACAACAATGAAATTTATTGCATGAATTGACTCTGCCTTTCACAAAAGATTTCTCTGTAATATGTAACGCTGTTTGATGGTATTTTATCCACAGAACTTCTTTCAAAATTGGAGTCATTCTCTCAAACCCTGCTGCTGCTTTATCAACCCAATTTATGTCATATTCCAGATCCGTTGTTGTAATTTCAACAGTGTTTACAACACCTTCACCAGGAGTAGATTCCAGCTCAAGAATCCACTTTCTTTATTCATTCATAAGAAGCAGCTCCTCATATGTTCAAGTTTGTCGTGAGATTGAAACAATTCAGTCACATCTCCAGGCTCCACTTCTAATTCTAGTTCCCTTGCTATTTCCACCACTTCTGCAATGACTTCTTCCGCTGAAGTCTTGAATCCCTCAAAGTCATCTACAAGGGTTGAAAACAACTTCTTCCAAATGCCTGTTAATACTGATAGTCTGACCTCTTCCTACAAATCATGAATGTTCTTAATGGCATCTAGAATGGTGAATCCGTTCCAGAAGGTTTTCCATTGACTTTGCCCAGAGTCATCAGAAGAATCACTCTCTATGGCAGCTATTACCTTACAATTCTTAAATCATAAGACTTGAAAGTCAAAATGCCTCCTCGATCCATGGGCTGCAGAATGGACGTTGTGTTAGCACGCATGAAAACAACATTAATCTCCTTATACATCCCCATCAGTGCTGTTGGGTAACCAGGTGCATTGTCAATAAGCAGTAATATTTTGAAAGGGATTTTTTTTTCCCCAGCCAGTATGTTGCAATAGCAAGCTTAAAATATTCCGTTAACCATGCTGTAAACAGATGTGCTGTCATCCAGGCTTTGTTGTTCCATTTATAGAGCATGGGCTGAGTAGATTTAGCATAATGCTTAAAGGCCCTAGTATTTTTGGAATGGTAAATAAACATTGACTTCAACTTAAAGTCACCAGCTGCATTAGCCCCTAACAAGAGAGTCAGCTGACAGGACACTGTGAAGCTTTGAAGCCAGGCACTGACTTCTCCTCTCTAGCTATTTTCATATCCCAGATGGCATCTGCTTTCAATAGAAGGCTGTTTTGTCTACATTGAAAATCTGTTGTTTAGTGCAGCCACCTTCATGAATGATCTTAGCTAGAGCTTCTGGGTAACTTGTTGTAGCTCCTCCATCAGCACTTGCTGCTTCACCTTGCACTTTTATATTATGGAGATGGCTTCTTTCCTTAAGCCTTAGAAACCAATCACTGCTAGTTTCCAACATTTCTTCTGCAGCTTTCTCTTCTCTCTCAGCCTTCACAGAATTGAATAGAGTTAGAGCCTTTCTCTAAATTTGGCTTTGGTTTAAGAGAATGTTGTGGCTGTTTCGATCTTCTATCTAGACCACTGAAGCTTTCTCCCTGTCAGCAAGAAGGCTGTTTTGCTTTCTTGTCATTCATGTGTTCACTGGAGTAGCACTTTAATTTCCTTCAAGGACTTATTCTTTGCATTCACAACTTGGCAGCCTGGCACAAGAGGCCTCGCTTTCCACCTACCATGGCTTTCGACATGCCTTCCTCACTAAGCTTAATCTTTTTTAGCTTTTGATTTAAAGAGAGATATGTGTGATTCCTCCTTTCATTTGAGGACTTGGAGGCTTGTGTGGGGTTATCAATTGTCTAAATTTCAATATTGGTATGTATCAGGGAATAGAGAGGCCCAAGAAAAGGGAGAGAGATGGGGAACTTCCAGTTGGTAGAGCAGTCAGAATACACACAAAATTATTAAGTTCACTGTCTTACATGGATGCAGTTTGTGGCACCACAAAGCAAGTACAACATTAACATTAAAAACCACCGAACATAAATCACTGTAGCAGATCGTATAATAAGCAAAAGTTTGAGATTTTGCATGAGTTACCAAAATGTGACAGAGATATGAAGTGAGCCCATGCTGCTGGAAAAATGGCACTGATAGAATTTCTTGTTACCTGGTTGCCACAAACGTTCAATTTGTAAAAATACACAATGTCTGCATAGTGCAATAAAGTGAAGCACAATACAATGAGGTATGCCTGTACAACTAATGTGTGTGTACATAGGTGCATATATGGTATATGTGCAGTTGATTCTCATTATCCATGAATTCTGTATTTGCAAATTGGCCTACACCATAAAATGTATTTGTAATATCAAAACCAACACTCAAGGTTCTTCCACAGTTATTCACCACCATGCACAGAGCAGCAAAAATATTTGAGTTGTCTGATACGCACATTTTCAGTGAAGGTTAAACAAGGAGACATTTTTACCTTCTTGTTTCAGCTCCCATACTGCAAGGATGCATCCTTTTCACTATTTAGTACCATGTTTTTTGCATTTTTGTGCTTGTTGTTGGTGATTTTGCTATTTAAAATGGTCCCCAAACTTAGCACTAATGTTCTGTCTAGTGTTCCTAAGAGCAAGAAGTCTGTGCTGTGACTTATGGAGAAAACACATGTGTTAGATACACTTTATTCAGATGTGAGTTATGCCCCTGAGTTCAGTGTAAATGAATCAACAATATATACTAAATAAGATGTCTTTAAACAGAAATGCACATAAAACAAGGTTATGTATTGATCAGCTGATGAAGATGTTGTGACCAGGGTTTACAGGAGCCTATTCCTGTATTTCCCCTTGGAGCAGTGGTTCAGTATTTGCTAATTCAGCTAATTCAGCATAGCGACTTTATAGAAAATAACCACTGTGAATAACAAGAATCAAGTGTATGTATATGTGTAGCTGTAGGTCTATATCTACATATACACACAGGAAGCAAGAGAATAGTGTGTAAAAACAAATAAATCAGTAAATATTCAATCATATGGATTTATTGATGATCTAATTTTCCTCTTCAAATTCCAAAAATGTTTTAATAACACTGCTTCCACCATGAAAACATTTAAAATGGACAAAAGCCAAAGAAACTCGGCTGATTGCTAACAGAGTTCTCTAGTTGTATGTACGGCTTCTTTATTGTGGGATCAGGGCCTTGCTACCTCTGTCAATGAGCTCATGCTCATTTTCTGGAAAAGTCACCTGATCTCACAGTGTTTTAGTTGGCTCTACCAAGAAGTAAGCCTAATATTAGGTCTTGCATTAATGGATACTTTAAAATTTGTGGTAAGTTTCCCAGGGAGATATTCTGATTCTCTTAGGCCTCTAGCACTATGGTAATTCAGTGTCTACTCTAAATTGTTACTTGGTGCTGTGAACTAAATTATATCCCCACCAAATTCCTATGTTGAAGCCCTCACTCCTCATGCAACTGCAATTGCAGGCAGGGTCTTTAAGGAGGTAATAAAAGTTAAAGGCACCCGTAAAGTAGAGCCCTGATCCCATAGAACTGGGTGTCCTTATAAAAGAGGAAGAGACAACAGAGCTCTCTCTGCCACACAGGGACACAGCAAGAAGGTGGCTGTCTGTCTGCAAGCCAAGAAGAGAACCCTCACCAGAACCCAACCATGCTGGCACTCTGGTCTCAGACTTCCAGTCTCCAGGGGTGTGAGACAATAAATTTCTGTGGTTTAAACCACCCAACTTATGGCATATTGTTATGGCAGCTGAGCTGACTCATACATTTGGACTGTCCCCTTGACCCCTGGCTTCCCGCTGTTTTCAGGACAGAATTTAGGTGTGGATCATAGGCTGGCTATGTCCTTCTACCAAAAGGCAGAGCTCTTGTCAGGCAGCCCTCTCACGTAACTGCCCTTCCTGGGCCAGGTAACCACTCCCTCCCCTTATTCCTTCAGACCAAGGGGGCATAGGATCCTACGCTATCCTTTGTGTTTCCCTAAAACCCATCTACACCTTTGGCAATAGCCTTTTTATTCAAATATGTTCCTATCACACAATTTCAGCGTGAATATCATACATATTTCCTACCAAGACCCTGACAGGATCTAATGAAATGTGGGAATTGCTAAAAAGATTATTTTGAAAATATGATAATTCCAAATATTAATATTGTTGCACAGAAAAACAGACTGAGACCTAAGAACTCTCAGTTCACTGGTAATAACGTCACATCCTTAGGGTCACTCAAGTCATTGCAAGTAGGATCAGCACAGGACAGCGGCTGCTGCACTGCCCGTGCAACTTGACTAGTGATGACAAATAATGCCAACGTGATGGCAAAAGTGAGACCCCCTTTAGTCTGCCTAGAGCAAAACCTATTAATATTACATTTTTCTCCCAATACTCTGTGAATCAGAACTTCTGTAATCTCTGATTCCATTTCTGTTTTTGCCACATCTTTTTCTCCATCTTGGTTCCATTCGCTGAAAAGTCTCCATTGTTCTAGGGGTCAGGAAAAAGGGGCAGGGGGAGTGCTTGTTTAGAAGTGATTGCCTAGCAACCCATCTTCCTTATTCCAAGGACAGAGGCTATTTGCATTTTGGGAAAGAGGGGGGAAAAAAAAGCTCCACTTCTCATGAGTCCCGGGGTGAGAATGTCTTGCTGTCCACTCCTCAAAGGAACCTTCCTTCCTCTGAGAACTGCCCCTGGGTGGCCATTCTTTGCCTGCAGCAGCTTGTGTGTGCTCCCCCGGGGGAGGGTGCCGCCTTCCAAGGTGCTCCCAGAGCCGCTGAGGGCAATGAGTGTCTCCTGGCACTGCCAAGCTGCAGCCCCGGGCGGCACCAGGACAGGGCTCAGAACATCCTGATCTCATTCAAGTGGGCATTTCTTTCCCACACTGTTCTTTCCTTTTGCAGCTTTCTGTCCTGGAAATATGCCACACCCAGGGGATATCCAGGCCTGCTCCCCTTAACTCCCAAACAGCCAGCGACTTCCTTGAGGCTGCTTAGGGAAAGCTGAAGCCAGCTGGGATAAGGCAAGAGGAGGAGACATGCACCTCCACTTGGAAGTTCCAAGGGGACCTACAAAGGTGGGAACCAAGAGGTTCTCCACATCATTTGAGGACATGAACTAGGCTGGTACTTGGGAAAATCACTATTTCAAGCTGGAGAACTCTGCCCCCAAACAGCCCATTCTCCAATCTGCTCAGTCTCCATGTTAGACAAATAAAGGATGTTTCTCTTGTAAGTGAGATGTGGAGAGGAATTCGATCTGAGTCCTACTTCTTTTATGCCTTAAAAAGGTAAAGAAAACTCTTGGTCTGTCTGGCTCCAAGTTACACAAGAGCTTTAATCTTCTACGGCTCTGATTTACCATCTATAAAACTGAGATCTATAAAAATTACATTGACAGTGGTTGATAATGTTTGACTTACTTCACACACCACCAAGTAGCACAAGGCATGCATCCTTGGGTGTATTATTTAATAAAAGAAAAAACTATCTAATGATTGCGTTTACACTGGTTCATTTTGCCACCTTATCAAGTTAGGGTGTTTGTCATGAGGAGAGGCCCTGGCTCTACACAGGTAATATTAGTCTATAGTATGATAGCAGATATGCATGGCGTTCAGACACTGTTATCAGGTTTTATGTACTTTTTCATTTCTTGTCATTTTATGTATTTCCACACACACGAACATCCAGAACAAAAAGCAAACCATGAAAGTCTGCATGTGGCTGATAAATAAATAAACTTCTTCCTTAATATGGGGATATTGCTCTAAGAGAGAAAAGACAGAAAAAGATAATATAACCTCTTATCTGTAAGGCCAGCAGATAAAATGCATCTTCTGAATGATTCATGGGGGTTGGACATAAACAATGGACAAAGAAATAAACTTGTAAAAATACCATTGAGCAAGACTGTACATTCTGCAGCAGAAACTGTATCTTTGTTTTTTTTTAAATGTTTTTTCCCTAGCTTTGTAAATTCTACAAGAATTTATCTTAAGTCTTCTCTGTGAAGACAGTATTTTAGTTTAATTCAATGAACCTGAGTCCTGGGATTAGACTTTTAGAGCTGAAAAGACTTTTGAAATCATCTAATCTGATGAACACTGTCCTCATTTCACAACTGAGTCCCAGACACAGAGGCCCAGGGAGGGTTAGTATGCTCAGACCACGCGCAGATTACATCGGTGGCACTTAGTGCACAGAAATCATTATTTAGCACACTTTGGATTTATGCAACCACAGGTAGTTGATCTTATGAATAACAGGAGTACTATGTTTGTCAGCAGGTCAACCTTGTGTTTTATTTGAAAGGGTTTTGAGGTCTGATTTTGGGAATGAGGAACCTGTGCAAGGGGCTGAAACAGGCTGCCATATTCCTGTTCATTTCACACTCATTACAGTAGGAGTATCTGAGGACACCCTGGGTGTTCTGGTACTGAATGAACAACTAGGGAAGACTGTTATGGCCAAGTGTGTCCTTGGGTGAATGTTCTCTCTGCTACAAAGTTGGTGAGTTCTGCTGAGAGCTTGGAGAATAGTGAAGCAGTCATCTGGTAAAAAGTTGAATCAAATGTTCTCTGGGTTTCTCTGATCTGCTTACCATTTCCCCCTTTTTCTCTTAACTACTGCCACTTAATTATTCACAGTGAGTTGTGCTTCAAAGCTGTGAACATTTGAACATTCTCTTCTCTGTGACATGGAGAAGCTGTTGGCCATGGTCCTTAAACTATTTAAATACTTATGTCATAAATATAATGAGATACCAAGACTTTTTTAGAGTAGTCCATGCACATATAATCAATGTCTTTGAAAGCTCAGAAGAAGTTTGGCAAGTTTGAAAGAAGGAAAGAAAGCATGGAAGGAGGGCTCAGTGGAGAGGGTAGGGAGAGCGAAACCATAGTTAATTCTGGAAGCAGAGTGTTTCATAAATGTTTCCCTGTGCACAGAGGACCTAGATCTGGTCATATTAGTTTTTGGGGGCTAAAATAAATGTATAGAAATGAGAATATGATGGCTTATTTTAATTGTCTGAATAAGACCAATGGAATCTTTGAGTTAAAAGGATCTTGAGGAGTTATCTAAATTTCACATAATCTTAAGACACCATCTTCAAAACTAATGAAAATAAAAATGCATGTATTACTAGGAATTCATTTCTAAAACTTCAAGTTGGTAATATTTATACATTATAAAGCTAAACCCCAAAACCATATCAAAGTTTTTCCATTGCCTAATGTGTTAAAATTGTGTATATAACACATCTGAGCATGTTAGTTTTCATTAGTTTTTACTGGTTACAGCATACTTCATATTAGTAGTTATATTAATGGTTATAATACACATGAAGAGAAGAAATTGAAATCAACTGTTTACAAAACCAGTCACTGAAGTCCCTTCATAAACTCACTGGGTTCCATAGAATACAATTTTTAAAACACTGGAGCCCTTTCTGCAGCATAATGGAAGATGGAAAACCTACACTTGGACACTTCCCTCCAGTGACAAGGAACTCATCTCTTGGCAAGGCAGCCCTGATACATCACAGCTCTCGTTCTTAGTTCCTCTCTACATTGTGCCAAATCTGTTTCATGAAACTTCTATACAACAGACACAGTTCTGGTCTCTGGAACCTCTATCCTCATCTATGTAGCAGTAGGTAGCTAGTATGTCCACATTTAGGTCTTCCTTTTTCTCACCTGAATGTCCCCAGCTCTCCCAACTCTCCCACCTTGGTGTGGCTCAACTATTTGGATACCCTACTGTGAATGTTTTCATGCCTGTTAGAGGTGATCTTGAAATACAGATGACTTAAAATCAGTTTAAACTTAATTTAATGCACCCCACTGAATCCTTGGTCTCCTTCCAGACCATTCCAAAACCAGGTCATAGAATGACACCAACTGTCCAGTTATACTGGTCAGAAATCTATCTCATATCCTTGATATCTTCCTCTTCTTTTCCCTTTCCATACCCAATCCACCTCCAGGTCCTGCAATTTTGCCTCCTAAATAGCTTATAAGTCTTTTCACTTTGCTCTGAATCCATGCCCACCAAACCATCATCTCCCCACTGAGCTTCTGGAAGAGCCCCTTAGCCCATCTGCTTACTCTGGCTCCCAGAGTTGCACAGCCCTACCTCTTTCTGAGAGCTCTTAGTGGCATCCCATTGCTTTTATGGTCACCAACAATCCTCAGCATGACCAGCAAGGTCCTTTCTGCTTCTACAGCTGGGTTTTGCACCTTGGGTTCGATGTCCAGCACACTGGCCATCTGCCATCTCCTTCACCATGCTCTGCTTCTCTTGCCACAGGGCCTTCCTGTTGATTGTTTCCTCTGCTCAGAGGGGACTTTCCTCACTTCCTGGTGTAGTTAATCCAATTTGCAGGACTCAGGTCAAAGATGCCCTCCTCAGTCTTCCCAGAGTAGAGGAATCTAATCAGGTTAGATTCCCTTATTACAGGTTCTCATAGCCCTCAGAATGTTTGTTCCGTGCCACTTACCATAGGTCTTGTTCAATGTGTTTGTGGAATTATGTGATAAATGTCGGGCTCTCCAGTGGGATCATTAGGTCCAGGAGGCTAAGATGTGTCTGTTTTTGCTCACTTTTTCCCCCTAGTGCCCAGTGCCCAGCAGGTAAGGTGCTCATGCTCAGCAATATTTGTTAAATGAATTAGCTACATAATTCCTATTTTGATTCTTTCTGTTCCATCAAGAAGAATGACCTGAAATCTAGAAATGATGTAACAAATATGGTTAAATTGTTCTTTAAATGGAAACTGTTTTAAATGAATCTATGTCTTCAAGCATAGCTAAACATTGTCCTAGTCTGCTCCTTTTGACAATTTAAGTGTGGCACTCACTCAGACAGAATGAACAAGAAGAAAGTACAAGTGGAGACAATAAAGGAGATGAGCAAAGGCTGACATAATTTCCAAGAAGTAAAAAGTAGGATTCCAGAAACCACTGATCACCAAACTTGACCTTTGTTCCAGGCTAGATTTTAACATAAACTATTTAAGGGTTGTTTGAAAGCACTTAGAAAATGTAGTGATAACCAGAAGCAAGTATAGGTTTTAAGATGAAATCATACCAAATAATCATCCAAAAGTAAGGGAAGTTGCTGGATAGGATGCGGGATTTCTTTGTACATGAAGTATATTGATTTCAGCAAGGCTCTTGGCAAAGTTCCTTACAATATCCTTGAGAGGTAGAGAAATGTGAGCTGAACTCACAGCTAACCAAACACCAGTGCATGCATGCCCTCTTAACACTGCCCTGCCCAGTGCTGACTCACCCTGGTGCTCTTTATTTCTGAGATACTCTCTCTCTGTATGCATAGATAGTTATAATAATGACAGCTGACACAGAAAGTGCCTGCTATGAGGTAGGCACTATTTAAGGTGTACTTAATCCTTACCACATCTCTTTAAGAAGGTATTATTATTATTATTGCCATTTTTAATTTTTTATTATTTTTATTCATTTATTTATTTTGGAGACAGAGTCTCGCTCTGTACCCCAGGCTGGAGTGCAGTGATGTGATCTCAGTTCACTGCAACCTCCTCATGCCTCAGCCTCCCAAGTACCTGAGATTACAGGTGCCCACCACCACACCTGGCTAATTTTTGTATTTTTAGTAGAGAATGAGTTTTCGCCATGTTGACCAGGCTGGGCTTGAACTCCTGACTGCAGGTGATCTGCCCACCTTGGCCTTCCAAAGTGCCCTCCTTGCGATTACAGGCATGAGCCACCACTCCCGGCCCTATTATTGCCATTTAAAAGTTGAAGAAATCATGTTGAGAGGTTAAGTCACTTGTTCAAGATCACAAAAATAGTAAGAGGTGGATGGAGCTGGAATTTGAACCCAGAAAATCTGGCTCCAGAGACTATGCTGTTTATGCAATTCTCCTACCCTCATCTCCCTGCTTCCAATGTTCTAGAATGCTCTTAGCCAGCAGACCTTTATTGTCTGCATGCCTAATGAGCATTCGTGCACTGGTTTACAATGCTGTAAAGGAAGTGTTCTTTGCCTGTAATGCACAGATCCTAAAGGGATCCATGGACAGAATTCATAGGGTTCTGTCAATTTGAATTGCATCTCATTTTCATGAGCCTTTAACAAAAATTTAGCATCTCTTAGGATTGGCAGAATCTGTGAAACTGCCACCCATAGAAATCAGATATTTTCATGCCACGTTATTATTGTTACAGATATCTCAAAACATCATTTATGATCATCACTTTGAAATTTTAATAAGTATTAGACCCACCAAAAGATCTCAATATTTAATGTTTTAACAAAAACACGTGTGTTATTATGTCACCCTTTTAACATTTTATAACTATGCTCAATGCAACGCTGTTCTTTTGTAATGCTGTATATTTTGGTTTTTTTTCATGCAAAAACATTATTCGGTGCAGGAGTGGATAGGCTTCCCCAGACTGCTAAAGGGCAGAGCCCTATCCTGTGCTATGCAAATTGAGCTTTTCCTGCAATGTGTGTGGTTTATGCCATAAAACTTTTCCTTTAGGACAAGTGTTTCATGCTCAGGCAAATACATATGACTCAGAATGGCTGACAAAAGGTAAGTGAGTGATCGTTCTGGACCAACTCCAAAGACACAAAGGAAGCACATGACACAGAGTATTAAAATATGCTTTTAGTGGTGGTGGCTAAAGTTGCCTTTAGGCATAGTGTGGAAAAAACAGAGTATAGGACAGCAGCCAGTTGGGAATCTGGGGAAGTCTTTCAACCTTCTTAAAGACCTCACAAACACCATTCTAGCCTGGGAGGGTTGACCAACAATGTATGAAGTGTGGCTGCACTGGTAGGAAGTGTTTTATTAATTCAGGAGACATGAAGAAAAGGAAAATGTGGCAATGTATCTTATATGTCCCCACAGCAACACATTGGGCTCATGCCAAAAAGACCCAAGACAGCATTCACAATCTTTGGAACCCATCTTTGGATTCAAGAATATGATAGAGCATCCTTGCAAACATGCTAGGTGTAGCACAGTATATGCCACTGGACTCTGCTCTGTCCCTGTTCCCCAGTGGCAACAACAGAATAAATAATACCTTACATATATATGTATACTTCACACTTTTCATGGTGGCATCATGACAGCACTCGTCGCAGGCAGAACCGACTGCTTTACCATTTTACTAAGATGAGAAATAAGGTTCCGAGAAGTTAAATGAGTTATCCAAAGCCACACACTGCACAAATATTGAAGGTGATAATAAATCCAGGTCTGCTGTCTCCCTGCCTATGTTCCTTGGCATATTAGTCAGGTTCAGGAATGACTCAAAGCTAGAGAGCTGGTAGGCTGGACAAAAGACCCAGATTCCCTCCTTAAAATAAAGGGACAGGCTATTTCTGAAGCCCTTCTCAACCTAAAAAGTCATGGCTCTGAAATTTGAAGTATCCCTTTCCTTCTTCCAACGAACACGGCTTTAGAACTTTGCTCTGCACAGCGGGCCACTGTTCTAGAGGGACCTTTTATGATTACAAAGGACAGAGCTCTGAGAATACACCAGGCGACCCTTGTCCACCTCTCAGGGAGAAGACTAGAGGAGCCAGGGTTGTGCTGAGAGCACAGAGAAGCTTTCAGAGTGGGAAGAGTGTGGACTTTTTGTTTGAGAACAGGAGCTCAGATGCCAGTCTGCCAGAGGCATAAGGGAGGGCACCTCAGGAAAGTGACTTCACGTCCCTGAATATTATTTTTCTCATCAGTAAATTGGAAGATGGCTGAGAGGATTCCATGCCAAGCTGAGGCATAAAAGGAGACCAGGTATGTCAGTCTTCCTTACAAGACCCCACATCAGCCCTCTAAAACATTAACAGGAGTCTTCTAAGGTCATTGTTCCTACAATGAAGTCTAATGAGTTTTCCAGAAAGAAATTCACTACTTGCCCTAAGACAGCTGGGAAGAACTTAAACCCCTGTGGTAGCTGCAGAAAAAGCCATACTGAGGTTGGACATCACTCACCCTGCAATTTCTCCTTTGAGTGGATGTTCCCTCCACGCCCTTAACCCCGGGCATCAATCTCTCCATACCTTTCCAAAACCCAGGAAGATTTCTGTGCTGCACACAAAGGCGAGGCATGAGCCTCAAATCCTCCCCAGCTTCCGCTGCAGCATCTCTGTCATCAGCAACATGTGAATGAACCAAATTATCTCCAGGGCTCAGGGCGTGGGCCACATAGCTGGGCTCCACCGTCAAAGGAGCCCAGCGTCATGTTCTCCACCCCCTTATGAGAAGGCTGGTGCTGTCGTAAGGCTGTGAGGGAGGAAGCCAGCCTGGAAATGCCATGTAGGGAAGAAACTGTTCCATTTCAGTGTTCGGATTCTAAAATAGCTGCTAATAAAATGCCTTCATACTGTGACACTTCAATACAGACACCCACAAGGATACCTTGACAAGCTGTTTGACTCTCCACAAGCCTTTTCTTGCATTTCCTGCGTAGGGCCTCCACCAGTCACCCACACAGATATACAACCATGCAGTGACAGAGAAGGCCAGCAGGGGTCTGCCTAGACCACCAGCCTGGGAGCCCCAGCTCCTTGTGGAGGGGGGTTGCG
Organism: Chlorocebus sabaeus; assembly: GCF_047675955.1. Classification (NCBI taxonomy): domain Eukaryota; kingdom Metazoa; phylum Chordata; class Mammalia; order Primates; family Cercopithecidae; genus Chlorocebus; species Chlorocebus sabaeus. Next base: position 12,758,065 of record NC_132915.1, read on the forward strand.
GGGTGGGGGCAGCGGTGTTGCCCTGTGTTGGCATGTCCAGGAGCACAGCGTATCACTTTCCACCTGCTGCTTGCTCTGTCTCTCTCGTGATCCTCATGATGTCTTTGACAACACTTACCTAGAGAATGAGTCAAGCTCGCCTCCCAGGATGAGAGAGGACAGCCTCAAATAGCACTTCATTTACTAACTGATACCATAACAAATAGTTCCTGGGTTCATTCAGAAATGTCATGGTTCAATGAACCTAAGCTCTGATGTTCAAGAGGGTAGGATATGACTGTGTGCTGTTGATTAAAATTCAGAGGATCTTTCCCATCAGAAGTCCTAAAAATCCATTAATTATGGTAATACCACCTCTCTCAGGGAAATCAAGGGTGATGGTTGAGAGAATTTTTCATGGCAACTATTCTCCTTTAGAAACTTGATAAATAAAACCTTTTGTAACGTTACCATTTGAATCTCAGCATAGAGGAGACTGTGTTATATCCTTGTCTACTTTCCATAAGTCTACCTGAGCAGCATCTATATAATAGCTCTACCCTGGCCGGGTGCAGTGGCTCACATCTGTAATTCCAGCACTTTGGGAGGCTGAGGCGGGCAGATCACAAGGCCAGGAGTTCAAGACCAGCCTGGCCAGCATAGTGAAACTCCATCTCTACTAAAATTACAAAAAATTAGCCCAGTGTGGTGGTGGGTGCCTGTAATCCCAGCTACTTGGGAGGCTGAGGCAGGAGAATCACTTGAACCCAGGAGGCAGAGGTTGCAGTGAGCTGATATTGTGCCACTGCACTTCAGCTTGGGTGGCAGAATAAGACTCCGTCTAAAAAAAAAAAAAAAAAACCATAGCTCTACACTTGGCAGACTCACCTAAGAAGCTTGTGAAGAATATACATTTCCAAATCTCATCACTTTCGAGATGCTAAATCAGTTCATGTAAAGTGAAGCCCAAAAACCAACATTATGCAGAAAACACTCTGGGGTATTCAGATGTGTGACCAAGTTTAGGAGCCCATGCAGTGGGAAGGTCTATAGTACTAGGTAAGATCATACTTCCATGCCTCCATCAGCATACAAAGAATTTCAGACGTTTTCTCTTAGTTGGATATCACAAGCTATTTTATATTTGATAATTCTCTTCATGGAGTCAAATTTAAACTAGTTGTACCTGGTAAGCAGAATTCCTCAGGCAACATGACTGTGCTAAGATTTTATGGCCACCCATAGGATGATCAACAGGGAAAGCCACTGCAGTTCTGCAGAAAGAGAAACCCTGGTGTTTTTCACGTCTCCATAAGTATCCAGTATTAGGCTACGCTGATGTAACAATATCTTGGAGTTTTCTAGTCTCTCATACATAGACAAATAGACTAGGTAGAAATCTGAAATACTGACTGGAGGACAGAATTTTAAGAGATTGATATGGAGAGCTGAAAGATGAAGTCAAATCATGCTTGGACTCAGGAGTAATTTTCATCCTGAAGACCCATTACTTTGAAGAGCATCTTCACTTTGAAAGACTTACAAGAAGAATGTTATAGAATCTTTCTTGGAAGCTCCCTTTAGGCAATTGCCATGATTTGTAAGAACTTAGGAAGTGCCTAGCATTCTGTGAGGCATGTGGAGTTCAAAATTAGAACTTCCACATCCTCCCAAAAAGTACTTGTTAACAGGTCATCTAATTGTATTTATAACATCCATCACAGGCAATAGTCTTTGCGGTTAACAACATCTCTACCTGTTATTCATCCTTTAAGGCTCACCTCAAATTCTGTTTCTTTCAGAGAATTTTCCAGATGTCATCCCACATCTTCCCCCAAATCAATTTATCTCTGCTCTCCATAACATGTATCACACTGCCTGGTATCAGAGTGATTCATTTATGTCTCTTCTCCCCAGGAAATGTGTGGTTTTCTTTGGGGAACAGAACACATCTTACTTGGTATTTATACATTAAAGAGGCATGGTTAAGAACTATGTCTGCAATACTATCTTGGATTAATTCAGCCATTTCACCCATCCAAGGTGTTTGCCCCAACCATAGGCAAAGACTGTGGGGGAATGTGAAAAGTGGGGAGCACTACTAATATTCTGCCTACACACTTTTTTTTTTTTTTGTCAGAGCCTTCTTGAACCAATTCACATTTTTAACCCAGGGAATCTCTCAAAGGTAACAAGTAGGCTAAGATAATTTCTTCTTGCTCAATACTCACTGGAGATGAAGAATACTCTCCTACTTAAGTAATAATTCTGTGTAGGCAGGGAAACTTTAATTGTAGAAAAAGTATTATGTAAATGTAAGTTATTTAATTAAAAAGGAAAAAAAAAAACCTTCACAGGAAGTAACTGTTTTAAAGCGATGAGAGAACTTGTTTGCTGTGCTGCAGCCTGTAAGTGGTTCACTAGTAGATTTTTGAAATGATATATTCATTATCAAGAGAAATGATAACCGCCTTCTGCTTTTAGGCAAGATGCAGTAATAGCCAGAAAATGGCTTCATATGTGAAATAACTGTTTTCACAACACTAGACAATAGGCAATGAAGGGCAGTGAGTGATCCGAGAGATGAGAAACAAACATTGTGAGCTTAATTCATTGAGAGGGACAAAGTGGGGAGCCCAGGAGTCCAGCAAGCTCCCTAAGTTGAGGAGATGGAGCTGAGAGTCTGGGGAGATCAAAGTGGCTAGCGTTGAAAGGACAGAATACCAGAGAAGAGAGAGCTGCACATAGAAAGAACTCTGAAGATCTGCAGAGGATGCCCGTTAAATACTGAGCCGAGTTCTGATCAGTGCATGCATGTGAAGATACTATTTATGGCTGAAGGAAGAACTTCTCAAACGATCTGAGGAAACAGTGCCCAGTGCTCACACAGGGTGAGAAATAAAGCTGGTTCCTATGAAGCAGGGTGAGGACCTCAGGATTCATGGGGCATTGGGCAGAGTACACAGGAGGATCGTGCCTCAATAGTGGGAAATAAGCCCTAAAGTAAGCATCGCCCTGAGGTATTCTTGACCAATAAATCTTAACAGTAACACACAAAAGGATCAAACTGTTCCTATGCAATATAAATGCATTCCATAACAAAGCTCCGAAATATTTATAGGAATACAAAAACATCCAGCCTCCAACAAGGTGAAATTCAAAACGTCTGGCATCCAACTTAAAAGTACCAGGCATGCAAAGGAGCAGAAAATATGACCTACAATGGGGAGAAAACGCAATCAATGGAAACTGGTCAAGAATAGACACAGATGTTAGAAATACAGACAAATGCATTGAAATATTTATTATGACAATATTCCATATGCTTAGTTAATTAGAGACATGGTAGATATAAGAAAAAGCCCATATTGAACTTCCAGAAATGAAAACTGCAAAGCGTGAAATGGAAACTATACTGGATGAGAATAATGGAAAATTAGACACTGCAGGAGAAAAAATTACTAAAGTTGGTGACATAATAACAAAAAGTATCCAAAATGAAACACACAGAAAAAAACAGAATTCAAAAACATGGACACAGCTCAGTGAGCCATGAGACAGTGTCAAGTGACTTATTATAAGTGAAATTGGAGTCCATAGGGGGTTGGTGGGAAAAGCAGAATAAATATTTGAGCAAATAATAACCAAAAAATTCTGAACTGATGAAAACTATAAACCCACAAGTCCAAGAAATCCAGTGAACCCAAGCACAATAAATATAAATACAACGATACCAAGGAATATCATAATCAAATTGCCCAAGACCAGCAATAAAGAGAAAATCTTAAAAGTAGCCAGAGCAAAAAGAAGCATTAACACAGAAGAACAAAGATCTCCCACTGAGAAACTCTAGTGTATTTTTTTTTTAGCAATTATTTTGTATCACTTCGATTTATAGCTCTCAACTTTTAAATCAGGGGCTCATTGCAAATAAAGAAACAGATGCTATCATGGTGCATAAGGTCAATGTGACAGATAATTTTCTTTGATGACCCCAAAGCCATTTGCTTCCTTTTTATCTGTAGCAGAGTTGTAGTTTTGTCTAGGTCTTTGGTAATAAGTCATTGATCTCTGGCGAGTGAGCTCAACCCTTAGTCTTACCCACCTCTGGCCAATGAGGTATAAGGAGAAGTCTTTGCAGAGAGGACGTTCTGGGAAAGATTCATGCTCTGATGGAAAAAGATGTGCAGGAAAAAACAATGTGCTCCCTGCAGCAACCTGGCATTCCTCCTTGGATTGCAGTTTTAATGTTTGGAGTTGCTGCAGCCATCTTGCTGCCAGGAGGGAAAGACCAAGGACATCTCCAGTGCCATTCCACAGCTCTGACACTGGCAAGCCTCTGAACCAATCAGAAATTGCCTGCTTCTGAACTTCCTTTCACTTGAGTAAAACAATCTCCTATCTGCTTAGCCAGCTTTAGTAGTATATTGCTTCCTTGGGCTAAACACATTCCTGACTGATATGATCATAAGGGTAGAAAAGGAAATCAGAGACTTGAATATTTGTCTCCAGGCTCCAAATTGGATGCTCTTCCCTCTGTACCCCAGCTAACTCTTTGTTGCCAGCTTACTTGTAAAAGTGGCTCTGGTCTGAGTGATGCAAAAGCATAGGACATCACAGGCATGAGAAAGCTGTTCCCAACTGTTTCAAAACTGAAGGAGGAGAGACCTCTCAGGACCGTGAGGCATCAGAGTCCTTATGCCCCATCCAAGCCAATGGGCAATGTCCACTTTTCCCTACCATCATTCCCAGTAAACCTGGAAGCATATCTAATTTCTGAATGTAGCACTTCTATGTATAAAGTATAGGGGCTAGTGATTTCAAGAAAAAGAGACTCAGAAGACTGAAAAAAAGGGGGACACATGGATTTACCCGTCTACTGCTAGCATTCTTCACCAGTTGGGTGAAGGATGGGACCAAGAACTGGAATGACGTATCTCCATGCTGGTTTCCAAAACTTTCTATAGCCTTTGTTAAAAGATCACAAGGCATAGCAATAGATTAAAGGCTCTGAGGAGTTCTGCAGCAAGCAAAGAGATTGCTGACCTTATGATTACAAGATCACTTTTTTTGAAGCACACCCACTGACAACTGATGAGTGAGACCCTGCTCTAGGCAAATCAAATAAGTACAGAGGTGAAGATGTTGGGATCTGTTTGGCAGATCTATTTCATTAACCATATGACATATCAGAATGCAGTCTAATAGGTCATTTTCCAATGTAGAAACTCTCAGTGGCTCCACACTGCCAAAAGGATCAAGTCCAAAGTCTTTGGTATGGCAAAACCCCCTGTGAAACATGATCATAGCCTCAAGAGCCTATTTTGTCAGCCTCAGAAGAATAGCAAAGACCCCATTCCTGGATCACATACTGTGATGTTCACATTGCCATCTCTCCTTATATCCTACTTTCTGTCTTCCTCTCTATCCTGGCCTAGGGCCTCCTTGCAAATGGAACAATTTAGGGTCTATATCTTAAACACCAGCTCAAATGTTGCGTCCCTGAGAACCCTACTCTGAGTTTCCAAAGTAGGCTGAAGGCTTCCTCTTTTGGGTTCCCATTTTGTATCTACATTACAGCATTTATCACATTGTATTAAAATGTCTAGGAACTCCTCAAAGTAGAGCCTATGTGCCTTTCTTTAAAAAGTCTGGATGATTTTTGCATCTACTATTGCATCTAGCACATAGTAGTTGTTTCATAAATATGTACTAAGAAAATGAATGAATGAGAGGACTCTTACGCTTACCCTGTGGCAACTCCAAAGCATATGTAAAAGGTTCTTAGGATGGCCTGAATACAAATTAAACCAACTTAGAACCTTGAAATGATTTATACCAGTCTAGTTTAATACACAAATAGTCTGAACGCAATAGACTTCTCCCTGGCAGGCGGGTTCTTCTGAACTGTGCTCTAAGTGTTGTGAGAAGCATTAATTGAAGATTATTTCATAAAATAAACAACCTCTTATGGTTTTAAGTCCAGTTTAATCAAAAGAGTCCAAACAGAAAGATCTATAATTGTGCATGTGAAAGCTAAGAGTCATTGTCTAAGTACTATACAGTGATGGGAAAAATAAGAAAATGATCCATGCAAGTGAGGGTCAATGACAGAGAGGACATCCCTCTTTTAGGAAGGAATTGGGTTGCTCCTTAAATTGAATATTGTGCCTGGTTTCAAAGGTTCTAGACACAGTTTACAGGAGGAAACTTTCTTATTATGGTAATAAATAGAAGTAAGTTTTAGCCCTGGGCTCTTTACTGCAAAGAAAATGTTGTCTAAGATAAGGATATTCCTATATTCCTAGCTTTACTTCCTGAAGTCAACATTCCTAGCTTCAAAGTCAGACCCAGGTACAAATCTGAGTGCCATCTTTATTCACCTGCAGGGCTACAAAGGCACACACAAAAGTGGGCGTCCTGGTGGGAGTCCTGTTCAACAATCATGTACTGACCACCTCATATGCACCATGCACTGTGCCAGTTTGTGCAGAAACAAAGATGTGTAAGATTTATCTTCTATCTGCTCTCATATTAATGAAAGACATAGATATGAGCCAGTTTCCTTGACGCAAGGTACCAAGGTGCTGTATGCTGTGATGCCTATTTGTATGGAGTATGGAGTAATCACATATTTGTGAGCAATTATTCTGCTAAGAAGAAGTCAGGAAGGAGGTGAAATTGAAAACTCCTCTTATGTTGCTCCTCATAGAGTGAATGGCGTTAGTACATGGGACAACAAGATGGTAAAAAACATCTGTGGAATGAGTCTATCTTTCTATTAATCAATCAGTCAATCAATCAGTTTATCCATCCCTCCATCCATCTACCTACCTATCTTGAAATAGTCACATTACATAAAAATATTTCTTAAAAATAAACACATTCTTTTTAAAGACCAAGGAGTGATGGTTAACTCTTGATTATTTCTTACCTGCTTGGCCAGATCTTAAATTATCTAAACCTTCTCCTCCCTTCTGTGGCTCAGGACTTTGTTTTCCAGTTCATCAACCCTCGGAACCTCCAAGGTGAGCAGGAAAAGGTGAAAGGTGCTAAAGTTCACATCTGTTCATCTGGCCACTTGCTGTATTAGCTGGTCTTGGTACCACATGTCTTCCTTTCTCTTCCCAGTTAATAAACTGGGAGTGGGTATCTAATGATGATTTCCTGGAATTTGTTGCTGACATCACTTTAACACTTTAGAGTTCTGCCCTGGCCTTGCTCAGCCAAGTTATATTCATTTGTTTCTTTAAATGTCTACTATAAATCACTTTGCTTATTCTTCTTCCTTTTCTTTTCTTAAGTGGAAGATAAATTAAAGGACAGGGTTTCTTACCACTCCAACATAAAGCTGAAGCCCAAGGGAGAACAAGACTTAACAGCTAGGATTTCAGATGTTTGGGGCCCTCCACTCATCAACAGATCACATGCATTTTAAGCATATGTTAAAACCAAACAGTGAAAACCACCCAAAGGGCACATTACAAACATTTCAATGGGCTCAGTGCAACACAGTCATGACCAAGTAGAGTGAGACCCTAGGTCTCCAACAGGCAGAATGTGACCAAAATCTGGTTCTGATGTTTCCTAAATGTCAGGTTTTGCCAGTGGAGGAAACAAACAAACAAACAAACAAAAAAAGAAAATAAAAGACTGGTACTGCAGAGCTGCTAATGAAAACAATTCAGAGAACATAAATGCCAGAATAATTTTGGACCCACCATGTCGGGCTGGTTTCAATGCAAATGTAGTGTTCCGATTTCTCCCTTCATTGGGAAGGTATAATTAGCTCAGCTGCAACAGGGTGGATGCCTGGAGGCAGCCATTTCCTGGTGTTACCAGCTCCCCTGTAACGAAGGAACAGCTGCCACCCACCCCTCCTGCCATGAATTACACAGAGACATGGCTATCCCTCAAGGCTGCTTATAAGCCACCATGAACGGAAGGCTTGGACTTCTAGTGGGAATGGTTCTTGCTTAAAGATAAAGAACATTTTATGCAGTTCAGTTGACTCTGTGCCCAATCACCATTTTTCCACATAAGATAATCCTTGTCAGAAAACAAAAACCAAAACAAACAAAAAAACCCACACACAACTGTCTCCCATTACTGCTACGGAAAGAATTTTTAACATTGGTGATGACAGCTCACATTAGCTAAAGCAGCTTCTCACCTTGGAGTTCAATGCAGAGTGTTGAAGAGGATAGGGAGAAAATAATGAAAAAATTAAAAAAAAAAAACTACTTAAGGTGCCGGCAAATGAGAAACCTGAACTGTAAGGAGAACACATTACCCCAGCTATGGTGACAGAGAAGTTGAAGAGACACCGTGAAGGGGATGGGTCCAAGGTTAAGCTTTTAAGCGCCCCAATAGGTGAATGACTGATGTAAAAGCAAGAGTGCTCTGGGACTTAGCCAATGCAGGAGACACTGGAGTTCTCCTGCAAAACAGATCAACAGCTTCTGCTTGTCCACTTGACCAACTCAACAGAATGGACCCCATCAATATGTCAATAAGCAAACATCTCCCAAGAGCCAGTTCTATGATGGCAAATACTCACTTTCACGAAACGAAAAGGTGAACCATCATTCTGAAATTCTAGACAAGGCAAAATCAAGTGTCATTTCCTTGTTTCCCTAGGCTGCTAGCAAATTGTCAGGTTTTGCATCCATCATTCACCTCCCTACGCAGTCCTGCCCATTCCCATCTGCAACAGAGGCCATTGCGAGGCTGGTTCTTTCCCCTCATCCTGAATGGAAAAACCAAATAAAAACTAACCCTGCAACTGCAAATGAGTAGTGACCATGGGGGGCTGGGGGGTGGGGGTGAAATTAACGTGGCATCTGGAGCACATTTCTTAGTGACTCAGCCAGTTCCAAGATCATGTAACAAATAAAGGAACTGGGAATTGTTATTCTTCTGATCATTTCAGAAGAAAGTACTTCAGAATATTGTCACCTAAGTGGAGGACTTTCTTTTTAACAGATAATAAAATATGGTACGCAGCAAAGTCCAGTGTTTTTACAATGTGTAAATAAATGACCAAGACTAATTTCTTATGTTCATAATGATGGTCACTGTTTTACTATTATTTTCCTTTTCAAGCTTTTTTTTTTTCTCTTTTTTGAGATATAATTCAGGTACCATAATATTTAGCCTTTAAAGTGAAGGATGCAGTATTTTTTCAGTATATGATTAATGTTGTACAATTGCCACCACTGTATATAGTTCTAGCACATTTTCATCACCCTCAAAAGAAACCCTGCACCCAGTAGCAGTCAATTCCCATTCTTCCTCCCCCCATCTCCTGGTAACCACTAATGTTAGTGCCTCTATGGATTTGCCTCTTCTGGACATTTCATATAAATGGAATCACACAGTATGTGGTCTTTTGGGTCTCACTTCTTTCAGTTGGCACACTGTTTTAGAGGTTTATCTGTGTTGCAGCATGAATCAACACTTTATTCTTTTGTACTGCTGAATAATATTCTACTGTATGGATTACCACATTTTGTTTATTTATTAATCAGTTGATGGACAGTCAACTTGTTTCCACTTTTTAGCTCTTAATAATAATACTACCATGCACATTTGTGTTCAAGCTTTTGGGCAAACATATTATTTCAGTTCTCTTGGGTATATGCCTAGCAGTAGAATTACTGAATTACATGGTAACTCTAGGTTGAACATTTTGAGGAACTACCAAATGGTTTTCCAAACCAGCTACACCATTTCATATTCCCACCAGGAGAGTACCAGGGTTTCAATTTCTCTACATCCTGGCTAACACTTGCTATTGTAGTCATCTCAGGGGGTGGGAAATGGTATCTTATTGTGAGTTTTCTTTGCATTTTCCCTAAAGACTAATGATGTCACCCATCTTTTCATGTGCTTGTTGACCACGTGGATATTGTCTTTGGAGAAATGTCTATTCAGAACCACCTTCTACTTTTGAATGGAGTGATTTTATCTTTTTATTGTTGAGATTTGGGATATTTTTCTTTAAATTATTTTTGGAGATTCCTAGAGAGGAGGATGCCAGGTTCCATCCAGTTAAGTCCTAGCTTTGGGAATGAAGTGTATGTGTATTGATTTGGGTAATAATTAGGTGGAAAAACTTATTGAGCACTCACTTTTTGTGTCAGGCATGTTGAACCCTTTACTAATACTGTGGAGAGAAAGCCTTTGCCTGGACCACATGTCCCTTCCTTGGGTGCTCATCAAGAACAGCAAAGCTTTTCCTCAGAGAATCATCCATGTGTTTCCCTGCCCCATCAAGGAAGGGAGAACTTTCATCAAAGTGTAGAACTAGCAGAGGAGACACCTCTTTTGGTAGGTAAAATCTCCCCCATGTTTTAGATATCTTGAACAAACTAGTCATTGATTTTAAGCTACATTTTGAACACTTGAAGTTAAGAGTGTGCTCCCATCTCCTGAAAATGCACCCAAGAGAATCCTTTTCCATGTGGTCTCTATTGCTTTTTGCCATACAAGATGTAAACAATGCTTATCAAGGTGACCAAGAAGAAAAGCACCACAAAACAGTCAAATGAAGAATAATGGAGCACGACAATAGATTCATTTTCTTACACTAATTATAGCAAAGTTCACTCCACTAAAATGCAGAGGCCATAGAGGTGAGCAACGCTGTAGGAAGGGGGATAGGAAATAAACTGAGAAGGTGCCTCCTCAAAAATAAATAACAATGAGAAGAGCAAAGCTAGCATCTTCACCAGCCCTACCCTATTATGAAAGGTAGCCAGTTCTGTGCTTTATGCTCTGAAGCTACAGACACCAGGACATTTACTCCCTTCCTTCATTCTCCCTTCCTCTCTCCTGGAAAAACAAGCAAAACACGCAAGAAAATCAAATTGAGGGTTGATAGAAAATTAAATCGAAGTGGTAGAACACCACCCCGAATCTGCACTCTAAATATCACAACTTCAACATTTCCAGAAATTCCCTTTTCTCTCATGTCTGAGTTCTAAAATCTCAGTTAACAAAGTTAACATATCCTGGGGGCCAGTTCTAGGTCATCAGTGGATTCGAATCACTGTCTATAACTCTGCCTCTCAGTGATTTCAGTGGTGGAAACACCAGACAAGCTGTGTGGAAGTGTCTAAGAACAGGCAGGACAGAACTTCTTCCATCTCACCAAGTTAAACCGCTTTCAACCAAGGTGGTGCTTGGAGGGAACTTCCAAAGTCCAGTGTACTATTATTTATGTGAACAAGTTCACTTCAGTTCAAATCTCAAACAAAAGCTCCAGACATAATTTCACAGAATCAAAGCCAAACCTCAGCATCCTTTAACCTCACCAGGAATTCCCCCAGGCCCTCAGGTTTCTCTGGAAGGATTCTCACACTGAGGACTTCACTCTTGGAGATCTCACCCACCATGCTGGAGTGCCAAGAGCAGGGTGGGTGCTATGGACTGACCTGTGTCCCCCAAAAATTTATATGTTGATAACCTCACCTCCAGGATCTCAGAATGTGACTGTATTTGGAGATAAGACTTTAAATAGGTGATTAAGTTAAAATGAGACCATTAGGGTGGGACGCAATCCAATCTGACTGGTGTCCTTAAAAGAAGAGGAAATTTAGACATCAAGGGAAGGATTAGGAGGCCACACACACATAAAAACCATCCCATGTGAGGACACAGTGAGAAAGCTGCCACTTGCAAGCCAAAGAGCAAGACCTCAGAAGGAACCAAGCCCACTGACACCTTGAGCTTGGACTTTCAGCTTCCGGAGCCACGAGAAACACATGTCTGTTGTTGAAGCCACCCAGTCGTCATACTTTGTTAGGACAGCCTCAGCAAACAAATACAGCAGAGGTCCCGCAGGGAAAGAGGTCCCTGGGGTCTCTGATCTGCACAGCTACTCACCCTGTAGTAGTCAGTGCTGTACACGTCCCGGGACATCCCGAAGTCCCCGATTTTCACCAGCAAATTCTCCCCAACCAGGCAGTTCCTGGTGGCCAGGTCGCGGTGCACGAAGTGCTGGGACGCCAGGTAGACCATGCCCGCGGCGATCTGCTGGGCTATATGCAGCATCTGTGACTGCGTCAGCTCCGTGGGCGGGTTGCCCTCAGCCATCAGCACGGCGTCAGGGCCGTGTGCCCTGGGGGAGGACATGGAGAATGAAGCTGGGGGCCTCAGCATTTTCACTCCAGGGACCCTTTGCCCCTGCCCCTCCCCGTCGTTTCTGCTAAGCTCTTCACCCCCACCCTGTCAGCTGCTGGTGCTAAAAGATGCTGCCTGACTTAGCATGTAGAGGAGACAAAGGTGCTTCACACAGTCATACTTCTGAAGTCCCGAGAGCACCCAGGCTGCTCTGTTTCCCAAAGATTCCGGAATTCCCAGGACCCCATGGGCCTGAATATCCCCCTTCCCTCCAGTGCGCAGACAGGTTGACATTTTAGGCGTTCAGGCACTGGCCCGGGCCCCTTGACCCCGAGAAACAGCAGGTAGGTGAAGGAAGACAAAACCAAAGACAAAACACGGGGGGAAAGATGGACTCTCCTCGAGGGATGGACATGGCAGCCCAGTGGGTCCCCACCTAGCCAGATTATGCCAGACTATGCCGGAGCATCCCGCAACCAAGCCGATTCCTCCAGAGTATCCCCACCAGCACCAGAGCTGGGCAGCCTGCGGCCTTCCGCAGTCCGCCTGATTTGTGGCCAGGCATGGTTTTGAAGCTACCCCTGGCTCTCTCAAGCCCAGTTCAACGACAGAGTCCGAGGGCATTCTCAACCTGGATGTTCATTCCCAATACAAAACACCATTGCCTTCTGTCCACCACTCCTCCAACCTCCGCTCAACACGGGCTATGGCCAACACATACAAGAACTGTTTTGAACCCACAGCCTGTTTATTCTTTTGCTGGGGAAAATTTTATTGTTTACACTATGGGGAGGGGGACTATGATTTTTTAAATCTTATTTTTCTTCTGTCTTACACACCTGGCCTCTCCCCAGCTATGTGATGACTTAGGGCATCCCAACACGCATGTGCTGCAGGGGTGGGAGGATCCGCGTCTTAGGATGCAGCCCTCAGCGCGGCGGGCCCTGCTGTGACATCCTGCGCTGTGAGCCAAGATGGGCGTCATTGCCCCTGGTGGTCTGAGGGGGCGCTGCAGTGCAAGGAATAAAGGCGGGGTTTACTGCCGGGCTCTGCCCTGGCGTGGCCAAAGGGCTTCTCCCTTGGAAAGGAAAGATCTCCCTCAAGACATTTTGAAACACTTGGAATGAATATAGAGGTTTTTGCATAAATGTTAAAGTGGATAACCTCACCTGCAGGGTTTCAGAGCCGTGTGAGTATTTGAAACTGAGAAAGCCAGAATTGTCTGAGAACACATGTCAGGGTTTGCCCTGCCTCTCCGCCCTCCTTCCCCAAAATTACTCAAGCCACAGGCGTATCCCCACTTCCATCCTGGCTCCAGCCTACAGTGACTCGCCTTCCCTTTGATTTCGGGAGGCATTCTGCCACCAGATCTTTCATTCCGGTATTCTAAGGGAATGAGCACTGGACAAGGAGTTAGGGGCTCTCCCAGGCCCACCAGGTCCAGTGCCACGATCCAGGGAAGCCCTTTAATTTCTCTCATGTGCAATTTCTTCATTAGTCAAAAATACAGGGGAATATTATACTGGCCATACATAGACCCTGGCCATGCTGGTGCTTGATATATGGCTTTTGGATGAATAAGTCCCTCCTGTCTCTAAATACCTGGATTTAACCATCCCCTAGGGAGGAGTTTCCTGTTTTTGTACAAGCCAGTCCTAACATATTTCACCTGTACTCAAACCACAACCCCCCAGCTGCCTCTTGTCACATTGAGGAACAATACTGGGAAAATGCTCCAGGCCTTTCTTCAGCTGAAAAGCACATATTCAAGGTAAGAAGCAGCACAGTGGCCAAAGCTCCAGGATATGTGAAATGAATTTGGATCCTGTCCCACACTTGCTGTGTGATCTTGGGTGAGTTACATAACCTCTCTGGGCCTATTTCCTCACTCTGTAAATTGGAGATACTAACTGCCCCTTGCTAAGGGCACTGATGTGAGGAGGATTGACACTGTGTTTGCATAGCACTTCGTGGCCTTTCACAGGAAAACCGGGGAGAAAGGCTTTGCAAACAAAGATTCTCTTTAAAAATGAAATGGAGAGGTGATGTGAAAACACAAGTTCTCCTCTGTGCATTACTTTTTGTAACTGGCCTGTAACAGGGCTCTTCAGGATACCAGAGGGTGAGCCCTTTCCACTTCACTAAAGGTGAATCAGGCCTAACCCTTTCAAGCGCTGAGGTGCCCGGGGAAACTGCCAATGTTTTCACTTGTCTTCCTTAACTCTACTGTGACCTCAGCATCAGAAGGGGCTGGGGTGCACACAAACTAAAGAAAACCTGAAATAAAGACCAAGAGAGTCGGTCAGAATTTAATCTTCATAGATACCATTTAAAGACTAAAATAATTGGTTGATTGGCCACAGCCTTTTATCAGTTCCAGAAAACTAATCTACTGTAAATGTCTCTCAGAGGCAAAGGCTCCAGGATAGAGGAAAAATTAGATGTCAGTGCAAAAGGCCACCACTGCACAAAACTCTATCCTCCAACCCCACACTCTGCAGATGTCAGGAAGCTGGTGGCCCTCTAATGCCTAATGCACTTTGTATTAGTATGTGTGGGTTGGGGGAGACTCCTGGATTTTTAAACAGTCATTTCCCCTGTTTATATCTGGGTATTTGCTGTTCGACTTTTTGAACAAGGCTCTTTAAATAAAAGAAGCCTCTGGATGCTTTCTCTGAGCAGAACGTACTGCTGTAAAAAGTGGGTAGGTGGGTCTGCTGCACAAGTCCTTCAGAGGATCGAAATACAGTTCACGCTGCAATCCTCTGCTTTCACTTTCCCAGGTCCTCATGAAGTCTTAAAAATAAAAACACATTCCATCTCTTCCAGGAGGACATTCCTTAAGAGGTTAAAAAAAAAAAAAAAAAAAAAAAAAAAAAAAAAAAAAAAAAGCACCATCAGCTCCCTGGCTTGGGAAGCAAGTAGCAGGTTCATGGGCCTGACTTAGCTGTCCGGTTCTCTCCGTCGTGGGTTACAGCCAGCACTGCACTAACTGCTCCGGCCCCAGGGTTCTATAGCGTACCACTTTCCTTGTGGTCTTTTTAACAACCGCCTCAGCAGAGAGGATGGCAGAGTGGTTAAGATCATGAAGTTTTTGCAGCCAGGGGCTGCAGGTTTGAGTCTCGGCTCTGTCATCTGCTACTTGTGTGATTCAGTTTCCCCTACTGTAACGTAGGAATGATGGCAAGGATGGGTTATAACCTAAAAGATATTAAAATGCTTAGAAAGTTCAATAAACACTAGCTGTTAGAGTTTGAAAAATAGTAGTCTATCTTTCCCCTCATTAGAAGGGAACTCTGGACAGATTCTAAGAGGAAAATTCATGAAACCCTTGCAAGCAAAGACATGTGTTTTATTCCTCATTTCCCACCCTAACTAGCATAGAGCCTGGCCATGCTGGTGCTTGATAGATGGCTTTTGGATGAATAAAGAGAGTAGGGAGACAAGAGAAGACATCTGTCTTTATAGGGCAGAGCTGATGACAGCTGGAGACTTTTCATGGCAGCTAAGTGCCCAGTTCCCTTGCGGAAAGAGGACAGCCTATATTTGCAGCATGTTAGTGCACCTGAGAACTAGACTCTTGGCATGGCAGACCCCTTGTTCCCAGAGTTTAGCAGGTTCTGAAACCAAGCAGGCTAGGTTTCCAATTGCTCCACACCCTGTGCAAGGTGCCAAGGGAGAACCAGGTGCCTGTTCCTTCTGCAAGGCAGGAAGGAGAGCTAGGGAGAAGGAGACGCTGAGTGAGAAAGTGAAAGAATCAAGTTTCAACACACACACACACACACACATACATTCATGTATGTACAGACACACTGTGAGCTCACAGAAGCATTTAATTGCATCCAGGTGAGCACATTTGGACTTCTTATGCTATAGTTTTTGGAAAGCACCATTTTGTATTAGGGAAGTAGACTGGGGCATGGGAACAATGGGAAAATATTTCTCCTAGAAGCAGCCGGACCTCAACCACATTCAACTTTTTTCTTCCTTTCATGTTAGAGCTGACAAGACAATGTTCAAAAGTCATCCCCTGTCCTATCACTTACAAGAAAAATTTTGCTGACATAGGATAATGCATTAGGATTGTCTCAGAATACTGCAAATTGGCCACATATTCCTAATTCCACCTGGCATTTCCTCACCCACACAATCATAGGAAAAGTAGAGAACAGGGATCCAGCCCAGCAAAGAAAAACTAAATTGCACGTGGATCTACGAGGCTAAAGAGGGTAAAAATGATCCAGACGGCACCAACCATGTGATGCCATTTCTAAAAACAGCAGTATGTTCTTGCAGTGATTGACTGATTACTTAAACTGCAGTGTCTGAGTCTTACAGCAGATACATGCAGCTTACTGGGGCTGATTTCTGTGCAAAGCCCTCTTCAGCACCCATGGAAATGAGAGGTAGACAGAGAGTCCTAGGTGTTGCCATCACAAAAAGGTGCCACTTCCCCAGGATTTCAGATCTCTCAACCAAAATGAAGAGGAAATTGCGGCAGAGATGAACTATTGTGAAAGATTATGGGGGCAACCTTTCTTATTACCTCTCAACCCAACAATGCACACACTAGACCTTGAGATGGATTAAATGATACCCCTTTCACAGGTAAGGAAACTGAGCTCAGCAAGGGCAGGCAAACAGCCTTTAACACCTTTCCTAACTGTTGCTATCTACCAAGATATCACAAGCAGCCCATTTGCTAATCTTTCCAAAATGAGGACTAGCTAAATTAAAAAAAAAAAAAAAGAAAAGAAAATTAGACCCAGATAAAACTTAGAGAGGATCCAAGGCAGGCCTACCTGAGAACAAGGTGACTGAGCGAACTGGGGTGGAGGCTCTTTTAAGGAACACCAGCAACTTGATGCCGAATAGGAAGGAGAACCCGAATCTCCCGTCCTCACTATTGGGCCCTCTTACTCTTTAGGTTCATGATAATGTATGTGCCACTTCCATAGAAGCCAAAGCATCACTTGCCTTCCTTCCCCAAGGAGTATCTGGCTCAGCACATTTCTTCCCTTCCTTTGTAGATGCAGGAGAAGAACACTCACTATGGACCCCACCAGGGTGATCACCAACTTCCTGCATCTTATTAAACTCAGCTCTCCTTGTGATATCTCTTACCAAGGCAGCTGGTTTACCAGCTGACATCATTCCTGGCAGAATTCAAGCGTCTGCTCATTGAACGCTCCCTATTCGCTCCTACGCCAAGAGCTTTCTATACTTATTCTAGTTCAGTCCTCATGCCTACCCTGCCAGCTTAAGATTCTCATCAGAACAGCTAAGAGACTTGCCTGAGGCCACTCAGCTAATAATGCCTGGACTGAGACTCAACTTCAGTGTCTGGAGGCCAAAATCCCTACTGGTATCATCATGCAGCACGGTCTCCTCAAAAGTCACCCCTTATATTGTGTGAGTTAGCTTCACTGTTTCAAAGCAAGTTGACCTTTCTTCCCCGATCACAGTCACTTTCAGCCATTTCTCACCTGCTCTATCTCGTGGTTCCTCCCAGTTTCCTATACCCATCACCTGAGGGAAGGAATTTCTTGAGAAGGCACAGCTGAACTAAAACCCAATCAGGGCCAGGTGTGGTGGCTCACGCCTGTATTCCCAGCACTTTGGGAGGCCAAGGGAGGCAGATCACTTGAGATCAGGAGTTCGAGACCAGTCTGGCCAACATGGCAAAACCCTGTCTTTACAAAAATATGAAAATTACCAGGCATGGTGGCACACGCCTGTAATCCCAGCTACTTGGGAGGTTGAGGTGGGAGAATCGCTTGAACCTGGGAGGTGGAGGTTGCAGTGAGCTGAGATCACACAACTGCACTCTAGCCCGGGTGACAGAGTGAGACTCTGTCTCAAATAAATAAATAAATAAATAAATAAATAAATCCCACCCAATCAGGCCAATGCTAGAAATTCAAATGACACCCTAATCAGTAGCCCAGTGACTCCCTTTATAGTCAACATTTTCTCTTTCTTGCCTTGCCTTTTTCTGAAGACCCCACATGCCATAAAACTTCTCAGTTGAAGCTGTCCATCTTCTCATGACCTCAGGGTCTCTGCATAATCTGGAAGACTCCATAATCTGGAGTCTTCAATCAATGTTTTTACCTCCTTTCTGAAGCTTTTCTTCTTTGGATTTTGATCTTTCCACTGTAGATCCTCTGAACTACTGGCCTCCCAGTTATTCTTTTTGTCCTCAGAATAAAGTCCAAGCACACACCCCACCCTTTCAGCCTTGACTTCTCCAGCTGTTTTTCTGCTTCCCTTCCTTACTGTTCATTCCACAGCCTGGGAACTTGAAAACTTCACTCTCACTGGACTGCACTTTCCATTGTGACACCTGGGCACCTTAGCTCTTCCTGTTTCCTTTGCCTTTAATCACACCACATGGCAAACTCCTACAGAACATCTAAGACCCATCCCAAATGCCCATGTCACATACCACTCAATGTAGCAAATGTTCAGTGAATGCAGACTGAATTGAATTGGATCATTTGCATCTCACATTTCATAGAATTCGTTGATTAAGGAAAAAGAGCAAGATTGTCATCTTCTTTTTTCTCTCCTCCTTTCTCTGGCACATGCTGGTGTCATTATCAAATAAGACGCTTCGAGGAAGGTCCAGGGGTCCCTTGTTGCCTCCCACGAACCTGCCCCACTCCTGAACCCTGAAGTCCTGCTCTCTCCTGGAGCCCACCTCCCTGCCTCACTGTACCTGAGGAACTTGTTGAGGTCCCCGTGCTTCATGTACTCGAAGACCATGATGAGGGGGTCGCCCTCCACACAGACGCCATAGAACTTGACGATGTGCTCATGCTGGAGGTTGGTCAGGAGCTCGGCCTCGCGGTGGAAGTCTTTGCGTGCATTGTCACTGGCATCCTTCAGGGTCTGGGGGTGGGCATCAAAAGAGAGGGATTACTTCAGTGGGCCCTATGCTACTGAGATAGGAAAGACATCCATCTCATTTGTTAGGCAAAAGATGAGAAAACAGCGTAGTTCCTAAGGAAATAATGTTTGTGCTAATAACTGAGGAGTAACTCCTCAGGCATATGCAAAGCTTTCCAGCTTACGACACACTTTCACAGAGGTTCTCTCATTAGGTTACAGACAGGAGGTCTTTTTAGGGTCCACATCCTTCCTAATCCTGGCCTGCACTCAATAATTCCCATGGGCTTCTCTCCCTTGTTGGTGCCTGTTGTGCTTTCTGTGATGCGACGTGCAGCTTACCTCTGCTCAGATAAGATTTAAAAACTTTATGTTATGATTCTGTAGCAAGAAGAGTATAGTGAACCTTTGTGGACCCATCTCCAGCTTCAGCAACGATCACTTTGCCTGTCTTTATGTAGCACTGCACAGAGCCTTCTCCAGCCTGTGCTTACAAACACTGCCGGCTCACAAAACACCCCTGCCCAGCAAGCTGCAAGAAGAGTGGTCACGCTGCCAAGGTGAAGATGCCCAGGGGCATGACAGCCGGGTTTTGGTGCCTTTAGTTCTCTGCTCAGATCACTCTGCCACCGCGGTATCATAACATGGCAAAGCTGGCATTTAGTGATGCATATAATGTGCTGAGCTCTTGGCATGTGCCCATCACTGAGCCAGAGCTGTGATGGCATCAAGAAGGCAATGACCCAGATCCTGGCCTCAGGCGCTGATGGGCTAACAGGGAGATATGACATGTATATAAATAACTGCAATTCAAGCTCAAAACCCACTATCCTGAATGAATCAGCACTTGCATCTCTCTCCAGCTCCATCCCTTGTCACTCCTCTCGAAACTCATGTGTCCACGTTAAGAACTATCTGCAGTTGCCCCGATAGCAGCAGGCCATGCCTCCCTCCCTCCCTTTGCACATGTGCATTCCTCTGCCTGGAATGCTATCTTGGGTGTGGTCACTGGCATGGGAGGTTGAACTCCCCACCTTTGCCAAGGCTGTTCACTTCCTAATCCCGGGAACCTGTGAATATGTTGCCTAATGTGGCAAAAGCAGCTTTGCAGATGTAACTAAGGATCTTGAGGTGGAGAGATTATCCTGAATTATCCAGGAGGGCCCAATGTCATTACAAGGGTCCTTATGAGAGCAAAGAGAGGCCAGGCGTGGTAGCTCAAGCCTGTAATCCCAGTACTTTGGGAGGCTGAGGAGGGCAGATCACCTGAGGTCAGCAGTTTGAGACCAGCCTGGCCAACATAGTGAAACCCTGTCTCTACTAAAAATACAAAAATTAACTGGGTGTGATGGTGGCTGCCTGTAATCCCAGCTACTCGAGAGGCTGAGGACGAAGAATCACTTGAACCCGGGAGGCGGAGGTTGCGAGGAGCCAAGACCATGCCACTGCACTCCAGCCTGGGCGACAGAGGAAGACTCTGTGTCAAAATAAATAAATAAAAGCAAAGAGCTGTAAGGACAGAGGATCAGAGAGGAGAAAAGATGTCACATTTCTGGCTTTGAGGATGAAGAAAGGGGCCATGAGCCAAGAAATGTGGGTGGCCTCTAGAAGCTGGAAATGGCAGGGATACATGCTAGCCTAGAACCTCCAGAAGGAACCAGCCCTGCTAACATCTTGTCTTTAGCTTAGCAAAACTGATTTCAGGTGTCTGACCACCAGAACTGAGATGAATCATTGTGTTGTTTAAGGTGCTGAGTTTGCAGTCATCTGTTACAGCAGCCGTAGAAAACCAATATACCTGGTTAATATCTAGTAGTCCTCCAAGACTCGGTTCAGCTGCCACCTCTCTGGGAAGTGTTCCCTGACCACCCCTCATTGCTGTCACATCCCCTTTGTGCTGCAGGCCAGAGTGGATAATCCTGCTAGGCGCACCTCATACTTACTTCTATCACATCACAGACCACAGTGCATTCCAATTGCATGTTTACTTGCTTATCTCTGGTGCAGGCTATGAGCTCCTTGACCCAGGAACTATGCATTTTTGCATTGCCAGCCCTGGGCAGAGCACAGGGCGGGTATTCAACATCTATTTGTGTAATGAATGATGAAGGCCATAAGAAACTAAACACTGACAGCAAGAGAGGTCAGAGAGGGAGTGGTTGCTTCTAATTGAGGAAAAGGCATACTTCTCCTGGCAGAAGTGCATGTGAGTAGTGAATCCCATCTCCAGGGAGACTATAGTCAGTCATTAAGGTTAGATGGCAAATGGGAACATCTGTGTTCACTTAAATTTAGTATTGGAATGGAATGAAAGCACTGTCATCTGTCAGATACGTACTGACTGCAAAAGTAAAAGATGATATCCAGTGTCCAGAACACGACCAGGTCCCTGGTGGTCATTTTCTAGATCACGGCCTCGGTGCTGCTCTCCCTGTGGGGACATTCCTGACCTATGCCACCTGGAGACCTTGAATGTGCCACAGGTGGAGTTCTCCAGGGAGCAGATCTGAGCTGGAGATTAGCAGGTGAGGCATTTATTAGGGCACACTCTGGGGATCAATACTATTTTCACTTTACTCTGTGGTTTTCCGAGAAGCGTCTTTATAAGCACCACCAGCTCTGTTTGGAAAAGTGAGTGAATTTGGGTCAGCAAGTGCTCAGGGGCCATAAAGCTTCCATGGGGCTGTTGCCATAGAAACCGCACATTCCTTCATTAAATAACAAAATGAACAGCGGCCAGGAACCTGGGGTCTGGGTCTCTGCTCCCTTGAAGCTAAAGAAACTGGGCCTGTCATGGCCCCTGTGCCACCCAGATTTAATTAGTTTAGTGTTTAGCTAGATCCAAACTCAACACTTTTGCATCCCTCTTGCACAGGGAGAGGTGACGTGCTTATGTTGCTGAGCTTCACAGTAGAAAAATAGCAGATGAGATATGGAGGAGATGGAGGAGATGGAGGAGATGGAAGAGATGGAAGAGATGGAAGTCTATCTGCTGGGTCCTTCTCCTGGGTCCATGGAGCGAACCGCACACACCAGTGCCTTTCTCACACTTGCACTTGCATAATGGTGTTGGGTACACATCTGTCTCCACTCCTGCCTTTGACAGTTGAAGTGTGTCCTGTCCACCCTTTTATCCCTTGCTGCCTAATCCGGTATCAGGCAACTAAAAGAACCCCTGACACATGAAGTTTGTGCAAAGTAGAGATAAAAGAATGTGAGGAGGAATGACCAGTGAATGATCATCTGGAAAAGTTGAACATGGGCTAAAGTGAGGAGTGAAAATGAAAGAAGGACCAGGGAAAGAAAGCAAGTAAAAGAACCTGCTTCCAAGGCTGAGGGGAGCTGCCCAAATGCACTCTCTCCAGGAGAGTTGGCCCCAAACTTGTGTTCCCCTTCCAGTCAAAGGACAAATCCTCACAATGGTGGTGCTCAAATGGAAGGGGTCCTAGCTTAGCATCAGAAAAGGCAGGTTCAAATCCTGGCTCTGCCCTTGAGCTCTCTGACTCTGGTTTTCTTCTTCGAGAGTGAGGATAACAATATCATCATCTACTCCACAGAGACACGAGGAGAATGATGCAAAGTAGTGTAAGTTGGGATGTTTTCCTTGGTAGAGAGGGACATTTGATGACTTCAATTTTAAACCACAATCAGTCTTGTATTCAGTTTGCTCACATAAGAATCCAAGAAGGTCAAAATATGCATGAATAAGGCTCAAGGGCCAACCCAAGACATGAGAGCAGCGGTGCTACTGGAGCCACAACTTCTTCCCAGAGGGCTGTTCAACCTCCCGAAAGTATCAAACTGCACAAAGAGATCCAGCCCTTGGCCTGCAATGTTTTTTCAGAGATCCAGTCTCTATAGAGGATGCTCTGAGTCACTGAGATTGCTTATTTCTAAGGCACATGCCTATCTTTTCCAGTGAGTTGGAAAACGTACTGACCCTTGAAGGTCATTATCACAAGGCATGAACAAATTTTGTGTATAATTTTTCTGCTCAAGTTTTAGCTGTGTAGTATTGATTCAAGAATGCTAGATTGGGCCAGGTGTGGTGGCTCATGCCTGTAATCCCAGCTACTCCGGTGGCTGAGGCAGGTGAATGGCGTGAACCCGGGAGGCAGAGCTTGCGGTGAGCGGAGAGCACACAACTGCACTCCAGCCTGAGTGAAAGAGCGAGACTCCATCTCAAAAAAAAAGATAGATTGCCTGTGTGTGTGTGTGTGTGTGTGTGTGTGTGTGTGTGTGTGTGTGTGTGTGTGAAAGAGAGAGAGACAGAGAGAGAGAGAACAAGGTTTTCTTTTTTGAAATGCCAACCTGAAAGAGTTAAGAAGCATCTAACATTTCCATGTCCCCAAAGCAAAATATGGAAAAGAGCCCATTCTCAGTGCAATGTCAAAAACTGTGCTTCAGTAACATTTTTGAAATTGAGAGAAGAGATTCCACTATTCATGGGGCAAATGCATCTCACAAGCCTGGCCTCATCCAACATGCCCATCCATTTTCGCATGTTGGGTCTTTTTTCTAAATTATGATTCAATTCTATTTTAAGAGATTCAGAAAATATGGCGGTAACAAGTTGGGCAAAATCATCTTCTGAATTTGGCACTGTAAGGGCAGAATTTTTCTAAGGGTGGAACCATAGCCAGATAGCAATCAGAAGCTGGAAAATCCTGCTATCAACCCTATTTATAAAAATCATCTCTGTTTTAGTACTATGGCTGATTGTCATTTTACTCAATTATGCAAGGCTTGGCTGGTTCCCTGAGTCCCTTGGCAATGCACTGAGGCCATGAATACGGGGTGGCAGCTTCCTCACTGACAGTCTCTCTTCTTCAGGTTCATTTTGACAAGCATATTTGCCCGATCACTGAGCATTGCTATTTTCTTACTCCTAGTGTCTGCTTTGTAGTTTCATTTCTTCTTATTCCTGGTGAATTTCCTGACACCCCGAAGCTGCCATCTTTTCTGAAGATACTCTTAAGGAGAGGGCTCCTGCAGAGCTATAGCAAGATACTGCCTCGAGTACATATTGATTCAGAGTTGGAATAATGCAGTAGTATGAAATAAATTTCAGCACAGAACTGAAAAACTAGTGATGGTGAAATAGGAGAGCAAAAACAAAAGAAAAATCAAAATTCATACGAAATGCTTCAGCAAAATAGGAAGGTTAATGGAAAGCTAGTAAGAGAGGCAAGAGGGCTTATGTGAAATCACTGGTGTGATAGAAGCTTGTAGGACATGACAAATGATCCCCCATTTCAAAGTGTAGGTGGTTTAGGAGAGAGGAGGTAAAACAGAGGTTGTGTCCTTTCCAAAAATACTGATCTTATATTCTGTGTCTCATATATTTTACAGATCATAGAAACAGTGTCTTTGTTAAGGTGAAAGATAAAATACAGAAGAGATTATTATGGTAAGACCTCACTATGACCAATTCCCACCATAGTGTTTAAAACACAGAGGGAAATTTTAAAAAAACTCCCAAACCAGTCAACCAAGATGCATGAGAATGTTTGGTTAATATGCCTGAGTTCCTCTGGGTTAGGATCGCTGTGGCAAGATCTGCTGAAAATGGAGACTCTTTAGTCTCCTGATGGCTTCTGGATGTGCACTGTCCAATATGGTAGCCAACAGTCACAGGTGGCTAGTGATAATTTGAAATTTGGCAAGTCCAAATTGAGATGTATTTTACGTAAGAAACATCTAACAGATTTTGAGACCTTGCTACAAATAAGATAATGTAAACTATCTCATTAATATATTAATAATACATTGAAATGATAATATAGATATGTTGAGTTAAACTATATTGATAAAATAAGTTTCATATGTTTCTTTTTACATTTCAAATATGCATACTAGGAAGTTCAAAATTACCAATGTGACTTGCAATAGTGGCTCACATTATGCTTCTGTTGGACTTCATTGTTCTATAAAAGCCACCTCCATAGGCTATTAGTGAGCCAACCTCTTTCTGGGGAATGTTGGAAAACATTTCTAAACTACAAAATTGAGATAGAATTAAGGCAGACACACTTATAAGTTTGTTACAGGTGATTAACCACGCATTTAGAGCAAGCCTTGATCACAATGCTGCATGCTGCATGAACTTCTAACGATAGGATCTTTTCTAAAAATAGATAGAGGAAGTGTCTATCAAATTCTTAGAAAATTCAGCTTTGGAGGAGTGTGTTTTAATGAATTCATGGAAAGAACTTGGTAGAAATAAAATCTCAGAAACTAGAGAGAGTGCAATAGGTAGCTTCCCAACATCCCTACAAATGTAAAAACTCATTAAATGATTGTATGAAGACGATAATGATCACAAACACTCAGATAGTGCTTGCTATGTGCTAGAAAACAATACTCTGTGCATATCAACTCAGTTAGTTGTATATAACTCCTTTGACAGGACTTTAATTATGTACCAAGTGATAACCTCAAATACAGGATTTATGGTCAGGGTGTTCACTGCTATCTTTATTTTCTCAGTCATACTGGCTCTTCCAGCTCAGATCTAACAAGGCAACTATCCAAAGGGAAACAGGAGGTTAAGTTTTGATTCACATACTTTAAACTATTTGCAATAATATGGTCGTTAAAATAGACAGTTTATACTTGCATATTATATCAAGTTGCATATTAGAAATGTTATGTCTTTGTATGGGAAACTAAATCATAACAACTGTCAATTAGAGAAGTATTGAATCAAAAGAGAGTGAATCAGAAGTTGACCTCCAATGTGGACAAATGCAATATATTTACAGGCTTTAAATACACCAGCATAAAATTTTCCAATAAAATTTTGCTAGACATAAAGGAGCTGGTGGATCATGGTAGGCCATGGTTTGATTGGAAATTGGTTCATCATGTTAAAGTAAATGAAAAAGCAGCACAACTATTTCAATCCATACACTCCAGAGATACAAAAGTGTGAAACGAATCCTCCAGCTATGTTTGATGCCAGATGAGTCCTCATTAGAGTGAAATGCACTGTTTTGTTTTAGCTTTTCTGAAAATATGTGGATAAATAGAAGATAAGCCAGAAATGAGGGTCACCAAAGTGATTAACAAGACAAAAAACAGATCCCTGACCCAAGGTCTACAGTTGAAATTACTGGGAAAGGTATATTGATACAGGAACTTAATAATTGGGGCCTATCTAATTAAAATGCCTAACTCTCTATCTTACAGTGCACTCCTGCATGCCTGCGTACGCGCACACACACACTCTTGAGTGTGCACACCAGGAAAAGAATATATGTACCCAAAGAACAATAGAAATCTAGTCTATTAAGCAACATCTGGATAACAAAGACAATCACAGACACTATTACACTATTAAAAGTTTTACAGTTCCTGTTCCTAGATCCTTATAAGTGTAGAATTGTCAGTGCTTTCTGCAACATTATGTCATGTTGACACAAACTATTTTTTTAGAGTAACACTAAAAAATGTCTTCTTAAATAACTCATCTTTTCATCATCAATTTCCATTTTATGGGGACAAGTATTTCACATACCAATGTAAGTGGAAACATGGGAAGGAGGCATAGGAAGAGGGATGAATGGGAGAAGGACTTCACAATTAATGAAGATGTGAAAAGTGATATGGTGACTGTCATAAAAAATAAAAAGAAAGAACGAAAAGAGCCATCTGTCTTAGAAATAACCTTGCCTGGGTAGAGCACTTGAGTCAATTAACTCTTGATGCTTTTTCTCATCTGTTTTTTTTTTTTTTCCTAACTGTTCCAGAATTGGAGAATATGTGCTTTTCTTGTGAGCCCTTATACTGCTCTTGTACAGATTCTGAGAAAAATGGCTCTGGTTGCTTCCATTCCCAAAGGTGGCCTCTTCTGTACCATGTGACCACCTCAAATGATCAGATGGCAGGTAGGTGTCCTGGCATGAAGACTAAGTGGCATTGCAGATGACTAATTGGAAGAACTGGACCGTAGTATTTTCCTTCTTGGGTAATCAGCAAGTGAGTCATGGAGGCAGTGTGGGCAGTAGCTGGTATGAAAGCAGCAGGCAAATATTAGGGAGCAGCAAAGGCAAGAGACAGCTGCACTAAGCAGGGGAGCCCCAAGGAGATTCCCTGATGTCTCCTGCTGAGACAATGAAGAAGGGACAGTCACTAGTGCTGCCTCAGATCTTGAGTGAGCTTTCAGATACCAGCTCTTCCCATCACAGGGAGGTCATGCTCTCCTGCAATTCCCATTTGAGTTGGTCATCTTTCACTTTCTTCTGTCAGATCTCTTTCTCCCTTCTTTTGGTTATAGCATCTCTAATATTCCTCCAGGGAACCAATACTTCCCCACGTTCAGTCCATATGGATTGGGTAGAATGGACCCCAACTTTCATTTCCAAGGGTGGGTATGTGACCCAGGCCTGGATAATCAGAATATTCCATTTCTCTGGCCAGAGGGTCTGGTGACACAGCCCAAGATAAGCCAATAGGAGTCATCCCTTGGATTTTGCATCGCTGTTTGGAAGGAGGAGCTCTCTTTCTTTTGAGTTGCTGGCAGGGCAGGATCTAAGCCCTGAGTCATCACTGTCAAGTCTTTAGCAAATGTGGAAATAAACTGCCTGAGACTTAAGCCAATACCAAGGGAAGCAGAGCCAAGGGATGGAGAAGATGAGAAAAAGGATTGTTCATTCCCTGGATCTAGTAGTTCCTGAAAGCTGGGATAACCGTAGGTAGGTTTTCTAGTAGCATGGATTTCTAGAAGCCAATAAATTCCTTTTTCTGCTTAAGCCAGCTTGAGTTGGGTTTCCAATGAACATAATATTGTTCTTTTTATAAAATATTATAAAAGTTCTTTTTATAATACTTTGCTTGTATTACCCTGAGGCCTAAACACTCCCTCAAGAATCTAGTATATCTTATTTCCACTTATTCCCTTGAATTAAATTTCTACTTGGGAAAATATGAACATGTCTTGCATCCTTCCATACAAACAACAGAACTAAGACACTCCTTTATATTATTTTATAAGTGTCATTATGTTGGATTTCCTGAATTTGGTTCACCAGAGCACATGTAAAATTCAATAAATGAAACCGTGGTGCCCAATGAGCACTGGACTGTGTTTAAGTCCCAGGTCTGACATTGACATTAAATGATCTCTTTTAAGCTATGTGACCTTAGATGGGTCATTTGTCTTCTTTGGATTCCTGTTTCTTCATTGGCAAAATGGTGGAGTTAAGCTAAAGAATATCAATATTAGCTCTCTATATCTATACAGTGATTCAATCACTTCTAAAATAATTTCTTGTTAGGTTACATTATTCTATATATATATATCATCTTTACAGTTTCTTTCAGCTATAAAAGTCTGTGACTATCAATAGATCATCAAATTATTATTATTTTTTTTTTGAGCTGGGGTCTCACTCTGTCACCCAGGGTGGAATGCAGTGGTGCAGCCTCAGCTCACTACAAC
Source organism: Chlorocebus sabaeus (assembly GCF_047675955.1). NCBI lineage: Eukaryota > Metazoa > Chordata > Mammalia > Primates > Cercopithecidae > Chlorocebus > Chlorocebus sabaeus. The sequence goes on from NC_132915.1 coordinate 12,786,503, forward strand.
CTCTGCCTCCCAGGCTCAAGCAATCCTCCCACTTCAGTCTCCCAAGTAGCTGGGACCATAGGTGTGTGCCACCACACTCAGCTAATTTTTTTGTATTTTTTGTAGAGATGGGGTTTCATCATGTTGCCCAGGCTGGTCTTGAACTCCTGAGCTCAAGCAATTCATCCGTCTTGGCCTCCCAAAGTGCTGGGATGACAGGTGTGAGTCATCACACCTGGCCCAACTCTCCAATTATCTAAAGGCTATTAGTTTCATGATCTTTTTGTTCTTCCATGCACCCACCCATCCATTCCTTCATTCATTCAACAAGCATTTACTGCATACTACTATATATGAGGCAATGTGCTAAAAGGCACTATTGTCATCCTGGGGAATATGCCACTCTACTAAAGGAGACAGACATTCAATGCCATTCATTAAATAAGCCCAGAAATACATATATAATTTTAAAATATTAACAAATGCTATAAAGGACAAGTACATATGTTTTAATAGCAAATATCATGGAGATGTGACCTAGATGGAGGTGCAAGCAAGGGACATCTTCCCCAAGAGGGACAACTTGAATTGAGAGGTGATGGGTGGGTGGGAGTTACCTGGACCAAGAGGCTGGGTAGGGGCCATCCCAACACGGAAATGGAAGAAACATGTTGGATGCCACATGGGGCCTGCCTCATTATGTGCTAGAGGGTTTATCAGAAAACTTTTCCAAACTCTTGGTGGAGAAAAACATCATCATTTTCTCTGTTGACAAGAAAGAATTCAGGAACATGAAAAGCAAAAATCCTAAGTCAGATTCCAATGAAAGTGCTTGCTGAAGTCAAATTTTACCATTTTTTATCTTGCCAAGTCTTCTTCCTGTGCAACACCTCTGACTCACTTTAACTTACACCTTGGGGAAGTCACTCGACTTCCTTGAGTCTCAGTTTTCTCATCCATAAAACATGAGGCTTGGGTTATATATGTGATTTCTAAGGTCTCTCTCCTATTCAGCATTTTTTGTTTCTAGAAATACACCTGAGTTAGTGGGGAGGGGAGGAGAGACCATGAATCCCACAATGCACACTTGTGGATATATTTAAAAAGCAAAAATCAGTGTGGATTCATAGTACAAGGAAATGTTATAGGAATTGCAGCTTTGGAAATACAGGTTGGATGGAGCCAAAAATAGCTAATGCATCCACAGTTAATGCAGGGAAACTGCGATGAAGCGTTTCCTTGGCAATTGACTTACTTAAAGGTAAAGTAACTCAGTTTGATCAAAGACTGGTTTCTCTGCTTCTCCTCCTCTCTATGGGTTCTTTTATTATAACTCAGTGCAAAGGGGAAAAAAATGGTTGATAGATCCATTTCACTAAAAAAATAAAGATCATCCAAAAATATCAGGAAAGGGACAATCCAGTTGGATCCAAACAAGCAGATACTCTGATGGGAGAGGATGCTCAGCTCTGTGTGCCCTCGAGTGTCATGCACATGCCTTAGGATCACTTCTACCCTAAATCTCTTCCTATGGATCCCTCAAGCTCTTAAATCTTCAACACCAGAATTTACAGTAATCTGACATCTGTCAATCCGAACAGAAAGCCTTAGATTTCACACCAGAGTCAGCTCCTTCTAGAGAAGGAAAAAGGACAATAGCTGCTATTTCTTAGCATGCATAATCAATGCTGCAGGGGTTGCTAAGCAACAGCAGAAAGGCTGTCAAACATCCCTGGGTGTCTCCAATGGAAGAGGAGCAAGCCCGGCAGTCACTCCACAGAGGTGAGAAGCTGTGCAGTCCCCGGCAGCTGCATTCAGTTGGTTTCTTTCCTTTAAAAAATCCCTTCATTGTGGTCAGGGCTGAACCATAGACATTTTCTTCCCAGACTCCTTTGGATAGTCTTTGAATACACTTTCAATAGGCCTAAAGCCCTAAAAATGAGCAGGTCAGCCTGGCGAGTGACAGCTCTGTGAAAAGTCCACGGGTTATTCTGATCCAATTCACCCTGGAGCTTGTGGAAGGTCCAGCCAGTCCCTTACATGTCTGCAGCCTCTGAATCCCAGAGGGTTGAAATAAACATCCTCTCTGAAGCTCGAAATTACTCTAGCAAACACAAGCAAAACCTCCCATTTCAAAAAAAAATATATTCACATGTAAGGTCACTGACATGAAACTTCTTAGGTTTGTGACCATGAAGTTAGAATGAATTTTTAGTCTGCAGGCACTTTGTCTTCCTTATCTGAGATGATAGATGATAGTTTCATTTGAATTTCAACAAGAATGAAACTAGCAAAGAGAAGAGTTGGGATTTAACAAAGAATCAAATCCCGTTTTTCCTTTTTTAAAAGCAGTGTTGATTAAAGAAACACTCATCATAGGCCATTACTTTGCAAATACTTGGCAAAGACAGGAGGTATGTGAAGCCTAGGCCCTAGGTCTGGTTCAGAGGTGGAACTAGGAATGTGACTGGGATACAAACCAGAGAGGGGCCTCACTGACAGTGGTAATGGGACATATGCCCAAACAGAAGCATGCCGTGGGCAGGAAAGTGAAATGGCATAAGATATCTTTTAAGGCCAACCCAGGTACCAGGCTAAACCTCACTGTCACCAGCTGACTCCTCACTGTTAGTTGTTAGCCCTGAAGTCCTGTTTGAGCATAGGTTTGGAAGGAAATGTAACACATAAGCTGAGGGTGCCCTAGATTCAGCTACACAACACACTCTCGTTAAAGGTATTTCAAGAAGTACAGAGAAGTAGGCACAGGGCAAGAAGTGGTACTAAGATGAAAGGCCATATCCACTGAGAAATCTGTTGCCTCTATCTCTGTATCTTCCTGAGGTTTCTCAGCTATTTCTACACTCTCATCTAGGATTCCCTAGTCTCCCAGGATTTCTTTACATTCAAAGAGTCCATCTTGTGACACCAGGAAGTGAATGCAGAGTCTGAAGGTCTGACTTAGCTTCCTGGGTGGCAGTACAAAATGTGGGCCCAGAACACGAAACCAGGGTCTTAAGTTTCTTGTCTATAATACATGGCTAGCCTAGGATTAGATGTTCCCAAAGATTCTTCCAACTCTAACATGTGATCCAACTATGAATTTACAAAAATAGAGCTACCTTTTGGTCTCATTCAACCAAAATGGGGAAAAAAAGATACAGTAAGAAGAAAACAGAGACTGCAGATTTAACACTGCCAAATGTTCTGAACATTTTGTGCTAAACAATGACAAACAAAACTTTCTGAGTAAGTAAAAGAAAAGAGGAAGTAATAGCAAAAGCAAGAATTAAACATCTCCAGAATGACTGCAGGATTCTCACTTTGCCACCTTCTACTCCATTCAACCTCACATCTCTCTAGGATCTCCTTCCTCTCCTCTCTACTCTCTCTCTCTCCTGCTCCATTTGCCCATCTTGGGAAGATGATGTTTATTTGAAAAATGTTTACATTTATCATTCCTAGGAAGGTCTGTTCTTTATTCACCCCAAAGTGCAGAGTTTAGGAGTCTTCTCTGAGAGTTTAGGAGTATCGTGCCGCCTTGGTTAGTTGTTTTTGATGACAAAGAAAGCAAATGTACAGTTTTTCTATTTGGATAAACTTTAATAGAAACCATTTAGTCTGCCGGATGACTCCAAGAATAATTTTATTTCTCAGTTGCCCATTATGTATGTACTGAAACATTTTAACGTTAAGTATAACAGTAACGGAATAGACTCCTGATTTTCTAAAATGAAAAGTTGTCCTGGTTATAACTAATAAATAAATGCCATTTGTAAAAATGTTTCCTGTTTGGCAGAAATAAAATACAGCAAAAAATTCAATCATCTTATATTAAGTCAAGAACTTATATTTTATTACATTAGCCATGTCCATATTCATTTAGAACTTAATTCATTTTATAAATATATGCCTCTTTTAAGTGTTTATATATATATATATATATAAAAAAACTCATTATTTTGGTGAGTTAAAAAAATTTTTGAAAAAAAATACGCAAAATACCTGAAGCCTTTTGTGCTATTTTTGTTAATTCGTGTGTTTTAGAGAGCTCAGTGGAAATTGTATGCCTTTCAATCATAATGCTTATCTTATTTGAGACCAAGACTCCTTTTTGAGTTTGGGAGGACATGACTGTGATGGACGACTTTCGGTCTTCCTTGTTTTAGTAAAACCACCAAGTCTCTGTGGGTGGTGAATTTCACAGGAGATGCCATCCAGCACTGGATGAAATCATGCCTGTGCTATATAAAACCCTGGAGATTTGTACGCATCTGGGAGGGTCAAGGTAGAGAATTGAGTGGTACAGAGGCTGACAGGGGAAGTGAAGTCCACAATCCTTCCTTCCAGAACCATAAACCTGACACAAGCTTCAGCTGAGCTTGGCACAAGCACCGAACAATTTGAGGAGACACATGTGAGTCTTCAGGACTCAGCTGGTCAAATTATCTTTGGCCCCACTGACTTCCATCCAAAATTCAGTTAGTATGGACTTGGAAGAGTACTCAGAGCTCCTCACAGCCTGCAGATTTGTCAGTGGGCCCTGAGAAGAACCTCTGACAGTTGGATGTGCCCCAAATGTCCTTTCGACTGTCCATTTAGTTTAAAGGAATTTGGATACATCCACCATAGCAGGAACGATTTGCTCCTGCATTGGCCACCAAAATATAATAAAATGGAGTTAAATTTCCACACATAAGTGTGATCATGGTTAATGAGACATTCTGGAACGTTCTCTTACCTTCACTGCCACCAAGATCTTGTCCTGCTCAGGACAGAGGTTATAGCATTCAGCTAGGAACACTTTTCCAAAGGCTCCTTCGCCTAGCTCCCTTTTCAGAACAATGTTATGTCGCTTGATGTGCTGAACAACTGCAAAACAAAGACAGAATGCAAATTGGAATTGAAGCACACGGAGGTGAAGGCAGCAGGTCAGGAGTTGGTGGCCTGTACCTGAGCTTCCAGGCCCAAGAGTCTCTCCTCTGCACAGTGAACCAAAAAGGCTGGGTGTCCATCTTCACAGTCCGCCCCAAATGGCTGGGAGAAGGTTTCATCACCTTATTCTCCAGAACTCAATTATTGTTTCTGATAAAACTAAAGTAGATACCTAGTTGCTGACTGCAAAATATCCTTGATAAACTTTATAGACTAAAAAAGGGGAGAATGAGAAATTCACATTAATGGCAGGCTTCTTATAAGCCAGATGCTTTGCATATATTTGTTAGTAGTGTGTCCAGTGGGGCAAAGCAGAGAGATAGCTAGCAATCCTGAATTCCTGGTTAAGCCATCTCAGATTCCTAAGGGAGATAGAGTCAGAGGAAACAAAAGGAAAATGCAAGATCTGTGCATTGTTAATTAAGGTTTTGGCCTCACTCAGTTTTAGCCTTCTGGCGGAGTGAGCTAAAATACGGCTGGGCCTCACTGACTTCCTTTGTTTGGATCAGAAACATCTAGACGTCTGCACTAAAGACTAGCATCCTTAGCCTTGTTTTAAAATCATGGCTCAGTCTTGGCTCTCCAAGGCCAAGAAGAGACAAAAACAGATGAATCCCAGGACAAGAGAATGTTCCTCCCTACAGTCTGGAGCAGCGATGGCTCAAGTCTTTCATCCATACACGCTCTTGGTGCACAAGGCAGGAGGCAGTTAAGGGCCCTCAGAAGCTCATTGGCTGCAAGGTGGAAACCAGAGAGGGAGCACACCAAAGGACAGGGGTCATGGAGGAGAGGCCCACAAGGGCACCCTGCAGAGGACAGAAGTACATGCGAGCTGTGCCTCCTCACTCAGCACATTAAATGCTGAGTCCCTTAGCACGGGAGTTCCACCGGGTCTTGGCTGGTATTGTTTTCTGAACTCCTTGTTGCTGAATGGTAGTGCAAAACGCCCTCTAGAGCTTGGAATGTGTGGTCAACTATATTCTCTCATGTCATTCTCACAATCCTGTGACAGAATCCTCTCCGCATTTTACAAGTGGGAAAATAGTCTGCAGGAATTTCCAAGATTCACAGTCTGGGAATGGAATTGGGATTTGGACCCAAATCTGTCTGATTCCAGAGTTCATGTCTTTTCTTCTACTTTACAAAGTCTCTTTTCAATTGTAAATTGCATGAGCAGAGATTTGATTTATAAGAGAAATAGAGAAAAACATAAAAACAATTGCCAGGCTTCCTCTCTGCTTAGTTCATCCTTCAAGGCCCCGTTCAAATTCTTATTCTCTCATAGAGCTTTCCAGGACCACTTTGACCACCAAAGACCTCTTTCTCTGAACTGACATTCTATCATGGCTTGATTGTATTCTGATGTATCCCCCAATTATATCACATCTGTAAGCTCCCAAGGTTAAGAGCAAGCCCTAAATATCTCCTGATGCCTCGTGCAACTCAAAGTAGAGATACAGTACTGAGGTGTAATTTGATAACATTTTTCAAATTTAGTTGATTGTGAACTGCATTATAAGGAAATATAAACCATATCTCTGCCGTTTAAACTGCAGTAAATAATAATAATCAAATGGATACCTATGAACCCACCATCCCATTTAAGAAATAGAATATCACCAGTAACTTCGAAGCACCAATGTGTTCTTTCCTGATTGTACCTACATTCTTACTTATCTCCCACAGGTAACTATCCTCTTGAATTTTGTCTTAATCATTTCCCTTGTAAGTTTCTTACCAGTGCTACATCTCTAACAAGAGCTTGTTCAGCTTCACCTGTTTTCGAACCTACGTTAAACGGAGTTCTACAGTACGAATTGTTGCAGGTCTCGCATCCCTCTCAACAGTGTCCTTGAGATTGGTTGTATTGTGTGTGTAGCAGGAATTACTTCCCTCATACCACCGTGTAAGATTCTATGGAAGGACGATACCACCGTTTATCCATCCATTCCATGTTGATGGATAGCCTGCTCAGTTTCTTTTTGGACACAACTTTATAGAAAATGCAAGTGGTAATTAAGATTTTGATTTAATAGGATTTTTTTTCCCCCTTGATAATTCATGTGGTTCGGAGCTGTGAATGCCTCTGTGAGCCTCTGGGAACTCAGGGTGATAAAAATCAAAAGGTCTTTTTATGAGCAACAATATTGATGAATATAAGAACGTATATTAATTTCTCATGCTCCAGTGGTGACGCCTGAATTGGAGAGAAATGTGTTCATTAGGGAGAGTGCCCATATAAAGACACAAATGTAATTCTTGCAGATAATTAGCTGCCCTATTTAAATCTAATATTTAACTCCCTGGTTGTCACATGTTCATTGGGAATTAAATTCCCACTTGATTTACTTCTCACTCTAACACAGAGCAAGGCAAGTATTTAACTTTTTTTTTTTTTTTTTTTGGTATTTGATTACATACCTTCTATCTTTTCATAGTCCAAGCAGGAGAAAATTTTGGTGGAAAGTAAGTTTTTAAGGTCAAAGCCACAATTTCATCATTTCCAAAACTAAAATTGATTAAAGCGGTTTTCCCATGTTGACCTTGAAAGTAGGAAATGTGCATCTTTTCTTTAGGAAATGGGCTACTATATTTGCATTTATCTGCTTTGGTACAATTTGGGGCACTGATATCTGAGCAGTGTCCTTTTGCCAGTGTATTATCTCTACATGGAATAAATTTCTCTCTCTTTTTTTTGAGACAGAATCTTGCTCTGTCACCCAGGCTGGAGTGCAGTGGCACAATCTCGGCTCACTGCAACCTCTGCCTCCCAGGTTCAAGGGATTCTTCTGCCTCAGCATCCCGAATAGCTGGGACTACAGGTGTGCGCCACCACGCCCAGCTAATTTTTTTTGTATTTTTAGTAGAGACGGGGTTTCACCATATTGGCCAGGCTGATCTCAAACTCCTGACCTCGTGCTCCACCCACCTCAGCCTCCCAAAGTGCTGGGATTACAGGCATGAGCCACCGCACCTGGCCAAATTTCTGTTTTATAAGACTGAGCTACTTAGGGCACAGATAACAATTTTGTATTTGTATTCCTGACAGGTCCTCACAGTGCTGTGCATACAACTGGTGCTTTATAAATATCTGTGAAAAAATACGTTTAATAATAATAGTGACAGAAAAATAGTACTTGACTATGTTATTTGAGTTAATTGAGGTCAACTCTTTTAAATATGTAGGTGATAAAGTAGCTCAATTCTCTAAGACGGCAGGAGTGGGAAGAACATCTAATCTGAAACTTTCACATCATTGAGCTAAGAACATCTTCCCATTCTCCTCTAAGAAGGTATCAAAACTCATCCCAATTTGCCCATTTTCCATTTCCCTACAACACCACAGGAAGTCCCTGGTTATCCAGACACTATCCTCCCAACGTGGCTCGCTCATGCCTCTTCAGCTCCCCTGGACACTCTTCCACGGTGTACTCTGAGCTCAGTGACTCCACAAGCTCCTTATTTCCTCAACTCTTCTTAAACATCTCTTTACCTCCCTGATTTAAATAAAACCTCGGCAATGTGCCAAGGATGCCCAAGCCTCTCAATTGGATGCCATCTCTATCTCTCATCCCCTGGTACTTCAGGGCCTGCACACCTGATTTCTGATCCTTTACTCCCTCTCCCTCCCGCGAGAGCCCCAGCTGTCTTGAAGCTTCTGTTTTAGGGAGGCATTAGCCTGCACCACCTCTGCTGAGATCTCAGTTGCTCCTCTCACCCACTGAGCTCTGGGCCCACATTTTCCCTCTCCACCTTACCAGTGCCTTCCTTCTCAGGGCCTGAGCTCAGAAAGACTCAGTAACTTGCCTAAGCTGTAACAACACTGGGCTGCCATTTCTCCTGCACCTTTCAACAGTGGAGCTAACAGGCCAGACATCCAAAGGTTTTAGTTTGGCTGATTATGTGACATTAGGCTAACTTTTCCTGAGAGTAAGACTTTAGTAATGAAGGAAGCAATGCCCTAGTTCACATTCTGGTCAAACTCCTATCTCACTGTGGTCTAAGACTTTGAATATCACTGTCTTGAAGGGCTCTATGGACATTTTTGATTCCCTTTACACAAAATATCCTGAGTGAAGCATGCCTAAGGATTCTGTGATAAATATTATATAAGCATGCAAAATTCTCACATGCTTCCTTTCTCTGTGGTCAGCCAATTCACTGCTCGTAACTTTGGAGACTTGAGCAAAATCACCTTAAACCCAACATAAACAACTGTAACAAGAAATAAATAAGAGGCTGGGTGGTGTGGTGGCTGACGTCTGTAATCCCAGCACTTTGGGAGGCTGAGGTGGGCAGATCACTTGAGGTCAGGAGTTTGAGACCAGCTGGCCAACGTGGTGAAACCCTGTCTCTATTAAAACCACAAAAATTAAATGGGTGTGGTGGCACGCACCTGTAATCACAGCTACCTGGGAGACTGAGGCAGGAGAATTGTTTGAATCTGGGAGGCAGAGTTTGCAGTGAGCAGGGATCATGCATGCCACTGCACTCCAGCCTGGGGACAGAACAGAATAAGACTCTGTCTCAAATTAAAAAAAAAAAAAAAAAAAGAAGTCCAAACTCTACCATGAATGACTTCCTAGATTTGAAGGAAAACTAAAAAAATCACTGATTAAAAAAAAAAAAAGTTTTATAGAAAAATTTCTTCTTAAAATTCACCCTGCTACAGGAAAAGGAGGAATCAAATAGGAGCTGTAGGAAATACACCACCAAACTCATGTGATTGGCACCCTGTCTGGACAACCCTGTCACTGACAGAATTTTTCAGAATGGAAATGTGGTGCCCTTGGTCATTTGTCCCATGAGTACCAGAAGTGAACTGACTTCCGGCTTTGTGTTAGTATCACATTAGAGTCCTGAAAAATGCATTGTGTCGCAATGTGTCTTTGGCAGTTGACATAGATGCCTGTGGTTTCAGATTGCTTAAATCAAATTTCTGGTATAGATTCCTCCCAGAAGTACATATTCTATATATACACACAGGCAATAGATAAAGTATTACTCCACGTCTATACCCATTGCTATGAAATCTAAAACTAATAAAAAATAAATATAACTTTATTCATTTAAGGTCTCAGATAGGAAATGTGTCTTTCCCATTTCCTCAATAATGGAGTTTCACAGATACTGTTGGTCCAGTGGACATATTCCACTAAACATGTGGACTTTCAACAGAGACATTTATTCAGTATCTGATATAGGCCAAGGACAAAGTAACCTGCAGTTAAAAAGTGAGAGATCTTAAAGTTTTCAGGAGAAAGATTAAAAGTAATATACTCTAGAAGATAATGTTCTGTACTGGAGTTCCCGAAATTCTCTCTCTCAGTTTCCCTGTGGTCCTAAATGCAGAGCCTGCCTTCAGCACTTCCATCTCCCAGGACTTAATATTGTGATAGGAAGAGAACTTAAAGATCACTGAGACTGGCTCCCTCGAGTTTGACAGATCAGAGAGAGGCTTGGCACAGTGACATGACTTTCCTGGGGCCACACAGCTAGAAGGTGACTGAGCTAGGATTCAGGTTCCCTCCCTCTCAGAAGAGCAACCCTTGGACTCTGAAATACAGGACCCTGATTGGTACTGAAGACAGAGAGGGTTTCCTGACATTAAAATGAAAACGGGCGTTTCATTTAGTTAATATCTTTTCTACTAGAAATACTTGAAACACTCATGTTTATCATCTGAAATGAGTTAAACATCTCATAATAAACAATTTCATTAGAAAACTACTGATAAATATAAAATATGAATGTTAAAAGCAGAATGTAAACATTAAATACTTCAAAAAATGCTTGAACATGATATAAAATAAAATTAACAAAAATGATTTTCCAAATATCTTGATGTTTTAGCAGCATAGTGAATCAGGTAAAATCACCCACCTTATAAAAACAAATTTGTGTGAAAGATAGAAACTATGTTTTAAAGTTTCACATACATTTTTATTAAGATACAAGTTGGTACTAAATTAAAAAATAAATGCAATTAAGACCACAGACATAAAACACACCAGAACAAGAAAAGGCTAAATATTCATAAATAATATTAAGGATGAAATAGAGCATGTAACAAGACTGAGCCACTCTGAAGCACTTCTCAGCAAAAATTCCCAATGTGCATTATCATCAATTAATTTCATATCCCTCTGAATGAGGTCAATAGCCACACTTATTTTACAGATGACACCTCAGTTAATTGACTTACTTGTGGCCATAGAGCAATCCACTACTTATCCTTTCCCAAGTACTATTTCCAATGAAATGAGGAAATAGGGAGGGAAAAGGGTGCCTAACTAGTGATGATTGCTATTATGGGCCAGAGAATGTGCTGAGAGACTTACAAGACTTATCATTTGGCATAGCAATCTGGAAGGGTATTATTACCTCCATTTTCCGACTAAGGAAAAAAAGAGGAGGATTGGATTAGCTAAATAACTCATATGAGATTATACAATTAGTAACAAGCAGAGTTTGAATTTTTTCCACTACAACATCCCTTGTCTTGGCCTTAGAAAAAACAAAGTGAAAGAGAGAGCGTATGAGTTCAGCTGTGCCTCTCTAGGGAGTCAGGAGTCTATTTCTATCAATTTAGTTCAATAAACTTTTACTATTCACCTACTAAAAGTGCCTCGGCATTTTTCTAGGGCCTAGAAAAAGAGAAGAGTAAAATAATCCCTGTCTTCAAGGACCTTATAACCTAAAGGGCAGAAAAACCAATGTACATATATCTTTCATGCCATTTACTTACATCTTTGCTCCATTCACAAAATATTTTAGGTACTGTAAATGACACAAAGAAAAACAGAAACTTTAATAATAACTGAAGTCAAGAGACATAAAATAGGAAGTTAAGACAAAGCGTTAAGTAGAAATGCAAGTATGCAGACTCTAGGGTCCACAGTGGTTATTAAACTTAAGTCATAATTTGATCTTAAGCTTGCTGGCAGGCAGGAGAAGCCAAAAAGAAAACACAATAATTTACAAAATTTTGGCTACTCATAAATAAGAACACAGGGATCCCTTCTGGGACATAAGATTCTTCATGACAGTTTGTTTTTAAAGGAACATATCAAATATTTTACACAAGGGATGTTGATAGGCACAATGATCAATGTCCTCAAAAATGTCTCCAGAGTCAGAAGTAAGTTTCCTAAAAATAGTTCTCATGACAGAGATCACATGACACAAAAGCTATCTTCAGCCAAGGCATTGTACAAGGAGTCCACAGCTCTTATCATAATGGCATTAAAATAAACACCTACAAGCATGCTCAAGAATGCTTTGGGTATGGAGTTGACAAATAGGTGTAATTTCCCCTAATCCACTGCTGAGCCTGGAATACATGAGACAACCAAAACTATTTTATGAACAAATAATAACACAAACATGTAAAAATAGATGAGTAATCGAACAAGAGGAAAAAAAAATGGTGAGGAAGAGAACACTTAAGAGGGGAGAAGAGAAAGAACCAGGATGAGGAAAAAGAAAAGTCCAGAGTGGATTTAGGAAAGAGTGATTTATCTTGGTTTTAGCTAAAGAGGAACAGCAGGCAACATGCCATAAAAAAAAGAAACTGGGCCAGGTGCAGTGGCTCACACCTGTAATCCCAGTACTTTGGGAGGCCGAGGTGGGCGGATCACCTGAGGTCAGGAGTTCAAGGCCAGCCTGACCAACATGGAGAAACCCCATTTCTACTAAAAATTCAAAATTAGCCAGGCGTGGTGGCGCATGCCTGTAATCCCAGCTACTTGGGAGGCTGAGGGAGGAAAATCACTTGAACCGGGAAGGCAGAGGTTGCAGTGAGCCGAGATTGCATCATTGCACTCCAGCAAAACTCCATTTCAAAAAAGAAAGAAAGAAGGAAGGAAAGAAAGAAAGAGAGAGGGGAAGGACAAAAGGAAGGAAGGAAGGAAGGAAGGAAGGAAGGAAGGAAGGAAAGAAAAAGAAAGAAAGAAAGAAAGAAAGAAAGAGACTGAATTATGGAGGGCTTTGAATATCTCACTAAGTAGTTTAGACAAGTTCTGGCACTAATAGGCCGGGCGCGGTGGCTCAGGCCTGTAATCCCAGCACTTTGGGAGGCCGAGATGGGCGGATCACGAGGTCAGGAGATCGAGACCATCCTGGCTAACACGGTGAAACCCCTGTCTCTACTAAAAAAATTCAAAAAACTAGCCAGGCGAGGTGGTGGGCACCTGCAGTCCCAGCTACTGGGGAGGCTGAGGCAGGAGAATGGCATGAACCCGGGAGGCGGAGCTTGCAGTGAGCCCAGATCGCGCCACAGCACTCCAGCCTGGGCGACAGAGCGAGACTCCGTCTCAAAAAAAAAAAAAAAAAAAAGTTCTGGCACTAATAAATATGACTTCCTTCTCTGTGCCTCCCCTTCCTCATTGTTAAATAGGGGAGTTTGGGCTACATGGCATTTTAGGTCTGCCCCAGCTCACACGCTCCACAGCCATGAGTCTATGATTTTACATTATAAATGTGAGTCCTGGGGAGCTGTTGAAGATCTTTGAGCATGGTAAGAAGTGATCAGGGCAAGTCTTTAGAGAGATTCATCTGGCTGGACTAAAACTGGAAGCAAGGAAGCCAGTTAGGGCATAGCACTAGAACTTGCCCTCACAGAGGCTGGTACAGAGCTGAGAGCGGGCTCCATCCCGTCCCTCATCCATCTTTCCTCTCCGGCCTCTTGCCCGTCAAAGGTCCACAGCTCAACAAGACTCTTGTGGGAGGTGCTGTCTCTAGCCACAGAAGCTGCAATCAGGTCTGTGACCCCAAAGGTCACAGAGGATGTCACCAAAACCAAATCCTTGGAGAATGACTATGAGGAAAACCAGGGAAACACAGAGAACAAGACAAAAATGAACTAATCAGAGGCAGGAGAGGGCCACGGACCATGGCCATGAAGACAACAGAAGGCAGCCTGCCCTGGGTGGTATCCTGAATGGGAAGTGAGAAAATGGAAGCCAGGACTGGAGAATGGAGGCCGAGCCTGTGGGAGACTGGAGAGGGGGCGGAGGGTGCAGGGGCAGACAGGTCCATCTAGAGACAGCACCATGGCTCCAGCACATGGGGTTTAGGGACCATTTTGAGGTTTGATAGTATTTGTAAGTTAAGAGGAATAGTTGAGGGTCAGAAATAAAATAGCTCAAAAAAAAAAAAAAAAAAAAAAAAAAGAAGAAGAAGAAGAAGAGAAGAGAAGGCGGCAGAGGAGAGAACTGCTGGGAGAGATTCCCAGGGACGGTGCAGAGAGGGCAGTGGGGTGGGGGTGGTGGGGATGCAGAAAAATTCTGAACAGAGAAGAGAGATTTTCAGTGAGCCAACTTCTGAGGGCCTCAGGCCCTCATAGCACTGGGTCACCGAAGGAACAAGTGGACCTTCAGAGATTTCCAAGGGGCCTAGACACACGAGCCATCCTAAGCCTCTCCATTTAGCCTTGCATTTATTTGGTGCAGTGATCAACTAGATAGACTGCTGCAAATCAACTTTACATTTCTGGGAGGGCACCAGGGACCTAGAGATGCCTCATGCAATATCCAATGCCAGTAAATGGCCCTTCCCTCACTAGACTAATGTTTAATACCCCAAATGACAGCAAGTGTCCGTAGGAGTGGAGGGAGAAAGGCTTAATTTAACCTGCGCGTTATAGCAGATAAAAGCAATGGAATTATTTGGAGTTAAATTCCCAAAACTTCTAGAAAAAAGCCAAGGGGGGAAAGCCCCAGAAATCTTTCAAGCTGTTAGACTAAAAAGAACACCACATTTCAAAATACACATACGGTACATCCTTCGCTTTGACATCCCCGAACAGCCAAAATTATATCTGTTCTACACACTGGCATGTGGTAGAATTGGATTGATTTGCCCTGACAGCTCTCCCCGCTGGAACAATACTTGTCAGTCAGTCCCGGCAATGTTTGTATTTTCAAGAATCATTATGCAGCGTGATTGTACAAAATCCTGGCAGGTGGGCCAGACAGTCTTATCTCTGACTCTGTGTCCCTGTGCCCTAAAGTTCTTCCTGCTCTCAAGGCTGGAAAGCCTCATGCTTTCTCCCTTGTACCTCCCACACTGTGCATAAACCTTCTTTATTTATTCTTTCTTTCTTTCTTTTTTTTTTTTTTTTTGAGACAGGGTCTCACTCTATCATACAGGCTGGAGTGCAGTGCAGTGGCATGATCACAGTTCACTGCAGCCTCCACCTTCTGGATTCAAGCAATCCTCCCACCTCAGTCTCGCAAGTAGCTGGGGCTACGGTGCATGCCACCATGCCAGCCATAGACCTCCACTGAGGTCTCTTTGCTGGTGTCTGTTTTATCCCTGGTATCCTTCACTCCTGTGCCCTCCCTACAAAAACTTTTCTTCCTTCAACAATTTAAACTAGTAGCTACTACAGTTTTTTGTTTGTTTGTGGTGTTTTTTTTTTTTTTTTTTTGAGACAGAGTCTCGCTTTGTCACCCAGGCTGGAGTGTAGTGGCACAATCTCGGCTCACTGTAACCTCCGCCTCCCAGGTTCAAGCAATTCTCCTGCCTCAACCTCCCGAGTAGCTGGGATTACAGGGATGTGCCACTAAGCTTGGCTAATTTTTTTGTATTTTTAGTAGAGTCGGGGTTTCACCATATTGGCCAGGCTGATCTCGAACTCCTGACCTTGTGATCCACCCACCTCAACCTCCCAAAGTCCTGGGATTACAGGAGTGAGCCACCGCGCCCGGCCCTGTTGTTGTTGTTTCTGAGATTGAGTCTCACTCACGCTGTCACCCAGGCTGGAGTGCAGTGGCGAGATCTCAGTTCACTGCAACCTCTGCCTCCCAGGCTCCACCTCCCGAGTAACTGGGATTTTTTTTAGGTGTGTGCCACCATGCCCAGCTAATTTTGTATTTTTAGTAGTGATGGGATTTCGCCATGTTGGCCAGGCTGGTCTCCAACTCCTGACCTCAAGTGATCTGCCCGCCTCGGCCTTCCAAAGTGCTGGGATTACAGGCATGAACCACCACACCGGGCTGCTACCATAGTTTTCTAATTGACTTCTTCAAGTAAGTTGGCTTTTCCCAATGAACTTCTGAAGGAATGTTCCCATTGTGGAAGAATCTTTTGTTTTTGGTGGGGATAAATTAAAAAATCACACCAGTGGTTATTCAGGGGCTTCCCTGACCTGTATCTTAATGAATTAACGTTTTATTTTTACATAAACACATGGAGTATCTTCTCTGTGCACATACTTTAACAAGCGCACAGGAATAGGTAAGAGAAATAGATCAATGACAATAACGCAATCAGAATGTGATAAACAGCCATAACAGGGACAAGCAAAGTGTTCTGCAGCTGGGCAACTCAGAAAGGCTCCGTGGAGTCATTGGGGCCAACTTTACAAAACCAGACTGGAGTTTTTAATGTGGAAAGCTCTGAACAGAGGAAGGAGCAAGTGCCCAACCTATTAAGAGGCTGGTGGGCATTTTGTGAGGTCCAGAACTCCACGCAAGCTTCCCAGACTGCTCTCCTCAGCTGTAGACTCTACCCCAATTCCACAGAAGGCAGAGGCTCAGCAGAACTCACAACCGCTGATACATGGCCAATGTCTGAAAGGCGGAGGGTCACAGGCAAGATTTTTGGAGGCATCCCAAATGGCTTCCACCTCTGGATGGTTTTCTGTTCGGTTAATATGCAAAGCAGAGTCCTGTGCTATTTCCTCTTTAATATGCTTATTTGAGAACTTTTGTTTTAAAAGGTAGTGTTAATATCTATTTTCCTGAAAGGATTTTGCGATACTTCCAAAATCTTTCAAACTAACCTACTTTCCCTGACTCCTTCATTTACCATTTAATCATCTAAGGGAAAAAGAACCGTGTTTGTTGCTGTGGAAGACTCAAGGATGAATAAGAGGAAGGGGAAGTCAGTGGCTGTTAATTGCACATTAGTTGTGTGCCGGGCATGTGTTAAGCATTGTGTATGCATTTTCTGATTCAAACATCTTGATGGGCCTCAGGAGAGACCTCACTGTCCCCATTTTGGGGATGTAGCAACTGGGTGTTGAAGACGTTAAGGAAGGTGCCCAAAGTCATGCAGCCGGAATATGGGCAAGGCATGCCAGAATTGCTTCAGAGCCCACACGGTCTCTCCCTATAGAACATGATTCTTTTGCGCAAAAGATGAAGAGTCTAACAGAGAGATGAGATAAGTATACAAATAAAGTTGCAAAAGGCAGAATGTAAAAACTGCCATAACACATGTAAAAAATACTGGGTTAAGGGTATTAGAAGAAACAAATCCTTTGAGCACTGGGTTTGGGGTTGGAAGACATGCCCTTTGAACTCTCTCTAGTAAGCTGAGCAGAACTTGAAGTGCTGGTTGGAAAGAATATTGTTGGACACAATGAATTGTGACATTTCCAGGATGGCAGGATGCCACTGACCCAAGCATACGCTGGGCTTTCAGTGAAAATATGTCCACATGAAAGAACAAAATCTGAAAACTACTTCGGTTGAATCAAATGAAATTTCCATTCATACAGGCCAAAAGCGAACCAATATTTGTTATTTCATCTAGATTAACTTAATTTATCACTAAGTCATATCTTCACACACAGAACCCCTGAATTTTAGGGAAAAAAAAAACATAGTTTTTTTTCGAGTTTTAAGAAAAATTTTAAGAAAAATATTAAAAAGTAATACATGCACATGGTAACAAACTAAGTAGTACCGAAGAGTTTAAGATGGAAAGAAATTGTTCTTTTCCACAGTCCTCTCTGTTGTTGTCCCCACTCTCCTGGGCAGCCAATTTGAACACATTTGATTTTTGGTTTTCTGGGTGTTATGTCCATAACTCTAATGAATATGCTTATACCTTCTGCTCCGGTTTTCTCACTTACTAATTCCCCACTACATAGAGGAGGATTTAGCTTGCACTATCTCTCATCTCCTCTCAAGAATTGGGAGTTGCATTATTCATTCTTCTATTAACTATCTGTCATCCTTCCAGCCATATCCTGACACTACTTTTCTGAATAGCTCTTATAAGAATATAAGAACAGTGCAGGCAGGAAAGACAAAGGCTGTATAAAATCAGTGGAATATTACTATAGCCTGTCTCCAGAAGTCAAATAACCCTTTCTCTGCAGCCACCACATGTATTTTCTTGTCCCTGGCCTCTTTACACTCTCCATATCAATGAGTTGCAAAATCTCTGGTGTGAGCTCATGTCAAGAAGCACTGGTGTTAAAAGTAGTTTATGAGCTGAGAGCAGATTTATAAAGTGAGAGTCACAGTGCTTGGGTTCCTCTCCTCTGTCTTGAGATAAGGACTTGTTTTGTATGCTTCTGTCAGCTGGAAGACTGCCACACTTTGCAGTCCATGCTACAAGCTCAGCTTCTGAGGACAGTAATAAGAACTGTACAACAAAGTCACATTTACCTAATCATACTGCTTCAGAAAAAAGAGAATTACTCCACCTATTGGGCCTTGGGGTCCTTTGGGGTCCTGGTGAAGATACTGCAGAGGGTCAGACTAATCTGGCTGCTGTTATGGCTCCCACGTTCTGTCATGAAGTCCCTTCTAGAAATTGCCTTCTCCTGGAAGACCTGCAGTGATGCTCTGATGCAGGGAACGACTTAATGCTGGGTGATCAAAAATTCTGTTCTTATATGTTAGTATGAACCATTTACATCTGGGATTGGCATGGTCTAAAGTATTAAAATGGCATCAAATATTCCAAGTAGATTAGATTGGAGAAATTCATTCAAGAATAAGCCAATGTTAAATTATACTGAAATGTATGCTGCAGTTGAAGAAGTAATCTGCTGATGACGTTGTCCCTGTGGGGATGGCTAAAAAGATTCCGATGCTTCCAACTGCACCTCCTTAGAAAGGTATTGAAGAAATCCCTTTAGATTGGTGAGGTGAGGGCATCAGCTGGCCTCTTACCCATAACGGTGAAGTGAAGGGCAACGTAAGTCCTAATGGATGAGATTTTTCAACAGATTTCTGGAAGGGAGATGGGCGTGGCTTCCATGTTAACGCATGAAACTTAGAAGAATCGTCAGCTCAGAACATGCTATAGTGGAGTCAGCGATAGAGGCAAGACTGCCCCGTTCGGTGGAAGCTAGAATAGCTCCAGCCTTGGGGCCAGCAGGCGCAACAGAGGGAAGGAGTGGGAAAGAGTTTAAGCACAAGGGAGGGACAACTGGATGAGTGGTGTGCACTGCCACCTCCAGTCTGGAAGAGTACCAGAGAGGCCGTTATTTATCCTCACACCAAAAAGAGACAGGCCACAGTCTCGCCCGCGTGGACAAGGCTCTGGGGAAAGCCTGACTGTCAGGAGGATAAAACCATCTGCAAAGAAAGTGAGGACCTAACATTGAACTCAGGTCCCTTCTCTGATCCAGGATTCCCCAACCTAATACTTCAGTCAACCAACAGTATTTGTAAAGAGAAAAAAGAAATGCCCCTTATATTTTGTCCCTCCACCATATGAATGTGAACGTAATTATAATGAAATGAACAGGAGGGAGATCCTTGCTAGCCAACATAAAGCCACCCTTGCTATACAAGAACCAAAGTAGGAAAAAGTGAAAACCACAGAGGAAAGCGTCGTAGAGGCAGGGGTCTGGTAGTGATGAAGTGGAGACTGAAAATGACCACAATTTTCAAGCAAGAAATAAGAGGCAGAATGGAAGCTTCAGTTCAATTGTGGCCATCAACTAACTACGTGACTTACAGAAATTAACTCAACTGTATTTGTTCCCTTTGGTTTCCTTTTTCTAGCTGCAAAGTGGGAATAAAAATACCTGAGCCTTACAACCTCATGGGGCACTGGAGAGAACAGAATGGTATTCGTAATAAAAAGCACTCTGAACAATGAAATGTACAATAAATGTTATATGGTGCAGCCACTGCTATTTAGCAATTTGGCTCTCAAGATTACACAATGGCTCACAGATATATTTTACTGGTTCAACTTAAGTTAAATATTATAGACAAACTACAATAATAATGGGGCCTTCTGTTCTTGCAGCATTTTAAGGCTCATAAAGTACTCTCACATGCAATTTTATTTGAGCATTAAAACAACTCTGTGAAATGGGCTGTGAAAATTTCTTGAGTTCCATTTTACAGCTAAGGGAACAGAGGCTTAAAGAGGTCAAGGGTCCATTCAACGCTACATGACTTGTCAGTTAAAGAGCCCTTAACTTGGCCTTTCAATTCCAAGTTCAGTGTTCTTCACACAAGAGGAGCATATTGGGCATTCTGGAGACTAAGAATCCAGAAAGTAAAAAGTTCATCCTGGAGAGGAAGCTTTCTAGATAAGACACTAATGTCACTGCAAGAAACTAGAGTAAAAATAGTGCCAAGCATTTGCCTACGAGAGTGATAGGAACTCAAAAAAGAAGCTGATGTGGATGGTAACTATTGGAAAGACTTCATAGATATGAAAGGGTCTAAGGTGAGATGTGAAAAATGTATTCATCTGAATGGGTGGAGGCAAAGTAGGCATCTTAAAAAAAGGGAAACAGCAAGGCACCGAGGCAAGGTGGAGGGACTAGGATTCCTCTGCTCAGTCAGGTGTGTGATGCAAGGTGGTGGCAGGTAAGTTTCAATGTATGTGCAGATAGGGGACCAGACCACAGAGAGCTTGAAGGTTTGACGAGGGGGGTCTAGATTTGATTATATAAGCAGATGGGAGCTACTGTAGGTTCCTTAATGAGGGAGTGGCATTATCTAAATAGCATATCATCTGGTAGCAATATGCATGGTGTTTTAAATAAAAGTGCCCAGAAGCAGAGAAACAAGCTAGAAGGTTGTTGCACTAATAAAAGCATTATCGTGAAGTTCTAGAGTACAGTGGTAGTGATGAAACTAAAAGGGAAGCTATACATTCTAACAGCCAAGTGATTTTATAATCAGAATGAAAGAATTATTCACTCGGCTACCATACGCAACATGACTCTCAGGAACATAAATAGCTTTCTCAATCATATTTTCCCTTAACCATGCTGCCAAATGAAGTGATCACAGAGTTGCCAAAGCAAAGAGTTCATTAAAAAACATATAAATTTGTCATAAAAGGTCCCTTATTTCATCCATTGGTCTTCTATCCCAGGCTTTTCAGAAGTAAAAAAGATTACACTCTGCATAAACACCATGTGGATCCCTTTCAGACCTCCCCAATGCAAATAACTATGGAGTCATGGTATGTGAATCCCTGCATCTAATGTCAGAAGGTGCGGTCATGGGTCATCTTTCTCTGGACCCATGTCAGGCAAGGACATGCAAGTGAAGACAGGTGCAGAAGCAGATGCAAAGAAGCCCCCATTGTGGAGGAAAGGAGAGGGCCACCGGAGGGGCAAAAGGGGTAGGAAGACATGAATGGGTATGACAGCAATGGATGGCCAGCCAGATCCTAATACCTGATTGCTTGGCCCTGCTGGAGTCTTGGTTCCTGATACTGCCTTTCCAGCACCTGTTATCTGAAGCCCTGCTCCAAAGTAAAAGGGTGAATGAATGAAAACTGTGCCTTTCTGTTGCTTGACAAGTGGGTTCATAGACGTGATTATATTTGAACATAGCTACAGCCTCCACTTTTGTAAGTGAATTGTAATAAAGACTTACTTCCCCTTTAAATTTCAATTGCAGTGCTGTGCTTTCCATTCTCTCTTGATTTCGGTGTGTGGGCACACCCAGACACCTCACAGGCTGCACTGACAGCTGCTTGCCAGTCAATGAAGTCACATTACTCTGTCATGAGGATGTGTGAAATAAGCTGCCTCCCAGGAGGTGGGCAGAGGCATTCAGGACGCAATCAATGCAAACAGGATTTTTTCCTCTCTGGCGCCCGACTGTTTTGTTGGCTCATTGAGCAGAGGAGTGAACAAGCTTCACTGGGTGCAGAACTGTATTTAGGAAAAGCCCTTTCTTTTTATTGTCATTATATGTGATAATAACTGCATGAGATTGTCACCCTTAGATTTACTCTGCTTGGACAAAGTAGGCTGACTGCTCTTGGAAAAATCCAAGAGAACTGACCTCTTTTTACCACAGAAATGTCAACAGCAATTATACAACCAGTACTCCCTAGGCAAGAACACTTGAGTCAGAGCTCCTCCAAGGGCTGTGAGGGCTGTGGACAAACTCGATCACTGTCATGATATCTTCAGCACCTCGAAGCATCTCCCTTAGAGCTGAACATTACAGTGCTCCATGCCATGCAGCTGCCATTGCAACCAAGAAGCTGCCCGGCCCAGTGCTCCATCTGCTGCACACGTGCTTATGGGCTGTCATCCCGCCAGAATGATCTCCATCCCAGACTCCAGAAACCCAGAAACGATCATCAAAACCAAGTACCTGAGAGCTTAATTGTATTATTTCACGGAAATTCAATACTCAGTTTAAAACACAACTTTGAAAGAGGAATACTTATTTTGGGTCAAATGCACTTACATAATGCATGATGGTGTACAAAAATGGTTTGTCTCACCTGACGCCATTGACTGCCAACAAGGACTTCTGTGCCTCCAAAGTCAAGCTTCTCTCCAAAACCAACCAAAGCCAAACAGCAGGCTTATTTGTTTAAATAAGAAATGTACGTTGAGAGGAAAGCTACAGGACACTGAGCTAGTAGGAGGCTGTGGAAGGCTAATTAACAGGACCAGGAGAAGGGAGTGTGACAGACTCTCACACACAAGTGAGCTGGCAGCCCTAACTAATTAGCAACAATTAATTTTATGGTAGGAGCAAGAACACGTGTATTATGTTCCATAAAAGCTTAATAGATGTCACCATAAATCACTCCCATCTCTCTCCTGAAATTCAACTTGTAAGCAGGCTAACTTGAAATCTTCAGGAATTAACAATATAGATCAGCTAAGCCTTGAATCTTAATATGCAAAGAAAGATTTTTTTTTTTCCTCTGCCACTTGGTCTTTGACTAATCTCAGCTGTCACAATCAAAGTCAGCAGCATCAGGCTCAGATGCACCCAGACCCTGAACCAATTCTCATTAAGGAAGGCAAGAAATGAGCAGCCTTAGGCCTGCTCCTAATGGGATCTGGAGTCCACTGTGCTGCTCTAGATCTGATGTCCTGTGTGCCTGGAATGAGCTTCCCGCCTGAGCTGGAAAACAGATGTCTTCTCACATGTCTCCACCTATTGATTGGTAGTGCCTGCATGGGACATTATGTTGAGAGGATTGAGGGCCTAGTGGGAAACAGTATCATGATCAACTAGTAATGTCTCCTGAGTACTAGGATGAAGAGTACTGATGTTCTTAACCACCCTGCCTATCCCTTTTTGTTGACTAATGTTTTCCTTCAGTTTCCTAAACAATATTTTAGTTTTCTTCTGAGTCAAGAACCCACTGTGACACACAGCCACATCCTTCTAGGCCCCTTCTTCAAATGGTTCCATTTTATTTCTCATCCTCCCAGTCTCATGGTGGGATGCTGCTTTTGGGAGGAAAGAGTGACTGTAGCTAGGACTCTTCTGCTTGCTAAACCACTTCTGTTGCTATGATCCAGTAAATACACTGGAGAGCCTTGGAACAGAGGTAGACTTGACCTACACTTTGTAACACTGCAGGTTGCTGACTCTGGACTGATAGATTTCAAATGCCAGATTTTAGCTAGGTGAGCTCCCCAGTTTGGACCCTACCAACCCTGAACCTCCTTTCCTTAAGTCTAAACTGTTCTATCAACCTTATTATCCCAAAGTCAAATGCCTCCTTCACAATCATCTCTTCCACATTGAGCAGGACACATCTCTAATGATTTGGGGAAAACATAATTTCAGTTAAGAAGACACATATATACCACATGTTCTTCCACACTTGAATAGTTTTATTAATTTTCCAGAAAGCTCAACATCTGGGGAACCATAGCGGTAAATTAAAATATAAGAGATATAACTTCTGCTTCTGGGAAGATGGAATAGATGTACTTTTCCCAATTTTTCCCACAAATACAACTAAAAGCCCTGGACAACTGTCTTAGTCCCTTTCTATTGATATAAAGAAATACCCGAGGCTGGGTAATTTATAAAGAATATATCATATAAAGAATATATCAGATAGAGGTTTATTTGGCTCACAGTTCTGAGGCTGTACAAGAAGCATGGTGTCAGCATCTGCTTCTGGTGAGGGCCTCAGGCTGCTTCCACTCATGGGAAAGGGAAAGGGAGCTGGCCTGTGTGGAGAACACATGGCTAGAAAAAGTGGAAGTGAGAGAGAGTGGAGGAGGCACCGGCCACTTGTCAACAACCAGCTCTCTCAAGAACTCAAAGTGTGAGAACTCATTCTCTCAAGAATAGCACCAAGCCATTCATGAGGGCTGCATCCCCACAGTCTAAACATCTCTCACCAGGATCCACCTCAACACTGGGCATCACATTTTAACAGGAGACTTGATGGGGCCAAACAAACCATAGAGTAACATACACTAAGCCAGGGGTCTCCAATCCCTGGGCTGTGGACTGGGACTGATCTATGGCCTGTTAGGAACTGGGCCGCACAGCAGGCGGTGAGCAGCAGATGAGTGAGCATCACCACCTGATTTTTGCCTCCTGTTAGATCGGAAGTGGCATTAGATTCTCATAGGAGCATGAACCCTATAGTGAACTGCGCATACGAGGGATCTAGATTATACACTCCTTATGAGACTCTAACTAATGCCCGATTATCCGAGGTAGAACAGTTTCATCCCAAAACCATCCCTCAGTCCCCATTCCCGGTGTGTGGAAAAATTGTCTTCCACAAAACAGGTCCCTGGTGCCAAACAGGTTGGGGACCACTGTGTTAAGCAAACATTAGAAGACTGAAAGGTGAAGAGAAGGCAGACTACCTGGAGACTTTGGAATGACATGGTGGTGAATACCCTGGATTTTCTTTTTGCTTCATATGTCCCCAAATTGGAGCTTAAGAAGCCAGAAACCTGAAAATGCCAATGGGCACAGAAAAAAATCCCTAGAAAAATTCTGACCTCTTTGTCCAAAGTACAGGAAAAGGGAAGACTATACAGAAAACTCTTAGACAATAATCGTTATACTCCAGCCAACCACCACAGGGACAAAACTACTCCTACCTGCATCCAACAGGAACAAGGAGATTGCCCTCTCAAGTGTCAACAGAGATTGAGTGGAAAATCTGGACTTCTACCTTCACCCTGCAATAATGTGTCAGAGTGTGTCAGAGTCCCCTTTTCCCTTGGTAGAATGATGTCAGAGGAAATCAGCTCAAACAGAAGGTTTAAATAACATAGAATCTCATAACAGAATACCCTGTATGTCCAGATTTCAATAAGAAAAAAATCAGTCATCTTACCATGAACCAGAAAGATATCAAACGGAAGTTTAAAAAGGACAATCAGTAATGCCAACACCAGGATGACAGTAATGTTTGAATTATATGACAGGGATTTTTAAAGCAGTCATCATGAAAATGCTTCAATGAGCAATTACAAATACAATTGAAGCAAATAAAAAATAGCAAGTGCCAGCAAAGAAATATAAAGTCTCTGCAAAAACAAACCAAAAGCCAGAGGATATAAAGAAAACCAAATGAAAATTTTAGAATTGGAAAATACAATAAGCAAAATTAAAAACTCAACGAAACAGCTCAACTACCAAATAAAGAGGGCAGATGAAAAGAATCAGTAAATTTGAAGACAGAACAACAAAAATTATTCAGTTTTTCAGAAGGAAAATGGACTGGAAAAACTAAAGAAACGGAGTCTCAGGAAACTACAACATCCTAACAAAAGCTCTTAGTATTTGTATCATCAGAGTCAAAGAAGAAAAAAGAAGGTATGGCAAAATAAATAAATAAAATTGAAAAATAGCAGCTGAAACTTCCCAAATCTGGCAAAAGACATAAATCTAAAGATTCAAGGGGTGAACTCCAAACAAGCTAAGCCTTCCAAAAAAATCCACACTATGAAGATTAGAGTCAAACTTCTCAAAACTAAAGACAAAGAAAAAATTTTGAAAGCAATACGAAGGAAATAACATCTTACCTATAAGGAAAAAACTATTTGAATAACAGCATATTTCTCATAAGAAACCACGGAGGTCACAGGAAAGTACCACACCTTAATCAGGTGATGGAAAAAAAAAAAACTAATTAGTACAG
This sequence comes from Chlorocebus sabaeus, assembly GCF_047675955.1. Classification (NCBI taxonomy): domain Eukaryota; kingdom Metazoa; phylum Chordata; class Mammalia; order Primates; family Cercopithecidae; genus Chlorocebus; species Chlorocebus sabaeus. Next base: position 12,812,522 of record NC_132915.1, read on the forward strand.
AATACTATATCCAGTGAAAATATCCTTCAGGAACAAAAAAGAATAAAAATATAGGTAAATGCATGCGACACATTTTCCTTTTCCTCTTGAGTTTTCTACATTATGCTCAATGGTTGAAGCAAAAATTATACATTTTCTGCTGTGATTTTAATGTATGTAGAAGAAATATATAACATAATTATATACTAATGTAAAAGGAAACTGAAGGGGAATAAAGGTGAGTAAGGTTTCCACACTTTATTTGAACTGGTAACATGTCAAAAACAGAATACTGTAATAAGTTATATATATATGTATGTATATATATAAAATGTGCCTACAGCAACCACTAAAAAGGGCATACAAAGAGATGCACTCCAAAACACTATAGGTAAATAAGAAAGGAATTCTAAAAAATGTTCAAGCTATCTGGAGAAAGGCAGGAAGAAGACAATAGAGAAACAAAAACAACCACCAAAGAGAACAAACAGAAAACAAAAAATAAAATAGCAGACTCAAGTCCTAACGTATCAATAATTGCATTAAATAGAATAATCTGAATGCACCAAATAAAAGATAGAAATTGATAAATGGACTAAGAAACATGACCTGACTATATGCTATCTACAAGAAACTCACTTCAAACATAAAAATAAGGCAAGCTAAAAATAGAAAGATGGAAGAAGATTTAGAAACATTAATCAAAGTAAAGCAGAAGTGGCTATATTAATATCAGATAGAGTAAACTGCATAGCAAAGACAATTATTAGAGACAGAGAGGGATGTGAAATAACGATAAAAGAATCAATTCATCAAAAAGACATAATAAACATAAATGTGAATGCACCAGCAAGAGGGCTGAAAAACATGTAAGGACAAACTGATATAACTGAAAGGAGAAATAGACAAATCCACAGTTATAGTTAGAGACATCAACATCTGCCTTTCAATAATTGATAAATCCATTAGACAGAAAAAATCAGCAAGAATATAGAAGAAATAAAACACCATTAACCAAAAGGATCTAATGGACATTTCTAGGATACTCTACTCAGAGCGCAGAATGCATATTTTTTTCAGACTTATTACGGAACGTATACAAAAATAGACCATATCCTGGACTAGAAACCAAATGACAACTAATTTAAATAAACTGAAATCATGTAGAGTGTGTCCCTTTACTACAATGAATTAAAATAAAAATAATAACAGAATGACAAGAAAGTCTTTGAACACTTGCAAATCAAGCAACACATTTTAAAATAATCCATGGATCAAATAGGAAATCTCAAGGGAAATAAGAAAAAAATTGCATTAAGCTAAATGAAAACAAAACATTAAAATTTAGGGGATACAGATAAAGCAGTGCTGAGAGAAAAATTATAGTACTGAATGCTTGCACTAGGAGGAGGAAAAAACTTCAAATGAATACTCTAAGTTCCTACCACAAGAAATTAGAAGGAGAGCAGTATAAGCCCAAAACAAGCAGAGAAAAGGAATTTTAAAAAACATAAGATCAGAAATCAATAAAATTGAAAACAAAAACAATAGAAGAAAACACTAAACCAAGAAATTTGTTGTTTGAAAAAAATAAATAACATTGACAAGCTTCTAGTAACACAAAGAAAATAAGAGAGAAGATGCAAATGACCAACATCAAGAATAAAACATTACAAACCCTACAGACATGGAGAAAATAACAAGGGAATACTTCAAACAACGTTACACATAAATTTGACATGTTTCATGGACAAAATAGGCCAATTCTTTGAAAAGCACAAATGACCACATATGAAATACCTAATTTGAATCGCTCTATTACTTTTAAGGAAATTGAATTTGTGGTTAATAACTCCCCAAGAGGAGATCTCCAATTCTAGATGGTTTCACTAGAAAATTCTACCAAACATTTAAAAATTTCATCCCAATTCCACACAGTCTCATCCAGGAAATAGAAGTGGAGAGAGTATTTATAAATTTATTTATAAAACTAGTATTATCTTGATATTAGAAAACACAGCAAAAAAATACTACAAACATCTTCATAAATATATATGCAGAAAACCTTAACAAAACACTAGCAAATAGAATTTAGCAATATATCAAAAGAATGATACATCATGACCAAGTGAGGTTCATTCCAGGAATGCAAGGCTAATTGAATATTCAAACATGTGTAGGATTTGCATACTCAAAACTACAATACTGATTAAAGAAATCAAATATCTAAATAAATAAGAAACATACTATGTTCATGGATTACACAACTCAGCACAGTAACGATGTCAATTCTCCCCAAACTGGCTTACAGGTTTACCACCATTCCTATCAAAATCCCAGTGAAATCTTTTGTAGATATTGCCAACATTATTCTGAAATGTATATGGAAATTCAAAACACATATAGAATTGTGAAAAACAATTTTGACAAAGAAGAAAATGGGAAGAATCATTCTACCTGATTTTAAAACTTATGCACTTGATTTTAAAGCTTACATAACTACAATAATTAAGACTGTGTGCTATTGGTGGAGAAATGAACATATAAATTAATACAATGGAAGAGAGAACCCAAATAGACTCAGACAGATATGCCCAGATGGTTTTTGACAAGCATGTAAAAGCAAGTTTGTAGTGGGTTTAATTATGGGCCCAAAAAAATATGGTTGCTGTGTCCTCAGATTGGGACCTTATTTGGAATAGGGTCTTTGCAGATGTAATTAAGATTAGGCTTTCCAAGATCAGATCACTCTGGATTAGGGTAGGCCTTAAATCCAATGACTAGCATCTTTATATGGGACAGGAAAGGAGAAGAGAGAGAGTGACAGGGACACAGACATGTGAAAAGGGAGACGAGATTGGAGTGACAAATCTATAAGCCAAGAAACACCAGGGATTACCAGCAGACATAAGGAGATGAGAGACAAGGGAAGGGAAGAGTTCTCCCCTACAGCCTTTTGGGGTAGTGTGGCCCTGATGATACTGGTTTCAGATTTCCAGCTTCCAGAGCTATGAGAGAATACATTTCTGTTGTTTTAAGCCACCAAGTTTGTGGTAATTTATTATAGCGGCCCTGTAACACTAATACAATAACTTTTCCAATAAATGGTGACTGAGCAATTGGATATCCATAGGCAAAAATCAAATTTCCTTAGCCTCACATTGTGTAAAAAAATTAAATAAAATATGAATCATGGCCTTAAATGTAAAACATAAAACTACTGAACTTCATAGAAAAAATAAATATAGAGATAACCTTCAGGATCTAAAACCAGGCACGGTATTCCTAGACTTGACAACCAAAAGCACAAAACCTAAAAGGAAAAATTAATAAATTGGACTTTCTCAAAATCAAAACCTTTGCTTTACACTTTTATCCTGTTAAAATGATGAAAAGACAAGCTACACACTGGGAGAAACTATTTCCAAGTCCTATAAATGACAAAGGACTACTATCTAGAATACATAAAGAACTCTCAAAACTGAATTGTTAAAAACAAACAGTCCAATTAGAAGACGAAGAAAAGGGATGAAGAGATGACATTTCACCATATATACAGATGGCAAGACAAACACACACATGAAAAAATGTTGCAAATAATTAGATGAGGGAAATACAGGGTGAAAGCACAATGAGATATCTTACATACCTATCAGAATGGCTAAAACAAAAAACAGTGACACCACCAAATGACAGTGAGGATGTGGAGAAACAGGATCACTCATACATTGATGGTGGAAATGTTAAAGGGTACAGTCATTCTGGAAAATGTTTTGGCAATGTCTTAAAAAAACAAAACTAAAACTAAACATGTAACTACCCTACTACCCAGTAATTGCACTCCTGAGCACTTATTCCAGAGGATTGGAAACTTATGTTCACACAATGTATGCAAATATTTATAGCACCTTTATCCATAATAGCCAAAACCAAAAAACAACCCAGATGTCCTTCAATAGGTGTATGGTTAAACAAACTGTGATACATTTATACTACGACTCAGAAATCAATAGAAACAAACTGCTGATACACACAACCACCTTGATAGATTTCCAGAAATTTGACTTGAGTGTAATTTTTAAAAATCCAAAAGTTTACATCTGGAATGACTCCATATATATAACATTATGATAAACTTAGAGAAATGGAGAACAGAATAGTGGGTTCCAGGGGTTTTGAATGGGGAGGAAAGTGGGTGTAGCTATAAAAGAACAGCATGAGGGATCCTTGTGGAAATGGAAATGATCTGTATTTTGACTGTACGAATGTCAATATCCTAGCTTTGTGACATTATACTATAGTTTTACAAGATATTACTATTGGGGGAAACTGGGTAAAGGGCACATGGGCTCTGTTTGTATTATTTCTTACAATACCATATGAATCTACAATTCCTTCAATGCAGAAGAGTAATTAAAAACTGTAAGAGGTGTGCCTTGTGCCATTGAGTAAGTTTTTTATATGGACAAAGGACATTACTTGCTTGTAAGGAACAGTTTGCCACTAAAAGCTACCATTCATTATTAACAGTTATGGATTTGGTCCCACCTGCATCATAAGTGAGCTCCTTGAGGGTCTGGTTCATGTATTATTTATCCATAAATCCCCCACCGTGCCTAGCAAGCACCCTGCTATGTAATAAGTGCTCAATTAATGTTTGTTGACTTAATGTTTTCATCAGCAATGCATTGAGTATGTGTATTGTGCACTGTTAACACATGGCTTGCTGCAAATGAGAGAAATATTAAAGAAATGTGTCATCAAGTAAATTAATGCCATCATTAAAAAAAGCAATTAGATCTCTTTGTTTTGTTTTATTTTTAACTAGTGTTCTGTTTATTGTTTTCGTTTTTTCTTTCTGTCTTTGTGTCTGATTACAAAAGTAATAGATATTCATTGTAGAAAAGTTTTCAAGACTAGAAAGGCATAAAGGACTTTTATTTACCTATTTTAATGACCAGACAAGTCACTTCTACTCTGACATGGTATGCTTCCAAGTGCTTGACCTCAGTTTTCTTTTTCATTGAGTCATTTGTTCATCAGATGCGTGTCAAGAATCTGCCAAAGGCAGTCATACAGACCCAGAGGTAAACGCCGTTTCCCACATTCTCCTACAAATGAAAGACTCCTTTGTTTGAAGGGTCCAGCTACAGGGAGCTCGTTTTTTGGTTTTGTTTTGTTTTATTTTGTTTTGGTAGCCAGTAGCAGAATAACTTCAGCTTTCTGTGCTCTGACATCACAAAAAGACACTTGCTCCGTGGTCAATGATAAAAACAGCTGAGTATTTCCCTGAGCAGTAAAGGTTTCTAGAGGATATCTGCAGGGGACATCTCCTGGTCCGAAACCACAACCAACAGAGAAGGCAAGAGGCAGCCAAAGGGTGTCGACTGGCATTTATGTAAGAATTTGAGAATTCAGAAGCTATTAACTTGGACAAGGCATTTGAACATATTCAAATGCATTCTAAAACAGAACAAAGCAAAAGGCAACATAGGGCAAGACTCTAAAGTCCAAAACCACCTTTATTTATATCGGATCTGTAAAACCAGGAAAAGCAAACAGTGTTACTCAAAAAAAAAAAAAAAGAAAGAAAAAGAAAAAGAAAAAAAGAAGAAGAAGAAGAAGAAGAAGAGTAGTAGTAGTAATTCTTCCAAAGAGGCAAAATGTTGCTTTACCAACAGACACATATTATTTTAATTCCAGGTATTTGTTGCTAGTGTAAACTTTATCCACCACCCTGAACAGAATTAAGAAAAGCTTTTGGGATTTTTGCCAGGTAGGCACAAAAATATCTGTGCTGTTTTTTGTTCCACATTTTGAAAAAGAAGTAGACAAACTCAGAGAGCACATTTCTGTTTGCTTATTGTTGCTGTTAGTAATAATAGGGAACCAAAGATTCTAGATTTTTACCAAAATGCCAAGTGAGAATCCATATGCAACACATTTTTCAGTTCATTTTCTGAAAATATTCCTTTGCGATGGAAATGGCTGTGCAACTTATTCAAATAAAACATCTTCTTCCCAGGTGAAGACCCTCTTACTGAACTCACCGTATTTCTTTGCCTTTCATATATCATGATCTAGTAGAAACTTGCATTAGAAGCAGTCCTGCCAGGTAAGGACAAAGCTATAGGAGTAAAGTTTACTTTTATCATCACTTAATATCAGTGGTCAGTGATTCTAAATACATCTTTTTGGTGTGGTTTGAAGTAGATTTCCATGTTTCCATCCCAGAAATACCGATTCCACATTTACTCCATAACTGCCGCAAGCGCCATGACCCTCACCGTAATTTACACAAATTTCCCCAACAGCATAGTAGATTTGAGTTACATAATTGGTTAAAGTTTTCTTTTTAAAAAAGGAATACTCCTTTTAAAATTACTTTAACAAAAGGCAAAGGTAAAAAGTGATTAAGGACGCACGTGGTGGGGAAAGGTTGTCTATTGATACACGCAACTTACAAAGGAATACTTAAAGAAGCAAAGCCATCCATCCACAGGCACAGCCAGCAAGGCACTTCCGACCAAAAACAACTCTAAGTGCCTTTACAGTCCTGCCAGTCCCAGAATCCCCTCAGTCTTCACGGACCTGGGAGTTATGGGACTGGACTCATTACCATCCACTATCCCTAGAGCTCTGAGAGACAGGGACAGGGGATGGGTCTGTTTTAATGGAAAACACACTAAAACTGGCAAGAGTCATCAACGTAGTGATTGGGCAGAAGAGAGAAGACCCAGTCAGCTGGAAGAACCAAATCAAGTGTTCTCAGTCACTCTCCATCTGTCCCTGCCAAACCGACTGCGTGGGGGCCTTTGCCATCAGACCTCCCAAACAGGTCAACCCATACCCTAGCGGTCAGCCGGACCCCACTGCTCTGCTGAAGCTGCTCTGCTGAAGCTGCTCTGCAAGGTCACTACTGGGCGCAGCCTGGCAAATACACTTTTTTTTCTCTCAGATGCCACCTTTTCTGACCTCTCTGTCATTGGATCCCATCACCTGCCCCTCAGAGCTGCTCTTGTCCTTCCACTTCGGTGACACTAGTTTCTTCCTCTTTTTCCTCATCTTCTTGCTGCTCCTGAATTCTAGGCATTCCCAAGTCTGGAATTCTAGAATTGCTGTTTTCTCTTATTTTTTCTTTTTACACATTCCCTCACACTACAACTATACATTTTCTCAAGAGCCAAATCTCCCTTCCATAGGAATCTCTCTCAATTCACAGCTCCAGCCCCACAGCTCTCCTGAGCTCGGTTCCCATTTCCAGCTTCCTTTGGAATGTCTCTTTTGCTTCGTGCATGCAAACGGTTGGAAATCGAATTCATCTTCTGCTGCCCCAAGCCTGAGCTTCCACTCGTGTTCTTCATGCCTCTTCTCTCACCACTCACTCATGTACCCAGATTAAAACAAAAACAATTTGTATTTCTCCTTTGGCCTCATATTATACATCCAATCAGCAGCCAAATGCTATTGGTTCCACATTTATCGTTTCCCCTCTGTCTATCTTCATTCATTCCAATCACTGCCATCACCCTGACAAGACCCTTCCTCTTTTCAGATCTATATTAATTTAAGTCTGCGTATAGAATCCACCTACCTGGCACTCCCAGATTAATTACGCCAAAGTACCACACGCAGCAATGTCATTCCCTGGTTTTGATTGTAATCCAAATTAAGAAGGACTTTTACACAGCAATCTGGTATACATTTGCCAGTACACACATAAAATTTCATGTTTTCTCTCCAGAGGGTCATGTACTTTTAAAATTCAATTTCATTTGATTTTAATTTCTAAAAAAATATTGACTGCTTGTGACCCATGAATGAGCCTAAAAAGCACTGGTTTGTAAGACAGCTTGGAAGAAACTTGTTTTACCCTGTCTCATCTCCTGGGACTGTCCTTCCCTCTATCCTTCAGGTGAAGCAGAAAATTTCAGCCTTCTTTAATTATGCTTAGTGCTTTAAAAACCCTGCTTTTGTGTCCACATCATTTCCTTGCACATGCCTGGTTTCTATCAGTCACACACACACACACACACACACACACCCCGCACACACACCCTCTAAAACCCCACCATGGAGTAGGTTTGGGGTAACAGTGTCACCTTGAAGGTTCTTTGCTCTGTTCAACATTTCTACTACCTTTTTCTTCCCCTTCAGATAGACCTTTTGTCCCCATATCCTTCTCTATTTGCCACTCGTGTTTCACCTTCCAGAATAAAGATAACTATACCTAGAACATTCTTTCTTGTGAATGTGGAAATGACTGCAGGCCACCATGTGCCTTCTTCTCTCATCTGATGCTTACATAGTCATATCAGCACCATTCCACTGTTCATTTTTCTTTTCTCCTTTTGTTAAAGGAAAAAAACTTCAATGATCTTCAAGAGTTGACAAACGTGTAAGGCAAGAAAAATATTAGTATAAAGGAGAAGAAAAGCTGGAGGTTTAAAAACTAAAATGGAGATGTTTTCTGTTCTATCTAAATACCTGGATTATAACAGCATTGCTTCCCAGTATTTTTCATTTCAAAGCCAGAGATTGGACTTTGAGTAAAACAGACTTAACATGAGCTATCTTCATACTCTAACCACCATTTATAAGATTGTTATGATAGGGGTAATGCGAGTTTCAAAAAACAGACTTTATAGTCAATAAGCATATGTAATATGACAGAAATATCTCCCATACACCTTCACAGAATATTCTGTTGTTTGAAGTGATATCACTAAGTTTTTATTTTCTACATCAGAGGAGAAACAGAGCTTGAATAAAAACATTCACAGAAATTTGAGATTCCCTTTTTAACTATTAGCTTCCATTTTCTCAACTACATTTTTAAAAACACAGTTGTTATAAGAAGATAAAATATTATGTTGGTGGATGATGGTAGAGAAATCCATCCAAAGGGGAGGGAGGAAGAGGAGATAAAGCAAAGAACGGGAAGAAACCATAAATTAAAAGGCATGCTTGAAGAATAAATGGTTGCCTTGCTGTGAACTTGCCTTATTAAAATTCAAAGGTATTTATAAAGATTAAAAATTAAGGTTGGCTGGAGTTATACAGCTAGGCAAGTTCTCTGCAAATTCCATTAATAATTAAACCTTTTACAGCATTGTATGTGATTCCTAGAGGAACGCATTAAAGACACGGTGTGTCCTCTGCCCAAGGTTAGGCAAGAAGCCAATTTACTAATGAGAATTAAAATTCATGAATTCTTAGTTCGGAACACCATGTGCCTAGCATACAGGGTAGGAAAAAATAATCTATAATAACTTCGGATTTAAAAGGAGAGGCCAAAGAAGAAGGTGTTCGGAAGCAGGGACATTTCCATATTGAAGCTGTTTTGTAGCATCCATGAGCTTTTTTCTCACTTCTTTGGCATTGTAGATACTGTCCATTTAGTTTCACTAGTTTTGAACAGCCCAAAACAGGCCATCAGTAATGCTGGATGCACCTGCTTAGTAAAATACTCAAGGGAGGGATTTCTACAGGTTCACTGATGAAGCATTTCCCTGTTCCAGTAAAAGAGTTTCCTAGGCCAGGTGAATGTCTTTTCTATAATCTGAGAGAGAGAGAGAGAAGGAAGGAAGGAAGGAAGGAAGGAAGGAAGGAAGGAAGGAAGGAAGGAAGGAAGGAAGGAAGGAAGGAAGGAAGGAAGGAAGGGAGGGAGGGAGGGAGGGAGGGAGGGAGGGAGGGAAAACGAAAAGAAGAAAGAAAGGAGAAAAGAAAAGAAGAGAGACAAGAAAGAACAAATGGACATGAGAAGAAAGAAGGAAAGATATCCCTGCCTTCTAAGAACACACTACCTCTCCTACCTGGCCTCCTTTCCTATCGAAAAGAACATGATGCATTGAGATTAAGACTTTGTCCAATTTAAGAAAGAGCTAATAAGTATTTTAGTTCTGAGCTGACCATAACATGGAGATTGGGAAAGATGGAACATGATGAGATTGTGAGAAATGGCTAGCTATAGAGTATCTCCAAATGGCCAGCTCTAAACTAATTCTCTACTCCTTTCCTATGGCTTGCATCCTCAAGATCACCTCATGGTCATAACATCAACCCGGCAGCAAAAGCTGCCTTCCAGAAAAGCTTTACCCAGATACTTGTGTTGACATTTCCTTGACCACAACTGTATCACACCTATAGCTGCAAGAGAGCCAACAGTGCCGTCCAGCATCAACAGACCTTTCTGCAGTGATGGAAATGTTCCATCTGCACTGTGTTATTTTATAGCCACTTGAAACAAGAAAATAAAATGTTAAGCTTATTGAATTTTAAATAATTTAAATTAAAATAGTTACATGTACAGATTTTCAAATGAGCAGTACAATAAAAATCAAAAACTCCTTTCATTTTCAAACTACATGGTAACTGTAATGAGACAGGCTGGGGTGGAGAAAGGAATGAACAATCATTGAGATAATTTGTAAGCATGTGAAACTGTGTGAATGACTTGACAATTATTGTTGCATTTAGACCTCATGGAAGCTACAGCAGGCTTCACTGTGCCCATTTTACAGATGATATAACTAAGGCTCAGTTTAAGTAACTTGGCTAAAATCATGGAGTTCATAGTAGTGGAAATGAGTTTTGAACCAGGGCTCTCTGCCAGCAGAGCTTAGGGTGTCCCTGTTATCACATAGAAAGCCTCAGAGATGTAGGAAAGAAGGGCCAGAATTCCTACACAAGACACCCAAAGATGGAGGGGAGAGAGTTAGCCTGAGTGACTTACCCCTCTTTGTAGTACTAGTCCTGTGGATTCATTTGCCTGCTCCCCTTTCCTTCATGGTAACTTAAAGATTTATTTACACGTTTATGTATGTATTTATTTAATTGCAAACTAGTGTATACTCATTATTTACAAAAACTAAGATTTCTCCCAAAAGTACCAAAAGCAGAGAACAAAAAAAAAGCATCCCTAATCCTGCACCTGATTCTAAAGCTTTTCACCTCCCCTCTCCTTCTCCTGAAGTATTGTGAAAAAAATACAGATGCACACTCACTCACCCTAATTCTCACATTCCTACAGCATGCATGGGGACTCTTGGAGGCTTTCAAAGAAGAACACACAAGAAAAGTCTTCTGCCTTCCCATAGTAGGAAAAAGACAGAGATCCCTAAAGTGAAAAACACCAATAGTATTGATGGAAGTCTTTTTTTTTTTTTAATTTTTATTTATTTATTTATTTTCAGACAGAATCTCATTCTGTTGCCCAGGCTGGAATGCAGTGGCATGATCTCAGGTCCCTGCAGCCTCTGACTCCTAGGTTCAAACAATTCTCCTGCCTCAACCTCCTGAGTAGCTGGAATTACAGGCACACACCACCATGCCTGGTTAATTTTTTCGTATTTTTAGTAGAGACAGGATTTTACCATGTTGGCCAGGCTGGTCTTGAACTGGCCTCAAGTGATCCACCCACCTCAGCCTCCCAAAGTGCTGGGATTACAGGTGTCAGCCACCGTGCCCAGCCTGATGACAGTCTTCAGATTCAACTACTACTGAAGCAATATTACTAAAATGACATGCATTTACACTTCAATGTAAGGTGACTCTAGTGAGTTTTGGGGCATTCTATACAGTGGGAATTATGGTCTAGACATACATGGAGAAGAAGCCAGGGGAGGGAAGGGGCAATCTAGCCCTGGACTGGACTGAGATTGGCTCAGTCTCAGCACCACCATCACTGCATTTTAGGAGGTGCAGTCTTTTGGAAAAAGAGGGTTATGAGGAGACAGATGAAAAATCAATATGCTCTTCACAATAACTTGAGGTTTCTTGTATAAGTATTATACGTAATGCATTTGCTCTTATTTTATTGGACTTAAAGCACTGTTTACATTTTAAAAATTATGGCCAGGCGCAGTGGCTAACACCTGTAATCCCAGCACTTTGGGAGGCCAAGGTAGGCAGATCATGAGGTCAGGAGATCAAGACCATCCTGGCTAACACAGTGAAACCCCATCTCTACTAAAAATACAAAAAAAAAAAAAAAAAAAAAAAAAAAGCTAGTTTTGGTGGCAGGCACCTATAATCCCAGATAATCAGGAGGCTGAGGCAAGAGAATCACTTGAACCCGGGAGGTGGAGGTTGCAGTGAGCCAAGATCATGCCACTGCACTCCACTCTGGGTGACAGGGCGAAACTCCATTTCAAAAAATAAAATAAAATAAAATAAAATAAAATAAAATAAAATAAAATAAAATAAAATAAAATAAAATAAAATAAAATAAAATAAAATAAAAATTATAATAGAGCTATAGTAATTTATATTTATCGCCTCATTTTGAGGGTTCTTATCTGTGAGTTATCTGCTGGGGAAAAAACATTAATCGAAGATGTAACCTGTAATTACCCATTTTCTTTTAGAAAATGCCATTCTATTTACAATATTCTACTTCGTAGTTTTATTTCTAGGTCGAAGCGGGAGCTGACTGTATGCCGTTGATTAGCACAACTGGCTCCTTACCTCCTGCCACTCTTTCGTCTTTTGATCAATATGTGGCTTCTTGATACTTGCAAAGAAAAAAAAAGTTTCTGTACTCAAATTGATAGATGAGTTTAGCTGTTGAAAACTTTTTAATTTGAAGACTTGGGGGAGAGGAATTTTAAATGAACCGATACAATGAGGCCTTTGTGTTTTAATCTTATCCAGACTGTCCCTGTTATCTGAGAAGCGCTCAGAAGGCTTCCTCTCCTACTGGAGAAGGTGGTTTTCGTGATCCAATCACTGAAAAAAGTAAGCAATGTACAGTTAGACTCACTAGTGCACATATTTTTACAAGGCATGCCTCTGAAATGCAGCCTGTTTTTGTCCCTTTAGAAATGGTGTGGCTGTCACGACCTCTGAGAGATAAGGATGCTGTACCAAGAACAGGGAACCACAGAAGCCAGCCCCTTCTATGTGCCCACAGTGTTCTCGGGACTTTTCATGGGGTTCCTGGACTTAAGAATGAAAACTTGAAGAATATCCTTTCTTCACTAGCCTCAACCCTGTGAATGCACATGGAATCCTTCGCACACCCTGAACCTCAGGAAGCTTAGGAGCTAGGTTAAGGGTAGAAACAGAGTCAATGAGCAGAAACAAGTAGCCTGGTGTCTGGTCTCACCTCTGCTCTTTATTACCTGTGAGACCCTGGACAAGTCACTCCATGAATAGTTATCTTTTAAGTGAAGAGATACAATTACAGGACCTCTAACACCCGAACCAACACTCATTTTCCGAATGTGATCATGGCTATAGGGAAGTGCACACTTCCTTTCCTGACACTAATGAAATTGGTCTGATTTCCAGCAAGAGAATCAATGCATTTGGTGTCATGTCTCATGGGAAGGATAGACCTATGCCCTGTTCCTTTTGCTTGAGATGCCCCAAAAGTAAGTTGTTCCTGTAACATGACCTGCTTCCTTTACACCACGCTAACAGATATTGTTCAGTTGCATCTTTTTCGGTTTTCTAAAGGACCCTAAGACTTAGGTAAGGCAGGAATTTTCTTTGCACAGACCAAGGGACAAAGAATTTGAGAAGCTGGGTGTCCACCCCATAGGGAACTGGAATCCTGTAGTATCCTGGTCTTTGGGTTCTGTGGGGAGTCCACTCTGCTCCACTGCTCTGTTCACATCCAGACACGCTTTCATTCTGCACTCTTGTCTCTGTCCTGACTCTAAATCTCTTTTCCCTTTTTCTTCCTGTCTCTCTCCTTCCCTCTATCACCCCAATATGAACAACAGGAACAGGAAACACAATTTTCATCTAAACAATGTAGAATCGTAGGACGTGCTATTTTCTAAGCTCAGCTGGTTCCAATTCCTGACCTATATTTAAATATGTTACTCAAACTGTGGGTTTTGGCCTTTACTGATATAGTTGCAGAGGAATGGGAACACCAGACCGGGAAGTAGGTCATGGCTGGTGGGAGGGCAGGTGCCCTCCTGACTTTCCAGAGAAAGAGAAAAAAAGTAAAGGATACGAATTAGTGGTGTAACAGAACTGTTAAAAATTCTACTGAGATTGGAGGTACAAATATAAAACCCATTGCTACCATGCCTGGGGTCCTCTGGGCACCCTTTCAGATATTTTAAACACACTCTATGTTTTGTCCTGAAACACACATTCAACTTTTGATTGGGTGTGGTTTCTAATTAGAAAAGATAATTTTGTTTTTAATTTCAAAGTCATTCAAATTTTCTGAAGCGAATTAATACTCCAGTTTGTCTTTAAATAAACACATATTTCATGTTTCCCAATATGACTAAGGAGATATTCATGCTGACATCCTTCTAAAAGGAGCTGTATGTTAGGCTGGAGAATTATCAGTCCCCTCAGCTTCCATGTTTCAGTGCTCAGATCACTCAAGGAAAAGCACATTTGTGTTATACTAGACTTTGTTGTCACTGAAGACAAACCTGTTAGTAAAGCAAGTCTTTACTCAGAAATAAACTAAAAATGCCTGTAATCCCAGCACTTTGGGAGGATGAAGTGGGTGAATCACCTGAGGTCAGGAGTTGGAGACCAGCCTGACAAACACGCTGAAACCCCTCTCTACTAAAAATACAAAACTAGCCAGGCTTGGTGGTGCATGCCTGTAATCCCAGCTACTTGGTTGGCTGAGGCAGGAGAATCGCTTGAACCCAGGAGGCAGGGATCACAGTGAGCCAAGATTGCACCATTGCACTCCAGCCTGGGCAACAGAGAGAGACTGTCTAAGGAAAAGAAGGAAGGAAGGAAGGAAGGAAGGAAGGAAGGAAGGAAGGAAGGAAGGAAGGAAGGAAGGAAGGAAGGAAGGAAGGAAGGAAAGAAGGAAGGAAGGAAGGAAAGAAGGAAGGAAGGAAGGAAGGGAGGGAGGGAACTGAAAACACTAGATAACCGTCTTTATTCAACAGTGTTTTAAGCCACTGCGTAATTCTTCAAGTCTGAGTATGTACATAGTAAGAACAAGGTCTGCTTGTTCAAACAGAAAGATCTACTTCACCTAAGTGCATTGTAGCCAGCCGCAGACAGACAGGACATCACAGTATCACTTGGAAAACCACTAATAGCTAGTAAACTGGAGTTGACTTCTGAAAAAGTGATGGCACCATGGAAAGACTGTCCTGACAGAGAAGCAGAGACTCTGCAAGCCCAGAAGTCAGATGTTGCTAGGCTGCTCCTGTGTGGTTATAATGAATCTCTTTAGCTACAATCATTTCCCAAAAAGACAGAGGTGAATCTGTCTTATAAAGATGATTTTCAAAGTCAACTACAGATATTATAGAAAAAAAAAAACAGTGGCAGATAAGACCTTTCATCTTTTGCTTATCCCACGGGCTTTTCTGCCTCCAGATTTCCTTGCACATCAAGGGGGTTCTGTGCAAATCAGTGGGTCTGGCCCTCTGCCCACTCTGGGCTAAGCTGTGGTTGTCATGGCTACGGAGACAAGAATGACCCTTGGTTTTACAGAGCCCTGGGTCCCTTCCTCATAGGTCTTTTCAGTGGGCATTTCTTTCGTCTTCCTCAGAACCCCATGTGGCGGGTGCAACAAGGAGTTCACCAATGCTCCAGCCAAAGTGAGTAACGAGGGACACATGCACGACCAAGCAGAGCAGCCTGAAGCAGTGGTTTGTGAGAGCGTGAAGGAAGGGCTCGTTTCCACACTCTGCACTTCTGGGTCCTAAGGCACTAATCACACCTGGCTCAGGCATCATTCTCAGCCTTATGCTACTTTTGTCCAGGGACAGAACAAGAGGTGCCAGCACTCAAGGGAATCCTGCGCCACAACACAGGGGACCATGATGACTGCTGAAATAGGCGGCACGGGTCCAAACTATGGCATAAAAGTGTCATAGCAACACTGCAGGGGGGACCCCTGGGGGAAGTAGGGCATGGTGATTAAGAACAGGGGCTCAAGGCCAGGTGCAGTGACTCATGCCTATAATCCCAACACTTTGGGAGGCCGAGGCAGGCAGATCACAAGGTCAGGAGATCGAGACCATCCTGGCCAACATGTTGAAACTCCGTCTCTACTAAAAATACAAAAATTAGCTGGGTATGGTGGTGTGTGCCTGTAATCCCAGCTACTCGGGAGGCTGAGACAGGAGAATCACTTGAACCAGGGAGTTGGACGTTGCAGTGAGCCACTGCACTCTACCCCAGCAACAGAGCGAGACTCCGTCTCAGGAAAAAAAAAAAAAAAAAAAAAGGGGCCCAGAAGGGTCCTCCAAAGATCCAGCTTAGCCCCTCCATTTGCCAGCTGTCTAGCCATGGGGAGCCACAACAATCCCCAGGCTTTGGTTGTCTCATATGTCGAATGGGGTCATGACAAGAATAACAAGAACACCTCTCTCAGAGTGGGGCTGTGATTCCAGGAGAGGTCAGACAAACAATTCTAGGAAGGGAAGGTGGTCTGCCTCCCCAGAGTATGCCTACTCCTCTGACTCCTAACTCTCAGCTACTGCCACAGCTTCCCCATTTACTGTCATTGGTCCTAGTCTCCATCCTCATCCTCACCATTCCTCTTATCAGGAGCCACTCCTAGGGAGAGGCAGAAGAACAAGCATTTTGTGGATATGTCCTGACAGGGCTTTAGAATATCTCACTATTAAAGTTTAATCCCTCCTAAGGCATATGGTAGGAGGTCATTTATGTATAAGTACAGTCGTAAAACATAGGGCAAAAAACATTTTGTTAAAATTTTGATTTATTTTTAAAAAGCAGGTCCTTCCAATGTACTTACACTCTGCCAGTTCCATTTCAGAGGTGTCTAAAGTAGTGAGATAGCCCAGAATCCTCCAGGACACTAAATCACTTTAGAGACACACCACTGAGGCCTAACATCATGAAATGACTTCTTTCTTTCCAATCTATGGGTTTCACAAGTGATTAGAACTGGGTTACAGCCTTAGCGAGGAAAAAATGTGCTTCCAATTCCCCTCACTGTATGTGCCGGCCATCCCCTTGCTCCTGAGCCCCAGCTCTGGGCTGGGCGGTGTTTCAGGCATCAAGGATACAGCAGCAGGCAAAGAAGACCAACGTCTCTATCCTCATGGAGCTGCCATTCTTGCACAGTGCCTGGCACACAAGGCGTACGCCACAAATCGCTGCTCAATGAATGCACGCATGCTTGTTCATTCTAAAGATGAAATCATCCTGCTATATTTACAGTAGCCATATAATTTCTCTGAAACATGGAGCCACGTGCATTAACCAAAGTTGCCTTGTTCAGGAAAACACACAAACAGACACACCTAGGTTCATTTCCCAGATAACTCATCTAAAACAGAACAACAACAAAAACGTATGAGAGAGTGGGAGAAAAGAGAGGGTGAGAGGCTTACTCAAAAGTGGGGTGGCCAAAGATCCTAGAAACATGTTATTTATTTATCAATTAACATAGGCCTCTGCAAGTGGACAACATGAATGAATGTCCCATCGCACCCTTTAAAAATGTTATCAAATGAGTTAAAAGTCTCGGAGCACCATTTATTTGCCCTGCGTTGCTAGGTAGTAACTCCCTAAACCCCCTCCATGCAGCAAGCAAGCCCCTTCTACTACCAAATTCCACTGCACAAGTGAAGTGGGAGAAGGCAGGAAATCCTGCGAAGGCAAGCCTCACAGCTTTGCACTCCCTCAACACTCTATCGATTTGCTCACACTCCCCGAAGAGCTGAGACATTTTATCATCGTGGCCATAATTGAATGCCATCAGGGGTTCAACAGGACTTTCCTCTTTAACATTTAAAAAGATAGTAAGAACTGGTTTAAAAGCCATAAAACCTTTACCAAGAAGCCAAAGGAGCCCCACAGCCAGGCCCTGCTTTTCTGGTCTCCCTTCTTAATTGTGGTTATGGGTGCCTTGGTTATGGGCTCCAGAGAAATGGGGAGAGAATTCCCTGTCTCTCCTCTAGGATTTGATTATCTGGCTGCCAGGATGAAGTACAGGAGAAGAGAAGAGCTGCTTAGGGAGAATCATTTAAGAGAAAAGCAGTTTACAAAGACTTTTATGAAAGGCTGCTGCTGTGAACCAGCTAATGGATCAAAAGTGCCAGGGACTTCTAAACCTACTGATTTCTAAAATCACATCTAAGCAGCATCTCCAGACTCAGAAAGTAGAAATCTCTGTACTCACATAATTGCTTAAAAGTTAGGCCTGGAAAGTTGCAAAGTATGTCTTTACTTTAAAAGACATTTCTTAAAAGACACTTTAGAAAAGAGTACGAAGTCCACGAGCCTCCCGTGCTTTTGTTTCTCTCATTGTCAATATCCTGCTGTCTCCCCACCCTTCACTTCCTTCTCTTTGTTCTGAATATGGTAAGCTGTGTAGGTTACTGTCTCAGGTTGCCCTGTTATCTAAGGGTTATATTTTTTTCCATTATTGCTTAGATAAGCTTGAATCATAAACCCGTATGTTTTCTTGTGAGTTTGTTCCAGCTGAGCCAAGTGGCATCTGTCTTATCTTCTCTGATGCCTGTCCAATTTCCCCCTGTCTAAATTAAGCTTTGTCTGTAGCTAATTAGAGGAAAAGGCTTATGAATTGTGTCCCTGGTCCTGTATGGTGTTTTGAAGTCATCCTACACAATATTAGAAATGATTGATAGTTATCTGTTGTTTAGAGATACATACGGCAATTTATTAATCTGATGTCTGTCATCACTCAGATATATTTGCAAGTTAGTCTTCACAGTAAGATTTTTGTAGGCAAAACTATTGCTTGGATAATAATTTTACATGACTACAATATTTCCAGGCTGTAAAACTCAAAGAAGCTCCTTGCTCTTAGCCAACCTTGAGCAGCATGAAGTTTAGATAGAATATTTAGGTGGAGGTTGTGGGGTATGGTGGGGGAATCTTCCTGTTATTTGCTGAGTAGTATCTGATGGGTCCATGCCACAAAATGAGACAAAACAAAAAGTTGGGATGGTTGAACTGCAAGAAGCCAAAGGTGTGGCTCAACTTTGCCTTAGCTCAGCAGCCAATGTCCCAATAACACACAAAGCTAAATAAAATAATCCGTTAGAGGAGATAATTGCTGCTAGTCTGCCTATACAAACTGTGTCCCGTTAAACTACACGTGCGAGCTGCAAAAGAGAACCGGCTCACAACTGGAATACATCCAAGACTATGGGGCTGCAGCTTCTTAATGTGGGTGTGCAATGAGGACTATTCAACTCCCGCCTCGCAACACCAAAACACCTCCAAGTGTGGGGTCTCACCAGTGCATGCAATTGCCAGGCACCTGTTAGACTTTTCATTTAGCTGAATAACACTGAGAGGCCCAGACTTGGGAACATACTCAGTGCACAGTCCTCCCCGCCGGATTGAACAGCATGATGATATCTCCTTGCAACACTCGGTTTGACAGGCCTCATGGGGCACATTCCGTCTGTGTTGCCCTCTCTTTGTCCCTGAATGTACTGTTTCTATCTTGGAAAGTAGGGTGACCTGTTTCTTGTTGTCAGAAGAACTCCGTAGGTTTGGAAAAGCCTCTTAAAGATAACTTCAGCTCCCACAGGTGGCTTCTTTTACTACACTGAAGGCAGAATGAGCAGTGTCTGTCTAGTTGGCCAAGAAGCTTTATCCCTAGCAATACACACCATTCTCCCCTCTGGGTCGCATTGCATGCCTTGAAGCAAACAATTTCCTCCTTTGTCTCATGGAACAATCAGAGTAAAATCAATGATACAGAGTCCGATTCACAGACACAAAGGCAGACCTCGTAATAAACACACAGCGTCTGGGGCTCGCGGGTGTCTGCATGGGTGTGCCGACTCTTCCTATCTCTGTCACACGCTGCCCTGCACGTCCACATCTACACTGTCAATGAGAAGCTGCTGCAGGCTTTTGGGGACACTGAAATAAGAGCATGGGGTCAAGTGCTCCAAAATTTCTGGGTAGTCAGAACTGACTTCTGGGACGATTCTTGTTCCTGCGAGGCAAGGAGAGGAGCAGAGGGTCTCAGGATAGCTGCCTCTGGATCCAGCACAAAGAACAGAAGTGAACTTACATGATTTCAGATTTTTAAAATGTATTAAAGAAACCCAGTTCTCACACAGAGTATACACTTCATGATGCCATTTATTTGAAGCTCTAGAACAGGCAAAATGAATCTATGGTTTAAAATAGTCAGAACAGTGATTGCCTCTGGTGGAGGTTGAGTGGAAGAAATTGACTGGAAAGACATAGGAGAGACCTTTGTGGGGTTAGTAATGTTCTGGATCTCAACAGGGGTTATGGTTACACAAGAACATGTATTCACCAAAGTCACAGAATAGTACATGTAAGGCTAGTGTATTTCATTGCATGCAACTTTTATAACCAGAGACAGAGAGAAGGAAAGAAGGAAAAAAGGAATGGAGGGAGGGAGGGACGGAGGGAGGAAGGGAGGGAGGGAGGGAGGGAGGAAGGGAGGGAGGGAGGGAGGGAGGGAAGGAGGAAGGAAGGAAGGAAGGAAGGAAGGAAGGAAGGAAGGAAGGAAGGAAGGAAGGAAGGAAGGAAGGAAGGAAGGAAAGAAGGGAGAAAGAAAAGAAGAAAGTACAGTAATTTTTTTTTTTGAGATGGAGTTTTGCTCTTGTTGTCCAGGCTAGAGTGCAGTAGCACGACCTCTGCTCACTGAAACCTCCACCTCCTGGGTTCAAGCAATTCTCTTGCCTCAACCTCCTGAGTAGCTGGGATTACAGGTGCCTGCCACCATGCCC
Source organism: Chlorocebus sabaeus (assembly GCF_047675955.1). NCBI lineage: Eukaryota > Metazoa > Chordata > Mammalia > Primates > Cercopithecidae > Chlorocebus > Chlorocebus sabaeus. The sequence continues at coordinate 12,833,170 of NC_132915.1, forward strand.
AGCTAATTTTTGTATTTTTAGTAGAGATGGAGTTTCATCATGTTGGCCAGACTGCTCTTGAACTCCTGACCTCAGATGATCCACCTGCCTTGGCCTCCCAAAGTGGATTACAGGTGTAAGCCACCATGCCCGGCCTAGGACAGTAAATATTGAACTGCAGTTTGTACTTGAAGTGTCCTGTTGTCTTCAGCTTATTCTGAAATGCCTCTAGAAACTGATGGACTGATGATGCACTGACAGGGAAATCTTAATTGTAGAATCCAAGTGGGTAGATGGGTGCCCACTGAATAATTCTTCTGTATGTTTGAAACTTTTGTTAATAAAATATGAAGAGTGGGAAGAAGATATTCAATACTACTCTTTAGAAGTCAGGTTTCAGAGTTGGCAATGTTAGTTTTGGGGACGTGCCACACGGAATCTCTCACACAGAAGGTTTAAGATGTGAGAGACAGAGCTAAGGCAATCAGGGCAGTGCATATTTTCTGTACTTTGCCTATGTGGAACCTACTGCTTGGGGCCTCTCTCTGGGCCCTACAGGACTGTAATATACAATCACGTGCAGCAGCAGAGCTCAGATAACTTAAGCAAGAAAAATGTCCTTTGGATAATTTGCAGACTTTGGCCTGAAACAAGGGCAGATACATTTAGATATATGATTTGTTTTCCGGCTGCTGTGCTATTTCAAAGTATCCTTGTTACTGACTGTAGTGAAAAATTCCTCCACCCTCAGGGAAATAAATCAGACTGGGTTACTAATACCCTGCAGCTCTCCTAGCCTATATCCATCTTGATATCATACGGGCTTAAGTTCACCTCTTTAAAAAAAAAAAAACAGTTTTAGTGTGACACATGCTAGTAGAGATTTTATTAAGCAGAATATATTAGCTGAGCCAAGCAAATTAAGTGACACCCCTGGACATCTCAATAAAACAGGGTCTTTCCCATACTTCTCTAGGTTCTAATTTACAACTTAATTCTATGGGTAAAGGATGAAAACATAGACATGAACATCAATAAAAATCACTTGTATTTAGCTTTGGGATTCAGTCATATATGCACACTAAGTGAGATTAACACGTGGACTAACCATCTGTATTCTACTCTCGTCCCAGATCCGCCCTACTGGGTCCCAAGACCTAACCTTTCAGCTGAGAAAAGAAGAAAATCCCAGCACTTATTTCCCTACTGGCATGTCCACAGTAGCGTGCCAAGGTAAGCAAAACCATGAATGCATATTGCCACAGCTTCCACAAGAGTTCATTTTACTTGACTATTTGGGAGAATATATTTTTATAACACATATAACAGATGTATTCCGGAAGAGTGTGAAAATTCCCATGTTGTAGTGGACTATCGCTTTGATGGCCTCCAATGCATCGTGTCTTCCTGTTTTCATGCTCTCGTATAATCTCTTCACTTGAATCTGGGCTATTTTAACCAAAAGAACGCAGAGAAGGTGAGACAGCGCTCATTCTAGAACTTAAGCTTTCAGAAGGCCTGGCATTTTTTTAAAAAAAGAAAGCTTGACCATCTTGAGTCCTCCATGATGTGAAGAAGCACAAACATCCATGTGGACTGGGGCCCTTGGCTGACAATTCCAGCCGAATTCCCAGCCAGCAATCACCAACTACCAGCGATAGGCAAGAGACCATTTTGGACTTTCCTATCAAACTGACACCACACGGTGGAGTCAACAGCTAGGTTGACACACGAGACTACGGGAAAAGTAAATTGTTCTTATTTTAAGCCACTAAAGCTGGGGTGGTTTGTCACACAGAGTTAGATCACAAAGTATATGTTTAAAATAAAATCAGAGATATCAAAGATGTATTACAATTGAAGAAAGCACTTTAGGGTTATATTCTCAGACTTCTGTCTGCCAGTCAGTACTTCAATGAGGATGACTGAGAAGCATTTCCTTATAATTCACAAGAAGATAATCTCCCAGATTCAGGTGTATTTCTTTGTTGTTATATGATCTAGGGGAGCCTTGTATCCTAAGTCATTGTTCGATTACCAGAGATAAGCGTATTTCAATCATGGCATTCATCCCAAGGCGATTGCTAATGGGATCCTTTGAAGATATTATGGAAGTAGGAAGATGGAAATTTCATTTATATCTCGCTATCTCCTCTAGATCCCTTACTTACTTTTCTTTCAAATTACTGCTTCTGTAACTAGGAGATTTCATTCAAGTGGTCACCTATAAACCTAGAGGATGAGAAAAGATCAAGAAAGTCCAATCTACATGTTCCCTATCTGGGACAAGCAACCTAAAGCTAAGGCTAAGAAATAAATCCTTACCCCAGTAGTTCATCAAATGGTCCCTTCATAAAAAAGATTCTGAGTACCCCCTGCAGGTTAAATCTCTAAATGTAATAGAATCAATTTGCCCCCATCTGGCTCTGAGCCTGTCACATGAGGACGGTAAGGGTCATAGCCATTAGCACTGATCAGTCACACCCATGGACCTGCTGTCACCCGTCACCACCATGTTTTATTGAAGGCCTTAACAAGAGGTCCTGAGTTATTAGTGACCTAGTGTGACGTAAGGTGAGGGAGGGGGAAGCAAAGGGGAGGAGAGCAGGACTGATGGCTACTGACTACAACATGCCAGGCATCATGCTAGATGTATGTGTATTGGAAATCCCTGAAGATGCAAAAGAACCGGAGAAGTTGGGCATTTTTATCCTCTTATCCTCATTTTACTCATGTAAGCAAAGTGCTAAGTGCAGCAGCTGGCTCTTAATAAGGCCCCCATACAGCAGTCATTTTTATCTTTATAATGCTGCTACTACCATTTTTCAGAATGGAAGCTGAGGCTGATTGAGGTTATGTGACTTGCCCAGGGCCACATAGGAGTAGAAGCTGTGAGGCTAGGATTAAAACTCAAGTCTGAAGCAACTGTCTCGATACTGGTAATAATGAGGGTGTTGTCAGGACAATTTTTTCTGAAAACTAAATCCTGGTGAAGACTGAAAAAGTTATACCTTTAGAATATGCCACCAATGATACGTCATGTCCACATTTAAAATACAAAAATATTGGCTGGGCACAATGGCTCATGCTGGTAATCCTAGCACTTTGGGAGGCTGAGGTTGGTGGATCACTTGAGCCCAGGAGTTTGAGATCAGCCTGGCCAACATGGTGAAACCTTATCTCTACCAAAAATACAAAAATTAGCTGGGTGCGGTGGTGCACACCTGTAATCCCATCTACTCAGGAGGCTGAGGCATGAGAATCACTTGAACCCAGGATGTAGAGGTTGCAGAGAGCTGAGATTTCACCATTGCAGTCCAGCCTGGGCAACAGAGTGAGACTCTGTTCAAAAATAAATGAATAAATAAAAAATAAAATACAAAAGTGTTTTTGAGTCTTACTGAAAAGTATCAAAGTTATTTTGGAATTACAGAAAGATTTTTAAAAGTGTTTTTAAAGAGCCACTTTAAAACAATTGCTGTCATTAATAAATAATGGGGAAAGTTCGCCAACGGGGCAATTAGCCAAAAATGAAGGCTGGGCTTCCCAGAGACTTAAACTGAAGCAGGTTTTGTGACTTCTGATTTGTCCTGATCATGGACTCAACACTTTTGCTGTTATGGGTTGAAGCAGACCTCTGGGGTCAGGTGAACTTCATAATATGTTGAGTACTCTAAGGACTGGGTCCAAACTCTTAGGGATTTTCATAGGATTGGTGCCCAGTGCCTGGTTACAAAAAAGTAAAGACAGAAGTCCCCGGGGTGGCTTTGAGGCCAGGGAACCTGGGTTTGAGTCTCCTGTCTGCCACTTTTTTTTTTTTAATTTATTTTTTTGAGATGGAGTCCTGCTCTGTTGCCAGCCTGGAGTGCAGTGGTACTATCTTGGCTCACTGCAACCTCAGCCTCCCAGGTTCAAGCGATTCTCCTGCCTCAGCCTCCAGAGTAGCTGGGACTACAGGTGCCTGCCACCATGCCCGGCTAATTTTTTTTGTATTTTTAGTAGAAACGGGGTTTCACCATGTTGGCCAGGATGGTCTCAGTCTCTTGACCTCATGATCCGCCCACCATGACCTCCCAAAGTGTTCTCTGCCACTTTCTACCTAAGCTGTGAGTCTGTTACTTAAACTCTTCAAGCATCCCTTTACTCGTCCATAAGAAATTGCCTGAAGGTGGAGTTTAGCTGAGATAACGTATGTAGAAACACTTAGCAGATGGCAAGTCTTAAAAAAAGTTTTCTTTCTCCTTCCCTTTCCAGAACTGGTTAAGTTTTCTCAGTGCTCATCTCTAACATCTGAACCTAAGAACCACATTTTTATTCTGTTTTCTTTGTCCTGGCTGGCTTTTTCTTGCATTATTAACTATGTGGAAAAAAAATATGAGGCTGGATTTGTTTTGTTTTCTCTTCCACTCTGTAGTTTATCCAGATGTTACGTACCTTTTAAAAAAATGGGTTTTGTCATCCCTTGTAACATTTATCTGAATTTTAATCAAATAGGACAGAAAGCAAGATCATGTGTCCCTTTTGTCCCCACAACATCAAGAAAATAATCTGCAACCTCAACTAACACTAACAAATAATCTTTCCTTTAAGGAAAAAAAAATGTGGACCCAGCCCTTCTGTAGTTTCCCAGTTTAAGAGATTTTTTCACAGGGGTCCAACCAGAAAGCTGAAATCTATGTAACAAAGTCAAGCAGAGAATAGATGCCGCTGGTCCTGCTGGAGATGGCTATCTGCTGTCCCTGGAGGCAGTGACTATTGGGTGATAGTCACAAAAGGAAACGGCATCTTGGGCCACCCTCTGGACTTGATCACTGGGGTATTTGGTCTTGCTGCATGAAGAATCCTTACTACAGCTTATTATAGTCAAGCAATGATATCAAATCATTTCCTTCTAGAAACTCACATCATTTGTCTCCAAGGCCTTTAAAGGTGTCATAAGTGATATTAGAGTATATTTTTAAAATTTCTTTGACAGCAGGAAATCTTCCCCTCCAGGGGGTACTTAATTACTTGCTGGTCACTTGGAGGTGAGCAGGTCTTAAGGTCTTAGGCTAGGTCCATGCCACAGGGGAGGACACAAGCTGATGGAAGATAACCATAAGTTAACCCCCCAAAAATTCCTTGGCCCTGAAAACTGACCTAGAGAAAGTGCCTGACTTAAGGCGATGAGAAGAAAAGGAGCAACACATTCAGACTAGGTTACAAAATACCAGTTTGGGCCTTTGCGAGAACCCCTTACATTTCCTGAAATATTACAAATTATCTTGAAATAAAATGCACGAAGAACTGCCACAAATCATTGATTTTTTTTTTTTTTTTGGATGAACCACATACTTTCCGCCCAAGCAAAACTTATTCTTGGGAACGGAGTCCAAGCCCACGCTGAATCTTATCTTTTGTTCAAACCCCACACTTGTTTTACCCTCAGTGCGTTTAGGCAGAAACTGATAGCTAATGCTTTTCATTAAGCCAGTCAAGAAAAACTGCTTACCAGGTTTTACTCCTTCATCAGCCTGACTAATTACACCCATTCACTGTTCCTTTCATACAGAGATTTCAAATTCCAACTCTCAAAGACACACACCACCCAAGAGACATCTGCTTCCTGACTTGCTCTGTCTCCTTTTACATTACCCAGTGAAAAGTATTTGGTGGCCTAGAAAACACAAGCTAAGCAAAATCTAGAAGCAAGAACTGATTTTAAGCTGACGAGGGGTCAGCTCAAGGAGAAAGTGTTGACATATAGGTAACAGGAGATGGTGGGATAAAAAGACAAAAAAGAATCTTCTCATGCAATATATTCAAGGAACGGCATTAGGCGAACAGACTCCAGTGGCAGGCCTCAGATACCACTGTGCAGCGACAGAACAGAAAAAGAGAATGTGCCTGTGTCACTAAGACAAAGACTGATCTGAAACAGTTGGAGGCCCCAGGTTAGAGCAGGGGCTTCAGGGAATGGCAGTGGCCCTGAGCTTTGGTGATAATTAAGGCTGAACTTGAACACCCAAGCCTAGGCAGTGCAGGGGTGGCGGCAATTACATTTCTCCAAACCATCAAATGTTGGGCATTGAGGAGGCGAGGTGACCAACAGCTCCAAAAGCTTTGGAAGCTTCTTCCCATTGGATCATGGTCCAAACTAAAATGTTGCCTTCCAGGAAAAAATATAGGAAGACAACATCAACCTCATGAAGAGTTATAACCAATACTTCCTCTTTGGGTGAATTTGTGTGGCACTGCTTTACCTGAGTCTACAACAAATTCTTCACAGTGGTCTCATTGGTCACATGTATTTATACTGGTCGCACATTTCATATACCTATGAAAGTATATAGTCTTGACCTAGAGAGTTAGCTAATTAGCTACAGGTGTTCTGTATTCTCTAAAGTTCTCTTCTTTCAGGTCTTTTTTTTTTTTTTTTTAAGACCATGTCTCGCTTTGTCGCCCAGGCTAGAGTGCAGTGGCACTATCTCAGCTCACTGCAACCCCTGCCTCGCAGGTTCAAGCAATTCTCCTGCCTCAGCCTCCTGAGTAGCTGGGATTACAGGCAGCTGCCACCAAACTAGGCTAATTTTTGTATTTTTAGTAGAGAGGGGGTTTCACCATGTTGGTCAGGCTGGTCTCGAATTCCTGACCTCGACCTCATAATCCTCCTGCCTCAGCCTCCCAAAGTGCTGGAACTACAGGCGTGAGCCACCATGCCCGACCAGCTAATTCTTTTGTTGGTGAAAACATGATGGTAACAAAGCATAGAATTCTTCAAGATGGCAGTAGGAAAACCATTTTGAATGCTGGGTTTCAGTAAGTCTCTTAGGAAATAGCCCTTCCTTACTTTCTTTTATTTCAAAGTTGCCCAAACTAACTCTGTTTATTGTTTCAGTCTGAGGGTTTTCCATGTGTCTGACATGATACTTCTTGGGATTATTAAAAGAAAAAAAATAAGATAATTTCTATTCTGCTACACATTCATTTTATGTGCTCAATTTATTACCATACAAAGAACACCAGATGCAGTTCCCATTTAAATGGTGTCTTTAATATAAAGACCCGCTGAAATCATGTTGGTATGACAGCCATTCTTCAAAAAACCACGTAATAGCTGAAGACTATGTTTCAGGGGCTTGGTCTTGTGATTTAGCACATGATTCTTTCAGTGGTTGGTCATTTGAATCTTATTTTCAAGGGATCATCAGAAAATAGGCCTCTGGTCTTTCAAGTTTCTGATTAGTGAAGCCATGCTAAATAACTTCTGATTTACTTAAATCACAGATTGCAGAACTGAGTAGCCTGGAGGGACCTCAACGATCATCTCTACCCTAGAAAGTTATAAAGTATTAATTAGACCTGGAGACATATTTCAGACTGGCCAATGCCCTACTTCTTTCTACAGCCCTAGGCTAACTAAGGAGCAAAGAGACTGAGTTTTCCATCAGTTCCCTTGCCTCCTGACTATATCCAGTACATATTTCACATGTTCTACTGTTAGTTTAGTGGCCTTGTTATTATGTTTAATACGGCAAAAAGACACATTGATTCTCAGAAATGCAAATAATAGTATGGTTGCAAAAAACTCTGGTTGCACTGATACATATTAAATAAAGAAAATATTTAAAATCACTGTTACAGGCACACACACAGTATAATTAGTGTTCAGTGTCTGTGATAAATAGTGCCTGACAAACTGTTCAAGCATCATAAGCACTATGAGAAGACAACAGTTTTATTAAACACTGAAAATTGTATTTTTTCCCAGTGGTTGTATTGCAAGATAATGAACTCTACAAGCGGCGGCAGAGATGCAAATTCAATTTTGCACAAGGCTCACAAACGTCATGATATATTATGCCAGTGGAGACACAGCCTTCGTCTAGACAAAATGCAAAAATGTCCTCATGTTCAGTAAATGCGTATAATTAGGAAAATATGAAGAACAGCTAATCGTCAATATTGCATGCATGTCTGTATCTCCCATCTTCTTTTCTTCAAAAAGTCTAGTTGAAAGTTGAAGGTCACTATTCTAGGTTGCAAATGTCAGTTTTTCAACTTTCAAAAAAAATATTGATATTTGTAAAATTAGAAGGTGCCCTAATCAGGCCTCCAAATTTTCTAACTCTTCTTTAAACTTTTGCTTTCCACTGAGTTGTATGCAAGGGTTTTAATTTATAAGAGCAAGTTTTATTTTACAAATAAGCAGACACTGTCTGAGGACCAAAATTGAAGCAGCTCTGATAGTTTTATTAATTTATTTGATTTACTTCTGGTTTCTCTTACCCAATCTTATTTATGTCAAAGTAAGTTGAAGCAGAATTCATTATGTAGTGAAATGCAATTTGAACACTTTTCATTGAAACACGGTGATTCAATCATTTCTCTCCATCTGTCCCATTATCTCTTCTTACATTATTTTGTACAGATCAAATCACATAAAATGAAATTCCAAAAGAAACTTAAGAATTTGTAAGGAGGAATAAAATCATCTCCCAATAATTCCTTATACTAAGTACTAAGTTATACAACTAACATTCTGATAGTTTGACATGATTATAGCATATTTTCTCTGAGAAAAGTCAACTAGGTTAGTGCACTTGAATTTTGAGAAAACTTTTGATGCAACTCCAGTTTCTAATCATTTTGATACCAAATTATTAGAAGGATTGAGCCTAATCTCAACTGGGCATTTCTGCATTTTGCTGATCATATAGATTAAAACATTTGCCAATCCTTTTCAAATAGTTAAGCTTAGGAGTTTTGGCATTTTAGCAACTTTATGAAGTGTTTGTGAAAATATGAATCAGTAGATTCTTCTCATCTGCTATTTGGTGACCTGTGTCAGGCGTATCATTGGTGCACAGAGAATCCTTAACTCATGAATGGATCAAGTTCCATACTGATGATGCAGAAACAAGAACCACGGCCTCATGGAGACATTGTACTTGTTATTAGAATGACAAGACTATCCTTTAAATGCCTTTTCAACGCCTGTGCTACTATACCCTCAAAGCCACAACACCTGTGCCCTAAACCCCCATGAGTGAAATAGTTCCATGTTTAAAAACCTAAAAGAATTGTACAGCAACCAAGAAGGGTAACCAGGTATCAGCAAAGCCAAGAAGGCTAGGAAAAACTTACCAGCAACCAAGGTACAAGCCTATCCTCAGGGAGCTTGCCACCTCACCTCACCTCACCTCACCCAGCTTCATGGTCCTTCTGGATGAGAACCTTCCACAAAGGGTCTAACCTGGAACAGTGATCCCCAAACTCTTACATTTATCCTAATCATCTGGGGACTTTTTAACAATGCAGATTAATTGACCTCACCTTTAGCCACTCAGATTTGATACATACCAGTTTGGATGCAGGGATTTGATTCTTAGGAAGTATTTCTAGTAGGCCAGGTGTGGTGGCTCACGCCTGTAATCCCAACACTTTGGGAGGCCGAGGCAGGCAGATCACCTGAGGTTAGGAGTTCAAGACCAGCCTGGCCAACATGGTGAAACCCCGTCTCTACTAAAAACACACAAATAATTAATAATTAGCCGGGTGTGGTGGTGCCAGCCCGTAGTCCCAGCTACTCAGAAGGCTGAGGCAGGAGAATTGCTTGAACCCAGGAGGCAGAGGTTGCAGTGAGCCGAGATCGCGCCATTGCACTCCAGCCTGGGTAACAAGAGTGAAAACTCCGACTCGGAAAAATAAATAAATAAAAGAAAGTATTTCTAGTTATTATAATGCAGTCATGCACACACTAGAACAAGAGACGTCACAGTGAAAAACACAGGTCCAAGAGCTTTTGCTTGCTGACAACTGCCAATAGCCAAGTGGCTTGCTACCGGACATGGGGTTAAGGATAAATAGATACAGATCTCCTCCAACAGTGGTGTCCTCCAGCTTTCTTGCATATTTGAGAAAAACTAAGCTGAGCAAAGCCACAAATAAAAGAATGCCTGGTAACTTGCTACCATCACCTTCCAAATCACGTTGGCCTTTGGCAGTGGCCAAGGGGTGGCTCTCCATCAAAGATGAAGGACTTGAGACTCTGGTCTGACCTTTACCATTTAGAATCATGCTCTCCCTTGTCATCAATTTTGAATCTAAACAGTGTTTTATAGTATGGGAAGAAATTTCAGGATGTAAATGACGGGGAAAATGAGAAAGTTGCAGATACCCATCTCATCAGTTAAACTGGCTGCATTTCCAATGTAAACTGCCTCAAATCCATTGTGGGTCAATGTGTGTGTGTGTGTGTGTGTGTGTGTGTGTGTGTGTGTTGGTGGGAGTGTGAAAGAAACCTGGCTTGATGGCCAGACAGAGAGATGGGCACTAATTCAGTGTGTGCATTAAAAACCAATGCTAGGGTTTGGGTATCTGGGTTAAACTCCTAGCTCTCCTGCCTAGTAGTTGTATGTTCTTGGGCAAATTGCCTAATTTCTCTGTGCCTTACTGTTTTCCTTCTGTGTGATTAAAGTAACAAGGGTACCCACCATAGGACTATTGTGTAAATTCAATGAAAGAAATATGTATATTTCCATTAAAACTTCAACATTAGGCCTTGTGAGAAATTATTCTCCCATAATACAAAACATAAAGCTTTGGCATACCTGAAACCCAAGTTACAAAACCAGACAGGAGAATTCTCAAAACATAAATTACTTAGGAGGTAGGATAGAAAGAGCAGGAGAAAAAGCTTCAGACCCAACACTGAACAGACATGGCAATGGGGATAGCTAACACGCAATTCAAAAGGAAAGGTAGCCAAACTTCTGCTCCTACCAGAATCACAGGCAAATACTAGAGACGCCTGAAGCTCAATGAAGTGAGATGTATTTTCTTCCCAAAGCTACAGTAAGATGACAGGCAAAGTAGAGAAGATCATCCATTCCTTTGTTCATTCAGTTGTTTACTACCTATTTATTATAAACCTACAATGTCCTAGGCATTGTTCTAGGAGCTGGAGATGCCAAAGCACTTGTTCGTTTGTTGAACAGACCATAATTCAGAACTTACAAAATTGTCAATAAGTATTTATTTCCATCTGCAATTTTTGATGTCAGTCATTGACTACTGCCACTGAATTCCTGGTGAGACGTGACTTCCTGATTACGCATTCATCGTCCAACAGAGACATATGACTATATACCCTGAGCCTAATCTGAACTTGCCTTTGCACCCTTGTTGTCCCCTCCCCATCCTGGAGTTTTATTGTTAGAGGTCCCAGACAGTCTTATTAGTCAGAGATTTGTTTTATTTCCTCTCGTTGGGAAAATTTTCCATACTGGCAAATGTTCCGAGATTCATGCAAAAACACACACAACCCCCACCCCAGGGGAAGCAAAGGACTCATCAAATTCTCTGTTTGGAAGTATTTCAGCCCCTTTTCTCTGAAGTCACATTCTAATTAGTTTCTCCAAACCACTCTCTGGCTGCATCTCCACAACCCCAAAGGGCTGGCCACGCTCTGCAGCTTTGTAGCTGATAATGCATGGAGGTTCAGCAGGCTTGGAACTCTCTAGTAAACAATATTTTGAATGTATTTTATTACTTGTCACAATGGACTTTGAACTACATTTGAATAATTCATACTCCAAACTATGGTCTTTTCTAAGTTATCAAGATAATTAAGAGAATAAACATTGAGTCAGAAAATAATTATTCATTTTGGCTAACCTTGCCGTTCTAACTGATCTGCACTTACCAAGCCCAGTAAAGAAGTGTTGTATGATGTTTTTAAAGAACATGTGTGACTCTCTCTATTAAAAGACTTATATGAGACATTGGTCAACATGTGTGTCTGTCATAAAGTGCTCAAAAATATCAGCTCCTTGATATCCCCTGACTTAATGAAGCACGTAGACGCAGGCTTGGAAGAATGCCACGTATGAGTGCCAACTCTTGTTTTTAAAACAGCTCTCTAAAGCATAAAGATCTATAGAAATTTTGACTCCATTCGATTAGCCAGTTTGGAAACATGGGCCTTTGAATGGAAAATGAAAGGACAAGTTGTAGAAGGTGAGCCAGAGGAATACTTGTCTGTCCTCTGAGATGCTCATAAGATTGGCAGCAAGGCTGGTTCCCCATAGGATGCTGATAAGAAGGCTTTACTAGCCACTGTGTTCCCTTGGCCTCCTGGTACAGGGTGACCCTGCCCAGGAGTGGTGGGTTCTCACTCCTCCCAGCATCACCTACAAAAACTCAGCAAATGTGTGCACCTCAGCGTGCTCCCAAACATACTTGGTACACTTTGAATTCTTTTCTTGGACATCAAGTTCACCTCAGAAATCAGATACGCTAATCTCAGAGGAGTGAAGCCACTCAAGAAAGAGTCTGAGATCTATGGTATAGCTTGCTTTTTCTAGGATTTTCTGAAAGAAAACTAAAAAAGTAAACTTTTCAAAGAGGCCTTGGCAAAAGAAAAAGTGGGATTTTACATAATTTTAATTGGAAAAAAAATAAAAATAAGGACTTTATATTCATGATCATTTAATATTTCTGGTAAAGACACTACTGAGAGAGAAAACATCACAGGCCAGTGAGTCTGTGTCAACCATTGCACTATAGATGGCCTGGGCTCTGCCCACTGGCAGGTTCCTCCTTTAACAGAAAGTTCAGTATCCACCATGTGGACACTCCTCACCCTTCAGATCCGAAAGTTAATACACCCCAGAATACTTGATCACCCACATGAAAGGCGCAATGCTAACACTACAGTTCCTCTTGCTGAGTTAGAAAATAGTTGGGTATTAATTTGGAAAGGATGAGCAGCACTGGGTTAGAAAGAGTCCTCACTTCCAGGACACCCACCTGGGCTTCAGTAATAACCCCTTGTTCAGGGTGGAATTTGGGTTTTCTTTTTCCTCCTAATCTTTCTGAGTCTCACTTTTCCCATCCGTAAAACAAAGTAATATCTATACTACAGCAAATGATTAGGGTTTTTTTTAACGTGAAAATACAATCCATGGGGCCTGTCCCATAAAAGGCATTAGATAGGAATTATGTAAAAATAGAGAATGCAAATATTACAAAAAGAGCTCATGGCACTAAGAAACTGGCTAAGTGAAAATGGGGTATTTTAAATCTCAAATACTGTATCTTCAACTTAGCAAATGTATCATACATCTCCAAATGTGGGGGATAAAAGCAATATAGATTTTTTTAAGAATTTCACTTATCTTTTAAAAACTTTTATCCATTTTTCCCCTAGATTATTTGTCAAACTTACTGAGAAAGTTCCCTGATCCTCCCTCCTGTCCTTTTCCACAAAATCTCTCTCTCTTTGTCTCTGTCTCTGTCTTACTCTCTCACTCTCTCTCTCTCTCTGTCTCTCTCTCTCTCTCTCTGGCAGCCTCATTCATTCCCTCACTCTGGAGAGTCACATACAACAAATAAAAATTTTAAAAGTTAGTGAGAAGATGAGCATGCACTTCTCTGCTATTTCAGTAGATAGCACAGGATGGTTACTGCTGGAGATACTGAGGCTGGCTGAACAAAAGGGAAATAGGGGACTGCGTCTCCAAGGGAAGACGAGGCAGTGAGGAAAGAAATTAGGCCAGGAACTCAGGAAGTGGCAGAAGACTGACAGATAATCAGCTGAGAAGTTTGTGTACACATAACAGCTTTGCAAAGGCCAGAGGTTTCAACAAGATCCAGGCCACAAGGAGCCCGGAGGCCAAGGCCAAGGCTTAGGGGAGTGAGATTCTTGCTTTGTGCACACAACTTAAGGAAATGCTAAAAAATCGGTTATTGAGATAAATTATATTAAGTGTAACACAATAGTTCTTGATAAAATTGAATGCAAACATTTGTGCTTAAAAAAAGTTGTTTTTTTTGTTTTTTGTTTTTTTTTAAGATGTTATCTCTCTCTGTTGCCAGGCTGGAGTGCAGTGGCATGATCTTGGCTCGCTGCAACCTCCACCTCCCGGGTTCAAGCGATTCTCCTGCCTCAGCCTCCCAAGTAGCTGGGACTACAGGCATGTGCCACCACACCTAGCTAATTTTTGTATTTTTGGTAGAGACGGGGTTTCACCATGTGGCCAGGAATGTCTTGATCTCTTGACTTCATGATCCGCCCACCTCAGCCTCCCAAAGTGCTGGGATTACAGACATGAGCCACCGCGCCCAGCCAAAAATATCAGAATTTTTTTTTTTTTTTTTTTTTTTTTTTTTCCGAGACGGAGTCTCGCTCTGTCGCCCAGGCTGGGGTGCAGTGGCCGGATCTCAGCTCACTGCAAGCTCCGCCTCCCGGGTTCACGCCATTCTCCTGCCTCAGCCTCCCGAGTAGCTGGGACTACAGGCGCCCACCACTTCCCCCGGCTAATTTTTTGTATTTTTTTTTTAGTGGAGACGGGGTTTCACCGTGTTAGCCAGGATGGTCTCGATCTCCTGACCTCGTGATCCGCCCGTCTCGGCCTCCCAAAGTGCTGGGATTACAGGCTTGAGCCACCGCGCCCAGCCCAAATATCAGAATTTTAAGGAAAGACAGGATCTGACCCTGAACTTGTAGGACTCAGCTCACTCACCTTACACTCATCTCAGTCCTCCTGGGATTAGGCTGGCTTTATTTAAAATTTTGATATTTTCTTCATAGACCTTTTGCATTCTTTTTTTATCTTTTAAAATGTTGCATGAAAATATTATTTGAGTACTGAGACTTTTGGTGCCACTTTAAATTCTGTGCCTTAAGCGAGCGACATTCTTGCCTCACCCTAGTGCTGGCCTACCTGAGTGAAGGAGTTGCTTCGAGAAAACCCAGAGAGGCTATATGGGGGCAACTGGGGAACCAATGGTGACAACTTCTAAAGCACTGTTCGTGGTGCCTTGAGGAATCCCAATATTGAATTATATTCTCAAGTCTATGTAAGAAAAATTATTAGTAGGTGATGAAAGTAGGCAACAGAGACCACAAATATGACACTCTTGTCTTTATTGGTATATGCGTTTGGCTCTGAATGATCAACTACATCACAAATTCCAGTACAAAAGATCTCATTTTCGGATAGATCATATAGATAAAGAATTCCAAGTTCCATCGGTCACTCATACATACACGTGGCAAGCCCTGGAGTTTCTGAACATAGGAAGAGAATTCAAGTCATGTGTTAGGTCCACTCTCTTGCATGAAATGTGGAAGAGGGAAATAAAATTAGGCAACATTTAGCAATCAACAGAAACCCTTCCCTATCCTACCACAGCCCAACATGGTGGAACAGCAGCAGGCTGAACGGCTGAGACCCGTGCAATAAGGCAGCAGGAAGTGCCCAGGTAGGAGGAGGGTCGTTGGCCACATGGGGAGCTTACAAAGATAATCACAGTAATACACAGATGTAGTGCCCATTAGCCAGCAGGGTTTCCTTGAGGAACATCAATCCATACCCACCCACACAAAGTCCCCTCTCTCCAAAAGTAGATAGATGGTGTGGGGACCATATGAACTAATCCCCCAATCCAGCAACCCTTTACATAGCTCTGCCCTCACACCAAAGCTCTTCCTCACACCGAGACAAGAGGAGGCACAAAGGCCCTCAATGACATGAATCCTCTCAAAGAGAACAAAAGAGGGCACTGAGATGTTAACGCCAAGAACTATGCCGATGAATCAGCCATTAGACTCAAATCTGGCTAAGATCCACTTTACTTAAAAATTCAGGATGTAATATGTAGGAAGTGGCAGAGCATATACACAACCCGAGAGGGAAAGTGTGATTCAGGACATGAGTGATGATCTTATTCTGCCTGCTACTTGGCCACTGTCGCCCTCCCCAAAGCCCAGGACTTTGGAAGTCAGCGGCGTAGCTATGTATCACCAATATCTTACTAAGAAAACGAGTGTTTTCCTCTTTCAAATCCAATGTCCATAAAAATCTAGGTAGAATTCAGTGAAATCAAAAATCTCACATGTAAATAGAGGAATTTTACCATCAACTGAAAACAAAGACTCCTAAGAGGGAAAAAGACAGACTAAATGTATACATTCTGACAACACTTGGGAAAGAAAGGCTACCCTTCTAAATGAGGCTCAAGCAGCTACATGTATTGATCATTGTTTCTGTAGATATTAGGAAATGGCACTAATGAAATTAGGAACTAGGAAGAAATGTGATCATTAGCTTCATAGTTCCTGAACCCTAATACATACGGGAAAAAAGGGGAGGAGAGAAAAACCATGTGGGTAAAGATATTGATGTTTATGGAGGTAAAACCAAGATAGAGAAAATGTGAGACCAGTTAGTCCATCTGACTCAAGTACTCTATTAATAGAAGGTAAGAACATGAGTTCTGACCCTGGGTAAAGCAGTTAGTGCCTCTCTATTCCTCAGTAGTAGAGTGAAGACCAAATGACTTCAAAAGTAAACCCTTTGGGTGTTGCAGGGAAGGGGAGTAAGTATTGAGCACGAAAACATAAATGGATCTGAACATTAATCATTCCCGTAGGAAAACAATTCAGGTGGCTGCTTAGTGGTGCCATATCTGCTTATTTTATAAGCAGACCTTTCATGTAATCTCTAGTAAAGACATTCCCTAAAGTGGAGACTAGCTATTTTGATATAACTGCACACTATAGGGCTTTATCCTGTCCTCTCTATATCAATCACTTTATTGGAAATTTAGGAATATGGCACTCAGTCCAAATGCCATTATTATGTAATGAGGAGCTTGGGTTCCACTTTAATGCACCCAAAAGTTCAATGGCATGGTTTAAAAAATGTGTTCATTAATAGTAACAGGATAAAAAAGAATATTGATGTCTACCCATATACAGTAATGAATAAGAATAATATATAGAAACTAGGCTTATATTATTGTTTTCATTCTGGGATTCCCCCCTGCCTTTGGTTCTGAAATCACACATATCTAATCTCTTACATCACAGAAACTTATTCGTTTGAACTCATTTTTAGAATCTAGCCTTAATATTACTGTGCAAAATACCAACACTACATATTATTGGATTTCATACTATTGATAGAAGCCTCCTTGCCAGAATGCCAGTCTAGGTCTACAGGCCTGAGACATCAGGAGAGGAAGGAAGGCTTTCATGATGAAAGATCCGGGGATCACTGGACAGCAAACTCCATCAAGTTTAAGCAAAGCTAGGAGTGACCAAAGGGAGACTCCGGCTCATCAGAGATCCTTGCATAGCCAAGGGATCCTCAGTGGAAGAGAAGGCATCCCTAAATATTGGGAAATGTATGAGATGTAACTAGCTTGGCCCTTTAAGATCCAGCACACTCAGCTCTTTGAAAGGAGCTAGCTAGGGTGAAGAACTTGGAGGCAAAAAGTGATCATCTGCTTCAGTTGAGCAATAAACTGCATTTGCAGTTATCTGGAGTGATGACCCTAAATGAGAGCTCTCAGCCTGCCTTGTCAGAACAAGAGAGCCTCTCATTTCCTGAGTCTTTCCAGCGCATAACACAGGCCTCGTGTGCTCTGTGATACTTACCATATGAGAGTCTGACATGGCCAGTTACGGCCAGACCCTCACTCTTAACCCCTGCACATCCCCAAGGAAATACAAAATATGAAACTGGGAATAATACACCCAATGTGCTTCCTACACATTGTGTGGCACAATCGCCCCCAAGGGAGCTATTACTATAAATATATTAACAGACTCCAGTACAAATAAAGGCAAGGACACATATGGTCAGACTTTATATTACAAGAGATTAAAAGGATACCCACAAGACTAGAAAGCCATATATCCAAATGGTATCAGTGGTTAACTCTAACTGGTGGAATTATATGGGACTTTTCATTTCATCTTTGTTTCTTATGTTTTCCAGGTTTTCTACTATAATCTGTATTATTTATTCTTATTTTAAAATACCCATTTTAGGGCACTTAAAAGCATTTTGGGTGAGGAAGATGATTCTATCTTACTAGCAAAAATCATTGGGCCTACACCAACTGGGATTGACCAAACATTGCGGTCTGTTTAGGACTGTCCTGGTTTTAAAAATGAAAGTTTCACATATCAGGAACTGCCTCAGCATTCTCTCCCTGACAGGAAGCAAACCCAAACAAAGGACAGAATGGATTCATCTCCTCCTTGGACTGCTGCTCTCTCAGTCTCAGGAGGCAGAGGCTCTTGTTTCCAGTTAGGGGCTGAGTCCAAGGAGGGACATTCCTTTATGTGGCAACCAGGTTGAACTAAGAAGTAGCTCTATCCCCATTTCCTTCCTGGCCGTGGGTTAGAGAAAATGTTTCTTCTCTTGCCATTCAAGAGAAAGAAGAACAATCCAGAAAAACTAAACAAAAACCCACTACAACCTCAGCGATCAACATCAGAGCAGCATCACAGCTCCCCAGCAAGGAGACCTTGCATGACAATTAATCTGAGAAGAAGCCCAGCTGTGGTGGTTACTCTCACAGGCTGGCAGAATTAGTAAAGACAGAGAAAAGCTGCACTTCCCAGGGAGGAAACCTGCACTTTGTTATAATAGCTGCCATAAAGGATTGAGCATCACATCCAACAAAAACTCCAGTGGTCCCATCTCTACTTAACCAGAAGGAGCACTCAATTGTTCAAAGCACCTGAGTAGCAGGAGCTTCTTAGCAACGTAGGAGGTTACTCTGCAACTGTGTCTGCTAAGTTGGTCCTCGTCCACAGTCTGCTGGCACATGCGAGAGTGACCAACCCAAAACCAAAATGGGGGCATAGCTTGATTGGATTCATCCTGTTGGTACACACACTCCAGTCAGGCTGGGCCTTAGGAAGTACCCAGAACAAATACATTAGGATCCTCCATCTGCTGGGATGCTTCTAGAACATCACTGATGCTTTGGTGAAATTGGACTGAAATGTCTGATATGTGCAGGATGCAGAACTCCATCTTGGTTGGCCGATGATGAGGGAGTAAACGCAGTCTTCAGAGTATCACTCTGAGTGTCTCCCTGACCTAAATCCATAACCTTTATTTTTGTTTTTCTTTTCAGACACCAAACTTAGAACTGGAGTGTTTTCTCTAGGAGATCTAAGAATACTATAATCAGGTGGTATTTCTTTTTTGATAACAAAGAATAATATCACCCAATGGTCAGACGCTAAAAACATGATTTTACTTCACTGTGAGTGTGCTTGAAACTGGTTTGCTAATAAATCTTCATCTCGGTGCGGCTTATAATAACAAGGCTTACATTTTAAATGTAATTATGCAGCATGTATTCATTTCCTTTCTTTTAAGAAACTGAAGTTGCTTTTTTAAAGCATTATTTGATAGCTTCTTAGCATCTCCTTTGGAGTTGAAAATGGAATATGATATCAAATTGTTGTAGCTAGCAATGGGGGGGCCATGGCACTGAGAGGGGGAAAGAATTGTACTGGGACCTGCAAAACAGCAGCAACGTACCATGAAGGCTCCCACGAGATGAGTCGTCAACCCAGTGTGCCATAAAAGAAGCAATTTTTAAGGATCCTAAAATAACTGCATTCTCTGTCCTAATGCTCATGCTGGGCAGAATGGACTTAGCTTATTTTTAAAGTGCAGGCCATGGCCTTCCAAGGCATACAAACAACTCCCAAAGCAGTCATTATTTGGCCATTATTTGACTTCTAATTAAACAATTAGAAGAAAATATACTTTTGAAAGACAAAACATTAATAGGCAAAGTACAGAAGAAAGTGCTAAAGCAATTGTTTCTACCCGTTTATCAGTCCTATCTCTGACCATCAAAATGGACCATGGTCATTCGATTGCACTGAAGTCTGAAGATAATCTCCGGTAACTCTGAAGGGCCCCACACTCTTTGATCTAATGAGCTTCTGGGTCCTGGATGTAATTCAGAATTTTTGCTCATGTGTACTCAAAGTAATACTGCAAATATGTTCAAAACTTCTGTGGTTCTGTGAAAAATATCACCTCCATCCTTTCCCCTTATTGGTAAGACAATGACCAAGTGGGCTGTGGCTGTTGAGGGGAGCAGAATGGGTGCCTTGTGTAATAGCTTTAGCTACTGTTAAAATGCTCCCTCCCTTTATAAGGCCTTCTTTCCTCAGGTCTAGCTGGTCTATGAATCTGTGCTTATCTACATAATTGCCTAACAAGCATGTGACCACTAGGAAAACACATATGCGCACACAAACACACATACACACAAGGAAACACGCACATTAACTACAATAGCTGGAGAAGTATGGCACACTCTGGAGAAAATTTTTAAAAATCCATTTCATTGGAAATGGAATTAAATTGAAAAGAAAAAAAAAGTCAGAATACTTTATATGCCTCTGCCACAGGGAATTACTAGCCCTAGGCACATGAAGAGGGCATGCTCTGCAAGTACAAACACATCCAGGTCCATATTTAGAGACAATTTTAAGTCGATTTAGGCCTCGAGCCTAGGACCCTAGCTAATTTACAAGGCTGCTCTAGGGAAGACACAATTTTAGGGAGGACATCTATCGTGTTTGCTCCGACGGGAGAAGATAAGACGCACTCCCACCCTTCGAGAGAACCCAAGACTGATGATTTGGGGTTTTTGCTGGTTAGTATGTTTTGTTTCTGTTGGTTTGTTTCAGCTCAGAAGGTGTTTTTCCATTGTTCCCTGTCAAAACCTTTCTCAGCAGTCAAGGAAAGGAAAGCAACACACAGCTGCCCTTGAGCCGAGTTTGTAAATTTTACTGGGAAACCACCCCGTGCTGTCAGGTGACGTGGTGTTCGGACACGTCTAAACGAGCTAGTTGAATTAAAGACCAACTCCAGACTTGATGTTGCTGAGCTCCTCAGCTCCATCTTGCCATCCTGATTGATCGAGGAGATGGGTCTATAGTTAAAGTGGCAGAGTACTTTGAGGGGTTAGTCATTAGAGCACACTGCTTTGTCTTGGAAAGGCAACTTCTTGCTTGGCTAGGTTATGGAAGCTAAGGAGTGACGTCAAGATCTTGTCTGGCCAGAATTTGCAGATAACCATAGAACTCTTCTCCTCCATCAGGCATGGATTTAGCCTCCTTTAGTTCCTGCAGTGACACAGGAGCCTCCAAATACCAAATTATTATCAGGCGGTCTTGGGGGAACCTCTGGGCCCTGCAATAAAGTAGACAGACTTGCTATTGGAACGTGCTCGGGAGGAATTCAGCCCTGTTCAGATTGCTCTACAATCCTGCAAACCACCTCAGGACTTTGTAAATGAAACCTTCATATCACTCCAGATAGTGAAAACATACTTCAGGGGATAAAATGGATCACCATCTTTCACTAAAATTATTTTATGCATCATTTTAAGAAGTCGGATTTGATCATGTTTGTTTATTGTTTTGTTTTTAAAGCCAAACTCTGCAAGTATTGAGCTTGTATCACTCTGGACAAACTACTTCTGAGTATTGTTTGTAAAATAAGGTATTTTTATTCATTGATCCTTCAGGTCTAATTCAGAGTATCACAAACGGGTGGTAGACTGCGAGTCAAACCTGCCTCACACTGATATATTTTTATTTATCTCACCCAGTGTCTTAAATCTTGGGGAATCCACACAAAATAATAAACGCCTGTTTTCTCTGGAAAAAAATTAGAATATCTGGCAATACCAGGCCCATACTCCAGCATGGCCCTCACTACCCCACATCATTTTTCTTCCAGCCTGTTTCTTACATTGACGTGCCTGATTCTTGTTGGTAATTGGGGTTTTGGACCCATGCTCTAACCTATCCTATTGTAATGCCTATCATATTGCATTATGATTATATGATGATCTAACTATCGGCCTTGCCAGTAAGACTCCTTGAGAGCAGGGAACAAACCATCATTTTCAAGAGCTCTCTAGTTCCTAGCATTAAAATAGTGTTATAAATAAATATTTAATGAATCGTCTTTATTATGTAAGTTAGATTCTTAAACTTCAATGAAATGAGTAAGATCATACATACAGATCATACACACATTAGATTCTTACAATTCAGTGATCTTTGTAAGATCATGTGTATATTCTAAAGTCAACATCTTTGAATAGCATGCAGTTTTAGGAAAGAGAAGTAAATAGGCCAGTTTTTGGCTCAAGTCTCTGATGGATCCATAAGAATAGTAACGTTGTACTGTCCATATGATATTATGCTTTAAGCACATGGTAAGTCTTCTAAACTCTCTCTGAGATCTTCTCAATGTTTTTTTCATTGCAACTTCTTAAAAGAGCCCTTCTTTAGAGGTTCTTTAAAAACTCACTTGTAAAAAATATTCAATGGGGCGCATGCCTGCAATCCCTCCCTTGGGAGGCCAAGTTGGGAAGGATCACTTGAGTCCAGGAGTTCAAGACCAGCCTGGGCAACATAGTGAGAACTATATCTCTACAAAAAAATAGAAATAAAAAATAAAAAAAATTAGCCAGACATGGCGGTGCATACCTAAGAGTCCTAGCTACTCAGGAGGCTATGTCAAGAGGATTGCTTGAGCCCAGGAGTTCCAGGTTATAGTGAGCTACAACTGTGCCATTGCACTCCAGCCTGGGTGACAGAGTGAGACTCTGTCTCTAAAATATATGTTTTTTATATATACACACACACACACACACGTATAGGTATATGTACATATACCTATATGTGTGTGCATATAGGTATATGTACATATACATATGTGTGTATATATAGAGTACATGTATGTGTGTATATTTATAAAACACACATAAATATGTGTGTGTATATATATACACACACACACATATATATATACACACACACATACATATATATAGTCAATGGGAATTATCTAATTGAAATCTAAGTTCTCAACATATCATGGGCCTATAGCAACAGATTAGTCTACATGTCAGGTCTATACATTTTGAAATATGTTAATTTCTGCATGACTACAATTAGAATGTTCAAAGAAAAGATTTTTTGTCCAAAGCCTATTTCTGCTAAAATTGTTATCTAAATCCGTTTAAATTGGCTAATATATTATTAAAAACTTGTCTAATAAATAAACAACTATGTAGGCAAGTTTGATAGGAATAAAACCAATGAAAATGATTATGAGTCATCTTTCTTGTTACATATCTGCTAGCAATTAATATTTCAGTAATATAAAGCTACATCTGGTCAACATGTGGCCAACATCAAAGGTACACCACGTCCTGTGCTATGAAGGAATAGGTCAACAGATAAAGATCCTGCTCTCCAAGAGCTTACAATCTAACCTAAAAGAAATTGCAGAAACACATGAGAGTGCTCATACTCAATGTTTAACAGAAGGCCACAGATACACCAAAGATAAAGGAAAAAAATTATGAGATAAAAAAAATGACATTTACAAAAGGGTGAAGGGAAGGAAAGAAGTAAATCGCTTCTTCATTCTCATTTATTTGAAAAAGGATTCATGGAAGATTTGTGATTTTAAGCGTTCTTAAAATCATGAGCGTATACGTGGCTTGTTGCCTGGAAAAATGAAAATCTCTTTTGGTATATGGTGTGGAGTGACTGAGGACACAAAGCCGGGACACTGCGGTTGGGTGCAGGGCCTAGCAAGACTTTATACAGAAGGAATGACCAAATGGAGGTTGGCCACTTGGTAGAGGCCAGAAACTGACAGGAGGCACAGAATGACTGACCCACACAATCAAGACTACTCCAAAGGGAACCCAAACCTTTGCAAAAAAATCTCCACAGACTCCAGATTAAGGAAATAACCTTTGAAGCCTTTCTTCCTGGATTTCTTTTTTTCTTGAGATGGAGTCTCACTCTGTCGCCCAGGCTGGAGTGCAGTGGCCAAATCTCAGCTCACTGCAAGCTCCGCCTCCCGGGTTTACGCGATTCTCCTGCCTCAGCCTCCCGAGTAGCTGGGACTACAGGCGCCCACCACCTCGCCCGGCTAGTTTTTTGTATTTTTTAATAGAGACGGGGTTTCACTGTGTTAGCCAGGATGGTCTCGATCTCCCAACCTCGTGATCCACGTATCTTGGCCTCCCAGGGAAGAAAGCACTTCCAGCCATGTAGCCCACTTTTGTCTAGAGGATCTCATTTGTTACTTTGTTTGTTTGCTCTCATGCTCATTTGTTCAATTTCTCTTACTGGACTTGTTGGGCTGATCGGGTCTACTTAATTATGCAGCTTTATCTTTCCTCCCTCCACAAAGGAAAGCAACTTTTTGAGGGTATGTTAATTTTAGTCAGCCTCAATTATACTACAGCCTCAGGCTAACTGAAAAGCATCATAGGCCTGGTTTGGGTGGTGACTGAGGTGTCAATGTCAAAGTACTCTATTCCTAGGGAGAACAATCAAAATGATGACAGATGCTCCCATCACAGTATCCTGCTTAGTCTTACTCCTTATTTGACAGTTCTGCGTACAGGGCATTCCAAGAATCTTTGGAGGAGGCTCACCCCATCAAAGAAGGCACATTTTAAGCAATACCTCTACTCACCTTGTTCACACCACAATGACAGTATTAAGAGTAATAATACCTTGATTTCAACTAATACTTCTTATTTCAAGGAGCTCAATATTCTTCACACATTATTCTATTTATCTTGTCATGTTACAGAGTCAACCAAAATCTCTGGTGGATTCGTGTCTCACACATTAAAAGCTCATAATACTGTTCTTCCTAACATTTAAATTCACATCCAACCTTAAACATACCTTGGGATAAATTTGAGTGAATAGGATGAAGTTATAGATATTTCCTTATACATGCACAGATCTGACACTCATTGCTAAGGCCCTTCATCCCATGAAAGCTCTTGACAAAGAGTCAGCCCCCAAAGCCTAACCTTGCAGTAATCCTCTACCTTACCTCTATGACAAGGTAGGAGAATGGTATTTAAGTCGGGATAGAAACATGCAGGATACCCACTCCTTAGTGGCAGGGAATCTCTGGGATCCGGGCCACCTGATGTCATTGCCCTCACGGCCCCTTAGTCACGTATGAAGGAAGGCCTGGAATCCCAATGCCATAAGCCTGTTTGTCCACCGTGGGTTTATTTTGTGTTGTCTTTAAGGCTGTGCTACACGTTTAATATTGGAGCAGTGGTGCAGAAGATAGCACAAAAAGCCCTTAGAAAAATCTCAAGCTTGGTAACAGAGATTAATGGGTTAATTTGGTTTTGAAAAATGAAAGTCAATGTACTTAATATGCAAATCATCTGCTAACATGTCTCCTTGCTATTGTGGCAACACAACAAGGCCTCATGGTGGGAACTCAGACTGAGCAAAGAATACAGGACTCCCCAAACTGATACCACCTGTGGGCAACACAGTGCCTTCCCAGCTACCTAGAGTGCATGTTTCAATGACTCAACAAGCCAAATTTAAATTACATTCATTTGCTTGTCATCTATAACTGATATATGTGCATTCTAATGATACTTCTGGTTTCTGTCTTTCTTTTTTTCAAGATAAGCATGCCTGATTCCAACTTCACATTGACAAATGGTTTTGGAAAATAGATCCCAAGAGAAGTCAGTATCTGCCCACAGTTCCCTTCCCAGCAGGAGACACACCCAAAGAATTCCATAAGCAACAAACTAAAGGATCTATTCCTGGACCAAAAGCTGCAAGAATCCTCAGACATTTCACTGCACCCTGCCCCCCGCCAGTCATCCCTGTCAGGGACTCTGATAAACACTCTGGTTGATACAGCTATGCAGCAAATGGGCCAATAAGTATAAACAGCTGTACTTACATGTGTCTGGCTTGAGCTGACTGTTGGTAATGCCAAAGTACTGGGGATTTTCAATGACAGGGATCTTGGTCATTCCAATAATGACAGCATCTGGGCCACCTTCTGAAGAAGATGGGGTGTTACTCCCATTGGAGATGTGATGGAGTGGGCTGGCAGAGTCATCATCATTGCTGATAACGGAAGCTGGGCCTGGAGATAGAAAAATACATATATTCTCCTGTAATCAACGGTTGTGTTGAGCTGTAATTCACATACATAAAATTTACCCATTTAAAGTGTACAATTCAGTGGGTTTTAGTATATTCATAGAGTTGTGCAATAATCACTATAATCTAATTGTAGGACATTTTCATCACCCAGATAGCACTCACTCCCCATTCTCCCTACTTTCAGCCGAGGATATTCACAGATTTACACTCTATCTCTCTGGCATTTCATATGAATGGAACCATATAATATGTGATCTTTTGTAACTGGCTTCTTTCACTGAACATCATGTTTTTAAGATTCATCCACATTGTAGTATGTATTAGTACTTCTTTTCTTTGTATTGCCTAATAATACTCCATTGTGTGGATATGTCGCACGTTATTTATCCATTCATTTGTTGGTGGACATTTGGGTTGTTCTGGCTTTTTGGCTATTATGAAGAATGCTACTATGAACATTCATATATGAATTTTTATGTGGACACGTGTTTTAATTTCTCTTGGGTGGAATTACTGGGTCATATGGTAGCTCTATATTTAACATTTTGAGGAACTGCCAAACTTTTCCAAAGTGGCTGCACCATTTTATATTCCCACCAGCAGTGTATGAGAGCTCCAATTTCTTCACTTCCTTCTCCTGTAAGATAATATGTAGCTTTCCTCTCTGTTCTGTGATTGTGTCTAGAACACTCTGTCATTGAAACTCTCAACATGAATCTGGGATTCCTATTTCACAGAGCATTGAAAGTTCTTCTGGGAATTTCAGGATCTGGGTTTCTGTCTCTACCCTTTGGACAAGTCACTTACTTTCTTTGGACTTCTACATCCACTCATATGCAAAATAATATTTGCTTATTTTATGACACTAGAATGAGACTAGTAATAGGAAAATGTATTACAAATTTAAATCTGCTTCATGAGTATGTATTACTACTAGGTATTACTAAATGAACTTTAACTGGTAGACCAGATATACATTTGACTGTCCTATGACTATATTCCTCTTTCTTCATATTCTGTGAGTGTCTGCACCACTTTTGTCTACAAAATACTTTTATAACAATAATGGATCAATCCCATGGCAGTTACCTGCTTTGTCTTCAGCTGTAATACTCTTTATAGAGTCATTACTTGGTGTCTTTGTACTAAATTAATAATCATAGCATTTTCTGTACAAGACAAATTTTCTAGTCCAAAGTCTCAGAATGTATATGCTCACACATACAGTCTACCATATCCTGTCTAAACAATTTACCCATTAGCCACTAAACTCACACTGTTTGCAACCAAAAATTAGATTCGCAAAGATAAAGGTCTACGTGAAAGCTTCAAACCAATGAAGACAGCAGTGGCTCGTGACAGGCACTGTCTACGTGGGAGGTGGACAAGGTATGTGTTACACAGGCAGGGTTCCATGGAGGCAGACCACTGACCTAACTACTGCCATAAGCCCAGAGAAAGAATAAAGAGAAAAGACAATAGGGAGTGAAAAGGCAGAATCAAATGCCCAGCCAAGGCAAATGCCATGCCAGGAAAAGTCTGAATTGCTACTTCCTACGCAAGGAAATGTGCTTTCTTCCAACCCCCCCACTAAATGCATGTTTCAGCACTTCCATCCTTTTTCTGCCTTTTCCCTCACACTTAACTATTTTAGTGAGAAGCACAGCAATTCTGAAAACAAAAGTTGTTTTGTTAACCAGTCTTGAATCCCCTATGAAATATAATAATACCTCATCCCCCAACCTCCAAGATCCATTTTTCCCCCTCATATGGAGATTATCACAGTTTGTAGTGATAACAGTTGGACATTCCCCAGCTAAGCAGTGTCTTAAATAAACTATGCAGTAGACAGCCTGCTGTTATTATAGGTAATTTTTGAAGCATTCTCTCAAGGGATGTGCGTTTAAGCTGCTTTTAATGATGCACTTCGGCTCACTTCTGCAAACAAGTCCTCACACAGCCAATTTAGAAGCCACAAAACACTCAAAAGCAAAGGCAAGCCCATCAGTTATGCTCGTCTTGTGTCTAGCTCACCTGCGTTAGGATACAGCAGAAACCCTGCCAAGAATAACTACAAAGACAAGTTCTTTCCAATATTCCTAATCATCCCTGTTCTGCAACTTGCTCCCTGACAGGACTAGATCATCCAGCTTCTGGCCAGCAATTAAAAATGAAGATGGGTTGGCCGGGCGTGGTGGTTCACATCTGTAATCCCAGCACTTTGGGAGGCTGAGGCAGGCAGATCACGAGGTCAGGAGTTCGAGACCAGCCTGGCCACCATGGTGAAATCCCATCTTAACTAGAAGTCCAAAAATTAGCCAGGTGTGGTGGCACGCGCCTGTAATCCCAGCTACTCGGGCGACTGAAACAGGTGAATCGCTTGAACTCGGGAGGCAGAGGCTGTGGTGAACCAAGATGGCGCCACTGCACTCCAGCCTGGGTGACAGTGTGAGACTCGGTTTCAAAAAAAAAAAAAAAAATGAAGATATGTTATGCTAAGTTTTCTGCATCTTGTCAATAAAACGTCACCACTGACTCCCTTTCCTTGGTTCCGGACACGGCTGTTACCTCCTGCAAGGTTACCAAAACATGCTCCTTACTGCCTGAGCTCCCTGAAGGACTACAGTCAAGGCTGCACATTTCTCAGTAGATTCCAGGCACCACCTTTACCCCCAGAAATGCAGGAGCTTCTTTTTCTTAAAATTTCTTGTTTTTATTTCAATAGTTGTTTGGGGAACAGGTGATGTTTGGTTACATGAATAAGTTCTTTAGTGGTTTCTGAGATATTGGTGCATTCATCACCCAAGCAGCAAACAATGTACCCAATGTGTAGCCTTTTATCCCTCACCTGCATCCCGCCCTTTCCCCACAGTCTCAGAAGTCCATGGTATCATTCTTATGCCTTTGTACAGGAGTTTCATTTTAAAACACTCCACATGCTGTCAGAAATCCAGCAATATTTCCTTCTGGAGCCCCTGCAACGATTAGAAATGCATTGACCCCAGTTGCTTTCTTCTCTGACTCTCCTCTGGCCCAGCATGCTCTGAAGTTCATGAACATCAGAGCAGCGTTCAATCATGTTTGAGGAGGCTGATACCTAGAAGACAACTTGAGATTTCCGAATTCAGACTTTGAATCTTCTGCCAAGTGCACAGCGAAGCCCTCACTTAAAGAGTCCAACCAAGTGATTTGCTCTCTGCTTCTCCTTCCTCACTAAGGGATACCCTTTTCTTTCCTAAACCTCTCCAATTAAAACCCCCAACTCCGATGGAACAGATTGGAAGGGAATGAGCTTTTGTTTGGGGAGCGAGAGGAGGATTAAGCATAGAAGCAGTATAAAGTACCACAGGTAATTTTTCAAAAGTCTTTTCACTTTGCCAGAAAAATCACTGTTGACAAATGTGAGTAACACATAAACCTCAACAATTCATCAAGGGGGATATTAATTCAAGTGCTGTTTTCTTCATTATTGATGTTCCAAAACCTAGAAGACTGATATGGCTGTCAAGGTTGCAGGGTTTAAGCCCATTTTTCTGTGAACATTTTGATATAATGGAATGCAAAGCACAGCAAAGTTGGGAAGGCAGAAGCAGCTCTCAGTGGGGACAATGAATGTCTACATAATTTGACAGCAGCCTGTCTGCGCATATCACAGGATGTGTCTTTGTATGTCTATGCATGTGTTTGAGCAGGCACCACGAAAAAGATAGAAGAATAAAGGGGCACATCACCATGTGTTAAACAAAATTCATATGAGGACTTGAAAAACTGCATTATAATATTCATATAAAGTTTTAAATGGCGAGGTATGTGCACACTTGGCTGATTTAGGGTAAATAGTTCTAGTCACTCAGCTGACAAACATGAGTTCAGTCTGGAAACATTTTTAGCCCATTTTTATTTTAATATGTCTGCTTGGTCGCATATCCTGTACTATGACTTTACAGACATTTCTGAGCCTATCGTAGACTTAATTTCCTGTGATAAGAATCACGAAGGTCGTCTGGGGGAGTTTTCTTCTCTCAATACCAATAGTGCCTTCAAGGTGAGGGGAAGGGTTAGTACTCTTGAGCAGCTGTGCTAAGCAAGCCTTTTTATATTCTGGATTCTGGTGCTTTGACATCTGGGGCCCTGCTGATCCTGGAGGGACAGCCCTCCCACAAAGGGTGAGTCAGTTCCTACAGATGGCAAATACCCTGCCTGGGAGCACGGCTTTCAAATGCAAATCAACCAATCCAGAGACAACACCCCCAACCACCTTCCTCATGTGAGGCTCACACTTCAGGCCACTGTCCACCTGCCCTCCCCACGCCAGGACCAGGTACTTGACAACTCTAGACAGCTCCTGTACCCTAGAGCCTGTTGAAATTACTCAGACTAGCCAATCCTAAGCCTGTTTACCCTCCCTCCCCCATTCCTTACCCTGGAAACACACTAAAAGCTCCTGTCCCAGTTCTCCCTTCCCTCCTCTGCCTCTTAATGTATCCCAGCGCTTCCCCACGTGGCTCTGCATTGCGCGGTGTGCCCCTTTCTTTTGGGAACCATGAGTAACACACTATCTTCTCAATGGCAATCATCTCCTAAACTGTTGGTCTCAGCAGACTTGAAAAATAATGAAACCTATGTTTTGTAAGAGCAGCACCTCTGCTGGATTGCAGCTGGAAGAATAATTCTGAAGAACTCTCTGCTGTGGCCTAAAACAGTAAAACCACATTTTTGCAGCTTTTCAGGAACAAGCGCCCTTCAGTAGTGCAAATTGGCTTGAAAAAGTATTTAAGTGGTTGGAATGACTTGCAATTTAGCAGAAGCAAGACCCTGTCTTATAGCACTGTTATGGGAGAGTTTATTACCACCTTCCCCAAAAACACACGCGATACACCTGTGCACGCATACGCATCAAACCCGTAAAACAGAACACCTTTAAGACTGCCCAGGCAGGATGATCCCTCCGGTATCTTGGTAAAGTGACAATGATCAGCTGTGTCTGAAATTCGCCCCTGGGGAGCTGCCTAGAATCCCTGACTACTTGAGCTTGATGTTCTAACTTTGCCAGGGCTCCACTTCCCCTTTGTGGGTTAAGAACTTTAACTTTGGAATCCATGGAACTAGCAAGAGTGAAGGTGACTTTCCCCCCATGCCCAGGCCCCCTCTGGCCAGGCTGCCTCAGCTCACTGGTCATTTTTGGATCACTGGACAGACAGTGATAGAGGCTGCCCAACAAGACAAGGTCTGATGTCAGGTTCGAAAGTGACAGGAAACAGCTCCTTATATGGCCAGGATAAACAAGCATAGGGTGGACAGTTTGGAATTGAGCAGTCTCCTGACATGGATACATTTCCCCTACTTTGACATTTTACCTATGGCCAACCTTGCTACCAAAAGAAACACTATATGAACCAACAGATGCCCAAGATGGTCGGATCTTGGAAACCCACGTGAAAGATGTAAGAATGCCTGTCTTCTCATGCCTTCTGAGCAATTCCTGTTCATTGTCTCTGTACCCATAGAAAATTCTGAACAAATTAGAGGTCCCAAGAGATCACACCTGATTTCAATTCTAATGATGAGATACATCATCTGTATTCACTTGGTAAGCTACAAACTCTGCTTTTCAATTGTCAGCACATAGTCTGAATGCGGGAAATAGAATGCAATCAAGCACAAATCACAGCGTCTGGACGTTAGAATCTGTTTTGAAAGAGGAATGGTCATAAATGGAAACTGATTTACCAATTCAGAACTCTATTACATCTTGGCCAATGGAAGAAAGTTAAGACCTAAACTTGTCCAGCTTGACTGTTCAATCAACTATTCCCTGTTGCATTTATTTTCTTAACCT
Source organism: Chlorocebus sabaeus (assembly GCF_047675955.1). Lineage (NCBI taxonomy): Eukaryota > Metazoa > Chordata > Mammalia > Primates > Cercopithecidae > Chlorocebus > Chlorocebus sabaeus. The sequence goes on from NC_132915.1 coordinate 12,864,792, forward strand.
TCTTAAAAATGCATCACAAACTAGAACTGGAACGACAGTTAACACTCCCCCCACAGGATAAAAACGAGTCAAATCTAAAACTGTAAAACCATGTACTGAACTCAATTAACAACAGTAATGCCTTTTCTGGAAAAATTCTAGACCTACTTCCTCAACAAATCAAAAACCAGGAACACAGAAAATGAATCAAAGACCGTGGAATGTAAAGAAGGTCCAAGCATTTTCATCTGAATAAAAACATAGACTCATTACTTATCCAAAGAAGGAGTGAGTTAACTACTTACCAACACCTTGTCTTGATTTTACTTTCCCAAATCCAAACCATGAGAAATCTGAAAACCACAACAAAACATAAAATAAACTTCGAAAGAGAAGTAGAAACCAGAGGTGGTCAACACTGTCCTTGGTCAAATAATGCAACAAACTCCCCCCGACAAAAAATAAATAAATAAATAAACAAACCACTTGGGATGAAAGCTTCCTATCAAACACCTGGAAACTAACGCTTGAATTTCTGTGTTAAGATTTATTTCCCATTCAGAGAACACGGAGACTCCAATCAGATAAGAGAGAGCAGCCTGTCTATGAGAAAAATAGCCACAACCCAGGGTTTAGGGCTCTGAGCGGTTTTCTTTCTTTCTCACTTTCTTTCTTCCCCCTTAGTGGAGAGATCATTGCCTTGTATTGAATCATCTGACAGGGAAGCTGCAGGGGTGAAGACACACACAATGCATTTGACAAATGCATTACGGTTCTGAACCACAGCAATGTGGGAAAATAATAAGAGAAAACAGATCTTTTTTGAAGCTGAGACAGATAGTAAAAAAAAGGAGCACAAAATCCCGTGGGAGAGCAGACACTTGGGCTAGATAGTTTAGGAGGGAGGGACAAAAAGATCTTAACTCTACACAGATTCTTGCTCCTGACTTGCTGTGTGACGCTGGACTGTGTACAGCTGTTCTGTGCCTCTTACAACACAAGGTCCAGTAGGCACGTGTAAGAAAATATCTGCCAAACGTCTGGAGAGCCTCCTGTGAATAAAGCCACAGTGAAATGTCTACTTGCTTCCTGAGCCCAGCTATTTCCTTCTAGGTAATTTCCCTGGGTTCAAAGTTAATTCCGCACAGTGGGGAAATCCCTGAATATGAGGAAGATAAAGGGAAGGGACCCCAAATCAGTAACTGTGTTTCCCTCCTCTTTCATAATTTTTACAGGCATTTTGGATAATTAGCTAGCTAAATTGAAGAGAAATCAATTTAAGTGAACAATGTACAGAAAAGCTCTTTGCACACTCAAAGATGACTTAGGAGGTTGTTGTCATGACGATTGCTCAAGGGTAAATGCAGGCTTTTCCTCCCTGGTATCCTACAACTTCAGCCCCCAACTTCTAAGCTGAAGTTTACTTCTGATCGATATTTTCCTCCAAATGCTTCTTTCCAGGTTTTAGAAGACGAGATGGAGGCCTGGCCTTGAGCCAAAGCCAAATAAAGATTCCTTTGCACAGAAGACAGTGAACTTCATTCATTGGAGCTGTTAGTCTAGGGAGGCAGAGTCCTGCTATGGATTTCTTAGTTACAACTAACCCCATTTAAAACAAAGTGTATTATCCCACTGGTCATCTTTTGTTTTCCTAGACTTGTTTGATTTAAACACTTTTTATTAAACCACAGATTGAATTTTTTAAGCCTAGTTTTTTTCACTTAAGTAATTTTTCAACGTTACATTCCCATTTTAGAGAGAACCCACCAAAGGGCAATGCCATCACAATCCCTCACTGATTGCACATTTCAGATTATTTTTGATCATTAACTATAATAAACACAACTGCAATGAACATCTTTACACATCTTAAGTGCTCCCCTTCTCTTGTTAAAAATAATTCCCTTAGATAAATTCTAGAAATTGAATTACTCATTCAAAAAGAATGAATATTGTGAAAGTTCTCAATACAGGTTATCAAATTGCTACAACACTATGCCAGGTCTCACTGTCACCAACAGTATTTGAGAGGGTAGAAGGGTATTTTTGAGCTCTACCCAATGGGAAAACTAAAGAGGAACAATTTCCCCTTACAGGAATTGCTGAATTCCCGACCGTTGGTGTGGCTCCACCTAATTGGGAAGAGACCTGGCGAATATTCCCCTCCCATCGGTGTCCCATGAAACCATTCACACCTCACCTCTCCCAAGCTGGAGTTTTGCACAATGAGAACTGCAGATATACAGAAAATAAGAATTCCTCTCACCTGTGAAGTCATTACAGTTCACTGAGTGCCTCCACCCCCCGACTGGGCACTTCTTCCTTGGTCCTCAGCCAACCTTTGTTTACATGAGAAATTATCTGATGCTTATTGACGAGGAACTGAGACTCAGGGAGACTGATACACTTAGCAAATCTCTCGGCTTGTGGTGACCAAGCCTGGATTCATATCTTCTGATGTCAAATCATAGTGGGGGTTTTTTTTTTTTCATTCTTTTTTAGTTGCATTTCCCATGCTCCAAAATCACCAAAATTAACCGAATTTTATAACAGTATAATTAGAATTCAATTTTAAATATAGAAAAACACTATAAGTAGTTATTCATTCTCATTTATTTATTTATCAGGCAGAACAGAGCCTTCAAAGAGAAATGAACTGCAAAGCAGCCCTTAAGAAGCTGGCCGGGCACGGTGGCTCACGCCTGTAATCCCAGCACTTTGGGAGGCCGAGGCGGGCAGATCACAAGGTCAGGAGATCGAGACCATCCTGGCAAACACAGTGAAACCCCGTCTCTACTAAAAATACAAAAAAAAAAAAAAAAGAAAGAAAAAAAGAAAAAAATTAGCTGGGCATGGTGGCAGACGCCTGTAGTCCCAGCTTCTCGGGAGGCTGAGGCAGGAGAATGGTGTGAACCCGGGAGGCGGCAGAGCTTGCACTCGGTGGAGGATGAGCCATCTAAGACGTAAGTTCAGAGTGTGGGAGCTCAGAAAAGAAGCCTCTATTCCAATGGAGGATTGGAAGGGGGCTCAAGAGAGAGGGCTCAGAGGATTTCTAGAAAATAGATTACAATTAGCCAAGAATGGGAAAGAGCAGAGGAAAGAACGCTGACTGCACTCAGAATCCAGTTCTGGCTAAGGTGAGAAGTGCTGAATGTGTCCAGAGGCTGATGCAGCTGGAAGGTGGGTGGGGAGAGGGAACTGAGAGGTACAAGTAAGGGCCAAGTCAAGAGTTTGGATATTGTAGTGAAAATTGCACAGTTAGGCTCAAAAAAAAAAAAAAAAAGAAAAAGAAAGAAAAAGAAAGAAATCAAACTCAAGCCAGGAAGTAACATTGTCAAGATTAATTTTAGAAAAATCATTTTGGCTGCAGGGTGAAATCAGGATTACGGGAGGAAAAAACCGAAAGCAAGAGATTGGTTAAGGAAGTTTTTAGAGAAATCAAGGCATGAGAGAATTGTGGCCTGAACTGGGAATTTGGGAAGGGGAAGGTAAAGGAAAGGAGATGACTGCAGGCATATTTAGGGACAGTAGCAGAACTTGGTGATTGACTGCAAATTGAGGGGAGTGCAGAGAGAAAACAATGAAGGTTTCAGATTTGGACAATTAAGTATATGGTTATGCTGCCCACAGAGTCCCTAAGGAACTTAGAAGGAAAACAGATTTAGGAGTCAAACTGAGAACATGGGTTTTAGCCACAAATTTCAAACAAGGTGCCTATGTGAAGAAAATGGAAAGCAATACCCTCAGTTGGCAGGATGGTCTGAAGCTCAAGACACAGGCTTAATATGAAAATTCTAGAGCCCATAGATCAACCTGAGAATGGAAACTGGACTCTCTACCTAGGATTCGTTTCTCATTTGGGCCTATACAATGTCCTGTCTTATAGGCACAAATGAAGGAGCACCCAGCTGAGGCCAACTTTTGACAAAATTGTTCTTAAATTAATCAACTATTTCTACGTTCTGTTTAAAATTAACTCAGTCATTATGTAGGAGAGAATACAATCTTCTTGATCATACCACACACTTTCTTGAACATTTAACAGACCAGATACAGAAAGGTCAGGCTGGCACCTCTTCCCTAGAAGCTGTTATGCATTCAACAGCTCTTTCTTGATGGATTTAAGCAGTCGTCTTAAAACTTTAACACTAAATTTCACAAGCAAAATTTTCCCACAAGGCCAAAAAGAAACAATTTCTCAATTTCCTGTGATGTTTCATCCATGGGGAGTAGAGTCCTGCCAAACCTGCTTTTATTTTCTGTTTAATAAGAGAGACTTTATTCACTCCAAAATAAAGGGCTCCTTCAAAAGTAAATGTAGCTGTACTGAGCTTAAAGAATCCCCTCCTTTTGGAATGTAGACCAAGAAAGACTCTAAATTATGAAATTAACCAATTAAAGCCATCTCGTCTTGAAGAAAGCTCAACATTTTCCCTGACCGGAGAGAAGGAATATAGGAAAAAATAGCATGTAAACACATTAACAACTCTAAGATGGAATTCAAATTAAATAAAATAAATGGCAAAAAAAAAAAAAAAAAAATACTGCTTTTAAAATTTCTCTTAAAGGAAAGAGCTAAAACGTAGGGGGTTGAAAAGGAATATTTATGATGTAAATGAGAGAATCAGAGGAAGGAGCTGGGAACAGGCAACATGGAAGAAACCCGACCTTCCCTGTAGGTACTGAATAGCTCAAACATTAAACATGAGGCTTAGAAAGGTTCTGATCTCCAGAGAAAACAGCTTCTGGATATTTTTAAGTTTCAGAAAAATCATTTTAGTATGTTAAGAGAAAATTAGCTTTCCTCCCTTCTAATGCTGAAGAAATTAAAATTTGCCATGTTCTCAAATGAATTTCTTTAGGTTTTAAGGTAAGACTCACCACCCTCCACCCCCAAGAAAAATGACTTTACCGTTGTCATGGAATCAAATGGTAAAATATGATTTACTAATAAAAATGGACTTCACCTCCAACTTCTTAGGACCACACCCACTCCCTAAAGGACGTTTGAAAGAGGAGTCTCTAGGCTGCTTTGCTTCAGGGAGAGGATGGACCAGAGTTGAGTCCAGAGTAGGTAGGCCAAGTGCTTGCCTGTGTAGCCAATGAACTGTCACATCTAAGATCTAGAATGACTGCTCATTGGAGTGAGAGAAAATGAACACAAAATTCGCCTTGTTGACAGTATCATCATCTCCCTTTCCTACTAGCACATAATCAGGGTGAGTAATAGTGTGCTTCAAATTAATTCCAGGTCCTCCGGGCACAGAACAGTGTAGTTTGGGGCCAAGTTTCCACTTCAATTTGATCTTAATCTTTTACTTAAGGACATACCCTTAATAAAAGAAAGTCCCATCTCCACAGTCTAGGAAGAGGGCTTGCTTTGAGTTAAACTGGTTCTGGAAATCATGACACAAAGGGTATTGTATCCTCCTGACCAACCTTCACTTGGCTCCATCCCTTGTCTTTCATCAAACTTACAATGTGAGGTATTTCCACTGTTCTCTAAAAATGTAACATTGAGCAACTCCTATGTGACAAATATAAAGAAAAATGTGTGTATTATGGCTGAACCTCCTAACTCTTCCTGAAATTTGTATTTCCGGTTTTCCCCACCCGCTGGGTGGGGAAAACAGCTACACCATATTTCCCAGCTTCCCTTGTGGTTAGTTGTGGCCAGATGGCTAAATTCTAGTCAATGAAGGGGGAGCAGAGTAATGGGTCCCACTTCCAGGCCTTGCCTATTAAGACTTCCTCTGTGTACTCCCTTCGACCTGGCCAAAATTAAGATAATACCTAGGGCAAGCTTGGAAGTTATGACTTGAAGATAGCACGGGGCCGTTTCAAGGAACAACGAATTCTCCCAGTATTGTTATGTGCGCGTAGACAGAGTAGAACACATCTCAGAGTCTTTCTACCAGAGGGCCAATGAAGTTGAGCTATCTTTCCTTCCATTCTCATTCATAAACAAAAATATATGTTTGAACTATGATCCACTTTGGGACTGACTTACCACTATAGAGAGCCTACCCCTACTAACAGATGTAGGAAAAAAAAAACACAAAAAACATATGCTTGAGGTTTTATTAACTGACTCCATGACTTCCCAACCTGTCAGCACACATTTAAAATTGTGTGTCAGTGCACATTTGCATTTTCCTGGAGAGGAGATCCACAGATTTCATCAGATTTTCAAAGAGTTCTCACCCCCAAATGCTAAGAACCACTTCAGTACATATAAATACCCACAGAGACAAAGATATAAATGTGTATGCACTCTGTGTTTGCATTCTATTTACTTCTGTTCTCTATCAACAGTTGAGTCTGGAAACTGAAAAGCATCTATTATCTCTCACCTAGATTTCTTCAGTAGCCTTCTAACTTAGCTCACTGCTTCATTCTTGCCTTCCCCTGATCTGTTTCCCATGAGCTGCCTGAGTAATCATTTTCAAGTATAAATCCGATTACTGCATTCTCCTGCTTAACATCCTCCAAAGGTTTCTCGTTGCATTTAGTATAAACTTCTGATCCTTACTACGGAGTCTCTCATGACAGGGCCAACCTCCTCGGCCTTCCCCCTCTCTGGCCTCATTCCCCATGAAACAGCCCAGTGTTCTCTTTCCTATTCCTGCTCACTTTGCATTTTTTCATACCTCTTCCCAGAATCTTCTTCTCAGGCTCTTTTGTTTTGTTTTGTTTTGTTTTGTTTTTTGAGACGGAGTCTCGCTCTGTTGGCCCAGCTGGAGTGCAGTGGCACAATCTCAGCCCACTATAACTTCCACCTCCTGGGTTTAAGCGATTCTCCTGCCTCAGCCTCCAGAGTAGCTGGGATTACAGGTGTATGCCACCATGCCCGGCTAATTTTTGTATTTTTAGCAGAGATGGGGTTTCACCATGTTGGCCAGGCTGGTCTTGAACTCCTGACCTCAAGTGATCCGCCAAAATCGGCCTCCTAAAGTGCTGGGATTACAGGTGTGAGCCACCGCACCCGGCCCTCAGACTCTTTTTTGTAACTACGTCTTGTTTTTCAGGTTTCAGGTCAAATATCACACTATCAGAGGGACCCCAACTTCACACTTTAATCAGAATTTCTCTGAACCCCTTTCCACTCTCTATCATTTCATTCTTCTCAGTAGGCACCCATATGTGACCTTTTTTTATTGATTTATTGTTTATTATCTGCATCCTTTTCTAGAATTTGAGCTTCAGGAAGCCAGTGACTGTCTTAGACCAGCTCCCCTAGAAACAGACCCTGACTAAGGATCCATGCAAAAGTAGTTTACTAAGAAGAGATCCCAGGAAGCACAAAAGAAGTAGCCAAGAAGTGAAACAAAAAGAGGTAGGAAGCCTGTAATGCATACATTATCCAGGGGGTTGCACTGTGGACAACTGGAGTTCAAATACCTGGGGAACTTGGAGTGATGGAGTAGAATGAACCTTAGAGTTACCCCATCCCAAAGGTGAGGGTCATTTACCCTCCAACTCCCACCTGTCATTGACTGGAGGCTTCCAGCTAAGAGAAGGTCCTTTGTTTGTTTGTTTGTTTGTTTGTTTCTTTTTTCTTGCGATGGAGTCTCGCTCTGTTGCCCAGGCTGGAGTACAGTGGTACGATCTCGGCTTGCTGCAACCTCTGCCTCCAGGATTCTCCTGCCTCAGCCTCCCCAGTAGCTAGGACTACAGGCGTGTGCCACCACACCTGGCTAATTTTTGTATTTTTAGTAGAGACGGGGTTTCACTGTGTTAGCCAGGATGGTCTCAATCTCCTGATCTTGTGATCCACCCGCCTCGGCCTCCCAAAGTGCTGGGATTACAGGCGTGAGCCACCACCCCCAGCCCAGAGAAGGTCTTTATGCAGACTCATGAGTGGTTGCAGCAAGACTCTGCAGGCAAGCGCTGGAGTGGTGAGAGCTGAGAGGACACAGGCGGGGGGGAACGCCAACAGTATTTGCTACAGTGATTTTGTCTGTGTAATTCACCACTATCTCCAGTGCCTTGCATAAACACTCAATAAACACTTGTGGAATGGATGAGAATAAAAATTTTGAAAAAGCGTAACAATATTAAATATAGCAAATGTAATGAAAATGCCAATATGCAACTTATACATACAACATAAATCCATTATATATTTTGCAAATATATTTGCTACCTTAATGATCTGTGGCTCTCCAATGGAACATGACTGAAGACAGTATTTAAAGCTGAGCAATTCTTAGAATCCAGCACTCCAGGCAGTAGTGTGGAATAAAGAGCTGGACTAGAATGTCAGAAGATGTGGGCCCTCTCTAGACACTGCCGGAAGTGAATGGTGTGACCTTGAGTGAGCCACTTCCCTCTCATGGATTCCGTTTCCTGCTCCATGAAAACAAAATTTGAGAAATGGCATCTAAGGCCTATACAAGCTCTCAAAGTCTATAGGACTAAACATTAGGCATATATGACTGAGAAGATTGACACATGGCCTTATATAGCTTTGCTGAGCCTGGGTATTTTGAGAAGGTGAGATCATGTGCAATTTAAGGAAAAGCACTCAGTCAACCGGCCTAGATTTTCTCCTGCTAAATAATACTCAGAGGTTTTGGGGCCACTATATCCTCATTTTAAGAGAAAAGGCCAGTGCTCTGCAAAAGCAATTAAAAAAAGAAAAACAGTATGTATTGAATGCTATATGCCAGGAAACTTACTAGAGATCAGATATTGCTTTAATTTGAAAATTAATCAGCTTCTTTGCAGCATTTAAAAAAAAAAAAAGGCTTACGTCCCATAAAGTTCAAAAGCCTCAAGTGGGAATAGATGAAATCAGACTTGCCTGGAACATAGCAAGATGTCTTGATCACATATTTCAAACATTTAGTTTTGAAGAGAAACTTGCCAACTATTTCTCTCTTTCATTTAGTACATGTGGACTATTTCAAAGGTAGTTCAGTGCGTCTACATTTTACTCATTCCCAATTAAACTACATAAAACACTGAGTTTTTTAAATCTCTTGTAGATTCCAGAAAGTTTTTTCTTTAACAAAGATGGTTACAATCTTCACTGGGTAGGTGAAAAATGGAACCTGCAACTCCTAATAATTACTTTCCATGACTGGAACTTTGAGAAAGGCAGGGGCAACCTCTGCTTAATAATAGGAGTTGACAGAAGTGAGAGAGTCGTATCAAAGATTTGCCTTTCTACAGTACCACTCCAGGGAGAGCTCAAAATGCTTTATAAACATTTTCTCAGCTGTCACAAGCTCCCTGCAGGGAAGGCAGGTGATGTCTGGTTGCACACACACACAATTTCCCTGTTAACATTGTCTTAATGTTGGATGAATGACTCCCTGAGACATGCCCCAAATTCCCTTCTCTCTGCAAAGCCATGCTGGTTAGCACTCAGGGCAAGTCTTTGCGGAGGAAACTGGCTGATTCTCAGGGTATCATCTTAGAAGCGATGTTAGTGGCCCTGCAAGAGACTCACAAGTCCACAGAGTCTGGCAAACACTTGATGTCAAATTCCCAGGAGCTTTTGTTTCCAAGGAAAACCTAAACAATGACTCATGTCTTGGCTGATTTGCCCAGACCTGTCCATTGTGCCCAGTCACCAAGTGAGCCCGGCATGAAGGAAGGCCGTGCTCTCTGTTCTTTCTTGCATAAGCTTTGTTACCACATTAAATGTGTTTAGAAATGCCTTTGCAATTTCTGCTACATATTTATAGTTATATTCATATTTATACTTACATTATTTATATTCATATATATAAAACATGCAAATTCTTTTTTAGTCCTTCTAGACCAACATTTGTTGTAGCTCATGCAAAGCACCACACAGGAAACTTTTTGCTGTTGTGTTATGGAATTTTGGAGGGAGGAAGAAAATTTTAGCTCCATTCTCATTACAGGATATTTTCCATTTTAAGTGGTATCTGAATTCTTCCCACCAATCTGGGAACCGTTGTGACCTGTTTTATGTCACCTTTCAGCACCTTTGTCTTTCTTTTTAGTGACCCATTGTCTCCCTTCCCATCCCATAACCACATTCGAATCCAGCCAAAGTCAGGAAATGTGTGAGGCCAACACAATAGCCAAAATGTTTATTTAATTGTATTACTGTGTGCTCTTCTGTTAGGAAGTTCCCATAATGGAATACAGCATAACAGGATTATACACACTTATAAAGCTGGGCGCTGAATAAAAATAATTGGATAAAATGACCATAAATAGGACAAAATGAAAACCCATTATTTAAAATGCAATGCCAGTCAAACAAATTAACTATGAGCCATCATGCACACTGTCAATGGAAGAAACCTAAACCCATCAGATGAGACTGCATTTCTTTGCTTGATGTTTCCCCACTAAATGCCCAATGTGCTCTTTAGGGTCCACTGATTTTCTGGAAACTAATCAAAATGGATTGCCTAGGTCAGTGGTTCTCAAACGGGGGCGATTTTGCCTCCCAGGGGAAATTTGGCCACGGGGACATTTTGGGGCTGTCACAATGGTGAGGTGGGTGGAAAGTGTGTGCTAGGAGCATCTAACAGGCAGAGGTCAGGGACAATGCATAGGACAGTCCCCACAACAATGAATTCAAGGCCCCAAATGTCAACAGTGCTGAGATTGTGAAACCCTGACCTAGGTCATAGACCAGCAAGGGTAGAATTCATGCTAAAACCTTTTATCCCTACTAAAAAGAAATCCTAGTCTGCCTATGCTCATGGTCACCACAACAGTTTGGTCTTCTCTCACATTATTTTAATGTCCTCATCCCTAGTGACCTGGCTGCCAGCCCCTTTCACTCCCAGTTTATCTTAGAAACAACTCTGATAATGTCATTTCTTTCTACAGCTCCCAACACCAAAAGGGTGTTTCTGCCTCAGAACAGAGACATAATGCAGTACAAAGGAATAGAAACTGAGTTTGTACTACCTTGGGTGTTAAGTCTTGCATTCGCTATTTCCTGACATAATGTCTATAATTACTTGGACTGTCTCTGAGTTCCTCTCTATTGGATGGGGCAATAATTACTGTCCTGACTACCTGATTGGACCATCTTAAGGTCAAGTGAGCTTTGGTGAACATAATGGTGTTATGTAAACACAGGGGTAAGGGAATAATAAGGTCCAAACTCTTCAATGACATTCAAAATCTTTACCTGGCCCCATGACCTGCCTCCAGCTTTATCATCTTAGTTTCACCTTAAGATTCCAGTTAAACTATTAGTTTGCATCTTTAATAAAGATGCCTTGAATTTTCCTATTAATTCATTTGAAAATTATTCATTGATCACCTGACGGATGCAAGACAGCGTGATTAATGCTGGGGATGTAATGAGAGTAGAATAAAATAATCACATTCCCTCTTTTCAGATTTGGTGTGTTTGCGTTTGATATGTGTTTTTTTTCCCCCCACCAGACATGTAACCCCCATGCTTCATCTTTGATCATTAAACTCATTTATTCAATAAAATTCACATTAAAAGTTACCGTATCATGAAGCATTTATTTATCCCCCAAATCAGAAATACCTCCATTGACATTTGGGCTGTTTGTCTCTTATGATAAACACCACACTCTGCACTGCATTCATTATTTATGTAATCTTATTTCTCCTATTAGATTTTAAGCACTCTGTGTGGAAAAAAAAGTGTCTTATTCAACTCTGTACTCTCTTCCATAAGCTTCATAAGATACAACACTGTCAAGCAGGGCACTTCCCACATGGTAGGTACTCAATAGCTGTCTCAATTTCTAATTGAAAGGTTTTAAAAATAGGGCATAAAATGCCCACAAAAGAGTAGAGACTGAATTGTGAAGCTCAGAGATAGACAACGGTAGGAACATTCATTAGTGTTGTCTACTGTTCTCTGTATTTCCAAGGCACCCTGTTCTTTCTCTGTCATAGTTCCTTCCCACTCTGAATTTTTAGCTATCTACTTACTCGTAACCTCCTCCTAAACTGTAAGTTCTTTAAAAGCAACACATATTTCTGTCTTGTCTCCCCACTGTATTTCTAGCATTGAGTACAGTGCCTGGTTCATTGTAGGTACTAAAGAGCTGAATGAATAAATGAATAAATCTTGCATGGATTGCAACTTTTCACAGTTGCATTCTTTAGTTAAGAACCAAATTTGGGCATGCCCAAGATGGCCGAATAGGAACAGCTCCAGCCTCCAGCTCCCAGAGTGAGCAACACAGAAGATGGGTGACTTCTGCATTTTCAACTGAGATACCGGGTTCATCTCACTGGGTCATGTCGGACAGTTGGTGCTGGTCTGCGGGTGCAGCCCAACCAGCGAGAGCTGAAGCAGGGCAAGGCATCGCCTCACATGGGAAGTGCAAGGGGGAAGAGAATTCCTTTTCCTAACCAAAGGAAATTGAGACACACAACACCTGGAAAATCGGGTAACTCCCACCCTAATACTGCACTTTACCAAGGGTCTTAGCAAACAGCACACCAGGAGATTATATCCCACACCTGTCCCAGAGGGTCCCACGCCCATGGAGCCTCCCACGCCCACAGAGCCTCCCTCATTGCTAGCACAGCAGTCTGAGATCTAACTGCAAGGTGGCAGTGAGGCTAGGGGAAGGGCGCTCACCATTGCTGAGGCTTAAGTAGGTAAACAAAGAGCCGGGAAGCTCGAATTGGGTGGAGCCCATCACAGCTCAAGGAGGCCAAACTTCCTCTGTAGACTCCTCCTCTGGGGACAGGTCATAGCTAAACAAAAAGCAGCAGAAACCTTGGCAGAGGTAAATTCCCCTGTCTGACAGCTTTGAAGACAGCAGTGGATCTCCCAGCATGGAGGTTGAGATCTCAGAACAGACAGACTGCCTGCTCAGGTGGGTCCCTGACCCCTGAGTAGCCTAACTGGAAGACATCCTTCACTAGGTGCAGACTGACACCTCACACCTCACACGGCGGGGTACACCCCTGAGACAAAGCTTCCAGAGCAAGAATCAGACAGCAACACTCGTTGTTCAGCAATATTGTATCTTCTACAGCCTCTGCTGCTGATACCCAGGCAAACAGGGTCTGGAGTGGACCTCAAGCAAACTCCAACAGACCTGCAGCTGAGGGTCCTGACTGTTAGAAGGAAAACTAACAAACAGAAAGGACACCCACACCAAAACCCCATCAGTATGTCACCATCATCAAAGACCAAAGGCAGATAAAACCACAAAGATGGGGAAAAAGCAGTGCAGAAAAGCTGGAAATTCAAAAAATCAGAGCACATCTCCCCCTCCAAAGGAACGCAGCTCATTGCCAGCAACAGAACAAAGCTGGATGGAGAATGACTGACGAGTCGAGAGAAGAAGACTTCAGTCGATCAAACTTCTCAGAGCTAAAGGAGGAACTATGTAACCAGTGCGAAGAAACTAAAATCCTTGAAAAAAGATTTGATGAATGGCTAACTAGAATAACCAATGTAGAGAAGTCCTTAAAAGAACTGATAGAGATGAAACCATAACATGAGAACTATGTGACAAATGCACAAGCTTCAGTAACTGACTCAATCATCTGGAAGAAAGAGTATCAGCAATTGAAGATCAAATGAATGAAATGAAGTGAGAAAAGAAGTGTAGGGGAAAAAGAGTAAAAAGAAATGAACAAAGACTCCAAGAAATATGGGATTATGTGAAAAGACCAAATCTACGTCTGATTGGTGTGCCTGAAAGTGATGGGGAAAATGGAACCAAGTTGGAAAACACTCTGCAGGATATCATCCAGGAGAACTTCCCCAACCTAGTAAGGCAGACCAACATTCAAATTCAGGAAATACAGAGAACGCCACAAAGATACTCCTTGAGAAGGCCAACTCCAAGACACATAATTGTCAGATTCACCAAAGTTGAAATGAAGGAAAACATGTTAAGGGCAGCCAGAGAGAAAGGTCGGGTTACCCACAAAGGGAAGCCCATCAGACTAACAGCAGATCTCTCGAAAGAAACTCTCCAAGCCAGAAGAGAGTGGGGGCCAATATTCAACATTCTTAAAGAAAAGAATTTTCAACCCAGAATTTCATATCTAGTCAAACTAAGTTTCATCAGTGAAGGAGAAATAAAATCCTTTACAGACAAGCAAATGCTTAGAGATTTTGTCACCACCAGGCCTGCCCTACAAGAGATCCTGAAGGAAGCACTAAACATGGAAAGGAACAACAGGTACCAGCCATTGCAAAAACATGTCAAAATGTAAAGTCCATTGATGCTAGGAAGAAACTGCATCAACTAGCGAGCAAAATAACCAGCTAATATCATAATGACAGGATCAAGTTCACACATAACAATATTAACCTTAAATATAAATGGACTAAATGGTCCAATTAAAAGACACAGACTGGCAAACTGGATAAAGAGTCAAGACCCATCAGTTTGCTGTATTCAGGAGACCCATCTCACATGCAGAAACACACATAGGCTCAAAATAAAGGGATGGAGGAAGATCTACCAAGCAAATGGAAAACAAAAAAAGTAGGGGTTGCAATCCTAGTCTCTGATAAAATAGATTTTAAACCATCAAAGATCAAAAGAGACAAAGAAGGCCATTACATAATGGTAAAGGGATCAATTCATCAGGAAGAGCTAACTATCCTAAATATACATGCACCGAATACAGGAGCACCCAGATTCATAAAGGAAGTCCTCAGAGACTTACAATAATAATGAGAGACTTTGACACCCCACTGTCAACATTACACAGATCAACGAGACAGAAAGTCAACAAGGATATCCAGGAATTGAACTCAACTCTGCACCAAACGGACCTAATAGACATCTACAGAACTCTCCACCCCAAATCAACAGAATATACATTCTTCTCAGCACCACATCACACGTATTCCAAAATTGACCACGTAGTTGGAAGTAAAGCACTCCTCAGCAAATGTAAAAGAACAGAAATTGTAACAAACTGTCTCTCAGAACACAGTGCTATCCAACTAGAACTCAGGACTAAGAAACTCAATCAAAACCACTCAACTACATGGAAACTGAACAACCTGCTCCTCAATGATTACTGGGTACATAACGAAATGAAGGCAGAAATAAAGATGTTATTTGAAACCAATGAGAACAAAGATACAACATACCAGAATCTCTGGGGCACATTTGAAGCAGTGTGCAGAGGGAAATTTATAGCACTAAATATCCGCAAGAGAAAGTAGGAAAGATCTAAAATTGACACCCTAGCATCACAATGAAAAGAACTAGAAAAGCAAGAGCAAACACATTCAAAAGCTAGCAGAAGGCAAGAAATAACTAAGATCAGAGCAGAACTGAAGGAGATAGAGACACAAAAAACCCTCCAAAAAATCAATGAATCCATGAGCTGGTTTTTTGAAAAGATCAACAAAATTGATAGACTGCTAGCAAGACTAATAAAGAAGAAAAGAGAGAAGAATCAAATGGATGCAATAAAAAAGGATAAAGGGGATATCACCACCAACCCCACAGAAATGCAAACTACCATCAGAGAATACTATAAACACCTCTATGCAAATAAACTAGAAAACCTAGAAGAAATGGATAATTTCCTGGACACTTACACTCTCCCAAGACTAAACCAGGAAGAAGTTGAATCCCTAAATAGACCAATAGCAGGCTCTGAAATTGAGGCAATAATTAATAACCTACCAACCAAAAAAAGTCCAGGATCAGATGGATTCACAGCCGAATTCGACCAGAGTTACAAGGAGGAGTTGGTACCATTCCTTCTGAAACTATTTCAATCAATAGAAAAAGAGGGAATCCTCCCTAACTCATTTTACGAGGCCAACATCATCCAGATACCAAAGCCTGACAGAGTTACAACAAAAAAAGAGAATTTTAGACCAATATCCCTGATGAACATCAATGCAAAAATCCTCAATAAAATACTGGCAAACCGAATCTAGCAGCACATCAAAAAGCTTATCCACCATGATCAAGTGGGCTTCATCCCTCAGATGCAAGGCTGGTTCAACATACACAAATCAATAAATGTAATCCAGCATATAAACAGAATCAAAGACAAAAACCACATGATTATCTCAATAGATGCAGAAAAGGCCTTTGACAAAATTCAACAGCCCTTTATGCTAAAAACTCTCTATACATTCGGTATTGATGGAACGTATCTCAAAATAATAAGAGCTATTTATGACAGACCCACAGCCAATATCATACTGAATGGGCAAAAACTGGAAAAATTCCCTTTGAAAACTGGCACAAGACAGGGACGCCCTCTCTCACCACTCCTATTCAACATAGTGCTGGAATTTCTGGCTAGGCCAATCAGGTAAGAGAAAGAAAGAAAGGGTATTTGGTTAGGAAAAGAAGAAGTCAAATTGTCCCTGTTTGCAGATGACATGATTGTATATTTAGAAAACCCTATCGTCTCAGCCCAAAATCTCCTCAAGCTGATAAGCAACTTCAGCAAAGTCTCAGGATACAAAATCAATGTGCAAAAATCACAAGCATTCTTATACACCAGTAACAGACAAACAGAGAGCCAAATTATGAATGAACTCCCATTCACAATAGCTTCAAAGAGAATAAAATACCTAGGAATCCAACTTACTTACAAGAGATGTAAACGACCTCTTCAAGGAGAACTACAAATCACCACTGCTCAATGAAATAAAAGAGGACACAAGCAAATGGAAGAACATACCATGCTCATGGATAGGAAGAATCAATATTGTGAAAATGGCCACACTGCCCAAGGTAATTTATAGATTCAATGTCATCCCCATTAAGCTACCAATGACTTTCTTCACAGAATTGGAAAAAACTGCTTTAAAGTTCATATGGAACCAAAAAAGACCCTGCATTGCCTAGACAATCCTAAGCTAAAAGAACAAAGCTGGAGACATCATGCTATCTGACTTCAAACAATGCTACAAGGCTACAGTAAACAAAACAGCATGGTACTGGTACCAAAACAGAGATATAGACCAATGGAACAGAACAGAGCCCTTAGAAATAATACCACACATCTACAGCCATCTGATCTTTGACAAACGTGACAAAAACAAGAAATGGGGAAAGGATTCCCTATTTAATAAATGGTGCTGGGAAAACTGGCTAGCCATAAGTGGAAAGCTGAAACTGGAGTCTTTCCTTACTCCATATACAAAAATTAATTCAAGATGGATTAGAGACTTAAATGTTAGACCTAAAACCATAAAAACCCTAGAAGAAAACCTAGGTAATACCATTCAGGACATAGGCATGGGCAAGGACTTCATGTCTAAAACACCAAAAGCAACAGCAACAAAAGCCAAAATTGACAAATGGGATCTAATTAAACTAAAGAGCTTCTGCACAGCAAAAGAAACTACTATCAGAGTGAACAGGCAACCTACAGAATGGGAGAACATTTTTGCAATCTACTCATCTGACAAAGGGCTAATATCCAGAACCTATAAAGAACTCATTCAAATTTACAAGAAAAAAACAAACAACCCCATCAAAAAGTGGGCAAAGGATATGAACAGACACTTCTCAAAAGAAGACATTCATACAGCCAACAGACACATGAAAAAATGCTCGTCATCACTGACCATCAGAGAAATGCAAATCGAAACCACAATGAGATACCATATCACACCAGTTAGAATGGGAATCATTAAAAAATCAGGAAACAACAGGTGCTGAAGAGGATGTGGAGAAATAGGAACACTTTTACACTGTTGGTGGGACTGTAAACTAGTTCAACCATTGTGGAAAACACTGTGGCGATTCCTCAAGGATCTAGAACTAGAAATACCATTTGACCCAGCCATCCAATTACTGGGGATATACCCAAAGGATTATAAGTCATGCTGCTATAAAGACACATGCACACATATGTTTATTGCGGCACTATTCACAATAGCAAAGACTTGGAATCAACCCAAATGTCCATCAGTGACAGACTGGATTAAGAAAATGTGGCACATATGCACCATGGAATACTATGCAGCCATAAAAAAGGATGAGTTCGTGTCCTTTGTAGGGACATGGATGCAGCTGGAAACCATCATTCTCAGCAAACTATCGCAAGAATAGAAAACCAAATACCACATGTTCTCACTCATAGGTGGGAATTGAACAATGAGATCACTTGGACACAGGAAGGGGAGCATCACACACTGGGTCCTATTGTGGGGTGGGGGGAGGGATAGCATTAGGAGATATACCTAATCTAAATGACGAGTTAATGGGTGCAGCACAGCAACATGGCACATGTATACATATGTAACAAACCTGCACGTTGTGCACATGTACCCTAGAACTTAAAGTATAATAATAATTAAAAAAAAGAACCAAATTTGGTATAGCACGGATCCATGATTATGTTAGATGCTGCACTGCTCGCCTCTCCTTCCTTGCCCAGCAGATAATTGGACTCCCCCACCCACTGATTCATTGTGCTTGCTTTTGCCAATGAAAAAGTAAGCAGAAATGACCCAGCACTTCTAAGCAGAAAATTTAATAGTCAGTCCTGGGTTTTTCACTCCGTCTTCATCCTGCCACAGTGAACTATGAAGCCTGGTGTTCAGAAGGCAGCATCATGAGGTTCTGGGTTCCTGAGAGACTAAAATGAATAGAGTCCCCCCTGCCAAACTGTGTTGTACGTGCAGCAGGAGGAGAAATCATCTTTTCTGTTTTAAGGGTTATCTTTTTCTGCAATAGTGAAGTTCCAAGTGAATCTTATTGCAAAGCAGCCTCATCTATAAAAATATAGGGCTTTTATCTTATAAAAAGACTCCAATATGTATGCCTAAGAAAGTACATATGTAGTCTCTAAAGCATATGTAGGTGTGTATGTCAATATGTAATATATAAATGTTTACCATAAAGGGATGCAAGTTTATAAAAAGTCACTCTAACTCATATTGACAAGCTATCTCCCTAGAAGGCCACACCTTTATTCCAAAGATGATGCCTCCTATTTTTACCATATTTTCAAAGCTCCCCTTGGGGAATTATCTTTGAATTAATGTACTAGAGTTTGCCAATTATGCAAATCTTCATTATTGGAGAGAAAATTTGATTTTTTTCATGCTCAAAGATCATTTGGTGCCGGGTATGATGGATAGATGAGTGATTAAGCTGGGCCACATCGCCGTCATTGAAAACGTCAGAGGGTCTGGTTTTATAGCATCAGACGCTTTCTTGTGGATCTCATAGCTTTTCACTAAAGGCACTACCGAAAGATGAGTTCCATAAAGGTCTCTTGCCTGATGATTGTCAAGTTTTTTCATAGTTCTAGAATCATAACTAAATGTCAGTCTCCAGGAATCTTCTTGGTCCCTAAATTCATAGTTGGTAAATAGAAACAATATGATTGGGTGCCTAAGTAGGTGATCTTCACAGTGTACATTTGAAGCTACCTGGGCACATTTATTCTCAGACACCATAAAAACAACTGGACCCCTGGTGGATAAAATCACACCTAAACCAGGATTAATTAGAGATGCATAGCTGGGAATTATCATTTTTGTTTGTATTAAGGACTGAACTGTGTGCACATAGAATTCATATGTTGAAATCCTAATCCTCAGCGTGACTATATTTGGAGACAGGGCCTTTAAGGAAGTAATTAAGGTAAATGAGGTCACAAGGGTAGGTCCCTAATCTGGTAGGGCTGGGGTCCATATAAGAATGGACACTAGAGCGTATGCTTGAGCTCTCTCTCTCTCTCCTCTCCACGCTCCCTAGTGGAGCCACAGAGAAAGGCCATGTGAGGACACAGCAAGGTGACCATTGGAAAATCAAGAAGAGAGCCCTCACCAGGAACCCAGCTAACCGGCACCTTCATCATGGACTTGTAGCCTCCAGAACTATGAGAAAATAAATGTCTGTTGTTTAAACCACCCAGTCTGTGGTATTTTGTCATGGCAGCCTGAGCAAACTAATACAGTTTATTTGTCTATTGTTTTGACTGCCAACCAGTATACACCTCCTCCTCCTCCTCGACTGGTAATGATTTTCCTTTGGTTATTCACCCAACTCCCAGGCAGTCAATGTGATTCAAGGTGAAACCAATGGCTCAGACATAAATAAATCAACATAATTCCAATCCCTGCCCACACTGGTTTGTTCAAGGATGAGCATGTGACTATAAAGCTGGCCTGATCAAAACGAAGTCTATGATGTGTGTTCAAAGGTTGACATAAGCCATAATTTTCTTTTCTGCTGGATGGGCGTCTGGAGGATACAGCGTCAAGAGAGAATGAAAGTCATCTGTCCTGCAACCATAAGACAAATGTCCGTCTTCAAGTTGAGCCATCCAAATGGAAAACAGCCAAAAGATGGATCCCGCCCACAGTGTTTGGGCCCTGCATCAAGCCACATGCAAGCTTGTATTTACTCCTGGATAGTATATTTATGTGAAACAATAAATCCCCACTATTGTTCAAGCCATTTGCAACTATAAAATGCCAAACTAACACAGGGATTGGGCAATAGCAGTCTTATTTTCAAAAAGTTACTTCTGCATCCCCAGAGGCCAGAGTGAATGGGTACCACATTCTGGAGTCCTTTCATGCACCAAGTTTTATTACCACTAATGTTGAATTGGCCTGTTATGGAGATGTAAATGTCCTGCTCTTCAAAGGCATGTTTGACAGGATAAAAGGCTTTGGGATTTCAATGACTTTGACTCCTCTGGAGATGGAAGGACAGCCTATTTTAGCAATTTCCATGGGAATGAATAGACATATACTTTAGCTATTCAAATATTTAACTAGCTCTTTTGTTGTTGTTTTGAATCCCAAGGAGCTGCAGCTGCCTGTTTGTGTCTGTTGTGCCTTTAAGGGGCTTGCTGATTCAGTAGGATCTCTTGAATGCATTAATTAGCCTTCTCTCATTTTCCCAGCCCATGCCTATGAAGAAATGAGCATTTGCAGCTCCAATTGCTGGGAACGATGCGAGTCTTGAGGGTACTAGATAAATGGAGGTTCAGAGTTGCAGGCTTTTGATGGGCAGTTTTATGCTGGCAGCAGCCTGCATGGCAAGGCTTGTGTGGCTGCATGATTAATTTATTGGCTATCACTATTGGCAGGCAAATGAAACACAGGCCCTGGATTAAAGTGTAACTGGGGAGATGGGGCATTCATCAGCCCAGGTACATGAGTCAGAGGAGGTGAGGATCCAGAGAAAACAAAATGTTATGAAAGCCTGGAAAATGATTTATCGCTTTTAATATATATCATCTAAGCCCAATCTTTATAACTGCTTGTAGGCCTTCATGTTGTAAAGACTTTGGCAATAAAACATTCCTTCCTTAAAACACTAACGTGAAAGATGCTGGTGGGAAAAATAAAGAATCATGAAGAATGAGCTGACTGTAAAAGGAAAAAATAGTGTCCAGCTTAAAATTAAATTTCCACTTGTTTCTTCTTAAATGATTTAGAAATATAGCTTTTGCTTGGAAAAACCGCATTCTATTGATCACATGGAGGGGACGATGAGAGGTCTGTCCAGGAAGGCCAATTTCTCAGATCCTTTTGGAAACTATAATATGAAAATATGTACTTTCAAAGGGTAAATGTTCACATCAGGTCTAACTGTTAACCCAACCAAATAAATTCTTGCTGGCCAAGAATCCTTGAGCTTGGAAGCTCGAATCTACACAATTAAGCATTGTCGAATTTGGAAGTTAGCAAGGTTAAAGTCTTGCAATGAAATGGAGGCTGGTATGAAATGAGATATCTCTATTTAACCTCCTCGGGTTTATTCAACCCAAGAAATGATAAGAGCCATTTTTGGGAAGGCTTCCCTTTCCGTAATGGGCGGAAACACATAGAAGCACATTCCTTAGCATTCTGCAACTTTTTATGGCTTCTTATTTTTTTCAAATTTTAATAGTTTTCGGAGTGCAGTTGTTTTTTGGTTACATGGATGAGTGCTTTAGTGGTTATTGCCGAGATTTTAGTGCACCCATCACCCAAGCAGTGTACACTCTATCCAATATGCTGTCTTTTATCCCTCACCCACCTCTCAATCGACACCTCACCAAGTCCCCACAGTCTATTATATCTCTCTGTATGTTTTCACATCCTCATGGCTTAGCTCCCACTTATAGGTGAGAATATATGGTGTTTGGTTTTTCAATCCGAAGTTACTTCACTTAGAATAATGGCCTCCAGTTCCATCCAAGTTGCTGCAAAATACATTATTTCATTCCTTTTATGTCTGAATAGTATTCCATGGCGTATATTTATACTTATCATTAGCCAAGTATCTTTGAGCTTGGAAGCTTGAATCTACACAATCAAGCATTGTCAAATTTGGAAGTTAGCAAGATTAAAGTTTTTCAATTAAACTGAGAATTGTATGAAATGAGACATCTCTATTTACTCTTCCTCTTTGGGTTTATTCAACCCAAGAAATTATCAGAGCCATTTTTGAGAAGACTTTCCTTTCTGTAATGGGCACAAACAAATGGAAGCCAATAGTGATAGCCACAAACAAATAGAAACAAATAGTGATAGCCATATGTGTGTGTGCGTGTGTGTGTGTGTGTACACCACATTTTTGTTTATCCACTCATTGTTCAATGGGCACTTAGGCTGGTTTCATACCTTTGCAACTGCAAATTCTGTCACTATAAACATGCTTGTGCATGTGTCTTTTTCAAATAACTTCTTTTACTTTGGGCAGATACCTGGTAGTGGTATTGCTGGATCGAATGGTAGGTCTACTTTTAGTTCTTTAAGGGATCGCCATACTGTTTTTCATAGAGGTTGTACTAGTTTACATTCCTACCAGCAGTGTAAAAGTGTTGTTCCTTTTTCACTGTGTCCACACTAACATCTATCGTTTTCTGACTTTTTAATTATGGCCATTCTTGCAGGAGTAAGCTGATATTTCATTGTAGTTTTCATTTGCATTTCCCTCATGATTAACACTTTACAGCTTCCTACAGTTACTGTGCTTCTCAGTTCCCCTCCAGAAATGTCAGCTGTTTATAACAGAAGGGCAGGAAAAGACCAAGGATTTATGCAAGTTACCCAGAAACATCAGCAAATATAACAAGAGAAGAATAGGGAGTCATTTTTCCCCTCCTCGATTTGACCTCCCTCCCCTTACAAAAATTCTCTGACTTATTCTGAATGTGGGAGGAGTCTGCAATATGTTTATAAATATAAAGCCCATTACTTTATTAAAAGCAGTGAACCATCTATGGATGGACTAAGGCTGGCTGGAAAGGCAGCAGCCAGCGCTCTGACCCAGGCTGCTCCAGCTCTCAGGCAGCTGCAGTTATGGCCTGTTCTAGCTTCCTGCCTCCCTCCTTCCCTCCTCTGGTCCATCCTCCATGCTACAGCTGAAAAGAGCTTTCTAAATTGCCACTAGGATCCTCTTCCTCCCCTCATTCTTACTTAAAGTGGATCAATGGCTTCACATTACTGCCTTAGAATCCAAACTCTCATCTAGGTCTTGGCCTCAACTTTCTTCTCCTATCTCCCCTCTTACGCCCTAGCAACTGCAGTAGTGATTGGTAGCTCAATGCTCATATTGTGCTGTGTCTTGCCTCCATGTCTTGTCAATGTCAATCCTTTTCCCTTAAAATCCTTTTCTCTCAAAAATCACCTCTTTCAGGATGTCTCCCTGACCACTTCAGACTGGGCTAAATGTTTCTCCTCTCTGCTCACATAAAACTGTTTGCAGATCTTGATAGCCATGGATTATAACAATCTGTTTACTCATCTATGTCCTCAACTAGACTGTAAACTCCTTAAAAGAAAGCTTCTAGTTTTTCAACTCTTTATTCTACGTAGTGCATAGCATAAAGCCTCTACCCCTGCAGCAGGCCTGCACAGGGCTGAGGCGTTGCAACGCTCCCTGACTTGTGCCCCTTACAGTTGTTTGACTGAGGGCAGGGCCAGGCTGCATGTGACCCACCTTCGGAGAGTCACACCTTTGAGTTCTAACTCTGCCCTCAAAAATCTCCAGGGAAAATGCAACTGTCCCTGGTAAAAAGAACACATCAAACCATCACAACCATTCAAACCAAGCACTGCTGGTGGGCAGCTGGCCCACCTCTCAGTCGGGTCCTGGGAGTGCAGGACAGTGGGAGCCACCTGTAATGGAAAGAAAGTGAAGGGTGAGAAAGGCCTGCAGCTCAGGGGACTTCCTGGGAAGTGATAGAATCCTGTGCTGGGAGAGAGGGCTACTGAGAGAAGAGCAGAAACGCAGGTCCCATGCCTCATTCACTTTACAAGGCATCCAGAGCACCTGCAGGCATAATAACTGCTCATCGACTGTAGACCCAGGGAACCAACGCACCAATTTAAAAAGTTGAGATTGAAAACCTACTGTGTGCCATACTGTAGGAAGAATTAGCACTTACTGAGTTCTTTGTACGTATGAGGCATTTTATTAGATCCTCACCATAACACCATCCAGTAGATGCTATGACCACCATTCCTGCAGGAGGGAACTGAGGTGCTAGGGAATTCTTTCAGCCACACAGACAGCAAATGAAGCAAAGTGAATGTGTAGTTCTTGCTCTTAGATGCCAAGAATTATTCCAAAAGACTGGATCATGGGAATAGATCAGGAGGTCCTCTAGGTACATACCCTGCCTCATTCCTCTCCTCAGAGACACTCCTGGTCATTCACAAACTTCTGGAAAACTGGGTTCCCCCAGTCTAAGGTCTTCTGAGGCCTTTGCATTGGCTCTAGCAGTGGGTCTAGAACTCGGCCATTTAGTTTTCCCAAATGTCCACTCAGATCTAGTTCTCTCCAAATGTCGCATTAAAAAACTGAGGGTTTGAATAATCATTATAGCCAGGTAGTGGTGCCAGGCTGTGGATGAAGTGAGGTTCCAATGGTCATAGGGAGGAAAGCCCCACCCATCACTGAAATCAGCCCCAGGGATATGGGAGCACCCATGAGCATGCAAGTTTCTGCTGGAGAACCCAGAGTGAGACCAGGGAAGCAGCACTATGGGTGGAAAATAAGGAGAGGCAGAGCCACGGCCAGAGTCCCAACCCTGGAGCAGTCAGATACCCATGAACCTGCAGTGGAAGTAAAATCCTGAAGCAGATCAGTAACTTCAGCCAACGGTCTTCCTCTGGGTTCAGAGCTGGCTGCTGAGCTATCCAGAACTAGGATGAGATTCTCACATAGTGCCTTAAAAACGTGCTTTCTCTTGGATACCAAAACACAGATTTATGATGATAACTCTGGCAGCCATGGGGAGTATGATTTGCAGAAGGGCAAGACTTAGATCAGGAGGGTGAGGAGTGAAGAAGGAAGTACAGATGGAGAGGTCAGAGCCTCTCCCCAAGGAACGGAGTTGCACCCCAAAGTACGTCCAACACCCAGACAAAGCTCAGTCAGCCTTTTCCTGAGCAGAAGAAATGTAATGGCATGCAAGACTGACTGGACATGAAAACAGGGGATTAGCAGGCATTCCGGAGTCACTCACATTGCTTGTGTCATCAAACTTCTGGAGAAAGGATGAATAGTTCCGCTGGTTGCTTCCATGTTTTGTCTATGGGATTGAACATATCTGCACATGTGGAAACATCTGGGCCACTAACACTGGCACTTTTCATGGGATGCTTCTCATACATGGCCCTGAACTTTGCTGTGCCCTGGATTCAACCTGGAATGTTCATTCTTTCATTCATTTATTCAACAAATATTTATTACAATGAACTGTTTTAAGACAAGCGATGAAATGGACCAACATTTCTGCCATGAATGTAGCTTATATTTTGTGGGGACAGACAGAGAATTACCAATAACAACAAGGAAATCTGCAGCACATCTGAGAGTGGTAAGTGCTCTGACCATAAGTCAGGTGGGAGGAGGGACTGGGACAGTCTAGCAGGTGTAAGGGCTGCAATTGAAAACAATGGTTAGGGAAGGCCTCCGGGATATGGTGATATTTGAACAAAAACCTGAAGGAGAGGAGAAGAACATTCCAGAAAGAGGAAGCCACAGATACAAATGCTGTAGGGAAAGAGTACGGTGCCCAGCGTGCGCTCTGGCCAATGTGGCCAGATGTTCTAGAAGAGATTACAGAAGACTGCACCAGGTTATAGCTGTGAAGGTGAAGCAAAGCATTTGGAGTCTAGCTATACTTTGAAGGCAGAGCTAATATAGGCTGGGGGTGTAAGTGAAGAGAAGGATCACAAGGACTCACAGGTTTCATCCTGGGTGCCCAATTATTGAGTTGGGTTTGATCGTGGGAGGGTCACATCTCATGGGACAGTTCAGGGCTCTGTGTTGGTCATGCCAAGTGTAAGATGCTCACTTGGCATCCAAGTGGAGCTGCTGAGCAGATGGCTGGCATGTGAGCCCACAGTTCAGAAGATAGGTCTCCACTGGAAACAAGAGGTAGGCAACGCCAGCATGGAGATGGATTCAAAATGCATCTGAGGTTCTACCCATGAGACTGGATAAAATCCACATATGAGGGACAGCAGCCAGAGAGGAGAGGGCCTCAAAGACTGAGCTTCAGGGCTCAGCAATAGTCCCACTTGGTAGTTTTCTTCTACTACCCATGTGGAAGGAAGACAGAGAATGGAGCAGCCTGGAGCCAGTGAAGAAAGTGAAGTCAGTGAAGAAAGAAATAAGAAGCTGTGCTGGGTGCCTCCAACAGGCCAAGTAGGATAAGAACTGGTTGTGGTTATGGGACTTAGCAATGCAATGACCTCGGAAGGGGATGCTGTGGTGCAGCATTTGGAAGGAAAGCCTGATATGAGGGAATGAAAGAGAAAGGAGACAGAGAGGAACTGGAGAGAGGAAGAACACTTTGGAGAGAAGGTTGTTGGAGGCAAAGGAGAACAGCATGCATGGGAAGTCAAGAGGAGTGTGTTTTTTTCAAACATGACGAATAGAGGAATATGAGCTTCCAGATTTGCAAACTAATGGGAATGATCCAGTTCAGAAGAAAATGTAACATTGCAGGAAAGAGAGTGGACAATGGCTGGGGGGATGTCTGTCAACAGGCAAAAGGGGTCAGAGTCCAGCCAGTGCACATGGGGAGGGCAGTCCCGGAGAGAAGTCTTGTATCAGGAGAGAAGGCAGAGCCATGGCCATGCATACAAAGGTGGGATATGGCCTGGGGAGGCTTGTAGGTGTTTTCTTTAGACAGCTTTGATTTAAAAAAAAAAAAAAAAAACCAGTGACCTCATAACCAACGACCACAGAATCAAAGTTAGACAAAGCGAAGACAAGAGCAGAGTGAGAAAGAGTTTTTAAAAAAAGAAAAAAAAGAAGTGTCAATGTCTGCAATGTCTGTGGTCCTGGAATGCATCAAGGTAGCAAAAGATGAGCTGGAAACAGGACAAGTTTAAGGGAATGTTTACATGACAGCGTGACTGATGCCGGGCAGAGGACACATTTCTCACAAAGGACCGAACTTAGAAGTGGCTGGCTATTTTTCCTAATCAGCAAGAAAAAGCAATAAGGAGGTCTTGTTTTATTTCTAAGGTTTTTAAGGAAGGAGGAAGGAGGAGGAGGAGGAAGAAAGGGAAAGAACGAGGAATGGAAGGAGGAAGGGAGGGATGTTGGCAGTGCAATGTACCACTTACTAACATCGTATTTCTGAAAGTAGAACTTGAGAAAAAAGTAACCAAGAAACCCCAAACCCTGTAGTTTCAGAGCTTCCCAGAGTCCTTCATCCGTACCTCTAATAAAGAGCAGCAATTTGTCTGCATTTTGCAGACACACTTGATGTGTTGGCAGACTCCTCACACGCTGCCTGTTTGCAGGGATTAGGGAGAAGGCGGCAGCATAGCTCCCGGGCAGCAAAGCAGAGAAAACCCACAGGCATGCCAGGGCCTGGCCTGAAGAATGCACAGATTGCTCTGCATCTGCTGGAGGCTCTGAAATCAGCTCCACATCATAAAAACTACCGCTCAGCCCGATTCAGCACATGGCCTGCACGCGCTCCATAAATATCTGGTGTTGACCTAATGCAGCAAAATGGTCACTGCTCTTTACAGAGAAAGAGTGACCCCAAGGATGAGTGTCTTTTGATGAGAATCAAAATGTACTAAGATCCGGCTGGGCTAATAGCATGTCACAGTGAAATGGGAGGAGGGGGCCAAGAGTTTGAAGCCTCTGATTTTTATTCTCATTTCTGTCCAGTCCACATACATTTCATAAGCAACTGTTACATGCTAAGCTTTGTGCAAGGGACTAAGGGACTCATGGAAATTAGTCAATATTGCATTTTACCAGGGTGAACAGGATACAAGACAGGCCAATTAAAAGTCAGAATTAAAATCTGCTCTCATCTGGGGTCTGCATTGTTTCAAGTTTTTTAAAGTGTATTTGACTCTTCCGATGAGAAAGTATCGGAAAAGCAGATAAGAACAACTTCAATGTGTTTCATAAATAAAAAACTTTCTGACAAAGATGCCCATTAGGTTGACCACCAAACCACAAATGGATAGTAATAAATAATACAGAGCATCGTTCTGCATCAGTGCAAATGTGAGTGCTAATTATTACTGTCGTAAAGGAAGTGAGGTCATTTATTTTTCAAAGAATTAATGAAATGGATGTTATTTCACCTCCCAAGGCCTTTGTGCACATCTTGGCATTCCCTCTACTCCAGAAATTGAATCCAAATTGCATAACAAAACATTGTAAAAAAAAATCACTAAGGCTTCCATACAGAATTTCAATTTTTTAAATCAACGAAGCAGAAGGTATGTAGTGTTATTTTATACTTTAAAGTCTAGAATTATCTATTTTTGGTAAATAAGCCACCATTTATTTTGCTTTAAATTATATATTGGCAACAAAAGGTCACAAAATAGTGAACTACTATAATAGTGAATTACAATATACTATATTGGAAGACAAGTAATACTCATTAGGTACATTCATTCTCCTGGTATTATTTCTTTCTTAAATACTTTTGAATAATTTTTTGTATTCTATTACTATGTGTTTGCTTTTTGTAGAAAATTTGGAAAATGCAGTAAGTATAAAGAAGAAAATAAAAATCACCTACAACCCAATGTCTGATAATAACATTTTGTTCTCATAATTTTTACTGCATAAAAAATAAGTTTGGGATCATAATGCATATAGAATGTACACTGAAAATAGTGTAATATTGTACATTTTTTCTTAACATTGTATGGTGAGCATGTACTTTATTTTATTATCTCTGCAATTTTACCATCACTCAATGAATTCAGTTACTTATTCTGGTATTATTGCACACTATTTTCTTTTTCCCTTTTTTGCTATTATAAGTTCTGTGGAGACTAACAATCTTGTCCACATAACTTCCTCCGCATCTCTGTTGCTATTTTCTTCTGGATGTACTATAGTTGTTGCTGCTGCTGTTGTTGTTTTCCTATTCTGAGTGACACTTTTGCCATTATATTGTCTAACATTATTGCTAACATAAGGGAAAGCCATTAACCATTATATATGGTATCCAGCCAGATTATAGGACCTCTAGATTTATTATTGGATTTGTAATTTGATTCTCCACTATTTTTGAAGAAGTGTAATGTCTATGATTATTAATATATTTGGCTTTTCCATAAGCAAAACTTTTATATCCATTTCATGTCTTATTCCATTAGCCAGAACTTCCAGGACATGACAAAATAATGGTAATAATATAAGCATTCTTGTGTTGCTTCAGATATTAATGGGAAAATTTCTCAGATTTTACCAGTAAGTATGACGGTGACTGTTGGTATATGACACAGCATCTTTAGCATATAAAGGAAGCATTCTTCTATTCTTAGTCCACCATTTTTTAAAAGAAAAGTTACTTAATTTTAGCAACACCTAAATCACATGGAGACAACCAAATACACTTTCTTTTGTGACTTGGACTTAGTTACTGGATCCTGAGTTTATCATAGCAGCATGTGATTATTCTTTGATTAGTGGGGTATGTATGAGGTTATCTAAAGTTTTATCTTTTTATTCTCTATTCGATCAGACAAAATTCTTTGCTACAAAGCCTCCCTCCAAAGCATCAGTTTAAACTAACATTCATTGAGGGTCTATTTAAGTTCCAAACACAGTTTGTAAGCACTTTAGATCTATCTGTAAATAATTCTATAAGGCAGAACTTATTATTCTCACTTTACACGTGAGGATATTGAGGCACAGCAAAGTCAGACCATTAGTGTAAGTGTACCTGGCCGGTGAGTGGCAGAATTAGGACTTAGATCCCAGGCAGCCTGACATGACCAAGTGGGCTCTTGATCCCCATAGCCAAACCCCCTGGTTTCAATCACAGCTTTATCACCTGCCACCCCGGTAGCCTTGGTCACTGAACTGCTCTCAGAAACAGCTTCCTTATTTCTAAAATAAGAATAACAATAGGAATAACAACATCTACCTAAAAGGATTAGTATGAAGCTTCTCTATGTCTGACATGGTGTAGACACTCAGTAAAATAACAAGTAACATTTCTTCTTATTACTTTTATTATATAGTTAATAAATATTTACTGAATGCCTCCTCTGTGCCAGGAATTGTGCTGGGTATTTGGGAAATAATCCCCTCATGGAATTTCTGTTATAGTATATTCCAGTATTATATTATATTATATTATTATATTATATTATATTATATTACACTCTACTACAAGCTCTCAATCTATTATCTGCACTTTCGAAATTCAAAACGTTCTGAAAACCCAAAGTTACACTCACTTGGCAGGGAAACCTGACTTGAACTGCTCTAAGGTTATTTGCAGACTTTACTGATCCCAGTTAGTGTGGCCAGCTTCAGCGCCACCACAGAAATATCAATGACTGCGAAGAGCTCCCCAAGGCCCCACTGGAGGTGGCAGTGATAATCACTGATGAACCATAGTGTGCATTTCCAAAATTTCCAAATCCTCCAAATCCAAGGCATCTTGTTCCGTGGGTTTTGGATAAGAAACTGTGGTCCTGCATACTAGATGATAATATTAGATTATGCTAGAAAAGAATAACATTACATTAGAGTGTAATCTAATAGGATAATAATTTGGTCTCTCAGTGAGAATGCAAGTCCCCCGAGGGCACTGACTGTGCTTGCTTGCTCATCCCACTGTCCCTACTGCAGCTCACATGCTCCAAGTACCTGGTGGGTTCTTGCCAATCATTCCACTCCATTTAATTCAACTCAGGAGCATCCTCCCTCATCCAAGATGTTTCAGTTCCCTGCAGGGCTACTTCTCTTACATAAAAGCACCAACATAGCCATCATTTCCTAACAAACTGGGGCGAAGGAACAGGGCAGATCACAGGAAGAGCTGCCTTCTTCTTGCATTTCTCTAAACCTAGCGGGGATTTTTTGCCCCATATCAACATGCTTGGCCTGAAATACCTGAATAGTAACTCTGATTAATAAAATGCTCACAATATGTCAGCATATTTTAACAATTTTACTTCCGCCATAAGGCTAACTCAAAAACATTTTGGCAAAGAACAGAACCGTGGTGTTTGCTCGAACGGTAAGAAGCTCTGTTTCCCTGAGATTTCTGTTCTAAGACGGCCCCACAATGTGATGGGATCTAGCGTTCTGCCTTGGCACAAGGCATGAGCCATGCCAGTAAATCCTGTCTTACACTTCAACCACGAAGGCCTCCTTATGTTTCTGGAGCTGTTCTGTCTTGTCAATTGTTTTGAGTTTTATATTAGATTAGGATTTGCTGGCATTGCAGGGAAGATGCCGAAATGCCTCAAGCAAGCTCTATGAGCCATAAATAAGAAAAGCAATGCCTTACGTTCCTCTCACACATTTTATTTTTCAGGTTACTTTCACACATAGGATTTCGGAATAGTTTTCCATCAGCTGGCTTCCCTGGGTCAGCCTCACGCTGCTGTTACCCATGCAGCTATCTTCAGCAATGATTTTGAGAGCCAACTGCCTGATTTTACAACCTGACCATTACAAAGAAGCAGGGAGGGGCAGCTTTGGTTTTCTGCCACCCCAATGGGCCATCTTTGGAGTTTTGTGCGTTTTTGTTGTTGGTGGTGTTGTTATCTCTGTCTAAATCTAGCAGTGTCCAGAAAACTTATCCCATGGCTTTAGCACCTAATAGATACATCCTTTTTTTGTTGTGGAGAAACTCTCTGTTCTAAAGATAACACTGACTGCCTTTTGGAGTGGAGACTCATTTCACCGACAGAATACAGCTTAGCACGCACCATCTTGAAACAAAGGGTCATGCACAGATAGGCACTGGATACATCTACCGTGATGATTGATAATGATGAAGGGGCAAGTGAGGAAAGGTGTCTCGCACAGGGCCAGATACTCAATAATTGCTGATTGATGAATGGTGACACCTACTAAATGCCACTCTAAAAGATAGCCACACTTGAAATGATATGTAGGTGAATTCAGGCTCCCAGACAAAACGCCTGGATGTGAATGGCAGAAGTCTTTGTGAAGGCAGGCATCCCTGAAAGAGCTAGAAGGCATGGGTAGGCGGTTGTTATGGTTTTCCCCACCAAAGGAATATCACCTACCCAAGAGAGATGACTAAGGCCATACCCACTACCAGGAACGTAAAGTATCAGCTGTGCAAAAATGCCACTGCTTTTCATCTATATTGCCCATGTTTCATTGCATGAGCCGGATCAGCTACATAATTTTCAGTGTCCATTGCTAAGTAAAATGCAGACCCCTCATTTTAAAAATATTAAGAATTTCAAAATCTTGATAGCAGAGCGTTAAACCAAGTAGGCAGCCCTGCTGAGTTGTATGACGGCACAGATCTCAGTCCCAGGAAGGTGGCCCTGTGTATGAGTAAAGGTTTGTGCGTAATGTTACAGATGTCTTTCCTGTTGCCTGCAGTCAGTGGACTTGAACTAGATCCCTCCACACGTGGGCAGAGGTAATAACCTGAGCCAGGAAAGATGAAGTCAATTGTTACACTGGCTCAACATGAGACACACCCCTCCGATTTGAAATGGAAAGTGAGTAGGACAACCCTTCTAGGGCTTCCTAGAAGCTCCAGGCTAAGTGTTGACCTAGATCATCAAGGGAAAAAACGTAATTAGTGGTCAACTTCCTGTGGTGGAATATAAGGGTGTTTCCTCCTTGTTAACAGTGACTTAAGATGGGGTGCTAACACTTTGGGGCTCAGGCCTAATTATCCTGGAGGCAGCCTCCAGGACACAGCAAGCCTGGAGACGTGTTATTAACTGTAGAATCAGACACTGCTATTCTAAATTATTTTGATTTGATTTAACTTCCTTTATAGGTAGGATTAAATAGCGAGTTCCCAGCTAAATTTAAATTTCATCAAACAAACAAGAAATAATTTTTTATTTCATGTGTGAAACATAATTATACTAAAAATCATTTCTTGTTTATCTGAAATTCAAATTTAGCTGGGAATCCTGTATTTATTTGCTAAATCTGGCAACCTTATTGATAGGCTTTCAATAGGTTCTCCTTTTGTATTTTGTAAAGTTCTGTATGAAAAAGCCTGCCTCTCCCAGCTAAGCTAGAATTTTAGGCAGGTGACAGTACAATACCTGAGACATAGTGGCCACGGCGATTGTAGTGAGTTTCCCAAGTGGAAGATGAAACTCACATGAGCTAAGCCATGGAGATACCTTGCCGCACAGTGGAATCGCCCAGGGAGCTTTAACAGCGTAAAGGGTTCTGCCCCCAGAAATCCTTACTTACAAGGTCTGGGATATAGCCTGGGTTTTAAAAAAGAGCTCCAGGTAAGAAATAAAGTGTCAGTGAGTTACTTGATTTGGGTTACCAAAGAAAGCTGCTATAAAGCTCCGAAGATTTATATGTAGTCTCAAAATACAAGAGTAAGAATGGATTGGACACCCATCTTAGTATCTATAGGAGTGACCCCTCCCCACTCCCTCCCCTCCCTCCCTCCGGAGCTCCCTTCTTTCTTTCTTTCTTTCTTTTCTTTCCTTCTTTTCTTTTTCTCCCTTTCTCTTTCTTTCTTTCTTTCTTCTTTCTTTTTTCTTCTTTCTTTCCTCTCTCTTTCTTTCCTTCTCTGTCTCTCCTCTTTTCTTTTTCTTTTTTCTTTCCTTTCTTAGTATCTACTAGAGTGAGTGATTCTTTCTTTCTTTCCTCTCTTTCTCTTTCTTTCCTTCTCTATCTCTCCTCTTTCTTTTCTTCTCTTTCTTTTTTTCTTTCCTTTTTAGTATCTACTGGAGTGAGTGATTCTTTCTTTCTTTCTTTCTCTTTCTTTCTTTCTTTTTTTCCCCCTTCCTTCCTTTTTTCCTTCTTTCCATCCTTTTTTCTTTCCTTTCTTTTTCTCATGCAAATCACTAATAGCATTAGGTTACTCTCATCCAATACAAGTTATTCTCAAACCTGTCTGCAGGTTAGAATCACCTAAGGTATTTTAAAAAGAGACTGTTGTCAAGACCCCATGCCCAGATATTCTTACTTGGTTCATCTAGTGTGGATCCCAGGCATGGATATTTTAAAAATCTCTCCAGGTGATTTTTAGCGTGCAGCCCAAGCTGAGGAGCACTTCACAGAACAATGGCTGTCAGACGTTAGTGCGCATCGGAACCCTGTGGGGAGTTTTTTGAACATGCAGGCTCTTGCCCTCCCTATCCACTCACCACCACCACCACCACCAATGAGGCCCAAGAATATACACCTTTAACTGGATGATTCTGAGACAGGCCACACTTGAAGAAGGGCAGCCTCAGCTGTGGGCTCCTCCGATACAGAAGTCCCTGTCAGCCCAGCACTGCCTTCCCAAGGCACCATAGAGCATGCAGGAGTACCTGCATCCAGTCTAGCCGGGTGCTGGGGTGGCTGCTGATATTATCTGTGGCCCAAATAAGAAAAACAAGGATTCAAGCCAATTCGTCCTGCATTGTCCTCCTCCCTGTGATTCAAACACATCGGGCCAGTTCAGGAGCACTTCCGTAAAACAGACTTTTATTGAAAAAGACTACAGCAAATCATACTGAGGTGAATGAAGACAGTGAAATGAAGGAGAAGGCAGGTCCTCTTTATGTTTTTGCAGCTGTTTCAAGGGGCTTGGGGTTTTCTATCTAGGTTAAAGATTGGGTAATACACGGCTAGAGCCATGGACATTAGTGTATGTTTATCACACGCAAGAACGACGTTGCATCATGTGATTACAGCTGGGCCTGTGCTGCTTCTACACCTCCCTCGCCCTGACACTTTCACCAGGTTGCCCCTCACCTCCGTCTCTGCTTTTATCCTCTTACTGCTCCTTTCAGGACCAGCAGAAATACCAGCTTCCCAGGAATCCTTCTCTGGATGTCTGCAGCAAGAAATAGCTTCTCTGATCACTGTAGCACTTGGCTCTTTAATATCTTTATCTTGCTCTACCTTGTTATATTTTTCTTGTGAACTTAAAATTCCCTGTGAGGATGTAAACCTTTGAAGGTATGTCTCATATCTCTGAACCTCTTTAAAATGCCTAGCATCACTGTGTGGGTGCCAATTGCTTGTGTACTGAATTAAATTGTGATTGTTAACATCACAAGCGTGTAACTTATTAAGAATCTAAGAAAGTCACTGGGTTTCCAGTTATATGGAGAGAAACGGGTAACAAGAGAATACAAGAATACTGAAGGTCAAGGTGGAAGAAAAACCCTAACACCTCTTCGTATTTAGAAAACCACTATGTTTTCTAGGCATAAAAACAAATGCAATTTCTGAATTATTTTGGAGTTAACTGCGTATGATCATGAAGAATAATTTACAAATTTTATTTTCAGTGGCGGTGAAAGATCTTTCTGTCTGAGCTAAAATACCTTGCCTTTTTTCAGAGGTTTATCTTACTTTGAATCAGAACCTACTCTTCCAGTCACTAAGAAAAGAGAACTGTGAGAATCTCCTAAGTGTACTTACATCCCGTGATCACCTGTGCTCACCAGCCCTTCTGTTGATTATCCATCATGTGGCCTAGGCCCTGAAGTCTCTTCTCTTACAAGAACACAGACTCTGCATCCCAAAGGCCCTGTTTGAATTCTTGCTGTGACATTTGTTAGCTCCATGACCTCAAGTAAGTCATTCAGCCTCCTTGGGCCTCACTTTCTTTCTCTGGATGAGGATAATGGTGGTATCTACCTCACAGGAATGTTGTGAGGATTACAGGAGTTGGCACATGGAAAACACTTAAAGTACTGCCTGGTGTATGCTAAGTGCCTCTCCTCGGTAACTGACTGCCAATGTACCATGGTCATAGAAAACCAGACATTTTTTCTTACTAGGCAGTGATCCTCTCTCTCTCTCCCTTTCCCTGACCCCCTGCCTTCCGTTAGTCTTGTATATAAAACAGCATATAAACACTAAAGCAAAGATTAGGGGAGAAATTAGCAACACAATGTTAACAAGGTTGCTAACAAATGGGCATTTGTATACTCTTCTGGTGTGACTGTGCCAATATTTCTGGAAAGCAAATTGGCAATATATTAGAAGGGTCTTAATATCAAAACCTGATGATTTAGAAATGTTATATCTGGAAACCAATCCCAGGAAAAAATCCAGAGATATGGACAGAGATGTATGCACAAAGATGCCCATTACAGTGTTACTTTTAACAATGAAATTGGAAATTACTTAAACATCCAACACTAGGAAAATATCAAACACATTATGGTTTATTCAGAGGATAGAACATTATGGAGCCATGGAAAAGTTTATTTATGACAAACGCTAACTCCATGAAGAAATCCTTGTAAATATACTGTTCAATACATGTAA
This sequence comes from Chlorocebus sabaeus, assembly GCF_047675955.1. Classification (NCBI taxonomy): domain Eukaryota; kingdom Metazoa; phylum Chordata; class Mammalia; order Primates; family Cercopithecidae; genus Chlorocebus; species Chlorocebus sabaeus. The sequence continues at coordinate 12,901,391 of NC_132915.1, forward strand.
TAGGAAATAAAAATATTTATAGACAAAATGATTCAACCACAGAATCATTATAGGCACAGAAAAGCATTAGGAAAAATACATGAAATATTTCTGGGTGGCAGGATTATAGGAAATCTTTACTTCTTTGTAATTTATATATTGTTTAACAAATACAATGCCAGTAGGATTTTTAAAAATCACTTGAGGGAAGAAGTAAACACAGAATATGGGATCAAAAGTAGTTCATTACCACTCTATGGTTATTTCAAAACACTTTTAAAAAAAAAATGAGAAAAGCTTTGGAGATTAAACTGCCTCTACCTGGCATAGGGCATTAGCATATTTTGTTCAATAATGTATCTTATTTATAACATCTCCTTTCTCTCTTATAGGCTAAGAACAGTTCATAAAAAGAAAAATTAAACCAAAATCACACACACACACACACACACATATGCACGCATGCTCACACACACACGCATGCACGCATGCTCTCTCACACACACACACACACACACATATGCACGCATGCTCACACACATACACACACACCCTTAGGCTGCTCTAAAGCATAATAAGGAAACAGGAAAATAATAAGGAACCCAAACCTGTGTCAGTTTCTAAAAGCTACTTATTGGGAGACTGTTTCTATCACACTTCTAACCAGTGGTGCTAATGTTTAAATGCCCATAAAGGATCAATAAAGCCCCGTGTGGGTTAAAATGAGATGCGATGCTGCACAACATTCTGTGTACCGGAAACTGTATACAAGAACGTGAGGGTATACAAGAATGTGAGGGTAACCAAGGACAGACTTGTGCCTAGGGTGTGTGAAAGGCATCATGAGGCGGCCTGGGAAAGGTGAGAAGAAGCATGAAGCATGTCTTGACCTGCTGTTGTTGCCAGAGCCACTGTGAGGCTACCATACTTAGCATAGTTCTACATGAATACCAGCATGTCTTCAATCTAACTTTCAGCCAGCGAGGTGATAGGTGATAGATCTCCACCACAGGAGGATTTGGAGAGAAGGGGGTGTTCCCTAAACTGCTCCTACTCTGGCGCAGTAATACCCACAGGGAAGCTTTGCCCCAGATGTTTTTGATGGTTTATTCCCAAGAATTACTAGTGTTTTTCCCTCATTGATGAATGAGAAACAAAACACTCTCAAATGCAGTAAGAGGGAAGAAAATCTTTGCTATCCCTTGTGGAAAGGCAGCAGCCGTCCAGGAGTTCTCAATACAAAAGAAAAAGATGGGGTTTAGTGGAGAGGATGAAATGACCCCATCCATCAAAAACAAAAAGTGAGCATCATAAATCCCTGAACAATCCCAGAAGGCATCTGATGTACCCCCGCCATCCATCTTGGCATGTCGGTGAGGAGCAGGTGGGATTCTCTCACTGTCTCCTCTCCTGGGTGGTGCAGAGTCCAACAATAGCCCAGCATGCAAACGGGCAGAACATCGCCCCTTAAGAGACCAACAGACAGAACACTTAACACGCCAGATCCTGAGAAGGCCTGGAGAGCGCAATGATTGATTTGGTCATTTTGCTTAGAGAAACAAAACCATTCTAAGCTGTTGTGTGGCATTCGTTAGGACAGAAACCACATCTAGGAGTCCATGGAGTGAACCTGTCCTCAGATATGCTTTGTTTGACTATTACCTGCTTAAAAAAAAACCCCAAAACCAAAAAACAAACAAATAATAAAAATACACATTCATACGACCTGAAGACATTTTAAAATTAGAAAATTTCATGTGAAAATTGATCTCTGGGCCAGGTGCTGTGGCTTGCACCTGTAATCCCAGCACTCTGGGAGGCCGAGGCAGGCGGATCACTTGAGGTCAGGAGTTCAAGACCAGCGTGACCAACATGGTGAAACCCCATCTCTACTAAAAATACAAAAATTAGCCAGGTATGGTGGCGCCCGCCTGTAATCCCAGTTACCGGAGAGGCTGAGGCATAAGAATTGCTTGAACCTGGGAGGCGGATGTTGCAAGTGAACTGAGATCTTGCCACTGCACTCCAGCCGGGGTGACAAGACCCCATCTCAAAACAAATAAACAAACAAAAAAAGAACCACCATAGATTTCTGGCTTCTTTTAAAAAATGAATAAAACAAACAATCCTGTACAATGGTCCACATTTGTCAGTAAACACTAATAAGCTACTATCCTCAGAGAAGGCATGCAGCATTCCTTTTGATACAACCCCCAGGAGCCTACTGCACTAATTTATATATTTGCCTGCCCCTTTAATCGGCTTTGACTTTTCAATCCATGAATCACACATCACACAAGGAAATACAATAACTAAATATTTCACTTTCTCCAGCTTGTAGGAGGGATTTACAGACATTTTCTTTCTTCCCTTTCTTTGAACTTCACTGCCAAAAATAATCAACCAATGAAATGTTACTGTTTTAAAAGAAACAAAAATCATATTTAGTTAGAGACACTTGGCATACAATTTTACCTTTGTTGTGTTGTTGTACTAAGGAGTCCATCTGAGTTCTCTTTGGAATGAATACAGTAATTCATCTGGGGTAGGGGGAGAGAACGAAAGGTAGGAGGCTTGTCTTATTCTCTAGAAAATATTCACCTGAATCCCGAATCTCCCTAAAGACAAGCAGAATTAGGGAGAAGAAGCATATCTATGGAAATGCAAAATTTCCCTGTCATAAAAATACATTCTAAAAGATAAATTTTCAGCTTCAACATATAATGAAGTTATAGCTCTTTGACAAATGATGTACTGTGTTGTCATGACAACTGGGCCTGTTAGAGGTGTGCCTACAGAGACCTGCCCATAAATCAGCATGTTTTAGGAAGGGGTTAAAACAAACACTTCTAGACTTTTCCCCAGATGTAATGCCAAAAATGTAATTATAGACATTTGTATCAGTCTGCCATAAAGAATGACAGCTCCAATTCTGCAAAATGTTAATTAAAAAGTCTATTAAATCCATGTCCCTCTGAGAGAAATTAATATCACACCTAAGGTTGGGAGTCAACGCAACTCAATGGCTGTGAAAATTGGAATGGCAAAGTCCGAAAGGAAGGCTTAAAAGCAGCTCTAATCTATAAGCTGTTTAGTTAAGGGTTTGGACTAGATTCCGACTCTCAAGAGAAGAAACGTTGAGGGAAAAAGGGCAATGCTCAGAGCCTTTCTAGAAGCTTGAGAGAACACGAAACTGTAATCAAAGATATGGGGCTTAGGTTTGCAAGGGAGAAGCTGATAGACTAAGGTTAGCTCAGCTGAAAACACAGAGGTGAAACAACTAGGACTCGTTAAATCCAGGAGGGCATAGACACAAGCAGTAAGCATTAGCAGCTTGCAATGAAGTCAGGAAAAAAGAGAATTAGCGTAAAATCAGACATTTGAAAAATGTTTCTTAAGGCAAAGGTCATGAGATTCCACCCCAAGGGTTACAGATTGGCAGCCTACAGGCTCAATGGAGTCAAAAGGCAAGTTTTGTCTGGCCTGCACAGTGTTCTTTAAAAACGTACACTGTTTGCCAACATTTAAAAATCAGGAGATTTCACATAACCTCTGGCTTCTTCTCTTTAAAAAGCAGATGATTTGGCAGCAACAAGGCCTGGATTCCCACCTGGCACCCAGAGCTGGTGTTGCGCTCAGAGAACATAAGCTCCATGAAGACAGTACTTGCCTTGCTCACCCAAGTGACCCCAGCACTCGGCACAGTCCAAGGCAAGCAGAAGGGTTCAATGCATGGTTGAATGAGCCAGTGATGATCTGCTGCCCTGTTTTAACATGACACACACTCTCCAAGGGGTTGCCCCTCTCTCCTCCCTTTAACTGTTACTTGCCTGGCCCCACCTTGCTCTGTGCTTTAAGTGTTTTTCTTTAGTTAGGACACCTCCCGTTGCCTCTTGATATTAGTTCCCCACAGAATTCAGTCTGATGATCACCTATGTGGACTACTGAAGTGAATGATAATGCAATGGTATTCTTTAAGGATTATAAAGACCAATCTAAAATAGGAGCTTTCTTTAAAGTCTGGCATCACCATCATCATCATTCACCCTGCAGGCAGGACAGTGCATAAGAGGACCTGCCCAACTCCCTTCTGTTGCTTGGAACAAAGCAAATACTTCTGATAGGCTTCAGATCTGAACACTTGTTTATTCATTCAACAAACACAAAACTCCTAAGTGTTTTTATGACTAAAAGTCATATCATATGTCTCTTTCACCTTGATGTCCAGAGATTTAAATTTTTATTAACTGAATGAATGAGTGGTGGTAATAGCTGTAGACAATAATTACATTGTGAATCTACTAAGTACTAGATACATGCATTCTTAACTTATTCTCACAGGCTATGTGGTGGAAATTAGTATCCCTCTTTTACAGAAAAGGAAAAACTGAGACTTAGTGAGGTTAGGGGATATGTCCACATCATGGGCCAAACAGGGATTGGAACTCAGATCTTCTTGGCATCTACATCATGTACCTTCCATTGTGCTATCAACCTCTAGGTTCAACTCTGTTCTCCAGGTAGTGGGTTACATGGTGGCCTGTAAAAAGGATATGTCCAATCCTAACCCCTGAAACCTGTGACAGCGATCTTACCTGGAAATAAGGGTCTTCATGAATGTTATTAAAAATCACTGAGATGAGATTATCGTGGATTTAGGGTAGGCTCTAAATCTAGTGACAATTTCTGTAAGAGGAAGACAGGACACGGAGACTCAGGGAGAAGGTGAGCTGAAGGCAGATGCAGTGGCTGGAGTGATACAGCTACAAGCCAAAGGATGCTGAGAATTGCCCCCAGAAACTCAGAGAGGCCCTCAGGTCCTCCAAAAGGAACCTACCCTGTCAACCCCTCACTTTCAAACTTCTGGACTCCACAACAATGAGGATAAATTTCTGCTGTTGTAAACCATCACGTTTGCATTAACTCGTTATGGCAGCCCCTGGTTCACATCTTGAGGAAGTTCCCCAGAGATATTTGCTTCTGCTGTCCATGGATGGGGGGTGGAATTTAGTTTCATTCAGAATCCTAAAGTTTTACTGATCTTCTCTGCCTCAGAAGCTCCCTATTTCTGATTGAGCCTTTCACTATGAGGTACCACACAGCTTTACTCAGAACCATTCGCACATCTCAACAAAAGCGAACTCAGCTGAGAATCACATCTTTTTCATTTGTTTCTTTGAAAGCACAGTAGCACCTTTGACAGGAGTGGCATGTGGTCTAATGCTTTGGAGCAATCCAGTTTAATGCAGCAACAGCAGACCCAAGCTCCTCTCACCAGATGAACACTATGGCACAATTATTAATATGGGAGTATAGGAAAGAAGGTGCCATTCTGTGTGCAGAATTCTGAGGCAGCTTCTAGGTGCATGGGAAGATAGGTAACAATCATGATAGTCATTGTTATGGTCATTGCTACCGTTACTAAATGCCATGCTGTCTGAATGACTTGCCAGACTTTTTTTCCACTTAAGTCTCCTAGTCACTCCACCCTTGTTTTAATGAGGACGAATCTGAGACTTGGAGAGTTAAGTACCAAGTTCAAGGTCGCCCAATCAATAAGTTGAGGGTGGTGGCAGGAAAAGGGTCAAACCAAGTGGAGTGGGCAGCTTGAGGAAGTGGACCAGAGGTGGTGGGTGGGGAAACATGGCTGGAACGACAGTGTCCTGAACTTGGAATGCTCTTTTGAGAAGCTTGGACTTAATCTACTCAGCTGTGCAAGTTGCCTAAGGCTCAAGCGTACATCTTGGGAAGATAATGTGGGACTCAGGGAGTGGAAGCATGGTGAGAAGGGAGAGAGAAGACCAGCTTGCTCCTCTCAACTACAGATGGCCTGGAGGATGGTGGAGGGGGTGGGGGTACACAAAATGGATAGGTTTGAAAGGTTTGGGTGAGGAAGACTTGGCTTGATTTTGGAACCACATTCAATAGCCTAGGGAGAGAAAAGCTGTCATGGGTAATCCAGGAGTTGGAAAGATGAGCAAACTGTCCACCACAGCAGAAGGGACAGGGCAGGTGTGTCTGGGCACACGTAATGAACTCAGTTAAAAAAGTAAAATAAAATAAAACTGATCTTTTTGCCTCTGGAACCCACAAAATCCAGAGGTGTTTGGTTAGCAGATGGTGCTGTAGCTTCTGCCTTTTCTCCTCAGATCTCATAGATTTCCTTCAAGAGAAATTAGTTGGATTTTAGAGGGTGTATCTCCAAATTAAATCTATGAATAGCTTTAAGCTCTCCAAAGGAAATGGCCTTCATACTGTGGCACTATGATGCAAGATGTAGAAGCTGCTGGCCTATTTCCCCAAAAGGCCCACTTTTCCAGCAGCAGGACAAGTGTGTCTCATAGGCCTAGAACTCACCGGGACACAGAGCACCTGGAAACACTGTCTGTATCACAGGTAAGAAATTGCCAAACTTAGCAAGAGAAATGTAAAACTGAGAGTCGCCTCAGCCTCCCTGGGGAACCCATTTAGGGCTGCCTACAGGGCTGGGGGCTCCAGAGCCCCTTTCTTGCTCCTGTTGGGCTGCCCCACCTCCTCTGAATAGCCATGCCACCCTCACTCCATGCATTACAAGAGGAAAAGAAGAGTTAGTAGCCCAGGGCCAACATACCGATTGGCCAGGGTCTAAGATGATCTGAATTCTACATGCTGATCTCAGTTAAGAAGCAGGTGGAAAGGGTGCCAACAAGCACTGGCCACAGAGTCAAAAGATTAGTTTCTGAATTCTGGCTCAGCTTGTCAACTAGGGAGAGCCACAGATCACTGGTGGTGGGGCGTGAGGGATCTCTCAGAACCACTGTTACTGCCATTGTGTGTCCTGCAGTGGCAACATCCAGCACCTGTGTCGCTTTTCTGGAGGACTTCCCTTGAGCTACTGGAGCCCATTTTTGCCTGTTGCAACCTCAGCTAATGACTGACAGGTGCACATATATGAAAGCCCAGCTCCCTAAGCTCAGGGTGGGATGACTCTGAGTGGCAACTTAAATGACTGAACTTCAATGGCTGAAACCACCTCCACAAGGCTTTGGCTCAAATCATACTCTTGCTTAGCTCCTCCCCTACTGTCCTGATTCCCCGTTCCTGTCCCAGGCACACCCTTAATAAATTACTTGCACGTGAAACCTCATCTCAGCGTCGGCTTCCAGGAAGCCTGACTTAAGATAAGGATCTACTCAGGGCTGTTGTAAAGGAACCACTTCTGAAAGCTACGAGCGGAATGTCCAGCAGGAGAGTCACCAACGGCAACATTTGGCATCAACACTTGTTGTGTTTGGCTCATAGAGACCTTAAAAAATATGAAGGGTCTTGCCAACATTTAAAAACTGGGAAATTTCACATAAAAACCCTGATCTCTCCTTGTCTTAAAAAAAAAAATCAGAAGAGTTGGGCACACTAGGTTTTCATTCCTGCACGCCAACATGGGCTGGGCTAGGGGCCGTCCTACCCTGCGCATGGGGCATTCCCCTCCATCCCGGTTACTCACGCCCAGGACTGTCCCAACCTGTAGTCATTTGAATCAGGAACCTATGGTCTAGCACACAGAAAGTACTCAATAAAGTTGGTTGAATCTGAAAAAGATCTCATTTTCCTTGAAAACAATTCAATGCAAGGGCTGCTGAAGTCCAGGGGTGAGTGAGTGTGTAAGAGGATGCATTGCTCTGTACCACTCTGACTCTGTCCTCATGCCTGGCAAGGCATTGATGTACACTTCCATAAACACTCTTCTGAAAGAATATAAATCAATAACAAGAGCTGTCATGATAGGAAATTTGTTTGACGGGGAACACGACATAAAATGAAATAAAATCATTCGTGGTTTTAGTATGTAGGCGAGAAAAACAAAAACAGGTCTTAGTTTCAGATGTTGTTTTATGTTGCCATAAATAAAAGGATGGCTACAGCTCAAAAATTACATTTTAACATTTCAAAATGTTGACTTGCCCAACCTGGGTACTTTAAAAAAAAAAAAAAAGAAATGATTGTAGTAGAAGCCCTTCTAACCAACGAAACTGACAGTAGGTCATTTAAGGAAGGGGAGGTTCCGTAAGCACTCAACCCAGATATTCAGCCAGGAGTGTCCAGGGTGCTGTGCAGGTTGGTCATTGTGTTTCACAGAGAAGTGGCAAGCAGCAATTAATGAGCACATCTGTTAAGTGGAGCTCAGATAAGACAGTGTCTACTGTTGAGAATGCACCTCACAGACCTTCAAGGACAGGGGACATAGTTGACCAAGGGTATCAAACGCTGAGCTCGGGAATTTATCACCTCATTTGCACAGAGGCCAAGCTCCAGAGCCAATGACCGAGAGTGGTGGGAATACAAAGGCAGAACCCTCCTGGGAGACAAGGAAGTCTTTTGAAGGCTGATTGGACTCAAAGACTCCCCAGCAGCCTCGCCAATAACTCCCTAGAGTGAACAACAGTTGAGGGTGCTTGACCTAAGCCTCCGTCCCTCTCTTATTCACCCACAGTCCTGCTCGCATTGCAGTCTGATGCTCTTGGAGACCCTTGCTCTCCGATTCCCTTCCCTGCTTCTCTCACCCAAGAGTTTCTCATGATAAAAATCTTTGCAGCTTTAATCCCATCTTGGTGTCTGCTTCTGAGAGGACACATTCTGCACTGGAAAATTCCTACTGCTCACATTTGGAAAAATCTGTCTATTCTACCCAATAAATCAAGGCTCCCAATTTCTGTGTATTCCCATGAATCTAAAGGAAAAAGCACTTACAGAGGAAACCTAAGATGAGTGGGCTTTGAGGAATTGAGTATCGAAGTAAGAAAAAGGGAAAAAGAAAACGAAGAAGTCTTCAGGGGGAGGAGGGGGGTCAAGGGAAAAGAAGGTGACAACTTCGTTTTTCTTCCACTTGGACAATTTTCTAAGAATATGGGCGTGGAGACCCCTGAAATAGCCTATTCACACCACTAGAAACAAACTCTCTGAGACTTTATGCATTACTTATTTTGCTCCAGAATTCCAAATGCTAAATTGCTATTTGGACATGAAATTTATCATCCCCCAGGACTGCTGGCCAAGAAGTCCTTCGTGGTGACAATGACAACCACAGGTTGTCACTCTCTGTATCCCACACCTCAACATTCTAGATTTTCATTTTGTTGAAAGGCAGAAAAAGGCAAGTAAATTGGCTTATGAAATACGTAAAATGCACCTCATAACCAAGAAAAGAAAGAACACAACAATTCACACACATTCTCTCTTCTCTCTGTCTCTCTGTCTCTCTCTCTCTGTCTCTCTGTCTCTCTCTCTCTCTCGCTCTGCTAAGAGAGTTAACATTATAAGGAAACCTTCAGGCTGGTTATTTTATAATTCACAGCAAAATAAAAAAAGGAGACAAAATCAGCAGCATCATTTATAAACCCTGGAAAATGGAAGTTTCCAAGCTGTCATAAATAAGGATGGAAGCATTTGCCAAGTCAGAAATTTTGCCAAGTTTGAAATCCACTCAATCCTTACATCTTGGAGCTCAGAACGGAACACCAACCTTTTGGGATTTGTAATCATTTCTTCTCAGCAAAACTTCTTGCTATTTATAAGGAAGTAAAAACAAAGAGCAAAAAATACAACATGAAAAGTTTTTTAAGAAGAGCTGGGAGGGTTATAGCACAGTGAGCACTGAGGAGGTGATAATGGTAAATGGTGTATGTACAGGGATTAGATTCCCACTTAATCAAATAGAGCTGAAAGTACATGGTATTCCTATTCCATAAGGGTGTGTGTGTGTGTGTGTGTGTGTGTGTTTGTGTTTGTGTGGGTATGTGTGTAAATTCCTGTGCCCTTTCTTTACTTGAGCCTTTCTCTTTCTTTCTCTTGCACACACACATAAACACACAAGCTAAGTACATTCCATCCAACAATTTGAAAATTTTAAAGTGTGAAAATTAAAGAAAAGAAAAGACCATAAATATGGTGTTTGTCTTGAGTAAAAAGAGAACTGGAAGAAAAAGAAGAAAATGCTTTTTTAAAAACAGATAAAAGGGAAAGAAAAAAAGAGAAAACAGGTGACAAGGGCAGGGATACCTTATACATTTACACCAAGTCAAGAAGAATTGCAGCCACCAAAATGAAGAACAGAGGTCTTATGGCTAGCTCAGAACTTGCAGCCTAGAGACACCCAAGAGACAAAGGAAATCCACTGGCCTCAGAGAAACAATGCCAGAAGCAGGGATTTTATAGGAAGACAAATCTGATGTGTGTGACCTTGGAAAAGTCATTTAACTTTCTAAGCCATTGTTCTCTTATTATGGGCAGCAATGGTATCAATATTATAGACATTATCATCAGGCTATAGCCCATAAGGCCAAAGATGGAGTCGGCTTGGTTTGTGGAGGTACCTCCCAGTGCCTAGCTCACTGGCCGACATATACACTTGATCCTTGAACAACACAGGTTAGAACTGCTTAAGTCCACTTATACACACATTTTTTTCAATCAATATATTGGAATTTTTTAGGAGATTTGAAACAATTTGAAAAAATTAACAGTTGAACCTTGTAACCTAGAAGTATTGAAAAAATTAAAAGTTAAATATGTCATGAATGTATAAAATATATGTAGATACTAGTCTATGTATTAACCAACTGTTTATGGAATTAGTAAGACTTCTGGTCAAAAGCAAGCTATTGGCCAGGCATGGTGGCCTGCACCTATAATCCCAGCACTTTGGGAGGCCGAGGCAGGCAAATCACTTGAGGTTGGGAGTTCAAGATCAGCCTGGCCAACATGGTGAAACCCCATCTCTACTAAAAATACAAAAATTAGCTGGGCATGGTGGTGCACACCTGTAGTCCCAGCTACTAGGGAGGTTGAGGCAGGAGACTCGTTTGAACCTAGGAGGCGGAGGTTGCAATGAGCAGAGATCACACCACTGCACTCCAGCCTGGGCAACAGAGTGAGACTCTGTCTCAAAAAAAAAAAAAAAAAAAAAAAGCAAGAAAAAAGTAAGCTATTAGTAGTTAAGTTTTGGGGCAGTCAAAAATTATACTCATATTTTCAACTGTGCAGGGAATTGGTGCCCTTAATCCCCACATTGTTAAAGGGTCAACTGTAATTGACACTTAATAAATATTTACTAGAGTAGGAAGAGATTTGATGGAAGATAAAATGAGATCATATATTAAAGAATATAACATATGTCTCAGGGTTTTGTCAAGGAAAAATAACTCACCCCATATGGTTCAAATGAAGAGATATATTTTAGGGCCACACAGAGAGATGTGGGCGGGGTAAAGAAACAAACAGGAAATAGGCACTCAGAGACTGACAACAGTGGGAAGCCCTTACCAACACCAGGAATGGAGATTCAGGAGGGGAAAATAGCTTTGCTGGATCCCAGGGAGAGCTGGAACCACAGAGAAGGCGCCATTCTGCAGGACTCCAGATAGGGAGGACTGAGCCTGTTTAAGGCTGGCACCTCCACAGGGGGAACACAGCAGACATACCATGAACCTCTACCTGAGACCTGCCAGTGCACCCCACAGAGTCAGACGCCCGGGAAGCCAGCAGGAGACCTGCATGTAATTAGATGTGGCATTCAATTCAACAGAATTGAGTCAAGGGTGATGGAGAGGTAATCAATCAACCTCCCCAAGACCCAGGAGCCTCGAGTAAACGCAAAGAGGAAAATCTGCCTTGAGAACAGTCTTTGAAAAACCTGGAAGCTCCCTCAGAGGCTATGTCCCAGTTCAGGTGACAAACCTAGAACTCCCCACAGAAGGTAAAACAGTGCTGGCGACTCTGTACTTCCTACCCCTACTAAAGGGGCTTGAGGTGAAATTGCGTGAATTTACTTGAGGCTGAATTAAAATCCTTAAAGCAAACAGCTGTGGCCTATGTTTTTATATAATAATTCAGCACGACTGATTACAGCATGATGAGAATTATCAAAAAGAGATGGAAACGTGATTAATAAACACAAAAGAGGTTTCTCCCTTCCTCCTTGGCGACAGGTTAAACATTTTAAAAAAGAGAGGGAGGGAACTTTCTGTTCAATAATTTATGGTCAGGCAGAGATTTTAACTCAGTAAACACAGGCTCCAGGGTCTTGTAGCGTGTGAGATGGGGCTTGACCAAATGACTGGAAAATTAGCATGTGCCCTTGGCAGTCTCTCTCAGTTACTGGCTGCCAGACGGGACATTTGAGGACAGGCACATCGAAGTGACCAAGCTGCTCCAATGCTGCTCTGCCTCTGGGTGTTTGAAAGGCAAGGAACAGCGCAGGCATTTTTCACCACCTTGTTCTGACGTCTGGATTCTGTTCATGGAGGTGGCAGGATGTGTCCTCAACACCCCTTCCCACCAGGCCCTTTCCACTTGCAAGGTTTCCCTCCGGTTCACTCATCGGAGAGTGGGAACTACTCCAAAAGAAGGGAAGTACTAAAGTTCAAGAGTGATGAGAAAATTCACCTAAAGGCAATCAAAAACAGCAAATCCAACTTCAGTTACAATGGACAAAGCAAGCGTGCTCTGGTTTTTTCATTAACTAATTAGCAGTGAATAGAGACTTGATGCAACTTCTCTTTTTCACAAGGTAAAATTTAAAATGCATGTGCCAGTTTCACTACTGTGCCACATACTTGCAAGTCAAGATCTGCAAAGGATTTGTTCATGGCACAAATACCTGAGGACTTGCTGGGATCAAAGGGTGCCTCTCCAGTGACTTCAGTTAACTTCACAATTCTACTTTGCTACAACAATAACACAACTCCCAGTGCTAGTAGGAGTGGCCACTGGGCACTTGCATAAATCTTCGAGTTGCCACCATCTTTCAAATTGTGCCCTAGACACCTGGCTGGCCTCACTCTAGCCCCAGCCCAGTTCAAGTATCCAGTTCACATCGGGAGTACCAGCTTTACAGCCGGCCTGCCTGAATTCAAATCCTAGTTTTAACTTGTTAGCTAGGTAACCTGAGGCAAGTCCCTCATGGGTTCCATTCCTCAGTTTCCTAATCTTTAAAATATAGGCAATATTAGCTTTGGCCTCATAAAGTTGTTGGGAGGATCATGAAGCACTTAAGTTTGAAGTCAATGCCTGTCACCTATCATTACCTCTTAGGTCCTGTGGTAGAGCTCACTAAAGGATGTGTTAGGAAAGATGGTAGCAACAGTAAAATTGTCCTAAATTAAGTGCTAGAAAAACATCAATGCCACTCACTTAAAAAGATTTAATGATAAGAAAAAAAGTGCAAATTATGAAGTATTTTTAAGAACATGAAATTCGTGACTTCGAACATGAAGTGGTTCCAACTAGGCCAATCATGTGTGGCCTCCTAGAGCTATTACCAGAAACGACTTCAGGAAGGAAAAGAATAATCTAGTTATTCATAACTCATTGCCTGTGAATACTTGTTTCTAAGTCTTGAGGGAACTTGAAACTATCTTTTCTTTGAAACAATCTTCTGGCTAAGTTGTTACTTACATTCTTAGCCAAAGATTTTTCAATAGATAATTCAAAAATTAAAGTTAATGCAGTCCCTGTTGAAATGATAAAAAGAATTCCGAATTAATAAAATGAGAACTAGTGAGGCCAGCTGTATTCACTGTAAGACATTCAGAGCTATTTCTCCAAGAATTCGCAAATGACAGACCATCATTCGAACTCATGGAACTGTTAGGATACTGGCCAAATAAATCAGAACCTCTTATTTTATCAAAATCAAACTTGAGGCAGAATCAGTGTGTAAGAATTGGCTTTGATAGAAGAATTCAAGAGCAGGATCCTAATAACTCCTGAAACAATTTCAAAGTGGTCTTTACAGGTTGGGCCACACCCAGGATGGCCCAGTGAGTGAAGTTTCCTTTCATTTGGTTTCCATTATTTGCAACCACACAATCTGCATATGACCAAGATATGCAAGTGGGTTTGTAATTCTTGGACATTTACTGAGGTACACCCAACGACCCGCCAACCAGAGCTCTTTTGAAGTATTAGCTATTAGCAATACCAAGTGTCCCACTTGCCAGGCAATGTGCTAAGGGCTTTACCTGAGCCATCTCATTTAACTCTTATAACAGCCCAGTGAGGTAAATATTGTACTATTCTTATTACCATCATCTCATTCTGCAAAGGAAGAAACAGAAGCATGGAGCAGTGAAAGAACTTTCCCAAGATTATATTGTTTGTGGACATAGCTGGGATTCAAACCTGCATAGTCTGCAACAAACGCCTGCCACTCCAAATTATCATATGACCTTCAGATGTTAGATGCAACCTGTTCTCAGTTCAATAAATGGAGAAGGGAGTTTGGAAAAAGCACAAGTCACTAACACTGAACACTGGGGTTTTTTTTTGCTTTGTTTTTTTGTTTTGTTTTTTTGTTTTTTTGTTTTTTTTGAGATGGAATCTTGTGGTGTCACCCAGGCTGAAGTGCAATGGCGCCATCTTGGCTCACTGCAACTTGCACCTCCTGGGTTCAAATAATTCTCCTGCCTCAGTCTCCCAAGTAGGTGAGATTACAAACACCTGCCACCATGCCCAGCTAATTTCTGTATTTTTAGTAGAGATAGGGTTTCCCCATGTTGACCAGGCTGGTCTTGAAATCTTGACCTCATGATCCGCCCGCCTTGGCCTCCGAAAGTGCTGGGATTATAGGTGTGAGCCGCCACACCCAGCCCAACACTGGGCTTTTAAAAGACGGGCAGTATACTTGACAAAGCATGAGGTCACACTAGATTAGTTTTTCCAATCCCTAAGTCTGATTTAGAGCAAAATCCCGTGGGTGTTAACAGAAGGGGATGGCAGGCTCAAATGAATCAGAGCCTGAGGTCCTACAAACCTCACTTTACGTCCTATTTTCAGTGGGAAAAATGGGGCAGGAACCATGCAGCTAACCTGAGGATAGAGACAAAAGGGACATGAAGTGTGGGCACCATGCTAACAGTTATGGTCTCATGGTATCTTCCCTCTACATCCAACATGTTCCCCTCTCTCTCGCTTTCAAGCCCAAGTCATTATGTTTATATGTCCACAAAGTCATTTGGAATAGACAAACAGAGCATTGACTATACTCTCTTGTTGTGACCTGGGTCATTTCAAGTTTTTTAAATACCAAAGGGCTTTGCCATGGAATTTAGGGTTTTTAAAAAAATTCCCATAAGCTTTTTTTTTTTTTTTAAAGGATTGCCTTTTAGCCAATGAAAATATTTCTGATGCAAGAATCAGTAAACAATAAATGGACAATTCATACTGACAGAAATTTTAAAAGTCCTTTTTGGGGGGATAATTTATCACAGAATTTGAAATGGGTTTGGGACTCCCCTGAAACTCTCAGTGACATTTCTCACACTATTTCTTCTAACGTCTTCAGTTCTGAACACAACCAAGGGTACTCGGGTGACAGCACACACTTGAGGAGGTGTGAGGAAGTACACAAGATCTATAGAGAATGCAAGACACATGGAGTGAATTATCAAACTTTATTGGCTTGTTAAAAATAATTGAATTCAGCAAGTACATTTATGATCTATCCACATTGCTAAAACAGCACTAAAAATAAAATTTTTAAAAACGATTATCCATTATTTACAGAAAACGTGGAAAAAAATGGCTTTTAAACCTGGAACATTATAGGAAAAAAAAAAAACACACAGGGCATGAGAATGATTCACAGGCTGCCTCTGGATTACAGCAAATGGTTGAACATGAAGTGGGTGAAACTCAAGGATTTGTCTTTCTTAGGAATCTCTTGTTACTTTGCATATGTTTATACTCAGTTCACAAATGGACTGTCTTACAATACAGGTGATTAAAAAAATCTCTGTTCCTTTCTTTTTGCTTTCCACACATTTTTTTCTCCCCATAAAAACCTACTGCAGTCATAGTCAGTAGTTAGGGGTGGGGGTTGGTTCAACACATTCTGGGTGCTCGTTCATGACCATGCCAAAGCTACACTACAACACTAGTTTGAATTAAACTTAGAGTTACCTCACCATCAAAATCAGGTGGCTGGGATGTTCTTTTGCCTCTGAAGCCCAAAACTTGAAAATGGACTGATTTTAGTGGGAAATTTCCTTCTGCGACAGCCGTTTTCATGGAACTTTCCTGGGCTGCGAGTTCTGTCAACCAAATTCAGTGTGGCAGCACCTGGCAGCAAATTCAATTCATGGTCTGTCCAAGAGAGTTCTTAATCTCTCCTATGTCTTTAGATGAACCTGGCATGGTTTGCAGGTACTACAGGCATGTGAACATTGCAGAGCACACTTAATAGAGTGGTTACTTCTGTACTAATTTCCTTGGAGATGAGTCAGCTAAGCTGCACAACTCCAGAGGCTCTGGGGCCATAGACTAGATGTGACTGGCCCTGCCCACATGGCTGGATGCACCAACCCTGAGAGACCCTATATTGTATGGAATTGCTTGTCCTCACTCCAGTTGTCCCTCCGTATCTGGAGTCTGGACAAAATAAGATGAAATGAACTTCTAGTGTAGTGTGAAGGAATCAAACTCCAACCAAGAGAGTTCTAGGCAGCTAGCACCAAAACAGGTGGAGGCGTAAATCATGCAAAGGAAAAAAGCACAGGTCCTCTGTAGTATCCTGATTCCATTTTGCAATGGAGGAATAAAAAGTTGTGTGTGTTTTAATTCTGCGAAACAACCAGTGAAACAAAAATACATTCTCAGTTGGTCATGGGGTCAATTTAGAATACGAGAGGGAGAGAGAAAGAGAAGTCAGGTGCCCTAAAGGAATAAAGAGAAAAAAAGAGGGGAGAGAAAGCGGGCTTCCCTCCATCATGCTCTCTCTCACACCTAGCATGAAACTGGTGTTCTGTCTTGAGCTCCTCCAGTTACTTAGTCCACACACCGCTGAACAGGTGTCACCTCGGCTCTGTCTGAGGAGATGCTCCAAGCCTCAGCTATTCTGGGCCTAATTCAGGATTACTTGGAAAGTGAGAAGCCAAAAGCAAACTCCCGTGTTCTGTGTTGCTGGGTGGGGCTGGGATTGTTTAGTTCTTGTCCTTGCTACCTATTTCTGGAAAGAAAACCTAATGGGTGGGAAATGAAATCAGTCCCTGCTGGGAGACTGGGAGAGAAACCCCCTGAATCAATTCTCTCTCATGTGTGTTGACATTTGCTTTTCCTGTTGTGAGACGAACCTTTCTTAGCCTCACACTGTTAGTACTTTTGTCGTCACGGAGTCAATGTCTCGTGTGAGGATACTGGACGCGTTCCTTAGTCTAGCTCAGCAGCCTGAGAGGGTCTCTGGAGGCTCCCACTGAGCCATGAGTAAATATAATAAGATATAGGACTTGGACCACATTAAGGGCACCCATGAAAATGGGACATGTACTTTCCTATCTAAACCTGGCAGCACTTGACTGGGCCAAGAGACATGAGCGCTGCCGAAAAGAAATTAGTGTCAGATATAACAGGTGGAAGGATTTGCTAGGATGTCTCTGGCTACACGGGAGTAGGACCAACCAGGGAATGGGTTGAGGGGAGACATTGGTGCAGAATTCCCAGCAAGGGGAGACAGCTGAGGGTCACAGCATGGTGGGAATCATAGGAGTCGAGCAAAGGTAATTGACATGTTGCAGATAATTGGGTTGTTAAACTCAATTTCTTAGCTTGTGGTAACAAAGCCCTCAATGGCAAGGTCAGGAAGAAAGAAAAGTGAATTTGCAAAAGAAAGACAGAAGGATACAGTGAGAGAAAAGTAACAAACTAGCAGCCCACAGACTTTTGTTGGCTTACAAAATATTTTAAACATAACTGAGCCAACTTTTTAACAATAGGGACACTTCACACAAAATCCAGGTTTCATGCTTCTCCTAAAGAATCACAAGATTTGGAAACCTGGGGTCCCATTCCTGTGGGGCACAGTTGGCTGCAACTGGGGACAGCAGCCCCTCTGAAAGGGCAGGCATCGGCTCATACAGGTCATTCTGTTCATTTCGGAGACCCGCCTGGCACTGCAGTGCCAGAACCTTTAGTTGGAGAGTGACAGGCCCGATTTCAGCAAAAATGCTACCTCTCCTTTTCTAATGCTGCAAAAATGCAACACATGCCATTAGGAAGCTCTACAAAGCACATTTCTTACAGGGGAGACAGAAAGCAAAATGATGAAAAGGGGTGGTCTAGAGTACAGAAAAGAGAAGCTATGTTACTGATCGTGATCTTTAGGGATTAAAAAACCGAAAAGAACACGAGAATCGTATGAAACAATTTTCTAATAGCCTGCTGTTTTCATCGTTCCCTAGGAGATGTCAACTGATCTTTGATATATTTAATTGCTTTATCTGTCCACTTCTCTACATTTTAAAACAAAAATCTACCTTGCAATCCTTCCAGCTGTTGGGTACAAATATTCTTCTTCTTCCTTTTTTTTTTTTTCCTTGTTGGGTCTGGGACACTTTAAAATAGTTCTTAAACAATCCATAGCCTTTCTATGGCTCCATGGTATAACATAAAAGCTTAAAAAATTTTTTTGTACCAAATGGCTGATTGTCAAGAACCTTTGCCGTACCGTGCTCCTGCCTGGCTCACAGCTTGAATTTCATTTTTTCTTTCAGGGTCAGGATTTCTGCTATTAGCTGGCCTCTTTGTAAATCAACACCTTCGGGAAAGATCGAAATCTAAGCAATGACAGAAACTGTCATTTAGCTGCGAACAAGAAAATGGGAATTTAGAAAATATTCGGACCTCCCCACATGGAAGGCCAGCTGGCCTTACACTCAAATGGAGTTAGGAGGAAAACTCGAGAACCGGCAGCATGTTTCTGCTTTTGAGAAACCGCCCCTCTTTAAGGCATGGGTATGAAGTAGCCAAGTGAAATGCTGTAATCCATAGGATTCTGTGACAGGTCTGTATCAAGCAATAGCATATTTAGTGGCTAATGTAAAGGCTACAGTATAAAACCATTATGGATATCCTTTTTATATCAAGTGGTGCCTAAATGGATCCTGGTTTATTAAGATTAATGCCTTGGTTCACACAGGATTCAAAACGATGCTTCTGACTGTGTTGGACTAGTTAAAAATCTATAGAACCTTAAAGCTACATTGCAGCCTTTGTGCAACTATTTCCAAAAAAAAAAATGTTTCCAATCCAGCTATGGTGTCTGTGTGCATGTCTAACAGTCAGAGCTGATTGTGTTTTCAAACAAAATGCTGCAGGCCTGGCTCTGAAGTCCTCCTGACAGAAAAGGAGCAGGGTGGGATGGGGTGGGGATAGCCAAACCTCTCTTCAGGACAAGGATACTGCCTGGCACAGACTGAACACAGCATACGAAGGTCGCTGTGATGCTAAAGTGAATGAAGCAGGTGTCCATGGGTCAGACTCGGGGGGATGCAGAAATCCGTAGCTCTGAGGCTGCCCTCTCAGCAATGAAGAAGGACATTATAAAGCACATATTCATTAGCGACCTGCCACCTCTTTGCTGCTGGGGTCAGGACAAGCTTTCCTACCCATGAAAACCCAACAGTATGACAGTATGTTGTAGGGGGACTATCCTTCTTAGAATCTCCTCTCCTGCTCACAGCAGGCCAGCCATTCTGCTCGTGGGCCTTTTCAGAGTAGAAAAGCTGCAGTTCTGTAATGCAAACAGCATGAGATACTGTGGCCTTCTCACTCGGCAGACTTCTAAAAAGCAGGTGGATTGCCGAGGGCAAATAAAAAAAGGCAAGGTTATAATTTTACCATATGCATATATTCCACTCTTAGTTATTCTGAAATTGACTATGCTGAACCTAAGTCTATAGCCCCAACAAAACAGCTGTTGCTGCTTGTTCTTGTTTTCTTTTTTCTTCTTCTTCTTCCTTTTAAATGTTTTAAATGTTTGTTTTGTTTTGTTTTGCTGGCTAAGGAACTTTAAGGCAATCCTTAACACTGTTTGACTCTCAGACTTAAGCTAAACATTTGGACTTTTATTGACAGTGAAGGAAATAACCTTTTAATAACACTCCCACATCCCCAGAGTGATGTTATATACACCCTTAACTCTTTAAGTCACTGTGTTATATATGAAAAAGTCAAACCCTCTGAATTCAGTGCTGATTATAGAAAATCGTACTAAAATATGTGTTACATGTAGATTAGACTATTTAGTGTGCACTTATACCTGTTCCCAACTTTAATTTTTTTTTTAATTTTGCAGGTCAATTTTAACAAACAGAAGCAATTAAGTCAATAAATGTCAAGTAGGGTCAAAAAACACACTTTTCAGAAGAGAAGTACAATCCAATGGGATTTCATTTCAGTTTTGTATTTGAACTACTGTTAAGAAGAGAAGCATTAATTTAACATGTTTTCTTGAGGTGCTGCTTAGCTGCCTGAGAGTTGCCTCTGCATTGGTGTTCCCCAATCACAGCTCACAATATATGCAGGCTTCATATAGTACATCCTCCAAACACCTCCCACATCTACCAGAAAACCCCAGATAAGCAGCACTTCCCGGGATAAGCCAACAGCAGTCCCAAGAGTCCAGCTTACAGGGCAGCATCAACCAACAAGCACCACAGCCCCTTTCTCTGTCTTTTCCTTTATTTCAGCTACCCATCCAGTGGGATCTTATGAAACAAAACAAAACCTAAAAGAAACACAAAATAAAACATAAGTCATGCTCAAAAGAAAAATCAATGAAAATTAACATACAAGTACAATAACTTTCAAATGAACATAATAAATAAACATCAAAAATGAGACACAACACGGAATATGCTTTAAAACATAGAACAATATATAATAACAGAACAGAAGTTGGGGGAAAATGTGCATCTCATTATTGAGTAACTTAGTTTTAAACTTAAAACTGATTTTACATGGTACATGAAACAAGGAAAAGAAATGCAAAAGATTTCTGCATACAGCTCCACCCACAACTGTATCAGCTGTTAGCAGCTTACTTTAAGGAGGAAACATCTGTGTACAATACAAATGACCCTTGAAGAATTTTTATATAAAGGTTCATGCAAAAGTAAAGCCATTACTTTCAATGGCAAAAACCATGATTACTTTTGCACCAACCTAATATTTGTCTTTATGGGTGGGGGCAATTAGTTTCAACAATACCTAACTACCCAAATCCAGATTTTCTTTCCCCAATGAATTTTAGCAAATTGTTTCTAAAAGAACTGATTAGTTACTCAGCAACTGGCCCAGAGAACTGGCTAACTTTAACTGGTGAAATACTAGACAATACAAATAGTTAGATTCTTTTCTTTTTTTTTTTTTTCCCCCAGAGTATTGCTCTGTTGCCCAGGTGGGAGTGCAGTGGCGAGATCTCGGCTCACTGCAACCTCTGCCTACCAGGTTCAAGCAATTCTCTTGCCTCAGCCTCCCAAGTAGCTGGGATTACAGGCATGAGCCACCACGCACGGCTAATTTTTGTATTTTTAGTAGAGGCAGGGTTTCACCATGTTGCCCAGGCTGGTCTCAAACTCCTGACCTCAAGCAATCCACCTGCCTCGGCCTCCCAAAGTGCTGGGATTATAGGCGTGAGCCACCATGCCCGGCTATTCTTTTCTAAAATAATTAATTAGTTGCTTAACTTTAAGTATTATAGCAAATATCTGACACATATGGAGATGTAATATTTATTATATAACATATAATATATAGCATACAACATGCAGTATATTGTATATGTATATATTATATCTATAAGACATATAGTATATGTATATATTATATATAATAATATATAAATAATATGATATGTAATATCTAACATTAAGTAATCCTACTTAATTTATTAAGCACCAACCAAACAGCAGACACTGTGATAAATGTTACAAAATAAAGAAAATACAGTTCCTTGATCTCAAATACTTCATTGCTCCACAGAAAAAGAAAGATAAGTAAATAATTTGCTCAATAAATGACAATGAATCTACTTTGTGCCAGTTCTCTTCTTAGCACTGTGCCCAAACTATTCTCTTTTATTTTCACAATAACCCTATGAGATAAGTTCTACTATGGTGACCTCTTCACTGTGAGGAAACAAAGGCCAGAGCGGGAGGCAGCTTGCCCAAGGTCCGACAGCTAGTATGTGATGAAGCTCAGATTCCAACTCAGAAACTCCAATTCCATAGCCAGTCAACTAGGGCAAAGTGCAAGAAGAAGACAGTGAGCTTTCACCGAACTTGCCCACGGAAACCCAGTGGATCAGTGAAGGCTCCAGTATACATAATTCTGTGACTAATTTGCATGAATCTTTATGAGATCCATAAGTGGCAAAATAGACCCTATCATAATAGAAATCTCCAAGACATTTTCAAGTTCAACTTTGGATGGCACCTCCAAGCCCAACCAGGCAGACTCTCCGTCTTCCTCCACCTGGCGTCTGGTCTGCCAAGTGCTGGTGTCATCTGCCTCCAGAACTGTAACTACCACCACCAATCTGTGTCATCATTTACAACAATGCTAAAAGAGTCTACGGAGCTTAATTTCCACGGCATTGCTCCCTCCTGCCCTTCCAAAAGAACTCAGTACAGATGCCAAACATCATTTATGGATTTAGTCACCCACAAAAGCCCTGAGAATTTAGGAAGCACTCAGTGGCACTGATTAATTCTCCTTCATATCTGTCTCCAGTCTCCTTCTAACAGTTTCGCCTCCAGGCAAACAGAAGCTGAGCTAGTTTACCGGTGCACTGTAGCACGTAAAATGAGCAGGCCAAATTAACAAATCAAACTTCTTATCTTGTAAGAGGGTGGAGCTCAAATTCCTTCCCACTGAAACAATGTGAGTATTAATATAAGGATGGCAACTCTGTCAACAAAAACAGGAGAAACTCAGTGATAGGGACAGCATGACCCCAGAATAAAAAGATTTGTTGACTCAATAACACAACGATTAAACTGCTGGCATAAAGCCTTATTTCCAATGGGTTTATGGCACAGGAACTCCAAGAGTTTACTCATCCCAGCATGTTTACAGCAGTAACTTAACCAGGCTTCTCTTTCTTTGTTTCTATTTGCCATTTTCCTGCCACAAGCCCCTCCAGGCTCACTAATTATTACAGTTGGAAACACAGCTAACTTTGCCAGATGACGGTTCTACTGGACTATTGCCATCCACTCAGGATGCAACTGCCCTGGCCCCTATTTCAGTTGATGTCAAGTGTCCCTCTGCAACCTTCTTGTGCTTGCCTTTTGTGATCCATCCTTCCCCAAGAAGTAGATCTCAGCTCCACACGCCCATGCCATAAAAACAAGTGAAGCCCCCATAAAAACACATACGGCATTTTTCTTCTGAGGAAAAGCCAGCCTGTTGCAATTGTAAGCAATATGCATTCAAACTACCACTTCCACCACCCTTCACCTCAAAGAAGGCAAGTCACCCTACTCTTTCATACCCTTGATCTGGCCATACTGTGTACAGACTAAAGATATTCCACTACATATTGAAAAATTAATTTGATTTCAAGAGAGATTGATGGCAAAATTCAATCCAGGCCACAATTTACCTACCAGGATCTCGTAACTTTTGCCCTCTCATATTATAAAAAACTCGAAGGACCACAAAATGATATAAAACAATAGAGGATTATTTTCTCCTAGTGAGGGGGAAAGTTTTTAGACCACAACAAATGGCTGAACATCTTGTGGGTTTAGCAGCCAAACGAGCTGTCTAGCTTATGAGCCTGAAATATAGATATTTTGACAATGTGACATTCTGAAGCATTTGTAGCATTCCGATGGTGCATGGTAGTTACCGTGAGACCAGCTCCTTTATCAAAAACAACTTTAGAGAAACTTTGCCACCATTGCACGCACTAGCTGAGCTATATAGGAACAAGGATAAAGCAGGTGCTCTCTGAGAAATGGGATGTAAAGTCAAAGTTGAAAACAGAGAAGGAAGAAACCGGATGTGGCCTGAAACTCAACCTCTGCTATTTGCTGATTGAGGACCTACTCCTTGACCTTTTCAAAGGGAAAGGCTGGGAAAGGAAGCGAGTTGAAGGTCAGTGAAGTGCTCTGCGATTTTATCACTGGCTCACAACCCATTTAAATTTATTTACATTCAAACATGCACACATTTTCCTCCTATTACTCAGAAGCAATCAGCCGTAAAATGGCAAGGATCTGCAGTACATTTAAATTAACAGCAATTTATCTGGAGCAAAAAGGAAAACTGCTGAGCCCAAAGGAAGTGAAGGGAACGGAAGAAAGATGCAGCTGCTATCTAAAAAAGCAAATCTTATCACATTTGTCATTGGGAGAGTTCAAGCAGAAAACTGCCAACTTGAGCATCTGTGTGGCATGGTGCCATTGGAGATGATCTGGTGGATGGGGCACCAGGGTAGCAGCTCACCTTCATTGGAAAGCCAAACAAATGCCTTTTAAGTCTTCTGAAAATGTTTACTGAGTAAAATGAAATAATGAATTCCTGTGTTCTCATAACATCAGGTCTCTAGAAAACAGTGGGTTCAAAAAGCTTTCCATCACAAAGTGAGATGTGAGCAAGGTACAGCTGTGCTTGGCTTCAGCATCTGGGCTTAAACACCAATTGTCCTAATTTGGTATTTGTGGAGCACTTCGTATCTGTTTGTTGCTGCACCAACTATCCTTTGCTGTTGTCGCTTTTACTCTTTTATAGATAACTCACTCAACTCACATGGTGAATATGAATTGTCCAAGGTCACCCAAGAATGAATGAGAGAGCTAAAACCTAAACTCAGAGCCTCGGAATTGTCAGTCCTTCTTTGACAGGTATCATCTGTGCCTGTAGCAGAAATCTCCCCATATATAAATTTAGGTCCTGGTCTTGGTCCTGTTTCTTTCTTCTCTGTGCTCAATCCAGAAGTTGCTTAAACATCCCTAAAACATCCCTTTTGCTTCCCAAGGATGTACTTTGTCCACATGCTATCCCTTCTCCTGAGATCTCCTCCCACCAAATGAGCTCTCCTTTGAGACACTCAGACTATTCTTCAAGGTCCAGTGCAAAAGCCTTCTCCTGCAAGTACCTACTTCACCCTCCTCTAAACTTGTGCAGCATTCACTTCCACTCATGGACCTTCTTTTGCACCTTTTAAAACTTGTATTTATTTTCTTTTGATTTCCGCCCGTCTCAGACTGCATCCCACAGGAGGACAGAGGGAGCACGTCTATACATTTTCTATGCTCAACACAGCCTCGTACAAATACCAAGAGTTGAAGGCATTTTCGGTTTCACAATAGTAAGGTCTAAATGTTGAGTTTTCTTTGTCTTAGTCTGTTTTCTGTTGCTTATAACAGAATATCTGAAACTGGGTAATTTATAAAGAAAAGGAATTCATTTCTTACAGTTACGGAGGCTGACAAGTCCAAGGTCGAGGGGCTGTATCTTGTGAGGGCCTTCTTGCTGGTGGAAACTCTTTGCAGAGTTCAGAGGCAGTACAGGGCATGACATGCCCAGGAGGCTGAGTGTGCTAGTACAGCTGTCTCTTACTCTTTATATAAAGCCACCATTCCCACTCCTGTGACAATCCATTAATCCACTGATCCATGAATGAACCCATCCATTCATGAGGGCAGAGGCCTCATAACCCCATTATTTCCTAAAGGCCTCAACTCTTTATACTGCCACATTGGGGGTTAAGTTTCAACATGAGTTTCAGAGGGGACAAACATTCAAACCATAGCAAACTCCAGTGTACTCAACAACCCAATTGAATTGAAGGAGAAGGAAGGATGCAACACAATGCAGGATCTACTGCTTCTCATTGGCCACTGGGCGAATCCAGGCACTCCAAAGCTTCTAGTACAAAATCACATTTTTCTCAGAAGTACAGTGAAGGCTACAGAGTTAAGACACGTGGACACCCAGTGACTACTTCCTGGAGCATTTTAAGCTCCTGGGGAAAAGGTGCTAGACTTGGTTTATTCTAATTCTCACTTTGATCAAAATGACAGTAGTGTATGCGGGACAAAGGGGAAAAAAACGTGGTCCATTTATTAGCTGGAGGTGAAAAACTAAAATTACTGAGATGGTCAGGAAGGCTTTTAAAGGAAATGTTCTGGTTTGATGTTGCAAAATAAAGTTTCGCTATGAGCTGAAAATGAAAATAGAAAGCACACTTGGCAAAGCTAGAATTTGTAAGGAAAGCTAAAGTTATTGCACAATTAAAACTCAACAATTCTAAGGAGGATGTGCTCTAATCATCAGGCCCTGATGACAAGTGTCTGAGGACTCAACAACTACCATTTCAGAGACTTCACAGAGGATAGGGAATGCATCCAAAGACTGATACCATTGCCCCATCCACAGAATCACCTAAAATTGCTGTAAGTGGAGTAGAGAAAAAGAAAGATGAATTTGTGCTTTGAGAGGTACTCAGATGCTCAAAAGGTTTTACTACTACCACATGGAGACACCCAAATTAATCTATTGTTCTCCTGGGGTGTGTCTAGCTTTTCTGTCTTGCTTCAATAAACATATATTGAAAAATCTATAGGGTAGATATCTGTAGAGTGAAATGACATTTTCTTAAAGATGTCATTCCACAATTCTAAGTCTAGAGGGGCTTATCAGTGATTCAAATACTCCGTACAGATAAGCAATACATGTCATCACAGAAGAGTATGCACTGGCTGCTGCCACCATAGATCTTGTGCCTAAATTTATTTTCATCAAAATACTTTAGCCAGTTCTTTATAGTATATGAAGCCAAAGTGCTGAAACCTACAGAGTCCAAACAAGAGGTTAATGGATTTGTCATGAAGCAATACCTTTTCATCAGGTATCCCAAGCAATACTTCAGGAATAGAGTTTGGAGATCTTTAACATTTAGGATGCATGTTAAGATAGCAACAGTCAGCCGGGCTTATGTGTGGCTGATGTCTCTGCCTATTGCTGCAAGTCCCAAAAGTCATATCCACTAGCAGTCCCAATTAAGCTAGAAGAGGGTCAAACAAATTACCCTCGCTTGAATACATGTACCTGATAAATCCCATCTCCATTTAAATCAGCTAAGAGCAAAAGATAATGAAACCTCAGCTAAGCAGCAAGTATTCTGGAACGTGAAACATACATATGTGGGATTAATAATCCCCACGAACTGACTACAATAAACATGAATTACCCAACTCTGCCTGAGAGTGGGATAAAATGCAAGGCCTGGGTTCCGTCTGGCCAGGGACTTCCTGGAAGGTAGGCCAGCATCCTGTGATACAGGGCCCACAAGGTGAAACTGCTGAAGTCCTCATTCAGAGGACTGAACTGTAGCTTTTCAAGGAACCTAGTTCAAGTGGTCATCCCCAGACCCACGGAGGGTATCCCTCTCCCCATGTGCTGCTGCCTTATCGCCTCCTCCTCACTGCCCACCCCCACAAGCGGGGACATTAACAGCTCACTGCTCAAGCTCCTGCTCCCAGACCAAGGTAGGGCTGCATATCTGCTTCTGACGCTGCTGCAGGCAGATGTGTGACCCTCGAGGGTGAGGGTGGCCACAGAGCAGGGAGCTTCCAGGCTTCAAAGACACTTCTCTGGCCTCAGCTTTTTACCAAAGAAATGCATGTGCCCAAACTTGAAAACAGAGGAAGATTATGAGGAAGGAAGAAGGTTCTTTACCCAGACATCCCCTTTCTCTCTAGTGCCTTTTCCCAGGAGCAACCATTAGTAGAACTTCCTTCATCTCAGACATTACCCAGCTACAGCAAGAATTAAAATGTGCCTCTCCTCCACAGCAGGGTGGGCACAGGCTCATTTGGCACTCTGTTGGTATCTGGGGAAGGTTAGGTTGAAATGGTGATCATCCTGCCCTTTGTCAGTTCACCTGGGGCATTAATTGACATTTCTCTGTAAGAGAAATTGAAAGTCCCAGATCAGATCCTGGGAAGCATATCCAACTTAAACCCCAGTGATCATGTCTTATCCTAGCAAGGTTTATAAGGGCAGATCCCTGAATTGTTCATCAGTCTTCAAGAGAACCCACTCATTCACATCACGAGCACAGAATCCACGCTCCTAAAGCTTTTCCACATCTGGTGGCACCCTCAGGATACTGGCAACGGCAGATCACTATGCACGCTCCTTAAGCTTAGCAGGTGACCCATTTCAAAAAGCCCCATTAAAACAGAGAGCTTACTCCATCTGAAAGCAGACTCTCAATAGGAAACTTGAAAAGTGCAAAGCCAATCCCAGGGTCACAGCCTTATATATGTTCCGACTGAGGCAGCCAACAGAACCCCTGACTTGAGTTAAATTAACCCCACAGTTCTAGAAGCCTCTGCTGTCAGGGACATTTTTATTTGCTCAAAGAGCTCATTTTGGAATAAGCCCATGCTGCTAAGTCATCCCACCTCACTGTCTTTCCTAATGCTCAACAATGTCTTACAGCAGCGGGGCGTGTGCCAACCTCAGTGGTTTTACACAGCAACACCTCTTTCTGAAGGATCCTCTCTTCTCCTTGACTCCTTCATGTTGGAGCGCAGCAAGTCCCTTCATAATTCTTTGGTTCAGGTAGAATTTATATATGAGGAAAACCCTGGATTGTAAAGGGCATAAATTTCTATATATACACGCCAGATTTCACAGTTTATTTTTCTTTTTAAAGTATGGAGGGCCAGCTAAGGCATTCCAAATATAACAGCTTGGTTAGGAATTATGGTGACCATGCTAAAAATCAACCAGATCCAAGACATTGGAAAAAAAATGCATTTTAGATTTTTTAAAATAAAAATTTAATATACCCAAAACATCTGACATTATTTTAAGTGATGTTTTCCAAAACTTACAGAAAGTTGTTTGCTAAGTCAAAGTGATTAAAAGGAAAAGGCGATTTCCTTCATAACCCAATGCAAATTCTTAGCTTAAAAAAGGAATCATCATCTCCATGAAGAACAAGAGGCCTTGAAAAATATGTGGCGGACAAATGCATTTCCTTCTTTAAATTAAAAAAAAATTAAAATGTCACATAGATGAAAAGACAGTGTAATTACACGGGCATAGCAGGAATGACTGGATTATATATTAATTTTCCTTTCATTCATCACAATTACAGCCATTTACCATCCATCATTTAGCGTCCAAGATCCCAGAACTAAACAGAAGCTCTTTAATTGATGATGGGATTATGTCCTAATAAACCCATCTTGAGCTGAAAATACAGTACGTTGAAAATTTATCTAATACACCTAGCCTACCAAACATCATACCATAGCCTGACCTGCCTTAAACCTGGTCAGACACTTATATTTGCCCACAACTGGGCAAAATCACCCGGCAACACAAAACCTTGTAGGGTCTCAGTTGTGTACCCTCCCAATCCTGTGGCTGACTGAGAGATGTGGCTTGCCACCCCTGCTCAGTGTCACAGGAGAATACTGAACCACTTTCTACTGAATGCTTATCACCACTGCATGATCATAAAGTTTAAAAATTCTAAGTTGAACCATCCTAAGTCAGGGACTGTCTGTACTAACTGGTACCACCGGAATTCGAATTTTAAAAAGTACAGTCATTCCATGCATCTCGTGCTAAGCATTCATTTCTACAGTGACGCCTGAAAGAAACCCACCTGCTACTGGTCAGACAGCAAGAAGCAGTCTAAAACCAGAAACATCTGTTTGGATCCTGTCCCTTTCCCTCCTAAGCTGTGTCATGCTAGCCAAGTGAAGGGACCTCTCTGAACCTCAGTTATCCAACTTTACAATAGAGATGAAAAAAATCTAACAGGTTCTGATAACCAGAACTAACGTGAGTACCTTAGTGCTTTCCAGCTTTCCATTCGTAGGCATGAGCAGTGAACACCAACCCTGCCTGCAGTAGCTCAGCAGCCACTGCCAATGATCACATCAATTGCACTGTAAATCATGGGCCGAAATGCATTCTTTATCATGAGTTATGAAGTAAAAAGTCACGGAAAGGAACTTTGCTCAAAAATTCCAATTCCCCTTAGAAAAGAGTGGTCCAAACTGAAAGAGTGGCCTCAAAATTCCAATTTCCTCCTGGAAAAGGGTGGCCCAAACTGAAAGAAGTCTTTAGGTTCCCGGAGGAGGGCTCCAGAACCACAGCTGGAGAGACCTACGGGGCAGGCTCGTGCCCTCTTGCACCCCTCTCAGGAGGTAAGATGTCCTTCCAGCCAAATGGTGGGTACTGGCTGCTGATATCACTCTGTGTCTGAATGCTGGCAAGTGCCAGCAATTTCACACCCATGGTGGAAAGGGTCTGAGAACTGTTCCATGGCTTTAGTTCCAATTCTGGGACCACAAGGAAGTGTTTTGCAAAAGGATTTTGCCTCTATCCTTTATTGTGGAACTGACTCTACGTTCCTCAGTTGAGGAATATACACCTAGGTGGTAATTATAAAACTACATCTTGGCCGGGCACAGTAGCCCACGCCTGTAATCCCAGCACTTTGGGAGGCCGAGGCAGGTGGATCGCCTGAGGTCAAGAGTTCAAGACCAGCCTGGCCAACATGCTAAAACCCCATCTCTACAAAAATACAAAAATTAGCCAGTGTGATGGCAAGTGGCTGTAATCCCAGCTATTCCTGAGGCTGAGGCCAGGAGAATCGCTTGAACCCGGGAGGCAGAGGTTGCAGTGAGCCAAGGTCACACCATTGCACTCC
Source organism: Chlorocebus sabaeus (assembly GCF_047675955.1). Lineage (NCBI taxonomy): Eukaryota > Metazoa > Chordata > Mammalia > Primates > Cercopithecidae > Chlorocebus > Chlorocebus sabaeus. Next base: position 12,931,872 of record NC_132915.1, read on the forward strand.
AGCCTGGGTGACAGGGCGAGACTCCGTCTCAAGAAAAAAAAAAAAAAAAAGAAGAAGTAGTAAAGAAGAAAGAAACTATATATCTTGATAGAGCTTCAGCTTCCAGTTGTTCTAGACACCAGAACTAGCTGTCCAAAGGCGGGAGGAGTGCCTCTAGGAACACATCCTCTCTATCCAGACTTGCTTCTGAGACAGTGTCTGTTTCCGCCTAGCTAGCATCTTCCCGCAACAGCTAAATGAACCAAACCCTAACTAAATTTAACTGGCTAATTGCACCTAAATTACAGTCACAAAGCCCCTTCAGAAGATTCAGTCAATTTCTTGAGGGAGAAAGTAAATGTTTTACTATATAATTATAAACTTAATTAACACAAAATAAATTAATTAGGGACTTGCGTTGGTAATGAATACCATGGCTTAGATGTTTATTGCTGTATTTTCCAGGGGAAGCTAAACCTTGAAAAGTGGGCTAACTTGTTCTTTAAACCTAATTTCATCTCACCTCTCCCACCCCCAACTGAACTGTTAGATTTCTTGTTTATTTTCAGTAGAATGGCACGAAATACCAATTCTTCTATGCCAGAGATTATTCTCATAGCAAGGAACTACAGTGAAAATACCCTCTCATGCTGGACATCAAAAATTCCACAGAATTCAAATGAAAATAATTTATGTACTAATCTCTAGGGAAAAAAAATTCCCATCCTAAACCCTTGTAGCTACGATAGTTCCTAGCTGGCAGTTCGCTAAAATAACAGATGATTATCTAAAGCAATAATTTCCATTTCCCAGAATATAATGATAAAAACTCACCTAGAGCTGAAATAACCATCTGCCACAGATTGTTCCACATCGGTTGTTTGCTTGTTTGTTTTTTAATTCTCAGAAAGAACTCAAAAATGGTATTGGCAAAGAAAGATGATTTCATGAAAATGACCCAGTTTTCAACCTGCATTGCCACTATCATCCTAATTTTTTTTTTTTAATCTGATTTAGGAGAACAGCAGGCTGAGAAAAGGAGCCCTGAAGCTTGATCTCGAAGCCACAGAGTAGATCATTGGTGAATGAAAGTCTTGTTCTAATTTTCAAGTGTCATAGTTTCTAGGAATGCCAACCTGCATCTCTCATACCTGTTTTTCCCCTTGATTGATGTGAAGATGGAGAACAGCCACTGTGCTAAAAGCCTGACCCACTGAGAGGCAGAAAGAAGAGTGGTTGAAACAATGGGCCCTGAAGGTGGAATACTCAAATGACTGTGTGACCTTGAGCAAGTTACCTATAAAATGGAGCTAATGATAACACTTAATTTGGGGCTAATGTGTAGATTAAATAAGCTAATATATATATATACACACAGCACTTAGAAGTGCCTGGAATATAGCAGGTGTTCACATATCAGCTGTTTCCATTATCTGCAGACCTAGGTCTCAGCTTTTGACCTTGAAGTGCGAATGCTTTATGTTCACAAAGAGTTGCAAATGAATGAAACAGATCTACTTTGTATGGACACATTGGCCAACATACACACCAAACGGAAAAGACAATTCAGGTTGAGATTGTAAATAAAAATAATCATCTGTGTCAGATCAGAAATAGGCTGTCTCATCGCTGAATCAGGGAACTTTTGTGAAGAAAGGAAATTTGGAGACCCTATAGCCCATTTTCTTAGTCATTATCACCCTTTCACTTGGGAAATAAGGAAAATAAGTTTCTGAGAGCTTCAGTAACTTGCTCCAGGGCACAGGGCCAGCCAAGGGCAGACTCAAGGCCCCTGTCATTGTGTCAGCAACAGACTCAGTGATAGAATGAAATACAATATGGTGAGACCATCCCTCATGACAGTCTAAAGCTGAAGACAGAAACAGAACCCATTGTTTTGATATGAAAATTAATATCCCTCCTATGATCTGAATGTTTGTGTCCTCCTAAAATTCATATGTTGAAACCTAATTCCCAGTGTGATGATATTAAGAGGTGGGGCATTTGGGAGGCATAATAACTAGGTCATGAGGGTGGAGCCCTCATTAGTGAAATTAGTGTCCTCACAAAAGAGGCCCAAGGAAGCTCATGTGCTCCTTCCACCAGATGACAACGAGAAGGTGCCATCTTCGAACCAGAAAATGGGCCCTCACCTGACACTGAATCTGCTGGTGCCTTGATCTTGGACTTCCCAGCCTCCAGGACTGTGAGAAATACATTTCTGTTGTTTATAAACCACCCAGTCTGTGATATTTTGTTATAGTGGCAAGACTAAGACAATCCCAGTGGCTCATATCCAGGAGTCCTGAACACACTACTGCTAGATTTTACTTCACATATTTTACCTTACTATTATTATTATGTTATTTTACTTAAACATTAAAGTAATTTCCACACGAAGAGAAGAGGGATCCAGTCACTGTGTTCAGCTTTCACGGGATCCCCCATGACTAAAGTTATGCAGGTATCAGCAAACTTTTTCTGCAAAGGCACAAATAGTAAATAATTTTCAAATTTGCAGGTCATTCTGTTTATGCCACAACTGCTCATTCTGCCATTGTAGTATGAAAGTAACGTAGACAACATGTGAGAAATGAGTCAACGTGTTCCAGTAAGACTTAAGTTTATGAAAAACAGACAGCAGGTGAGATCTGGCCCAGGGGCTGTAATTTGCTCACCTTTGGATAATGCAATCACCTGCCTGATGCTGTCTTTATTTCTTTACTTTTTTCCCATGTTAAGCTTCCTCCTTTAGTGAACATTGTACTGTTTCAATATGCTTAACAGGGTATATTCAATATGCGGTAGAATCTAATTTATTAAGACTAGAAATAAAAGCCAATGTGAATTTATGAAAGCTCTAAGTTAGGAAATATATTTAAAGAAATGCAGCTTTATTACTTTCATATACATAAAGGAATCAAAATTAAGCCAATAAAACATTTTCAGTATGTTTTGGCAAGTAGGGGGTAATTCAGTCTTACCCAAAAGAAAAAAAAAATTAAATTATATGATTCATCAATTGTTTTCATGAGATTCCTTTGAAAATGCTTTAAAAGTTTGTTTCCTAAGATGGCAATATATGATTCCTACCACCCATCTTGTTTCCACTAGTCATTAATTTAGAAATTCCTTTGTTCATGGAAGATACCCTAATATTCCACCAACCCAATTCCTCACTAAATTAATGATCTGAATCAGCAAGAGTTTTTGAACTTTCAGAAAGGCTAAATAAATTGGAATGCTATGATATCATAGATTAATACCATCTTTTGAAATAGCTTTACTGCTCTCTGTCTAAGGACCTCTGCTGACCTTTGGCAGACACTGTAGATGGGCTATTCAAAATCCATTCACAATCCCCCTTTCCTTTGTCTTCCTCTACCCTGGATGGAAAGGATCCAATATACTTTTTCCCAGCATCTCTTGAAACTAAGTGTGGGCTTGTGACATAACTCTGGCCACTGAGATATAGCTAGAAGGTAAGGGGGAAGGATCTTCTATTCTTGAATTAAAAGAGAAAGCCTCCTTATCCGTCTTCCTTCTTTCTAGTTGGAATGTAGATTTAAGGTCTGGAGGAAAGCAGCCTTTTTGAGACCACGAGGTCTCAAAGCCTTGGATTCCAGAATTCTTGCTGTGTGAAAAAAACCTATCTGTTTAAGTGTTTGCTGTTTTCATTTGTTGGTTGCTGTAGCTAATGCAATCCCATGTGACATAATTCACGGAGGCCTTGGCATCATTTCTGTGAGATAGGGAGCAGGGATGTGGTCAACTATAAATTAAAGAACCTTAGCTACTACCAAAAAAAAAAAAAGTAATCAGCTTTGAAGTGACATTGTGGCATCTATACAGCACCTGGAACTCTACGTAAGGGTCCATATTACAATAATAAGGGGCTGGGTGGGGAACAAAAATGCTATAAAGACAATCACACCTGCAGCCCGACAGAGCCATAGGCGAGCAGCCAAACCTCCCATAAAGGGCCATGGCAGTGGCCGAGAGAGGGATGATGCACTCAGGTGCATGAGCAAGGAGTCAAAATACTTTGGGGTCTGGGAGAGGACAGTGCTGTGCAGAGCAAAGCTATACTGTGAGCAGATACCTTAGTGAGTTAGACCCTGAGGAAGAGGCACTGTGGGGGCCTGAACCCTCAGGTTAACTCCTGGAGTCAGTGAGAAATGATAGAACCCCCTTGACATTTGAAGATTTGAGAGTTGAGGAGACCTGGGGCTGCTTCCCATAAAGACCTCTGGGAAGGAGCAGCCACACGTAGGTCCCCTTTTCTCAGTGCCAGTGAAAGAAGAAAGATTGCGCTATGCTCGGCCTGCACCAGTATATGCAAGAACTTCACTCAGCCCTTGCATTTCCCAAGAGCCCAGGGCAGTAAGTTAGAACATCCACAGTCCCTCTGTCCCTAAGAGAGGCATAGACGTGGCCAAGACTATCCCTGGGCATGCTGGGACGAGGGGGACATGGGATGGCCTATGTGGTCCTAGTGTTGGGGGTCACAACAGGTCTGAAAGTGTCAGTAGTGGAGGCACCCAGGGCAGAGGCCAACAGCAAAGACCCGGCAGCAGGATGAGGTAGGTTTCAGTAGATGCAGGAAAGCTGCCCACCCCCACATGGAGGTCCTTCCCCTTCCCTCTGTCTTTGGAGAGGACAGATAGATCCCTGACTCTGCCTGTGCTTGCAGTTGGAGTATAATCCCAGTTTTGACCAATTTACCTGGAAACGACTACACGAAGCTCTCTGTCGTGGACAGAGCTGCGAGCTCAAGGTAGACATTAATTTGAGGGGCGGGGGCGCAGGGGGAATTAAGACAGTAGATGTTTCCAAGTCCCAGACTAGGGAGGAGTTTCAGTATTTTTCCCAGTCACAGCTTTGATGAGGCTCTGCTTCTGTCTACCATTTCCTTTTACTGAGATGTTATTTTCTTACCAAATATAGAGAGATGGAAACACGTAAAGGTGAGATTTCTGTGATTTCTTTTTAGATCAAGACATGGAGAAAAAAAAATCCAACCTACTTAGCATTAGGTTCAACCTCTGTCCTAGACCCCCAAAATCCCTTTATATACAAGAATTTCCCCTCCTTTGACTGTATACCCCTTTACCATAATTATAAAGCTCTGTGTGTGACAGAGGAAAGACAATAAAAAGAGAGAGTAACTAACATTTCTGTATGCATCTAACTATATTCTGCATAGTGCAAGGCACATTTTATACATAGCTCATTTAAAGTGTATTTTATTTCCATATTGGAGATGAGAAAACCGCTGAGAAGATAAGTAACATGCCCAACTCCAAACAGCCAATAAAAACTCAGCTATATGTGACTATAAAGAGTATTGCATTACACTGAGTTTTTTTTTTTTTTTGGCTATGCCATGATGTTAACTCATCTGAACTGCCTTTTAATCCTGTTTCCTCTCTGTCTCCCAGAAAGGAAAATGAAGAGCAACCTGCAACCTATGCCCATGTCCACGTAAGCAAATGCACCAGTGGCCACGGACAAGGACGCCCCCATTTTCAGGTGATGGCTCCTGCCTATTTCTGGTCAACTTCCTCCTAATCTCCTTGTAATTTTGTATTTTCATGGACTAAATCTCCCTCTCTCTGAACATATGGTTTTTATCTACTGCCAAATGCTGCAGGTGAAGGCTCAAATACTCCTGGATGTAGACATTTTCAGCCTCCTGGCAGATACACACATCAACACCTGAGACCCCCAAACCTCACTGCCAAACTTGCAACACTAGGCATAAAACGAAGGCAGCTTGAGCTTGTACAAAGTCAACTTAAACCACTCCATTTGGCACAGAAGAGGTCAGCACAGTTTTTTCTGTAAAGGGCCAGATAATTAGGATTTCCAGTTCTGCCTTCGGTATGTGTTCCATCGCAGTCACTCAACTCTGCTGTTTTAGAGCAAAAGCAGGCATCAACAATATGTAAACAAATGAACGTGGCTGTGTTCCAATAAAACTTTATTTATAGAAATATATTTGGCCTATAGGTTACAGTGTACTGACCCCTGTTTTACAGTCATTTCTGTGAGCAACAACACGATTATTTGTTCTTCCCTCCCTCTGAAATAGAACAAAATGGAAATACTTCATTCTTTCTCATTAAAATAGCTCAGTCTGCATAGTATAAGTGTACATGTATGCTGCACATCAAATCAAATCCAGGAAAAAAAAAAACATTTAAAACTCTAGTTTGTAAAGTTATCATCTGTGTTTGTGCCTGGGGAAGCGAATGCATGGGGCAGGTGGCTAAGGCAGCGAGGTGTTTGTGGGACTCAGTTGGGAAGATTCCAGGTGGCCACACTCACCATCTCCAACTTGAAATGCAGTCTCTCAATTATTAGTGCAGATACAGTAGTACTTTCATGATGACTCACACTCTGCAATTTAGGTCATGCCTATGGCAATCAATAAAATCCTCTACTTAGATTCTCCATGGCTAATTTGATCTCCACTCTCCTACTAACTGGGGCAAATATTTCGGGGATTGTTTTCAATTAATTCAACTTGTCACAGGCACCTCTGTTCTCAATATGATATTTTCTTCCAATTTCTCTTTTGTTGTGAAAATAGCAAAGTGAGCAACATGCATGTGCAAGTGTTCAGCTCAAACACGATGGCTTGTGCAAGAAGTGGCTGCAAGTAGAGAAAAGACCTCTCAGCAATCACACACACCCACACACACACACACACCAGTTGCATCCCTTCATTCTCTAACTGTGCACACTCTGTACACAGCCCTGAGCAAGTGAAACTTTAGGCCCTGATGATAATGGTGGTGATGATGGTGATGATACTCACGGTAGTTACAGCTACACATTATGTAGCAACCACTACATCTTGGTCACCATGAGAAACACCTCCCAATCAGAGGAAATTAAGACTAGGGGAAGTTACGTAGTATCTATTTTATAGTGTGACTAGAGAGAATTGAGGTCCTAAGATAGCTCAGAGTTTAAGTCTTCATTTTACTATTTGTGACCTTGGGCAACTTTCTTAATTTTGTGTAAGATCATATATTCTTATTTCTAAATGATGATAATTATATTTTCCTTAAAACTGTGTTGAAAGAATCAATGAGATGATATCTATACGGCCTTAGTACAGTGCCTCAGTATATGTATTAGGCTGAACCATATGAAAATGTCAATATTTGACCACTGTCTTAGCTTACAAAAATGACAAGTTCATATGGCTCAAACTCACAATTGCTCGTAAATGGTATTATTAGTATTGTTCTTGTTGTTATTGTACAAAGACAAAAGTAGGTGGCAGAGAAGGAATTTTGATCTGAATTTGACTGATGGTGAAGGCTAGTGTTTCTTCTAACTTTGTGACCTTCAGGGAAATCTAATGATATTTATAACTGAAGTTTCCCTTGATAACCTGAAACTGACATCAGAAAGCTAGTCAACGACAAGAACAACACTGATACTTTTTATTTCATTACAGGCATTTTACGAACAGGATAAAGTCCATTTCATTATTATCTCAGTATATCCAAAACTTGTTTGAAGCATATTAATCAAATGTCAGTTGAATAAAAATGTGAACTGTCTCTCTTCTTTAATGTATTGAGGGTCATGATCTACTGAAAATTGGGATCTGCCTCATTAAACAGTTATAATTAACTCTGTTCATAATATTCCACAGTGGAATTGCTGCTGTAGTTCACACTTAAAACCAGGAGGATAATTCAGCACCACTCAACGAAAGAACAGTCAGATTTTCTTTCACATTCCATGATGAGAACTGGGAATAAAAATAACTTTCTCTTCCCAGGCTGGGGAATCACAGGATAAAGAGACTCCCCCTCAAATGCCTGTCTGCTCATTGACAAGCTTAAAAGAAATAAATTCCCATCTGAAACTAAACCATCTCCTGTTGTTTTACCATGTTCCCAGTGGCCACGTCTGTTAAAAAAAAGTCTAGACATTTTTCAAGCTTGAGTTGTGTTTTAGACAACGTCTTTCAAATTCAGAGATCATTCTAAAAAAGCCTTTCTCGCTAAACTGTGAGATTCTAATCTCTTGGGTGTTGCCACATAGGACGGTAAAATCCAATCAGAAAGAGGAATTTCCCCATTTGCTTTTTTTCTAAAAAAATAACAAAACGTTATTTCTATGAGCAAGGTATAAAGAAGAAATACTGTGGTCAAGAAAATATTTCAAAATATTTGCATGATATTTTGACTGGAAACCACATGTGTTCTCTGGAACTTTTCAGGGTGTCTGTGCCCCCACCCCCAAATACTTTGTGCCCACATCTAGGAGAACTCTATGCAGATGAACTTTTTCAAATGGCCATTACTACTGTGGGTTCTGTCAGCTTCTGAGGCTGCATGGAACCAAGGTTTGCTTTAGAATACTACAGAGACAACAGTCAGTTGACTCATTTTTTTTCCTTTTTAATTAATCAAGACATAAGAAAATATAAGTATATATATTATATATACTTGCAATTATATATATAATTGCAAAGGCAATTAACTCCAAGAGTTAATCTAGGTGTTCTGGTCAAAGTCCTGAAATAATGAGAGGACCAAAGAAAATCCTTTTTTTGGAGGGATGGGGGTCACGGGACAGGCCCCCTTTCATGTCTTGATTGTCGTTTTGAATGTCATGTGGCGCAGCCATTAAAACTCTTTGCATAAGTTACCAACAGAACATTTCACTCATTCTGGTCAGCATCAGAGTTAAAAAACTCTGACACTGGTAAGTTAGAGAATGTTTATTCTAAAAAAGTCAACTTAGCCAAGAAATATAAAAGTGAACAAACAGAATATGATATGACACTACTAGGCAAGTCCATGGGGCCAATGCCACATCTGAAGGCAAATAGCCAGCTAAATTATGACACAGAAGTAGTTGAGGAGGAAACACACTGATTAATGTTCTTTAAAATCCGTGTTATAGCCAGGAATCCTTTTAGCAATAATAATTGCCTTATCAGAACAGATTGGCTATCATAAGGAGAGTTTCTCTCTTGTGTCCCCAGGTTCTATCTTGAACTAAAAATTTTGCGGTAGGTTTCCCTCCGGATCCCCACAAGGAAAGGCTACACTTCCTTCTTCAGCATCTCATCTGCCCCACACTTAAAACCATATCTCCCTGCACCAAAACTGAGCATATTTATCAGGATGGATGCATAGGATGGTTTTCAAAACACTAAAAAAGACTAGCTGGCATAGCGAATAGCAACAGTGACCTTGAGAGTATTGATCAAGCTCTGTTTCTTGGTTACAGAAGTAGGGAAATTAAGCATTCCTCTAAATCATTAATGGATTCCTTTTATGTTCATCCATTCAACAACCTCATCCTTCACCCAAGCCAGGACTCTGCATCCCTCCTACATCTTGGTGAGAAAGAGCAAAATTTCTCTTGTCAAAATGTTCAATAAGAAGGCTCTGCTTTTTTCATTCACCCACTGCTTAGAACAGCCAGAGAAAAATTCATCCACAATCAACTGAATAACTGCCTTGGAGAGATAGACAATCTTTCCCTCTTCTGTGGGGATGATGATTAGTCTGCCTTAGAAATTTACCTAAAAGGTAATGACAAATAAAAAGCTTTAGGCACTTGATTTTTTCAAACTAAACATTTGCTTGATTTCACTTTTCTGACTATAAGTGTTCTCTGAGAGAGTACTGGCATAGAGACCACTTAGATTCAGAGACCAAGAGTCTGTCTATGCACTGAGGAGGAAATCTATACTAAAAAACGTCCCTTCTCATATCACCTCCCTTCATCACCAATCAATACCATAGAACTTGGAATGCCAACAGGACAATAAGTGGAATATGTGAACGAAAATCCAGTGAGAAGGTGTCTTGTAAAAGGCAAATGTATTACCCAGGAGGAATAGAATATCATATCCCCTACATCCACTACATTGCCACCCTAGCATTTAAGCTGTTTAGTTACCAATCACCCAGTAATGCTCTGAGAAAAGAGCAGGAAATGCTGTTATGGGTAGGAAGATAGAAAAGGGATCAGAAAGCTTAGGGTTACGGTGGATTTGATTGACAATCTCTGTGGCCAGAGGGCAAGAAAGGGCATCAGACAGAAGGGCTAAGGGAGAATGGATAAGGTTGCAGGGATGCATATAGTGAAACAATGTGCAGCATCAGGAAAATCCAGTTCTTCTGGATTTAGGTCTGCTATTTACTCCAGGCTGATCTTAACAAGTCCATGAGTCACGCTGGGCCTCAGTTTCCCCAAGGAAGCTGTCCTAGGCAGCTTCAGACTCCCCTTTCCAGGTCAAACATTCAAATTTGTCTTACTTCACTCACCAAACCTTGAGCCTCGGTGTTTTTTTGCTGCTGGACAGGTCGGTAGCTGCCTCTGAGGGCCAGGTCAGCAGAGCACATCCCGCCTTCCAACTCTTGAAGGCAAAGGCTCTGGACACTTGGCTCTGGGCTCTCAAGATCTGAAGCAGGTACAATTAATTCTGTACTCCTCACTGGGGCTTCTGGCTGTTCCCCAGCAGCTCAGCCATTTCACAACCTGCTTGAATTGGGGCCAATCTGTGGTGTTATCATCTCTTCCAGACACACCTGAGGACAGGCAGTAGCCTCGCTGTGTGTCCCTGTGAGCCTCACTGTTTCTTCTCTCCCCTGCATGCCATTGAATGAGAGACAGATACCTCAGCTCTTGGCAAATCAGAACCTAGCTGTTCTTCAGCTTGGTTTGAGAGCTGGCTTTTCTGCTTTGCCATTCCTCTGAAATACCCTCTCAATGGCCACCACAAAGGCCCTAAAAGCAATTTCTCAATAGTTTTTTCTCTATGCGCTTCCCAGCTAACCAAGTGGAAGCTTTGGCTCTGGTGACCATGCAGCAGAGCCAAAGTAGAGGATGCACCACTTACCTCTAGGCTAGTGACTTCCTAATGGATGGGTGTGGCCTGTGTTCTAATTCCTTATTTCTCACTGCCTGGGAGGTAGCCACCTGGTCTGGGAGGAGTGGAGCCCTGCACCAAACTCAAGGTAGCTCGCAAAGCCGAGGAAGCCCTCTTCTACCTACCACCCACTTTAGGCCCATCCCAGGCCACCCCTCGAATTCCCCCACCCACTCTGCCATTTGCTCCCCCTCCTCATGCATCCTGTGTCTCCATCATCCAGGACGCTGTTCCCATGAAACACCCCACCTTGAGCTCATCCCACACACTCAAACCTCTGAACAGAATGTCCGGTCCCATTGCCCCGCCTGGGAGACTCTTGGCCTCTAGATCCAAGTTCAAGTGGCTTCTTCCACATAAAGCAAGCTCTGGTCTCTAGGCCTGGGGTAGAAGAGCCCCCATCTGAGCCCCTCAGACAGACACTGATGACGGAGCATGTCACATTGCCCTCTGATGTTTGCTTTTCAGCAAACTCACCAGGTGCTTCTCGAGGATGACCCTCCCCTCTCTATAGTCCCAGCACTTAGCTCACGTTTGAGAAATGACAGGCTGGTTCAATGACTCTGATCTGCATCTACCAAATCTATACGTTTTTTGTTATTTAGTTTTCATTTTCCTCCTATTTTCCCAATTTTTAAAATTTCATTTTCATGTCCCTACTAAGTATAACTATGTTCTGTAAGTCACTTTGTTTTGGATCACCAAGATCAATAATTACAACATAATAACAATAATGATGATTGTAATGATGATAATATACTTATTGGATGTCACTCTTACACTTATTATGTACCATAATAATACCTGATACATGGTGCTAACCATATGCCAAGCTTTTTAGCTTTCTTCTAAGTGCTTGACATGTATTAATTCATTTAATCCTCATAATAGCCTTATAAGTAGCATTGTGATTATGCCCTTTTAGAGGTGCGAAACTGAAGCACAGAAAGGTGAATAATATGACCCAGGCCACAGATTTGGTAAATGCTGGAGCTAGCATTCAAAACTCGAGAAGTTGGGCTCCATAGTCCTGCTCTTCACTGGTAAGCTAGACCACCTCTCCATACGCTATACTGCCCACCATACCCAGGGATTTATACATAGTCTGTTATTTGATCTTCACAATAACTCTATACAGTAGGAGCTATTATTATCACCATTTATTTTTGCAATTAAAGAAACACTTATTTTGCTTTGAGATATTAAGAAATCCACCATAGGTCACACAGCTAATAAGGTGAACATTAGAACTGAAAATGAGGGTTTTGCCTGACTCCTAATATTTGAGAAGATGAGATGAGAAAGAACATAGAGAGTTTACTAAGACATCTCCATTCACGGAGTCATTACTGTTTATGGAGCAGCATTTCGCCATGACCTGGCATCCTGAATAAGCAAGGGATCAGTTCACGTCATCCTAATTTTATAGATGAATAAAGAGCCAGTGATTAACTCAGTCTAGGACCCAAGTCCCCCGGGTCTAGAGTCTACTGAGCTGACCTTGTTTAGTTGTCTCTGTTGCTACCCAGGAGATTATTTTGTGCCTGGTCAATTTTTTTTTTTTTTCAGACAGAGTTTTGCTCTTGTCCCCCAGGCTGGAGTGCAGTGGCGCGATCTCGGCTCACTGCAACCTCTGCCTCCTGGGTTCAAGCGGTTCTCCTGCCTCAGCCTCCTAAGTAGCTGGGATTATAGGCACCTGCCACCATGCCTGGCAAATTTTTGTATTTTTAGTAGAGACGGGGTTTCACCATGTTGGTCAGGCTGATCTTGAACTCCTGACCTCCGGTGATCCATCTGCCTCCGCCTCCCAAAGTGCTGGAATTATAGGTGTGAGCCACTGCACCCAGCTGCCTGGTCATTTTTTTAATCTGCATTGTCTTTGATAGCACCATTTCAAGCTTCCAAAAGTCTAACTAGCAGAGAAGTAGAATGGGTTCTTACTTGGTTCAAGGACGATAAAATGTCATTTTAAAAAGATGAAAGTCGGGAGTGGATTTTCGGCATATTTTGCAGGATCACTCATGCAAAAGTCTTTCTACTAGAGCTGCCACCTTCACCCTTACATGTCCACAGTTTCTCAAAGCAAATAATGAGTTTGCAAGCACACACACGTGATGGCCACTGGGAGCGGAAAGTCCATAATTCAAACATGCGCAACACAAAGCCTTCCTCCGAACCAAGATTTTCTCCCACTGAACCTATTTAAGTTTCAAGATAATACCTTTCTTTTCATAGGGTTTTTGTTTTTCTCATTAAGTATTATTAGGCTAAAATAATTAAAAGATATATATTGAGGTAAAGAAAACAACATATCCTATTTTGGAGAAAAACAGAAAAAAGGAACCAGAAGTAGAGACAGATGGATCAAAATAACAACAAGAACAAAGAGAAATGAATAATCAAAATAAATAATAATCTTGAAGATCACTGCAAATTTGTAAGCCTAGGCTTCGATCCTGGTATAGACACTCACCCCCTACACACAGGGAGGCCAGATAGGTTACTGTACCTCTTCGTATCTCAGTCTCATCGTCTAACTCACGAGGTTGTTTAGGGTATTACATGAGATAATGCACGCAAAGTGCATGGAAACATGCTTAGAAATAAGCAAGTGCTCCATAAATAATAGCAATGATTGTTGTGGTGGTTATTCTAAGGAACACATATAAATTTTACCAACTTGATTAAGCTTCAGGGGACTGTGGGAATGTGAGGCTAAGATGAGAAGGGATTGGCAGGGATCAGCAAAAGGGACTGTAGGCTCATACAGTGGCTGAATGTGCTCTGGTTTCCTTGGTTTTGTACAAAGGCATGTGCGACTTTTGGAATTCCCAGGTCATGTTGCCAAAGGATTTCTCAGTTCCTTTCACACTGAGGTTGCAATAAATTCTGGTGCACACTGCCTGGGGAGAGGCTGTGATAGCACGGTGCTTGTGTGCAAGTCACCAGCTTGGCTGGGAATGAAAGAAACCTCAGTTCATCCTTTGTCCACAATGACTAGCCATCCCTGACTCTCAAAATTGATGTTTTAAGAAGACTTAGTCCCACAACTCTTCTTAAATACCTCCCAAGAACATTTTTCAAATGTAGTGTGAGTTATTAAAGAGTGAATAAAAATCTCATAGGAAGAAATAAGGTGCAGTACACAATTAAAAATCATGCCCACAAACACTGTGTAATTAGAGATTTCTCAAACTGGAAGGTTCTATAGGCCAATATTTTGGAGGCACAACTTGAAACTGATTCCTCCATAAAAGTATCTCAATAGCATGAATCAGGAATAATTTTTCTCTATGAACTCCCACTGCCATGCATCTGCCCTTCTTCTGGAAAATGAGTTACACGAGCTCTTGATCCACACAGAAGCCACTCGACTGCAAGGGCTACTATTTATTTTGCCTTATAACCACCCTTCTTGCTCCACATGTACATATAGCAGGCTCATCTCAAACATGTAATGTGAATGGTAAATACACTCATTTGATTTAGAATATAGATCCTCGGTCTTCTAACTAACATAGATGATCAAAATAGCCAGACTGGTACAGTCTATTTCTGCAAATAGTTGGTTTTGACCTGTGAAGTTTTGGTTTTGAATTTACTATTCCTGTTGTTTAAGGGCCTGTGTGATGGAGGGTGGGAGGAGGGGTGAGGGACAATCCTTTAAAGAACTTCTGTGATATGATTTGCATTTTAAAATTACTGCTAACATCATCGGTTCAGAGGTCTCAGGGGAAGTACAATAAGAGGATAAAGAAGGGGCTTTCTGTAGTGAAATGCATGAACTTGAATTAAATAGAATTTATGACTCTTCAGTTTCTCTCTGTAGTTACCAACCTCCTAGAGAAAATGAATTCTACTGTATAAATGGGTTCACCAAAAACATTTTATAAATGTTCAGTTCTCAAGGAAGCTAAATTGCAAGAAGAAAAAAACACTTACTAAAGATATAAATAAACCCCCTAAGGACTTATTTTTCTCTATCGATCTAAATTAAAATGTTAATAACTCAGATGGATGGTTTTCTAGTATTTTGACTTCAACTGGGTATTAGACACTTTTGTCATCATATGTGGGCATGAATTAGTTGACCAACATTAATTTATTAAACCCCTCCTGCCCTCACCCCCTCAGGAGATGTCACTAAAAGGAACAGAGTCCTTAGCTGGCACCTTGCATGTGGGTACCACTAAATAAGTATTTGTTGAGTGTGCATGTGAATGAAGAGTTTTAAATAAGCACAGAGAAAATCTATGTCTGAATGGAGGTCCTCTGTCTCTCCTTTCTTCATACACGTACCCAAATATACACAGGCACACTCATGTGTCCTCAAAGAGTGACTATCACACTCTACCCGTGTAACACGCATAATCTAATTATCTAACTTCACTTCCACCCCAGCACCATGAAGAAAGAGTACCACTCCCATTGTCCAGAAGATGGAAAGCCAGCAAAGAAAAGTGAGGAATGGAACTAAAGTTAACAATAATATACAGTTTGAAATATTTGGGAGGAAGATATTGAACATTCCCACTAAGAAGAAATGATAAATATTTGAGACAATGGATATGCTAATTACCCTGATCTGATCACTATGCATTATTTGTATCACAGCATCACTATGTATCTCATTAACATGTACAATTATTATTTGTCAATTTAAAAAAATTTAAAGACAGGTGAGATTATTGGAGGTCTTATAACTAGTAACCGACAGAGCTAGGATTTGAACTCAGACCCATCTGACTCTCCTTTGCCTTTCCCTCAGGCCACACAGCTTCTTTCAACCATACTGCCTTTGCTCACAACATTTTTGGGATTCATTTTCAAATCTTACCTTTACAGTCTGCTAATATTAGACTGAATTATTTGAACTTGATCTAACCCAGTGGCAGTCCCACCTCCCATCACACCCCAGTCTTCCAACCTCCATCTCCTCATGCTGCCAAGTCTTCTTTCTGCAGCATACACTTAATTAGGGTGCTCTTTCACATAAAGTCTTTGGGATAAATTCTGTCCATACTGTCAACTCCCTTCATGGCCTGCCCCCACAACCCAGCAGTCTCTTATCCCAATTCTCTATCCCCATTCTCTGCTCCAGCCAAACCAGACTCCTTGCAAATGTATGAATGCCACACATTTTCTTACACTTTCACGTCTTGGGACATAACATTTCTACCTGGAATCCATCCCTCTTTCTTCTCCGTGCTCTTTCCCCAATTCTCACAATCTGCAAACTCCAAAGCCTCCTTCAATGCCCGTCTCTGAGGACCATTTTCTAAGCAACTTTCAAACTCTATTCATAAAGTATTAACTGACTCTGTATTTTCCCACCGAAGTGTCATTACCTGGGAAATGGGACCATGGAACCCAATTCCTGATACAGATACATATCTGAAAGTGAATAAAATCAAGTCAAAATCCCTGACAGTAGATACTAAACCTTCGGGGGTGAATCCGACTGAGGAAATGCTTGAGAATTATTCAGAGCCAAGTCAAGGAAAGAATGCGAGTGATCAAGCTGGGTAACCCTGTTTAGAGTCCAAAAGCATTTCAACAAAATATACATTTCAATACAGACACAAAAAATGTGATACAGATACAATAATACATTGTGATAAAGAGCACTGTCAAGAAGAGAAAGTCAATCCCTAGACACACAGAATGTCCCTTCACAGGTCACCCAACAGTTCTTCTAAATAAACATCTGTGAGAGGCTATGTCATGAAGAGCATTCGTTGCATTATATTTTAGGGGTCTCTCTTGCTGGGAGGTGGGACAGTGAGAGGACATTCACAGTAGGAGAACAGCCTATTTCTTATCAAAGAAGCAAGTTCTGGAATATGTACTGGAAGCTTCAGTAGTTTCCCTTGATCTCTCATATGTGAGAAGTCTTGTATATTACACTTCTTACATTTGGGGAAGTCAAACCCCATTTCCCAACCACTTCAGGACATAAGCCATGGATAACATAAGATTAAGCATTGTGACTTGATCAAAGGTACTGGTTTAAGAAGAATATCTCAAGAACTGAGTTCCCACCTAGTCATTAACATGTCTCTAAGTCCTTGCAAGTTAATAGACAACTTCAGCCTGAACCATTATACTCCAGAGTGCAATCTCTCACAGATGCCGAGGTAAAGAAACGTCACTGCCTCGGAAAATGTGGTACTCGGTGATATGACAAGTACAATGGTATTTATCAGCCATATCCACGGCTTAACGGACATGAGCCATGTCTGAAAAGGGAAAGGGTGATTCAGCCTATTAAGTATGCAGAACATCATCTTTCAATACAAGATGGTCCTTGATGATTTTTTTTTCATTTCCAAAGGCTCCATCCAAGTGAGAAAATTGCAGAAGCAGAAAAAATACCACAGCTTTTCTGCTAGAGCGACAGCCACAGCAAAGCTAGGTATGACAGGGCAGAGGGCAGAACCACAGAACATGCCAGCAACTTCTGCTTCTTCACAGTTCCGTTTTCTATAGAGGGGATACAGCCTCATACTTCACTCTTGCTTTTCCTTTTTCCTGCTTCCTTTTAAATGGTTTTCCAAAGTTTTCTGAGAATTAGATTTCAAGTATGTTCAGATTAGAAATTTCCAAAATAAAGCTTTCTATAAAAACATGAGTCCTGGCAAGCTCACATGCCTGGCTTGGTAAGCATTCCCTATGGAACCAGAGATGGATTGTCTGGCAGTTAATGAGACAAACAACATAAAGTTGTCATTTGGTGAAGTTGAAATCCCAAAACCTCCTCCTCTTACCCACTGACTTGTTTGTTTGTGTGTGTGTGAGTGTGTGTGTGTGTGAGTGTGTGTGTGTGTGTTTCCTCGGAGGCCATCTTATAATCCTTTAAGCAATTCTCTCTTATACAACTATTTAGTTTTAAAACACCCTCCAAGGTATTATCGAAAATTCCTCCATTAAAAAATCATTACGAAGAGCCCTGTTATAAATTACTTTACTAGCTAAGAGATTCCCAAGCTGAAAAGAAAGACACTAGAGAAATTGCCATAATAAGGGTTTAGTTAGATCCTTGTTGAATCTTTTGACCCTCCCAATTTGATGTTATCTGCTATTTATCGCATTTAAATGAAGTGTAGACTTAAAAACTAAAGACACTCTCTAAGCTATGTCAATTATATGCCTACATTGCTGCATCATTACACTTGATATGTTTGTTCTTGTTGTATGTGGGCCCCCCAAATCAGTGCAAATATTTGCCACTGTTTCCACCAGGGGGCATTCATCTCATTGAAAATAGGTATTTTTTTTAACTGGCGAAGTTAAGAATGTTATACTGAAATGACTAAAATACATACTTTATTTATTAATCCCAAAGTTCACATTTTCAACAGGAAGCAAAAAAGGCTGTCTTTAATGGGTAATTCTTGAATTAGATGCTTTGTATATATGAAAAGATATTATATGAGTATGAAAAAAGTATACTTATGATGTGAAAAGTATGATATACCAGAGAATGTTATGAACTCTTAAGAAGTGTCAACAACACATATATGTAAAAACACCCAGCAGTAAGTAGAAATTAATTTTAGAGGTGTTCAGTTGGATGTTCTCCTAAGACATCCTAAAAGTACTAAGACTCCTACAGAGGCAGTAATTGCCCTTTTCAAAATGCCTGTTTCTCAAAATTCATATCACCTTTCTTCTGACTGAACCACACAGTTACTTTGCACACATAAGGTTTGGACACTGGAAGATAAAAGCAAGGCTGGCCTTCTCTGCAAAAGTTATGAAGAGAGGAAGAAAAGACAATGGAATATACAAAGACTGCACATTTACCTTTTGCACTCTGAGCGCTGACAGTCTTTTGTATTAAAAAAAATTAGTGTGACATTATAACAAAAAAAGACTCAAATATAGAATTCCTGAGAGAATCTGTATCAGAACCACGCCATTGTTCTTTTACTCCCCAAGAAAATATCACAAAGTCTGGCATAACCCTGAAACTATCACTGACCCATCCAAGCCAGAAAACTTCAGTTTTCTCTTAAAGAAGAAAAAAATCCATATATGATAGGTTCTGTTTCTATGTATAACCATCTAACACACTAGCTCTTAACTGAGACTTAATCAAGTAGGAACCAGTGAGGCCTAGCACCATTCCCTACCCCTGATGGCAGCTTCGAAGGTGTCTTTTTCTCTTTTTACATAGTACCCATGTTAGTATATGAAATGGAAGTGTACACAGAGGGAATCACAGACTCTTAAGGTAAAGTTGCGCAGAGTTGGACCTTGGTATTCTCCTGAGCTTGAACCTCTGCTCCCATCTCACTGCTTGTACATCTGCCTATGTTGATTTAGGGCCTGGCCTGACTAAAACAGAGAAGCTGAACCGGGCAAGATCCCCATCTCCACAACCTATTACAAAATATGTGAAAGTCTAGGGGGTGGATTGTTATTTCATTAGATATTTCGCTTGTGTTCTGTTAAGGCAGGGGTCAGCAAACCTTTTCTGTAAAGGGCCAGAGAGTAAACATTTTAGGTTTTCTGAGACATAAGATCTCTGTCACAGCTACTCAACTCTGCTGCTGCACCATGAAAGCAGTCATAGATAATCCATAAATGAATGAATGGGGCTATATTCCAATAAAACTTTATTTACAAAAACGAACAACTGGTCAGATTGAGCCTGGGGCTCACAGTATGACAACTGTTTTAAGGGAATAGCTCAGGTTTTTTTTTTCTTCCCTTGTACTGGTGGAACTCTAACACGTAACTCAGACTGAATGTTCCCTAATGGCAACTATGTTAATAATCAAAACTAGATTTTTAAGGAAAAAAAACCTGCAGAGTCCCATCGATAATGCCTTGTTTTCTAATCATAAAGGCTAGCTGCCAGAAATGCTAACCTGCCCCACTAGTGGTGTGGGTTGTTAATGCTGGACGTGTTGGTGGTCCAGAGTATCTTGGTTTCCTTTTAGCATTTCTACCATTTGTTTACTCTTATCAGAAGTAAATAGGAATAGAGAAGGAGGCTTCTCCAGAGAGAAAGTCCCAGCATGGAATTAAGATTTCATATCCAACACATTGAGAAAAGTTCTTCAAACTTGCTCACTCTTTTCTGATCTAATTAAATGCCTCACCTTCCTGATCTTGAGCAGTTGAGGAGAAATAATATCATCAGCACATAGCTAAGCCTTTAAACAACCCACAGCTACTGTGATGTTCTTGTGACAGTGTCAAAAAAAAAAAAAAAAAAAAGGTGCTGCAACCCTATGGCATGACATAGCACACCCTCCTCAGAGAATCCTGCCCCTTTTGCAGAACAAGAAAACTCTTTTGAAGCTAATTTGTCTCAGCGTGTCTAGACAAAAATTGGGGACAGACAATACAAAGCCCTCTTTTAAGATTCACTTCTATTTTTGCCTTCACCACAAAAGAGATGAGGGGGTTAGAAACCGATCTCTGCAACATGGCATATAAGTTCTTTGCAATTTGGCCTTGGCCTCAACAGCAAATCTATGTGCTCCATCTCTTTGCTTGTTAATACATTTGCTTTATGCAGGAGAACAAGCCCCCTTGGACGTGGGTGTGTTTTATAAAAAGAAAAAAAAAAAAACAAAGCCAAGTGGTAATGGAAGCTCTAAATCAATGTCGCCAGGCTTCCAATGGTATTCATATAGAGCCTTCAGAATGAGCATCTATGTTTGGTGGATTTTTATTACTATTATTACTCATTATTTATTTTTACTCTTGTCCATGTGCCCAGAGACCTTGGCAAGATAAGCATTTTATAAATCTGATAAATAAGTAATTGAAGCCTTCCAATCAATATTACCCAAGAGAGAGGGAAGGAGGCACTCAAATCTGCATTAAAGTCAAGGTCCTCCCTTCTGGTAAATGCTGGGAGAAGGAAAGACCAGCCTGTTAAGGCCATGAAAAGGGCATCTCACTGGGGTGGGCTAAGTCCACCAAGTTTTCTCTCTCCACACATCCCTCAACATTGAGGAGGGAGAAGACACAGCAGAGAAGAAATCAGTCCACTGTATCAGACTCCACATGACAGGCACGGACACACCAGAAGATAGGGACATTGCACAGTGTCCGTGAAGGCACAGTCCACCAGCGGGACCTGCACAGTTCAGGCAGGAGGGCGCTTACTCACCGTGAGCTTCACTGAAGCTGCAGTGTGTAGGCCGCTGTTACATTCTCTGGGAAAATGTTGCTGTCAACACAGCAATAGAGCCCTCCAGAGAGGGACTCTACAGAATCGACAGCCAAACTGAGCCCAAAGGGAATTCCAGAATAAGTCTCTTGAAGAGGCACAAAGCCTCATTAGTGCAGAGATTTACCACGATCCCAGTCCAACCAACGATGCAGGCACCCTGTGTCCAAAGCTGCAATTCATTATGGTTCTACATAGAGCCCAAGTATAAGGAATCATCACTGGTTGGTTAAGTCTGTAACCTCCTGCTTCTCTAAAAATATCAGTGACAATCAGACTGCACCTACAGGCCCTTCTATAGGAGAGAAATAAGCTGAGCTGGTGGCCAATTTATTTAAAGCAACCAAGTCAGCTAGTTAAACCCACAATTTAAGGAAGGCTTTGTTTTTGTTTATTTAGACAGGGTCTTACTCTGTCACCCAGGCTGGAGTACAGTGGTATGATCTCAGCTTTCTGCAACCTCTGCCTCCCAGGCTCAAGCGATTCTCCCACCCCAGTCCCCTAAGTAGTTGGGACCACAGATGCCTGCCACCACTATGGGCTAATTTTTGTAATCTTTTGTAGGGACAGGGCTTTATCATTTTGCCCAGACTGGTCTTGAACTCCTGAGCTCAAGCAATCCACCTGCTTCTGCCTCCCGAAGTGTTGAGATTACAGGCATGAGCCACTGCACCAGACAGGAAAGCTTTTTTGAAAAATCAAATTGCACTGCTGAAATGAACTTCAAAAGATCATGTAGGCTGTCATCCTATCTTAAGGTAAATCTAGCTTGAATCACTGGGGGCAAATAGAACATATATTATTTTAAAAGACCTTGCAAAAAAGAATTTCTACAAAACAAACCTCTTGCATGATCAAACTACCTTCACTGTCGAAAAATTGCTAATTAGGACTGTTTTGCAATGGCTTGCTAGAGACAGCTCGTACTTCTTTGTCTAATCTTCAGGACATTTTTGAGCTGGCTGACTTTGCGTTGGTAGCTTAAGATCAGCCATGGTGGGAATGTTTACACTGTGGAAATCAGCAAACATTACAAATTAGGACCCCAACTCCACTCTATCCTTGAGTACTAGTTACTGAACATTTATCAGCATACCATTGTCATACGCTTTGTAAAACTATTCCAGTTTTTCCTTCTCCAAACTCTCTTATTCTTTCAGAGCTGAGAAAAACTCTGCTAGTTAAAGAAGAAATCTGTTGTACAATATTTCTGAAAGTTTCAGCCTCTACGTGGACACCCAGAGCAAAGGGAAATTAACTGCTTTGCATGAAAACCCATTTAGGGACAACAAGACTACTGTATTAGAAAATCATTATTAACCCCAATTTATCTCTGCTTTTCTTCCTACTACTATTTTCCAATCTTGTAAACGTCAGTTTCTCCAGAGCTCTCTGAAAGGTGTCACATCACTCATCTTGAGAATAAGAGCAGGTTCTGTACTAAAGTGGGACAACCAACACTAGGAAGAGCTACCAGTGACTCTACTATTTATGATGTACAACCCCACTTGCTTCCTTTCTATAACTTCTCTTTTCCTGTAAGGGGCTTACCTGAATGTCCAGACTGGAAATTTCCCCTTAAAATTTCTGATAGAAACAACCATGAGTACAATCTAGGGATTAGGAAATATATCTTCCATGGCTCCCCAAAAATACTTATTGCTCCTGAAACCCAATGATAAAGATGTTCTAATACCTATTAGGAGGAGAGAGTTCTCTCTAGCACTTCCGTATATCTCACAAAGAAAGGTAGCGACTGCCTTTTGTTTTGGATTATCTTTTCAAAGATGTTTGTAGAGTGAACAGCCCTCCAAAATAGAGTGTCTCCAAAACAAAGAGCAGGCATAAAGAGTATAAAAATACTGTCCATTTTATTGGACAGTAACTATGATTCATAAGATTCAGATTCCCTAAATTCAGGGTTCCTCTCCTATAACACAATCCAGAGAAAGTGCAGGCATCCATCAGGTCCCACCTGACTCACACTCATGAGGTTTTGGGAGAGAGAATTGACACAAATATGCTATTCATGCTACATGCTGTGTAAAAGTCATAGAGTCCTTTGTCTCCTACCCCCAAAATCTTCTGCCATCATCGATGAAATCATGGCAGGCTAACTTGTTAGCTTGAAAGTAGGGTAAGATCTTAGACCTTTTGTAGTTCTGAATAAAGCTTTTAAAAAAACAGGCCAGGCTTGGTGGTTCATGCCTGTAACCCCAGGACATTGGGAAGCCAAGGTGGGCGGATCACTTGAGGCCAGGAGTTCGACACCAGCCTGGCCAACATGGTGAAACCCCATCTCTACTAAAAATACAAAAATTAGCTGGGTGTGGGCACACGCCTGTAATCTCAGCTACTCAGGAGGCTGAGGCATAAGAATCACTTGAACCTGGGAGGCAGAGGTTGCAGTGAGATGAGATCAGGCTGCCGCACTCCAGCCTGGGCAATAGAGTGACACTCTGTCTCAAAAGAAAATAAATAAATAAATAAATAATAAAGCTTTTAAACAGTCTATCTATATTTATATGTATATCTATATCTATCTCTCTATCTACCTATCTGCCTAGTTGGATAGACAGGTACCAACTGTGTCCCTCAGAGATGCTTTACAGATACTCTCTTAGGCAATAATGTAGAAAACAATGAAGTTACTAAGATGGAAACTGCAGAGCTGTTGTACTCTATCAAAGATATAAATGTGCAACTGGGAAAAATGGGCATGAACAAAATGATGACTGGTCTTAATGTTTTTTGTGTACTCTAGATCAGGGCTTTTCAAATTTTAAAGAGCATATAAATCCCCTGGGAGTTTCATTAAAATTCAGATTTGAATTCAGTAGGTCTAGGATGAGGCCCCAGATCTGTATTTTGAAAAAGTTCCTAAGTGATATTGGTCCAAGGACCACATTTTG
This sequence comes from Chlorocebus sabaeus, assembly GCF_047675955.1. Lineage (NCBI taxonomy): Eukaryota > Metazoa > Chordata > Mammalia > Primates > Cercopithecidae > Chlorocebus > Chlorocebus sabaeus. Next base: position 12,955,873 of record NC_132915.1, read on the forward strand.
ACAACAAGGGTCTAACAGCAACTAAATATAAATTGTATACATATTGTCACTCTTATATCTGCACAAACTATAAAATGTTTAATAAAAATATCCATAACAACCCAAGAAGTTCATCTAAATATCTGATTAGGAATATATGCATACTTATAAGAGGAAAATATCAATATTGATTATAAATCTTTCTCGATTCCAAATTATATACATGTTCTATTCAAAGAACCAGGGGCAAAAGAAATATGCAGGAGAAGCCCATCCTAGATTACACCAAGAGTCTGTGGACTGTAGCAAGCAATAAACCAGGCAAATTACAATCTTTATGGTTTATGTTGCTGGCAATATCTCTGGCTAAGCAAATGCTGATGGGCTAAGCATAACAGGGAAAATAATATGTGAGCATAAGACTGACTCTGAAAAAAAATAAATGTGCTGCAGGGAAAAACACACTGGGCTGGGAGTCAAGAGGCTGGAGTTGTCCCCGCTCTGTCACCTCCTTGCTGTGGGAGCCAAAGAAAGCAGATTCAATTCTCTCTGGGCAATGAGCGGGAGGAGCAGGTGCCTCTAGGCCCAGGCCCTATGCCACTTCTCAGCTCCCACATCTTGGTGTTAGGGCTTGGTCATCTGCACAGACAGCCTCTCTCAGCCTCACGGACCATTATTTAAGACTGTCATCGGCCGAAGAGACTAATCTTTCTATCTCATTTTATATACTTAGGGAAACATTTGTGTACCAATTTGAAAAACACAAGAAAGAAGGCTCAGAAATAAAAGAAAGACTGCCAAGGTATTTTTGAATTTTATTGTGAAATATTTGAGTACCTCCTGTATCCCTTTTTCTTCCACCACTGTCTCTTTCTTTTCTTTTTGTCTTCTTTTTTCCTTCCCTACCTCTCTCTCTTCATTCTCTCTCTATCAAAATAACAACTGGGGAGACAGTAAGGTGTATTTCAGTATTCCATGCGCTAGTTTCTCATTATGTTAGTGACGACTTCTTTTGAAAAGGTTTCTGTGGTTAAATGTGCTTTGGGAATCTGAATTAAATAGAATTAAAAGGTATCTATGGACCCTATAATATGCTGACGCAGAATGTGTTTCTCCAAGAGGGTCTATGGAAAGCTCCATTTGCTACACTGGACTGCAGAAACCAGCCTTTCCCCAGTGCTAGTGTTCTGAGGGATCCACTTAGAACGACAGCCCCAGCACTAAGATTTTGGATTCTGGAAGTGAGCTGTGTGTTGAAATCAGTTCCACCTGGAACAGCCTTGCGGCCTTGGGCAAGTCACGTAACCTCTCCGAGTCTCCAGTTTCTTTATGTGCAGAAAGTGTTCATGACATCTATCAAATGTTTCCATGGAAAAAACTAAGCGAGACAAAGTACATGAAGTGCCAGGCATGGAGACCCCTCTCCATCCTGTCTGTTGAGATTCAGAAGTAATGTTAATCTGTGTCCCTTGAAAACTGGCTGGGGCAGCATCCATCTCACTGAAAATCACTCTTGGAGACAAGGCCATTGGCCCTCATTTCTGACTTTGTCCATGTTTCAGAACTCAGTATGGGTCCAGTCTCCTCCATTCAAGCCTGAATATCCCTCCCAATGACTGCCCAGCAGTCTGGGTATGTTAGCCATCTCAGTAGACAACATTTGCCAAATGAATGAGGGAGAGAAAGAAAATATTGAGACAGAGAGGGTCACAGGAGAATAAACAAAGGAAGAAATGAAACTAGGCCAGAGGGGAGGGCAGGAAGGCACAGTAGTCAGGACATGACTGTCCTGAGGTAGACTTCGCTTTAGGAGCCACAAACCTTGGAAGGTTAGCACCATCTCCCTGAGTCTCAATGTCCTCAGTTACAAAATGAAGATGATGAAGCATATCTCACAGAGACATGTTGAGGAGTTGAGAGACTGTATGTGTAAAGCACTTAGCACAAAACCAAGCACAGAGTAGGGACTCAATTAACAAAAAAAGGGAAAGAGTGCTAAGTGCTCTTTTTGAAGTAAAGGGGAAAAAAAGATGCTTTTATTCTCAAATCCAATTCTGTGATTTCTAGACTAGAAACTGGCTATTATAAACCTTCTGCAGAAATCCCAGCAAAGATATATTTGCAAGGTAGAAAATTTCTTTCCCGACAGTGGACTTCGGATATGCCCCCTAAGTGGTGATAAATATAGTTTTCATCTTGCCATTGTGTGTGTGTGTGTGAGAGAGAGAGAGAGGGAGAAGAGAGGAGAACCTTCTACTCACTAAACTCCAAGAACGTTAAAATCAGCAATGGAAAAACAGTAAGATTTAAAACTTCCTAAACAGGGAATCCCGCACTAATCCCTCCTCATCGTAGTCAGGTAGAGAGAGCACTTCCTTAAAGGAGGACTCCCCTCACCCCTCCATCACTGCTGTGTTCTTCCCATGCCATAATTTCTATAGCCCTTATATATTTATTAGTCTCGCCATCTGCCCCATGGCAATGGAGGCTCCACCAGGCAGGGATTCTATCCGTCCTCCCAGGGTCTGTAACAGTCCAGAGCAGGCTCTCAATAAATAGTTGTTGAAGGAATTAATGGATTCCACATTAGTCATTTAATAAGCATGCCCATGAAAGGATTTATAGTCCAATAAAACAATGTGAAGGCCAGGAGACCAGAATGTTTTAAAAATTAGTAATGTTATCACTTTACTAATCACTTCCAACTTTAATAGCAAATCAAGAAAGTTAAAAAAAGTCTTGGCAGTATCTAAGAAATCTATATAAACATGATCACTCTTCACATGTAGACATTCTAGCACTCTCAGTTTAACTATTTCTTTATCAATCCCTAAATTCAGTGGCTCTGCTGTGCATGCAGGATCAACTCCAAATCCCATAGCAGGGCACAAAGGCCCTTTGCACCTTGATGCACCTTGACCCTTGTCTATCTCTCCATCATCGTCCCTGCCACTGTTCTCTCATATCTTATACTCCATCAATATCCACGCCACCCCAACAAGAGCCTTCATACCTCAGTAGATAACACTGCCTCCTTCTCCATCTCATCTATGCAGAGATCTCTTACTCATCCTTTCAGACACCACTGGAGGGTGGACTCTGATGTGAAGAACTCCCTGATTTCTGTAGACAATGAATCTTCCCCCTCTTTTGTGGGGCTTCTTACCTTATCCACCACAGAAGCTGCTGGGATGTCAGGCCTCCTCTAGACTATAAACTTCTAGAGGTACATCACCCAGGTATGATGTACACATGTAGACTCCCTGTGCCTGGCATATTGTACATGCTCAGTAAAATGTTTATTGGCACCTTGGGAGGCCAAGGTGGGCAGATTGCTTAAGGCCAGAAGTTTGAAACCAGCCCAGCCAACATGGTGAAACCCTGTCTCTACTAAAATTACAAAAATTAGACAGGCATGGTGGCATATGCCTGTAATCCCAGCTACATCAGGAGGCCAAGGCACGAAAATTGCTTGAACCCAGAAGGCAGAGGTTTCAATGAGCTGAGATCCTGCCACTGCAGTCCAGCCTGGGTGATGACAGAATGAGATTCTGTCTCAAAAAAAAAAAAAAAAAAAAAAAAAAAAGTGTATGGGGAGAACAAATAAATGGATGCATGTCTACTGTGAACAAACCTATTTCCCCATCATTATCCATCTGAGGTATGCTTTATGAAACTTTATGGGCTGGGCACTATGGCTCACGCCTGTAATCCCAGCACTTTGGGAGGACGAGGCAGGAAGATGACGAGGTCAGGAGATGGAGACCATCCTGGCTAACATGGTGAAACCCCGTCTCTACTAAAAATATAAAAAATTAGCTGGGCATGGTGGCGGGCACCTGTAGTCCCAGCTACTCGGGAGGCTGAGGCAGCAGAATGGCGTGAACCTGGGAGGCAGAGATTGCAGTGAGCCAAGATCGCGCCACTGCACTCTAGCCTAGGCGACAGAGGGAGACTCTGTCTCAAAAATTAAAAAAAAAGAAAGAAAAAGAAACTTTATGGAACACCAAATATTTGCTGGGCAGTATCTTATTATCTTTAGACCATTCTCAGAAATCTTCCCTAGCTTTGGCGCTGGCATGTGACTTCACAGTGAAAGAAAATAAAATTTAGAGAGGTTGAGTCACAGAAAAATAACACAGCAAAACTTGGAGTAAAACCTCAATCCCTGCTCCTTCTGCTACTCTATCTTGCCTCAAAGGCAAAAATACAATAAAAATAAAATAATAGATTCCTTCATTATACTCTCTACTATTTCAGAAGGATAGCTTCCCAATTCTCTTCCATTACAATGCCTCACCTCTTAAACGATATCTCCAAATGGCCCTCAGATGGTTAGTGGGAAGATCAACAGGAAAACATATTCTTTCAATATGATAAGTTAAGCATTTTTTTTCTAGATGATTACACACAGTCATACAAATCTACTGAAAAGGGACTTTGTCCATATTGTGGGGATCAGAGAAGCATTGCTGAAGGAAGTGACACCTGAGCTTCATCTTAAAAAGCCAAGTAAGAAAAAACCAGGCAGATAGATGGAGGAAGAACATTCCAGAAAGACAGGCTAGGTACAGTCTGCGATAAATGCTGACGACTTCACCATACAGAAACTTTCAAGGTCTCTAGGGTGGCTTTTGTGTAATTTTGCTGAATTTTTAACTTGTGTAGAGGGCTTGTGTCAGCAGTGAATAATTCAATCAGGTCCCAATACAGACACTAGAAGGAAGTCCATCTAGATGGCCATGGCGTTATTGCCATTATCCCTTCATTTTCTTGAAGAATCTCTCTGCAATGGACTGATAACTCCTATGTGATGAGTTAGGGCTTTCAGGACACTGTGGTCCATTTCAGGGCTGAGGAAGTTATTTTCTAAACAGCACTGTGGTACACTATAGTCACAGGACCGAGCGTGACCACCTCAAAGGGAGAGCCACAAAAGAAATTTCCATCTCCTGCTCCCAAATTACATTGCTAATGCCCTGTCCTGTTGTCACCTGCCGCATAATTTTGTGTTTCTATGAACCGCCCAGATTCTGTCAAACATCGCACAAAAGTCTCTCTGTATACAACAAAGTGACACGACTCAAGCTCTTATTAGAAATTATTTTCAATCACTCCCATTCTGGGAAATTAAGTCTGGCATTTTATAATGTATTTTACCTCTTCCTAAAGAGACAGTCTCCTTTCATTTTAGTAAGTCATAAACTGTGATGTCAGAATGCCTCCTTGATAGCTCTAGAAATAGAAGTTTTAATACCCAGGGGGAAAGGGGTGTTAGCAGGGAGGCTGGAAGAGCTAACACATTAACACCAGAAGATCTGGGCTTGTACTGTGGTTCTACCAATTACTAGCTCTGTGACTTGGGCACATTAATAAATTTCTCTGGACTTCAATTAACTCATCCTTAAAAAGCAAGATTATTATGAAAAGTGGAAAAAATACATCAAGGACCTGGCCCACAATAGCCCTTTCAATAAATGGTAACTATAATGTATACCTCAATTCATTTTTAAATTAACTTTTAAGATTCCCCCACTTGTACATATGAAGTCCAAATTAGCAAATGAGAGACAGAAATAGTTTTAAAGATGCTGATAAAAGGCATCAAATAACATATTAAATTTCTTAGTGTTCCAACACTGTCTTTGGCCAGTTCCTCAGAAGTAGATCCAGAGTGGAGTGTTCATGGCAAGTGATTTATTAAGGAGGGGCTCCCAGGAGAGGGGAACAGGAAGGGAAGGAAGAAGCCAAGCAAGGTTGCAACTTCAGGTGAAATCTCAGCCTCAGCCTGATTCTACAGAGAGCTGTGGTGTGTAAATTATACCACAGATCCTGCAGAGAACTTGTAAATTATATCACAGAGTATGCCCAGACTTAAGACAAGAGGGTGACCTTTCATACTCCTTCACCACTCATCAGCAAAGCCTGGCAAAGGGTTGAGGGAAGGGAATGGAGGGCACTTAACTCCCAGCTGCTTTCAGCTGTGTGTGTGTGTGTGTGTGCGCGCGCGTGTGTGTGTGTGTGTGTATCTTCATGCACATGCGCATGCCAGGGATGGGGCGGAGCTCCACTAGCTATAGTCCAGTCCTCTGAACAAGGTTCCAGGTGCTGACCCTCAGAAGCAAACATATGCAGAAGCCAGAGTGAGCACACAAGACCCATAAAGGGAGTCTGAGGGTGCCCGAGCAGAGCACTGACGACAGCTGCAATATGAATCAAGAAAATGCTGTGGAAACGTGTCTGTGTCACCTCTTCCTTTAGCTCACAGGAGTTTACTCATCACCAAATGATACACATTTAACTGTAAATCAAGTCATTTTTCCCTTTGGTGATTTATAAAGAACTAAGTTTGCAATCAATACTTCCTGAGAGTATAAAATTCAATTTTGAAGGTTTGCCTTCAGGCTTCAAAAATGAGCTCTTCAACCCACTACTGTTGAGGTTTTCTGCTAAAGTACGTTGTGCCAGTCCCTGATAGAGGGCACAGACCCCGCTCAGACTGAAGCAGTGGGAAAGAGCGCTGGCTAACTCCTTAAATACCAAGAGAAACACTGGCAGCAATAACTCCTTGGCTCTTTCATACGCGCATATTCATTTAACCAACCACACCACTCCGAGATGCTGGGATGCTGCTTGAATTGAATTGTATCGTCTATGCATTTGGATAGATCTATAGTACAGATCTATAGTACAGAGATTCAAGACTCTGCCTTAGTCAAATAAATTCTTGTCATTTAAAAAATAGAATTTCTTATGTCTCAACATCCTTATCTATAAAAAGAACATCTGGCTTGATTTTAGGTAATCATTCAAGGACTCAATGGAGACAGCCAATTGGGTAGGTAGATTGGGTCATAAGATCATTTCAGAATTAACTAATATACTATTATGAATGATTATAGAAATGTGAAATATCAGAATAATTTTTAAGTAACATATGCAACTAATCTATTAGGGTAGTAAGTAGTTCCATACACTGCCTTTTAAAATTTTTTCAATAATGTTTATAATTTGACCATATACAATTTAAGCCAATGCCATCAGCACATCTGGAAGACTGGAGCTGGAAAAGCAGAGTACACCCTATGACAAAGATCTGCTCCTTGACCAACCTCTACTCGGGTTCTCCTGAACTCTTTCTCAAGTAGGCCTGACTTTTGGACTTTCATGTTCGTAAGAATTTTGGTAAGAATCCTGCTAAGTTGGGTAAGTCAAAATCTTCCATATCTGATTGTCCTTCACATCTAATCAGGTTCCTCATCCTCTACTGTCCCACAGGGGATGTCTATCACCCGGGCCTGTCCTCAGCACCAGTCCTGTTACATTGGTTTAGCCAGGATCCCCCCTTACCCCTGATGTTTCCTCTCAGTAATTTCCCATCCACTGACACCCACCCTGCTTCTTGGCTATGAATTCCCACATGCCCATGCTGTATGCAGAGCTGAGCCCAGTTCTATAATGAGCTCTCTTTTCCCATATTGCAATAGTCCTGAGCTCTGGTTTTCTTTGACACCTACAAACACTGTATAACCAGATATATCAAAACAAAAGTCATGATGAATTTCTGGGGGTCCCAACAAAGAGATCGTATTGATGATTAACGGACATCTCAAGTTTTTGCACCTAGATATGATGTCCATTTTTAAATAAGTGAATAATGAGTAACTACAATGCCTGCCACCAAGGGTCAGCAAATGTTTTCCATCTCAGGGATTCTGAGGACACTGCAGTAGCTCAAAATGAATAAGAAATACCTGTGGAGGGAGGGGTTTGGCAAGGGGAGAGGATTTAGCCTAGGAATGACTAAGTGTCTTCCACAAACAAAATTCTCAACAATTACTACAGTTAAAAAATATCTACAATGAACTATCATTTTAAGGTGAAACAATTGCTACAATCAGTGCTAAAATGATCGAACGAAGCTACTTAGACTTGGCGTCTCCTACACTTGGCATATTTGAATTCTGAAAATTCTGAATCTGATTAGACTTCTTTTCTGCTTTTCCTTGCATTGTTTTGTAATTGAAAATCGCTGAAATTGTTAAGAATCTGTTCTGTAGTGTAAGATTCTGGCTAGAGAGAGAACTGAGAAATCAAAGCAAAATTAATATTGTTGATTTTCGAGAGCCCATGTCAATGAATGGGATTATCCCACACTATGGCCCTTATTGTCCATTCTTAGGTTTCCATTATGCAAGTCCGTACACAGCAGATCCATCTTTTCAAATATGCTGGCTTTCTGGTAATATCTAAGTTAGTGTCTCTGAGTTTGCTAGCCCATGAGCATATTAGGTGATGGGTAACAAATCAGACTAGAATAAATATGTACTACTGAGCAATTTGTAAAGAGAAAGAACTACACGACAGTAATGAAGAATTAAGAAGAATCGAATTCCCCGATCTTTGGGGGAAAACGGATAGAAGACACTGTTTCACACCATGCAGGACCAGAGGAGAGAGAGACATAGCATGGGGAAATATGTGGGAAGAAGATAGAAGATCCCAAAAGGTGACAACCAGTCAACTATTTTCCAAAATACAGAGAGATTAAGAAGGGAGGCGGGGATGAAGCATTGTGACACTCAGTCATTCCTAGGCTAAATGTATGAGATAGAAAACCATATATAAGGGGATTTGGGTAATTAGATCTCCACTATCACCATCACCAATGTTGATTCAAGAAAGATTAATTCAGACAAAGATGGGAAAGTGCTATTAATAATTTTTCAGCAGGACAGTAAGCAGAAACACCAAGTGCTCTCTTTCTCTCTGGAACTACATGGCCTCAAAAATCTTGAGTCTTAAAACCTTAGTTTTATCCTTATCTTTCCAGCCAAAAGGAACGCTATGCACTGAGCATGGATGGGTTCTATTTAATGTTTAACCATTGTGAGGAGGGAAAATAGAATTCCTGCAATGTCTTTGTTCACTCTGAAAATGCATCAGCTGAGCTTTCAGTGTCATTTTTCTCCCAATAGCAACTAAGATCTCAAAAAGAGAAAATTTTACTCAAATTATATTAGCCTTGCAATTAATGATATAATATCCCAAGTCTTAGAGTAGATTGGACTGTATAAAAGGAATCAGGCTGAAGATGAGACAAATTTCAAGAAAACGTCAACACATAATTCAAAGTCTGGGTCCTACCCATCTAGTCTCAAGTGGCCATGGTCACGTGATAGGTAACAATTACAACATGCCAGGAGCATACACTATGACCCAGGAGAACCGCAGACACCTAGAAACCTCAAACCATCATTCTGGGATGAGTGCATGTGTTTTCTGTATATTGAATATGTGTGTGTCTTGTGTGTATGTGTGTGTTGAATGTGTGTTTTTTATGTTTTGTATGTGTGTATTGTATGTGGTGAATGTGCATGTTATATATGTATGTGTGTGTTGAATGCATGTATTAAAAGTGTGTTGAATGTGCGTGTTTTGTGTGCATTGAATGTGTGTATGTTGTGTGTATATGTGTGTTGAATGTGTGTGTTTTATGTGCACTAAGTGTGTGTATGTTGTGTGTATGTGTGTGTTGAATGTGTGTGTTTTATGTGTGTGTGTTTGTGTGTTGAGTATGTGTATATGTGTTGAGGGGTGAGATCTCCTCTCAAAATGAAGCTGATCAGGACCCTGAAGGGAAGTTTCCTCCATACTCTTGTATGATGAACTCTCCCCCCATGAGATATCTTTCCCCTCAGTCATGCTTCAGTATCAGAAATTAATTTAATACATTATTACATCAGTGCTGCCAACATTTAATCTCTTTCAATACACTGTCACAATTTCTCCTCACTCTGATTTAAAAAGCAAAACAACAACAACAACAAAACTCCTAAATGCTGCCAGTCCCTCAGTGAACTGCATTTCCGTCCCTCTCTGCTCTCCTCCCCAGGCCCCCACTCTGCTCTGGCCACCTTAGTCTTGCACCTACTCTTCCTCTGTCTAGATCACTCCTCCCCGGGATATCAGCTCCCTCCCTCCCTCATTTTCTCTTGCTCTTGGCCCTAGTGTCATCGTAGCAGAGCAGCTTTTCTTAACTATTTAAACACAGCAAAGCCCTCTTGCCCTGCTTCACTTTCGGTCACAGCATTTGCCATCACCTGTAGATTTCTCTATATTTCTTTCTCTGTTTTTATCTCTCCCTCCCGTAAACTTTAATAAACTCCATGAGGTGGAAACCTTGTTCTGTTCAGTTTTAAATTTGCAGTGCACTACATATTCCTACCCAAGAGTCTTGTAAAATTTAAGTTGAAATGAAATTGTTTAAACCATATTTTTAAATTTTTTCTATTATATTAACTTAGTCTCATCCTAAACAATAATATGATGAAACCACGAGTATGATGTAATAGGTATATTTTTTCTAATGAACACTATAATAAATAGATAATAGAATTATCAAAATTTAAAATGTTAGTCCCTGAGTACCTCCTAAAACTCTTTTGTTATCGCAGATCTTATGTGTCCCCAGCTTTGAGAAACACAGCATTATCCAGGGGCAAGACAATACTAGTCACGTATGACATGGCCCAGCAGTGAACATGGCATGGAAATAAGTTATATTATAACTTTCCCCTGGATCGGCCACAAACCAGGCAACCCTCAGGCAAGTCGCTCAAGTTCTCTGGGCCCACTGTCCTCATCTATAAAATAAAGGCTGCAAACTATTGCAAGGACAGAAAACCAAACACCGCATGTTCTCACTCATAGGTGGGAATTGAAAGAGAACACTTGGACACAGGAAGGGGAACATCACACACCAGGGCCTGTCATGGGGTGGCGGAAGCGGGGAGGGAGAGCATTAGGAGATATACCTAATGTAAATGACGAGTTAATGGGTGCAGCACACCAACACAGCACATGTATACATATGTAACAAACCTGCACGTTGTACACATGTACCCTAGAATTTAAAGTACAATAAAAATAACTAACTAAATAAATAATAAAGGCTGCAAGTGATTTCTCAGCTGCTGCCAGCTCTCACTGTCTTTGATGCTACCACCAGCCACAAAACGCCAAAGGGAATCCTGAAAGCATTTAGGCTCATTATACTCTTTTTTATTTATTGTTTTTTAAATTTTTGTGGGTATATAGTGGGTGTACATATTTATGGGGTACATGAGATGTTTTGATACAGGCATGCAATGTGAAATAAGCACATCATGAAGAATGAGGTATTCATCTCCTCAAGCATGTATCCATTGAGTTGCAAACAATCTGATTACACTCTTTAAATTATTTTAAAATGTACAGTTATTATTGACTACAGTCACCCCATTGTGCAATCAGATAGTAGGTCTTATTCATCGTTTCTGGTGTTTTTGTACTCATTAACCATTCTCACGTCCTCTGCATCCCTCACTACCCTTCCCAGCCTCTGGTCACCATCCTTCTACTCTCTGGGTCCATGAGTTCAATTGTTTTGGCTTTTACATTCTATAAATAAGTGAGAATATGTGATGTTTGTCTTTCTGTGCCTGACTTATTTAACTTAACGTAATGACCTCCAGTTCCATCCATGTTGGTGCAAATGGTTGAATCTCATTCCTTTTTATGGCTGAGTAATACTCTATTGTGTACAAGCACCACAGTTTCTTTATCCATTCATCTGTTGATGGACACAAGTTGCTTTCAAATCTTAGCTATTGTGAACAGTGCTGCAACAAACGTAGGAGTGTGGATATCTCTTCCATATACTGATTTCCTTTCTTATATACCCAGCAGTAGGATTGCTGGATCACACAGTAGCTCCATTTTTAGTTTTTTGAAGAACTTCCAAACTGTTCTCCTTAGTGGCTGTACTAATTTACATTCCCACCAACTATACTCTTAAAATAAAATAATATTTTTGATATAGTGACCCTATTAACTGTAACTTTTTTCTGTAATCCTATGACCTTCCCCAGTGTAGGCAGCTGGATCCCAAGCATCCAATCATTGCCTCAAGGAAGAGTCATCAAGACAGAACTGGAATGAAAGAGCTGAAATTCTTGGCCAAGGCCAGAAAGCTCTCCTTTAAAAAAAAATTAATGAAATAAGAACAGAAGAAATGATTGGATTAGAAAAACACCTCTGCAACCCTTAGAAATTAAGTAGCTTTGAGGAAAGTATGCTAAGCCTAGTACGTTCAAGTTTTCAAAGGAGAGGATATTTGCTAGATGTCAAATTATCACCTACAAATCACCTATGAATTCCAAAGGGAAAAACTTGCATTTATAAAGAAAAGATCTGGTGGTCACCATCTTCAAAAGGTGATCCAACTTCCACTGATAGTGTAACAACCTGACACAATGTGATTCCAGACGTGACACAGGTGAAGTGCACATCATCTTCTGTGATGCTTTCTTCCCAAAACCTCTCACCTGAATCTGACCAAACCTTTAGAAATGACTTCCAGTTTATAGGAAATACAGAGGATAAATGGCAAGTTGAAGAATACCAAAGAAAACAATCGCACAGAGACAGAATGAGGGACATTCTACAGGACAACTGCCTAGTCTCTTCAAAGAGCCAGTGTAAGGCGGGGAGAAAAAGAAGCCATGTTCTAGAATGCAAGGGACCAAAGAAACTCAATGAAAAAAATGCAACGCATGAACTTTGAGTTGATCTTGGTTTGATATATAAGTAACCATAAAAGGCATTTTTAAATCACTGGGGAAATTTGAAGATAGTCTAGGTAATATCTGTTATCACAGGGTTATCATAATTTCCTTGAGCACAATGATGAAGGTATTGTGGCTGTGGTTTTAAGACACTGTGTCCTCAGTTTTAGGAAAAATACGCTGGAGAATTTAGGAATGAAGGAACATGATACTGTCCATTTATTTTTCAATAACAAGATGTTAAGCAGAGGTTGAATCTAGGTGTTGAGTGTATGAATATTCATTGTTAGTATTCTTTCAACTTTTATTCATATTGACAGTTTTATAGTAAAAAGCTGGAGGAAAAAAAACCAAGATCCACATGTACGATGAAAAGTATTTGGAAGAAGATGAAATCAGAAAAAATAGTTTTTCATGTTCTTCCTGTACCCACAGGAAATAGGAAAAGAGTCAGTTAGGAGAAAAAAAGGTTAGATACAGGCAGGAGGAGTCTATAACCTGTCCCCAGGTCAAGTATGAGGGTTAAGGAAACACAGAGCCCTGACTCAGATTAGTTTCAAAAAGAAGAATCCTGAGGACCCCTTTCTTGGAAGACCAGAGAAGCTGTCCAGAAGTCAGAGCAATCCCAAGCCTGTAATGGCACAAGAGTAATAAAGTAGGGGAAGCTGCATAGTATGTCTATGCGGAGACAGCAGGGCCAGTCTCAGTGTTTTTCATGTCCCCAAAGCTGCAAACACACCCTTGTGGAGATATATGTGAAGGTGGCAGAACTTGGTTAGGAACACAAGATTGTATACCTGTGACTTGAACAGAGTGGTGGCCAAGGACAACTGGGAAAATGGACAGCCACCAGCATACAGAAATTACCACCAAGACCATGCGTATGTCCCCTCCACACACTGTGGCACTTTATTGACCTTGCAGCACACTCTCCACTGTTTCCCAGAAAGGCAAATGCAACCTGGGTAAGGGAGAGGAAAGTGAGAGACCTGAAGTGACAGAGAAAGTGTTGAATTTTTTGTGATTACCCACCATTGTCGGAAATTACCCAGAGTGGTAGGGGACTAATTTTCTGCTACTCAGTACAAAAAGGGTTAAAATGATATACTTTATTGAACTGAAGAAAAATAAAGTCACATGTCTCATAGATTGTGCCTGAGATAGGTGCCCACTCATTCTCAATCCAACCCTAGACATTTTACTGATTAATCCACCCTCTGCTATGACATCACAGGAAAACAAAGATATAATGTGAGGGATAAACAATTACAGAATATGCACATAAATCTACCTCTAAAATCACCTTGCACTTGTCCACACTCATAGAGGAAAGGCTACAAGTAAATAACACAGAAATCATTTCTTCTGGGCTATGGAATGCATGTCATTTTAATATAGAAACATCTAACGTTTCAGGGATTTACTTCAAACAAAATGACAAAGCCATGCTATGAAGTCTGACTTAAAAGATCAAGAAACAGCCCACATGTTGAGCTGTTCCCTGATATCCACACCATTCAAGGAAGAGATGGCTAAGGCAGAGCTACCTCTCTTTGCTCTCAAGCTGGAATGTCAAAGGTACCCTTGTTTATTAGTCTGTTCTCATGCTGCTGATAAAGACATACCCAAGACTGGGTAGTTTATAAAGGAAAGAGGTTTAATGGACTCACAGGTGCAGATGGCTGAGGTCTCACAATTGTGGTGGAAGATGAAGGAAGAGCAAAGAGACTTCTTACATGACAGAAGGCAAGAGAGAGCTTGTGTAGGGGAACCGCCCTTTATAAAAAACTCTCAGATCAAGTGAGACTTATTCACTATCAAGAGAACAGCATGAGAACATCCCACCCCCATGATTCAATTGCCTCCCATCAGGTCCCTCTCAAGACACATGAGAATTACAGGAGCTGCAATTCAAGATGATATTCGGTTGGGGTCATAGCCAAACCATATCACCCTGACAAGATGCATGCTACCTGCAAATTAACAGTAAACAGAGTCACTGGGAATGCCGACTAAATAAGAAATGTCTTCTATTGATAAGTTAGAGGCAATATTTTCTTGAGATGACCAAACATTTGAAGGTATACTCAGGGATATTTAGTGTTGACCCCAGATGCAATATTTCATATGTCAATAGTAAGGAGACTGTGGCTCCACGATAGAGAAAAAGATTACGTCATTACACACCAAAATAATAAAGGATTTCACCAGAAGTGCAGGGCAGGCTTTTGTAGTGAGTGTGTGATTGTACATAATGGTTTTGTAACAGGGTGGTAGAGATTAAAGAGGGGAGCCTCATATGATTCTCTGTCCTGTACTATTACAATATTGCTGGCCTTTATGCAATTTTCATTTACAGGCAATCCAGGAAGCAAGTGAGGAAAAGTTCAGTTGCGTGGTTGACTATACTCAAGTCTTTCTAGGACTTCTAAAGTTGACAACCACAACCATAATTAGAAAAACCACTTCATTCTCAACATTCTCCCTCCCCACAGCACCTCCACCTCTTAAGTCATCTCCCCCTTCGTTCCTCATACTGTCACTGAAGACTGAGATGACACTTCGGCTTCAATTCAGGATATTAATGTCTTACAAAAGACCTAAAGAGTTGAAACAGAGATCAGGTCACTGGCTCACTGGCTCATTCTCTCTCTCATTCTCTTTGTCCTCAGGCCACTAAAGTTCCCAGATGATCACAGAAAAGGCCAATGTGTTTCTGCTTTTCCTGATGCTTTGATAAAGACAAAGGTCTTCCACTGCCATTAGCCTGTCTAAGCCTTGGCTTTCTCACAAAAAATGCAGGGTCTATGGTTATAATAATATAAATGACAATCTATTGTATAAGGAAGAATTTAATTTCTCCAGAATCCCTCTTTTCCTTAAGCCTATTTTTTAAATAAATCACTTTAGCAGTTGTAATCCCTTCTGTACAAAAGGGAAACACATTAGAAGTTTCCACGAGGTTGTGTTTTTAGATCTAAGCTAGTGGGTGTTGGGGGGTCCCATCCCCCTCCCACTCCTGCCCTTTCCACCTCTTTACTTCAGTAAATATTCCTCCCCCAAAAAACTGCTAAAACCTACATACCAAATCAATCAATCAATGACATAAGTTTTTCATAAACCCCAAAACAATTTAAAGTGATGAATTCTTCAGAGGACAATAAAATTAATAATTTGCAATAATTCACATAGTGTATTAAAGGGCTGAAGGGCTTAAAAGAAGCACATGTATCAGCACATTTGTATTCATGATACATACCCATAAAGTTGAGACACATTGTAAATACAATTTTTTTTCTATAGACTCAACTAATAAACCTGGAAACACTAATATGCCCTGTTTACATTTGTGACATTTTTCTGCAGCCCAGATTCAATATGAAATCAACAGGAATCACCCGATAATCTTTAATAATGTATTACTAAAACATAAGTCTGAAAAATAACTACCTCTTAGGGAATTAGTTTAAAGAGTCAGATAGGAACACTTTTACACTGTTGGTGGGACTGTAAACTAGTTCAACCATTGTGGAAAATAGTGTGGCAATTCCTCAAGGATCTAGAATTAGAAATACCATTTGACCCAGCCATCCCATTACTGGGGATATACCCAAAGGATTATAAGTCATGCTGCTATAAAGATACATGCACATGTATGTTTATTGCGGCACTATTCACAATAGCAAAGACTTGGAATCAACCCAAATGTCCATCAGTGACAGACTGGATTAAGAAAATGTGGCACATATGCACCATGGAATACTATGCAGCCATAAAAAAGGATGAGTTCGTGTCCTTTGTAGGGACATGGATGCAGCTGGAAACCATTATTCTCAGCAAACTATCGCAAGAACAGAAAACCAAATACCACATGTTCTCACTCATAGGTGGGAACTGAACAATGAGATCACTTGGACACAGGAAGGGGAACATCACACACTGGGTCCTATTGTGGGGAGGGGGTAGGGGGGAGGGATAGCATTAGGAGATATACCTAATGTAAATGTCGAGTTAATGGGTGCAGCACAGCAACATGGCACATGGATACCTATGTAACAAACCTGCACGTTGTGCACATGTACCCTAGGACTTAAAGTATAATAAAAATAAAAATAAAATAAAGAGTCAGATACTAAACTAAGCACTGATTTAATTCTTATAATCACCTGAAGAGATGAGTATTATTCCTTCAGTTTACCAAAGAGGAATTAAGATTTAGAGTTTAACAATTTGCCCAAAATGATGGCCAGCAGGCGGGAGATCTGGGATTTAAACTTAAGCTTGTTTGATTCATACGTCTTCAGTATTACTTTCCTATATGTTCCTTGGGTTGAAGACTCAAGAGTTAACAACTTACAAACACGAAGGATGTGCATTATTCAAACAGGCTGTCTTCCGAAGTGCCACGTGACAATTCTGCTGATTTAGAGCTAAATGTATTCCCATAGTCATTTAGTATTCTTGCCCAAAATAAAGTAAGATAAAATCAAAGCATATGTTGGAATTTAAGCCAAGTTATTATCTGTCTTCTTCATAAATTCTGAAAAGCTTTTCCACCAAAATCAGATGTTAGGAATGAGATGGAAGAAAAACAAGAGAGGAAAAAATATAAAATTAGAAAGCACAGAGATACAGGACAAAATGACAGGGAAAACAATGAAAGGTAAAAGATTAGTGAAGGGGGAAAAGAAGAAGAAAACCAACAGATTTTCAGATTTTGAAAGTCCTATTGGAAACAGGCCATGAGCTATGTGAGGAGGTCAAAGCAAATTCCTCCCAAGGTTAACAGAAGACCAAAAAAGTGGTAACAATATTTCCTGACCTTGAAGTACAAAATCTAATTTTTTAAAGGATCTTTCACCTTTAGTGAAAATAGTAGCATGGAAAGTCCCTGAACAATATTGCATGCACTTTCTACATTACAGGCAAACATGAGCTCTCACATGAATCATGCCGGGGTTGTGGGAATGCCCAGGTAAAACCAGCAATTAAAAGGCAGAGTGCATCCACCTACAAGGCTAAAGGCAGAGATGCTGATTCTTTTGCTTCCTGTCTGGCCTACTCTAGCCAATTCTTAGAAGTCTGACACACATTTTCAATATGTTGTAAAGAATAAGCATCTTCTGCTCTCAGATAGACAGAAGCCAAATGTTGGCAGGGAAAGAAGTAAGAGACTTTAAAAAGTAGATCCTCACCTCACAAACACACGGGAAAAGCTTTCTATAGCATCGCCAAACAACAGAAAAGGAACACTTGGGCTAATTCTTTTCTCTAGGTTCATTTTCATTTTGTTACCTTACTCAATGACTCTTTCAACTGAATGTCTTTTCTGAAATTTCTGAGGACTTGGTTGGTACTGACAAATTTTGTTGCCTCTTAAGAGAGTGCTGAGATAGACTTTGAACTCCATTTGAAGCTGGGAGGAGAGTAGTTTAACAAAGGTTTTCTGTGAAAACTTATTTCTCTGATACTATTTTGTGTGGTTTATATTCCCATGCTATAAGAAAGAACTGGCAAAGTTCATTACTTGTTTTACAAAGAAACAGTTAATCACTGAGTTTTTCAAAATTTCTTTTTGCTTTATTAGTGGCTTTCTGATACAAGAAATTTAAAATATTATTATTCATCTCTATGAAAATGTCACACTAGAATTTATTCAAATATCTTTATTCTATATGTCTCTGAAAAAGAAAGAACTATTTCATATCAAATTTTAATAAAATAATTACAAAAAAGCCAGGTGAGGTGGCTCATGCCTATAATCCAAGCACTTTGGGGGGCTGAGACAGGTGGATCACCTGAGGTCAGGAATTTGAGACTAGCCTGACCAACACAGAGAAACCCTGTCTCTACCAAAAATACAAAATTAGCTGGGAGTGGTGGCGCATGCCTGTAATCCCAGCTACTCGGGAGGCTAAGGCAGGAGAATCACTTGAACCTGGGAGGCAGAAGTTGTGGTGAGATGAGATCACGCCATTGCACTCCAGCCTGGGCAATAAGAGCAAAACTCCACCTCAATAAGAATAATAATAATAATGATAATAATAATAATTACAAAAAGACCAAAGGGCTAAGTTTAAAAAATACACAGAGTAAAAATCTAGTGAAATAAATATTTAGAAATATGTTTACCACCTTAGAGCAGGAAAGATCTTCCTAAGCAAGACACAACTTAAATGGAAAAGCTGGACAGACTTGCTTTTTATAAAAAGGTAAATCTCTTTGGTTACCAAGAGACACTATCAAAAAGTCAAAAGACTAGGAGAAAATATGAGCCACAAATATCACGAATAAATAAATATCTATGTATATATATATAATTGGCAAAGTATATCTATAACTCAACAATAAAAATAAACATTACTCTTATTCTTCACGACAAAGATGCTTAAATTAATTACTAATCAAAGTATCTTTTAAACTCAAATCGCCAAAAGACTGATAATATTCAGTATAGATCAGAGTAATAAATGAAAGGGTACCCTCACATACTGTTAGTGGGACACTAAATTGGAAAGGCATTTATGCAAGGTAATCTATCCACATTTAAACATATATATCCTTCCTTTTAGCAATACATTTCCAAGTATTTATCTTTATACAGAAGATATTGTTTGAAAATTATTTGAAATAATTTTCTGAAAACTTGGTAGAAACGTAAATGTCCATTAAAAGAAGAAAAGTCAAATAAATCATGATTCATCAATAATAATAACATTACATATTAATAGAGCAATTACTAAGTGCCAGAAACATTCCCAAGTGGTTTATATATATAAGCTTAGTTTGTCTTCATAACAACCCTGTGGGTTAGGTATTAGTATTGTCCCATTACAGATGGAAATATCAAGGCAAGAGAGGATGAGATACTTGCTCAAAGTCACATAGCTCATAAGAGGCAGAGCCGGGTTTCAGATCCAAGTAGCCTGATATCAGACAACTGGGAAATACTATTAAATAGAATGTAGCAGATAGCTAGGTTCTGATAAAGAAAAATCCAAAAGGCAAATTGTTACCCCCCAAAAATGCAGAACAGATTGGTATTATAATTTCCTTATGGAATCAAAAATGAAGCCATATATTTGATTGTTTACTTACTGTGTGCACCTTATACAGTTAAAGTTATTTCTAGGAGTGGAAATGGTCATGCAGAAGAAGGTGACGGGAACATCCATTTTTATGCTTATATATTTCTAAACTCCTTGAAATTTTGAAAAACAAGAATGCATTCAATTGTTACCATTCTAATTTTTCTATGGTATTTTTCTTTAAAAAAAGAAGGAAGGAGGTGCATATGGAAAACAGTTTGTCCTTACAGATGTTTCTACAACTGTGTTTCTGGCTTTTGGTCACATTTTTTCCTCTTAAAAGTTGATCCAAATATCTGTTAAACTCAACCTCTTAAACTTCCCAGAATTGTTTTCAGCTCATATAAAAGACTTTAACCTTCAACCTCTTTAGCTTTGGCCCCACTATGTTTATGACTATTTTTAAATAGGCAGATTTTTGGTTGCTATTGAAAGACACTCAGAGATCATTTATAAGAGTGGAAAGTTGAACTGTGGGCTTTGAGTCTGGACTTAGGAAAACCCAGATCTGCATCCACAGGCAGAGTAGCTTTCCAGCCTTTACTAGTTGGAAACCTCCAACACTTAAGTAGCATAAATGAATGTGGATAGGGCAGTTTACATACAAGAGTCAGAGGCTGCAGAGGAAATCTGTGCAGGCTATTAACACTGAATGAGAAGAAAGCTTCCTCTTCTAGTTTCTTCTACAGAGATTTCTTAGGATCATTTAGAGATTTCACTCTCGAGTGACAAAGGCTGCATTAGTACTTAGGAATTAGATATCATATGTGGACTTCCATCAGGAAATGTAAATAACACAAAACCGATAGCGGAAACTATCCTCCAGCGGGGTGATGAATGCCAAGCTCCTTCCTCCCTGCTGGCTCCCGTATATTTTTTGCAACCCTGTACACCATCAATGCCACAGACAGGGCTCCCAATGTGGAGCACCCTTTGAAGACTTGGCAGCCCTGGCGCTCCTCAATGCTTCCATTTTCCCTTCACATGCACTCCTACATCTTCAATGAAGACACAGAGCCAGGAAGTAAAGCGAGAGCTAAACACAAGACTTGGTTACAACACAAGGAGAGCATTCAAAGGCACGGTTGCCTATTCCTTTGGCAATGGAGCTGTTCTGGAAAATTCTTTCAGCCCTACTTTGGTGAAAACTAAAATTAAAACAAACCAGAGGCAGCCTTAGAAGAAGAGGGATAATATTATGCATTTTCATATAGGGATATTGATACTGACACCAATTTAGATAGATTTGGTATACATTTTACACATTCATATTAAACATATGTATGAATAATTCCTACATAGGTGGCCAACACTAACAAAGGGGCATTATTTGTGGCTTCCGCAATTACGGTAGCTACATATCAACCAAAAAGCAATAGGACAGTGTAAAGGCACAGAAATGAACAAGGAAAAACTGACTGGGAGAAATCCTGCCCCTTGACATCTTTATGAAAACAGGGCCAGGAGCCTACTGGACACAAGCAGCAAGAAGCTTAGACTCTATCAAGCAAGAATAAAATATAAATTCTAAGTTTACAGCAAGATATAATCCCCAATCTGGCACTTTTGCCGACATCAGAACTGAAAAAACATATTCCAAAACCATACATTCAAAGGTAGGGAGGTAGAAATTGAAGACGTTCACATGCAGAATAAAAAGTCAAAGTGAATCCTCCAAACTTAAACAAGGACAATTGTTTAAAACAGTGTGTGAAAACCTACATACTCTAAGACAAAACTTGGACAAATTGATCTCTTGTCTATGGCCATGACTCACATGGAATAAACCAAAAAAAAAAAAAAAAAAAGAGGTGGAACTTTGTCTCTTTTAGAAACTTAGAAAAGTCTCAGGTTCTCTCTTTAGCCACTCACAGTTTAACCATCCTCCAAATACTAACTGTTTTCCAATTACCAAACTTAGGTGGATGGAGTTGAAAATCTTCTCTGATCATTCTGTCATTCATATGTATTGAGCACCAACTCTGGGCTAAGCACGCAGTAGATAAAGATGAACATCACCAATATGAAAGCTGTTGTCATGGAGCTCAAAGTCTGTGCTGCCTGTTCTGGAGTGGACCAGCAGCATTTGGTTTACAATGAATCCACAGAACAAGGAACAAAACTTGATGAAGCTTACAGATCTGCAGACCATCTTCAAAGACACCACCACAACTCACTGGCTGTATTTACAAATCCAAGTTTCACTCACTAGTTTGGAATTTAGAAATCACCTCCCCATGGGAGCAACACCATAAATAACGTTTGCAGGTGTGAGGGGTGGATCTCAGGTCAATCCATAAAGCTTGTGTTGCCCTGCATTCAGCTGTAGTGTGGTGACCTCAAGAGGTTTCTGGGGTTTGTTGCTCTGGGTCCTTCATATCAACAGCATTGAACTGTCATTTATATTATCAAGGTTTCCATTACAGATTGAAACAGTCAAACACTCGAGGTAAACCGTGCATTGCTAGGGATGGGCAAAAAGCTGTGAGTGCCTATGGGTGGACTGGCCACCTTCCTCCTGTTCCATCTGCCTCCAGCATAAGAGAATAAGGATGGGCTTAGACCCTCCCCAAAGATGCTTAGGGAGGGAGGAATAACATTCTGAATAGTTCATCTGCATAGCAGCCACAAGCCTCTTACATGGTGCCTAGTCCTGGCCAAGGCTACACACAGTTCATACTGTTCTTACTAAGAAACCACAACCAATATATTGCCTGGTTATTTTGGGAAGCATAATAGTATTTTTACATAGTCTTCTCTTTTTTAAGACATATGTTTTTCAGTGGTAATCCCAGCTCTAATAGCATTTAAAATACACTGACTCACATTAATGTTTAAATACCACGTTTTACCCGGTTTCATCTGTACTGAATGCACGAACCATAACTTAATTTCTAGATCCCCAAAGATTATCAACTCGACATATGACTTGCAAAACAGTAACCCTAGATCAGGCTCTTTTTGCTCACATCATGTCCCAGATAGACATGTAGCTTAAAATAGAACAGTAAGCTATTCTAAAAAAAAAAAGTATCGGAGACAAACTTTCTAAAAATGATTTTATTTGTGTGTAGGAATGAGGGAACAAAACATACAACATGTATAGTAGTTACTGCTGTAGGAAGCCATTTACTGGCTCTGTGGCAGGGTTAAGCACACTCTTTCTTATAATTCATTAAGGATGGCCTCAGGTTATACTCAGAAAACGTAGAAGCTTTAGTGGTAATCACCCCAAATTGTCTAAATGAAATACTGTTTCAGCCTTAGTGCTGGAGTCTCAATATGAAACAATTTTCTTCTCTGAAAGAAAATGTCTACATTTTTTCTCCTCCATTGCCACATTATAAGGAGTAGGTTGCCATTTACTGGTAATTCTGCCAGTGGTTTTCCTAAACCAAGGGTGGGAAGAAGCTCCTAAATTTTGCTCCATGGATTCCCATTCAGCTTTTGCTGAGATCCCAGAAGAACCTGGACATATCCTCTCTCCGAAAAGCTCATGGGATGAAATCTTTCAAACGAAACCCTTCAAGACCGGAAACTCTACTGTTAGGAGTTGGTAGCCTCCAGTGAAATCTATGTTTAGAGACATCCAGTCCAAGTGCCTCTAAGGAAGGAAAGCACCTGATAGACACGAGAACCACCAAATGCCATGGTAGGGAGCGGCACGCACAGAGCAGCCGCCTAGCCTGGGCCCGGGTGCAGCTGAGACATGGAGATTCCAAAAGGTGTGCAAAGCTGTGGGTAAGTTTGGTTTGCGATGTCTCTCGCAACACCTTATCACACTCTGAAGGGGGCCTGGCAGCCCATGTTTACCGTAGAGAACACAACAACCAGGGCAAGCAGGATCAGTATCCTCCAGAAACTGTTAGAAATGCCAGTTCTCAGGTGAACACTAGACCTACTAAAGCAGAAACTCTGGGGGTAGCCCAGGAATCTGTGTTTTCTCAAGTTCTACAGGAGTTTTTGGCACACAGTCAAGTTTGAGAACCACCCTACAGGATGAATTAAAATCACTGTGGGGTGGTCCCTCTCCCAAGCCTTATTTATAATTGGAGAATGAAAGATCTTTCCTCCCCTGAAGAAACATCAAGGATCAGCTGGCCAAGCAGGAACCAGGATGAGGTTTTTAGAGTTATTTTAAGCCCCAGTTTACCACCACTCCTCCCTGTTCATTTCTGGCTTAGAAATCTTCACAGGCACCAACAAAGGAAAAAGAGGAAACACCAGAAATAGATCTGCTCTATCCCAGATGTCAGTGTATGCTGGGCAACTTACTGCTACTGAAACATTCCCTTTCAAGTAAATAGCAATATTAGCAACACTACCCGTAATTCTAACAGACCATGCGGATAAAGAAAATCCACCTGACCTACTCTCTAACGCAAATAAAACACCACTAAACCTTCTTCACAGCATTCCCATTTAGACCTTTTAAATAGTGTCTATCTACAGGAGACCACACAAAATACAACACTAGCATATTATCCAATACATACGTTTAACCTTCAGAGCAAATGGTTTTACATCATTGAAACTTAAACCATTAAATCACGGCTCCAAGGCATTATTTTTTTATGCAACAAGAAATTTACACAAGTTTTCCCTGTAAAATTAATTTTCAATCCTCTAAAAACAACAAGTTATCTATTTTGGGTCAATTAGTGCCTAATTTTTAATCCAGCGCTGATAATTGTTCCACTTAAATTAAAAAAAAAAATCTATGCATTCACGAAGCTTCCATGTACTGCCGCTAGCTGCTCTTATTTTGCTTCATAACACTGTTGTTTAAATTTCAAAGAGTGATGACCTGGAAAAGCAGGAGCAACACCAAAAGCATACCACTGAAGATTTGGAAATCAAATGTACAGCAGAATAGACCTTTCTGCACAAAATACACGTGTCCAGACTATCCTATCGCCACCGTGTCTCACCTGCCTTTCTGGAGCAAAAGAAACATCAAGTACTATTTCTTTGTCATATCGTTATTAGTCCCTTGATAATCAAGAACCCATTTCTGTCTTCTGGGACAACTGTTGTCTTGGAAAAGTGGGTAGTGCTGAGTAATCGACATTATTTTGTCCTGTCTTGATTTGTAGTATCAAAGTCTTGTTGCTATTTTTTTAGCCTTAAAACTTAATCATCATAAATCTAGCCACTTCCTTCTTTAGTGGTAATTAGCATTAGTCATAAGCCAAAAATGATCCACATAAGAAGCTAAATAAACACAACCCTTCTTACCTTTCATGCCAAACTTGGAGTGTCTTGCCAACTTAAGCAGAAACAGCATTACCAAAAGGCAAAATCCCACCACAGACGCAATCACCACCACAGCATAGACCTAGAGAAAGGAAGGGAGGGTAGTTATAACCTTGCTAATTAGTTCCCTATAATCACATGGTGATGATGATCATGATGATAATGATACAGGCAGTTCATATTTATTGAATGCTTATCACTTGTTCTTATAACAGCCTTATGTAGGCCAAATCACTTAATCTTCGACAACCCTAGAGTGAAGTATGTAAGATCTATTATTATGCCTACAGACATAAGTTAAAGCTTGTAAAAATGGCTATCCAATTGGCATTTTAAAAATATTACATCTCTCTCTCTCCATCCATCTAAAGAGGGAGGAGAGAGAGAAAGAGAGAGAGAGAATATGAAATATGAACGGCAAAATACTGGTGATTTTTCTGTGTGCGTGTGTGTGTGTGTGTGTGTATGTGTGTGTGTGTGTGAGACGGAGTCTCACTTTGTTGCCCAGGTTGGAGTGCGGTAGCACAATCATGGCTCACTGCAGCCTTGACCTCCTGGACTCAAGCTATCTTCCCACCTCAGCCTCTTGAGTAGCTAGGACTATAGGTAAACACCACTATACTTGGCTCATTTTTAATTTTTTTGTAGAGATGGGGTTTTGTCATATTGCCCAGGCTGGTGTTGAAATCCTGGGCTCAAGGGATTCTTCCACCTCTGCCTCCCAAAGTTCTGGGATTACAGGTATGAGCCACCGCATCCAGCCCGATAAATTTTGAAGCTGGTGAAGAATAGATTTGACTATTCTCTCTACTGAAGTGCATGTTTGAAGACTGTTCATAGTAAAAGGCTTTTTTAAAGGTTAGCTAGTGTTGCTCTTAGAAGTCAGGGTACCCTGGGAATGGTGAGTGGCACTGGAAGGGAGCAGGAGGGCACTTTTGGGGTGAGTTCCACTTGTGAAAGCCCATTGGGTTGTACATTTATGATATGCACATTTTCCCATATATAAGATATAAGCCTAAAAAAGTTTAAGTAAGTTTAAAACTGTAATTGCCAGGTGTGGATGACACATGTCAAGAGGGTAGATGCAGATATATGTGAATCCTGTCCCATCCCTGAGGTAGAGATGACAGAGGTACACATAGAAACGCGATCACTCTGCTACCGCTGCTGACCAAGGCATGATGCTCCTCTAAGTGCATCTTAACATTTCAGAGCAAAGTTCTCAGCAGGACTATGTGTCTCCTTCCAGTCTTACTCAGCCCAAAGTCCTGCTTCCAAAAACGGTTGGCTTCTCTAAACCAGGAGTTGGCGAACTTTTGCTGTAAAGGTCAGATGGTAAAAATACTTCAGGCTTTGCCAACTTTGCAGTCTCTGTTGCAACTAAGGCTCCAACTCTGCCAGTGGAACATGAAAGTAGCCAATGATGATATGTAAACAAATGGGCATAACTGTGTTCCAATAAAACTTTATTTACAATGACAGCAGCTGGACTTGAACATAGTTGCCAATGCTTACTCTGAGAAGCCTTAGAGAGCCATTCTGGCTTAAGAATCTGCGTAACAATTTTTAAGATGGATATTATTGTCCCTACCCGTAGTAATCATTAATGCTGTTTGTCTAATATTTCTGGTTTTCTCTGTGTTTCTCAATGCAGGATACATTTCCTGGCTTGCTTGCGGTTAGGTGGTTCATGTGACTAGTTGAGACTTGTGTCACTGCCAGGGTGTAGAACTTCACTTCTTGTCCAAGATCTTAGTCTTCGTCTAAGGCAGTGTTTCTCAACCAGGGACGATAATATTGCCATCCAGGGGACACTTGATGATTTGGGGTTGTCACAACGAGGGGGAAAGTACTACTAGCACCCAGTGGGTAGAGGCCAGGCATTATTAAACATCCTACAGTGCCCAAGACAGCCCCCCAGACAAAGGATTATTTATCCCCAGTTGCCAATAGTGCCAAGGCTGAGGAATCCTGCTCCACCTACTCCACGGTGCTCTTTATCTCCGCCATAAAAAAAAAAAAAAAAGGCTAACTTTTTAAAATGTGGATGCTTTGTCATCCACAGACCTGGAACAAGGACAAGGCTAAACAGAGCTCCTAGCCAATACGTGAAATGAAGAAAGAAAGAAATCTTTGTTGTTTTAAGCTCCTAAGATGTGGAGGTTTTGTTACTGCAGCATAGTTTATTCTGACTGATATACCCATCTCATAGTGAGAGGCATTAGAGGGTAGAGATTAAGACCATGGGTTCTTCCTGAGTATAAAATCTAGATTCCTCACCTATTAGCTGTATGACTTCAGAATTACTTAACCTCTCTGCATCTCACAATCTTCATGTGTAAGATGGAGAATACAATTATTCTACTTTGTAGGTTGTTGTAAATCCTCAATGAGTTAATGCAGATAATGGGTTTGGGACAGTATCTACTATAATATTTAATAAATTAATGTTAGCTATGATGATGATGAAAAAAACTAAGATTTAGAAAAAAATTAAATAAGCAGCTCACAGTCACACTTCCTGAGCTTGGGAATGGAACCAAGTCTGCCCGCGTATAAATCCTGTATTTATCCACTACATGCTCTCCAAAGCATGTGGTTGAGAATGAAGGCAGGAAAATAAAAACGTATGGCTAATTCTCCCAGGACACCATCTTTGATGTCAGATGGGAAGAGCATTAAGTAAGTCACAGAGCACAAAAAGAGGACATGCAAAGCACTTGGCCGGTGTGGAGCAAAGATGTGATCATTCTCTTCTCTGGTACTATAACAGTGAGTAGATCTCCCCAAAAAAAAAAAAATTTTTTTTTCTTTTTCTTTTTCTTTTTTTTTTTTTTTTTGAGACAGAGTTTCACTCTTGTTGCTTAGGTTGGAGTGCAATGGCATGATCTCGGCTCACCACAACCTCCACTTCCCAGGTTCAAGTGATTCTCCTGCCTCAGCCTCCCAAGTAGCTGGGATTACAGGCATGCGCCACCACACCCAGCTAATTTTGTATTTTTAGTAGAGACGGGGTTTCTCCATGTTGGTCAGGCTAGTCTTAAACTCCTAACATCAGGTGATCTGCCTGCCTTGGACTAAGTACTGGGATTACGGGTGTGAGCCACTGCACCGGGCCAGTACAGACTTAACTCTGTCTCTGCAACCAATATACGAACAAAATGGTAGCAAGTCTTACAAAGTTAATTATGGATAAACTTAACCATTTCACTCAAGCTGACCTCATGACTTTGGGTGTTTTTTTAAAATCTTTATTTCCAACTAATGTTTTCATGGGAAAGAGATCTTCGTATTTTAGCTATAAGTTTCTTTACTTTATGATTAAATTGCAGACTTCTACAGATAAATGGAGAATACCTAAATAAACAAAGTCAAACTCCATTTCATAAATAAGAAAACTAGGATGGGGGAGGTTAGATGACTTGGCCTGAAAGGCCCCCAACCATGCAGCAGTTCACGCAGCAGAACCACAGTACGGTCTCTTCCCTGCTTTGGACAGTCCTTAACTGGGATTTAGGAGTCCTGGATCCCTGCATTCACAGGACACCTTGTTTTTACCAGTCATGACAGCTAGAACAGATGCTTCACTTACCCAAGCTTGCACTTCTTCATTCGATAGCAATGCCTGCCCTGGCTTTTCTACCTATTTATAGAATGTGTAAGTCAACCTAGAAAATGGGAAGTGGGCTCTACTGCTGAAAAGCAGCTAAGGATCTGCAAACAAATACTTAAAGCTACTGAAGCCATTCTCAATTTAAATCCTTTCGTAAACAAGGATGCCTGTGACAATGAAAAGAATAACTTACTCAAAATCAGATTGTTTGAGAAATACAGAGTTTTGTGTGCCTTGCATGTGTTGAGGTGGTTTTTACACAGGAGATGAACATGGGTGAGTTTGTTTGGTCGGTTGTTTGGTTGGTTGGTTGGTTGGTTGACTGCTTGATGGTTTGGTTTTCATCTGAGGATATTTCTTAGGATAGAACAAGGGAGATCTGCCCTCCCCTGCAAATCCAACAAAATGCTGCAAGAGCACTTGTTGGACCAGAAACATTTTTAACTTTTGTATCTGCTTCTTGGCTCTCAAACTCTTCTAATCTAATGATCCTTCCTGTGATCAGGAACTCTTCATATATAAAATATCTGAACCACACATAATTGTAACATTTTCTTTAAATTCTTCAAAACACAATATTGCACCTCTCATACAGATTTTAGGAGCCTCCCACAAAGTCATAATAAACAAACTTACTGATCTTGCCTTCCAGCAACTATACTATAGATGGAGATATGCCAATCAGGTGCCTAGATTTATCATCTGTATTAAAAAAACAAAACAAAACAAAACAAAACAAAAACAGAAGGCTGGGAGCAGTGGCTCACGCCTGTAATCCCAGGTGGCTCACGCCTGTAATCCCAGCACTTTGGGAGGCTGAGGTGGGCAGATCACAGTTCAGGAGATTGAAACCATCCTGGCTAACATGGTGAAAACACGTCTCTACTAAAAAAAATACAAAAAAATTAGCCAGGCATGCTAGCAGGTGCCTGAGGTCCCAGCTACTCGGGAGGCTAAGGCAGGAGAATGGTGTGAACCTGGGAGGCAGTGCTTGCAGTGAGCCGAGATTGCGCCACTGCACTCCAGCCTGGGCGACACAGCGAGACTCCGTCTCAAAAAAAAAAAAAAAAAAAAAAAAAAAAAAAAAAAAAAAAAAAACCTGGAAAACTAAAGTCAACATATAATTTTGTGTAATTGGGCTTAATACATGCTACTTGGATTTCTTACATATACAAACAACTTTCTTACACCAAGAAATATTAAGTGGATTGGTATGATAATTAAAAACTAAAATGATTGCATAAGGCAGGAAGCAGATACCATTCCCCAGTTGACTTACTATGGTATTTGTTCTAGCTATTTCAATGTAATGCATATAGTCATCTATGGAAGCATGCATGTTTGTGTGTATATGTGTGTGCATGTGCATGTATGCATACCTCTGTACTAGATATGCATAAAGTTGCAGTTGCACTGCACCTGTTTATGCACCTCCCATTTCCACTCTCATGGCCTTGCTTCAAGTATATATCAAATGTCTTTATTGCTCTATCATACCCCTAATGGATCACCCCACTTGCAATCCCTCTGTCCTATACTGTTCACTGCAAGTCTAGCCAGTCTGCAAAATGTACTGGGTGCCCACTAGGTTTCAGCTAGTATTCTGAGGGCTTAAGGAGACAGCTGTGAAAAACACTGACCAGGTTGCCCCTACTAAGAGTCTTACTAAATAATCTAGAGAAGAGAAAAATACTTTAAACAAACAAATAAATGGGGTCATTCCAGGCAATGATAACTGCTCAGAAGAAAATAGAAGGGGGCAATGTCTGCCTGCTGGCCACCTAGCTGAAGTCACACGATGGTCATCAGAAAGAAAATGCCTGGGAGGGGGAGCCACACATAGGAAGAGCAGGACTGGAGCACTGGAGAGAGCATGAAAAAGACAAGTGGCGAGCAGTGAGAAGAGTGTGGGAGATGAAGCCAGAGAGCTCGGGAAGGGTGAGGTCACCCAGGGCTCATAAGCCACCATGAAGAGTGTGGCTTTCATATGAAAAGTTTTATTGCAGTTGCAGTGAGATGGCTCTGAGAATTATAACAAAAAAAAGAAGTGATCTGATCTGCGCTTTACAAAGATCACTCAGGCTGCTATGTGGGAAAAGACCAGAAAACCCAAGGGTGGGAGAGGGAGATGTGTTAGGAGGCTGTGTGGTCATGCAGGAAAGAACAACTGAGGCAAACTTTCTTTGTAAAGGGCCAGAAGTAAATATTTTCCACTTTGCAGGCCATACAGTCTCTGCTGCCACTACTCCAACCCCATCGGAGCATGAGAGCAGCCACAGACAGTATGTAAATGAACACGAGGGACTGTGTTCCAGTAACACTCTGTCCACGGACAATAAAATTTGAATTTCACAAAACTTTCATGTGTTATGAAATATCACTCTTTTTTGTTGTTTTAAACCACTTAGAAGGTAGAAACCATTCTTAGCCTGCAAACCATACAAAAACAGGTGGTGAGCTGGACTTGGCCCGTGGGTCATCGTTTGCCAGCCCCTGGGTTAGCCTGTGACCATGGCAGTGGAGGTGAAGAGATACGGAAAGATTTGGAATTTATAAGGAGGCAGAGCTCACAGGAAGCGCTGTGTGCATATGACAGTGAGGAAAAGAAACAACTGGAGAAAGCTGTTGGGTTTGGACCAGAGCAACTGACCATAGACCCCCGGGATCATGCAACTTCCCTCTTCAATGGCTCTTCACTGCACCATAAATCTACACACCTGAGACTCTGTGTCAAGACCTACCACGTGGCCATCTATATCTCCAACCCTGCTGTCCCGCACACGCCTTACCCTCCAATCAAGCACCTTCACGATGTTTCTCCACCTACAAGCTCCTGTTCACATGCCCTCAATGCCCTTCCCTTCCATTCCTGTATGTCAAAATCCCAATCCTCCTGCACAGGCCATGCAAAAAGTCACTTGCCCCACAAAGGCTCCTCTGAGTGTCCCAGCTCAGGAACAAAGGAACAAAACATCTGCTTCTCCACTTCTATCTCTTGTACTGCATTGCTCTGCTTCTGTTTGTATTTGAGGTGCTAATATTCACCTCTAGGGTCTCTGATGAATTCTAAATGGCTAATCTTAATTTTGTTCATATTATTATATCCCCTCCACTGCCCGTCCCTTTCAGAAGCTACTCGATTCCTTACATCTAGTGAGCAGTCAAAATTATATTAACAGTTTAAGGAGATGAGTATGAAGGTATAGTCCATGAATGATAAAGCTGGGTTCTTGCTCTTCTAGTGATACCCTTCTAAAGCACAGATCATTGAAATAGGAACCACTAACAACTAAAAGTGGTGCACAAAAGCAGCAAATAAGTCAAAGGCCATATAACACCTTTATCACTTTTTTTAAGCCTTTTTATTAATTCCTCCGACCTTTAACACCCTATTTACATCTGAACAATAAAAATGTCTTATTGAAGCAGCTACATTCCTCTAACATGGAGGCATCCAAAACGCTCAGAACCAATTCAGACACCTATTTATTCCACTCACCGAGAGATGTTCCCGACCAGTTTTATCAGTGACGTCTGTGGAAGGGATTTCATTACTTCTGTTTGTGGTGTCCCCGATGTCATTCGCTGCAGTTCCATAATCTTAAGTGGGAAAAGGGGGAAAGAGAAAGAACATGAAGTTGTCATTAAGCTGCCAACAAACACAAGGCCACAGTAAGAGCCAGAACGAAGCAAGACAAATCACAAAGATTCCAAACCCCCGACAGCCTGGCTGTGGAGGGACGTGACCAGGCTGCTGAGTTCAATCCATGGCAGTGCTGAGACTGCACAACGCCCACATTTTATGCAGTCCAGACCTTTACATCATTGTCTTGTTGGTCAGCCCTAAACCTGGTTCAGGGATTTTTCTTTGCACATAAGCATATAGCCTTTTATGGATGGCATATTTAAAACAAGTACGACAGGGAATCGATCATCTATGTGTCATAGATTTATAGACCTGGAAAGGTCTTTGGAGACAGAGCATAACTGCCAGTTTTACCACTGAAGAATGTCAGTGGAGGAAAGTTACATGACTAGGTGAAGGCAAGAAGATGGCAGAGCTCACATGTGACCCCAGACTTGAAATGAGCAACAGTGGTTTCCAGGGCAGGTGCAACTTATTTGCACAAAGGGCAGAGACGTAAGAGGAGATGTGGTACAAGCAACAGTATGAAACTTGGGTCCACACGTAAACTTTTTTGAACAGTTCTGAATTGCCAATATTTCAGTTTCAGAATGATTAAAAGGTAGACCCGCACAATACTTAGAATCGTGAACGCTCTGTTCTCATTTCACCAAGTCGCAAATGCAGTTGCTGCCTTCTGGATCGATTTTAGTCTACATGGGTCAGGACAGAAATAATGGCTGTTTTTCAGGGCTTGTCAAAGTTTTTATTAGCAATATCACATACAAAAGGTCTCAGGAAACTCTTGGCAAACTCATTGCAAACAATGAGGTTTATAATGTTTGTATTTTAATTCTAAATAGGTACACTGCCTTCAATTTCCATCCTGAAGAGGCCACCTCATTAATGCAGCCCAGCTAAACTTCTCCAGGTAGAATCATCATGCTGGCCTTGGGGCAACCAATTTAAATTGTATTTTTATTAGCAAAGTGTTCCTTTGTGAATAAAAAATAACAGAAAAAAAAATCTATTTTCTATGTGTTTGCTGTTTCATTCTTAATGCCAAAACCACATTCTCACCATTTTCCTTTTGAATATCTTAAAGTTTACTAATTTTGAACACTAATGGATATCCTTTATTTGGTTAGTTTTCCCTCTTCATGTTATAACCAACTACATCTACAAAATTTAAATCATTCAAGTGTCTATAGTTTAACATCATGACATTTTGGCCCAAAGATCCAAAGTGGGATCTGAGGCTAACAGGAAGATGACATTTTTAAAGTCTCAAATTAACTGGGAAATGGTCAAAAATGTAATTTTAAGATGTAAAACCACAATACAAACGTATTTCTCTGTGAAACAATTTGAGAGATTCTTCCTTTAAACTGTATCAAGACAAATACAAACAAAACAACACACAAATCATAAGCAAAAAATCAACCAAACCACAGCTTGGAAGAAATACGTCTTAACATGTACAAGCAGGTAAAGACAATATTATTCTCCAAGTTAAATTAGCTCAGGTTAAATACACACGCATATAATAAACATACAGACAGGCTCATTTTATAAAAAAAAATAAAATATCAATCTATACATAAATGTAAAATTAAAGAACAGAGTATTTTACAGAAAAATATATAAATATAATGTTTTAATCAATCTTTTAATCATTCCTAAATTTCAAGCCAAATCGTGAAATGTAGCCTTCCACTTCCCCAAACAGTGGCTTCCTGGCTTGGAAATCTGTTAAATACGGGTTTTCAAACCAAGGAAAACATCCTTGGCATTCGATCAAAACAGCAAAGGAGAGATGCGATATTCCATCAAAAGCTAATATAGGCCCAGTGTAGTGGCTCACGCTGGCAATCCCAGCACTTTGGGAGGCTAAGGTGGGTGAATAATCCGAGGTCAGGAGTTCGAGACCAGCCTGGCCAACATGATAAAACCCAGTTTTAACTAAAAATAAAAGAATTAGCCGAGTGTGGTGGCATGTGCTTGTAATCCCAGCAACTCAGGAGGCTGAGGCAGGAGAATCACTTGAACTCAGGAGGTAGAGGTTGCAGTGAGAAGAGATTGTGCCACTGGACTCCAGCCTGGGCAATAAAGTGAGACTCCATCTCAAAAAAAAAAAAAAAAAAAAAAAAAAGGTAGTATAGGGGACTTTGGTTTCTTTCCTTCCACATTCCTGAGAGAATCCCATTTTTTTTTTCAAGGGGTTAGGCCTATTCACCTTTGGGGAAGCTGACTTAATGTCTGGGGGTGAATTTAGTCACTGAAGGGATAATCCATCCCTCTTACCAGTAATAAGGGCAAGAATGGACTATAATCCAATCGGGTCTTGAATTGGATACAAAGAGGGCTTGACTCTTGTCTCTTGGGAAGTTCTCTTTCCTCAAGGACGCCTTCAGGAGCGCTTCCCTGTCTCCCGTCCATGTGAATGGCAGCAGCTCCCCCCGCAACACTCTCTTGTAACCATAAGGGGACCAGCTTTCAGTGAAGCTGGCATGGTGGGCAAAAGAGTGTAGCATGAAGGGAACTTGGGTCCCTGACGATGTGGTGGAGCTGCTGCTTTAACCAACCCTAAATCAAGCCCTACCTTTGAGGTTCCTGTCTGTGAGTCAAACACCTTCATTATACAAGAAACATCATTTTGAATCGGCTTTACTCTCATAGCCAGAAACTGATATACCTCCCTTTTCTTGGTAGCCATGGCTTTTAAACAGGTAATTAGTTCCCAATTAAGGAAATGTGATGTCTGTTACAGCCAACGGAATGGATTTACTACTTCCAAGAACAGGGTATGAGAGAGAAAGTGCTATTTACAGGCACTGTAAATGTCAAGGGAAAACGGCCATCAATATTGAATGATTTTTGAAATACTATTTTGGCCTATGTCATGCTTAAAGTGTATATTTAACTGAGCTTAGAAGAGTCTTCTTTCAGTTGATTTATTTCATTACAGACAAACATTTTGAAAAAGAAATACAAAGTAGAAAACATGATAGCTACCTTCATAAATTACATCAGGATAATTTGGGTTTGCACCTAAAAGGCAAAACAGAGCAAAGATCTGTAAGTATGCATTTTGGAGTCAAAAAATTACTAACCTATGCCAACTAAAATAAGCTAAACATACATTGAGGTTTTGCAATTTAATAGACTGCTTTTACAGGACAGGTAAACAAAACTTGAAGTTCTTGAGTTGTTCCACGTTAACCCCGTTCCCCTCCCCAGTTCTCCCACTTTCATCCCTCCAAAAACGAAAAGAAATCACAAAAAAATCACAAATTGCTTTGAAAAAACTTCAGCAATCAATGAATTATTACCATTTTTCTTTTTTTGGTACTGTTCCTATTATACGATCGACCATTTTCATTGCAGTTTTGGTATTTTTATTCCAGAGACAGATAATTTTCATACCACTTTTGTTATTCTCTGATGGTTTGAGGGTTACTGTCAAGTGCGTAGCAGGGCCATTTGCGTTCAGGAGCATACTATTAACCACCCTGCATAATGCTATCTAAAGCACAATTTTATTCTCCACCTTATCTTCAGGGGAGTTTCTAAGGCTGAAGAAACCTTTTTTATGCCCTAACACAACAAAGAAAAATAAAATGTACTTCCTCTATTGAAATCATTGATGTATAAGAAGCTATAAAAAATGGTATGTCAGAGAGAAATGTAAAAGTTATCAATTTAATTTTGGGGGATGGCTCTAAAGTCACCAAGATGATCAGAATATTCTGCTTTAAGGTATTCCTATGAGACTTGCCAAAATATTTTTTTTAACTCAGCATCAACAAGAACTGGTAACAAAAACATTTGCCACTTATTCTCCAATCAGAGCTAACTGGGTCTCTACATGAAAGTCTACTTGGAAATAAAATTAAATTTTGTTTTAACATTTAAGTGATTGCAAAATGAATTTCCAAAGCTATTTCCTATGCTTTTAGTCCTCACTTGCCATGTGAAACAGTAAAACTTGTAAACCATAAAGCTTACTCAGTTTTCATTTCACTTCTGAACCCTTAGCAGGAAAATGCCATTAAAGTAAAGTGAAATGAGCCAATTTTCTGTTCATGCATTCCCCAGCGAATAATCAAGGTTAGTCTAAATGAAGAACCAAATAAAAGTGGCCCCAGTGTTCAAATTAGAATGTTAACGCATTTCAACTAGAAAAATATCTATTTTAGCAGGGAAAAAAAATGAAATGAAACGAATGGCTGTGTACTTCCATCCAGGGATGCTGCATACTGCTATACGGTGTATGCTTTGCACAACTCTAGGGAGCACCTTTCATATTGTAGTCCATGTGAACAGCACCACTTGAAATTGTGCAGTGCACACCCTGTGCACCTGTGCAGTCACATGTGATGGGAAATTGTGCAGTGCACACCCTGTGCAGCCACATGTGATGGCACTGTATCAATGTATGCAAAGTCATTGATTCCAGTAAATTTCAATCATATATCGAAGAGTTATATTATCCCAAATACCATTTCAAACTCATTTTGAGTTACCATATGTGAATATGTCTCATCAGAGTTGCTTATAGCTGTTATAACACTCTGAGAAGAGTCTTGAAAGCTGTCCTGCAGTTTGAGGGCTAACTCAATGAATAAAGTGGCAGAAAGAAGTCCCAGTGGCTGCCCTCCTGATGTCACTTGCAGGGGACTCAGTTGTCCTCTGAAGTCCTCTCCCTTTACAAAAGCCCTAGACCAAATGGTGTCGCACTCACCATGGGAATTTACTACACCTGCTGCAGGAAAGATTTTACAAGCCCAAGAGAGCAAGTCAGTCTTCAAACTGCTCAGTAATCCATTATTTTAGAAGATTTCACTCACCCCTCTTCCCAATGTGCCTTTCAACACAATCTGAGATTTTCAGCTTCAAATCCAGCCTTCCACATCATCATCACTATATATTTGTCTTGCAGGAAGGTGGAACCTACTCTATTTCACAATTCACATTCTCTGATTTGGTTTAGAATTTTTAAATATTTGGATATAAGTATGTGGGTCTTCATTTGCAGTAGGGGGGCCAACCATCCCAGACTGCCAGGAATTAAGAGGATTCCTTACAAGTTTTAAAATGGAGACACTCCCAGCCAAATTCTTTCCATCTGCCCAGGACTGAGGGCTTTTTCTGGTTGTGGGGCTCTCACTGCTTATCCTGGGAGGAGTTGGCCACTGATTTGTTCTCAGGCCCCTATGGGCCCCCACACATGTGAGAGAAGGGCCTGTGGTCACCATCGCTTTTACACCTACAGCTCCATGAGAAAGTGGAAAGCCTGAGGATTCAGAGGCAGATTTATCTCAGCCACACATTTAAACGGCCTCAGAGACTATGAATGACATACAGGTTTAATCTGCCACGTTGCAGAACAGGAACCTCCAAACACAATATCCACACAAAGCCCCTAGGAAGATCCAAGAACATCACATCTATTCACTGTAACAAACGTTAGGTATGGAAAAATGGAATTTGGGGTCCAATCGTAAATAAAGACGTTACCCCATAATCTAAAAAACAGGCCAGGGCAGGGTGCAGTGACTCACACCTGTAATCCCAACATTTTGGGAGGCCAAGGTAGGCAGATCACCTTAGCTCAGGAGTTCAAGACCAGCCCGGGCAACGTGGGAAAACCTCATCTCTACTAAAAACACAAAAATTAGCGAAGCATGGTGGCGTATGCCTGTAGTCCCAGCTATTCTGGAGGCTGAGGCATGAGAATCGCTTGAACCCGGGAGGCGGTGGTTGCGTGGTTGCAGTGAGCTGAGATCACACCACTGCACTCCAGCCTGGGCAACAAACTGAGACTCTGACTCAAAAATAAATAAATAATTTAGTTATTTTATTTAATTTAATAAAAAATAGGTCAGTGTCCATCCAGACTTATGACTCATATCAGTGCATGCCTTTCCTGCTAAGTTCACCAGCAAAACTGTTAGGCCATATCTAAACTTTGTGAAAAGCACTATTTTTTCCTAACTTCATCCTCCCAGATGTATGACAAGTACTGTCACTTTACTTTTATCCGTAATAGCCAAATTTAGTGTAAGATTATGAAACTCGCAAAAAGACAATGTGAGACGAACTATAACAGAGTTGCTTTTATTTCTCCCAAGCATACTGCACTACGTCTGACAGAAGTCTGCTCACCACAACAAATGAACACCTTTCCCTATCCAAAGGTTTAGTTAGACTGGCACATGAGAGGATGCACAGACCTAATGTTTATGAAAAGCGAGGGTCACATTACTCCAGCTGACCCCAGCTCATCAAGTATTTTGCTTCCAGCAACTTCCTAGTTTAGCAAAACCTCCCATGATATTTACACTCCAACAGCAAGGTAATTATTACCATCATTTTAAATGCTGACAGAAAAAATATATCACTTTCTTTTTAGACTTCTGGCAATGGTCAGATGTTGAAAATGTCTTGCCATTTTTAAGTCTAATTTCTAAATGGTTCCTTCATTACATACTGTTGCACAGTGTTATATGCTAAAGTTAGGAAGCCCTGTTGGAGATATTCAGGACTAAAAGGTCACTGAGGAAAGACAAACACCAGCTATGAGAAAAAAAATCCAAGGAAAAGAGAATTAATGAAAGACAAAGAAGCTGTATCTGACTTGAGCCGTGGCCTGAAAGTGGGGTTTTGAAAGGGTTATTATGATTCCTTGAGTGCTGTCCTAGTAGTGCTCATCAAATCAGAAATCTCAGATTTAGGTAGCAAGAGGTAGCATCAAGCCTTAAAGCTTCATGTTGGGAAATGGTGGAATAAAATCTTGAAATCCAGGAACTCTATTCAACCCACTGGAGTTCCAAATAAGCAGCAGACTGTCTGATCCCCACAGCTCACTGGGGTGTAAAAGGTGCAACTCCTCCCCTGCTGAAAGAGGTTGAAGGCCAAGTACCAATGTCTGCACATCTGATGGTCAAAACCTGTTTTCTGAAGAATGCGTCGAGCATCCTAAGGTGCCATATTCACCTTTACTTTGTTCTTGACCTAAGGAATGCTGTCAAGAATTACCGGAAGGGAGTAGCCAGTGCACGGTGCAGCCTGAAGTGCCCCAAGTGGGACCACTGAAGGTGGAAAGAGATGGATGGAAGGAAGGCTGAAAAACTGTCTATTGGATACCAGGCTCACTCCCTGGGTAACAGGTTCAGTCACATCCCCATCCTCAGCATCACAGAATAGACCCACGTAACAAACCTGCACATGCACCCCCTGATTCTAAAATACAAGTTGAAAAAAATAATAAAAGAAAGATAGTGACTGTATCACAACCACAGCCGCACTCTTGACAAAGCTTCCCAGGGAGTCAGTGAGATCTGCACCTCCAAGAGGCAGATGAGCCCTGAGGGCATTTGGGCTTCCACACATCAAAGATGGAATCACTTTGTTCTTTCCCCAACAGCATCAAACCCAAGCACTGCACCATCCTCCTAATTCCATGCAAAATAACCTAAAATAGGGCCTTTTTATTTCCGTCTTCTAAACTCACTTATACTCATGAATAATCTTATGACTTTATGTAAATCTTGATGAGAGAGAAAACATCTTTATGACATTTCAACTGTTAAGACTCTACAGTTAAAGGAAAAACACGTTTGTAGATAAAAAAAAATAAATTGTGGGAAGAGAGGTAGCCTGACAGTAGGGTTCATTTTCCACTCCGCTAACAAGATAAAAAATAATGGGCAGGCCAGGAAGACACATCTGTTTCCTTCCTTTAAACTTGTAGTCTCCCTCTCATGCTCTACCGAAAAAGAGAGAGAGAAAAGAAAAGACTTTTCTATCCATTCTATTTGCAGACTCTATTTAACGTGATCATGTGATCCTGAAAAAAAATATTTCAAAGCATTCCATATGATAAGGCAATTACAAAAGATTTGTTCTATTCAGGTAAACTGTCCTTGCTTTGCCGACAGCGTTTTCTCACTCATGGGGGGATCAGCCTTTTGATTTTCAGGTTCTTCTGCTCTTCTCTTTCAGAAAGGCAGGCTGAACTCAGCACCTGAAATCGGCATTGCAATATGTGGGCTTCCTTTCTGACTGAACCACTCATTTGCTATACAGCACTGGGAGTCTCCACTTTTTCTGTAACAATGGAGTCTTCTATAAGACAGGAGAGGATAATAGCATTGGCTCTGGCAATTCCTCAGGAGCTTTGGGAAGCGTAATTAACTAACATTAGTACTCCTGAGGCATAAGGAGCTATTTAAGTATAAATCTTAATTATCATCATTCTGAATCTATGGCCAAATCGTTCTCTTCTCAGTTATTTAAGGCAGAAAAGCAGACATAACTTTCTCTCCTTCACCTCCAGGACAAGAAACAGGTCCTGACAAAAGACCGAAGGAACAAACAGTAAAAAGCCAGGAGAGCTTTATTTAATGCATAACATTGGAGAAATTTCCTCTCCCCTCGTTCTTTAGACTAAGTACACCAAATCTAAATCCACCAGTGTGGGGCATTCTAAGTGCCGCAGAGAGCTCTAGTTCATCCAGACGTCATGAATCTTTCGATAAAACAGCGCGGAAGGAGAAGCTGTGGGAAAAGCTCTTCCAATATTTATAGTTTGTTCCTGACGCGCATCTCGCATAGGAGACAGGAGCTCCCGAATTAGGAAGCGCAAGTCACTGACTCCCACTGCTTGTGTGAATGGGCATTCTTGAGCTGTGACATTCTTCCTGAATGAGTGGGCCACAGAGACACTCTTTATGTGCTGCCTAAAGAATGGTAAGCTTTAAC
The DNA here is from genome assembly GCF_047675955.1 of Chlorocebus sabaeus. Classification (NCBI taxonomy): domain Eukaryota; kingdom Metazoa; phylum Chordata; class Mammalia; order Primates; family Cercopithecidae; genus Chlorocebus; species Chlorocebus sabaeus. The sequence continues at coordinate 12,996,808 of NC_132915.1, forward strand.
ACAAGGGTATTTTATCATCTGGTGCTCTGGTTAGGTTTGGTCCAAGCCAAAGGGTTAAATCACTTGGGTAATGATTCTGAACAGAATCTACTTTGCATCAACATGATGTTCATATTTATGGGACTATGTGGACTTCAAAATTCTTGCCACTTGGGCTATCTGATCAGAAAATGCTAACAAAGGCTCCAGGTTTCTTCCTCACAACAAATCATAAGTGATCTCTCTGCCATGAATTTCTGCCTCAAATTCTACTTAAAAAGAAACCTTCATCACTTCTAAACTCCACTCACTCTCCATGTACACTTTCTGGTTCATGAAGGGATTTTTATATGTAGGATTGAATTTCAATGACTGACATATAGTGGATCAATTTCATCTTAGACAAGTCTTTCTTTTTGGCTGGTAAGCTAAATAGGATACATGAGAACTTTTGAAGAATCCTCAGATAACCCCACCCTGTGTGTGTCTACGTGCCTGCAACTACTGTCTCTACTTTTTAATTCATTCTCCCTAGCCTTCTTTTTTTTGTTTTTTTTTGAAACAGAGTCTGGCTCTGTCGCCCAGGCTGCAGTGCAATGGCGCGATCTTGGCTCACTGCAAGCTCTGCCTCCCGGGTTCATGCCATTCTCCTGCCTCAATCTCCCGAGTAGCTAGGACTACAGTTGCCCGCCACTATGCCCGGCTAATTTTTTTGTATTTTTAGTAGAGACGGGGTTTCACCATGTTAGCCAGGATGGTCTCAATCTCCTGACCTCATGATCCGCCCGCCTTGGCCTCCCAAAGTGCTGGGATTACCACACCCAGCCTCTCTCTAGCCTTCTTAAGCCACATATTGAATTCATCCGACTTTATGCCAAAACCAATTAGAGGGCATCTCTGTGCACCATTTATTCTATATTTGTATTGTTATTACTATTTGATATCCTCAGGGAAAGTCAGTGAGGTCATCTTGACGGATGCCTGACCAGTTCTTCCAGTGGCCCCTCTGGCTTCTGCAGGGCATCCTCACTATGCAAAGTATGATTCATGGACCAGCAGTACTGGCATCATCGGGGGGCTTGTTAGAAATACATTATTTAGGCCCATTTTCAAATCCATTGAATCATAATCTTCATGTTAACAGGGTCCCCAGGAGTCTGGTATGTGCATTAAAGTTCGAGAAGCCCTGATTTACAACTCACTGAGAAGTTTTACCAGAGTCAAAAGGTCTCAGTGAGCATGAAGGATGATAATTTTTATTTTTATTTCTTTGTGTTTTTTGTAGACACGGGGTCTCACTTTGTTGCCCAGACTGGCCTGGAACTCCCGGCCTCAGGGGATCCTCATGCCTTGGTGTCCCAAAATGCTGGGATTACAAGTGTGAGTCACTGCACCCAGCAAAAATGACAATTTTTTCAATGAAACACAAAGTAATAGATAGGTACCCAAATATTGGAGTCAGGGTATCTTTGACCATAGCCCCAAAAAAGGAGAAAGGACAGGAGATTGCTTTTGTCCCCAACGGCACATTTCTGGGCCACTTTCCAAATGAAAAGGAGACGGGGGAAAAGAGCTTAGACAGCAGAAAGATCTAAGATTGACCACCCTCTGAAAGGTGGGTCAAATTTTTGACTTAATTTTCTCCTTAAAGGGCTGTATTAGCTTGTTTGCATGCTGCTGATAAAGACATACCCGGGACTGGGTAATTTATAAAGGAAAGAGGTTGAATTGACTCATAGTTCCATATGGCCGGGGAGCCCTCACAATCATGGCAGAAAGTAAAGGGGAAGCAAGACATGTCTTACATGGCAGTAGGCAAGAAAGAGTGTGTGCAGGGGAACATCCCTTTATCAAACCATCAGATTCCATAAGACTTATTTACTGTCACGGGAACAGCACAGGAAACATCCGCCCCATGATTCAATTACCTCCCATTAGGTCCCTCCCACCACACGTAGAAATCATGGGAGCTAAAATTCAAGATGAGATTTGGGTGGGGACACAGACAAATCATATCAAGGGCCAAGTCTAGAAAGCTAAGGTAGTAAAATAATAGGAGTCTCAAGGTCGTTTTTCTGGGTAAGCCCATGCTTCTGAATGAGGAAGAGCAAAGTTAGTATGAGATAAAAGCATTTCTGGGTAGAAAGTTTCTCCCTAAAGGCTACAGGGCATGAACACAAAGGGAGGTGGGGAATGTTCGCCTCCTTTATCATATTCTCAATGCCTACCTAAGAAGAGGATAAATAACACTGAGCACCTGCCTGTCATGTGTCAAGCACTGCATCGGACACTTCAGATATGCTCAGCCTCAAGGCGGCAACCTTCTAAGCTGGGGCTGACACATGTCAGGGAGGTGCTCAATGTTAGTCGCTCCTTAGGTAGGCACAGAGATGCCCTCTGCTTGGGGCTAGAACCCTATACTTTATGGAGAAGGAAAGTCACACTTCACACTCCGAGGTGTTAAGAAAATTGCTCAAAGCCACATAGATCATGGAGGATGAAACTCAGATCTGTGACTGAATCAGATCTGAATTCAAAACCCAAACCCTTCCCATTGCACCAAAGCTGCTCTTTAAATAACATGGAGAGTGGAGGCTAACTATGCTCAGGATTCCAAGTTCAAATATCAGATCTGAATGAGTCATTTGAATTGAGAGTAAGTGAAAATTTATCTCATTAGAAGTAAAAATCTTAGAGGTTCCACCTATTCCATTTGATAGTCTCTGTTCACTGGCTTCCATGAGAAAGAGGATTTAAAGAGATGTCTTTGTCCTTTATTGCCTGTAATTTCTGCATACCTTCAACTGGGCCCTGCCTAATATCAAGCAGGAACATCCCTAGGAATGAGAAGCTGATCTCTTACAACCAGGATGAAGGCAACCTCAAAGAGGAACAGGGGACCTTTTCTATTTTACGGGTGGCTAGGGTGTCTTCCGTCATATGGGCTGTGTTTTATTCCCCCCATCCTGCACCTCACCCCTGCCACCTTCCTAAGAGGTAGGGTCTACGTTGTCTCAAGTGTTATAACTTACTGCAAGGGGTAGCCCAGGACCTTCTGCTTCTCATACCTTCAAAGACAGCTGGCACATTGTTCAAAATCCCTAGATTCTAGTATAACAGGATGTTAAGTGAGACTCTCCCTGCCTCAGTAACTGATACCAAAGTGGATGTGAGACACTTAGAGGCAGAAATCACAAAGGAACTGACTGACTGAGAACTGGATCCATGTCCTTGGAAATGTCTGATTCACCTTGAGAGTGTAAGAGATCCCTGGAAGGAGAGAACAAGGAAGGATTTATAAAGAAGTTTCTTTGGGGAAGTGCTGCTCTAACACCGCCCCACCGAGGGGCTTCCACGGAACCACTCCGAGAGCTTGAAGTATGTTCTCTGCAAATGGATGGCTCAGAGGACAAGGCCTGACCCTTGCCAGAGAAGGTGAAAGAAACCTGCAACCGTGGGGTGTAGGTGGCATTTGGTTTGACCTCTACATCCAGAGGACAAGAGACTATGAGTGCCCCCTGCAGTCCAGAGGCAGCACAGGAGAAAGTCTTTGTGGGGAGTGTTAGGTCCTGCTGAGGGACTCCAACAACACAAAGTACGTTCCTGGAGTCAGAAGTTGCTTGTGCCAGCTGGAGCAGAGGTACATTTGTTCACATCATGGGAAATACAGAGAGAGAAATCTCCAAGAGCCCACAAAGGTATCCAGGAAAGAAAGTCTGCACATCAGCTTTGAACATTCCTAGGTCCCAAGGGCACAAAGTCACTAGTGAGCAAACTTCCCTGTCATCTCCTTCTCTACTCCCTTTCACCTGGGCAGCAGGGGCACTGAAACCTCTGCAAACTCCATCCCTGACCCCATACGGCCAGCCTGAACTTGGGGAGGACAGGAGACTGGCCATGAGCTCGCATCCAGAGTTTTCACTTCTAGCTCAGGTGGGACATGCCATTTCTCAATTGAGATTCTATCTGCAGCTGAAAATAACCAAAGGATTGTTTGCCACTCAATCATATGCAGAAAAACGTTACACAGCTCAGAGTTTTCCTCCAATCAGTGAGGCTCACTCCTGGTTACTCATTGGAATCACTAGGGACCTTAAAAACAACAACAAAAAAAAGCCAAAGCCCAACTCTCATCCCAGAGCCACTGAATCTGAGTTGCTAAAGCTAGGCCCCAGGAATATGTATTTAAAAATGTAATCAGAATGGCGTGAACCTGGGAGGCAGAGTTGGCAGTGAGCCGAGATCGCACCACTGCACTCCAGCCTGGGCGACAGAGCAAGACTCCGCCTCAAAAAAAAAAAAAGTAATCAAACAAAAGTGACAAAAAGTCCCCAGTTAATTCAAATATGCAACAAGGGGCAAGAAGCTACTGTTCTGGGAGCCAGGGAAGATCTCTCCTACTGAATGGATTTTAAAGACATGATGGAAAACAAAAGTAACATAAAACTCCTGTAGTTTGATTGTCACAAGTTGTGCTCTTCAGTGTGCTAGAGGAGAAACATCATGGTTTTCTAGATTTCATTTTGAAGCTGAAAGTTTGCATTTTATGCCTTAAACACAATCCAAAACTAACTGGAGCTAAGTTCGGTTCTTAAATGTGGGACCCAAAATGATCAATTTAGTATCTGGAGTCTGGGAAGGTCTTTTCTCTTTCTGGGTTACCAGCCAGGTTTCCAGTGATTAACAGATGGGGAAGGGCGCCGGCTTGGTGTCTGGGGTCCTGCTGACATCTGAAGATCTGCTGGCACCTGTCCTTCCACATTAGCCTGCTGGCTGGGGAAATGGCAGAGTCTGCAAGGCCCCCAACATGCTCAAGAGACATTACACGGGTATCTTGGTTTGCTGGGCTGCTCTCTTTTAGTGCCTGCCTCACATCCTCACACGCTGTGACTGGTACCTCTTGGACTGGGCTGCCACTGGCTTGGGGTGGAACTTCTCCATCCTTCCTCCAAGTGGAGAGCAGGGTGTCTGCCACCTCGTCTAGTATCTGCATCCCAAGCAGGAGTAAAGGTTATGATGACTGTCATCACATCCAATTGGTCCATCCTCTTCCATGCTCACCAATTTTTCTTTCAGAGACTTTTGGTTTATTTATGCTTCAGTTTCTTTCAGTATACTTTATTCTCTGTTTTAAAAAACAAGTTCCTAAGCAAAATGACCATCCCAGGGAAATCTTAGTTCTTTTTTGAAAAATAAGTTTTATGTTTTATTTTTGAGACAGGATCTGGTACCGTCACCCAGGCTGGAGTGCAGTGGCACGATCATGACTCACTGTAACTTCCACCTCCCAGGCTCAAGCAATCCTCTCACCTCAGCCTCCTGAGTAGCTGAGACTACAGGCACACGCACCACACCCACTTAATTCTTGCAATTTTTTAGAGAAGGGGTTTTGCCATGTTGCCCAGGCTGGTCTCGAACTCCTGAGCTCAAGTGATCTGCCCACTTCAGTTTCTCAGAGTTCTGGGATTACAGGCATGAGCCACTGCGCCTGGGCAGAAATCTGCTCTAAGCTGAATGAGGTGCACATACTCTAAGGGACACCAGAACTGTCACATTAATTCCGGCTTTGTGTGGAAATGCAACTAGTTTCACAGTGAGCCCAGGCTGCCTGCTTCCTTGTAAGCCAGGACACTTCCAATATAACAAATAAAAAAAAGGGAAGGTGGGATCTTACCAAAACAACTGGGAGAAAGAGGCTGAAATTTCTTATAAAAAATAATTGTGAGAGGTAAACTTCATCAATTACTGTATGATAATAGTAGAAATATTAACGGACTATAAAGCCAAACTTGACCTGCTGTCCTTAACTTGGAATGTACTTCAGACCAGCAGGGAATTTTTTTTTTTTTTTTTTTTTTTTTTTTTTTTTTTTTTTTGCTATTTGTTTATTTTTCTTTAGTTTTAAAGGAGGTTAAATGAGAAAGGAAGGAATTCTAAGAAAGGTCATTGTGCACTATGACTGTGAGTCTCATAAATACCCACAACGATTCTATTCCCCTAGCCAAGTGGGGTCAATCTCCAATCGGTCACACTGGTTTATGGCCCACGAGGGCCATTTATATCCACTGTCACCCTGGGCCAAGTCCCCTTCATTTCCACTTTCATTTATTACTCCTTGATAGCTGACACTTAAGTAAATACTTAAAGAGAACAAAAAAAACAGGCTTTTCTAAAAGCAGATATTAATATTTTAAAGACCTAATAAATTCATGAACAAGAAGATGGAGAGAAAGGAGGGGAAGAAACATATTTATAAAATTGAGTTTCAGTTGTATTTTTTACAAATAATTATTTCTTTTAAAGGGAATGTTTGAGAAACACCAAGTTATTCTTATACCAGAAAACAATTCTTTCCCATCACAAGCTAAGTTAAAACTAACAGAAATGATCAATGAAAATGAAGCCACATGGGTAAGAGCTCAGCTCTACCAAATATCAGTACCATACAGAAATGTTCAAAAGGAAAGATGAAAATCCTTCCCAAAACAGAAGCTACTGGCTTTACACTGACAGTACTGTGCATTGATATCAAAAGACTCAGACCACTTCTGACAGCCTGTAACTGCAGACCCTCACTCTGAATCAGATTTTGCCCCCAAGTGTTTCAAAGGGCCATTGGTGAAATTCAAATAAGTCTGAAGTTCGGTTATTAGTAATGTACCAATACTAGTGTCTGATTTGTGACGAATGTGCCACAGTAATGTAAGATATTAACAACGGTGGGGGAAGTCTGTGAACGTTCTATACTATCTTTGCAACTTTTCTACAGATCTAAAATTATTCAGAAGTAAAAAGTTTATGTAAGAACAAGCAAAAAGCTACTGTCCTAAATCAGTGTCTCTGGATTTAACTATGAAGCTGCTATTCCCTGAAATATGACTTCCTGCACATTGTAAGCTGGAGATTTACTACAGCAACCAGAGCCAAGCAGCTAAACTCTCAATTAAGAGGAAGATTTAATGGAAAAGACAACAACAGCCAGGGGTGTCAGGGTATTGCATCCAAATATTGCTTGTTTTATGTGCTCCTGAAGGGCTGCTGTCTGTAAATCAAACATATATTCCAAATCACATTTTGAACATACTAAGGAAGCCTGTGCATTTAAAAAGAGGTCTAGTGAAGAGCAAAATAACAGGAACTTATCATGTAATGAGAAGGACTGCATTCTTGTTTGTCATTTTGCAGAGATGGCTTTGCATGGACCACCTTTGCCAGTGGCGGGGCCCTGGGAGCCACACAGGTATGCGCAGCCCAAGCAGCCTCTGCCTCATAAGTCTCCAGGGTTCTATTTTCCCTTCTCCCTGCCAAGTCATCTTTGCATGACTTTGACTGACTCAGAGCTACTCTGGTGAGGAACTCTATTCATGTACAGCTCCCAACATCCAAACACAAGCCTTGGCCATCACATTGGTAGCAAGCATTCGGGCAATGAGACTGAGTAGGTAAGAACACTCCACTGAAGGACAGCATCTGAAGCAGGTAAATGCATGACACTTGTCCCACTGTTCCTGAAGCTCACACTGACATGCTCCTGCTGTGCCCAGAGTAGACCCCTGATGCTAGCCATCCTTTCCGCAGTCCAAGCCTTTGGCCAGAGAGGCACTATTATCACTCCTAGAAAAACAGCTTGGGAGCCAGTAAAAGACTCACTCAGCTCAGTCAGACCGGGTAAGCAAAACAGTCCAAGACACTAATTTCTCATCCATGGATGAGAAACCAGAATTCTCCTTTTTGAATTAGGTAAGAGGCTAGAAAATAAATCTTAAATGCATCACAAGCCAACCAAACACAGTTCCTGTGCTTGTAGTTTTGCATGGGTTTTTCCACTGTGGGTACAAAATCTCATTAAACATTTGCAACAATGATGGTAATAATAATAATGACCCTTTTCTCATAAGGGGCACTCTAGAGTAGTTATTAATCCAGTGTATATTAGATAACTATTCAATATTATTCATTTCCTCATCACCTTCTTGGGAGGAGTACAACTCCCTGCCCCTTAACTTGGCTTTGGCCCTGTGATGTGCTTTGGCCAATGGCAGATAAGCTGAAGAGACAGTCCGGTGCACCAGCCCTGAATCTAGGCCTTAGGAAGCCTCACATTGTTCCAGTTGTCCTCTTTCACTCTGCACTCGTCATAGCAAGCACGTCTCCTATGTAGCTGCTGCCTCATGACCTTGATTCCTACAATAAATACATGCAAAATAAAGCCACTCCGCTCACCTATGGATCCATGAGCAAGATTAAATAACGGAGTTTTAAGCCACTGGGTTTGGGGATGGTTTATTGTATATGTGATTTTGTCAACAGCTGAATGATAGACTCTATCTTCTCCCCACATACAAAAGCATCAGTTACTCACCATCGTCAATTCCAGGCCAGCCCATGAAGTGAGCAGAAATCTGTTTCTCATCCTTCCCATACTCATTCTTGGCTATTAGAGTGTAGTCCCCATTGTTCATGTGAGTGGGATTATCCAGCTGGAGGCAGCCGTGGTACTCCGTGTGATTGGTAACATGTATTTTAGTACAGATGTATTTGGACTCATTCAATATTGCCCCGTTATAGAACCACTGAAGCGCTGGTTTGGGGTTGCCTTTCACAGTGAATGGAATGCACCAGTGGTGGTCTGAGGTTGGAGATTCGAGAAATGTGATAGTTGGTGCAACTAAATTGAAAAAGAGAGAGTTAATAGCATCAGAAAGCTCAGAATTCTCCCCATCTCGAGATGTCTGTGTCATTGACAGGGAATTTTACTCAACCACTGCATGGCTTAGAAAAACACATGATCAGAAACTCTGGAATCCATCAGTATTTTGTATCATCATCAGGGTGGATGTAACTCCCTACAGAGAGCTTCAGAGAGATTCCTTTCTGTGTTCTACTTAAGACCCATGCATTACAGTCATTTCTCAAATCTATTCAGTATAAGTGAAAACCAGCTCCAAACAGATCCAAGAGATTTCTGACAGTGGAAAGAGTCCATTTGAAGTTGACTTTGGTTTCTAATATCTGTATCTTGATATTATACAGATTCATCACCAAAAACAACCCAAAATAATAAAATAATGAATACTTTTTGATAGAACTTCTTTCCTAAATAATACAAATAACAAAAATGACTTTTAAAATTTTACCTGAAGCCTTGATCTCACATAACTTCGAAAACAGATCAAACTGATTAATGCAATAAATGTTACTGCTGCTGATGAATTATTATAAGTTTAATAAATCAATATTTATTACTGATTGTCAATAGTAAATACTCTTTGAAAGTATCACATTTCATTATAGTGTTGTCCATTTTTGCTAGGATCCTAGATGCCAATGTTTGGATCCTTTAAATGTTTGGGGTCCAATTTAAGCCTGGACAGAGTAGGGATTATTTCAGTTTTAGATATAAAGCACTTTATGCTTTGGGGAAACAAACATTATCAAGTAGAATCTTTAAACAGAGTACTTATCCTAAGTGAGGGTATTTAAAATACTTCATCTATTTATTTTAATGTAGTCTGACTTTGGTAATTACAAAATCAAGGACTGGAAAAAACCTTTGAGATCTAATAGCATCATTTTTTCAGAGGAAGAAACCAAAGTGCAATGAGGTTAAGTGAGCTCATCAAGGTTACTGAGCAAGGCAGATCTGGAACAAGAATCTTGTCTCCTGATGTTTAATCCAGTGGCCCTTCCCTTTCAGGCACTGCTTCTTGACTATATGTGTTCGTCAAACAAGAGGAGAAAAAAATCTAAGGCATTGTAGCCAAGGAACAGACAAAACATCTGAGTGGGGTCTCTGCACTGGTTATCTTTGTTGTTAGTATTTTTTGTTTGCTTGTTTTTGTTTTTTTAGACAGAGTCTCACTCTGTCACCCAGGCTGGAGTGCAGTGGCATGATCTCAGCTCACTGCAACCTCTGCCTCCCAGGTTCAAGCGATTCTCGTGTCTCAGCCTTCTGAGTAGCTGGGATTACAGGCGCCTGCCATCGTGCCCGGCTAATGTTAGTATTTCTAGTAGAGACAGGGTTTCACCATGTTTCCCAGGCTGGTCTTGAACTCCTGATCTCAAGTGATCCACCTGCCTTGGCCTACCAAAGTGCTGGGATTATAGGCGTGAGCCACCACGCCCGGCCAGTTGTTAATATTCTTTATCATTGATTGCTTCTGGTCTTTGTCTAAACTATGACAGACAAGGTCAATTTTTCAGAGCCTAGCGACCATACAGATATTAACTTGAAACTGAGGAAAAAACTCGAGTTTGGATATTTTTCATAGAAAGCAGGTAATATGTATCACCCCCTTACTTGTCTTCAGATAAATCCTCCCACAACACTACCTAGGAAGAAGCCAAGCTGATAAAAGAACCTAACTCACTTTCATAATTTACAGAAAGATTTCCAGTTACCAGCGACATTCCTCTCAACTGAGCACCTGCGAAGCCGAACTCCGCCCAAGTATATTGTAACAATGTCCCTCCCTCTGAGAAATGTGATATTACTAAATGTAAATTGGCAAAGCTTAATTGTTTGCTATACCGAGTATCTCCCACAGGCCTCCTCAAAATAGTCTTTGGAAAACAAAAGGTTGAATATGTGATTTCATCTATAAAAATTCAGTTTAAATATAATTTGGGGGGACTCTACATATATATATATATATATAAAATACAAAATAAGGTCCATGCATGTGTAGATACACACACTTGTAGACCTGTGCTATAAACCAACCACGACAAGGACCACAGTGGGGCAGGGGTCACACTTACCTTCCTCCCACCAGCCCAGGTTCCCACACCCAGGGCCCCTCATGCCTTCCACCATGCTCAAATGAATTTTGGGTTAGGTGCTGATTTAAGGACATACAGTTGGAAGTGGTTGCATATGTTTGGAGATAACATTGACTTCAGGCTTCTGAGGGGGTCAAAATGATGAGAAATTACGAGTTTAGTACCCACTGGGCATGGTGGTTGTACTGACAGTGATAAAGGATTACAGCTGATGATTTCAATCATTCACTCCAGCAATCACATGCTGAATGTGTGCTGTGAGTGAGTGTTAACCAGCATATTGATACCAGCTATGGCCATGGGTCTACACGTGTGTAACTCATACCCACACTTACACACATGCACGTTCATGTTTTTCTCATCCAAATTCTAATCCAAATGGAGTAAAACCTCATTAATTTATACCGTGCCAGCTCAGAATTTACAATGATGTGAAGTGTCTATATAGTTTTTACTAAATATATACCTTCAAGCTAAAAGCCATAATTTGGAATTTCAAAATGTAATTAGTTACAATACTGAAGAAAAATTTTATATTTAATTAAGAAGATGGATATCTTTGAACTTAGATTCAATGTACACAGAAATTTAAAACAATAATAATAAAAGTTTTCTACAGTTGATAATAATTTTCAGTAATTTAAGTAGGACTAATCCTACCTTCTCACAGAAACTTGATTATCAAATGAACGAGGTTTTATTTTATCAACGGTACAATTAGGCATTTGTGAACAGCCAGTAAATACTTTAGGTATCATAACTTTAAAGCATCATATTGCTTTTATAGAGGAAGAAAGTTTTAGAAACTGGTTTATGAAAATTTAAGCTAAAACATTGGTAAGAGGGAGCAACCAGCCCAAAATATATTCTATCAGAAAAAAAGACAGAGGAAGGCACAAAACGACAAGCTTAAAATCAAAAAAGAAGCTTAAAAGAAAGATCATGCATGAGCAAGAGTTATTAAGCAGAAATTGAACAAGTAAAAGAGGCTGATAATGTTTCTTAATTGAGTATGCACAAAACACTGCATATACTTTTTTAACAAATATAAGCAGCACCCAGAGTGCCCCAGCAACAAACGTAGGTATGTCCGTGATCATTTGCTATTAAAAACACATGCCAGTCTGATTACGTACAATGCACAGTGAGGTTGACAGAATCTTGATCTTCTCCTACAAGATTTTCTGCCACACAAGAGATTTGCTTCCCACTGTCATCGGATGAAATGTTAGTTATCCTTAAGGAGCCCTGTGTGTGGCTTGTTTCATTCTACAAATGAATTAACAGACAAAAATAACCTTGATTAGAATTGATCCCAAAGTGACAAGATTTGGGGTTTCTTCCCCTAACTAGAGAAAAAAACAAATATATAAATATAATATAATGTATATATATAGCATTAGAAAAACTTCTCTGCCTGAAATAGGCTCAGACAAAGAAGTAAATCAGAAGTTATTCTATTTCTCTAGGTTTCAGTTGCTAAGTGCATGAGGTTGACTTGATCCCTGAATTCCCTCCAAGGGAGAAGACCACAGGGAAAGTCACTCGCTTTGTTCAGGATGATACAAAGAGCTCACTAGGGATATAAAGACTCCTCGCTCTCTTAGGTATGCATAACTAAAATGCAAGCCTGCATTAGTCTTTGTTAATTAAGAGTAAGTAGAAAGTAAATGTACATCAAAAACTCTTTGTAAATTTCTATATGTAGCCCTATAAAATATCAAATGATCATCACTAGGTTTAATACATTCTCACATTCTGAAACACTCTTGTCTCTCTATTAAGACACAGCCAAACACAAGCCTTACCATATGTTTGGAAACCAGATTACCAACATCCCAATACATATTAGGAACCGGATCGCCTGCCACACTACAGGATAACGTGATAGACTTTCCTTCCTCCACAGTGAGGTTAGGTGCGGCCAGATTTGCAGATGGTAAACCTATGGAACAAGAAAAGTAAACAGAGGCATATGCAAATAGTTAAATGCAGTATCAAACTAAAAGCAATAAATTGAAAACTGTTTATGCTTTAAAAATCAATCTTTAATTGCTTTTTGAGACTGATTTATGTTGATCTGAAAAAGTGCCACTTTGATCAGCTTCATAGATTTAACATAAATCAAAAAAAGCTATAAGTAGATTTCAAAATAAATTATGCACATTTCTTATAGCATTATTGCCTAATAACCTTTTATTTTAAGAACACTAGTATAAAGAACTGTCTTCCACCTCTTTTTCTGTTCTACAGTTACTAATCCAGTTTTTGCACATAAACAGAGATTGTACCTATAGACTGACATCATGTCTTTTATTTACTTCTGTCTCCTACTCCCCATTTTTTTTAATGCTCAAGAACACAAAAGGGTGAGATGCAGCTATGTTGTTTTTGCAAAAATCTGTTTTTTGCTTTAAGTAACTCTCACAAATCTAACCCTCTACCAGACACAGATTTTGAAAGACTCATTCTATGGAAGAAAATGTAGTTTCAAAGCATTTTTCAAAGACAGGCAGTTTGAACTATTACAGTGTTAGAATGTTTCAAAGTTACGTAAATCATAGTTAAATATTATAGGTAAAACTGCTATCTTATTTAGAACATAATGAAAATGGGTATATGGACTCATTTCAGTGAAAAGTTCTTTTTATTGGAAAGACTCTGAGAATGTACTTATCAGATGAAACTTTGAACCTTATAAACATTTTTTAATAGTCCAGCAAAGCATCATTTTTATACGTTTATATTTCAAAAGCTATGTGTAATTTTACGGATGCTGCTATCACTTCACGAAATTATCACACCAAGTGTGGACACTGCTTTAAACTGCATAAGAATCATGGTATTTTTTTACACGTAGGCATGTCTTAGAGGGTATAACAATATGTCAGGACCTGCTAGTGGAGCCTGTCCCTCTCTTGGTGTCAGGAACTCTGCTTGGGACTATAGTCACCTGACAGTTATGTCCTACAGAACTATGATACAGCATTAAGTCAGATCAGAACCTGGAGGTCAAAGAAGGCGATTCATTTTCAACAACCGTTAAATTGCAATTAACCCACCCACCTGGCAATATTTGACCCGTCATCTTCACATTATTATGGATAAACCCTTCTCTTATCCTGTATTCCTACTGGCAAAGCCATCTTTCTTTATTAGTGAAATCAGACTGGAATAAGATTTATACAGTCTGTATCTCATGGTTTTCCCACCACTGGGAGAGGATTCCCCAATAAGATCTGGCTTTCAGGGGCTAGTGAGACCCCCTTCCAAACTCTTCCTTCCCGTAAGCATCCAATAGAGACCAATGTTACATCTTTCATGGCGTTTCAAAAAAAAAAAAAAAAAAAAAAAAAAGGCCACTAATAGCCAGAGTTATACAGAGCAATGAAATATATAACAATGATTAACAGAGAGTGTAATACAAGCCCCACACCCTAAACCCGGCACATACTAACTTTGTGGCCTTGGATGAGTCTGTTGTTTTTCTCAATGTGTTTTCTTCACAACTTCTATGACAATTAAGCTGTTCAATTTATTATGGAGCATGTCAAGGCAAAATAGAAGAAATGGGCTTACTTAGTGAAAAATCTCCTTGAAGTCAATGGCATAATCTGGGTGACTTTTAAATATATATATATACTTAATTTTGTTTTTCAAAAATCAAATATTTAATCACATAGTTTGAAGAGTTGATAGTTCTATAAAACTTATGAAAAAGATTCAAGCTACTGTGTGTGAAAAACAGTAGTCCCACCTTACCCATGTGGCACTATTTCCTATTCCCAGAGGCACCCATTTCATCTCCTTTAACTTCTTCTTTGGGCATTGCTCTGCTCATCACTAAGTATCACTCTTTATTGCTACTTCTTGGTTTTCCTGTTTCAGCAGTATCTACTGACCTCCCATGGTGGAAGATGAGAGAGGGGCTCCCTTTCACACAGAATGCCAGCCCTCCTCAGGCCCCCACCACATTCAACATACTCTGTCTTCACACTTTTTCATGTGCTATAATTGTCTCAGTGGAGACATAAAGATGATTATGAGTACATGGCCAGGTACGGTGGCTCATGCCTGTAATCCCAGCACTTTAGGAGGCTGAGGCAGTTGGATCGCGAGGTCAGGAGATCGAGACCAGACTGACCAACATAGTGAAACCCCATCTCTACTAAAAAATACAAAAAATTAGCCGTGTGCATGGTGGCAGGCACCTGTAATCCCAGCTAATGGGGAGGCTGAGGCAGGAGAATCGCTTGAACTCAGGAGGCGGAGCTTGCAGTGAGCCAAGCTCGTGCCATTGCACTCCAGTCTGGGCAACAGCGCAAGACTCCATCTCAAAAAAAAAAAAAAAAAAAAAAAATATTATCAGTATGCAAGCCTTACTAACACCAGAACCATCTAATATGCAATACTTACTTTATTTCATCAAATTTAAAACAGTATTAAGTACAGGTTGCAACACTGCTATTATGTACTACTATGAAAGGAAAAAAATGTGCCAATATAACTATAACACATGCTTTCTTACCACTTAGAACTATTGCTTGGAGGTTGGACCTTATAGATAGCCCATTTAATTCTCCATTCCTTTTCTATTTTCCAGCTTTTCATTTATTTGCTCTATTTGCAGGGAGAGTTTTTCAGATTAATTTTTAAAGCCCGCTTTTAAGATTGTTCATTCCTCTATCATATTTTTTATTCCCAAGGCTCTTCTTTTGTTCCTGAATGTTCTTATTTTATAGCATCCTCTTCTTGTTCCATGGATGCAATATCTCTTACGATTTCTATGATATATTTATAATCATTTCTTGAATTTTTCTTTTCTCTGTATCAGTTTTGTTTCTAGCAATTTTTTTTTCTCTCTCTCTGTTGCTTTTGTGTTTGTCTTTCAATTACAAGCTTTCCTCAATTATGTCTGGCTATTCGTACATCTTTAAGATTGAGGTACTAGAAGCATTGCACAAATTTATGAATTTTCAGCTTCATTGTAGGACAATATTATTGGCCAATTTACTAGGTACCACCTGATGTCAGGATCATGAAATCATTTTGAGGAAGGGGGTGGTCAAGTTATTCAAATAATGCTCTTCCAATTTCCTGCTTGGAGGAGAAAGAGGCCTGAAAATATTAATATTCAGTATGTAAATCCATCATATTCTCTATGGTTCCCATGGCCTCACTCTATCTGGAGTTTCTCAGAACCTTTGTTTTATCCACTTTAGAGAATTAAGCCTCCACTTTTCTGCTGAGGCAGGAGAGGTGCAGTCACCTGGGCTTAGCAGACTTTCAACCAATACAGTGTTTGGTGTTACCTGTACTCTCACGCCCTAAGCATTGTAGTAGTTCTGCCATATAAATGAAGTTTCCCCTTGGCTTTCTCCATTGTCAACTTGGTAACCAGCATTCTCACCCTTTAAGTAGTTACTACTCATGCATCTGCTTTTTCAGCTTGCAAGTGGTTGTGCTTTGATAACTCTCCCTCTTCCTTTTTTAAAATTTATTTATTTGTTTATTATTATTTTTTTCTTTGAGATAATCTTGCTCTGTCACCCAGGCTGGAGTGCAGTGGCACAATCTCTGCTCCCTGCAACCTCCACCTCCTGGGTTCAAGGATTCTCGTGCCTCAGCCTCCTGAGTAGCTGGGATTACAGGCACATACCACCACGCCTGGCTAATTTTTTGTATTTTTAGTAGAGATGGGGTTTTGACATGTTGCCCAGGCTGTTCTCAAACTCCTGAGCTCAGGTACTCCACCTGCCTCAGCCTCCCAAAGTGCTAGGATTATAGGCATGAGCCACCATGCTCCACCGACTCTTCCACTTTCTATATTTATAGATTTATCTGCTGACTCTGGGGTGACCATCAGAGTCAAGGCCTGTCATGGTGCTTTTCTCAAGGTATGACCCCCTCCATAGCCAGACCCCACCGATGAAGCCTAAAGACACTCACCCTGGCATATCAAGTACAAACCCATGGAACGAATTTCCTACCTTTATAAATGTATCTAATAGTTTGGAAATTCTGAGCAGAGAAAGGTTAAAATAAAGAGATTCTCAGTAGGCAATGTTACATCATAATGTTAATTTTTCCTATAAAATCTCATGTGGGTTTTATTTTTCAAACTTAAGCTTACATAATTAACAGCTCTAAAAGCATTTAATTACAGTAATACTAATATTAGCATTTATTGGGCATTCACTGAACCAGATATTCTTGCCTAGTACCTTGTTTTATCTCATCCTTAGAACCAGTCTTGAAGATAAGTATTTTGCCCTCATTTAATTAATGAAGTAGATGAGTTTTGGAAAAGTCAAATACATTATCCAACATTGTCCAAGTACATACAGACCTAGAATTTGAACTCAAAGCTCAGGGTCTTCACCACTACCTCCCAAGCTGTACATATCCATTTCATCACAGACCATAAATATCACTGATAAAGTGGTATTTATGATTCCTTGATAAAGGAATTATTTCATTTAAAAATAATTACATGTCTATTCTGGAGAAGAGTGAGTCTCCTTTATTTATAGACAAATTGTATCACCCTGTCATCAAAGGAATCTGAGCAAAATTGGCCAAGTCTAGATCTCTTAAATGTAAAGTCTTCCACAAATGAGTAAGCATCTGACTCATGTTAATTCTACAGCGTTAATATGCTGGCCAAAGATTCAATAATGGAAAAACAATCTGTACTTGAAATATCACTTGAGGTTTAATTAGCACAATAAAAATGAATTGGGAAGCATGAATAGCCAAGGCGGGATAAACCATTTGCCAGGCACTACTTCTTGGCTTAATAAGATTTGAAATCGGCACAAACACACAGCAAAGCCCAGCAACGCTTCCAAGAGCTGCTAGTTCTACTGTAAAAGGATCCTGACTCTAAGCCCTACAGCTGTCTTCCTTTGCACTCTGGGGAACCTCGCTGGAGATCGGAGACGACCAGCTTCCCAGGCAGACAGATACCTCCACGTAGATGTCTCTTGATCTGGATTCCTTCAGGAAGGATGTACTGGCCTGTAGACCTCAGCAGAAAATCATCAACCAGGCAGTGAAAATGTTGACTTTCTTTACAGCAAAGCTTCCCAAACTCTATTGTGTGTGTGAATCACCAGAGTATCTTGTTAAAGATGTAGCTTATTTTCCAATAGGTCTGAGTTGGGGCCTAAGAATTTGCATTTCTAATAAACTCTCTGTTCCACAGAACACACTTGGAAGGACAGGCGTTTATACCAAAAGTATCCGGCAATTGTTCAATGGGCTTTTGTTCCTACAACTATTATTCTTAAATCTGATATGGACCTGAGTTGTCCATCAAATTTTCCCCAAAGCGTGTCCTATAGAACTCTAATTTATTGAGATTCTAGAGGGGAAAAAAATTCAAGATTACAAAAAAAAAGGAAGAAGAAAGAAGAAGAGGAAGAAGAGGAGGAAGAAGGGGAAGAGGAAGAAGAAGGAGAAGGAGAAGGAGGCTCTGTAAGAAACTGGATGTTCACAATGCACATTAGAAAATTAAAAGTTCTGAGAACTCCTGCTATAAAGAAATGCATTTAAATTCCATTGATCTTACATTCCCCAAGCAGATTTGAGCACAGAATCAGTTCTTTGATTGTAATGTTTGTTGTGGCTTTATTTTTACTTCAAGCAATTTGACAAAATATAAGATATATACATATATTTAAATTCAGATGTAAAATACATTTAAATCTATTCTTACTGATGGTAGTAATAGTTATTATTTACTCAATACTTAGTATGTGCTAGACTCTGTTTTAAATATTTTCCATTTATTACCTTATCAATCATCCCAAAAATCCTCGAAAGTAGGTGCCATTAATATTTCTATTTCCAGATGAAGAAGTTAAGGCTATCAAGTATCATGACTAAATAGCTAGTGAGTGGGTTGGCCCTGGCCCACATCTGTCTGTCCAGGGCCTTAACCAGAGCATTCTGGCTGCTTCCTTTGCCGGGATCTTCCACGTCTCTGCTCCCGCCTATTAGTGCGTACTTCTTGAGAGTTGACCAAATTGACTAGATCCTTCAATCACTCATTCGAAGTGTATAGGCCCTCACTTTCTCTTAAGGAAAAACAAATCTCTAGTCATTTGGATGAACCCAGGGTTTTACTAATATTTTTCAGTAATCACCAGTAGGTCTGGCTTGTGTTTGCTTTCAGCTTGTTTCAGTGATCCTGAGCATCACTTTACATGTATAAAAATATTCAAGTAAATTATAATTTTGTCTGTTCTCTGCCTTCTCTCCTCTCACTTCTATTTGTGCACACATAAAATAACTTAAAACAAATAAACACTTGACCTATCTCTTAATTCTCTGTCAACAGAATACTAAAATTCTATAACCTTCCCCTCTACCCTTCTATCTCTTTGTCATATCTTCAAAGTTCTTTGCCTCCTAAACAGCTATATTCCACAACCAAGAATGAAGCAAAAATGAGCCTGACCTATTTAGAAGTGATTGCTTTATACCTGGTAGCAAAACTGACAGAAAGTTAGCAAAAATGACTTTGCAAGCTCAAATTTGAAACTGCGCTTCTAAGCACATGTGAGCCATGTCACAATAGTGACAACTACCACATAACTTCTAAACACAAAAATTTAAACAGCAGTTGACAGATGAGAAAAAAACAACTTCATTTGACATTCTAAGAAGATAAAGAAAAACAACGATCCACTGTGTGGTTGGCTTTATTTAGGAGACAAAACTTGATCTCTAAGAAAATTAAAGCAAAGCAGTATGCTAAAATAGCCTTTGTGTATAGTTAGGAAAGAAAGTCAATCCAACTAAGTTGCTAAGAAAATAATGTTTCATATCACTCTAACTTCCACATAGAGCATTAATATAGCATATTCTTTTAATCTGGGAGTGTTAACAAAGTAGAATTACTACCAGTCTATTTTCTTGGTTCAACACAAACAAAACAAGGAGTATGTACAAATATGCTACACAGACATATGTGCTACAAACTGTGGTTGAAACCAAAAGTAAATCTTAAAAGTAAATCACTAAATTCAATTTATCTCAAGGAACCCGGCCTCTCCTTCTGGGCACCTGTGAACTGACCTTCACTAACATAAATAGTATTTTGTCAATGTGCCTTTAAAAGCTTCTACATTAAAAGTTTGAAGGTTAGAAAAACGGAAAATTGAAATTGTCATAATAAATAGGAAGGAAACGAAAGGCAAGTCTGATTTCAAGCCATAGGAGCATTAAGGATGGTTTATATAGTAACTGCACAGTTCTTCAACCAACAAGTGAATTGCCACCTTATATTCACTGTGGGACTATCATTCTGTGTGGTAACTAGTTACTAGTAAAATAGGTGCAGGGATTCTTTTGATATGACCCAGAGGAATACTGCCTTTCTTAAATGTATTTGCCATCTACTTAAGGCAGAGCATTTCATGTACTATTAACACTTGCTGAAGAAGCTCTCAGGTAAGATTTAAATAATAATGATAGTATTTTTTAAAATTAAAATGTAACATCCACTGCTCCTTAATAATCCCATTATGCCAGGGGAAGTGACTGAAAGGTTTATACTGCAAGATTAACTGCTGAAAATCATCTAAGTGTGCAGGAATTGAGCAGAGATTTTTTTTAAAAAATACTACATGATAAATAATTTCATTAAAAACACTTGAAGAATTAGCAGGGAGATTTTTTATACGAGAAGATAATCAGCACAGCCTGGCCAAATCAGCTTTCTTCACCAGCACTTACATGATTCTGTTTCAGTCTTCAGAACCATTGCTCATAGCACCTCTTTATTCTAATTAATATGGAAATGTTACATGAAAATGTTTTGTTGCCTTGCAATTAATAAAGTTTTTCTAAGGTTTAGAAAGGCCTTGTGAAGAAACGAACCACTACTTGTTTTACAGCATGAATAAATTTACAGTAATTCACAGCAGGAGGGGACTGTTAGAAAAATATTGTGAGGCATTTTGACTGCACTGTTAATGAAAATGATGCAGTTAAACTTCCCAGCCCCATCTATCATGCTCGATTAATCTCTAAGGATATAAAGAAAAAAGAAGAAATGAGATTCTCCCAAAAATGCAATAAGGATAAAAATTTCAAAAAGAATGAAAAAATACTAAACTATAGAATAATTTGGCTAAAATAATGTATTTAAGTTATTTTTAATTAACTGAAACATTCACACAGCCCAATATGAACATTAATATGATATGGTTCATGCATTTGTTAATTCAGCAAACCTTCATCAAATGCCTGTTATGATCAAGGGGTACAGTAGGCACCATGGAATATGTGTATTTGCATGTAAAATGTAGAGAACTTGTTCTCCATATAATACCTCCATGACGAAATACTAACAAGGGAAGCTTTTAAAGAAAACTCATCTTACAAACAAATAAAATCTCAGTAGTTCTTCTTCATTGAAATAAAAATAGTACCAATTGCAAACTAAATACAATGGCCATGGTAGTTGGCAAATTGTTGGTTTACAAAGATGACACACACAAGACCATGGTGTTTACTGATTCAGAGTTAGCTAAAAAGTTTCACCCCCCTCCAAAAAGTGTGGAAACAAGACCAACTTCAAATCTGTGACTTAAACACAACAGATGTGTTTTAAAAGCATATGTAAAAGAAAAAGCCAGCTGACCATAAATTCTTTTTTTATTTTTCAAACAAGACATCTAACTTGAAGATACTGGCATGTTATCTGGTTTCTTCAACACAGAATTCCAGAGAAAGATTTTAAATCCAACATTCTAGTGTCATTTTCTGTTTAGATGATCTAACTTCTCCTGAAAGAACCAGTTGGGAAACCATCAAAAGAAAATTAATACATGACTAAGCCTCAAAGTGAAGGCTCCCTTTCTTATCCCAGATATCTAGAAGTGATACTCAATATTTTTCTTAGAACCCAGAACAATGTTGGAAAATAGAAGGCATGCCACTGACGGAGAAGAAACTATAAAGAACTCCTGAGTGAGAGAAAGCAGAAGTGGATGAATGAAAAGGAGCACAGCCCCAAATGGACACATAACCATGTGCTTCACAAAAGAGTGAGGCCCTCAAAGAACCCAAAAGTAGAGCAGGATTGCCGGACTCCCTGGAGATGTGGCAAACCCCAGTATGGAAAAGGGCATTTCAGTCACACAAAAAAAATGACTCACAAGAGATTGTGGAAATTGATCATCAGTGGCTGAAAGGGAAAAAAATCAGCAGCTGGAGAAACAGCTGAAGAGCTAAGTGATGAGTAAACCAATTCTCCCATAATACGGTACACAAGGACAAGCAGATGGAAACTACCAAGGAAAGGGTGACCAGCATGAGTGGAGCCAAAAGTGTAAGTATCTATCCAATGTCGATTCCTGAATGAAACAATAAATGGAAAGAATACGTTGAGTCAATCAATAAGAAAATTTTTCCAGAACTGAAGACATGAACCCCCACATTGAAAGGGTATCTCTTACACTAAGCAGAATTAAAAATAAAATTAACCCCACATCTAGTTACGTTGTGGTGAAATTTAAGAATAACATGGATAAGGAGTAAATCCTCAAAACTTCTAGAGGTGGAAAAATTAAAAAAAGCACAGGTTACCTAGAAAGAGCAAGTATCAGACTGACCTCAGACTTCTCATGAGCAACACTCAATACAAAAAGAATATGGTGCAGTATCTTCAAAGTTCTGAGTTTTTGAGCCTATAATGTTTTACTCAGCAAATTTCACTAAGGAGAAAAAATACAGGCCAATTTCCCAGCACTTAAGAACTTGATTTTATTTTTTTAATCTCTATGAAAGAAGTATTAGAAGATATACTCCAGCAAAAAGAACAATCGCACCAAGAGAACACAGTAGGACACAAAAGTCTATGATATACATCTTCAAAAAAGTCAGGTAACAATATAGAAATAAAATCCCAGATGATAACAAACTGAGAGCTGGGAGAAGAAATAAAGGGAAGCAAAAATATTTTTCCTGCCTTATTGGTGGTTATCTCTATGTAGAAAATACACATTTAAATTTGTGCAGAAAATATTTCAGTGTTATAGACTTTTTAAAAGAGGGAATATTTATCACTTTCAAACAATTAAGAAAAAACAAAGAACAATGAAAGTAAAGAAAAGGAAAAACCCTACAGAAAAATAGACAAAGGATATAAACAGGTAATTTGCCGAAGCATAAACACAGTCCGATAAACATATAAGATACTCAAGAGTAATCAGGAAAATGCAAACTCAAAAGCCATAACAGCATTTTTTAGAAAGACAGACACTAATAAGTTCGCTAATATCAAGGTATACCTTGTCAGGGTGGGCATAAATAGATACAGCCATTTTTTACTGTGCAAACCACATAAACCAAAAATTCTGCTTCTTTCTATGCATTCTAAAAAAAACCTTTCCACTTGTATACATGTGTAAAAAGCATGAATAAGGATGCTTGCTGAAACATTTTTGCAGTATCAAAAAACTGGAAAATAAGCCAAATGCCCGTCAATATGGAACATTTAATTAATTAAGACACCTTGTACCATGAATTTCATGGAATGCTTAAAAAGAGTATGATAGATCTATGACTACTGACCTGAAATGGTTAGGAGCAAGAAAAAGACAAACATCATATGTGTAATGTAGGAAATTACCTTTGCAACAAAACATATCAATATAATACATGCAATTATAAAAAGTAAAACACTTGAAAGAGAATAAAAATTAAAAGAGAAAGAACAAAACAAGAACACAAAAATGATAGGAAAAATAAGTTTGTCAATTCACTTGCCACACTCTTCTATAATGTTGCTTTTTGAAAAGCATCCTTGACATTGAAATGAATTGTGACTGCTACTGTGAATGTAACCATTCAATCCTAAAGGATCAATTGAGCCCATGCCCTCATTACACTAGATTCAAAAACTCACTCTTAGACACACAATTCGTTGACTAATTTGTAGAAAACAGAAATAAAAAATGATTGAAAATTGACAAACTGATTAGGAAAAATGAGGACCAGTTCACTCCTTACATGTCCCCTATCCCAATCACAATGGCCGAGCAATAACACGTAAGGCGGGGTGCATTCCCAGAATGCTGCCAAGACAACACAACCAAAAATTAAAATGGAAAAAAAATGGAATTGGTTTCAGGCAAGGGCAAAGCAGACGTCTGTTAAGAGGCAGTTTGTGAAACCAGAGCAAGAGTCAGATGCTTTCTCTCTTTTCCTCTCGGTGGTTGCTGAACCAATGCGGCCACAAAGGCCATGGGGATTTGGGAGCTGGCCAAAGGCCAGGTGACTCAACACTGAATTTCTTGTCCCTCTAGGCAATTCCTCTCAGTGGTACAAATTTGTACCAGAACAGAGAACAGTTACCCTCTTATCAATCAGGAAAAGACACATATTAAAAGTTGTGGTTTTTTTAAAGTGTTAGCTAGCAAAGAAAACTGATAGAGGTTGGCAAGAGAACAAAGCCTTATTCCCCCATTATGAAACCAAAGGACTCTATTTGTGACAGAAAAATCTTTGGGAAGGGTCAGGGCCATCTTCTAAGGTCATTCAGGGCAAGAAACAGACACATATCTTTATTTTTATTGCATTCCTATGAAGCATGTGCAGCAGCTCCTTTTTTCTTAAATAAAAAGTAGACCTCAAATAATAGGGTCTTCCGAAAACAAAGAATCGGTTGTTTGTGGTTAATACACAGATTCCTTGTGCACAAGAACCAGGTGCTACATGGCTTTCTGCTGTGTCACCAGTCACTAGGCCAGAAGATGAAACATAATTGTTTGTGAACTTGTTAACTGGTTGACTAACTGATTCAAATGTCAGTGGGGGAGTAACATGCACATGTGGGTATTGTAGAGGTACATCACTGAAAACTAGTAAAATCCTAAGCAGAACACTTTGCTATTCCTTCCTTATAACTCACTAGCACTCACACGAGCTCTGACTTTGCCCTTCAGTGCCCTTTTAAATGTTGGAGATGAAAATGCTGGGGAGAGGAGTAGGGGATGACGGTAAAGTACGAGATCTGAAGTCCAGACATGGGGAGAAGCACGTAGCACAGCAGACTTGGGGCACCCCATCAAGAGACACAGACATCTGGCAGTAAGACAAGTTTAAGGGAATGTGCTGGATTGAATTGCATTTGCTTGTGCTGCCAGGACACTTTCATCACCCTGAGATCCCTGGCCTGGGTGCCAACCAAGGGCATATGTGGCCAGAGAAGTGCCACACTTTCAGCAGATAGTTTTTGCCCAGACAGATGGGTGGATGAATGGATGCATGGATAGATGGATAAACAAACATAAGCAAATAAGCAAGTGAACAAACAAACAAACAAAAAGAATAAGCAGTCTACTTTTTCTCTATGCACTTTACAGCCACCCACTCCGAATAAATAGTCTACTTGCAAAGAATATTCAGCAAAGTTGCTCCCAGCCGATTACTCCACACTACACACAAATGTTGTCTGATTCACTGGAGACATCAACAGAATACTATATACAATCCAGGTAGTGGTAATTTTCCCAGACTACCACACCAAGGCAATAAGAATAATTAATAGCAACTAGAACACATTGCTTTAAAAATAAATTACCACAATTGGGTATCTGCAGGTTTGCCAGGGGAATATTCTTGCTGCTTTCATTCAGGCAGTACAAATCCTGAGTGTCTGGACTGGATTTAGCCTCTTGGAGAGTCTTGATCCACATAATGTCACAGGAGCATGTAAATGGATTGCCTACCAGGATCCTACAGGGAACAAAAATGACAAAAGATCAAGTTCCTTTTTCCATTTTAGCTACACTGGTGCTTGTAAAATACTACAGCATTATGAATTCTTTCTAGCCAGCAATGCTTTGAAGTCATACCACTTTCACAGCATGACAGTACTTATTATTCCTTCATTTATCTGATACTTACTGAGCATCTGCTATGTGCAGACAGCACTGGAGAACGACAGAAGACCTTACAGAATAACAGGGGAAACGAGATACAGAGAGAAATAGCCAAAATATAGGATAGAAAAGAACGTCTCATAACATGGGGAAAATAAGGTGCCATGACAAATTTATCATGGTTATGATAGAGTTATTAAGAAGACGCCAACAAGAAGTTTTCAGGAATGCTAACATGCTTATTTCTGACCAGGCTAAAGGCTCAAGTGTTACCACTTTCTAAGCTCAAACTTCAGCAGGGGGCAGAACAATTTCATCTCAATTTAAAATGAGACTGTAAGTACAAAGCTAAGACTAAAGTGTGAACGCCAGAAGGCTGGAACCCCTAGCTTTCTGCATCATGCAATCACAGTCAGTTTCATTGATTCAAGATAGCAGGAGTGAAGGTGAGAAAGAGAACCTGAAAGGGAGCTGCAGACCTTCACACACACACACACACACACACATACACACGCACAGCAAGCTCTTCTGAGGGCGAGACAACTGAGCTGCAGATTGAGCTGTGTTAGACCACTGTGGGTGAAAAGCCACCGCCATTCAGACCTCAGCCCTGCTGCCTGGACTCTTGTGGCCAGCAATGGGTAAAAGAGGAAGTAGTCAAGAGGAAAATAAAAACCACAAGAAAAAAAAAATCTTTAAATGCTTATTTATAATACTCAGTGGCCTATTTAAGATGAATTCCATTTATGGTAATGAGCCTTTAAATGAGGCCATTTAAAATCGTTACATAGACTCTGCCTGGCATTAACCACAATACTTAAGATTTCCGTGAAGACAGGACCTGGACTTTGCCACATCATTTAGTCCTGTGGTTTTCTGGTTGGGTTCTAAGAATCCCAGGGATCCCTGGAGACTTTTCCAGGAGTTTCTTAGGGGAAAATGTGGTCATGATAGACTCATTTAATTTGTGTCTGCTTGATCACCTCCAAGTATCCCTCCAACACCAAAATGGGATTTGATGTTATGGGATATGGAAAAGAACACAGAAAAGACCCACCACCAGTTTAAACCCCACTAATTCAAAATGCTTCCTGGAGCTCTGAGGACATGTAAAACTAAAAAGTCTTTCTAAAACAGGATATCATTAACTCAGCAGAAGGGATAAAGAAGGAAAGGAATGTTTCAATTATGAATACAGCAATGTTCATATGACAACACAACACTGGTGCACAGCTGGCTTCTTTCTCCAGCTTACTGTGCAAGCTCAATGATTATGACAGCACATTACACTTATATCTTTAGGTTTCTACCTCTCCCACTGGATAACAGAATCCAGGAACATAGAAACGTTTCTCCCTTTATCCCCATGGCCCTGTGCCATATCGTGTTGATTTGTGATAGGTACAAAATTAACATTGGTTGAATCAATGGATTAAATATGCTTCAAGAAGAATATTGAGATATAAATTTGAAATTGAAACTGTAATTTTTAATCCAGCAAGAAAATTTTAAACAATGTCGCCCAAAATTTTTACACCAAGTACTTTATCCTATCTCATATATCTTCCTTTAGTTTGTCATGCCTATTCCTGTGTTAGAAGCATTAGTGCTTCAATGCCCTGAATTCACTTTATTCCAAATAATTGCCAATTGCCAAGACTTTCACCATATAACACCCATTACACCTATTAACTTGTTGTCTCTCCAGCAGTGACATCTTCCAATCTGCACAATTTCCTTGTGAATAAGGATGGATCTTCATCAAAAGACTCCACAATTCAGGCAACATAGAGTTTAAGCAAATGCCATTGTCTAATCTTCAAAGGCCTCTTCCTGGGCCCACATCTGCCCCACAAATCCTCTGCATTAGGACGCTTCGAGGTGCCATAAAAATGGCAACAGTTCATATTTGTTTAATGGGGACAACGCAAGGAATTGAGCTCACTTGGAAATCCTGGCTGTTAGTCGTCACCACCTTTAAATATGTTTTCTATCATTTCACTACAGAAGAAAACGGGACTTAAAAATAAATATTGAATGCAGTAACAGACCTGGAAGAAAATCTCACAAAGATGGGTAGGGAAAGAGAAGAACTACCTTTCCTCCAATGTTCCCTATCCTTAAGATGGACAAAAGTGAGCAGAGTTTTGCCCATTTTTATTTCCTCTTTGAATGGGTTTGCTTGACTTTAGGGCCTGAATCCAACAGGAACCCAACAGATGCTGTGAGATATAAAGTATATAGCTGTTTTCACACAAAGCCCCCTTCTTTTTCTCTTTTTTCCCTCTACTAGAAATTATTTATGTAAAAACAACATTTAAACGAACCAGAAATGATATGTCACTACTGAGATTTCTATTTTTTTAATTACTGAATTTTTTAAATGAGAAATAATAAACCATGAGGGAATAAAAGACTGAGAGAGTGAAACTTGAGAAATCATTTTTCGAGAATTTGATATAAAAATAGATCTGCAACATCACTCATTAAAAGAAAAATACTGAATTACCCCTTCCTTTGAAAACTTTTCCCCAAATGCCACACAAAATCATTACTTACAGTTCAGACAAGTCAAGGTGACGGAAATGTTTCCTAGACAAACTCGTCAATTTGTTTCGGGTAAAATTGCTGAAAGGAATCAAAAACATTAAACATGAATTTAAAATGTTACATTTTAGGAACACAGTATTCAGAGATTTTGTTTACAAAATGCAATTTTATTTGATCATTATGCATGCTTTACTTACATCCAAATCTCTCTCTCTTTCACTTAGAGTGATAGCTGAGTTTTTCCTCTAACCTTGTCTATATTTTTTTCTTTGCAGGGAGGAGTAGCATAAACATATTGTGTATTTTTAATGTCTTTTTCGCCCAAAAGCTTATTTTTCATATGTTGATTTGGAGCCAAGTTATATATCTCATAGAAATCCTGATCTTTTGAACAATTAATAGGAAGATATGTAACATTAAATAAAATTTAAAACTATAAACCCAGTAGGGAAAAAAGACGCCTTAAAACTAAAGAGCATCATGGATATTTTGAAATTATGTGGCATACAAAACTCTGAATATTAACTGAATTCAATATGTCTTTATATGAAAGACATTTTATTGATGAAAAAACACTACTGTGATTGTTTACATATGAGCTAAATAACCGAATACCTCCATGATGAGAACAAAAAAAAATCAGATAACAAGGAATACATCAGATTTCATCTGAAGACGGTATGTCTTCAGATTTGGACCAACCAGACAATAAAAAGATACATTTGTGATAAAAAAATAATAATTTACTGACATGTTCCAAACACGTAATTTGATTCGATAAAAGAGTTTCCAATGATCAGTGCCATGAGATTTTGGGGTAGGAAATTCAGAGCCATAACCCTGGCAGCTGACTCACTCTGCAAATTTGTTTACTGTTTAAATTTATTTAAAGAGTGTCCGATGCTTGGGCCTACAGATGTGTTTAATAAATAAAATGAATGTAAAACAAACATCAACTTTCATAGAAACAGCCAAGACCTCTACAAAACGGAGGAAGCCAATGAGTCTTTCAGCGTATGTTTCCTGCCCAGGAAGGCAAGTGTTGGGCTGAGAGTTGGACAAAACATGAGATCTGGCCCGGCGTGGTGGCTCACGCCTGTAATCCCAGCACTTTGGGAGGCCGAGGCGGGCAGATCACGAGGTCAGGAGATCCAGACCATCCTGGCTAACACGGTGAAACCCCGTCTCTACTAAAAAAATACAAAAAATTAGCCGGTCGTGGTGGCGGATGCTTGTATTCCCAGCTACTCAGGAGACTCAGGCAGGAGAATGGCGTGAACCCAGGAGGCAGAGCTTGCAGTGAGCCAAGATTACGCCACTTCACTTCAGCCTGGGCAACAGAGTGAGACTCCGTCTCAAAAAAAAATAAAAAAATAAAAAATAAAAATAAAAAACATGACATCTGAGGGTGACAGTGATCCTGGCCCCTTACTTGAGGCTACTCTTCACTGTCAGCCTAAGGAAGTCATCACTGAAGTATCCTGGTGTGTCTGATCAGTCACACAGTCCTGGGGTTACAACCAGGAGCCAAAGCATGAACTAAGGCTAGTCAGTTGATAAGAAAGAACCTACCACTCTGGTGTCTCACAAATCATGAATGTGTGTGTCCACTCCCAGTTTAATTCTATATTGAGATCGCCACTCATCCAAACCCCTACCTACACAAGGGTACCCTCCTTCCTTCTAGGCGTGCATCTTCTCGCTTCACACTGAGTATAAAGTGCTCACCCACGTGAAAAAATAATCCACCAGGAAGTTGTAAAATGTGCCCACATAAGTCTCTTCTTTTGGAACGTGAATTAAGAATGGGTTTCGGTCAGGCGCAGTGGCTCACGCCTGTAAACCCAGCACTTTGGAAAGCTGAGGCTGGTGGATCGCCTGAGGTTGGGAGTTTGAGACCAGCCTGGCCAACATGGCGAAACCCCGTCTCTCTGAAAAACACAAAAATTCGCCGGCTGTGGTGCCGGGTGCCTGTAATCTCAGCTACTTGGGAGGCTGAGGCAGGAGAACTGCTGGAACCCGGGAGGCAGAGATTGAGGTGAGCCAAGATGGCGCCATTGCACTCCAGCCCGGGCAACAACGGCAAGACTCCTTCTTAAAACAAAGCAAAAACAAACAAACAAACAAGAAAAGAGTGGGTTTCACTGGTCTACAATGCATTGAAAAGTCAGTCTGCCTATCTTTTCCACAGTTTCTAAGGCACAAATGCTTTCATCGGAAGTCCCAATCTTTCTAAAACAAACAAACCAAAAACCAAAAACCTGCTTTCCTCCTCAAGGAAAAGGCGGAGAGACGCAGCGAAGAAAACAGGTTTAGGGTGAAGGGTCTCCCTGTCTGCTGGTAAAACCGCCGCCCCGCGGAGCTGCTGCCTCCGTGGGGCCGCCAGCAGCACCGCAAAGAGCGGGGTTATGGGCCAAAGAACAAGATGAGTCTTATGAATCATACTTATTATTGGGGCCAAAAGCCAAAAAGGAGGAAGAAGGGAGGGAAAAAAATCAACAATCCTCTTACTGTTTGATTATAGAGCTTTGCAAGGGAGCTAATTAGCACCTCTGCAAAGTCCCTGGAAAACACAAATACCAGCTTTTCTCACAGTCCCTGGGCTCTTAGGGGCTGGGCAGGAATTAAAGGAATCAAGAAATACCGCAGTGACCACTCTGTGGGGCTCTGGGCAGTCCCCATGTGATGCTAATATGGACAGGGTAGGGGGAGAAGTGGAGAAAGTGAGAGGATCCCGTTTAAATTTCCCTAAAACCCGAAGTGAAATGGACTGATCTTGTATGCGTTTTTATATTGCTGGGGAAACTCAGAGAGATCATCAGTATATCCCAGGGGTACAGAGAAACAGCTTTTAATACATATTTTGTTATCAGCTCCCTTGCACCCCACTGCCTTGATATTTGAGGTAAAAGTGCAATTTGCATGTGGAAAATCAGGGGACCACCAACCAAGCTGGTCCCCAGAGTCCTCCATCATAAGCAGAGGTTAGGTCTAAGATCCGGATAGGCAGACACCTGACTTAATTCCTTCCTTCCTCCCTACTGTTCTCGAAAGCAAACTACTTAATTTAATTTCAGATTTTGGTGATTAAGAGCCTCTTTTGTCCTGTGAATATATGACGCTTACTGCCATCTGATGACCTCTTCATAACTGCCGGATACTTGCCTATTTCTCTCTGTCTTACTATTCAATAATGGCTACAAATATTAGTAGTGTTTTTGCAATTTGATCAATGATTGACATCCCAGCTATTGCTTCTTAAGAAAACTGTGCCGGGTGCGGTGGCTCAAGCCTGTAATCCCAGCACTTTGGGAGGCCGAGACGGGCGGATCACGAGGTCAGGAGATCGAGACCATCCTGGCTAACACGGTGAAACCCCGTCTCTACTAAAAACACAAAAAACTAGCCGGGCGCAGTGGCGGGCGCCTGTAGTCCCCGCTACTCGGGAGGCTGAGGCAGGAGAATGGCGTGAACCCGGGAGGCGGAGCTTGCAGTGAGCTGAGATCCGGCCACTGCACTCCAGCCCGGGTGACAGAGCAAGACTCCGTCTCAAAAAAAAAAAAGAAAAAGAAAAAAAGAAAACTGTGTAAGATATGTATGTCCCTTTAGCTTCCCATTTTAAAATAATTCTTCTCTGGAAACAAGGGACAGATATTTGACTTTGTATAAGCTGTATACTGCACAAAGAATACCACCAAAATCATTCTATCATATATCAACATGAACAAATATACAAGGTGGCTTTCATATTCACAGAAATAACATGCAACAAGGAAAATATACAAAGTAAAGTGAAGTAATAAGTAAGTCTATTAATAAAACTGTAATTAGCCAGAGCCCGCTGTCCAAATCACAACATTAGGAGAAGTGATGTGATAAAACAGCCAGTAAAATGCAGTTGTTGAGTAATTCGGGTCTAAGGTCAACTGTAATGAAAATACCAGAACTTAACCACTGAGGTCATTAATTACATCTAAGTGACTGCATTAGAGCATTTTGCCTTTTTCTTCTTTCCAACTTCTCTCTTGTTTATGCTATCAAGGCCTACGCAGCCATCAGATTTGTGCAGGCAAAGATTTGTGCAGACTGCAGAGATGATTCCAAAAATCATTTAATTGAAATGTGTTAATAAAGTTCCCTGGAGTTTTATCACATTTTTGCAGAATGTTTTATGTCTTAATTTACAGACTGTATTTTTAAAGTGACTTCATCATTAATGCCACCTATAAAATATGAAGCTGTGATATTGGCTTTATGAAATTAATATTTTCCATAATATCAACAAATTTCAATAGAGTGTCCAGGCAATCTGCTTCTAAGAGAATGGTTTCTTTTAAAACTGGCATGGAAATCAGTTGGGGAACTGTTCTCAAAAAAAGAAAGAGGACAAACCTTCTAAGAAAGTCTGATTCTCTAATTATATGGATGATACAGATTTGATTTCCTGTACTCTTAATGTAAGAACATGGAGAGGGGTTGGCCCTGGAGTCATAACTCTGACACTTATGATCTGTAAATCTGAGCAAGTCCTAGAACTCCCTCACCTTTTTTTTTTTAATACTTTAAGTTCTAGGGTACATGTGCACAACGTGCAGGTTTGTTACATATGTATACATGTGCCATGTTGGTGTGCTGCACCCATTAACCCATCATTTACATTAGGTATATCTCCTAATGCCATCCCTCTCCCCTCCCCGCACCCTGCGACAGGCCCCGGTGTGTGATGTTCCCTACCCTGTGTCCAAGTGTTCTCATTGTTCAATTCCCGCCTGTGAGTGACAACATGCAGTGTTTGGTTTTCTGTCCTTGCAATAGTTTGCTCAGAATGATGGTTTCCACTATTCACAATAGCAGAGACTTGGAACCAATCCAAATGTCCATCAATGATAGAATGGATTAAGAAAATGTGGCACATATACACCATGGAATACTATGCAGCCATAAAAACAGATGAGTTCATATCCTTTGTAGGGACATGGATGAAGCTGGAAACCCTCACTCTTATTTCATCTATGAAATGTGAATAAAAAGATCTGCACTACCAATTATCAGAAAAAAATCATGTGAAATATTCCAGGTGAGGGTCCCATAGATAGACAATGATATGTAAGGTATCATTGCAAAGAGAATTTGGTACAGCAAAACAGAATCAATGAATGCAGGCAACAACCTTCTGGCAGAAGCTCCACTTAAAACTCAGGGAATGGGAGTTCTGAGTCTGTGCTCAGAGATGCATAAATATTCTGCACCTAGGTGATCTTTAGTTCAACGAAGACATCTCTCAGGAAAGCCACGCCTTATGGACTTAAATGCCATCATCTAGAGGATTTAGCAACAAACAAGCTAACAGTTCCCATTGTCCATATTTCCATTTGACTTCAGTGGACAAAGCATCAACAAGACTTTGGGGAAATAGTTCCCATTATTAATGATTTTCTGTACCTTTGGCATGTCCCATGATTGATTTTTCTCTACCTTTATCAATTCATGACAGACGACTTTGGGAAAAGGAAGGTTCAAAAGAGAATCCTATTGTGGCGGGGGGGGGGGGGAAACAACAGTAATTTTTATTTCCCCATAAAGGCCAAGGCCAAGTCAGCTTCTTTCAGTTCCACTGGTTTGATGTCTTCCAGGGAGCATGTCATGATTCCAAGGAAGAAAATCAAGAACTCTGTGCAAGGACACAGTTTTCATATCAGACTCCTTGCTGCTAGCCTATTGCTCTGTCCAAGATGGAACTGGCCCAGAAATTCATGAAAGGGAATAAACAGCCTGTTCTAAGTACCCCTCTGAAGCTATTCAAACAATCAAACAAAATCAGAGCTAATGTTTCTAAGCCATTATCACAGCTATACTAACTTTAAAAAGGGAGGTTTCGAGTCGGAAAAGAAGGAAAATAAACAGAGGGGGGAAATGTTGAATAAAATAGGTCCTAGGAAGCAAAAGAATCAATCTCTACTTACATGTGCTGCAGGTTGCTGTTTTTCAGAAATGCTTTATGAGCCACAAATTTTAATCCAGAATCCACAATTGTCCTGTGAAGACGCATAATTTCACGCATATTAGAACGAACCAGTGAATGCCTGCCTGACCAGAGTAGACAATAGGAAAAATCTCTGAGATAATGTGTGCTGGTCCTGAGTACTCACAGATTTCTCAGTCCCACGTAAGCTTCAACATCATCTTCGTTGATGATTTCTAACCTTTTCTGATTTGCGATGAAACTGTAACAAAGCAGAGAGTGAATCGCAGTGACTCAGAATGTAGGCAGCAGCACCATGAAGAACTCCCATCCACCTCACCCAGGTGTCCAAGGCACTCCCTCCACACCCATCCGAACCTCGCCATTTTTAAAAATATGGCAGGAGAGCAAAACTGAGCATGACTGAGCAGAAACCATGACTGACAGGTTTCATGGTCAATAACCAGTTCACTGGGTTTCATTTCTCCTGTTTTATCAATCTTTCACCCAACAATTTCACTTTTCTTTCCCTTTCAGAGTATCACCAGTGTACATAGGTGAAAATACCATGGAATTGCATCTATTCCTCTCAAAGGTGTTTCTACTGTTATGGTGACAGCCACAGAGATGCAACTGTCATCACTGCACAAGAAAAGTCACATATTTCCTCACATTTCAAGAGAAACAGCCACTCCCTCCTTTACCTCCTAAAATACTAAAGTGCATTTCCCCTACCCTGTCCTCTTTTCTCTATTTTCCTGCCCCAGCATCTCCTCCTTCTGCCTTTGTCAGTAACAATATCAATCTTTCCTTCGATGAACCACATTTCACAAACCCCAACGCAGCCTTAGCGCGTTCTCCATGGGAACACTCCTCCCTCCCCCACCCCCTAAGCCCTCCAATATAGGGGTGGATGGAGAAAACTCCATCCCTTTGGCCACGCTGGTGTCTTAGAGATGTGCACATGACCTCAATTACACCAAGAGGAGTCTTCCCTGAGATTAAATAAATGAATGCTGGGAAAGAGAGGGTCTCTGTCTTTCTCTGGGATCATAGCTGAAGGATGGCACAGGCCTGCGACTACCATGGGGAAATTTTCTGCTACAAGGAAATAGATCATCCAAAAATTAAGTCAGTCCACAGAAAGAAGCAGAGTTAAAGAGACAGAACTCTAAAAACACCACTTGAGCCATTAGATACAACTGTCTCTGACGCTAGATGTCACAAACCTGAATTGATCTTAATTTCTATCATTTGCAATCAGTAAAGTCCCTAGTGATATGAACAAATAGCTATTAAAACCATCATCATGGAATTCCTATACTCTACCCTGTACTACAGTTATTTAAATACCTGTCTATTCAGTTTTCTTAGATCACAATGTCTTTGAGACAGTTAGATCTGTTTTATAACTCACCTAGCTCAGTACCCAGTACAAGGTAGGTACTCAAAGGATGGATGGATGTATGTATGTATGTATGGATGGATGGATGGATGGATGGATAGATGGACAGATGGAGAAACAGATGAACTGTACTTGGAGTTACAAAGGCACTACAAGAAATTATGCAGGATGAATTCTCCCCTTTCTTCCTGAAAAAATTTAAGATATATAACATATTCCAATTAAGACACTGAAAACAAATATGTAGCCCTGCTGTTAACAATGTGAGTTAAAATGAAAAAAATATTAAATGATGGGGAGGAACGTATAGCATCTATAGGTCAGCCACTGTGTGGAGGAAAATGATGACAAGCTGTATGGTAAGGGTTTGGGCACCTCTTTTTAGAAAATAAATTTTAAAAATAAAAATAAGTAGATTCTCTGAGAAGACAAAATTACACCAAAGATAAATATTTTTAAAAGCATCCCCACAAACATTGTCCCCTGTTACATAAAAAAAACTAGCCTCCAAGATAGAATGGTGACTTTTTCTGAAAAAATTATTTGTTGTCCCTTATACCCAGGGCCTGGCACACTTAATAAATGTGCAGGAAGCTTTTGTTCCCTTCCCTCCTCCCATAGAAGAAGGAAACATTTTAAGACTTGAAAGGAATGCTCAATTTTTAATATCAAGTGTTTCAGAGTTATCATACTTTAGATACATTTTTGCAAGATTTTTCACCAACATTTTCAATAGAGATCACAGTGACCTCACTCTTCTAAATGATCTCACAATAAGAACTGCATTCCAAAGAGCCCTGAATGTTAATACTTTTTCTCATGCAACTGACAGCAAAAAGGATAGATAACGTGGGCGCGTTTTCCTCTGGAGTCACAATCTAGGCTTCCAGGCAAGCCTGTCCACTCCTTCCAGCTGCGTAAGCATGGGTCCCGTCACTGCCCTGAAGTCACTGAGAGTTCTTCCTCACTCTTTTCCTGGATTATCCTTGCATCTTCCATGCTCACAACAAGGGCCTGGAACTCAATGAGGACTTTATCATGATCTGCACAAGGCGCTCATCTTTAACTTTTTGTTACTTATGCCCTTTCTTTTCCTTTTTCATCAGACATTTAATTTATCAACTCCCCGATCTTATTCAATAGAATACAACGAACCAGCAAACAAAAATGGAAGGCATAGAGGAGAAAAGACAGGGGTAGAGATGTCCATGGATTGTACAAAAATATGTGGGCTTTAAAAAAAAAAAGAAAAAGATAATTTAATTTAAAAATAAAAATAAATAAAAAATAAAGAGATATCAATGGAGCCAGGAATTCAGTTTAGAAATGCATACACTTGTTAGGAAGAAAAACACACACACACAAGCTTAATTCTATGCTTTCTAGTCACCAGTGCCCAAGAAAGAAGGAGATGAGGATAAATTTGGTCAATGGTAAATTCACAGTATTCATGAGATGAAAATGAGCCAATTAAGCAAAGCACCACTATTCCGAAATCTAAGACCAGACAGGAAATTTTGCTGAAAACCATCAAAAGAAGTGATGAAAAATGGTCACTAGAGAATACTCCCTTACTGTGGGGGCAAGAATGCCCTGGATAAATAAATAAATTTTTCTCCTTGCCAAGATGGAAAGGCCAACAGAAGAGCTGGATTAAAAGTTCAGCAAGGGCTCTTCTAGTAGTAGATCCCAAGAATTCCCCCTCATAAGCTACTATGTGTAGTCATGTACACAATATAGACGCTAGCTACAAGCTACTCAAGAAATCTACCCCCTAAGAAACTCTCTTTAGCTACCACTAAGTGAAGAATCAAATCATAGGGTTAAAAAAGAAGCCAGTAATGTGAATAACAGGTCATTCACAGAGGGGAAACTTCGGTGGCCAAGAAACATGAAAAGTTGCTCATCTCCCAAGAAACGTGAAATGCAAATTAAAATAACAGTGACATACTATTCCTCTCCCACTAGACTGACAAAGTGTTTAAAGCCTGACAATGTAAAACATTTCTACAGATGTGATGAAATTTCTCTGAAATTGTTGGAGGAAGTGTAAATTGTTATAACTACTTTGAAAAGCACTTGGCCTGTATCTTGGAAAATTATAAATCAGCACCCTTCATGACCCAGCGATTCCATTCCAGGTATTCACACAAGAGAAGTTCTCACATATGGACTCAAGAATAGTCACTGTAATATGATCAGTAGAATATTACAACATTTATTGTCATAGAGTCAAAAGCTGGAGCAACCCAAGTGTCCATCCACAAAGAAACAGAAATTGTTTAAAATAAGGTGTGTTAAATATATATATATATGTAAGATTAAATCAGATCTACATATTTGAGCAGAAAGACACTGCCATGCTAAGTGAGAAAGAAGATAGGCAGAATTGTATACTGATATGTATGTGTAATATAAAACAATCTATGTGAACTTTTAAAAATATATAAAAAATAATACCACATAGTGTTCACAGTCAAGTAGATATGCAAAGTATAGAAAGATGATTCCAAGGAAGGTGGCCTTGGGAAAGGACAATGGTCTGGGGTTTTACACACACACACACACACACACACACATAACTTAAACTCTTTATACCATTTATGTTATTAAACTGCTAAACTATTTTATTAAAAGAGAAACAACTTACATCAAAAAGATAAAAATGTTAAACTATCATTTTTGAATGTAATTATATAAAGTTATTATGTCATTACACTTTTTTGAATTTTTAAAATTTATGAAGAAAAAAGAAAGACAAGAAAGAGAGAGAGAGAGCAAGAAAGGATGGGAGGGACAGAGGGAAAGAAAGAGAGACAGAGATTGCAACAATCATACAAAGGAAATAACAGCAGGAAAGTCAGACTCCAGGGCTTCTCAGTGACTCAGTGGGCAAACACACCTGAGCTCAAGTTCTTGCTTCCCTGGACCACCCAAACAGCAAACAGCTAACAGCTTTCTTTCCCTGCCCCACAGCCTCCGGACAGAAACGGAAGCCCAAGGTGCGTGCTACGCTGCCCCCTCCTGGTGACTTTCACCTGCCTCCAGGAGGATCTCCACAGCCCTGGCCTCTCCTGCTCTCTGCCTCAGGGCAACTGATCCCAAAGGCACAGGGTTAGGCAGGAGAGAGGAAGTGCCAGGTCAGGGCCACCGACAGGCAAGCAGCAGGCTCTTTCCCAGAAAATCACTCCCCACTGCCCCTGTTAAAGTGCAGTGACACTGTGGGTTCTTCACCGAGTCAAGCTCTGCTTAATAAAACACGTCTCCAAAAAAGGTGCCATTCCCTCAAGGGAGCAGTGGGAAGGCTCACAATTGTGGCACACACCCAACCAGGAGTTTTCTCTCCATGACAACCTCAAACTCCTCTAACCTAGGCCCACTGCTCCAGAAAGCTTAGGCCCAGGGGCTTCCAGGCACAACCCTTCCGCCCCCACAGCCCATGTCCCCACACTTGCCTCACAGGAATCTCACATGAGGTCTACGGAGCTTTGGTCTTCTCAGAAAACTGAGCTTCCCTCCACCCCCCAGCCTGCAGATGATGCTTGCATGCTCTGTTAGGCAAGTCAGCGGCCCTTAAATAATAACCAAGTGACATGGTGAATTCGGATTTTTTTGTCTAACTTGGTGTACTCCTTGGGAATTTCTCTCACCTCCTCAGTCCCCCAGGGTCCCTGGCCCTCACCCTTTATTAATAATTTGCCAGGAATCATTGGTGGCCTTCAACCATCCTCTTCTGCCCCGAATGTGCCTTCTTCCCTTACCAAGTCCATATACAGGACTCTTGCGAGGACCTCATATTATGAGGGCTGTTTTTGCTGTTGTTTTTTGCACATTTACAACATCCCAAGGCCATTAACTACTGCCCTAAAGATTGGATCTTACATGTTAGGGTCTTCTCAATGTACTCATCTACATCTATCCCAGGACCCTCCAAGACTTTCTTGAGTGATTTGTAGACAACACCAAAATTGCTTTTTCCAATCAGAACACTTTCATTCCATCAATTGGCAAGCATTTTTTGCAGTTATTGCACTTGTAAGTTTGCAATTAAGAGCTAGAGCAATGGGAGGTACTCTTTGTACCCTCAATTTTATTTTTCTATGAATCTACCTGACTCCATAACTGAATTGCTAGCTCCTCATCTCATCTCACTGATCTCTGTTTCCTAGCACAGAGCTGATGCTCAAGGAATGTCTGCTGACTTAGGGACCCAAACAGGTACACTGATCCTCCACCTGGAGTTTATCACCATCATAAGACATAGCTTCACTTCTCATGCACAAAACAAGCAAACAAAGGAAAGACAATGACAGAGGGGGATGGAAAGCTGATTTTGAACTCCAAATTTGCCCAATCTAAAAGCTAATTTAGATTATAAGAACACAATATATTCAAGCCAACTACTTATTTATTTATTTATTTAAGTGATAAAAACCAACTGGCCACAGTGGCTCATACCTGTAATCCTAGCACTTTGGGAGGCCAAGGCAGGAGGATCACTTGAGCCCAGGAGTTCGAGACCAGCTTGGGCCACATAGTAAGACCCTGTCTACACAAAATTTAAAAATTAGCTGGGCATGGTGGCAGGTGCCTGTGGTCCCAGCTGCTTGGGAGACTGAGGTGGGAGGATCACTTGAGCCTAGGAAGTCAAGGCTAGAGTGAGCCATGATGGCACCATTGCACTCTAGCCTGGGTGACAGAGCAAGATCTTGTCTAAAATATTAATAATAATTGCCCTCAGCAGACAAGCATTCATTTGCCACAGAACCCCAATGTGTCAGGAATGTAAGACCAGAAATGGCCTCCAAGACTCTTCAAATCCAGCAATTCTTGATCTTGAAGGAGATGATGCTCTAAGGAGAGACAGTGGACATTGCCACAGGATATGATGAGCCAAAAAGAAAAGGTCCTAAGCAGAGGTACATGCACTTGCCCTGTGAGGGCACAGTGGAAGGAACTACAAAATATTTTTGGAAATATATATTTATTTATATATATTTAAATAATTTGGCAGGGCAGTGAAGGCTTAAAAGCAGAAAGGGCATTGAGCTCAAGCTTTGAAGATTGATCCGAAAGTGGACAGATAAAGAATTAGCACATAAACAAAGCACATGCTATTTGTCATCTTGTTTTATGTTGTCACCAAATCTTCTCCAGTCTCAATTTGACATTCAGGACCTTTACTAAGACATTTTTCTGAGGGTAAAGAATGTCTTCTTCTTTGGCCTAACAAAAAGCTTATAGCTTTATTTATAAAAAGCTTATAGCTTTTATTTATTTGGAAAATAAAAGAGGTAATTTTAGAGAAAATTCACAGAAATATTTTTGAGTTACAGGTTCCTGGAAGGGGTCCTCATCACATTTTAAAAGATTTCATGTTTGCTTTAACAACCTATCAAATAATTCCTCTAGGTAATCCCTTCAAGCAACAACGAGTAGTATCTAATGCATCTTGTCTTTATGTACATTAGCTTAATAGTGGTATTACTCAAAAGAAAAATTCCCTTTTAGCTTAGACTTTATTACCTGAACTGTACTTTGGCAACACATCAAAACTAAATGGAAGAAGCTGTGAATATTTCAAATGGTGACTCTTCAAGATGGAATCACTTCCTGCTACCCCAGCCTCCCTCCCTATAGATAGACCAATAGATAGACACATAGATAGATAGATTTCCTTTTTTTTTTTTTTTTTTTTTTGAGACAGAGTCTCACTCTGTCACCTAGGCTGGAGTGCAGTGGCGCAATCTCGGCTCACTGCAAGCTCCACCTTCCAGGTTCACGCCATTCTCCTGCCTCAGCCTCTCAAGTAGCTGCGACTACAGGCACCCACCACCACGCCCAGCTAATTGTTTTGTATTTTTAGTAGAGACGGGGTTTTACCATGTTAGCCAGGATGGTCTCGATCACCTGACCTCGTGATTCACCTGCCTTGGCCTCCCCAAATGCTGGGATTACAGGCGTGAGCCACCCCACCCAGTCGATAGATAGATTTTTATCAAATCTAATCCATCAATCAATCAATCAATCATCTCCAGATGATATCTATCAATCTATCTATCATCTCTAGATACATAGATGATAGACAGATGATTGATTGATAGATTATATTTGATAAAAGTAGACAGAACTCAAATTCCCAGGCTTACAGCTACTGCATTTCAACTCTGATAGGATTCTCTCTGCTCTCAGGTTTCTTTCATAGGTAGTAGAATAATCCTTTTCTTAAAAAAAAAAAAAAAATTCCCTTGGTCCCTGGGTTCACAGCTAGGCAGTTTCAGTTTCTCAGCAAAAATGCTGAGAAAGAGTTTTGAAAATCAGTCCCTGAGCAGGTGCAGGTGATACGAAAGACCGGACTCTTAGTCTGTGGCTCTATTCTTGAGGGGGTATGCCCCCCAACTGTGAGGATGTGAACAAAAAGAACGCTAAATGAGCAAGCCCAAAATCTAAATATGAAGAGCCTTCTACTGCATGCTGTTGAGCAGTGACATTTTCAGCTTTCAGTTTCTTTTTGGCCATGAGCTTTGAAGTAGCACCAGTAACTCCCTCTTTATGGGGTGCTAACTGGTGTTAGCCAGAAGGCTACCCAGGGACTGTTTCCTAACAAAACAATGCTACCAGGAGAGTTATATGATTGTTCCCATTTTTCAGAAAAGGAAACTGGGTCCTTGCCATGCCAGGTCACTTCCCCGAAGTCACATAGCTGCCAAAACAGGATTTGAACCCAGATGTACCTGCCCCTGAAGTCTGAGCCCATAGCCACTGTACGATGCTCTAGGACAGGGGACTTGTAAATCCAGCACCTTCACGATAAATAATTTCTAGAGTTTTTGCACAATGGACCTTTACAAATAATCACGGCCCAAACACAACAGTCAATGGAAAAGAACAGGGATACTTTTTAGGATGATGTGCTGTACTATATCTACATAGAGCAACAATAGGAGATAAATAAGAACTCTTCAGATTCTTACACAATGCCAGCCTCTGAAAACTGCAGCTTATTAGAACAACCCAAATACTCTGGGCATTTGCAACATTTGAGTGCCTGGAAAATAATTGGTAGTGTAGGATGAGGGCTAAACATACTGCACTAGCTTCACCTCTTACTGGCTATATGACCTGAGACAAGTCCCTACACCTCAGTTTCCTTGTCTGCAAAATGCAGTAATGACAGTAACTACCTCCTGGGGTTGTCAGGAAAATTAGAAAACCGGTCTGCATATGAGCATTTCAATTAATGCTAATTATTATTTGAAATGAACAGACCAGGTTCAAGGCCTGGCTTGGTTTTAACTAGCTGGTGAGCTTAATGTCACCCGGCCCCTAGTGCAGGAGGAAATTTGAATTGATAACATCTCAGTTCTCTTCAGCACATAAATTATATGAAAAAAATCTTCAAAATATTATAAATAAAAAAATTACACTCTGTATTTCTCTGAGTGTTTATATAGCATTTTTCTTATCTGTTCCCACCAATATGGTGATTTCCAACAGAGACTACCACAATTTATGATGAGAAAATCAAGAGAAAAAAAAACTTAACATTTTCTTCCTTCATAAAACATATAGGTCTCTATAAGGAAAGGATAACTTTAATTTGACTTATTGGCATAGCCTTGCATGCAAGTTTAAGACTGGATCTCAGCCTACAAGTAACATGATGGGTAAATCTTAGCAACTGATGATCGACCAGAGGTCACAGTCAAAAGCACGTGGTCTGGATCTGGTCAACAACGGTGCTTTTAGAAATCTTTCAGAAAAATTGTATTGGTCACTAACATTTAAGATTGAAAATTTTCACATTTAAAAATTTTGAATTTCCATATTGTCTTAAGAAAACAGAAGG
This sequence comes from Chlorocebus sabaeus, assembly GCF_047675955.1. Classification (NCBI taxonomy): domain Eukaryota; kingdom Metazoa; phylum Chordata; class Mammalia; order Primates; family Cercopithecidae; genus Chlorocebus; species Chlorocebus sabaeus. The sequence goes on from NC_132915.1 coordinate 13,040,235, forward strand.
TCCATGAAACCAAACCAGCATCTCCTCCTGGCAACCATGAGTGGTGCTGCCCCGGGGTTGTTTGGAGCACATTTCCAACTGGTTCCATCCCGAGCAACTTCTGATCTTTCACTGGCCTATGGAAAGATTTTATGACACCTGATTTAATTATTGTTCGTAAGAGACTTTAATGCTCCAACTAATCTCCTACATGAGTAAGAGATGTGTAGAGCTCCCATGCATAGCAATCTCCAAAATGAACCTCATCAAATAAATGCTACCAGGAGAGTAGCACACAGAAACTGTGTGTAAAGTCCGGGTGCGGTGGCTCACACCTGTAATCCCAGCACTTTGGGAGGCCAAGGTGGATGAATCACCTGAGGTCAGGAGTTCAAGACCAGCCTGACCAACATGGAGAAACCCTGTCTCTACTAAAAATACAAAATTAGCCAGGCGTGTGGCACATGCCTGTCATCCCTGCTACTCGGGAGGCTGAGGCAGGAGAATCCTTGAACCTGGGAGGCGGAGGTTACAGTGAGACAAAATCATGCCATTGGATTCCAGCCTGGGAGGCAGAGTGAGAGTCTGCCTCAAAAAAAAAAGAAAAAGAAAAGAAAAAGAAAAGAAAAGAAACTGTGTGTAAAATGACACAGAAACTACAATTAAAAATTAACATTGTCTTTAAGTTACTTTTACCTGTTCTGGAAATTTTGCAAACTTCCTCTGTTGTTAAAAATGAACGAATACTGGTATAGACATAGCCAAGGTAATCTGATAGTTGGTATAATGGCGAATACAATTACCAGGAGAAGCAAGGGGTGAGTTTTTTTCTGACAATTTTTTTCTTCCAATTTATTTAATTAATATCATTGTATATTTTACATTAGGTCTCAGATCTTTCCTAGGTCACAGTAATCCATGACAGCCAATGGGAAGACAATAACTGAACAGGTACCAAGGCACTGTTTTACCATATTAAACCATGAAGAGTTCCAGGACAAAAATGACACTGAACCACTCTCCAAAAAAAAAAAAAAAAAAAAAAAAAAAAAAAAAGGCTTAAAAGTTACCGTTTAAGCCACAGTTTTTATTTGGAGCAGATGTACTCTAACATCGGTCACTATGAAACCATCAGAAACAAAAGTCAGCTCATTCAGTGACTTGGGGTGACCTCTGCAGCTAATTCATCCTGGCAGGCTCACAAGAGGACCATCTCTCTCAGGGTTGGAGGCACCACGGGAGCCTAAGGGAGCTTTTCCTATGGCTGGGGAGGCCGTCTGGTCACACCTGCTCCTAACAGCTCCTAGGCCAAAACCTTCTCTGCTGCTCTGTGGGGTGGAACTCTGGGATTTCAATCAGGCATTTGTCTAAGTTCTGGGGCAGTCACAGGGCTGCTTCCCCCAGGAAGCCTGCATCTCTGCTGGTACCTCTGCAGCTCATCTTCGTACACAGATAGGGTAGCTTCCACCTGAACGAGCACACAGACCAGTCTGCTCAGTCTTTGTAAAAGGATGTCAGCCCCCACCATCTGCTTGTGTGGTTTTCAAAGAGAACAGATCTGGCCTTAACCAGCAACAGAGAATACAATTTTCCAGGCTCTGGTCAAAGGGGACAACCTCGAATCATGTGCAGTCCAGTTTCCATCAAAGCCCGGTTCAGCAAAGGGCATGTGGGAATGGGAGTCTAATATCCTGAGTTGTATCAGTGTTATAATTACAGCTCTGGGAGAGGAGATTCAGTTCTTGGACTACTTTAGCCTCCTTGCAGAATTGATGTCCTTGTCACTTCCTCCAACTTTCACTGGCTTTCTTAGGAAGAAGAAAACGAAAGTTACTTCTGGATTTTTCATAAAAGCTGTGCATTACATCACTTATTGTTCCTGCAAAATAAATTCCTTTTGGAATATAGTGCCAGACAAATCTGTGTTCCTGTGGAATTAGTAGGCATTCTCCTTCCTAATAATGAGTTTCTCTTTTCACTGCCAGGAAGTTGGGGACAAATGTTGCACTCAGTTACAGCAACTATGCCAACCATTAGGGTTAGTTGGCATTCTTGTCTTTAATTCTTTGATCCCTCTTATGTTTACCTTATTAATTTTATTGTATAAAATAATTATAATTCAAATAGTTATTCAAATACTGATGAAAAACTGACTGTGACATTTTTAACATTCATTCCATAAAAATTAAATGGTCTTTATGTACAATATGCTGACACTGTAGAATTACCCTATACTAGTTGTTTTCAAGAAATAGATTAGTAAGTAATTTCATCTATGATTTTTTAAAATTTCAGAGTGAATGCTCATTAAAAAGTAAAATCTTGAAACTTCAATCCAACGTATAAATTATCTTTTTTTTTTTTCTTGAGATGGAGTCTCGCTCTGTCACCCAGGCTGGAGTGCAGTGGCGTGATCTTGGCTCACTGCAAGCTCTGCCTCCCAGGTGCACGCCATTCTCCTGCCTCAGCCTCCCGAGTAGCTGGGACCACAGGTGTGCGTCACCACGTCTGGCTAATTTTTTTTTTGGAATAAATTATCATTTTTTAAAGTGTCTTTTCCTCTTTCCCTGTTATTTCAGGCCAATAAATTTCCCATTTATGACTCTTGAAGAAGAATCTCCAATGATTCGCCTGGACTGTAAGAATTCTAAAAAGCATTCAAGTCAGCACGAATCACAGCAGAACACAGTTTTGAAAGCTCTTGGCCTCCAGTCAGGACAAATCATTCCATATGAAGAAAATTTTTGGAACTAATACTTCTCCAGCGTCAGGATAGATCAAGCATGGCACAGAGAAAAATGAGCATCAGGCATAATGTCAAGAAAGGAGAATCATTCCAGTGGTAAAATTTTAGGATCTCTATGAAAGTCTGTTTTGATACTGGCACAATTTTTCAGCCAACATTTATAGGCTATGGGAGTAAGGAAAGGGAGTGAAGTTGAGGGACACTTCCCATTTTATCTTCAGCATTTCACTTCTCATGTTAACCTTCAGTCATTTTTATAGAAAGCTAGAGATTACTTTCTTTGGAGTTAAACTGCAAAGATGCTAGTAGAAAGAAATTCTAAACATAATGGTTGTATAAGGCCACAATAAATAAGTAATTTTGCAAAAAGAAAGCATGAATATCTGTGAAAGTCCTAAACAAATACCTTATTTAAAAAAAAAAAAAAAAGCTTTTCATTCAAGGGATATATTACTGTTCAAAATGATGTACATTTTTGAGGTACCTAGAACAGTCAAATTCATAGAGACAGAAAGTAGAATGGTGGTTGCCAGGCACTAGAGGGAGGTAAGGTTACGGGAGGTCATGGTTTACAGGGTGCAGAGTTTCAATTATTCCAGATGTAAAGAGTTCTGGAGATGGGTGGTGGCGACGGTTACACAACATGTGGATGTACCTAGCGTCCCTGAAGTATGAACTTAGAAATGGTTAAAGTGGCAAATTTTACGTCACATGTGTTTCACTACAATTCTTTTCTTAAAAAAAGGATAAGATGTCTATGTTTTAAAAGCCTTACAACTAAAGAGTGAGAAGGACAGTTAAAAGAGAAAATGGAGTACAAACTGACTGACAATCCCAGAGTCCAGGAGAACTGTGAGTGAACAAACTGATGAATAAAATAGACCAGGACCATCAAAGAAACCAAAGTCACAGAACGAAGACAATGACCTGAATAATAGTCATGAAATCTGACTTGTGATTGCTCAGCACACAAACGGTTAAAGTCCCAATCAGCTAAGCGCACCAGGTCCTACATGTGAGAGTAATGCACAGACAAGCCAAAGGGCATGCAAAGGTTGCCGTAAGGGAACCGGCACCATTTACATCTGTCCTCTTAGCCTCAGCCTACTCAGTATCATGCTCAAGGCAGAGTCTTTTGCTTTCAGTCCTCCTAACCTCACAGAGTAGTTTCCTCTGAATCATATTTGAAGATAGCTCCACATATGCACACACATATAAGCTAACAGCAGAATGCAAACTGTGTGTCAGGCACTGTTATAAGCATTCTACATGCATCTGCTCATTTTAACCTCACAGTAATGCTTTTCTATTTTTCTATTATTGCCCACTTTTCCAGATGGGGAAACTGAGACATGAAAGCTTTAGCTACTAGTCCAAAGTAGCAGTGGCAGACCACACTTCCTAGTGGAGCCCTTAACCCACCAAGTCATCCTGCCTTACAACAGGAATCGCTCCCCTACACAAACTCCCAAAGAAAATGGAAAATTAATCCATCAATCCATTATGCATGTCTACTGACATATTCAGCAATTTTTCAATTCAGAAAAAAAGACATCGTGAGGAAAGGAACTTTTCAGGCGTAGTTTTTACAATCTTAGGATCCTCCTAGGGTCCCAGTAAAAAATAATAGTATTTAGCCACAATTAGCTGATTCTTAAAACATTACAGAATTTTCGGGGGCAATAATAAAATCCATATGGGGAAGAGAGAAAGGGGGAAGCTGGTAGCTAATGATGTTTAACAATTCTCATTGACTGCTGGGGACAGATCTATGCTTTGCTTATGATCTGCCTGTGTCTATGATAATATCACAGAACTTGATAGGGAGGAATCCAGCATGCTCTGTCCTTCTTGGAAACATGAAGCCCCATACTTAAAGTCCCCTGAAGAGAGGGTGGGACACTGAAGTGTAGGAACCATCTAGAGATCCTGGCCACCCCAATGCACACTCCCAGGACACAGGCCGTGCACTTGCCCTGATCCAGAGCATCATCATCACAGCACAAAACCACAATGATGCAGAGGCCAGGTCCACAATGCAGAGGGCTGATCAGCCTGGTCCACGGTACCCTTAGCCCCGAGCACTGGGCCCAGGTCCTTTGGAGTCCCTCACTCTGTTCTCCTTCAGCAAGTGCTTCCGCATGAGGCAAGGAGTCCAAAGAGCCAACCAGATGCTCTTTCCTGGATCTCACCCTTCCCCAGGATCCCAGATTTCCCAACTCAAAGACCCTGAGTCCACTCCTAGGGCCTGAGCAGGTCTTTTCCTTGGGTCTATCTTCCCGAGGGTGCACCAAGTCATGGATATGTACACACCAGGCACAGCAGTGTAGGGGAAAGGGAACGGTTCAAGGTCGATGTCTGTGGTGATGTTGACAGAATTTGGATGTGTAGGCTGAACTGTCTATGCACCTGCATATGAGGTCCCTTGTAGTTTTGGGGAGAGAGAAAGGTAGGGCCATCTGACTGGGGGCTCTGTTTGTGCCCTTGAAACAGACCATATAAAAAGCATAAATGGTAGGAGCTGGCCTAAGTCTTGTCACCCAAGACCCAGGAATGTACCAGGTGCAAAGACATGTTCAAACCTGATGTGTTGATTGAGTAACCAAATGAATGAATGCATGAGTCAGTCAATCAATCAATCAATATAAGCATATATAAAAGTTAGTTCTTGTCCTCAATTTGAGCTACCCATGGGAAAAGATGACTTTGCTAACAGAATATTGCCTTCTGAACTCTATGTGTATAGATACAAAATGCAATCAAAGGATGGTAATGACCACGTGGATTCTAGGGTAGATTGGATAAGTAAAAGGCTCTATAGTACCCTCAAGGCATCAGGAGTTTCAGCTCCAGAAGACACTTTTTATTGGTGGGAAAGCAATTCCCTGAAAGACAAATGAGACAGCCAAGAAGTTAAATCCTAGAGAGTCACCTCGGCTTATCAGGAGAGCCAATGACTCAACTCCAAAAATAAGACTTTTCTCATCAGAGTTAAACATTTTATGTTGGTTCCATAATTCCTGTTCCACAACCAGGCACAGTGGCTTACACCTGTAATCCCAGCACTTTGGGAGGCCAAAGGCAGGTGAATCGCTTGAGCCCAGGAGTTCAAGACCGTCCTGAGCAACATGGCAAAACCCTGTCTTCACAAAAAAAAGAAAAAAATCCCACCAAATACTTAATTCCCATTCATTTTTAAAAGGTTAACTTTCAAATACACATGGAGTCTAAACCACTTTCATTTGTGTACATATAATGAATATACTGATTATATAAGCATAAATAAATAAAACATCAATAGATATGATTTATATTCTTTATCTTAAGCAAGAATTATATTTTTGATTATTTAACACAATTTGTTCACCTGTAGACATCTCCACTCTATTTTAAAAAGTCTTCTAATCTCATATGTCTATCAGTTGGGTATTTTGATGAGTTTTGCAAGTACCTATCAAAATTTCTCAGATGTCTAATAGTGTTAATTGTTATAAATATAAAGGAAGCCCCATGAAACATTCATAGGATCAGCCCAATGCATTTTTACTGCAAAAGTGCAACAGTATATGTGTCAGATGATACACTAAACTAGACCTGACACATTATCTTTTTATACTCCTGATGTTTGCAATTTTTTGAGAAAAATGAACAGCCTCTATCATCCATACCCCAAGAAGGATAAATCGCATCTGAAATCTCACACCAGAATTGCCTTTTAAGTGAAGCCCCATAAATGCAGTTGCAGGGAAAACTGCAATTGATCCACAAGGATATCCATTATTAGCTATTACCTAACAGAAAAGACACAAATCTTTCTCATTAGACCTATTTGTTTGTTGGAGATCAGGTGACCCTGGAGTGATTCTTTTCCCCTGGATTTTCCCCTGTTGTTGAGCTTGTGTGCTCTGCATCTCTCTCCATCTGCAGAATGCCCTCATCCTCCCCTCTCTTTGCTGTCCCTCCTTCCTGTTGGATATGTAATCAGCCTGCCTCATCAATGCTTTGCCTTCTTCCTTTCCACGATTAATCGATCTCCTGCTGTGCATGAACTAACACTGTGCACTTTAATTCCATAAAGGTCATGTATATAAACAAACATCTTAACTTGATAGCTTGAGAAAAATTATGTCTAGAGATTTACATATTTGATGACCCAGAGACCAACTAATACTCCTCTTTAGAGTTCTAGATGATAGATGTATGTGTATACATATGGTGGGGGGACGGTGCTCATGAGTGCATATCCACGTGTATTTGGGTAACATGGAGAACTAGGATATTGTGCTAGATGCCAGGAAAGAGCAGTAAACAAGATCCATATGTCTCTGCCTTCATGCAGTTTATGTCCTAATGGTGTGTACAGACAGGTATGCAGGCACACACTGATGATACTAAGTAACCTATGCTGTGATGCAAAACACGGGGGGCTATAAGAGCATGTAGTGGAGGGTACATAGACCAGGTATAGAGGCAGAAGAAGCAACATCACAGCTAAGGCCTAAAAGATAAGCAGGAGTTAGCCAGTGTAGAAGGAAGGGAAAAGGTTCCAGGCAGAGAGGACAACCTGGAAGATAAGTGAGATTATAGCTCAGTAGATACATTGAAAACTCAGAGTGGCTGTATCATGGCATCGAACAAAGGTAGAGGCATGAAATGAGGCTGAGAAATGGCTTTGAATCTGAGGACACAGGGCTTTCAAGACTTGATAAGAAGTTGTCAGCCTTTGCTATATAAGTGTAATGCCATCTTTGTTAAAAACACCACTATCAAGCAGGGGAGCTAGGCAAGCAGTTCCTAAAATTCATGTGGAATAATCATCATGCTAGAATCATCCTGAAAATTCTGAAAGAAGACTGATGAGTAAGACACTAATACTTCAAATAGCAAAAGAAAAAAAAAAAAGACACTATGGGAGATAAAAGTTTAATGCTGGCATGTAAGTACACAGACTGATTAATGGAATAAGCTAGATCCCTAAGCAGGCCCAAACACAAAGGTAGTCCTCCCATAGAACCAAATTGCTATTTTAAATTAGCGAGGAAAAGATAGAATTATGTAACTAATGAGATCCAGAAACCTGATTGGCTATACCAAAAAAATAAATAAATAAAACAATTGCTACATCACTCCATATATTTTTAAAATTTAGATAGACAAAAGCTTTAAATGTAACAACATATAATAGTAAAAGCAGTAGAAGAAAATATAGAATTCTTCATTTTATACTCTTAGGAAAGGCAATAGTCTTCTTAGCCATATCTACAACATAGACACAGAAAAGGAAATAAACTTTACTAGAAAAAAATTAATTCTGCTTCACAAAAAAAGAGGAAGAGGAGGAGAAGAAAAAGGAAATGTCATAATCCATAACTGACATTAGAAGACAAGCAAAACATTAGGCAAAGTACAAATTTTCTTATTTTTTGAAAAGGCCACTAATTCAATTAAAAAAGAAAAGGGTTAAGTTTACTGAAAAAAAAAAAATACCAATGACTTACAAACATATGAAAAGACTTTCAATTTGAATTATAATTACAAAACTGCAAAATACAGCAATTGAGGTACTATTTCTCAGGAAACTGGTTGACAAACGACAAAAGGTTTGATAACAAAAGGTTCAATAATAGTACTGGCTTAATTGTAGGAAAGCAGGCACTCCCAGCTTCTGCTGGAGAACAAAATGATGTGACCTCTTTGCAAAACAACTTGGCAATATTTACTTAAAAATCGCAAATATTAGAGACCTCAGAAATAACATCACACATCTACAACTATCTGATCTTTGACAAACTTGACAAGAACAAGCAATAGGGAAAGGATTCCCTGTTTAATAAATGGTACTGGGAAAACTGGCTGGCCATATGCAGAAAATTGAAACTGGACCCCTTCCTTATACCTTATACAAAAATTAACTCTAGATGGATTAAAGACCTAAATACCATCTAGGCAATACCATTCAGGTATATGCATGGACAAAGAATTCATGACTAGGACACCAAAAGCAATTGCAACCAAAGTCAAACTTGACAAATGGTATCTACTTAAACTAAAGAGCTTCTACACAGCAAAAGAAATTATCATCAGAGTGAACAGGCAACCTATAGAATGGGAGAAAATTTTTGCAATCTACACATCTGACAAAGGTCTAATATCCAGAATCTACAAGGAACTTAAACAAATTTACAAGAAAAAAAAAACCATAAAAAAGTGGGCAAAGGATATGAACAGATACTTCTCAAAACAAGATGTTTATGCAGCCAACAAACATATGAACCAAAGCTCATCATCGCTCTTACTCATCATTTCATTAGAGAAATGCAAATCAAAACCACAGTGAGGTACTATCACGCCTGTCAGAATGGCCATTATTAAAAAGTCAGGAAGCAATAGATGCTGGCGAGGTTGTGGAGAAATAGGAACGCTTTTACACTGTTGGTCTGAGTGTAAATTAGTTCAACTGTTGTGGAAAAGAGCATGGTAATTCCTCAAGGATGTAGAACCAGAAATACCATTTGACCCAGCAATCCCATCAAAGGGTATATACCCAAAGGATTATTAATCATTCTGCTATAAAGACACATGTACACGTATATTTACTACAGCCCTATTTACAATAGCAAAGACTTGGAACCAACCCAAATGCCCACCAATGATAGACTGAATAAAGAAAATGTGGCACATATAACACCATGGAATACTATGCAGCCACAAAAAAGAAATGAAATCATGTCTTTTACAGGGACATGGATGAAGCTGGAAGCCACCATTCTCAGCAAACTAACACAGGAACAGAAAACCAAACACTGCATGTTCTCACTGGTAAGTGAGAGTTGAACAATGAGAACACATGGACACAGGGAGGGGAACATCACACACCAGGGCCTGTTGGGGGTAGGGGGCAAGGGGAGGGAGAGCATTAGGACAAATACCCAATGCATGTGGGGCTTAAAGCCTAGATGACAGGTTGATGGGTGCAGAAAACCACCATGACACATGTATACCTATGTAACAAACCTGCACATTCTGCACATGTATCCCGGACCTTAAGGTAAAATACACACACACACACACACACACACACACACACACACACACACAAATCACAAAGCACAAATATCTTGCAATTTTCTTGCAATTCAAATTCTAGGAACTTTTCCTATAGATAAAGTTATGCATGTGATGTTGGGAGGTGGGGACTTCTGGAGGTGATTAGGTCATTAGGGTGGGATGAGATTAATGCCCTTTATAAGAGAGGCCAGAGGGAGCTTGTCTGTCCCTTCTGCCATGTGAGGATACAAGTAGAAAGTATGCATAAGAACTTGTACACTGGAGTTGTCCAGTAAGAAGTTGGTTAAATAGAGTCTATTTATCCAGAGGATTTCTGTGCAGCTGGGAAGAAAACAAGGTTGGTTACATATGTTTATCTAGAAACATTTTTAAGATACATTGTTAAGTGAAAAACTAACAAGATGTAGAAGAGGCGGTATAGCATGCCCTCATTTGTGTACAAACTAAAAAGACCTATATATATACTATATATGTAAGAAGAAGATTTCTGAAAGGGAACTGACACAAAATAAGATCCGTGGTTGTTACTGGAGAGGGGAGCTGAGGGATTTTAGAGGGTGGGAGAACATGGTGGGAGGGAATTGCCTGGGCTCTCGAGGTCAAACTTGGGCAACAAGGTTGGAGTAGACAGAGCCTTAAGTGAGACATTAGATAGGATCCTATCCCTAATTATGCTCTGCTTTACCAAGGGGCCCAGGCCAACTACAAAACCTGACGGCCCCTCAAAGGCTGCCAAAACCTCCCCACCTTCTTCAGAGTGAAGGTACACCCTTTCTAACAAGAGTTACAAAGTGTATTCATGGTACACTCCTTTGTGCTGCCTGCATTTCTGATCACTTTCAAATATTATCTTAAAAAATAAAATTACCAGCTAAATTCCATACAATAAAGTTAATGTATTTCAGAGAGATGTGCAAAATCACTTTAAAGAATCTGAAAGGCTCCCAGGCATGAGAAGCCTTGGCTAAAGGTACTAACCTTTCCAAAGAAAGAATGCATCAATCAGCATTGGTGCTGGGCAGAGAATGAAGGAGAGGAAAAGGAGTGTCCATCCAGGGGATACAAGTCTGGGCCAAAGTACTTCAAGTTCTACATTCCCTTTGTGAAGGCTCTCCCATTATGGAGATGGATGCCTCAGGCAAGCTTAGCTTAATGCCATTTAACATTTTAAATGCAGAATTAAATGCCCTTGCTCTAATTCCAAGATCACCAAGCAAGCTTCCAGTTATAATTTGTTCTTTTTTATAGAGCTGCTGGTGTAGAAAAAGACTGTTATGCTGATCTGTGCATTCTGGTCCATGTAATAGCTATATGTCTCTTTATATAGCAGTATAGTGACAATTTTCTTCTATTTTTTAAAAACGAAAATGAAAATAAACAACTTTAGGCATTATTTTAAGAGACACCGGGAGCCAGAGGGTAATTATAAGCAGTGAGATGATAAGATCAGCATTTCGGAAAGACCACTCCAGCTACAGTGTGGCATGGGTAGAGAGGGGACAAGACTGGAGGCAGGGATGCGAAATAGGAAGCGATTGCAGCATTTTAGGCAAGGATGATGATGGCATGAATTATATAGTTTCTATGTAAGTACTTATCAGATGTTTGTTCCCCGCCCCCCGCCCCCACACACTGCAATCCTGGTAAGAAGAGACCAGGGCAGTTTTTTTCACCATATCCCATGTACTTAGCTAGTGTCTAACATGGAGAAGACCCCAATCAATATTTGTTGAAAGAATGATTGAATAATGTCAGTGGAGATTTTAAAAATTAGATTTAAGAAATACTTAGAAAACTGGATTGACAAGACATAGTATGTGAATGAGTATAGGGGTTACAGAGAAGGAAGAGTCACGGTTTGTGGCTTGTATTACTGACTGGATAATGGTGCCATCCATTACAATAGGGAACACTGGCAATGGGTTTGGGGCAACAGTGAAAAATTTTGTTTAGAAATGACAAGTGTGACACTGTCCTGTATGAGAGGTGTTGCATACATGAGTCCAAAGGTCTTCACTGATAATTGATGGGAAACAGATTAGGAAATCATTAGCACAAAGAAGGTAACATAAGTCATGGATGAGGGTGATGTAGCCCAGAGATAGCCCAGGAAGAGAAGCAGCCATAGTACAGAATCCCAAGGGACATCAACTTTTAAGGTCTGTTTTTAAGAGCAGAGAAAAGGAACCGACAAATAAAGCAAACAAGTAGCATGCAGAGAGATAGAGGGAAAACAAGAAAAATGTGGTTACACCAAGGCCAAAGGAAAAGAATGTTTCAAGGAGGGAGTGAGAAATGAAGTCAAATTCTGCTAAGAAGTCAAGTAAGATAAGGACTGAGGAATATGGCCCATGAAGGCTTCTGGGGACTATGGTGGAGTGAGTTTGAAAAACAGTGGAATGGGACTGGTATAGGAGATAGGAAAATAGACATAATGAATACAGATCACTCTTCCAAGATCTGGCTTTGAAGAGAGAGTTACTTCAGTCAGGATCAGAAGGATAGGGAGGCAATCATGCTAAAGAAAAACTTTTCTAAGATGGGAGGAACATGAACCTGCTTCAATTCTTATCTTAAAATGTGGAACAATAGAAAGAAACAGAAAATACAGATATGTGAGCGAGGGAAAGTTGCTGATAGAAAAAAGCTTAAGAGGATGAGCCAAGAGGTTCAGTGATTAGCTTCAGCTGAAAGGCGCTCCAGCCCTTCCATCGTAACCGGTTGCAGATGCAAGTTGCAGCTTACTCTAATGCAGTATGAGTGAAGGTGGTCCCAGGAATACCAAAACTCATTTGACAGAAAATAATGAAACTCAGTTGGATTACTGCCACCATAGGAAGTAAGGATTGGGAATTACTCACATCCCATCTACACATCAATGCTTCCCACCATTGGAAGTGTTTAGATGTGTATGCATCTGTCTCTTGCTAGATATAAGCTGCTCAGGGGCTCCTTGCCTCTGCAGAGTACCCTATTGGTAGGACATCTCCACGTCCTCAATAACACTAGTGACACTGAACTACTGTTTGCATGATGGCAGCTCACCCACATGACAATCAGGAAATGTGACAAACTATTCCACCAAGATGAAAAGACAACTTGATGAGCAGAAAAATAAGATTTGATGTCCGTGAAAGCTTCTGCTCTTGGGTTCACAGAAAACAGAGACTAACCAAAGAGGTCAGTTAGAAAACTTGACAGAGCGTCATCCACAGAAGTGGGCCAGGAATGGGCTGAAAAAGTCTTGAACACTAATCCCAGGGAAAAAAATAAAAATTTGTTTCTATTAGTGGGAAACCACGGAAGGTCTGCCACCCAGGATGGCAGGAAGCTGGTGACCAGCAAAACCTTCCAGCCTTAATGGCAGAGCTGGACTTAAAGAAAACCTACAGGTTGGGTTTCTGCTCTTTAGCCACCAAAAGAACTGAAGCAGACTCTGGTTTGTCCCTGGAGTGGAGGCAATGGTGAATTCTAGAACAGAAAAGGAAACACTAGTGTCCATGGCTGACTGATTCAGAACCACAGAGTCTTTCAAGGAGTAGCATGCATGGGAGTCGCAGCCTCCAGATTCAAAATGAAATCACTCAGGCTGATGAGGTCAAGTAGCTCAACCAAGATCCCAGACCCCGATACTGTCAGAGAGTGGGTATCCCAACTCCTATCTCCCTGACCAGGGCTCCTTTCAGTTATACCAGGTTCCTATATTTTGTCTCCTTTCTGACTGTTAACCTTATCAAATCAGGTTCAGTTGAAACAATGACGGTCTGCCCTCAGGTCATCCACCAGAAAAAAAGTACACAAGCCAAGATTTCTTTACAATCTATTAAAGGGGTTTCCAGCCAAATGATTGCTTGTGTAGGTATGTCTGTGATTTGGGAACAGAGGGGAAGGGGATAAGAAACACCACCAGAAACAGAAGGAGACTGAAGAGTTGCAAAGAGAAAGGGCCAAACCTATGTACCTTAGTCCATTTGGGCTGGTATAATAAAATATTTTAGACTGGGTAATTTATAACAACAGAAATGTATTGCTCACAGTTTTAGAGGCTGGGAAGTCTAAGATCAAGATTCTAGGAGATTCGATATCTGGTGAGGGCCCATTCCTCATAAACGGCACCTTCTTTGTGTGTCCTCACATAGCAGGAAGGACAAACAAGCTCTCTGGAATCTCTTGTATAAGGCCACTAACCCCCTTTACCTTTATGTCCTAATCAACTCCCACCTCTCAACACCACTACCCTGGTGACTGAGTTTCAACATGTGAATTTTGGGAGAATACAAACATTCGGGCCATAGCACCAGATGTGCACAAGAAATATGCAAGGAGCAAAATCATCTATAACATTCTTTGAGTTTGGGGTGGTAGCAGCAGGGTTTTGAAATAAAATTGGGAGTAAATTAAAAAGAGTATTCTGGTTTGGGGTTTTGTTTTGTTCTTTGGAGAGAGACACTTGTTTTGGATTTTTTTTTTTTTCACCATAGTTGTGTGGTTTTTTGGTCACACCTTACCGGGGAATCTAGGGGCTATGATGTCAAACTCTCTTGCCCGGTACCCTCCACCCCTACACATGCATCACACAGAGCAATAAGCCAAGCCCAGAAAAGAGAGGTCACTTGCCCCATGGTGAGCAAGAGTCAGGCAATTCGGGCATAGGCCCCTCTGCCACCTCACAGCAAGGGACTCTGGGGTACATGAAGTAGAAACAACTCTTGTTACAAAGATTAGCGTCGAGAAGATTCTTTCTTTTTAAATTGCACCACACTGCAGAAGTTGAAACCAAAATTCCAATACCTTTCAGTTTCGTTTACATTGTTCATTTATGTTGAGAAGAGATCAAAGAACCAGAAGAGAGACACAGTGGGTCTCTGAGTGATCAGGTCAGCTAACAGGGTCAATGCACTAACACTCAAGTACTTCTCACAAAGAAGACAGCCCAACCAGGTCCTGGCCAAGAGAAATCCAGAATGATAAAAACAAAACTAAAACAGTGGTTTAGGGAAGTACCTTCTCAATTATTCAGAAAAGTTTACAACTCAAGATAATTAAGTTGAACAAATTACACATAGCAGAGTTTTATACACAGATTTATGTGTTGATAAAAACACGGTACACACATACAACATTATGGTGCGTGTCTATGTATGTGTGTGTAGACAATTCTTGGGATATGAAGATTACAGGAAAGGATGGGGTGCTAAGTAGCAATTTGTCCTTATTTGACATAAAAAAGGAACTCTAAATGGTGTGTGATTATTAACAGTTTTATTTTGTACAAGAAGATGCCATATTACCAAAGGAAACCAAATCGTTTATCTCTTCACAGTATACATCAGACTGCCCAGGAGCTGAACAGGAGAAGAGGATGGGGGGTGGGGCAGACAGAAGATGAAGCACCAGCCCACTTCCTTTGCACTGCATGACGTTTAACCTGTGAACATGAGTTCAAGTCTCTAGACCTCTCCTAGGCTCTCGAGGTCAAATTTAGGCAACAAGGTTGGAGTAGACAGAGTCCTAAGTAAGACATTAGATAGGATCCTATCCCTAATTATGCTCTGCTTTACCAAGGGGCCCAGGCAAACTAATAAACCTGACAGCCCCTCAAAGGCTGCCAAAACCTCCCCACCTTCTTCAGAGTGAGACTGTAAACCTAAGTAAGCGGATGTCTGTAAAGGGCCCTTCACATCCCATGGGAGCAAACCTTCATGCAACCAAAAATATCTCTCAGAAGGGTGCTTTTCCTGGAAAGGCCTCAGAGCAGAACACGAACAAATATAAAATGGTAGCTGGATGAGTTCTGGATGGGAGCCAATAATCCTGAAGTTTGCTCACTGGCTCAGTCACTGAGACTGGTCATCAATCTTGAGGCATTGAGAAGTCAGGGGGAAGAAAGAAGTCAGGGAAGCATAAGTACTCTCTCGCCACAGGTCTTTCAGGGGAGCTAACACAGACCTCGTGGAAAGGGCTATGGGTTTCTCCATTTACATAAGCACCCCCGACTGTGGCAAAGACTCCAGGGGCAACAGCCTTCATTTCACTCTGTCTGCTCTGCCCCTCCTCCAGCCCCAATCTGCAAAGATGGCCCAGCAGGCACAAGGTTAGCATACCTCATTGCTGCCAACTCATGAAGGCTTTTCTTTGAAGCTCAATTTTTGTGTATGAATTGTCTGAAGAAGAGGAACACTTGAAATTTAACACACACACACACACACACACACACACACACACACACACACACACTAAGCTAAACAGAAAATATATTTCTTCCTGTATGAAGATAAGATGATTGCTTCCAGATCAGTAGCTCATGCACTTTTTAATTATTTGGTCTCTCACAGAGATGAGTTTGCACAGACTTAGCCATGTTAAACTTGTCTCCCCATTTATGGTGGTTCTATTAGGTTGGTGCAAAAGTCATGGCAAAAAGCGCAATTACTTTTGCACCAACCTCATAAAATGGTGAGCCAGAATTAGGCAGTCAGTTTGAGAACACAGAACAGAGGGGAGGCACCTAAAGCAAAGGCCCCCAGCATTCATTTGGATGCTAGGAGAAAGAGCTTCTAGTTCCCACCATGCTGTTAATGAGTCGACCTTGGGCGACTTTCTTCACTGCCCTTGATTTTTGCAAAGAAGAGGCTGAAGCAGATCATTTCTAAAGCCCTTTCTCTTTCTGAGGTTCCGATTCTAAGTGACCCATCTGAACACTGATCCTGTGGCCTCAGACTCATTAGACCAGCACTTACATGCCACTAGCCTTGTTAGCAGCTCACATTTAAAAAGATATGGTCTGAGGGAGTTCAGAGCAGACACTGAACACATTTCCACGTAACACTCTGACACCAAAGGTCTTCAAATTCACACACTACCAGACCCAGAGCACCTTGCATCGCCCCCTTCCTTCAAGCTGATGTATACACTTCCTCATCTCCGTGCCCGAGGCTTCAGGAAACTTCAGAGCCTGGAGAAACTTGTCTGAGCACCAAATCCAAAGCCCTCGGTTTACATGTGACAAGCTGAGGCCCAGAAACATTAAAAAACTGCTTCAAGATCAGGTAACTGGGTAGTGACTGGGTAGTGGTGACATTGGGATGCAGTTTCCAGGTCTCCTGACTCCAGCTTTCCATGATATGCTTTTCTATTTTTATTTTTTGAAACACATAAAGAATTAACTTGGTATCTACACATTATTTTTCTTTGCAAGATTTTTATAACTTCGGGCACATTCACTCATCCATCTCCCAGATCAATATTTATGACTTCCCAGTCCTTCGGACACCCCAGAGAGCAAAGTTAAGTGGTGAGAAGGCACCCAGTTATGTGGGACCTTTACTTTTCTAATGGAGATTGATCAGCAATCAAATGTGAGCTAAAATTATCAGGCCACAGTGGAGCTCAGATCTTTGCCATTTGAGGCTTGAGGTGGGATTTGTTTTAAAATAGCTCAACCAAGTAGACTATAAAAATGATTGATCAACTATAAATAATCCAAGATTCAGGGCTTTTTTTTTCTTCCCTCTCTCTTTCTCTCTCCCTCTCTCTCTCTCACGAACACACATCAAACAAGTAAAAACTTTGCCACGCCTCAATAGTCTCTCCCCCAAATCCTCCCATTGATTACAGGCATCAGGAGCGACTAAAAACTGGCCTTGTTCCAAGAGGCAGGTCTTTCATGTCACATCCTACCCTATAGCTTCTGAACCTACAAGAAACTCTCTAGAGAAGTGGTAAAGTTAGCCAGAGGGATAAGGCCAGTTTATGGTATTCAATAATGGTTTGATAATGTTTTTTCCCTAAGATGAGCAATGGGTTAAAACTGGATTCACTTGCTTAATACTCAAGGCAAAAAAAAAAAAAGAAGAAGAAGAAGAAGAAGAAGAAGAAGAAGAAGAAGAAGAAGAAGAAGAAGAAGAAGAAGAAGAAGAAGAAGAAGAAGAAAGTAAAAGAGAAAAGAAATTCAATTCCCCTTCCCCAGCTAAACAAAAACTCTAGTTTTTATACTCCTATGACCTAGATACAGTCAAAGAGATCATACAGAATATTCCTAGGGAGAAAGAGACCTCAACTCTCAGCTGTTCAGCCAACTCTTCAGCTTAGAAAACCTCTTTATAAGGGAATATTGAAACAGACACAAACAGAGGTTTATGGGATAGAAACAGTGAGAGACCTTAAACAGACCTAAACTCGATGCTAGGGAGCTGGGACCACATTGCTTCAACTTCCCATTACTTGCTTGTAATAACATACAACCCAGGCTCTTCTCTCAACTCCAGGGTTCTGAATTCCCATAAGGAAATATCACTTTTCAGAGAAGAAAAAAATCAAACCCATTTTCCTGTATAGTAAATAATGGGTGATGGAAGGGGAGGTGGAAGAAAGTAGGGTCAAAAGGGTCACAAGGCTTTTCCATCGGTTTACCCAGGGTAACAGAAGTGTCCATGTTGCAGAGATTGAAGGTATGAAACTAAAAAGACTCCACACGGTTGTACCAAGCTGATGTCTGTAAATACCTACACTACGAAGACAGCATGTTCTCAACTCCAGCTTGCAAGTTGTATTAAATAATGAATGATGTAAATTAGACTGCCTTATTTATTAACAAGTCTAGTGTGGCTTATGCAACCATGCTCCAAATTTAAATACATGGCTCTTAAATGCATATAAGCCACAATCCAAAGTTCTAAAATCCCCAATGGAGGGGCTGAGAAGTAAACATCAGAGTAATAAAAACTGATGCCTTTCACTGAATCTTTGTGAATGCCAGGATTTTTTTAAGTACAATTAATTGCAATGGCAAAGCTTACTAAAGTAAGAGGGCCAAAATCAATGTATTAATGACACAACATCACAGCTGCTTAACCAGGCCAACAATAAATTGCACATAGAGTCTGTGATAGGAGAAGCTTCAAATTCTATTTAGGTTGTGCTAAGAGGAAAAATATAAGGCTTGTCTCAAATATTACCCCCAAAACAGAGAATACCACTGAAGAAACTCAAAAAAAGATCCGTGTTGGTCTTCATAAAGCATGTGCAACATAAAAATGCATGCCCTTCCACAAAAACATGGATATACAGAACACTACCGAACTGTAAGATGGTAAATTTTAGGTTATGTATCTTTTTTCTTTTTTTACCACAGCTAAAAAAAATGCATGACTTCTTTTGACTGTGCCTTTTACCACTTGGGTGAAACAGAACTTGTCCTTTGCAATGCACTTTGGCACTTAATACAACTGGGATTTAAACGGCCAGTTACGTAATTCCCAACAACAGGCTTCACTCTTGAATTCCATTGCATGTGACATTGGTACTGTGTTTAAATTCATTTTAACACTGCTGTGGTATAACCATTTCCAAATAACAGGAGCTGCCACTTAGCAGTGTGATGCAGAGCAGGCGTTATACATACCTATAGATAGATACTGATCTGGTTATGTCACATTAGTGAGCAAAAAATATGAAACAGGTACTGTGATGGGAAGACTTTTAATAAAATAGGTTCAATGACTCTGAGGACAAAATGTCAGCTTAGCTTAAAGCATGCATGTAAAAACAACAACACAAAAAGATCCTACCTCTTAATCTATACATTTTTTAAATGTTCCGCTATTTGTGTTCTTAGAACCCTAAGGGCAGGATGGTTTAATATATAGATGCTAAAAGAGACACCATTTTTGAATGATGTGGTAAACTGTTGTTTCAGCAAGTTGTGTGTTGTTAATCACAGTTTATTCAATACATTATTTCTATTTTTAAAGAATAGGAGCACGTAACTTCAGCTACATGCCATTAAACCAGAACTTTACAACAGGTTATTTTAGGAATACCACTGGGCCTAATATCAAAGTTTTAAAATATGTATAATTTGGTTCCAACTGTAGCTGGTATCCACTGGCCAAGAATTTAAAAGTTGTTTAAGCAAATATTAACATGTAAGAAAAAGAACACAGATTGTGTCATATAAGGATGAGATGAAACAAGCGCATCCACCGACATCATTTTGAGGTCAAAAAAGCAGAATTCAAAACAATGATATGGAGTACTTTCCAAATAAGTATCGTACTATGAGTTACAGATAAAGGCACTGGGGCACAAACTGGCTGGGCTCACATGAAGCTGAGATAGAGCAGAGAAGCTTACTTTGTCTCAGGACTCACATCTACCCAGCCAGACTACTATTACTATCCTAATTCCCTGTTCTCAACACTTAGCCCTATATACCTCTCCACTCCCACAACCCCAAGAGGTTTTCAAATCAAAAGGGAAAAAAATTAAAGTAGAAATTAGAAGTGCCACGATTGAATGAATAACTATGACACACGCTTTAGTAAATATTTTAAAAACCTACTTTAGAAAAGCTGAAAATAGGAATCTGCCATCAGATATAAAAGAAGCAACAACAATTGTGAGGACAGATATAAGAAAGCTCTGCTGAAATCAATTGATTTCATATACATTCAATAGCTAAGATCAGGAAGGTCTAAAATAATAATTTTTTAGATTTAAAGATAGTTTTATTTCCTTTTTCTCAGATCATGGCCTTAAAAATTATCAAAGAGAAAAACAATTAAAGTGAAAATGATCAGCCCTATCCTATTTCTCTCTTCATTATATGCATCTGTCTCCTAAAACAGAATTTCAAAAGCACCACCACCACACACACAACAATATCTAACTGTGTAAGACACTCCCCATGATCTCAAAACAGTCAGAAGCACTCTGAATTCCATATGGCCTCCTCCATCTAAATACTGACACCCCATCTCATGAAAAAGATTCTGACAAAAGGCCACAGACTTTGGACCAGCCTGGTAAGCCTCAACCAGCCCAGTCCAAGACCACCACAGTTGGGACCCTATCCACCCTTGCTCTCCGCTCTTGCTCCTGCTCTCCTTGCCACAAAGATAGAGATCCTAGCACCCTGGACTCAGTCCGATAGTCCCAACACGTCTCAGCTATGCTAGGCTTGAACATTCCCCTCCGCTCTGCTGTCATTTCCTTTTGCCTGAGGCTTATACCATAAGCCTCAGCAGCAGAACAGGCAACAGAGACTAGGAAGGTCTCTTACTTACAGTAAAAAACAGGTTATCTTGGTCAACTACGTTGGCAGAAACATGGTTGTATGTTTTCTGTGGAAGGAAAAATGCATGCGCACTCGACAACCGGAAGGCCACAGCCCAAGCCCCACTTTAGGGCTGCCTATCTCAGTATCAAACACAGTAAGGAAAACTGGGAGAAACTTTGCCTTACAATCTTGCACGTATATGAATAAAATCTCACGTTAATGAGATGTATGGAATGACAGCATCCTTAAGGAAAAAATAACAACAACAGCCCAGTAGAGGTGACACAGGAATGCTAGAGAAAGGACTGGCAAGTTCTTGCTTGGTAATGTGTTTGTCACAAAGCATCAGAAAAGGAGAAAAGAAATACACAGTTCTGTTTCTTCAAGCCACAACAAGCTCAAACATTTCCAGGGATACAGGGGTCCAATGCTTAAGCCAGCATTCATCAGAGTTCTACCCACTACTTTATCATCCAGCCTAGTCCTGGGAAATTATTCAATGGGCAATTAAGAGTTATAATCCTAGTGGTCTCAAAATCATATCTCTGGGAAGTCAAGTCCAAATTAAATCAAACCAGGCTTTTAGGCTTCCAACGATCACATTTTTTCTTTTGAGCGAGTGCATTTCAACACTCAGAACTTCTCCTCTTACAGATCATTTTCAAGGCCATCTCTGGATGCCATCTCCTAAGCAAAATCTGATATATAAAATGAAAAGGGAAAGTGGTTAACTCAAACCTCAAAAAAGATGTTAAGGGAGAGACTGTCACTTCCTTCAACAGATTCGGGAAAGTTAATTATTTTAACCTCTTTTCTAGTGAATATTAATGGAACTTCTAACACAACATACACACAGCACTTTATGAAACAAAAATGCCCAAAACTAAGTTAGTGCATACGGAAAGCCTAAAGCACACCCAGCAGAGCTTTGAAATATAAAAAGCACAGTGAGTTCCTTCCCACGAGGAATACACATATAATCGGCATATGTATATCTATATTTAAAACTTATCCTAAAGTGTCACACTTCTCCTGCACTAGCAGTCCCAAGCCAGTGAAACAGACAGGTAACTGACAGATGACCCTGTCTTGCACCTCTTGTCTCTGACTTCTCCCCACTCTTGAGACAGCATTCACTTTCAGGACCTATCCATCTGGCCAGCCCGGGCCCTAGGGGCAAGGAGAAAAAAGAGGAAAAGCTCCAGGAACTCACATTTCGGTGATGTTCTCAGGATCTACACTGTTAGGTTCCAACCTTGGAAATGCCACGATGCCAGGAGAAGGGTCGCTGCACCAGATCCGAGAGGCACTGCATTTGCAGGACGTGGGACAAGCGAGAGCGACCCTCCAGAAACCCACAACCAGCCAGCAGAAGCCCCAGAGCCGCGCCATGGCGGGTCCATGCCACCTTATCCAGGACGACATCCCTAGCAGCCAGTGCCAGCCCGAGTGAGTGTCCCCGCGCTGCACCGGCCGGTTTCCCCGACCTGTGCGGGGAGGCCTTCCCCGCGCTTGCGGCTCTCTTGACTCCTCGGTGCTTGCTGCGGGCGCGCGGAGTCCAGCGTATCACAGGCTGAGCTGGTCCGGAGCGGAGCGTATTCCAGCAGGCGGCAGGGTTCACAGTGGCCCCGGCATCGCGAACCGCTTTACAGGGGGGCGCTACCGCCGCTCGGAGCTCCGCCGCGGCCGTTGCTGCATGGCCCGGCGCGCCGGGCACCGACCGGCGGCGCTCCCGGGACTCTCTGGGGTGCAGGCTCCTTATTAGACGCGAACGGGGGTCCGGTATGCACCTCGAGGCTGAGGACAAACAGATACGCGTAAGACTGAGTGTAGGACCCCCAACACCACTAATTGGAGCACTCTCCCTCTGCGCTCGCGTCATCCCCACCCCGATCCCAGCCAGGAGACTGTGGATGGATGAGTGCCCAGCTCCAGCCCAGGAATCAACTTGCCCCGCGATGGCACTGACGCCGCTGGAGCCACCAGTGTGCCCACTCTCTCTTCGAGCCTGAGGCCAAGGGAGGGGAGGTAGGGAAAGGGTCCCCGAGACAGGATTCCATGGTACAGGCCGGGCGAAGGACCCTTTAAAGGGGAATGCGGAGACTGCCGGCAGTTTTGGCTCCGCGACGGGGCCCCCGAATGATGCTGCAGAATCCGCCACGGCCGCTGGGTGCCGGTGGCGCGGGCAGGTGGCGCGGCACGTCCCACCTGGGGAGTAGCCGAGGCCGCCCCAGGGGGAGACAGGGAGGGCCGAGGCGACCGAGGGCACTGTCTGTGCTGCTCACCCAGGCTCCGGCGCCTCACGCCCGCCGGCGGCGCCTGGGTCCAGGATCCTGCTGCCGCCGGGGACTGAGCGCGTAGAGCGCGAGCGAAGCAGCCAGCGAGGCTCCTGCTCCAACCCAATTCCGGGAGCCGCCGCCGCCGCCTCTGCTACTGCTGGCGAAGTGACGTGAGGGCTGACGCAGAGCAGGGGCAGAAACTCCAGAAAATTAGTCTGAAATCCAAAAACACACACGCGCTCATACACACACAAACCCATAACACCCTCCAGACAAAAGCACCAGGGAGGGGAGGGGAATCTGGGGGCGAGCAGGGAGGAGGGAGGCATCAGTGCCACTGGCCAGAAGCAGACAGCAGCAGCATGTGGGAGTGCACACACGCGCGCACACACGCACGCACACACGCACACATCCTGGCCGTGTAGACACGCGCGCGCGTGCCTCTGTGTGTGTGTGTGTGTGTGTGTGAATTTACATCCAGGTACCTCTGAGATGAACCGTTCCTCCGTTCGACGCCTCCCGGTCCCTAATTAACACCACAGTCTCTTCTACAATCGCGGTAGAGGCTGGCTCCCTTTTTGAAATGGAAACCGTGCTTGGTTCAGCTCTGAAAAATGCGCTGATTCTTATTATAGGAATCCTCCCTCCCTTCTCCCTCCCCGCGTTCTCCTTTCCCACCCTGCCTAAAAGGGAGGGCAAGCTATCCTAAAAATAAATAAATGTTGTAAACACCAAAACGTGTTCTGCATTGGTAACCAAGGATCACCGCCCCCATTCCGGGCCACCTATTTGGGGATCGGTGGTTTTGGAGGGGCTTCCTGTTGGTGCTTTTGCAGAGGGAAGGGAGTCTCCAAACACAATTCTAGCTCTCTAAGTGGATCTTTTTCCTGCCGTTTTCTGCCATCACACGCCCGGGAAATAGAGACATGTGAGGGGAAGGGAGCGCGCCTGATGCGTATTCTAAATGCTCGGTGGCCACCCTGGCCTGTCCGATGTGTGGCGCCGCGTCATTTTCTCTCATCCTTTAACCTGTCGGGATGTAGCCATTCCCAGATCGTAGCTTCACTCCCCGCGATGCCCACCCCCACGCAGGGCATCCCAAGCCCTTGCTCCCCTGCCGTACCTTGCGCGTGTTCATGTGTGCGCGGGTGTGCGCGAACGCGTGCCCTGCGCCCGCGCTGCCCGGAGCACGATATGCATCCAGCTACGAAGAAGCCAGGCGCGGGCAGAGCCTCGGGGTCTCACTAGGGACAAATTAGGCGATCCGGGAGGGTCGGGTGACAAACCGTAACAGTTCTGCGGGCGCAGTTAAATGACGGCTGCGGGGCATTCGCAAACCTTGTCTGAGAATCCGTCTTCCCTTTTGCGGCTCGGAATCTGTTTTTCCGCAGTCATTTAAAAGAGAACTGGGAAAATGCACCGCAGTGCCTGACACTTCCGAGGGCTCTGGTGCCCCCGCGCGGGGAGAGAGCGCCCGGCACGCTCCGGAGAATCAGCCCACCGCCACGGTCGCGGCGGGCACAGCGCTGGGGGCGCGCTCTGGCGCCAGATGCGCAACCAGCGGCGCCCGACGCCTGCGCGTCCCTGCCCGGCCAGTGAGCGGCTTGCCTGGCCTCGCCGAGGTCCGGCCCGGGGAAAAAGGCGGCCAATCCTCCGCTCCAGAGAGAGCAATGGGTTGGAGTCTCGTTCAAATATAGTAACAGTCACTATCTACCCGCAGAGGCTGGGGATGGGAAGGATCGAGAAACCGAACCTTAGAGTGAATGCTCGGATCTAGGCCAAGCATTATATTACGAAGGGAACGTAAAACATCTAGTGGGGCTTTTTTTGTACAGATCCTAGGCGCTGAGTGTTACCGCGGGAATTCTTGGACAGCACCCAAAAATCTTGCTGCAGGTCCCGAAGGCAAGGCTAGCAGGTCTGTCTCACCACTGTCGCTCGGCTGTAACACACTTTGAGTGGTGAACGGCCAGGCTGAAGTTTACTCCTCAGCAGGGCCTCTCTCGATTTTCTGCTAGGTGAGGACGTGCCAAGGAAGAGAAGCAAGGGCAAAAATGACCTGGTCTCAGACGCACGTAAAACTCCGCCTGTCTTGTCAGTGCCCCTTAAGTGGAGAAGCCCCTGAGGAACACTTGGAGAAGGAAGGAGTGTGTGCATAATCACCCACATCTCTCTCACACTCCCATACTCTCAGCCCATTTTTCTAAGAAACGGCCCATTTGCGCCCTAGTGACTGCAGCATGTCAGTGCGGTATGGAGAATAGGCAGTTTTACGGTGGTGGTGGTTTGTACACCACAAGATTCCAATTATGTTGGAATAGTTGTAGAATTTCTATTAGAGTAAATACATGCTACTATTACAGTTGAATTCTAAATATATTCCACTGACTGTCTCCCACTTAAAATTAGGATTTGCAGTCCTACTTCTAATCACCCTACTTCTGCTCTACTATTTCAACCATAGCAGTTTGTCTTTTGGACAGATCATTTACTTATCATATATATATTTTAAATTTCTCCCAGTAGAATGTACACTCCATGAAGGCAGGGATTTTTGTCTATTTTGTTCATTGATATATCTCAAGGACATAGTAGGTATTAAAATATATGTGTATTTTTAATGGATAAATAAAATAAAGTTGAGATCTTACTTTCTCAACCTCTAATTCTGCAAGAACCTGGATTATTCCCCCAGACACGCTCCTTCTCACCTTCAAAATTTCAAATCTTCCTTGTGTTCCGAGTGCTCATAGCACTACTTAAAACCTTGCCTTACTTTCTGTCTCATTTAGTAGCCAGATATGCTTCAGCACTGGGCCAGAGAGGGCCTCCCACTTACTCATGCTGTTAACTCAACACCTCCAAGGACAGTGTCTAGAACACATTGGCGATCAGTAGTTATTTCTTAACTGATAGAATTGTGGATCTATCTCGATTTTAAGACCTAAAAGATATGTCCCAGAGATCACTTCAAGGATTCTCAGATCATGACTTTGTAAGAGATGGTGAACATTTTTCAGATGAACAATATAGAGATGATTTTTTTTCCAGATCCCTTCAATGCAGGCATAGAAACAAAGTGTTGCAGGCTCCTACCTGCACCGAACCATGATGTACCTAGAGCAATGTTTCTCAAACTATTTTGATCGTGATCCACAATAAGAAATGCCTTTTATATCACAACCCAATGAACACATACATAAAGGCATATACTAACAAAAAAAGAAGTGTCACAATACAAAACTTCCTTACCCTTAGTACATAGAATAAACTAATATATCCTCTTCTACACCATTTCATTCTTGAATGCATGTAATAACTCAATACAATGATTTTAACATCCAGTACTGAGTTGTAAAAAATAAGTAAGAATACTGCCACCTTCTGATTAAAATGGAGTAATAGGGAACAGATTTGTTCTCTCAATCATACGACCAATACACTGAACAAAATATATTAAAGTTAAGACAGTGGATATAAGACAACGAAGGTCATCATTCAGAGAGAAGGAACTCAGGCAGAGTACAACTACCTAAGTTGAGGAGACTAGCTCAAGAGAAATCAAGGAGAGCAGCATTCACAAGACAGAGTAGCAAAGAGAAGAGTATTGCACAGAAAGAACTATGGACACCTGCAGAGGGTTCCTCTCAAGTATTCAGCATAGTGCTGACAGACACATGCTGGTGATAAAGCTACCTGAGGCCAGAGAAAGAAGTACTGAAAAGATTAAAGAGTACAGAGTTAAAAAAAAAATCAAAAAGAAAATGTAAAACACTATGTATCAGAGTTTGTGTGATACCACTAAAGTAGTTTTTAGAGGGTATTTTATAGCACTAAATTCCTGTATCGGGAAAGAAGAAAGATCTCTAACCAGTGACCTCAGCTTCCACCTTAAGAAATCAGAGGGAAAAAAGAACAAATTAAACACAAGGTAAACAGAAGAGAGGAAATAATACAGAGCAGAATGGAAAATAATAAAATAGAAAACATAAAACCAATAGAGAAAATTAATTAAATCAAGAGCTGGTTCTTTGTGAAGATGAATAAAAAGAGCTAGTCCAACTGATCAGAAATAAAAAAGAGAAAACACAAAGGACCAATAACAGTACTGAGAGCAATTAAAACACTGAATATTTTATATATATTAAAGAAATACTATGGATATATTGTGAACAACTTTATGCAAATACATTTAACAACTTAAATGTAATGAACATGTTCTATGAGAGATACAAAGACAAAAAAACTCACTATAGAAGAAATAGAGTATCTAAATAATCCTATATCTATTGTAGAATTTGAATGTGTGGTTAAAAACTTTCCACAAAGAAAACTCCACTCCCAGATGGCTTCATTGGTGAATTCTACAAAACAATTAAGGAAAAATAATACCAATTTTATACATACTCTTCTAGAAAAATGAAGCGGAAGAAATACTTTCCAATTCATTTTATGAGGCCAACATTACCTTGATACTGATATACAAAAACATTACAGGAAAAGAAAACAACAGTTCCTATGAATGTAAGTGCTAACATTCTAAGCAGAATTTCAGTAAATTGATTTAACATCACACATCCAAAAACATCATGAGTAAGTGGAGTTTGTCTCATGAATCCAAGTTGATCTCAGGGAGGCAGAGAGTAGATCTCATGGAGGCAGAGGGAGAATGAGGGTTACCAGAGTCTAGAAAGTGTAGTGGGGGTAAGGGAATGTTTTTCCAAAAAGCAGTTATAAGACAAGGAAATCCACTTTCACAATTTCTACTCAATATTGCATTGGAGATTTTAGTTAGTGCAATAAATAAAAAAAAGAGAAATAAAAGGTATTCAGATTGGAAAAGAAGAATTAGACTGTTTTTCTTAAAACATACAACATTGACTCCTGTATAGAAAATTTAATAGAATCCATCAAAAAGCTACTCATACTAATAAATGAATTATCAAGTTTGCATGATACAAGATAAGTATTTACAAATCAGATATATTTCTATATGCTAGCAACAATCATGAATTACCTTTTTAAAAACTATTAATTATAATAGCCAATCAAAAATATAAAATACTTAGAATTAAAGCACAGTCCATAAATAGAAAAATATAGATACACTGGATTTTATAAAAATTAACAATTTCTGCTTTTCAACATATACCACTAATAGAATGAAAAAAATGCCACAAAATGTAAGAAATATCTGAAAATCAGGTATTTGATAAAGACATATCAGAGTATATAAAGAACTCTCAAATCTCAACAATAATAAAAAAAATATTTTAAAAGTGTGTAAATGTGTTGAACATATACTTTACCAAAGAAAATATGCAGTTGGCATGTAAGCACATGAAAAGATGCTCAACATCATTAGTCATTGAGGAAATGCAAATTAAAAACCACAATGAGATAGCTACACACTAATTGGAATGGCTAAAATTTTAAAAAACTGACCATATCAAGTGTTGACCAGAATATGGAGCAACTGGAACTCTCATACACTACTACTGGGAGTGTAAAATTGTATGGCCACTTTGAAAAAGTATTAGTTTTCTGAAATGTTAAATGTATACTTACCAGGTGATCCAACCATTCTACTTCTATATATTTACCTAAAAGAAAGAAAAGCATATATCCATACAAAGACTTGAACATGAGTGTTCATAGCAGCTTTATATGTAAAAACTGTAATAATCCAAATATTCATTGACAGGTGAATGAATACACAAATTGTAGCATACCCATATAACAGAATGCAACTCAGCAATGAAAAGTAATGAACCACGCTTGCAGTCATATGGATGAATCTCAAAATAATTATGCTAAGTGAAAACATCAGATAAAAAGGAGTATATGTATGACCCCTAAAACTCAAGAAAATGCAAATAAATAGATTGTGACAGAAAGTAACTCAGTGACTGCTGGTGAGGAAAGAAAGAAGGAGGCAGGGAGGAGCCAGAGGGAGCAATGACAAAGGGCACAAGGAAGCTTTATGATGATGGATGGATTGTGGTGATGGTTTCAATCTGATCAATTTGCATGCTTAAATGTTTAGCTTATTAGCAATTATACCTCCATAAAGTTGTTTTTAAAAACAAAAAAGAAATGCTGACCTAGATCCTCCAATCGTCAACTTCTTGTTCTGCTGGAGTTCCTTTAGAATCTCAAATTTTAGGATGCTATTATAAAGTTTGGAGATTTTTAAAATATACTCAGATTCTGTAATGTTCTAGTTTTAGAGGTACCTACTCTGTTATTTATTTCTTTTACATTTTGAAAAAGTCTGGGGAAATAATAATTTAATAAATAGAAGACATAGTGGCCCATACCTAAAAATAGGACCTGAATGTCCATTAATAGTGGAACAATTCAATAAATTATAATACAGTCACGTGTCCCATTATGATGTTTCCATCGACAATGGACTGCATATACCATGGTGGGCCCATAAGATTATAATGGAGCTGAAAAATTTCTATCTCCTAGTGACACTGTAGCCATTTTAATACTGTAGTGCAAGGGATTACTCTCCTGTTTGTGACACCAGCATAAACAAACTGCACGTCATTTGTGAAAAGTATAGTATGTAAAATTGTGTATAATACATCTATAATTGTTGATAATGATAATAAATGACTATGCTACTGGTTTATGTATTTACTATACTTTAGCTTTTGTTGTTATTTTATAGTGTACTCCTAATTTTTTTGGTTTTTTGTTTTCTGTTCATTTGTTTTTTGTGTTTTGAGACGGAGTCTCTCTCTGTTGCCCAGGCTGGAGTGCAGTGGCTCATCTCGGCTCACTGCAACCTCCACCTCCGGGGTTCAAGTGAATCCCCTGCCTCAGCCTCCCAAATAGCTGGGATTACAGGCGCATGCTACCACACCTGGCTAATTTTTTGTATTTTTAGTAGAGACAGGGTTTCACCATGTTAGCCAGGATGCTCTCGATCTCCTGACCTCATGATCTGCCCGCCTTGGCCTCCCAAAGTGCTGGGATTATAGGCATAAGTCGCTGTGCTTAGCCCCTTCTACTTACTAAAAAAAGAAGTCAACTGTAAAACAGTCTCAGGCAGGCCCTTCAGGAAGTATTCCAGCAGAAAGCATTGTTATCATCAGAGATGACATGAATGTAATTGCCCCTGAAGATCTTCCAGCGGGACAAGATGTGGAGTGGAAGACAGTGATATAGATGATCTTGACCCTCTCTAGGTTGAGGCTAATGTAGGTGTTTGTGTGTCAGTTTTTAACAAAAAAGTTTTAAACGTTTAAAAACTATACATTTTAAAAATAGAAAAAAAGCATATAGAATAAAAATATAAAGAGAGAAAATATTTTTGTATAGCCATACAAAAAATGTATTTGTGTTTTAAGCTAAGTGTTATTACAAAAGAGTCAAAAAGTTAAAAAATTAGAAAATGTATAAAGTAAAATAGAGTAAGCTAAGGTTAATATATAAGTTTTATAAATGTAATGTAGCCTAAGTGTACAGTGTTTATAGGGTCTACAGTGGCACACAGTAATGTCTTAGGCCCTCATATCCATTCATCACTCACTCACTGACTCACTCAGAACAACTTCCAGTCCTGCAAGCTCCATTCATGGTAAATGCCCTTTACAGGTGTACCATTTTTTATTGTTATACTCTATTTTTACTGCACCTTTTCTATGCTTAGATACACACTTACAATTGTGTTATAATTACTTATTATATTCAGTACAGCAAGGTAGTGTACAGGTTTGTAGCCTGGAAACAATAGGCCATAACATATAGTTGAGGTGTGTAGTAGGCTCTACCACCTAAGTTTGTGTAGGTGTACTCTGTGATGCTCACACAACGACAGACTCACCTGACACGTTTCTCAGAATGCATCTCCATCATTAAGTGAATAGATATCTGTATTTCTATTCTTTACACCAGTATATACCTAATTAAAAATGAGTTTTATAGGGCCGTGTGCTGTGGCTCATGCCTGTAGTCCTACAGGGAGGCCAAGGTGGGCGGATCACCTGGCCAGCATGGTGAAACCTAGTCTCTACTAAAAATACAAAAATTAGCCGGGCTTGGTGGCAGGTGCCTGTAATCCCAGCTACTTGGGAGGTTGAGGCAGGAGAATCACCTGAAACTGGAAGCAGAGGTTGCAGTGAGCCGAGATCGCGCCACTGCACTCCAGCCTGGGCAACAAGAGCAAAACTCTGTCTCAACAACAACAACAACAACAACAAAAAGAGTTTTATATAGATTGACTTGGAGGTATATCCACAATATATTAATAATGCATCTTACATGATAATATGTAGTCTGAGCCTGCAAAAAAAGCCAGTATTTGTGAATATGTTTTGTTTGTTTGTCTATGGAGAAAAACAGAGAAGTATTTACACCAAATCACAGCATTAGTAATCTAGAGGAAACAGAGAGGTAGTTTGGGGTAAGAGGAGAAAAGACCAGGAAACTTGTGAAAGCTTATTTGGAACTTACAGCCTCCTTACCCATACCCTGCCCAATTTTCCTCTTTGCATTGCCTCTTCCCCTTCAGATCCAGTGTTAATCCTATTTCTAGAGTTCCTCCCGTCAGTGGAAGGAACTAAATCTACAAGCATGTTTACAATCCAAATAATATTCATCACCAGACACTTCATTTTCCCGAGAATGTCTGTATTTTAGTAGAGGACACTGGGAAAAAGATGTAATCCGAAGGAATTTCAGGTACCATGGCAACCATAAAAGAGGGAGTATTTGAGGATGGAGGATTCAACACAGGTCTCATGGAACCAAAGGCTGATATTCATGATTAGCACCATGTATGCTCCCTCTCACCCCAACATCCTCTTCTGAAGTTTACACAGTTTCCTACTGTTTTCTACCCAACATCCTCCAACTCTGAGTGAAGGTCTCACTTTTCCCTACCTCTGCCTAAGATGGTCTGTGAACTGTATGCTACCTGGTCACTCTGAACCACAGCCAAACCCAAGATTTCATCCCACTTCCTTTCTTCTCTGTGTCCAAATCTTCCACTTTGTACTTTTAGTCCTACACAGCACATACCAAGTCAACACAGACTTATAAAGTTTTTATGAACACCTAAAAGGAAGAGCATATTGAGAAAATTCAACAGAACCTCAGAAAACTGGAGTCATGGGCACGTGGGTGATCCTTAAATCTAAGTTGCGGGCCATCCATCTGACGAGGTTTCATGGTCAGCTCTGGATTATTTTCTTAGTTCGTGTTGGCCATCTAGATCAATACACATACCTGCTCAGGTGTTTCCTGTTTTGTCAAGGTTTAACTATTATGGCTTAATTAATTAAATTTAATTGCTTAATCCTGTTAATCGTGCCACAGTCCCAGTGTCCATTCTCCCATTCTTCTCTTGAGTAATAGAACACTTGATCACACCCAGTCAATGACTATATTTCCCAACTTCTTTTGAAGTAAAGGTGTGGCCATTTGGACTAAGTTTTTACCAGAGAATTTAAGTAGAAGTGATGTACGCAATTTCAACATTATTTCTTTGGAAGAAAGTTATTTCTTTCCATTTCTTCTTCTCTTTCCTTTCTGCAGACTAGGAAGTCTATTACAGTACCATGTCACAAAAGAACTTAAGTTGTTACAAAGAAATTTACTTATGCTTCAATGAACAATTATAGTATGATGTTTCAGTGCTACTCTGCCTATATTGTGACAGTCAACTGTTCCCAGTTCGACCCAATTGACAGTCACAGTTCATG
This sequence comes from Chlorocebus sabaeus, assembly GCF_047675955.1. Lineage (NCBI taxonomy): Eukaryota > Metazoa > Chordata > Mammalia > Primates > Cercopithecidae > Chlorocebus > Chlorocebus sabaeus. Next base: position 13,073,085 of record NC_132915.1, read on the forward strand.
CAAAGAACAGTTTTATGGCCATGCCCTTTTTAACTACATGGTGCCATGTAGTTAAAGACCCACAAGCATTATATTATATGAGGCCTCTGCAGGTGATTAACCAAATTGTTTCAGGCAAGCCCCAAATTGGGAATTAGCCCAGAAAAGTTCCGCGCTTCACTCAGGAAAGAATTCAAGAATGGGTTGGTGGTAGAAGAAAACAGCTTTACTGAGGTGGCAATGTTACAGTTCCATGACTGCTCCTGCAGAACAGGGTTACCCCAAAAGCAGCCTGTTCGAGTGTAACAGCTCAGAGGCAGGTCTACAATAACATTTATACTCATTGTAATTACATGCAAATTAAGGGGAAGATTATGCAGACATTTCTAAAAAAGAGTAGTAACTTTTGGGTGTTGGGTGTCAGGTCGTTGCCATGGAAATGGGTGGTAACTTCTGAGTGTTGCCATAACAATGGTAAACTGACATGGCACTGGTGGATGTGTCTTATGGAGAGGCTCTTTGGCCTCTTCCCTATTTCAGCTAGTACTCAATCTGACCTGGAGTTCGAATCCTTACCTCTGGAGCCAAGTTCCATCTCCTACTTCAAAATATTCTTCCAACTGGGGTAGTAACCCATTACTAAGTCAATTTAGTGGCTTGTTATTAGAATATTTCTAAAGGAATAGACTAGACAATGCTAGAATAGGAAACAGCAAAGGTATAAAGGCAATATTGTTTCATGAAACTTTATTATAGGTTGTACTGGATTTCGTGGTAAATGTATTTCTTATTGTGGTTCACAGTCAAGTTTAAAATCAACTGGCTGAGCACAATATTTCAACCATTTGCAGGAATCTCCTGTACAAGGAGATATAATTCCTAGTCCCGGCTTCAACACTTCCAACAACTTTCCTTAATCAGGATATTAGAAATAAGCACTCTACAGATTATTACTGAAGTTAGCTATAACTACCATCATCTCTTTGATTGCTGTAATTCTCTTGTCATTGTGTCTAGCAGAGTATTGTGTATGGAGCTCAATACATATTGGTTGAATTAAAGTTAATCTTGGCTGGGCATGGTGGCTCACGCCTGTAATTCCAGCACTTTGGGAGGCCGAGGCAGGTGGATCACAAGGTCAAGAGATTGAGACCATGCTGGTCAATGTGGTGAAACCTCATCTCTACTAAAAATACAAAAATTAGCCGGGCGTGGTGGCTAGTGCCTGTAACCCCAGCTACTTCGGAGGCTGAGGCAGAAGAATCACTTGAACCTGGGAGGCGGAGGTTGTAGTGAGCCGAGATCATGCCACTACACTCCAGCCTAGCCACAGACCAAGACTCTGTCTCAAATAAAATAAAATAAAATAAAATAGTTAATCTCATCTTTGTACACCATTAATTGAAAGTTCCATTTTATGATAAGCCTAAATCTGTCTCTCTAGTAATGCTCCTCCATTGATGCTAGTTTTAACCTCTAAGGGGAAAAGTGGAGAAAATGGAATCCTTTCTTCAAGTCTGCCATCCAACATTTTAGCTGTTCCTCCTATATTTTTTTCACCTGCAGGTCTAATATGTTTGCCTTTCGTGCTTCTATTTAAGTCAGAATATTTAACATGACAGGTCCAGACACTCAACTAAAGACATTGCCTATGCTGACATTTATTTCTTAGCTAATTAATTCATCCTTACATAGAATGTGACTGTCTAACCAGCTAAGAATCCATCAAACTGAATTCTATAATTATGTCTTTCTTAACCCTTAGCCTGAGCCACCTATGCACCACATACCCAATTACATAAAGAGCAAACTGGTATTATCCATTAATGTTTTGTTTTCATTTTGCTTTGTTTGTAATCATTCTGAAGTTCACCTTTTGTGCCAGCTTCAGATCTCATTGTAACCTGGTGTCAACCTACCACCCACATTTCAGCTTTTTAAACCTGTAACTCCATTTCTTCCTTTGGTTCCTTTTGATCCTTACGCCTTGTTTCTCTAATACCAGCTTCTCCACATGATTTATCTCAACTGCCTTTTCAGGACCTAGTGTACTGGGTTGTCTTGGATAGGAATTCCCCTTTGTAGTTTAGGCCTGTGAAACCCAGTCACAATCCATCTGGCTTATTTTGCACCCACTCCCTGTCCAGTGATGGGGAAAGATTGGACAAGATAGCCTAGAAAGAGAAAGAGTAGGCTAGGCAAGTGGGGGTGATCTGAGAAAACAGAATGAACAGTAATTTAGGTGTATTCTGGATCCCAAATTTGCTCCTTCTTGAAAAATTGAGACAAATTCTCTTTCTTTCTACCATGTACCATCTTTCTCCAGTATTTCTGACAGTTTATCCTTAGTCATATAAGCAAATCCAGTAATAATCTTTATCATTTTTGCAACCATTTAAATAAGCTTATGATATCTCTTATGTGGTCTCCCTCAACTAAGATGTCAACTTCTTGTTAACCACATTATCTCTACCATTTCTAATGGAAAATCCTTCTCCTCACCAGAAAAAAAGACACAGAGTAAGAGGTAGAAAATACTGCTTTGTCTCTATTATCTGTTAATGTCTTACCATCTGCCCAAGCTCTGGTCTTGTCACTTCATCCTTCTTACTCTAAGCCTGGTTCAAATCGTCCTTTTTTTCCTTTTCTTTTTTTCTTTTTCTTTTTTTTTTTTTTTTTTTTTTTGTTTGTTTGTTTTGTTTTTTTGAGATGGAATTTTGCTCTTGTCACCCAGGTTGCAGTGCAATGGTGCGAGCTCGGCTCGCTGAAACCTCCGCCTCCCGGGTTTAAGCAATTCTCCTGCCTCAGCCTCCTGAGTAGCTGGGATTACAGCTAATTTTTGTATTTTTAGTAGAGATGGGGTTTCACCATGTTGGCCAGGCTGGTCTTGAGCTCCTGACCTTGGGTGATCCACCTGCCTCAGCCTCCCAAAGTTCTGGGATTACCATTGCCCAACCCAAATAGTCCTTTTCTGCTGCTCTCTATTTTTTATTTCACAACTTTCACACATCCTGTACTTCAGTCCTTCTGCCACTGTTGTCACAGTTTTGTGCTGCCCTATTATATTCAAAATTTGGTTATATACCCACCTTCCATCTTCTTCCACACCAAAATCTACAGTGTAGTTAAGCAGAGTCTCATTTCTTCCTCATGAGGATCATTCAAGCCTGCGCTGTCAGGATTTTATGTTTTAGGACTTCCTTTCTCTCTCAAATCATTATTATTTTCTAGAGTCATTCAGTCAAAGGATTTTATCTACTTTTCCTCAAAAAAAAAAAAAAGAATGTAATCTGTCTCTTGAAGTCTAGAATGCATAAAAGTCTTCTTAGGATCCCATATTTAGACAGTTTAATCTCCAGCGCCACAGCCAGATCAGTCTTGGTCTGGTGTAAGTGTCCCTGACCTCATCACCCACCAAGTCCCAGGCACCCCTGTAATATCTAAGTGACATTTTTTTTTTGAGTCCAAGGTAATGCTATCATCAGTGACTGAAGTGAAAAGGACCAAGGGGGCAAAATCAGGCTTCGTCAGTTGCCTGCCACTTCTTTCCAATTGGAAATGTTCTTTCTGATGCTCAAACGTTGTGCTGTGCTTTGTTTTAATAAGGAAACTGTTCATTCCTATTTCCATGTTCTCTCTTCCAAAGTTGTGATTTCAACTGAAAGAAATGGAGAACACTTGCGTCAGAAACCTATATTCCTAAGTTCTTCCATTTCCATAACAAAGTAAAGGTTAAGCGACTTGAATAAAGAGATCCTCCAGTCCCAAATACAGGATCTTAAACCAGTAGGAAATTTCTTTCTTTTTCATGTCACAGTTCCGAGTAGATGACCCATGGCTCTGCTAGATGGCATAATCCGTAGTTCCAGGCTCCAGCTGTCTTATTCCTCTATCATTTTCTAAGGGTTTGTCCTCATCTACATGGTCAAAGTAGACTTCCCCATCTGCAGAAAGGAAAGAGGAGAGGAAACGGAAAGAAATGACTTCCTTCTGAGGAAATGATGTGGAAGTTGAATACATCAAAACCACTTACATTCTCTGGTAAAAACTTAGGCAAATAGCCACACGTTTACTTCAAAGGAGGTTGGAAAATACAGTTGTTAACTGGGTGTGACCAAGTGTTCTGAGAAATGTGAATTGGGAAGTTCAATTATTCAAAAGAAGAGGCCAAGCTCGTGTAATCCCAGCACTTTAGGAGACTAAAGCCCTTGAATCACCTGAGGCCAGGAGATCGAGACTAGCCTGGCCAACATGGTGAAATCCCATCTCTACTAAAAATACAAAAAATTAGCTGGGCATGGTGGTGCACACCTGTAATCCCAGCTACTCAAGAGGCTGAGGAAGGAGAATCACTTGAACCCGGGAGGCAGAGGTGGCAGTGAGCTGAGATCACGCCACTGCACTCCAGCCTGGGCAAAAAGAGTGAAATTCTGTCTCAAAAAAAAAAAAAAAAAAAAAGGAGAAGAATAAAGGGAGAACGATGGACACTGAAGCTGTGAGACAATTCATGGCTTTAATTAATTCATTAATTAAACATTATTTCCTAACTAGAACTTCAAATTCAGTAAGACCGTCTAGATTTTTCCTGAGTGTATCGGCTTTGAGTTAAACAATGTTTAATGGACAAGTCAAAGGTGACATCCTAATATCTTCTCTTGCTGTCCTTGGGGCAAGACACAAGGTCATTCTGCTATATTGCTTACTGCAGCTAAGTCCAAACTCATCCTTTTACACAGAACTTTATTAATGAATATATGCATAGTATTATGAATAGCAAACTCTACTGGCTTAATTTTTATTTCTAAGGACAGCTCCTAATTTTGGCCATTATTCTAAAAAATAATCTATAGGGCACATAACTTGTTTATATTTGTTCTGTCCTGTAGCTTTAACTGAAGCTTTCTCTTTTAGCAAAAAAAAAAAAAAAAAAAAAAAAATAGAGTGAGCATTCTTGCACTTGAAACACAGCTCTAGCCTCCATCGTACCAAAGGGACCATTTTGGCAATATAGTCGCACCTTTGCTGTGGAAATCATGAAGCATAAGTTTCAGTCAGCACTATGCCACTTTGCAGTTTATGGTTTTTTTCTGGGCAAATCATTTTCATGTCCTAAGCCTCGTCTCCCTGTCAATAAAATGAGTATGGCAGTTTCAAAATATGACTGCTAATTCTTTGACACCACTCCCATTGAGAAATGGACTCTATGTCCACTCCACTTGAATATGGCCAGGCTTGTGACTGCCTCAACCAATATAAAGTAGTAAAGGTGTCACTATGTGACTTCTGAGGGCAGGCCATTAAAAAAAAAAAAAAAAAAAAAAAGATGCAGCTTCTGCCTTGTGCACTAAAACACTCACTCTTGGAACCCTGAACCGGCAGGTAAGAAGTCCAACCACCTCGAGGCTATCATGCTGGACAGCACATCAGTCAACAGACACTGCTGAGTCCAGCCTTCCAGACATCCCTATCTAGACACACCACATGTGTGAATGAAGTCTGTTGGATCGCCTAGGCCAGGCTATCCACCCATCCAAATACCACTGAGTGACTTATATTGATGCCATGTGGAAAGGAAGAATCAACTCACTCTGCCTGAATTTCTGACCTACAGAACTGTGTGATTGAGTAAAATGGTGTTGTAAGCTACTACGTTTTGGGTAGTTTGCTACACAGCAATAAATAACCAGAATAATGAGGAACTAAATAACCTCAATGGTCACCTTTGGCTCTGACATCCTAGGAATTTACGAGAGAGACATGGAAGCCTACCTACCTTATTTTCACCACCACAGAATCTTCTCCATGTCTCTTACACTTCTCTATGCAGATCCTTACCTTTATTACATAATTAGTTAACTCTCAATCAATAAAGTAATTGCTCTCTATCAAAAGGATAACTTCTGGAATTACATGAAAAATAATACATAGTTATTGGTTGTGAAGGAAATGTTTTACACAGTCTCAGAACTTTCTGAAGGCATCTGAGACTACCTTATAACCAGAAGCATCTACAAGCCAGTGGAGAGCTACCAATGTCAGTGCCCATACAATGACCTCCAGGGAACTATTTGGAGGTGGGGGGCAGCCCTTAGCTACCAGACATTTAGTTACCTTCAAGTGAATTGACAGACACCATTAACACTGGAAATATAAGCAGGAAGAAGGCATCACTCCTATATTCTAAGAATTTGAAATCCTATGGGAAGACACATGCAAGGTCATTTCAGTGCCTATGGGTAATACTGGACGCATGTACTGGGACCTATGGGAGACAAAGGAGGAGCACAGAGCTCCCTCTGGGATCCAGGTAAGGTTTCATGGATGCACTGACCCTTGAGCTGAGTCTAAGTCCTAGAGGATGCACTTAATATCTCAAAGAAGTGACCAGGAGGATGGCATGAGTAAAATGCAAGGAGGCCAGAAACAGCATGGAGTGTGGGAGGAACCACATGCTGCTAAATGGTGGCCACGCCTACACCTTTCCTCCATCCGCCCAAGAAAACACGCACCAACTGTGCATGCTGGCCTCTTGCCCCCAGATGAGATTCTAAGAAGACATGGTGATCGTTTTTCACTGCTTCCTTTTGCTTTGATCAGTAGGCCTGGAGGCCAGTCCACACTCAGCAATGCAGCAGCCTGTCTGAAGGATATTTAGTAATTCCTGCCAAGACCTGCATCTGACAGACCCTGGAGCTCTTCCAAGTGTTTTCATGTGTGGACCTCTCCTTCTGCTGTTCCTCCTTCCCTCTCCTGGTGACCCTCTCCCTTGGCTTTAGATAAACTTCTGTTTTATCCTAAATATGAGGAATTGAAAGCCTTAGGGAGACAAAGTCCATATTAAAATTGCACTTCTGAAGTCATCCTAGTGAAGAAACAACAGAAAACAAATTATTCTGTTGAATAAAGCCACTCCCTGTTATTCTGTTATTTTTCACCTAAGTAGTTTCCCCTTTTTTTTTTTTTTTTGAAATTTTACAGCCGGGCCTCCGGGGGTGCCATCACATATTGGTAGGACCGTGATGGCGACCCCTAAAGAACCTTTGTGGGACTGGGCATGGTGGCTTATGCGTGTAATTCCAGTCCTCTGGGAGGTCGAGGTGAGTGGATAGCTTGAGTCTCGGAGTTTGAAACCAGCCAAGGCAACACTGCAAAACTCCGTCTCTCCAAAAAAGAAAAAAAAAAAAAAAATTAGCCAGTTGTTGTGGCGCCTGCCTATAGTCCCAGAGGCTGAGGTGGGAGAATCGCTTGAGCCTGGGAGGGGCAGGTTGCAGTGAACTGAGATCGCATCTCTGAACTACTCCAGCCTGGGTAAAAGAGTGACACATCCCCTCTCTCTCTCAAAAAAAAAAAAAAGAAAAAAGAAAAGAAAAGGAAAAAAAAAAATACCTCCGTGATCAATTGACTGACCTCATGTCTTGTAATAAAAATACCTCTTTTCTGTTTAGAAGACCTAGAGATTCCGCAAGCCCTGTTTCTTTGCAAATACAGAAACTGCACCTTTGGCCTTCTCCCTACTGCTCTTCAAAAGTTTCAATAGACCTTCTCTACCACCTGGGAGACATCTTCTGTGCATGGGCAAAGATTTCTTATGGATTAAGGAGAAGGTGCTGGAAATGAGAGAAGCCCTCCCACCTACTGTTTCCTCTTAGCCTCTCAAGTGACATACATAGAATAGAAAAATCTGTCCCCAAATATAATTCAGCTTCTGAGGGCAGGAGCTGCTCCTATAGCTAATTCTGTGTTTCTAGTAGTCCAGAATATTTCTAACAACCTTAAAAGACTATTATCAGATCCTCAAAATATAACTTTAAAAAATCAATTCTTTGTAACCTAAATTTGAAAAAATGTGTCACTCAGTATATTTTGGATTGGGAGGGGACATCCTGAGAGCACTGCCAGTGGTCTCACAACCCCAAAGTTATCAAAAATTATCAGCCACTGCCTCTGGTTCTAAATCTCCAGTGTCCTTTGGATTCTGTTCTCGAAATAAATGAATAAATATTATTCAAAGAAATATCACCAGGTTGTTTATGGAACAAAGCCATAGTGTGGTGCTGGGTTACCAACTTGCCTTTCTGTGCCTGCAAATCTACATTTAACAAACAGGGAAATGTTATCCAACTTCCATCTCACAAGGCTCTTGGGTGACTAATTAGATACTGCCTTTGAATGTCTGCAACTTTAAGTCTGAAACTTTCTTTTTTCTTTTTTCTTCGAGATGGAGTCTCACTCTGTCATCCAGGCTGGAGTGCACTGCCGGGATCTTGCCTTACTGCAACCTCCACTTCCCTCCCGCCTCAGCCTCCGAAGTAGCTGAGACTATGGGAATGCACCACCACGCTTGGTTAATTTTTGTAATTTTAGTATATGAAGCTTTACCATGTTGGCCAGGCTGGTCACGAAATCCTGACCTCAAGTGATCTGCCTGCCTTCGCCTCCCAAAGTACTGGGATTACAGGCATGAGACACTACCCAGCCCTGAAACTTTCTCCATGTGAAGGATGTTGCCTCCCAAAAATGGTTGTATTACCTTTATTAACCTCATTTTGTGAGTGAAGAAAGACATACAATGAAGGTTTAATATCACTTCAACAAGGACTGAAAGTGTCACTTTAGCCCATGTTTTTTAGTATGGAAGGAATGATAGCCAACTCAGATGCTACCTCTGTGCCTATAAAAGGGACTGCCCTGTAGCTGGTCATCAGGAAAAGTGGCAAGGCACAGAGTGACCTCACCTTACTCCAGGAGCAGCAGCAGTCTTTTAGTCTCCATTTCTTTGGTGTTTCGACACAATTTTAGGGTTGGCCATAAGGACCAAATTACCTCTGTACTGTGAGGACTACGTTGGGTGTTTAAGTCAAGAATGCCAAAGAGATTCTTGTTAAATTAGCCTTTCCTCTTCCTCCTTCTTTTCATCCTGGGATATGATATTTTTCTTTGCAGAAATGAGAGTGTTCTAGTGTAACTGATTTTCAGTGGCTACCAGAGAAAGAGAGAGAGAGAGAGAGAGTAAGAGTCTCTTTCACTCTTCTTTTTAGTATCTAACTATGAGTTGAATTCTGTCTATACACTTGCCAGAATATGGCATGGGACTTTGTATAAAAAAGAAAATTTCCTGGCCATACTGCCCACGGTAATTTATAGATTCAATGCCATCCCCATTAAGCTACCAATGACTTTCATCACAGAATTGGAAAAAACTACTTTAAAGTTCATATGGAACCAAAAAAGAGCCCACATTGCCAAGACAATCCTAAGCCAAAAGAACAAAGCTAAAGGCATCACGCTACCTGACTTCAAACTATACTACAAGGCTACAGTAAACAAAACAGCATGGTACTGGTACCAAAACAGAGATATAGACCAATGGAACAGAACAGAACCCTCAAAAATAATACTACACATCTACAACCATCTTTGACAAACCTGACAAAAACAAGAAATGGGGAAAGGATTCCCTATTTAATAAATGGTAGTGGGAAAACTGGCTAGCCATATGTAGAAAGCTGAAACTGGATCCCTTCCTTACACCTTACACAAAAATTAATTCAAGAGGGATTAAAGACTTAAATGTTAGACCTAAAACCATAAAAACTCTAGAAGAAAACCTAGGCAATACCATTCAGGACAGGAATGGGCAAGGACTTCATGTCTAAAACACCAAAAGCAATGGCAACAAAAGCCAAAATTGACAAATGGCATCTAATTAAACTAAAGAGCTTCTGCACAGCAAAAGAAACTACCATCAGAGTGAACAGGCAACCTACAGAATGGGAGAACATTTTTGCAATCTACTCATCTGACAAAGGGCTAATATTAAGAACCTACAAAGAACTCAAACAAATTTACAAGAAAAAAACAAACAACCCCACCAAAAAGTGGGTGAAGGATATGAACAGACACTTCTCAAAAGAAGACATTCATGCAGCCAACAGATACATGAAAAAATGCTCATCATCACTAGCCATCAGAGAAATGCAAATCAAAACCACAGTGAGCTACCATCTCACACCAGTTAGAATGGCAATCATTAAAAAGTCAGGAAACAACAGGTGCTGGAGAGGATGTGGAGAAATAGGACCACTTTTACACTGTTGGTGGGACTGTAAACTAGTTCAATCATTGTGGAAGACAGTGTGGTGATTCCTCAAGGATCTAGAACCAGAAATACCATTTGACCCAGCCATCACATTACTGGATATATACCCAAAGGATTATAAATCATGCTGCTATAAAGACACATGCACACCTATGTTTATTGTGGCACTATTCACAATAGCGAAGACTTGGAACCAACCCAAATGTTCATCAATGACAGACTGGATTAAGAAAATGTGGCACATATACAACATGGAATACTATGCAGCCATAAAAAGGATGAGTTCATGTCCTTTGTAGGGACATGGATGCAGCTGGAAACCATTATTCTCAGCAAACTATTGCAAGAAGAGAAAACCAAGCACTGCATGTTCTCACTCATAGGTGGGAATTGAACAATGAGAACACTTGGACACAGAAAGGGGAACATCACACACCAGGGCTTGTCATGGGGTCGGGGGAGGGATATATTAGGAGATACACCTGATGTAAATGACGAATTAATAAGTGCAGCACACCAACATGGCAGATGTATACATATGTAACAAACCTGTGCTTTGTGCACATGTACCCTATAATTTAAAGTATAATAAAAAAGAAAATAAATAAAATTTCCCATTTTATTAGTTTCATAAGAAATACTATAAAGAGGTTATCATAGCCTAGCCCAAGACTTGCTCCATCCAAGGACCTGGGCCCATTGCCTACCTCCCCTCTAGAACATACGGTGTCTAGATTTCCTTCTGCATTCCCTGTGTCTGCTAGGGTCTTTGCTCTATCTAGATGAGAGCTGAAACACACACGTGAAACTCCAGCCTACATGTATTTAGCACAGAGACTCAAGACTGAGCAGAGCCAAGTTCTAAACAAAGCAAAACAAAACTCAAAAACACTTGCATGTATTTTTCCATCTCTTTTCTTCCCTCATCACTCTTCTTGATTACTGTTTATTTTTCAATATTTCTCAGCAACACAAGCAGTTTTGTTTCCGCTCTGTTTCCTATCACTTCTCTCCAGACAGCCAAAGGCAGTGAAGCAGAAGTAAGACTGCCATCTTGTGCTCAAGACGGTTATCATGTTATCATTTTCTCAAATCAAATCAAATCAAAAATGATTTGTGGAGTTTGAGAGAAGAAGGCCTTGGAGCCCAAGTCCGACGTGCCCTGACCTGGGTTTTCCCAGAAGCTTTTGAATTCTCCCACCCTTTGGCATTGCTCTTTCTTGGACTTCATGCTCCAGGATACCATGAGTCATCCTTAGTCAAAAGCCAACTTGTTTTTTTTAATGACTTTAAGTGTGACTTAGAATAATTATAGTTCAGATGCCATCACTTATGCTTTTATGACCGAGCTCAGCCCAATTCAGAAGAGTGGGCACTCAACTTAAGGACTAAAGCATGACAGGTTATTCAAAATCACAGATCTAGTGGGTATTCTCTGCATCCTACCACCACTTCTGTGTTGAAAGCCCCCCACTCACAAATGGTATGCTGTGTGCTAGGCCTTCAAAATGACTGGAAGTCCTGTAGGATCAGTATGTTACAGGGCCTAGGAACACCCAGTGATAGGCCACTCTCAGGTGACATTTCACTACCAATCAGCAATCAATGGGCTTAAATAAATAATCAAAGAAAGACAGAGCAAAGGAGAGAGAGAGGAGAAATGGAAGGAAAGAACGAATGACGGGCCAAGAAGAGAAACCTAAGGAGGTCACAAATGTGAGGATTTAAAGGGAATGAATGATGAGAGCACCACATAGAAACAAGCATTGGACAACTAAAGCAATAATGCTAGAAAAACAATAATGAGAGGTGACACTGAAAAGGGCTCTCTGTGTTGGGGGATCAGCAAGGATTGGTGGAGACTGTAGTGAACTGGAGAGAGCATGTCTTATCTAAAGAAGCAAGCAGCTCCATGCAATGACATGGTTGCCAGGCAGGAATGTGGAGCTACTATCACTGAATCTTCTGATTTTTAAAAAGAATTTGTAGATCTACATTTGCATACTAAATCTTCAAATTTGTTTTAAGTCAGCTCAAGATTTTTTTTTAGAACACTGTGTGGGACAAACATGTCTGTAGGATTATTTGGCCTTTGGCTGCTTGTTTAAAGACCTTTCCCTATGCGGACACAAAATTTTATTGACAGGTAGGCACATAAATAGATACCATAGCTGTAGCTCCATGCCGTCTTCCTGTCTCCCATTTAAGAAAATTTACAAAACCACAAGTAAGGGAGCATCATGAATGGTACAACTGCCTGCTGTCATTTCTTTACAAAAAGGATTCACACAATTATATGTTCATAAGCAAAAATAATAACAATAAGCTCAACCTACACTTTACTGCTTATACAAAAATTTACCCCAAATGAAACACGGACTTAAATGTAAAATTATAGAATATTTAGAGAAAAAACCATGGAAGAAAATGGGACCTAGGGCTAGGTAAAGAGTTCTTAGATTTGACACAAAAAAGTATAATCCACAGGAAAAAATTAATAAACTACACTTCATCAAAATTAAAAATGTTTGTTCTATGAAAGATCTGTTGAGAAGATTAAAAATCAAATGACAATGTGGAAGAATATATTTGCAAACCACATAACTGAAAAAGGAACTTATATCTTGAAGCTGTGTCTCTACAAGGAACTCTCAAATCTCAACATAAAAAACAAACAAACAATTCAATTAAAAAATGGACTTAGACATGAGCAGTTATTTCATTGAAAAGGAAATAAGTAGATAGTAAATAAGCACACAGAGAAGTGTTCAACATCACTAATCATTAGCGAAAATTAAAACAACAATGGTAATATTACAACATACCTCTGAGAATGGCTAAAGTGAAAATTATATTAACATTAAATGTTGGCAATGACGCGGAGAAACTGGACCACTCATACATTGTTGGTGGACATGTAAAATGATACAGCCACTTTGAAGAACAGTTTGATAGTTTTCTCTAAAACTAAAAATACACTTGCCATATAGCCCAGTAATTGCACTTTTGAACATTCATCCCAGATAAAAATTAAAAGCTACATTCACACAAAAACTTATACATGAATGGTCATAGCAGCATTATTCATTATAGCCCAAAATTGGGAGAATTCCTAATTTTGTCAGCATAGAATGGTTAGACAAACCACAGTACATCCATACAATGGAATACTATTTAGTAATATTTTAAAAATGAACTATTGATATACACAACTACTTCGATGTAACTCAAGGGAATTATGCTAGGTGATAAAAGTTGATCTCAAAAGGTCAACTACTACATGATTCCATTTATGTAATATTCTGAAAATCAGCTAATTCAGGGACTACCAGACAAAGCTACAAAAACATTAAATAAAATACTTAGGAATAAGTTTAAACAAGGTGGTGAAAGATCTGTGTACTGAAAACTATAAAACATTAACAAAAGAAATTGAAGAAGATGGTCAGATGCAGTGGCTCATGCCTGTAATTCTAGCACTTTGGGAGGCCAAGGCAGGTGGATCACTTGAGGTCAGGAGTTCAAGACCAGCCTGGTCAATATGGTGAAACCTCATCTCTACTAAAAGTTCAAAAATTAGGTAGGCAGGGTGGCTGGTGCCTGTAATCCCAGCTACTTGGGAGGCCGAGGCAGGAGAATTGCTTGAACCCAAGAGGCGGAGGTTGCAGTGAGCAAACATCATATGCCACTGTACTCCAACCTGGGTGATAGAGTAAGACTCTGAAAAGAAAGAGAGAAAGAGAGAAATAAAGGAAAGAAAGAAAGAAAGAAAGAAAGAAAGAAAGAAAGAAAGAAAGAAAGAAAGAAAGAAAGAAAGAAAGAAAGAAAGAGAAGGAGGGAGGGAGGGAAAGAGGGAGGGAAGGAAGGAAGGAAGGAGGGAGGGAAGGAAGGAAGGAAGGAAGGAAGGAAGGAAGGAAGGAAGGAAGGAAGGAAGGAAGGAAGGAAGGAAGGAGGGAAGGAGGGAAGGAGGGAAGGAGGGAAGGAGGGAAGGAGGGAAGGAAGAAGGAAGGAAGGAAGGAAGGAAGGAAGGAAGGAAGGAAGGAAGGAAGGAAGGAAGGAAGGAAGGAAGGAAGGAAGGAGGGAAGGACGGAAGGAAGAAGGAAGCAAGGAAGGAAGGAAGGAAGAAAGGAAGGAAGGAAATTGAACAAGACACAAATAATTAGAAAACTATACTGTGTTCATGGAATAGAAGTACTAATATTGTTCAAATACCCATAGTACCCAACATAATCTACAGATTCAGTGCAACCCCCATCACAGTTCTAATGACATTTTCTCATAGAAATAGAGAAAAAATTCTAAACTTTTCATGGAAACACAAAAGACCCTGTATAACCAAAGCAATCTTGGGCAAAAAGAACAAAGCTAGAAGCGCCACACTACCTGATTTCAAAATCTACTACAAAGCTGTAGTAATCAAAAGAGCATGGTGCTGACATAAAAACAGACACATAGACCAATTGAACAAACAGAAAACCCAGAAATTATTTAATTTAATTTAATTATTAAATTACTTCTGGATTTTTAAATAATTTGATTTATTCATTATCAAAAAGAAAAAACATTACAAATGTTGGCAAGGATGCAGAGAAAAGGGAACTCTTTTACACTGTTCATGGGAATATAAACTAGTACAGCCATTAGGGAAAAGAGTATAGAAGTTCCTCAAGAAACTGTAAGTAGAACTGCCATATTATCCAGCAATCCCAATGCTTGGAATTTGTCCAAAGGAAAGGAAATCATTGTAGTGAAGAGACATCGACACCTCCTTGCTTATTGCAGAACTATTTACAATAGCCAATATATAGAATAAACTTAGGTGTCCAACAACAGATGAATGGATAAGAAAATGGGATATATACATATATATACACACACAATGGAATACCATTCAGCCATAAACAAAGAATGAAATGATGTCATTCACAGCAACGTGCATAGAACTGGAGGACATTATGTTCAGTGAAATAAGCCAGCAACAGGAAGTTAAACACTGCCTGGTCTCACTCATATGTGGAAGCTCAAAAAAGTTGATTTCACAGAAGTAAAAAGTAGAACAAGGATATTAGAGGCTGGGAAGGAAAGGAAAGGGGAGGATAGGAATAGGGAGAAGTTTGTTAAAGAATACAAAATTACAACTAGATTAAAGAACACAAAATTACAACTAGATAGAAGGAATGAGTTCCAGTGTTCCATGCCACTGCAGAATGACCATCCTTAGCAATAATAGATGATACAGTTTCAAATAGCTAGAAGGAGGATATTGAGCCTTCCCAATACAACAAAATAAATGCTTGAGATTGTGGATATGCTAATTACCTGGATCAGATCACTATACTATATACTATATGTATCAAAACATCACTATGTACCCCAGGAATGTGAATAATTATTTGCCAATTAAAAAAATAAAATTAACCCAAAAATGTGGTATATATACATACAATGAAATACTACTCAGCCTTTAGAAAGAAGAAAATTCTATCATTTTTGCCACAACATGGAGGAATCTGAAGGACATTATGTTAAACAAGCCAGGCACAGAAACGCAGATACCACAGGATCTCACTTGTATGTGGAATTTAAAAGAGACAGAGTCATAGAAGCAGAGAGTAGAATGGTGGTCAGCAGAGGCTGGAAGTTGGGGTGGGGCACAGAGATTGGGGAGATGTTGGTCAAAGGTTACAAAATTTCAGTTAGACAAGAGGAATAAATTCAAGAGCGTGGCGACTATAGTTAATAACGATGTATTGTATACTTGAAAATTGCTAAGAGAATAGATTGCAAGTATTCTCACCACAAAAAAAAATGTTAAGCAGGTGGCAATAGATATGTTAATTGGCATGATTTAGCCATTCTGCAATGTACACATTTATCAAAACATTTTGTTGTATACTATAAACATATACAATTTTTATTTCTCATTTACAATAAATTTTTAAAAATCAGGTATCTCCTACTCCGGTGAAACTTCTAGGGGTCCAGTGATATGGGGCATGTCAAGCTAACCCGTTGACGGTGAAAGACGAGTTGTTGCATCTGGCCTTTCCTACAACCAAGAAAGAGGAATAATGCCTAGTGAACTTCTTCAGACATTGGAGACACATTTCTCATTTGGGTGTGTTACTCTGACCCATTTACTATGTGGGACCTGAAAAACTGATAGTTTTGAGTAGGACCCAAAACAAGAGAAGGCTCTGCAAAATGTCCCGGCTTCTGTGTGAGCTACTCTGCTACTTAAGCCATAAGATCCAGCAGATCTAATGGTGCCTGCAGGGTCAGTGACAGATAGAGATGCTATCTGGAGCCTTTGGCAGGCTCCTATAGATGAATTGCTGCACAGTCTTTTAGGATTTTAGAGCAAGGCCCTACCATAATCTGCTGATAACTATTCTCCTTTTGATAAACAGCTCTTAACCTACTACCAGGCCTTAGTGGAGACTGAACAGCTGAGCATGGGCTGTCAAATTACCACACTACCTGAGCTGCCCATCATGGACTGGGTATTATCAGACCCACCAAGCCGTGGCATTGGGCATGCACAGCAGCACTCCATTGTCAAATGGAAGCAATATGATTAGGCTGGGCATGCAATGAAGTCACAAGTCAGCTACATAAAGAAGTAGCCCAAATGCCCACAGTCCCCACTCCTGCTACACTGCCTTATCTCTCCCTGCCTGCATCTTTGGCTGCATATGGAGTTCCCTATGATCAGCTGACAAATTAAAAAAGAAAAAACAAAACAAAACCTGAGCCTGGCGTGGAGATGGTTCTGCCCAATATGCAGGCATCAACCATAAGCGAAGAGCTATAGTACTGTAACCCCTTTCTGGGGCATCCCTTAAGGACAGTGGCGAAGGGATCTCCTCCTGGGGGGCAGAACCTTGAGCAGTGCACCTGGTTGTGTACTCTTCTTGAAAACAGAAATGGTCAGATGTGCAATTATACATCAATTCATGAGCTAAGTCAGTGGTTTGGCTGGATAGTCAGGGACTTGGAAGAAACATGATTGGAAATTGGTGATAAAGAAATCTGGAAAAAAGGTATGTGGATAGAACTCTCAGAATTCTCAGAATGAGCAAAAAAAGCACAAAGATATTTGTGTTCCATGTGAATGCTCACCCAAAAGTGACCTCAGCAGAGGAGAATTTTAATAATCAGATGGATAGAATGACCCACTCTTGGATAAAAGTAAGCCTCCTTCCCCAGCCACCCAAGTCATTGCCCCATGGACTGATGAACACAGTAGCCCTGGTGGCAAGGATCATTAGGCCCTGCCTGACAGCACTGACAGACGGCCACCCCAGTCATCGCCCCATGGGCTCGTGAACACAGTGGCCCTGGTGGCAAGATTATTCATAGGCTAAACAACATGGACTTCCACTCACCAAAGCTGAGTGGCTACGGCCACTGCTGAGGGCTAATATGGCACAAGCAGAGACCAGCGATGAGCCCCTGATATGGCACAATTCCCTGAAAAGTTCAACCAGCTACCTAGTCGCAGGATGATTACATTGGACCACTTCTATTATGAAAGAGGCATTGTTTTTGTTCTCACTGGAATAGACACTTACTGTGAATATGGATTTACCTTCCCTGAATGCAATTCTTCTACCAAAACTACCCTCTGTGGACTTATAGAATAACTTATTTACTGCCATGATATTCCATACAGCATTGCTTCTAACCAAGGAATTTACTTCACAGCCAAAGAAGTGTGGCAATGGGCTCATGCTTATGGGATTCACTGCTCCTACCATGTTCCCCACCATTCTAAAGCATTTGACTAATAGAACTGTGGAAAGGCCTTGTGAAGACTTAGCTACATACAGCATCAACTAGGTGGCAAAACCTTGCCGGGCTATGACAAGGCCCTCCAGAAGGCAGTATATGCTCTGAATCAGTATCCAGTATATGACGCTGTTTCTTCCATAGCCAGGATTCACTGGTCCAGGAATCAACAGGTAAAAACAAGAGTGGTCTCACTTATGATTACCTCTAGTGATGCACTAGCAAAATGTTTGCTTCCTGTTCCCAAGACTTAATGTTCTGCATGCAGGACTACAGGTCCAGAGGGAGGAATGTTTTCTTCAGGAGACACAACAGTGAGTGATTCCTTGACCTAGAAGTTACCTGGCCACTGGGTTCCTCATGTGTCTGAGTCAAAAGACCAGGAAGGGAACTATGATGTGGTCTGGAGTGATTTACCTTCACTACCAAGGGAAAATTGGACTACTGCTCTACCGTGGAGGTAAAGAAGAGCATGTCTGGAGTAAAGGCAATCCCTTAGGGCATCTCTTAGTATTACCATGCCCTGTGATTAAGGTCAATAGAAACTAGAATAACCTAATCCACGCAGGAATGCTAATGGCCCAGACCCTTCAGGAACAAAGGTTTGGGTCACCCCATCAAGTAAAGAACCGTGACCACTGAGATGCTTGCTAAAGGCAAAGAGAATACTGAATGGGTGGTAGAAAAATGTGATTATAAATACCAGCTGTGGCCACATGGCAAGTCACAGAAATGAAGACGGTAATGGTCATATCTCCTCCTTATTTTGTTATGAATATGGTTGTGTGTATGTGTGTAGATAGATGCATTAAGCAAATACCTTTGTTTTCTTTCTTCTCTTATTCCCTTATCATGTTACATAAAATGTATTGACTTTATATTAGTACCCTAAGTACTGTTAACTTTACATTATAGTATTTAAATGATGAGATGTCAAGAGAAGAGTAAACATTACTCAAGGATTTTTACCTCCTCTTCTGATTAGTGCATTTTTAGTTGCATGCAGGATAGTTGAATCCTATTAGGCAGAATTATGACCTTGTTATTTTCTTTATTTGGTAATTAAGCATAGTTTAAGGAGATGCATATGGGTGCCAAGTTGACAAGGGTGGACTCATGATGGTTAATTTTATGTATCAACTTGACTAGGCTAAGCAATGCCCATATAGCTGGGAAAACATTATTTCTGGGTATGTGAGGATAAGTCCACAACAGATTGGCATTTGAATTATAGACTGAGTAAAGAATAGCCATTCTCATCAATGTTGGTGGGCATTATCAAATCTATTGAGAGCCTGAATAGAATAAAAAGGTGGAGGAAGAGTGAATTTGCTGTCTGCTTGAGCTGGGACATCCATCCTCTCCTTGCCCTCAGTCATTGGCAGTCCCAGTTTTTAGGTGTTCAGACTTGGACTGGGGCTTACACCATCCATTCCCTGGTTCTCAGGCCTTCAGACAGACTCAGACTGGGGCGTACACCATTGGCTTCTGTGGTTCTTGGACCATGGGTTTAGACTGGAACTACACCACCAGTTTTCTGGCCTCCCATTTGCAGATCACAGATTGTAGGACTTTTCAGCTTCCATAATCATGTAAGCCGGTCCTTCATGATAAATTTCCTTCCTATATAACCTATTGGTTCTGTTTCTCTGAAGAACCCTGACGAATATAGTCTTCAAGGGAATTATGCTGAGTGGTGGAAGTCCATTTCAAAAGGTCAATACTATATGATTCTGTTTATATAATATTTTCAAAATCACAAGATTATAGAGATGGAGAACAAATGAGAGTTAGGAAATGGGAGGAGAGAATGCTGGAGTGCAGGCATGGCTGTGAAGGGCATGGCTATGAAGGCATGGTTGTGAAGGGTTAGCATGAAGCAGTCTTGTGACGATGGCACAGTTCTGCATCTTGATTGTGAATGGTAATTACATGAGCTACACATGTGATACAATTGCATACAATTACACACACACACAAACAGTGTATGTATAACTGGTGAAATCTAAGTCAGTTCTATAGATTGTACCAAGGTCAATTTCCTGGTTTCATAGTGTTCTATATTTATACAAGATATTAGTACTAGAGAAGGCAAGGGTAAGAGGTCCATGGAACCTCCTTACATATTTTTTTTGTAATTTCTTCTGAATCTGTAATTATTTTAAAATAAAAAGTTTTTAAAATTCAGAAACTTCAGCACATTAACCATTATTAACAATTCTTTATGCTATACCTTGCAACAGAACACAACACACTGTGCATCATTGCACCTGAAGTGAAAACCTAAGCTACCCCATCGCCTTCCCTTCAAAATAGATTGCACTTAAACAATCTCCTACAGTGGCTTTCACAATTACTAACTAATTCAATGGCCCCTGAAGAAGCTAATTCAAACATTGCCAGAACAAAAGGGCCTTTGTGATTCTAACAATCCCATAGTTTTAGGACTTTTCCTCATGTTAAGTGAACTGTGAGTCACCTGCATTAATGATGAACTGATGAATAATGAATGTTCACAAACACAGATGAGTGAGCTGCTCAATGTATTAGTCGGGATAAACTAATTGTTCTAAGAAACAACCCCAAATTCCAAGTGGCCTAACACAATGAAAGTTTATTTCTCACTATGCAAAGTTCAAAGCACATATTTCTGATTGGGTGTGTCTCCTCCCACAGTGACTCAGGGATCAGGGCTCCTTTCATGTAATGTCTACTCCATCTTCAATACAAATTTGCTCTTGTATCACCCACCTACAAAGAGTGGGGAAGAGAGGGAATATATTGAACAGGACACAATGCTTTCTGGGTCAGCCCTAGAGTGGCTACGTCATTTCCTCTGGCATTCTTCACACAGCTCCACCTAGAAGCAGGTGGACTGAGAAAGGCAGTCTAGTTGAGTGGCCAGGAAGAGGAAATGGGTTTGGTGAGCATCAGCAAATCTCTGCCACACTAACATTTCTAGGCACACTTTTCCTGAAAGTGGAAGTGTATTAGTCTGTTTTCACGCTGCTGATAAAGACATATCTAAGACTGAGTAATTTATAAGGAAAAGAGATTTAATGGACTCATAGTTCCACGTGGCTGCGGAGGCCTCACAATCATGGCAGATGGCGAAAGACACATCTTGCATGGCGGCAGACAAGAGAGAATGAGAGCCAAGCAAAAGGAGTTTCCCCTTATAAAACCATGAGATCTCGTGAGACTTATTCACGACCAGGAGAACAGTATGGGGGAAACTGCCCCCATAATTCAGTTGTCTCCCACCGTGTCCCTGCCACAACACATGAGAATTATGGGAACTACAATTCAAGGTGAGATTTGGATGGGGACACAGCCTAATGATATCTGGAAGTTAGCTGCTAAACAATTGAAGAAGAGATTAGGTAAGCAACAAGGGATTAAAGTAACTGGAGGATGGGACACAGAAGGTTCTATGTGGGAGCTTTATTTTCAGGGCCAATCAGAAAACCATAACTTGTTGACATTCAAAACGATCTTGAAATTTATAGAAGGCTGAAAATTGCTCTCACAGCTACTATGATGTGATCCCATATGTTTTGCCAGTTGTTTTTCTTGTTACTTACTCTAATACTGTCCTGATAATTATTCACTGTGTGTAACCTCCCCTTCCATTTATTGAACGTGAAATAATTCACCAAACAGAGCCAAAAAGGAGGAAAATTCTCCTACTAACTCTCCCCCTCACTCCAATATGAAGCTAGAGCTGAGTGAGAGCATAGAATGTCCACAGCTTCCAGAACACATACTCTTCTAATCATCTTTCCCAGCAGTACAGAAAATGGCCAGAATTTGCAAACAAGAAATTCAGTTGAATTATGGAAAGAATAGACCCAGTAACATACCTTTTCCTTGGCCAAATCCCCAGCTGGGCCAAATTTGGCCTCTCAGTGGCACAGATGGGTTATAAAAAGACTTAGTCATGATGAGAATAATGAAGGAAACAGGAAGGAACCTTTCTAAATATTTGACAGTCCCTTTTCCAACCCAAGATGGGAACATGGCTTGTTCCATCCAATACTGCCCCCAAATGCCCTCAATTTATCTACTGTCTTTCTGAAAAGGAAGAAAGTATCCTTGCTTATGGGTGAGAAACAAGGGTCTTACAAACAGTAGGATGTCCAGGCATTTTGCTTATTTTTTAATATGTGTGTTACATGGCCTTTGCTGTTCACTAACTCTTTAACTGCAGGTAAGAATGCTCTCAATAGGAGTAAGATGTCACTTCATGAAATTGGAGGAATTTGTAAAAAATTACACGATGGATGTGCCAAGTCTACACATACATAAGTGATCAGTCACAGCCATATCTTACTCCAAAAATGAAGGGAAGGGATGTAGTTTTTAATAATTTAGCAGAAGCAAATGGAGATTGATACTCTGGTTGAAATTGTTTTGAAAAAACAACACTGTTACTCAAGAGAGCCATGAAAAATGAGATTATCAAGCCCAACATTGTAAGTCAAGCACACACAATCTTTTGTCCTCTTTTGGTACTTTGATGACAGTCACCCAATTGACTTTGTTACTTCTAGCATCCTATTGTAAAGAGGCTGTCAGAATCACTGTTAACTTGTCATGTGACCCAGTGAACAAATGAGAGAATTTTGGCTTGGAAAATCATACAAAAATCTGTTAAAAAAATAGTCCCAGTTATGTGTAAACATCAAATCTAGGGGATTCTTGTATAAAAACATAATTAGAACTCTAAATTTCTCAACTTGATTTTCCATAGTTGCAAGAATGGCATGCTTTTTGTTTTATTTTGATTTTGTTTGTGTGTGCATGCGTGTATTCTTGGCACACTGACCTCACCAATATAAAATATAAAAATATAAAAATTCACCAACATTATTTCATAAAATCACTACTCACTATTAATTTCAATGAGGTTTTACAAGCCTATACAATGGGGTTATAGATCAGAGGTCTGCAAAGTTTCTCTGTAAAGGGCCAAATAGCAAATACTTGAGGCTTTGTGAGTCAAATGATTTCTGTGGCTCTGTATAACTCTGCCATTGTAGCCTGAAATCAGGCATAGACAGTACATATACGAATGAACATGTCTATGTTCCAAGAAATTTTACTTACATGTGGCAAGTAGGATTTAACTCACAGGCTATAGTTTGCTGCCTCCTCTTATAGATTTATCTCCTATAAAAGTTACAGCTCTCTGCAGCTGTTCAGTTTTCCCCTTAGATAAACATGGTTTTTCATTATCAAGACACTAATGTTAATAGCAATTACTTTATGACAATTTCCTTATATAAGACACAAAAGATGTGACCTCTAATTACCTCTCTAAAGGATCTGTCACATTTCATGCATTACCAGGAGGACTGATATTGTCATTGGCTCACTCAACCTCTATTCAAAACCCTCTAGCATGCTTTTCAGCACTGCAGATGATGGGGCATGAACTATATTTACTAGACTCTCTTGCAGCTAGAGTTCCAGAGGTAAATATGTTATTTCCTGACTGTGATAAAGGTGGCAGTTAGCTTGGAAGTCTAGGTATGTGTGGAACTGAGGGAGTTATTCTTGTAGGTTCAAGTAATAATGTGTTTATCAGCTCTCCCAATGATACTATAAGCTAGATAGATTCATCAAATATCACTTTTTGCCTAAACTGGGGAAACTGAATTCTGTTCTCTGCTGTTAATAACCATGACTAATACTAGGGATGGTTATGTTAGAAAGTTAATAGCAAGCATCTCCAAAATTATGTATATATTTACATTTTATATGTTTGTATATTTATACATTTTATGTATCAATTTTAGTTTATTGTCATTAAAATATCCTGTTACATGTGGTGAAATAGAAATATGTATTTAATATTTATATATAAATACTATTTCACCACATGTAACAGGATATTTTAATGATAAAAAATTTCCAAGATATAAAAAAGTGCACTTTGATAATATAGTCAAATTAAAGTCAAAAGGTATACATTTCTAAGATACTTTTCAAATTGTATATAACTTGACATGTGCTTCCTGGAAAGGAATTTCTTTAAAGCAAGTTTACCTGCAGCAAATTTTCAAAAAATGAAGTTTACCACTATGACCTCACCCCTTTTCTTATACTAAGACTCCATTACATATAGTAAGATGACTAAAGAGTCAGATGGTGAGTTTAAAAAAATATCTGAGCAACTGGATGTAGTGGGTTGTGTGGCTGAATTCTTGGTCTGATTGGTCCAGGGATCCAATACTGTTGTTAATAAAGAAGTCTCCTATTGGGAACATGTTAACGATTAAAGAAACAGACACAGTATCATGTAAAGTAATCATTTTTTTTACTTTCAATGCTAATCAAAATGGTTCCAGAGACATATATAAGGCAATTATATTTGCCCAGTCTGACACAAGATCTACCAAAAAGAGAAAATATCTACCTGTTGATCCATAACTTAAATTTATCCTCTTATAAATATAGTTATATGATTTTAATGCTATATCTATATCCACCCATGATGACTTTGTGTAGAATACACTAGAACATGCCAGAACCTTCTGTTTGTCTCTATCAATTCCCCACTTTGCTCATGGACATGTTTCAGGCAAGGGAACATGATTCTATGACATCAGTAGTCTGTTTTTATTCCTTTAATTAACCCAAAGCTTCACAACCCAAATATCTATTCCCAGTGTATCAGCCTCATCATCTTTTTTAACTCTTCCTAACAGCAAGTTTCCTATATTCAGAAATTTCTTACCAAAATGTCAGGAAAATTATTTCAGTGGACTTTAAAATGTTTATGTTTTAATTTCCTGGTTTATGAAATATTAAACATCTTGAGTATTACATCTGAGGAAACATGGGAAACAATCAGATGAGGATCCTCTCCGAACCCAAGATAGATATTATAACCAGCAATCATCCAGCACTTACAAGAAACCATTTGTTGTCTCATTTAATTCTGACACCAACTTAAATTACAGATATTATTATAATTCCCATTTGACAAGTAAAGAAATTGAGGCTCAGAGATGTTAAGTAACATGCTAAAGCCATACAAGTGGAAAATGACAGAGCCAGCACTCAACTCCAGGTCTGTCCACTCTAGTTACTGCCCTTGATTACCACGTCAGGGTCGCCTAAATGCTAGGCAGTGACAATGTTTTTGGCAGTCAGCAGTGCCAGCAAAAAAAATGTATTCAATTTCTTGAAATTGGAAGATTGCATGCTTCTTACTTATTTTGATTTTAAATCACCCTTCTTTTTATTAAATAGTGGTTTACTACATAATTAGTAGTAGCTATTCTCCGACATTACAGTCCATTGTGGGACAGGTAGGTAGTCCTCCTAGGGAGATTACCTCCAAGTAGTGACTCAGGAATCCAGGCAACATCTATTGTGAGGATCCACTACCTTGGAGTTCTTCACTTCAACCAGGGACACAAAGAAAGGGAGAAAGAGTGAAGAAAAAAACTCTGGTTCTAATTGCCTTGGCCTGAAATTGAGCCAAGTCATATCTGTTTATATTCCATTGGCCATAACTCAATTGCATGGCCCTATCTAAATAGAAAAAAGACTGGCAAATATAGTCTTCCCGTGTACCCTAAAAGGAGAGGAGAACCTAACACTGGTGAATACTAACAATGACTACAAGAGTTCTGTATCAATAATCAATGTCCTTACATAGCAAAATCAGCTGCTGATGACTCTACTTTGAAATATTATTATTATTATTTTACCTTACTGGTGTATAAATCCAAAACTCTCTACTGAATCCTAACCAATATGGTACATGGAGGAAAAATATGTTCAGACTAATTAATTTTAAAATAACTAGACAGTGGCAAATTAGTTTTTATATCAATATTGTTAAAAAGACAGACTGTTACTAATTTCTACTAAGACTTCTTTCTCATCACGCATTCTGTACAACAGTCCCCAGTGTATCTCAGATCCTATGTAAAGAATAATATACAGTATTTAAAAGAGTGATTTGATTAATAGGTTATCATGATTAATAAGTAAATATATAAATCTCCTCTGTTTATAATAAAACATATCCAGTAGAACCTTCAATCCAAAACTCAAAAACTTACATTTTTTAGAACCTATATATTCAATTTATGGAATTAAAAGAATTAGTATAATTATTTTCTTAAAAGACATAATCCAATGTCCTCTTAAGAATATATTATATACATTGGGTAGTAGCCACACTGATTCAAGGTGGTTCACAAGACAAGGAGTAGGAAGGAAACAACAAAATATTCACAATCTTAAAGGAAAACACTGGCACACCCTTGTAGTCCCAGCTACTCAGGAGGCTGAGGTGGGAGGATTGCACTGAAGCCCTGGAGGTTGAGGTTGTAGTGTGCCATGATTGCACCACTGCACTCCCACCTGGGTGACAGAGCAAGATCCTGTTGAAAAAGAAAAAAAGGAAAGGAAAGGGAAGGGAAGGAAAGGGAGAGAGAAAGAAAGAAAGAGAAAAAAAGAAGAAAGAAAGGAAAAAGAAAGGAAGGAAAGAAGGAAGGAAGGAAGGAAGGAAGGAAGGAAGGAAGGAAGGAAGGAAGGAAGGAAGGAAGGAAGGAAGGAAGGAAGGAAGGAAGGAAAGAAAGAAAGAAAGAAAGAAAGAAAGAAAGAAAGAAAGAAAGAAAGAAAGAAAGAAAGAAAGAAAGAAAGAAAGAAAGAAAGAAAGAAAGAAAGAAAGAAAGGAAAAGAAAGAAAAAGAGAAAGGAAAGAAAGGAAAGGAAGGAAGGAAGGAAGGAAGGAGGAAGAGGAGAAGAAGGAGGAGGAGGAGGAGGAGGAGAAAGGGAGGGAGGGAGGAAGGGAGAAGGGAAAAAGGGAGGAAATCCAAATATCTAAACTTACAATGGTATTTCCAAAGCATTGTCCAAAGTTTCAGCTTTTGGATTGACTGCCAATTTCTCAATTTGAACAGTGAGTTCTGGAGGAAATTTTAAAATGTTTTATGTGACTGATGAATAAAAAGTGGGAAAGACATGGTGGCTTCTTGCTGCATGGATATAAACACGAATATTTGATGTTTCTCATCTCTGATGCTGTGGAATTGCCCTCTGGTCACCCTCCACTTAAGTTCAGAACAAAAGTAGGCCAAGAGGTAAATCACTGAATATTCTAAATAATCTTCCAGAGAGAGTATTTGTTCAACTGGAAAACTCTGAGGGCTGAGAACTTTGACAGTAATCTGCAAATCCACTAAACTCATCTGGTTTTGATTCCCTCATTCATCTGAGTTATCACAAGAGTCTGAGATGATGTCATATGTGCCCAAAGTGATTTTTCAAACAATTATCTTTAAAGCTTGATTTGTTAACATTCAGCAACCTTTACACATTGGCGAAGTAAAATCACTACTGAAAGGTTCAGATAAACTTCCAAGTCAAAGAATTTTAAACAGATCTACTTGGGGGCAAAAATCCTCTAATTTCTAGCTTACATCTACAGACTTTTTAAAAAGCTCTACAAATAAAGTCCCCCATCTGAAACTTGTTAATTGCTGAGCTCCTTATTAATCCTACTTGATGTCCCATAAATTACATATAATGGGACCATTTTGATAAGGCGCTAAGATCTTCTAAGTTCCACAGTTCAATATGCCAGTGAACTATGTGGAACATAGGTCTCTCATCAGCACCTCAAATTCAACACAACCAAAACTGCATTTGTTGTTTCCATAAAACTGACTTTCTGCTCAGTTATAACTCCATTCACTCAAGCCACTCAAGGTCAGAATCTTTAAGTCATCTTGGACATTTTTTCTCTTCTCTCACCACACCTGAAAAGTTGCCAATTCCATTAGTTATTTCTTTGAAATAACTCTTGAATTTACCTCTTTATTTCCAGGCTACTGTCATTACTTCAGTTCAGGTATTTATTACTTCAAGTCTAGACCACCAAAAGAACTTTCTTACTGGTTTGTCCATCGCTTTTTTCCCATCTATCTATGGACAGATTCTGTTCTTATCTGCCACTCACCTATTTTAAAAATCTTTTCTTGGGTTCATATTCCTATTCCCAAACTTAATATCACCTAAAGATTCTCAAGAGTCTCTGGGGCTAACCTCCTTAGAGCACTATTTCCACCCTACCTCTGTTCACACCCTGACATAAAATCCAGACAAAGTACACTGCTGGTTTCTCAAATACAGCTTGCAAGGTGTCCCTCCCCAGCTTTGCTCTTGCCTCTCCTGCTCACCTGGTGTGTCCTTCTTCCCATCTCCTCTCCTCCATCTGCTACCACTTATCAAACCTGGATCCTTAGAAGTTCAGCTAACCCTGTGACATTTTAATGGAAGTTATTTCTCCCTTCTCTTACCTACTATCATTTCTTGTTTGTTGCACTCCATACACATTGATCTTATTTTGCCTCATATTCTTTCAAATATCTTTATTCCTCACTAGGTCTCAAATCCCCAATTCCTATTCATCCTTTTACCTTCCACAGCTCTTCTCGCTGCATTTAAGAACTCCCTTTTTGCTGAGCAAATGCCTACGTATCTTTCAAGACCTATCTCATCTATCATGTCCTTAGAGAAGCCTTTTGTGACTTTCCAAAGAGCTGCTTTACGCAGAGTTTTCATGCCTCATTTCTGGCTCTGATTCCCAACATTGTAATTTTTTGCTTATATATTATTTACCCTTCTAGAAAATAAAATGATCATGTCTTATTCAGTCTTTTTGATCTGTGTGTTATCTCAAGCCCACTACAGGACCTGTGTGATATATAGTATCCAGGAACTGTATAGTAAGCTTGCCTATATTAAGATAAATTTTTACAAAGTGGCCCCATTAACCTGGTTTCACTCTCAATGGTCTAATAGATAGGATCCACCTGGAATTATTAATCATAGTAAAAAATTGGCAACAACTTGAATATTTCAAGTTGAGGATGGTTAAGCCAGCTATACCATCTCCACATGATACCCTGTTAAGCAGCCATTAAAATTATTATTAAACACTAAACTACACAGAAATTTAGATGCTGTATTGTTCGGTCAACAAATCTTTACTAGTAGCATAAAAATTAAAATGTGAAATACAGATATATATATATGATGACCATACTTACATAAAATAAATGAACAGACATAAGAACTATCACCAAGAGAAAAACTAAAATACCCCCCAACTCTTAATAATGGTGTATAGGTAGTAGAAAAGTCTTTTCCTCTTCTTCTACTCTTCTTTTTTCCATGTCTTCTACAATTAATATGCATTTGTTATAACCTAAACACCACAATATATTTTTAAAGCCCATATCAACTATCATTCCCAGATCAGTTTTTAGGGTAAATTTTTGTATTTCAGATTTTGATTTTGATTAAATTTTATATTTCAGCTTTTTGTGTGAATGTTTTTCCTATATTCCCTTTACCTCTACCCTCCCGTTAACAGCGAAGTTGTCTGTACTTCAGGTCTGCAAGCTCAGTCAGCGTTACTCAAAATGAATTAACAGCTGCTCTGTCAGAGAAAAGGATATTTGTCAGAGGGCAAGCAATGAGGCCAGCAAACTCTGCTGTGAGCTGCTTTCCACTTCTGCAGGACTAGCCCAAGATTCACCAATAAGGTAGAAAATACCACTCTTCCCTTAGAGTAACATTCCTTTTAGCATCTTTTGGACCAAAAGGAAAAACATCTCAGTTCCTTTCCCTCTCTCCCTGTTATTCTGCCCCACTTTCTTCTTTCTCCTACTCTCTTTTCCAAAAATAAACTTCAAAGCACTTAGAGTTTTTTAGAGTTAGGCATAAGGTATAAATGGCTACTCTTTGGTTTTCCAGATTAATGTGAAAGTTTTTACTGTTTGCCTTCCAAATTTTTCCCGTGGGTACATTTTCCCATTTGAGATCCCTGTGAGAGCACATCAAACCATTTCAACAAGGCCATTTCTTCACTGGGATTCACAGCAGAGTAATTTAATTTTGCGAATACAGAATTATTTTTCTTAGGACAATGAATATCTGCTTTTTCTTTTCCCTGGTTTTCTTCTCCTTCTCCTTCTTCTTCTTGCCATATATGTTAGTGGCTTGGGGTTGTATCATATGCTGCTATTCAAGCACAAGGGTGATGATACAGACTTTCACGGAAATGATTTTTAATGCAATCAATCTCAGACTTGTGATTATGACATACCTGCTTCCTTGCCTCTCCTTTCCTATTAAAACTTAGTTCCCCAACATGCGTCTGCAATGTCCTGGTGATTTGACTAATGAACCAACAGATACATGTAAAGTCAATTAAATCCATGACAGTTTATTTTTTGAATGATGGGCTAGGCAGTTAGATGATAAACTGAATTGTGAAAAGGGAAAATATGTTATTGTGTGGAACGTTATCAGACACTGCAAATCCACTTGTCTCTGAGCCAAGAAAGCAGTGCAGCAAAGACACACTCTTTAAATCTTTTAGAAAAAGTAAAGAGAACATTTTCTACTCCAGTAAAGGATGACTTTGGGAAAGAACTGGTTAGCATGATATCAAGATTCAGGAAAATTCCAATCACTGATGGAGAATGAGCAACACATTTTCCCAACGTTTGTTGAAATTATTAAATAAGAAAGTTGCAATTCAAAGTAGGTGTTTACTAGAAAATGGGGAGCAAGGGATCAAAGAGGATGAGGAGATGTTGTCATGGAAACAGCCCTTTCCTAACATTTGCCTTTCAAGGACTTTTGAGGCTTTCATGTACATTGAATTTTTAATAATTTTCTAGATAAGTGACCCTATTTATGAACACTGTTCATAATTGAAGAAAGAGTGCTGTGTAGAATTTGGATTTCAATAACTGTAATTATAACTCTCAGTAATTTTCTTTGAAACAGAATTTTTGCTTCAATACTACTTAGGGATTGAGGAAAAAGGCAAATCTTTGAAGAAGATAGTTTATCAGCCATACCTTCATTTCAGAGAACAATAGCAAAGGGAGATGAGGAGGGCTGTGGAAACAATGTGGAACCGTGAAGATTTTTGTGGCAATTCCAAGAGATTCTCAGGCCCCATGAATGAGCAGGCAGAAAGAAATGTTTCTCCCCTGATTTTACAGCAAGAGTCATCCTTTTATGTTCCAAGGGGAATGGTTAGATACGTTCTCACAGGCATCTCAGATAGGAAGATGTACCCACAGGAAAAATTTGGAACACAGTGAAAACTTTCGCATTAGTCAAGAAAACCCAAGAATGGCCGTTTGGAGGCCAACTCCTTGGAGGCAGCTAATTAAAGTTTCTCTGTGTCCAATAGGAGGAGTCCACCATATGGAGGTTAGAGCATTGATCTCCAGGACCAGCCTATGTAGGGCCTGCTCCATCCCCATCTGCAGCTGAGGCCTGCCAGCTCATTGCCTCGGTATCCTTCGGGCCCCCTGTCTTCATGGCCATTCTTACCTAATGTACGGATGCTTCATTTTCTTCTGCACATGCTGTCACCTCCAACTTGTGGTGAACATGCTCAGTTTACAGAAGAGGCGGTTGATTGTGTTATTTACAAATAGGCACTCTGAAGTCACACTCCCTGGGTTCAAATCCTGACTCTACCTGTTACTAAATGACTTGGAGAAGTCACTTAACCACTTTGTGCTTTAGTTTCCTCATCTGTAAAACAGGAATAATAGCAAATCCTTCAAAGGGCTGTTGTGAGGAAGAAATGTGAATAAATATAAAGTCGTCTGTGTATTTAATTGCTTGCCATTGATATTTTTCCAGCATCTTCTCAGAAATTAGTTGGAGTTCACAAAAGTGTTCTGACGTGTATTTATGTATTCTGACTAACATAAATAACTTTATCCTTTATAACTTCCACATACAATAAGCCACTTCTTAAACATTGTTTTCATAATACAGCTGAAGTAGAATTGACATGATCAGAAAATGTTTTGGATAGAAAAAAAGAATCATGTAGGGAAAAGTAGAGATTTCACCCCAAACCATCTTTACCATAAATAAAGCCTAAACTTGTACACAGAGAAATGAAAAAGGCACTGCAGCAGAAGTGGAAAAGCGCAGCTAAGCCCATTCAGGAAAAGACTTGCCCTGCCGCTTGGAGGGGACTGGTGAGCTGACAGCCTTCAAGTGTCACCTCTGTCCGTGTTTGCTTCAGCATTCAGTCTAGGCCATGCTCTTCTCGGGTGACCCTCAGATGACTGTACAAGAAAGTGATACGGGGCTCAGTACAGGGGCCCAGCATGGGTCTATTGGGCCTCTGGGCTCCAGTGCTTCCCCAGGGGTTGGGAGAGTCAGGTCTGCAGCAGGTGTGATGGCTTCCTCCATGGAGCACTGCTTCCGCCCTTCACAGGTGTGACAGCCCATATACCTTCTGCACCCCTG
The DNA here is from genome assembly GCF_047675955.1 of Chlorocebus sabaeus. Lineage (NCBI taxonomy): Eukaryota > Metazoa > Chordata > Mammalia > Primates > Cercopithecidae > Chlorocebus > Chlorocebus sabaeus. The sequence goes on from NC_132915.1 coordinate 13,105,278, forward strand.
ACTCTGTCCCAGTGCCTGCTTCACTGAAAACCCAAACTAGAACTGCATTGTCCAACCTCTTCATTAGACTGCATTATAAGACGCCTCAACTAGCCTAGCCCATGTGGAAAAATCCCCTAGAAGGAAATTTCCAGCATTTCATTTTTTAACACCTAAAATTTGCTCTGATTAAGAAAAGAATTGTGTTTGTTACAGGAAATTCAAACATCAGAGAAATTAATAAGGTAGAAAGCGAATATCTCCTGTGGTCCCAAATCTCTTAACCACTAGGTGCATAGCCCTCTAGGTTTTCTGCATATCCATATGCTTACATGTCTGGTTGTTATTACTTTGCAAAACAGCATCTACAAATAGTTCTGATTAACGGTTCAACTTCTGAACTTTTTACTTCAACAGTGTGAAAGTGATATGCACTCAGTATGCTCTTTATCTCCTTGACTTCCATCCAGATGCACTTTTGACTTACAATATTTTCAAATTACGATGGGTTTATTGGGACATAACATGAAGGTAAGTCAAGGAGCATCTGTATAGCCTTTCACAATTTGCACTGGTTGGGGGCTAGGGGAGGGATAGCATTAGAAGAAATACCTAATGTAGATGACGGGTTGATGGGTGCAGCAAACCACCCTGGCACGTGTATATCTATGTAACGAACCAGCACGTTCTGCACAGCTATCCCAGAACTTAAAGTATAATAAAAAAAAAAAAAATACACACTAGGTATTATTATCTGTGTCCACACAGGTAGATATACTTCATTCAATTACCATTTCCATAGAGTTTCATTCTATAAAAATTCTATAAATCTTTCCACACAAATGGGCTTTCATATTCCCAGTTTTCCATGATCACAACAGAATTTTTACACTGTTTAGCTTTACATAACTAAAGGTTTGTGAAGGTGCATTATTTGAGTTTCATTTTAAATTATTTGCATTATCTATTGAGTATTTTGGGGAAAGGGTTATAAAATGGGATTCCAGGGACTGAACCTAGAATTTTATGCCTTAGGTATTAAGGGTTTGAGTCATTTTCTGCTAAGTAGGGCTTTGCCCAAAGTGGCAAGGAGTTCATAAGCTCTATTAATCCTCTTTCCCTTATTTACCTTGTGATCCTATGTGCAAGTCAACTGAAGACGGGGCAGGACAAGGTTCAGTGCAGGGGGTGGGCGGTGATGGCTGCTAACTTGTAGGACCGACCCAGTCACTGGCCATATCAATGGTTCCTCCCTTATAGATCTTGTGGTCTCTGTTTTTACAAAGGTCTCCTATAAACACAGAGAGAGTATCCAGTAATATTCTAGATTCTATGGAGGATATAAGATGTTCAAATATAGCCTAACCTCTTTTTCTATTATAGAAAAGTAAGCTTTTGTTGTCTTTAAGAACTTCTGTTGTACAGGAACCTCCTTTTATCAAACTTTTTAAAAAGAAAACAATGACAAAAAGGTAAGGACATAAAAGCTATAAGCTTCAGCCAATGTTTGCATTACTGCCAACTGAATTTGTTTGGCCAGTGGATCAAATGCTTTTGCCAAGGTGAATTCACCCTGTCAGACATACCCTGGTCTTAGAGACAGCTTAAGAGCCGCTGTACAATTCCTGTCAAGGCTACTGTAACAAAAATGTTCTTGGCTTGCCAATGTTGTCTGCATTTGTTTGGTTAAAGGGCCCATAGAGCCCCTAGGAGGCAGCAGGAGAGGTCTCTCAGGCAAGGTTGAAGGGCTAAGAAAGCAAACAGTGCACAAACGCCAATAAATGGAGACCAGGAATTGGATAGACTATACCCATCAGTGACTTACAGACAGCCTCATTTTCTTTAAACAGCTCTTTGGAAATAGTGGGAAGCATCAAAAGTATGCTTTTTTAAAAAATAAAGCAGTATTTTTTCTTTTAATTTTTTCTTTCCTAATTGACCCAGAAAATCCAGTTATTTACTTCCTAAATTTTTCAATTTATGTATTTATGAAGTCAAACAGTTGAGATACAGACAAGGTGAAAAGCTACACCTAACAAGGTGGTTCTCAGACCTTACTATATCAAGACCCACCCAAGAAGCTCACCAACGTGGCAGACTCTTTGGTCCCCATGCCAGAATTCTGATTCAGTGCATCTAGGACAGAGCTCAGGAATCTGCATTTTAATAACTCCAAGTGATTCTCATAGGAGGAATAAAGAGAATACACCTTGAAAAAGCTTGCAGGCTTGCAGCCTGCAAAACTCCTTTTTCTATTCCTAGTTTGTTAGTGAGTTTCAACACAGCTTTGGGCCAAGTCACATCCACTGTGTCCCAATTTCTGTCTATAAAATGGGGCTGATCATATATGCCACCTATCTCATTAGCATCACATGTAGACCATGAGATAATTTCTGCCAAGTAGTTTAACTTCCTCAGTAGAGAGGTGCTATATTTCAAGTATTATCCAGTATTTGTTTCAAGTATTGCAGTGACACTGGTTTCCAGAGGTCCATAAAAAGTGGTACCATTGTTGGAAAAGGTGTTTTTTCAGCGGCTATAGGTGCGTGCATACTAAACAACTTGCATACTAAAGGAGAATGGGTTTGTGCCTCAACTTTGACTTAAATCTCACTGACAGCATGACCAATGTCGTTTTTCAACTACAGGCCACACTTTAACATTCTATGGTCTATCAGTCAGGGTGTTAACAGAGAAACAGAACCAGTAGGAGATGTTTATGCCTATACATACAAACACACACATATATGTATACACATGTGTGTGTGTGTATAGTTATGTGTCGCTTAACAACAGCAGGGATACATTCTGAGAAATGCATCATTAGGCAGTTTTGTCTCTATGCAAATATCACTGAGTGTACTTACACAAACCTAGATGGTATAGCCTACTACACACCTAGGCTGTATGGTATACCCTGTTTCTCCCAGCATGTTACTCTACTGTATACAGTAGGCAATTATAACACAATGGTATTTGTGTAACCAGACATATCTAAACATAGAAAGGTATGGTAAAAATACAGTATTCTAATCTTATGGGACCACCGTCATAGATGTCAACTGAAACCTCAGTATGTGCCACATTACCGTATATTTGGAGGAAGGAGGGTGAGTTTGTGCAAATCATGCATCTGCAGGGCAGCTTGGCAGGCTGGAAACTCTTGGGCAGGAACTGACTCTGTGGTCCAAAGGTGGAATTTCTTCTCCCTCAGAGAAACCACGTTTTTTTTTTCCCCCGAAGCTATTCAACTTATGGATGAGGCCCATCCACACTCAAACATAATCTCTTACTTAAGTTCACTGATTGTAGATGCTAACCACTACATAATGCCTTCACAGGGAGACCTAGATTCCCGTTTGACTGAACAACTTTGTGCTATAGTCTATCTAAATTGACACATAAAACTAACCATCTCTTGTGATGAAATTAAAAGCAACAAAAAAATTAAAAATAAACAAAAACGAACAATCACCCATGGCTTCCTAATGTTTTATGATGCTTGCCAAGTTAAGCTATTTATGAGTTGGAAACAAAGATCTATCCGGAGAACTTACTAATTGCATAGGTGAAGCAAAAACTGATATTAATTTCATTATTTATCACAGTGTAGTTTCATAGGGCAAATAGGCTAATAATCAGATTTTTCATGGACCTGAAACATTCTTATGCCTATATTGTAGGCACAAGGATATCTAGAAACATGTCCTTTCTTTGTAAGATTTAGATATTTTATAAGAAAATGCATGCAAGTTCTGAGCCTGGAGGAAACACCTGTTGTTTTGTGTGCCCTTAATATCCTTTCTTCTGGTAACACTGCCTAAATTTACCCTATATGTGGTTAATCTCGCCTTCCAGCAAGGAAGCCTGGCCAATCAGAACAAGTGTGTCCTGCTCCCCACAGGGATTGGGTCAGGATGGACAGATGACTCAGTCTGGGAATTCTTGCAGGAACCAGCAGAAAAGGGATGCTCTCTTTTAGCTGTGGTTGCAAAGGTGGTAGAAAAAAACTCCTGGCATCGTTAGTGACTATCTTGCTGCAACAAGAGGAGGACTTGCCTAAGAAAGAAGAGCTGAGATTGAGAGCCAGATTCTGAAGACGTGGTCTTAGTGACTGAAAACAGCCATTGTGAAGGCACGTGGATTTTTGGCTCCTTAACCAATTATTCCCTCTCTATGCTTAAACCAACTTGAGTTGTGTGTCTGTAACTTGGCACTCAAAATTTCTGACTACAGTAGGTACCAGTTCTCCACGTTTGCATACAGGAGAGTATTCACAATGAGTTTGTTCTGCGGGTAATTAAAAAGAGAAGCATTTCTTCTGCCCCCCACCCTCGGGCTCATTGTTCCTGCCAGTATCATGATGTTCCCAGGAGTGCCATTCCCAAGGTGGGGCAGCCAAGGTCATCCCGGTTTTTACTGCTGAGAAAAGTGGAGGCCTGTCTCGGAGGTCCCAATCCCTCCACCAGCTGGCGTCTCTCACAGGCAGTCACTTCCACAAGAGACTCAAGGAAAGGAGGCAGGTCCATGTAGAAGGGACAACAATTGCTACAACTTAGATCAATCTCTGAACATCTAGACCTGTACCAGCTACCCCTAAGGTGACATTAGAAGACAGGGAGAGGGGAAGGCAGGAAGAATGGGAAGAAGAGGGAGAAAGGGAAATGAGGATGAAAATAAACTTTTAGTAAGTTCCTACTACATGCCAGGCACTGTGAAAAATACTTATCACATAGGTTATCTCATTGGATCCTCACCACATTCTACGAAGTTCTATGAAGTATTTCTATGAGGCACTTGTTATCATCTTCACTTTAACCCATAAGAAAATAGTCCTATAGAGATCTGGTAACTTACCCAAAGTCACATACTTAGAGTGTCACTGGCAGAGCTGGAATTTAGACCGGATTGTCTGATTCTAACACCTCTGTGTGTGTGTGTCCCTTTCTTTGAAAGTATCCTTATGAGAAACCCCAAAACATAGAAGAGATAAAAGAGGCATGGCCACCTGCCTACCCATTCCTTTCCAACTCCTTGGAAGACCCTACCACTTACCCTGGGAAATGTGGAACGTCAAGAGCACACTTAGAAAAACACAGACAGGAATGGTGGAAAAGCATCTTCACGACTGGGAGTCAGCTCAGACATCAGGTTTTCTTCTGTGATGGAAGGGGGTAAGAAAAATGAGACAAATAATTTTTTTTAAAAAAAAGGAGCTCCTATCCCTTGTAGTTCCAGTACCTACCTAGAACCAGATATGTTGCAGGTACCTAAATAGATATTTGTTGAGTGAATAAATAAATGAATAACAACGAGTAATTAACTTGACTAGTTATAATAAAGGGGGAAAGTTTGGCTTCTTGATTCTATTTCTCCTTGCAATAATAATTTTCCTCCAAATTCTACATTGGATTATGTTCTCTAAAGCTGGGGCTTTAGTGAGAGTTTGCTGGAAGACTGCCTGATAAGATATGGTCGACACATTATCTACCACTTGATCTCTGGTCTTCATATTAGAAGCAAGGATGGGGAAGGCTTTTAAGATCACTAGGGGAATACAATGTGGGAGTGGAAGGAAATGTTGAAAAAAAGCAAGGTAAGGATGTAATGTACTTTCTTGCAATTCTAATGATGACATCTATCAACCTGTTAAAGTTCCTGGATGCCGTTCTAGCTTGCACAATTCAAAGAAAAATGTTTCAGAGTGGCATTCCATGAGTTTGAATGCCACAACAGGTCTGAAACCAGCATTTACCGAGTTCCTCACATGAGCCAGCCACTGAAGTGGACAGTTTTTGTTTCTGGTATCCACTTACATCTGCCTCCATCAAGGTAGGCATCCAGATTTTGCATCAAGGGAAACACTCTCCCCACTCTTAACTTTCTCCTCTTCAGGCGATATTGCCTCCACTCCTGCCTCCAGGACATGACTTATGCCTGCCGTACTGAAAGCGTATGACAAGCATTTTACATCCTCTCTCTTGCTTAACGTCCCTAACAACCCTGTAGGAAAATAATTACTATTGCAATTTTACAAATAAGAAAACCAAGGCTTGGAAATATTACATTACTTGTCCAAAGCCACACAGATGGTGTCAACTCTAATTTTAGAGAATGAGGATAATTCTTAATAACCTTGACTATTCAAAAGGTATGCACAAGCTGCTGTCAATAACTATTAAAAAGAAAGAGTGGTCCGGTATCTGAGGATGGATAACTTGACACTTTTACGTTTCCTCAATATCGCGTGTGTATGTGTGTGTGTGTGCGCGCGTGCATATTAGTTCATTTTCATGCTGCTGATTGATAAAAACATACCCAAGACTGGGTAATGTATAAAGAAAAGAGGTTTAATGGACTTACACTTCCATGTGGCTGGGGAGGCTTCACAATCATGGCAGAAGGTGAAAGGCATGCCTTACATTGACCGCAGGCAAGAGACACAATGAGAAACAAGCAGAAGGGGTTTCCCCTTATAAAACCATCAGATTTTGTGAGACTTATTCACTACCATGAGAATAGTATGGAAGAAACCGCCCCCATGACTCAATTATCTCCCACCAAGTCCCTCCCACAACACATGGGAATTATGGGAGCTACAATTCAAGATGAGATTTGGGTGGGGACACAGCCAAACTATATCTGTGTGTGTGTGTGTGTGTTCAATCAATGTCAACAGATGATCTGGTGTACTGATTAAGAGCTTGGACTCTGGAACCCACTCTCTGGTTCAAATTCCATCTCTATCTTATACTAACTATATGTAACCTAACCTAGTAACTGTGGACAAGTTAATAACCATGTCTTTGTTTCCTCATCTGAAAATCGGAATGAGGACAGTGATGGCATTTGCCTCGTGGGACTATTGGATCAGCTGTGCTAACATAGGTAAAGTGCTTAGAACGTCTCCAGCATCTGGTCAGTGCTACCATTGCTATTAATGTATGTAATATTCCCCATATATCCAAAAGCTAAAGACATGTATTACTTTTACGCCCTGTTTGTTCGTACTGCCCCAAAAGGCATAATGAAGCAGATAATTTCCAATCAATTCTCCCCAAGCACAATCCTTCAACAAAGTCCTTGTCCTTGCTCAAGCTGGGAAACCATTTCAAGACTCACAGTGTATTGCCATTATTCAAACGTTAGAAATATTTTTCCAAGTGCAGTATCAGCTTCTAAGCAGGAGTTGTTTGGGAGCCAAGTCACGAGATACCATCACATCCATGTGGAGGAAGTGGCTTCATCCTGGCCCAGCGGGATCATGATAAGATCCTTTACTATCAGCAAGAATAATTGCAAAGCCTTCAGTGTGACTGCCATCTCACTGCATTGTGCAATTTTTAAAATTCCACTCACTCTTAAATGTTCCCTTAGTTTCTATCCAGGGTTCACTTAGCAGAACTGGCTTGTCAACAGGAGAGGCCTGTTTGTTTTCCAAAAGCAAAGTGCACTTCTGTCCCAGAGCATCCATCTTGCCCCCACTATCCTCATCATCTTCATCCACATAGCCTCTCTCTCTGGAGAAAAAGAAACAGAGCCTGGCTTTTCAGCATCACGGAGACCCTTTTAGCATCCTGTCTAATGCAAGGAATGGGCCTCGCCAAATTCCCACTTTACCTAACATGAGATGGAGCAATCAGCAACCTAGCATTCTCTAATCAAAACAGCAAAGGCACCTGGCAAAAGGAAGTTGGTGAGAAGTGAAAGCAACACAGAAAAAGTTAGAGGAAGTTCCCCTCTTCCTCTATCACAGCTTGGGAACAATGTTCAAGCAGTATGAACATCCTCACCATTGTTCAAACAGGATTTCTCTGGTCTGTTTTGTGCTACACACAAAACAATTCAATTGTTAAGTAAGCTTTGATTCTTTCCAACTTATGCCGTGTAGTGTCCATTGGGAGTCACTTAGTATAGGATGGATCAGCTACAATTAGGCTTAGCTGCAAATGGTATAAAATCTAAATTAGCAGGTGTTTACATTAGCTAAAAGGGACAGCGCGATGGTTCATGTCTATAATCCCAGCACTTTGGGAGGCTGAGGCAGTTGGATCACTTGAGGTCAAGTTTGAGACCAGCCTGGTCAACATGGCAAAAACCTGTCTCTACCAAAAATACAAACATTAGCCGGACATGGTGGCACGTGCCTGTAATCCCAGCTACTTGGGAAGCTGAGGCAGGAGAATCGCTTGAACCTGGAAGGCAGAGGTTGCAGTGAACTGAGATCGCACCACTGCACTCCAGCCTGGGCCAGACAGAGCAAGTCTCTGTGAGACTCTGTCTCAAAAATAAATAAATAAACTAAAAGTACTTTTCTACTTGTGTAACAAAAGTAGTCCAGGACCTGTATTGCTTTCCACAGGACAAGGATCTTGGCTCTTTCTGTCATTTTGCTTCATCGTGATTCACCTCATGGTCCAAGATGGCTGCTGGATCTCCAACCATCCTTTAAAGCTCAGCCAACTGGAAGGAGCTAAGCCAGAAGAAGAGACAAAGAATACATGTGAGCTTCCTCACGAAGAAATTTTCTGGAGGCTCCCCCGTGTCCTCCACTTAATCTTAATAATTATTAACACAGAGTTGCCAGAGACTAATGAATAGATATCTGGTTCAATGGACCCTACACAGAAACACACACACATAATTATATTCTAGATCCTTGTCCCCAGAGCAGAATAGGTAGGCTTCCTCTCTTATTGAGAGTCCTGCCTTAGCCAAACGTCCTCTCTTATGGTGCTGGACATCACCCACACAGAGGCTGGCAGCCTTTAGAGCCTGTGTTAAGGCTAGCATTTTCTTTCTTCCTTTCTCTATCTCTCTTTTTAAACTGTAAAATACACTTGCTTGCATCTCAAAACAGACTTTGGATTATTAGAGAAACTTAGTTTGGGTATTCTCTTCTTGAGGCTATTGCCTTATCTTTCTAATATTAACAATAATAATTTTAATATTGCTATCATGACATCCTTGGACTATTACCCTCATCATCTAGAAACCAGAAGAGGAGTACAAGATATTTAGACCACAATTCCTTGATACTGGCCCCAGCTGTCAGCCTCAGACTTGCCATAGAAAATCTAATGTCTCTGGTTCCTCATCTTTCTGAGTCTGACAGTCTGGAAAGGAAAGAGGAGCCCAGCACTCTCTAGCTCTCTATATCACTCTTGAATCAAAAACAAGAATTCCGACTGTGTGGGTGGGCCTGGTGGACCCTCCACAGGGAGTGTTCAGCTGAAGGGTACTGTGTGGAGCATGTACAATGTTTAGGAGGACAGCCTTTATAGCCAGACAGGCTGTGTTCAGACCTCAGCTCTGGAATGCATTATTCTCTGCCTACTCCCTGCCTCCAATAAGATTCAACATATGTGTAATATCCTCCATCGCACAGGTCATGTACAAGGAGAAATGATTCCATAGGTGTGAAATGCTTAGCCACAAGTACTCAGTAGATGATGATGTGGTTAGTAAATGCTAACAGTTATAATTCACTTATACATTAGAGGATGCCTTTGTATGAAAAAATGAGCTAGACTGTATTTTTGTCCTTTTAAGGATAATTAGAGAATTAACAAATATTTATTATAAATTATTATGATTTTGCTCAGCAAAGCACCTCACCTATAGCTGTAAAAGAGAGAAAAAAGAGAGGAAGAGTGGAAGGATAGGAGGAAGAGATGGAGGAAGGGAGGAAGAGAGGGAGGAAGGGAGGCTGAGTGGGTGGAGGGGCAGGCAGAGCTTGTAGCAGATGGTCGCGGAGCATGTACCTGGGGACCCGAGGCCATCACTGAGAAAAAGGATACAAACCCTTTCCCGAATTTTTATGTATTTTTGATCCCTCAGGGAGGCTATTCTCTGCAACTAATGGCTGTGTATGCATCCAGGCAGGGAGCAGGTGTTAATCTACACAGACTAGTTAATAGCCATTAACAGCACTTAAAAATCCAATAAACGGAGAAGGACGTTCTAGCCATCCATACCAGGACCAGAATTCTGTGAGGCCCTTCCTGCCGTGGTAGCGCTCATCGCCATCATCATCATCATCGGCAAAGATTTCTATTTAATAACCAATAGCACAAATATCTTCTGTCCAATGCTATGTGCTAGGCCCTGTGCCAGTACTGGAGATAAAAAGATTAATGAGATCTGATCACTGGGCCCAGAAGCCTACGGTGCAGAAGACAAAGCTGTCTGGAACTGACCACAGTATAGTGTGATGAGAACTATGTGAGGAAAATAAACTCAGTTCCGTGGGAGAGCGTGACTAATGGCCTGTTTTCTGCTTGAAATGGAACCTTTTTAACATCAAATATTGTTCAAGAGCAGAGGAAATTCACCAAACAAAACAGCCGTGGCAGCACAAAACAAAGGAATATAACTAAGTGTAAAGTAACGCGCCTCCTAAAAAACCTTGTAAAACTTTAGGAGAAATGGCAGACTGGAGTCATGAAGTATAAGCTTTTTCCCGGGCCTGGCTCCAAACACATAGTGGATCAAATAGAGCCATTTTTAAAAAAACATTCTAAGCTGAATTCAGAATAAAGACAAGAATATTTTCAGGTACCAGGAAGGAAAAGGAGAAATTAAAAGTTACAGAGTTATATCTTAGCGATGATGCTAGGCTTCCAAAGGACAGGTGTTGGGGAGATCAGATCAGATCTAGAAATTCTGATGCCCCCGAGGGAGAAGATATCTGCCCTGAGAAGACTGGAGGGACTATTTTCTTCAAGAAGAAGAGACTAGAAACAAACATTACAGATGTCCTACCAAGCAGCAAGGAAATATATCTGCCCTTGGCCTTGGATGCACAGGACTGAAAAATTGTCTGCATGTGGCATGAATTCTCTGCATGTGTCATGAAGTCAACCTCAGGCAAGTTGTCCTGAGCAAGTGAAATCCACAGAACTCCCGGTAACACTAAGCAAAAACTACTCTGTAGGGATACTTTCATATTCTAGGGATCTGAGAATCCTATAGGAAACAAAATAAAACAAAAACCACTGAAGATGACCCCACAGCCAAAATGGAAAAGCCATTAATAAGAAACTATCTTCCATGCGGGTGAGCCAGCAAATGCAACAATAGAACACTATAGGATGCCCCCAAAATATTGTACATGTCATCTTTATGTAGCTGAATAGCTACAGAAGCAAACATGCTGAGTATGGCCCAATGCAGAAAGGCCCTCACTTGAAGACTACTACCACACTGCTGCTTGAATCTCAGCTTTTAGTAAATCACTCCTTCATATGAAACATTTCCTTCTTTCAACTGTCCTTTGAAATATGTAAATGCTCCTGGGAAAATTAATAAAAGTTAGCCTTTCTCAAATCTCCGTGTTTATTAGAATTATCTGTGGTGCTCTTTCAAAATCGGCCTTACCCCAGGAAATTCCAGCGTAAGCGGATTTGGGACAGAGACCAGGAATCTGTATATTTAATTAGTGTTGGTCAGGACGGTTTATAGTGAAGGTGTTTCGTGCTGCTGAACGCGTAGCCTACTCTAGAAACTGTTTAGGGGCTGGGAATTAACTTGGTTGGGAACTTTTAATTAAGAACTCTATATTTGGGGATAGAATAATTTTATTTATATAGAGTTATATACAGTCCATAGATATTCTTCTGTATACACACCTTCTAAGTCATATTGGCTTTTTACCTTTTATTTAAAATTAGATTTTAGCATATTTGTATGGCTATTGGTAGTAGAAGTGAAAAGAAAGAAGGAAGTGTGAAGGGGCCGTTGCTAAGTTAAAAATTAAGTAGTAAAAAGGAGGAATTATATCTTTTTTATGTCTGCCTCAGATACAGCTTGGGTGTCAGAGACCTTTACTACTTATCAAATGGGCTCTTCCATATTTCCAAACCCCCATGGTAGGGACATGTGACCAGTTCTAGTGAAAAGGAACGAAGCAGAAGTAACATCCATCACTTACAGAACTGCCCTTAAAAGCGGTGTGCAACCCTCTGGTACTGAGTTCCCCTCCTCCCAGCATGGAGTTCAATTCCCGGGAGGATTATCTGTCCCCAGTCAGGCCTGTGAGAGCCAGAAACGAACCTGTGTGATGTAAAGTTAGTAAAATGCAGCTGTGGGTGGGGATAGGGAAAGGATGTTTGCAAGCACAGCATAGCCTAGTCCAACACTCTCTATGTGAAAGGAAAATCGGAAAAATTCTGTTAAAGAAAGCAGCCTTTCATGTCCAACCTAATGGTTATGGATAGCAGTTCCTGTTGCACCCTCTTCATCCTCTTTAGCTATTTTCTGTCACTGTTTCCAGCATCTTTCAATTGGTAAAAATGAATAGATAGCTAAGTAAACTCCAGGATACCACTTATTTATTTGCTTTTCCTACAAAAGCAAACAAAGGATATTGCCTTATCCTTTAGGCAGAGTTCCATGAAGCTATGATATGCGTGTGTCTGTGTGTGTGTGTATGTGTGTGTGTGTATACACAAAATTTTACTTTTAAAAAGCACAAGATTCTGATATTTTTTATCCATGCCTGGGAAGAATAATACAGGCACTTGCTGGCAATGTGCACATTTTACTGACCTTTTTGAGTTAGTTTCCTTTTGGAGTTAAGAGAATAACAGAGCCAAGCAGATGTCCCAGCCACTCTGCAGCTGCTTGATTTACAATGTGACATCAAATTTATGAAGCCAGTTGGGGGACTCCATGGCATCCTATGTTTCAGGAAGGGAAATTCACAGGTTTGAGTCAATCCAGGTTCCGTGCAGTCAAGTGCTCTGCACTGGGAAGTTACTGTGAGGTCCCCAAGGCATAACTATGGAAGCCAAGAAAGAGGGCAAAGAATGAACAGAAAGCAGTGTGCTCTCTTCCTTGCCAGGGCAGATGGGAGGGTCAGGAGGAGCAGGAGGCATGGAGAGGAGCCCATGAAGGAAGGAAAGAACCCCTATTTTTTAAACTGATCGTGTCTCCTAGGTTTGCTATCAACTCTCACTCCAACATGGGTAGAATTCAGGAACCATTTTTACCACCATGAAGGAACACCTGCCCTGGGGTTCATGCAAAACATTGAACCATTCCTTCCACATGCTTTCGACCCTTATTGTGCTCACAATAAAAAGGCAGGTCTCTGTGGGCTGAAAAGTGGTCTGGTTTGGAGATTAGTGAGCTAAAGAGAACCAAATAAAGTTTGACAACATCAGGGTGGAGGACCTATCCTCAGGCAACACACTGAGTAATTTGTAATAATGTTTCAGTGCAGGAACTTGCAGTCACCACCTTATCAACCTATTGTTTTCTGTTGCAACATGGAAGAGCATGATAACTGCATTTTAAAAGATATCTTTACACTTCTCTTTTACTTTTTAAAAAAAATTACAAGATCATTGACCATGAAGTTTTCCAACTGCCCTCATAAAAAAAAAAAAAAAAAAAAAGAACTCAAGTTTCCAATGACCAAGAGGAGAAGGTATTTGGGGGCACTATGGGAAAGGCAGTTTTAAACACCTTGGCTTTGAGATACTAATTGAAATTTCCAATGGCAGATTAACAGATTTGGCTACATAGAAATTTAAAATTCTGTATGACAAAGGAAACCACAAATAAAATTGAAAAACAAGCACGCCATTGGAGGAAAATATATACAATGCACTAAATAAAGGATTATCTAAACTATACAGATCTCCTACATATCTATAAGAGGCCCATACCTCAACTGTTAAATGAGCTAAGGCTATGAACAGGCAATTTGCAAATTTGCAGGGGAATTACAAATGTTAACAAATAGATGGCGAAATGTCAATAAAAACATGATGAACGTTATTAGTAATAAAAGAATCACACATGAACAATCAGTTTATCAATTTTTTGCCCATCAGCCTGACAAAAAGTAAAAATATTGATGATTTCAAATGTTGAAGGTGCGATAAAGAAACAAACATTCTCATTCAACATAGAAGTTGTTTACATTTTAAAGCCTTCTGTGTGTAGAGGGGAAGCAATTTTGCAAGAGTTATCACAATTTTAAATGTGCCTATACTCTCAGCAATTTCATTGCTACCAACATATCCTAGAGAAAAACACACGTGCCCAAAGAGCACGAACTAAGATGTTCTTGGCTGCTTTGTGTGTAATAGTGAAAACTGGAAGCAATCCAAACATCCATCAATAGGGCACATCCATATAAAGGAGTTTTAAAGTGCTGTCTCAACAGGATGTAGTAGATTTTTATATGCTCATATGGGAAGATATCCAAATCAAAAAGCAAGCAATTGGTAAAGTATGTGAGCTCGTTAAATTGCATAGAGAAAGTACTGGAAAGACAACCCACCAGACTATCAACATTGGTTTTTTGGGGGTGGACAACGGTAACGGGAAGGACAAAGGGGTAGTTTTACACCTTATTTCAACTATTTTCATATATTCTTCACTACAAAGAATTTCAGGTGACAGGAATTTGATAGAGTTAAAGGCAAGAGAATCCATTTGACGTTGTTGCTTAAAGAGGCAGAACAGTGCAATAGTTAATATCATGGACTAGAATCAGACTGCCTGGTTTTAAGCCATGTCTACTTTGCTCTACTAAATATGGTGAGACCTTGGGACAAGGTTCTGAACCCCTCAGATCTCTACATCCTCATCTTTAAAGGCGGATTGGTAGTATCCCATAAGAATTGGTGTTACTATTAACATTGCTTTGCATGGCAGCAGTTTTGATTGTATTTCCTTCTCTAAAGGTCCAATCACAATAATCATCTTGGAAAAACAACTATTTGTATTAAGTTATAATATTTCATAAAAACTTACAAGATAAAAGTTTTGAATTATTGTAAATATTTAGAATGAACATATAGACAATGCATGGAATAATCATATTTATAGAGCAGAAAACAAATGTTATTGATGTTGACACTATAAAAGAAACAGTTTTTAAGTTGTAAAGACAACCAAAAGAGGAATTAAAAAGAATAACTAACTGAAAAATGGAAAGAGAGGAGTTCACTTACATTAGTTAATTTAGGTTGCTTTAGCTAAAACATATCATACTGGAGAGTCCTATCTGAAGTTGATAAGTCCAGAAATAGAGATATAAGCACTTTATTGAAAGTATGGAGCTAGGCACCAGAAGCACCAAAAAATAAAAGATCCAAAAAAAGTTTTTTAAAAGGAGAAGGACCAAGAAAGATTTTGTTTTGTAACTGATTCCTGTCCACACAATTTGAATTTTATAATATCATGCATTATATTCATGATACCCCCCAAATAAGGGACTCTTGTTATAGTAGGAGCTTGGCATGTCTTTATGGTGGATGGTGATTGCATACATATTCATTTGATCGATAATTATACCCCAAAAACTGGTAGCAGTTGTTGTCTCTGGGGAAGGAAACTGGGTGGCTAAAGTACAGTAGTAATGTAAATATTTTCACTGAATTCCTTTTGAATTTTTCAATTTTGTGCAATGTGCCTATATCACCTATCTCCCAAAATACTAATTTTGTAAAGCTTGTCTTTTCATTACATGGCCCCATCTATTAGGGCAGAACACTGAAACTTCCAAAAAACTTCCAAATGAAAAGTGTTACCAGGGCTTACCACTGGATCAAGTTTCTGTGCCCTGACTCACGGGGCCTCCTCCCTCAATCGCACCTGAATCCTAAACCTGAGCAACTTCTGGGCATTCCAGAAAGAACAGACTGCACCACCTTAGCGAGGGCTATAAATTCCCATTTGTCCTGTTTAGTTTTGCAAAACATTATCAAACAATGAAAATAACTTACCTCGTTTCAGTTTTAGTTAATCGACAACTGGGGATAGAGACTAGTCCAAAGCAATCCATGTGACTGGAGACTCCGTGGACTGGTGGCTGAGCCCATGACTTGCGGCAGAGTTGCCTGGATTACTACCCAGCTATGTTAGACGTGTGTCTGTAGACATGAAGACTGTAGTCACATGTCATTTGGAAGCATAGCTAATCACTATCATAACTTTAAAGTAGTGACGAACATAAACAGAATTTCAAGATACCTGCAACTGTAGTAGTATATGAAAATATTAGCATCACTTCTTGGCCTTTTGGCTAAGATTAAAGTTAAAATATTGTTGACTTCTTTTGCTGGCAAATCCTGGAGTCACAGGTACTGAAAATATTAATGAAAAAATACATAAAATCAATAAATATAATTTATTGCCTACATTCGTAATTGAAGAAAATGCTGTATTTTAACTAGAGATTAGTGAAAATAAATATATAATTGTTCCCATCCAACATCATGGACACCCGGTATTCTATCTGTGGACCCCAGGTGATATTCCCTGATATAGATCCAAATGTATCCTCTAATTATAAATTATGTTTGAGATAGCCTGATTGGTCTGAAGCCACACTTGAAACTGAAGCACATTTTGGGAGGGAAGTCACATATCAGGCTAGAGAAGGTTCCAGACCAGAGAGTATTCCATATTGCCTCAAAGTCTGATGCATTAAAATTCAAAAGAATAAATCCAGACTTCTAGAGAGAGTACCTGGGATGGGTAGCGTATTTCACAGTTTAAAGCAATTAGAATTGTCATTATTCATTTTAACTCCTTAAGGTGCTAAGAGATAATCAAAGAAAGTTAGAGATATTTTGACCTTTTGATGAAAATGTACTCCTTTCGCTAAATGGCCTGTTTTATGTTATGTGCACAAAGATGCCAATTAATGTGACAGTCTGTGTACCTTTTAAAACATGGCTTCAAATTATTTGGCATTATTCCCATAAAGAGGTAGGGTCTAGGTACCCTCTGCTTAAATCAAGGCAGGCTGACAACTGTTTTGACCAATAGCATTCTACCAAAGTGACACCATGTGACTTCCAATGCTAGGTCATAAAAGGTTACAGGGCTTCTGCCCCATTTGTTTAAAATACTTGCTCTTGGAGTTCTAAGGCACCATGTAAGGAGTTTGACTATCCTGAGGCTGCCATGCTGTGAGGAAGCCCAAACCACATGGGGCAGCCATTTGGAACACTGCAGGTGACAATCCCAACACTCCAGTCTTCACAGATATGAGTAAAGGAACCTTGAGATGATTCCCTTCTCCAGCCATCTGAATTGGTCTGCAGATGTTCAAGCCTTTCTTTTTCCTTTTTTTCTTTTCTTTTCTTTTTTTTTTTTTGAGGTGGAGTCTTGCTCTGTCACCCAGGCTGGAGTGCAATGGCAGATCTCAGCTCACTGCAAGCTCCACCTCCTCCTGGGTTCACGCCATTATCCTGCCTCAGACTCCCAAGTAGCTGGGACTACAGGCACCCACCACCACGCCAGGCTAATTTTTGTATTTTTGTATTTCACCGTGTTAGCCAGGATGATCTCCATCTCCTGACCTTGTGATCCGCCTGCCTCAGCCTCACAAAGTGCTGGGATTACAGGAGGGAGCCACCGCGCCCGGCCATTCAAGCCTTTCAGCTGGGTACCCAGTCACCAAGAAGCAGAGTTAAGCCATCCCTGCTGTGCTTGTCCAAATTCCTGACCCATAGAACCCATCATCTTAATAAAATGATTGGGTATTTTTACACCATAAAGTTTTGAAGGAGTCTGTTACAAAAACAAAGAAAACAAAATATAAAGTCCAGTATCTAAACAGAAGGAAGATGGTAGAAAGACCAAAATGGTCAGCATACAGACATAGTGACCAGATACCAGTATCAATTTAGCAAAGCATCCCCATCCAGGAAGGACTCTTTATATCCACTAAATTGTTGTTCTAAAGTAATGCATTAACCACACACCTGGAGCTACGAAGCCAATTGCCTACAAGTACTTCTTAAGTAATGCAAATGAGATCAGTCAAGAAAAAGAAAAATCATGAGTAAACCCTAAACCATTAGAAAAACAGTAGAGAAAAGATGATAGTAGCTGAGATGACCAACTGTCTACTCAAAGCCATGGTCCCTTTTCTATAAATAGTTGTTGCTACAAAGTGGCTGCATGGAATACTTTTTATAGCTGCCTTGAAGCTGAGTGGGACCCTTAACTAGTTCTTGCCAATAGAATATGAGCAAAATTGTTGCATGTTATTTCTGAGCCAAGGCAATAAAAAACTAACCCTTCTCCCTCTTCTCTTCCCTATCCACCATCTGCATACATAGGCCTCCACGGTCCAGACGGCTGAACCATGAGATGGAAAATGCCTTTAACACCTAAATTACTGTATGGAGGAAAACTATCCACCTACCAGGAACCTTTGTGTTGTGTTGGACTATTACATAGGTAAGTGATATACTTCTATATATTAGATATTGAGCCACTGGAATGTCAGGTTTATTTGTTACAGCAGCTAGCATTTACCCTAAACAGCAACAATAAATAGCAACTCCTACTTGGCCTCAATGTCAGAAGAATACTAACTCATGATAGACTATGGAAAACTAAAAATAACAGTCCCAACTCAGCTCCAGCTAATTCTTGTCATGTGAGAGAGGTTACAAATCCAGATTTTTTTAAATATTGAAGTTCAACTCCATTTAAAAAAATCTCAGTGAATCCAGCACAAAACACACATTCAAGTCCATTTAGCCACATTGCATTTTCCTAGCTTTATACCAGATTGGTGAGATCTCTTTATAATTTTGGTTATATGGCAGAGTGTATGGTCTGAATGTTTGTGTACTCCCAAAATTATATATCAAAACCTAATAACCAATGAGACAGTATTAAGAGGTGAGGGCTTTCGGATATGATGTGGTCATGAGGACTCCACCCTCAAGAGTGAGATTTGTATACTTATAGAAGAGGCTTGAGGAAACCTGACTGCCCCTTCCACTATGTGAGGATGCAGCAAGAAGCCATCATGTGTGAAGCAGAGGGCCCTCACCAGGCACAGACTCTGCTGGTGTCTTGACCATAAAGTTCCCAGCCTCCAGAACTGTGAGGAAGAGACTTCTATTTTTATAAATTCCTTGATGTAAGGTATTTTGTTGTAGCAGCTCACGCAGACAAAGACACAGCGCTAACTACAATTACAAATCAATCATACCATACCAAACTTTTATCCTATCTGCCACATACTCATCAAGTTACATTTCAGGACAGCTCATCCTTCCTCAAAAGCCTTCATTTCAACAAGATGAAGTTTTCCTTTTTAGCTCAGCATTCAAGGCCTTCCAAAGTCTTACCTTAACCCAATCAATCTCCTCAGTGTCTTTTCCAACTGCTTCAGACACTTTGCTCTCCCACACACTTTCTCAGCTTGGTGCTTTGCTCAGGCTGCTCCCTGGACATTGCACAGGGATCTCTGCCTCTGTTGCTCAAAAGCAACCTTAATCAATACATAAACAATTGGATGTGGCTGTTTTACAATAACACTTTATTGATGGACAATGAAACTTGGATTTTACATGTGTTATGAAATATTTCTTTTCTTTTGATTTTTTCTTATCCTTTAAAAAATGTAAAAACCATTCTCAGTTTGTGAGCTGAACAAAAACAGGTGGCTAGCCAGATTTGGCCCATGGGCTATAGTAGGTTGCCGACTCTATTTCATGGCTATGTGACCCAATCCTGAACTGTGGAGTGGCTTTGTGGAAAACCGTCCTCCCTATTTAAAAGAGTCATTGAGAAGAAGCACCCCCTTTTGGAGCAGACATTGTCTTGTCTCCACCTGATGCCATCTTGGGTTATGAGAGACAAGCTGATGACTTAGCCAGGATGATGAGAGAGAAATGAAAGATAGAAAAATCCCTGCTCTTGTTTGAAATCCTTAAGCTGCCAAAACAACCCTGAAACCACCTGACTCCAGACTTCTTTTTGTAAGACAGTGAATTTTCCTCATTGCTAATGCTAGCTCTAGCTGAATGTTTTGCAGGGATGTTACCAAGTAGAGGGGATAGTGGAGAAAGCCTGCCTTGAGGGAATGGGGTAAGAGAGTGCATGGTCCGTAGAGAATTTTAAAACAATAGTAAAACCAACTTGTCTGCTTTTTATTATCACTATGCACCAACAATTCTAAATCATGCCAGTGATAAAATACTCACCTTCGTCCAGGCCAACCACTTCCATCATGCCCAGCCCCCAGCACCTTATAAACATTTTGCTGAAATGTTGAATAACCCATGACCCACCCACATGCACAAAAGGACACATATGAACTCCTGCCATAATGAGTCATGTTATAATTGCTTCTACTGGCTTAAGAAAATGAGGAAAAATCTTAGGTTTCAGCCACTTGGCATTCCATAAGCCCACAGTAGAGTCATGAGCCACCCCACCCCCATAGTAACCTCATGCAGTTTTACAAGCACTTCTCAAGACCTGGCTATGTTTACCAGGATGGTCCTGGAAAGGGGTGCATTTGCTTTAAGTAAAATGAAGAATCAAAATAAATTGTAGACAACCCACTTGAATTTACTCAAGAAATGTACAATGTCCCTGAATATGGTTTAGCTGTGTCCCCACCCAAATCTCATCTTGAACTGTAATTCCCATAATCCCCATGTCTCGTGGGAGGGACATAGTGGGAGGTAATTGAATCATGGGGTCAGTTACCTCCACGCTGTTCTTGTGGTAGTGAGTGAGTTCTCACGAGATCCGATGATTTTATAAAGGGCTTTTCCCCTCCTTCACAACGCACTTCTCTCTTGCCTGCTGCCATGTAAGATGTGCCTTTGTTCTTTCTTTGCTTTCTGCAATGATTGTGAGGCCTCTCCAGCCATATGAAACTGTGAGTTCATTATATCACTTTTTCTTTATAAATTACCCAGTCTCAGGTATTTCTTCACAGCAGTACAAAAATGGACTAATACGCTCCCAAAATAAGAAAATTATCTCAATCTAGATAAATGTATCCAAAGCACCCAGGATTCAGAAGCATATGAAGTGGGGGTTCATGGGCAGCTAGAAGTGGGCATGGCTTCTACACCACCGGCATCCCTTCTGCTGACTCTGCTCTGGGGCCACACACCATTTAGTCAGGGCTATGATTTAGTATACCCTAAAGCCACTTTCTATAGAAACTGTGTGGACATGGTGTAAACACTGAGCTTTGATTTTTATCAAGGTTTTTTCTCAGCTGTATTTTCTACTGTACTACAAAATCACATGCACAGGCACTCACACATACACACACACAAAGACATATATACCAACAAATATATACATATGCACAGATATTCAAGTAAGTGTATATGTATGCAAGCACACATGCACAAACATGCATGCATAAGTATATACGCATAGGCAAAACACACACGCATACACTAAGACATGCACATGGGCAACATACACGTGAGCACAAAAACACATGCATGCATACATACATACACAAAACAAATACACACTCATAACACATATCCTTCAGCATGTGGATATTAGGCTTTTGTTTGTTTGTTTAACTTAATATAACAGAGTTGTTAAGAGAGGCTCAAAACTCAGACCAACCTGGCTTAAAACCTAGTCGTACCTCTTTCTATCTACATTATCTTGGACAAGTTATAGGTTGGGTATCCCTAATCCAAAATGTTCCAGAATCTAAAATTTTGTTAACACTGACATGTCACCAGTGGAAATTTTCACATCTAACCTCATGTGACCTGCACACAACACAGTTCATTCAGCATCCCCAAGGGAATAACAAAACTACCTTCAGGCTATGTGCATAAGGTTTACAGGAAACATGAATGAAATTTGTGTTTAGAATCTCTTCCCCAAGATATCTCATCATGCATTCCAAAATCCAAAAAAAAGCTCAAAATCCAAAATATTTCTAGTCCCAAGCACTCTGGATAGGGGATACTCAAACTGTAGTTAATTTTTTTGAACTTTAGTTCTCTGACATAAAATGGGAATAGCAAAATTTCCTTTCTGATGGAATTGTTGTATGGATTAAATGAGTTGATATTTATAAATTCTCAGCACAGAACCTGTCACTTAAGCACTGAATATATATAATCAACAACAGCAGCTTCTTCTTCTTCCTTCTTCCTTCTTCCCTCTTCCCTCTTCCTCTTCTTCTTCTTCCTCCTCTTCCTCTCCTCCTCCTCCTCCTCCTTCTTTTTCTTCTTCTTCTTCTCCTTCTCCTTCTCCTTTTTTTTCTTCTTCTTTTCTCAGCCACTTCTAGGCAACCACATGTAGTGATCAGGAACCATACTCAGATGGTGCTTGTGGCTTACCTGGCTCATAATGTCAAGAGAACCAAAGGGCTTTGTGTGGCCCCCCTATCAGGAGTAGGTAAGAGCACATTAGCCCATTAGTAGAAGTCTGGTGCTGCCCTCAAACCCCTCCCTTGCGGGCTGCCTTACCTCCTACCTGCTCAGACACCACCTCCCCAGAAGAGTAGCTACTGTGGCTGGGCATGGTGTCTGATGGGCACTGTTCCCATGCACAGGCCCCCTCTCTCTCCAGATAGATTCTATTAATGTGCATTTCCATGAATCACAGCATGCAGTTCCCACTTTAAAAGGCCAGCGTTGCTTGACCTGAAAGGATGAATTAATGCTAAGCTCCAAAGTCTTTGGTGCTCCAGCAGTGGTGGCAAAGCAGCAAGGAGGAAACCTTTAAGACTTCTCATTCTGAGACCTGACATTCCAGAGGAAGATGTAGACCCCAGCCAGAAAAGCACATCCCAGTCTTGAGCAGTGGGTCCACACTAGGAAAAGGAGTTAAAGAATCAGAGAAGAGATGTTCTGGAAGGCAAGGCAGGAGGTGATTACAGGCAGGAGGTGATTACGGGAAAAGGAAATTTTCATGGCAATGTCTTAAAACCAAACCAAGATTGCAAGATTGACCCCTTTTGCCCAGAGCTCATCTACAAATGAGAATATTCTCTCTCTCTCTCTCTCTCTCTCTCTCTCTCTCTCTCTCTCTCTGTCTCTCTGTCTCTCTCCTCCCCTAACAACACATTCAAAAAATTGTCACATTTTCCTATTACTTCATGAACACTAAAATTAAAGATAGGTTAAAGAATGATAATTAACTGGGCCAAAACATCTGCACCTTAAGCCGAGATCTATAATAAACAGTCTGATGCTATTTTGCCTTTCAGGAGTTGTATTCTGTCTAAAAGAAACACACACTAAATACATACATATGTGAAAATAAACAAAAGAAAACTTAGTGAGACAAACTCCAGAATAAATTTGCTCCACGTGGCCTCCAAAAGAACAATAAGGATTACTGTCATTTGGAAATTGCCTTGATACTTTCTATCTATCTGAGACTTACTGGCGGTCCTGAAATTTACAACCATTTAAAAATGTTTACCAAATATTAATAAAACATGACTGAAACCCAATTGCAAAGTAGTTTTCAAATGGAGATCATGGATCTTGGTTCTCAAGTCAGCGCCCAGCTCCAGCAGCACCCCCCAGAGAAGACACAGGGAAGTATGAGCGCAGACAAGCCCATTTTGGTGGTGATAGCACCACATTCCTATAGTTTTGCTGATGGCTGGCTTCAGTGTCCGGACAGCAGTGGATACCTCCAAACAAAAACAAGTTGGAGGGCATCTTTACTGGTGGTTTTACATTCTAAAAAAATCGAATATGGAATTTGGGGACCATCTATTAAAAATATGATTACAGACACATATTTATAATTTTCCCCTAAGATTTTGCCCCATAAGCTCAGTTTCATCTGCCTCATCAACATAAATGGTGTTTCCTCCTGGCATCCATGAAGGCCTTGGTGACAGCTGCACCATTAAGAATTAGAAATGTAAAAGAAAAAGAAGAAAGAAAAAAAGGAGGAAGTAGAGGAGGAAGAGAAGGAGGAGAAGGAAAAATGAAGAGGAAGAAGAAGAAGGAGGAGGAGGAGAAGAAAGAGGGAGGAGGAGGAGGAGAAGGAGTAGGGGAGGAGGAAATGGAGAAAAAGGAGGAGGAGAAGGGGAACAAAAGGAAGAAGAGGAAGAAGAAGAAGAGGAAGAGGAGTAGGAGCTGGAGAAAAAGGAGGAGGAGGAGAAGGGGAACAGGAGGAAGAAGAGGAAGAAGAGGATGATGAAGAAGAGGAAGAAGAAGAAGGAGGAGGAGGAGGAGGAGAAGGGGAAGAAGAGGAAGAAGAAGAAGAAGAAGGAGAAAGGAGAAAATGAAGGAGGAGAAGAAGGGGAAGAAGAAAGAAGAGGAAGAAGGAGAAGAAGAAGGAAGAGGAGGGAGAGGAGGAGGAGAAAAAGAGAGAGGGAGAGAGAGAGAGAGAGAGAGAAAGAGAGAAAGAAAGAAAGAAAGAAAGAAAGAAAGAAAGAAAGAAAGAAAGAAAGAAAGAAAGAAAGAAAGAAAGAAAGAAAGAAAGAAAGAAAGAGAAAAAGAAAGGAAGAAAAATAAAAGAAGGAAAAGAAATGTCTCCATTTATCTGTTCACAGCCACAAGAAATAAAATGTTCTATACCGTAACTGGGTGAAACTTACCTGATTAGTACAGCCCAGATCGTCTTATCCAGGCTAGGCAAAACTGAACAAGTAGAACTCCTTCTTTGCAAAATGTTTTGCTATTAAAGACCTTGTTAGTGCCAGGCATGGTAGCTCATGCCTGTAATCCCACCACAGTGGGAGGCTGGGGCAGATGGGTGGCTTGAGTCCAGGAGTTCAAGACCAGCCTGGGAAACATGGCGAAACCCCATCTCTACTAAAAATACAAAAATTCGCTGGGCATGGTGATCAGTGCTCGTAGTCCCAGCTACTAGGGAGGCTGAGGTGGGAAGATCACTTGAGCACGGGAGGTGGAGGTTGCAGTGAGCTGAGATCAGATTGTTCCACTGCACTCCAGCCTGGGTGACAGTGAGGCCCTGAAAAAAAAAAAAGAAAGAGAGAGAGAGAGAGAAAGAAGGGAGGGAGGGAGGGAGGGAGGGAGGAAGGAAGGAAGGAAGAGACTTAGCTATGACCTGGTAAGCCAGCAGGCAAGTTTACTCTCTCCAGTGAGACTCAGGGAAAGCTATCAGCAAAACTATAGGAATGTGGTGCTATCACCACCAAAAGTAAAAAGCTTGTAGTAGTAGTCTTGATATGATGTAATGAGATTGGCACTTTTTACTTCTGTGGTCTTCCTCCTACAACCTGTAATCCTAGGCTAACTATGAGAAGAACATCAGACAAACCCAAATCCAAGAACATTTTCCAAAATACCTAACCAGCATTTCTCAATGTTTTCAAGTGATGGAAAACAAGGAAAGTCTGAGAAACTGACTTAGACCAGAAGAGTCTAAGGAGACACGACAGCTAAGTATAGTATGGAGTCCTGGATCCTGAAACAGAAAAAGAGCATTGGGAAAAACTAATGAAATTTTAATGAAGTATGGCGTTTAATTAATAAAGTACCAGTGTTGGTTCCTTAGCTGTGACGAATGTGCCATAGTAATGTAAGATGTTAACAACAGAGGAAACTGGATAGGTGGTACATGGAAACTCTCTGTACCATTTTTGCAGATTTTCTATACATCTAAAACTATTCTGAACGTAAAAGTTCATTTTTAAAAATTCAGTGGTAGGAACTGATAAAAGGTAAAATTTGGTTAAAAACAAAACAAAACTCTTGCTAAAATGTTCTTAAATATTTGGTATTGTTTACATATTGCTCTTAATTGAATTATTTTATATTAAAGTATGCTATGTACCTGGTTTTTTGTTGTTGTTTATTTGTTTGTTTTTTGTTTTGAGACAGAGTCTTGCTCTGTCAACCAGGCTGGTGGGATCACAGCTCACCACATCCTCGACTTCCCAGGCTCAGGTGATCCTCCTGGCCCAGTCCTGCAAGTAGCTGGAACTACAGGTGCTTGCCACCACACCCAGTTAATTCTTGTATTTTTTGTAGAGATAGGCTTCACCATGTTGCCCAGGCTGGTCTGAACTGCCTTGGCCTCCCAAAGTGCTAGGATTGCAGCCATGAACCACAATGCCCAGCCCAGGAGTGTCTTTCTATAGGCAAAGCACACTTGACTAAAAAGCATGGTGTTTAGCAGTTGACCCCAATTCCGCGACTGTAGACAGCCCAGCTGTATGGACCACGCAGTCAGAGCCAGGCCATATCATCTGCACTGTTGATAGTAGCTCAGCAAAGTTTGTGCATAGTGTCAAGGACCATATCAAGAACTCAGGCTTGGTGTCATACACAGACTCATTCATTCATTCTTTATTTCATCTACTCCCTAATTCGTTTTCATTATTTTGTTCATAGAACATTTAAAAACATGTATGTGCTCACCATGTGCCTGGCACTCTGCTAGACTCTGGTCCCTGCACTAACAAGACTGGTAATCAATTATAACAGAGTAGTAAAGACCATGTGCTTTAAACTTGGATTCAGATCCTGGCTTTTGCCACCTGGTAACCTTGTGACTTTGGGGAAATTATATAAATCTTTAAGACAGCTTTCTCCTGTGTAAAATGAGAAAAATAGCAAAAGGACTTTCTTCATGTTATTTTTGTGAGTGACTGTTTGTAGTATGTTGAGTACACGCATTGTCAGCTGCTATTATTTATTTACCAACATTAAGAGCTATGAGTGCTTGCATAGAATAAAGAACAGAATACAATCATTTTTCTGTCACTTAGAGGCTGGGTTGTCTTAGGACATGCTTAACCACACTAGGACGCAAGCTTCCTTGTCTGGAAAAAAAAAAAAAAAGAGGGGAAAACATTTTCCACATCAAGTTTGGGAGAAAATTTAAAAAGATGATACATGTGACAAACTTACCAAGGTGCCTGGCACATGGCAGGCTCTCAGCAACCTGCAGCTTTATTGCCTAAGTATCATGACAAATGGGAAAGTTAGAGCAACATGTTAAGGGCTTGACTTGTGCAAGGAAAGAAGTCTGGCCAAATATAAGAGGATGGCTAGAGTAAGATGCAACTAAGGCAGCAATTTGAGGTTCCTCACAAGATAGAGATGAAAGATTTCATTGAGGATCCCAGACCCAGACAACTCAACATGAATCCACTTTTCCAGTCTGCCTGAACTTTCCCAAATTATTCTCCTGGCATTTCTATTGCTTCAATTCCTTTGCCTAATAGCCAAGATCCATCACTGTCTGTTCTCAACTGACCTCTCCAGCCAATTTTTCCTTCCTGCACCAACACTGCAAACTGGACAGTCACTCCTATTTCTCTCTCTCCTACATTTTCTCTGCATACCTTTTGGACCGCTGCCCTAACTTACAATCTGTGTACAAGTCAATTGTAGATGTGCAAATTCTACCTAGTCTGCTGGGGAAGTTTAATTGCCACATTTTACAGGAAGCTTTCCCTGGTTTTTCCAACCAAAATCAACCTCCCCTTGCTCCACCCTTATATCTTCCTCTCTTTTCTCTGCTCTTCTCTTAAGGCACACACCACTTCCCCCACCCATCTTGGAGATCTTTTTATCCCTGCACTAACTTATAAGCTTCCTGTGGGCATAATTCATTTTCAACCCCATCCCTTTGCCATGCAAATTTCTACTTGGGCACTTCATAAGAATTTGCTGAAGGTTCTGGACTAGAAAGATCATCCATGACAGCTGACACACACGTAAACTGTAAAGTCCGATGTCATTACTCTATCAACTCTACATTTCTGCACTATAAGGAAAGGGGCAAAGATGAATTTTATGGCAACTGTTTGGCTTAGCTACACAGCGCAGCTGCCAGCACAGCCTCACCAGGGAGCAAGGCTGAGCCATGAGGAGTCACACAGCAGCAGAACTCAAACAGAAAGTTTCACTTAGGTCTCTGTACTTAGTCTGGAAGCCTCCTGCTTAAGTGGCCACTGCCAGCACAGCCTCACCAAGGGAGTAAGGCTGAGCCATGAGGAGTCACACAGCAGCAGAACTCAAACAGAAAGTTTCACTTAGGTCTCTGTACCTAGTCTGGAAGCCCCCTGTTCAAGTGGCCACTGCAGGACATGAGTAAATCAAGCCAAACTTCAAGGACTACTGGGACATATTTTTATTGCTCTGCCTTGAACTTGGCTTGGAGTGAAGAGGACTTTTAAAATAAAGGTTAGCCCTCAGTGTCCCCAAATCTACCAACTCTACCCATCTTGAAGACAACTTTTAACATGGAAGGAAGGAAAGGAGGGAGGGAGGGAAAAGGTAAGGAGGGAGGAAGGCAAGGAAAGATGGAGAATTGAGGCCGGGCATGGTGGTTCACGCCTATAATCCCAGCACTTTGGAGCACTGAGGCGGGTGGATCATGAGGTCAGGAGATCAAGACCATCTTGGCTAACACAGTGAAACCCTGTCTCTACTAAAAATACAAAAATTAGCCAGGCATGGTGGCGGGCGCCTGTAGTCCCAGCTACTCGGGAGGCTGAGGCAGGAAAACGGTGTGACCCAGGAGGCGGAGCTTGAAGTGAGCTGAGATGGTGCCATTGCACTTCAGCCTGGGTGACAGAGCAAGACTCTATCTCAAAAAAAAAAAAAAAAAAAAAAAAAAAAGATGGAGAACTGATCTAACAATGTGTTCTTATAACCACTACTTGAATTCTGGTATGTCTTTCCATCATTTGATGGGCTACAGTTAACCACCAAATTTTCTCCTGGACTATACAGATATGCTTAACATAGCTTGCTAAAACTGATGTTTTTAAGATATGGAAACTGATGGCCTCTAGTTATAAACATTCACTTCTTATAAATCTAAAAGAACTCCTTCGAGCCCTGTAGGACGCTGATTCGATGCCTGCCTGGGCCTTAGAAACTACTTCTCTTTTAGACCTAACTCAAGTAAAGGGGCAGAGAAACTGCTCCTAGATTAATGCCACAGCTTGAGCAAATGGGCCAGTAGGAGAAACGGTTCATGAAGGCTTTAGAATTGTCTTTGGGGAAAGGGAATCGTTTTCAGACTCTCAAAACTTTGTCTATTTGACATAATATTTTCCCCTTCATTTAAACCCTTATTTTTTCAAAGGAAAGCTAACTTAAACAATGTGTTATTGTAATTAAATAAAGGACTCAGTGACACAAACTCCAAAATTCTTGTTTGAAATTAAATCTTTCCTGGCTTCTGGGACTGCCAGGGAATCTTTTAAAGAACTGTAGCAGTTTAGAGCTAAGAGTTTCCACAGAGCCAGAGTGAGAAAATTAACCAGGAATTCATCATCTGAACACGGTGCGTGGAGCCTGTGGTGGATAAAACTCGCATTCCTGATCCTCATAAACTCTAACTACATGTGCATAGTAAGCAATGACATTTCTGAGAAAACTCAGAAGTCTCAGCAGTTCTTCATTCACAATGAGTCCACGGCACAGCACATTACATTCACTAAAGAATGGCAGCATGCTGTTCTGGAAATCCCAACAAGCAGTAAATGCCACACGAAGAATTTTCTGGGCGCTTCAGCTGCATTCGTTTACCACCAGTGATGCTTTGTCTCAGCCACTGACAACCAAGATGATTGGTTGGGGATTCTTCTCCTGGAAAAATCTGAAGTTTTAAATGGAAACACAGGAGAGAATGAGGATACTTGAAGATAATTGAAAAACAATGAAGAACATCTCAACAGAAAAGGGGTTGGATAACTTCCTGGGAGAAGGCCAGATGAATTATCCTCCAATGTACCAGGAAGTGCCTGATTATTTTCTGGATTACAGCAAAACTGCATGAATAGGGGATCATATGTCATACGCTCAAACAAGGGCAAAGAATCCATACTGTGTCTGGTTCCAATTATGTGTAAAAATATAATGGGTCAGATTCCAGACAAGGCCACCACCCAATCTCTGTCAACAATGAGGCAGGAGATTCGGAGAAAAAGAGAAGGGAGCCAAGACATAAAAAATTACCTCAACAAACAAAGTCCCCTTTCTTTCTTTTGATACCACCTGGATGACTGGGTGCACCTGGATGACTGGGTGCCTTCTAGCTGATGCCATTTCCCACCCCAACACACGGTGCCATCGCCACATGATTCCAGCTCAATGCCAAAGATTTAAGGAATTGATGAAAGTCCACTTGGAGCACCAAGGATGAGGGTCTTCCACAGTCATTCTTACAGTAAGCAGGGAAGGTCTCATATCCTGATGATCCCAGAGGGCCAGGGGAGAGTGAAAGTGCAGTGCCTTTAACCTATCATATGAAAAGCTATATCCAAGGGAGACCATTCAAAGACATGGGCAAGAAAGCCAGTTAAACAAAGTTATCAGTCAAGGGCAGGGTGTGGAGCTCAAATGAGGGGAAATTGAGGCATCAGTTCTGAGAGAGAGAAGATAGATCCACAGGACTGGATAGAGTCTGAATGCTGAGTAACAAAACATGGGTGTAAATGGGTGAAATAGGTTCAGTGGAAAAGACTGTGAATGGACAAAGATGCCAGTATATTCGGCCTACAACAGCAGCAACAACAATTGATAACATTTGTGAAGCACTTACTATGTATTATCTCATTTAATCTTTACAACACAACTTCCTAAAATAAGTACAATTATCATCCTCCCCCTTTTTCAGGTGAAGAAATCAATGTATAGCAAGGCTGAATAATTTGCCCAAGCTGACCTTGTGATTGAGTAGAAGAGCTGAGATGCAAGCCTGGGCAGCTTGGCTCCACAGTCCGTGAGCTTAATTAATGGGCCGGCAGGTTCTTCAGGGTCTACTGCCCAGCAAGAGTCTGCATCTTTGTATCACTCACAAGATATTCAGAGGCTCAGAAAACAGCCCCCACTGTAGCAGAATGACCTTAGAGGTAGGGTGGCCTTCAGTCTTGAGTGTGAAACTTGCCCTCTCTCTCAACATAGTAGACCCCAGAGCCCAAGCGAGGAGCTATGCCCAGAAGCAGGCTCACAAAAGAAGTCTCCTTCCTAGAAGAATAGAAAGCTGCAACTCTTGAGGAAAGGAGCTCCAGGTTCCCTCCAGATCCTGCAGACCAAGATGTAAGCTCCTTCTCACACTTACAGTGTTCAGTGTAAAACCCCATTTTAGAGCCAGTATTAACTAGCAGTGCTTCTGGAGGAAAGTCAGATGGAAGAGTTATTTAAGGCTTTACTGAGAGATAAGTGGAAAAATTGAGCATGAAAGTGAAGACATCTCATAAAATGGTTCGTTAGAAAATTATTTTAAACATTGTAAACAGTCACACTTTGACCACTCAAAATATTTGCATAACTTTATTCCAAGGGGAGTCTTAACAAGGGGCTTTCAAATTTTCACAGGCTGAAAAAAGACTTGGGTAGCATTGTCCATGTACTGGGTGTTGGGCAGGACTATGGGATTGTTTGGCAAACCCAAAGCGAGCTGTGGTTTCTCTCTGTGAATGTCCCAGGATCTGCCCTCGTTTCATATCTAAACTCTCCATCCCTTCCTGCTTGGCCCATTCAGTACTGCTTTTTATTCAACAGTAACAATATGAGAACACTACACAGGAGCATGTGATAGACAATAACAAGATGGAAGCCAGCTTCATGACGGATGGCTGAGGATGGCCTCTCTGAGGGTGGAGCATTTCAACAGGAGAGCTAGAGAGGGCAAGTCATCCATGGAAAGCCAGGGGGACAGCAATCCAGGCAAAAGGAGACCACAGTTGCAAAGGTCCTGCGGTGGGAATGAGCTTGGCATATTCAAAGAACAAAAACCCAGTGGCCGACTCTCAGTGAATGAGGAAAAGAATAGAATGAGATTCCATGGGGTGTAAGGAAGAAGCTAGATCATACATAGGCTAGAACCATCATGGTAAGGAGTTTTCATTTCTGTTTTTCCTTCCCTGAAGTGACATAATAACTCTCTGAAGGGTGTAGTGTGACATAGTTTATGTTTTAAAAATATTACCCTGGCTGCTTGATGGAGAATGAGTTGCAGGGGGAAAAAAAAAAAAAAAAAAAAAAAAAAAAAACAGAAGTCCAGAAAAAAAAAACAGGAAGCTTCTGAAAAAAATACAGATGAGAGGAGATGGTGGCTCAGGTAAGGCATCACCAGTAGAGATTGAGTGTAGATAAATGCAAGATGCATTTTGGAAGTGGAACTGACAGAAATCCCTCATGTATTGATTGCAGGGGAGTGATGGGAAAGGAGGAACCAGGGACGACTCAAGTTTGGGGCTTGAGCAAACAGTGGAGCCATTTGTTGAGATATTGAAGACTGGGGTGGGGTAGGAGCAAATTTGGGATGAAGGCCAGTGTTACATTTTGAGTGAAGTACGAAATTCCTCTCACACAGACCTGGAGCTATGAAAGATACAAGTGGATATAAAAGACTAAATTTAGGGTGAGGTCAGTGCAGAAGAAAGAGGCATGGGAATTGTGAACATAGAGACAACATTTAATTAAAGCTCTGGAACTGAATAAGGTCACCCAAAGGTGATCTTACAGAGGAGAGAAGTCTTCCAGCTGCCTTGAGGAACTCTCACATAAGCAGATCAAAAAAGAGCAAGAGGCATCTAAAAGGAAACTGAAAGGAGTAACCCAAGAGGCAGGAACAAACCAAGTGAGTGGGGTATCCTAAAAGCCACGGGAAAGGGAAGTGCTTATATGAGGGGCAAAAGCCTTATTGCCTAGAAGGAAGGACGAATGCGAAGTGATCTGAAGTCAAAACAGAAAGTATGGACAACTGTCTTAGTCTACTCGAGCTGCTACAGCAACATACCAAAAACCGAGAGGCTTATAAACAACAGAAATGTATTTATCACAGTTCTGGAAGCTAGAAAGTCCAAGATCAAGGCACTGGTGTCAGATTAAGTGTCTGGTCAGGGACCACTTTCTCACAGATGGCACCTTCATGGGCAATAATCCCATTCATGAAGGCTCTGCCCCCATGACCATCATATTGGTGATTAAGTTTCAACATATGCATTTCGGGGATACATGAACATTCAGACCATACAACAATCCCTTGGAAAAGAAATTGCTTTTTGGAGAGAGGGGTGTGTGGATGGGTAGGTAGAAGCTAGAAGGGCACGAGGATTCAAGAGATTTCCTTTTTCTTTAATTCCTTTTAAAAAATATTTATTTGTTTGTTTGCTTGTTTTGGGAAAAGAGCTACCTGAACATGTTCATGTGCTACAGAAATGGCCCAGGAATGAGGGAGCCATTGATAATGCAAGAGAGAGGGAACAACTAATGGAGTGAAGCCTCACAATGGGCAAAGAGACCCTCCCAAGTAGAGTTCAAGGTGGCCATTGCTCAGAGCAGGGACACAGTGGAAGCACTGTCATAGAGGGAAGTTTGAGAAGACGGGCAGAGATAAAGAGATGGCACAGTCAGTGGTGGGAGGATGAGCTGGGGCACTCTTTCAGATGTAAGCTCCTAAACAAAATATGAAATCAGGTTATTTACTGCTAGTAAGGTTAGGGGAGAAAATGGGATAAAATTTCAGGAGAGAAGAGATTATGTGAGGTCATTGTTTTAGAAATTAGTTATTCTAGTGAAATAGAAATTACCAAGATATTAGGAAACATTGTCAAGCAGTGTACATATTCATTGCTATATGTTGCCATAAATTTGAAAAGAAATTCATCTTGGCCAGTTGGGTGCCTCTCTGTCAACATTTAATTGCTTAAATGTGGAGATGGAAAAGAAGACTGGATAAGCTCAACCACAGTTTGGGGTTTGCCAAGAGAGGAGAGAGGAGGAAGACGGGAAAAGGACCTGAAGAGGTCAGCAAAGAAGGGGCTAAAGTGATAGACCATAGACTGTAAGTGGAGTGAGAAGGGAAATGAACAGAGGAGAAAAATGCTGGTAGTGAAAAGAAGTCAAGTGGATCAAAGGTCTTGATGAAATTGAGGAAGTATCATGAGGGTACCAAAGTAAGTGAATAGTTAGAATAGGAAGTGACGGTCACAATAGAAGACTTAAAATTGAGGCTTTGGTGATGGTTACAGTTATTACAGGTATTGTCAATGCCTAGGGTATGAATATCTTTACAAGTAAAGATGTGGCACCTCTAAAGGATTGTGTAGACTTGCCCAAGATAACATGGAACTGAAACTTGAAACCAAGTTCTTCTATGTCAAATCCACTCCTTTTTTTCTTGTCCCATGCTGTCTTAGACTTAGGCTAAAATTACTTCTATTTCTATCAGTTCTGATTGATAATTTCTTACCTCTAGCCTTTCTGTGACCTCCAGGACAGAGGTCAACAATTCCCAGAGCTAATCATCTGGGAGCATCCATTAGAGACTCAACTGTTAGTCAGAAATGTGTTTGATTTGCAGAGGTAGTGTGACTGTGACCATGGACTCTCTGCTTTATTCACAGGAGAAGGAAACTGCCCAACTCACTAATGTAGATTCAGAGTTCCCAGTCCTCTCAGGGACTTCTCTCAAGTATATACCTTACAGACACACAAACAATATGCATCTCATGGGACACTCTGATCTGATCAGGGTCAGGGAGAAGGACTAGGACTTTTATCTGTTTCAATGTTCCATGGTAGAGAAGGTCGGAGGAGACTCAGAACTTGAGCTTTTCCTATTGCATGAGATTTCTAGCCTACTCATGAGAATCCAGGTATAAATCAGCTTTTATGAATTTTTAATAGAAATGCTGCAACCCCATTGCTGCCCCCAGGCTACCTTTCCAAATTTATCACCACTTTTCCTCCAAATGAATCTCTCATTTTGATATAATTAGTTTGATACCCCCTGTCATGCTTAGCCTATTCTTACTTCCTTGTCACCTTCTTCCACATGTTCTCTCCAACAGAATTGCTCCTCTTCCTTTCTTTGTCTGAGTCCAGCTGGTGGTACTCACTGCAGCAAGCCTCCCTGGCTGCACCAATCCACAACTAAGCAGTGAACACCCACAAACCATCATGCCCAAAGCACTCATTTGATGCTTGCTATTCACTGCCTTGATTGTGAGTTAACTTTTTATTATTTCTATCTAGTCTCTTCAAATAAATGACATACAACTTGAGGTCACATGTTCCTTGTATTTGCCTTTGCTGACAGTGACTGGCTAGGTGTCTCTACTGTCCTTGATAGCCTTTGGCTCACCATACTGCATTTAGCAATTTACTTTTCTCTTAAATCTCTCTCTCTCTCTCTCTCTCTCTCTGTCTCATTAAAATAAGCATCATGTCCTGTTGATTAAGAATGTTCATATTTCATGTCTATATATCTCTTACCACTGTCTCTTCCACTACTGTGACTTTTACCTAGAAAAGTGGAATAACCCACCGGCTGATATTTCTGCATCCATTATTGCCCCTTCAAACCATTCAACACACAGAGCAGAGTGGTCTTTCTAAAGTGCACATCCCCCTAATGAAAATTCCTTCATGACTTCCTATTGAAGGATTATGATTATGCCATCCCCCTAATGAAAATTTCTTCATGACTTCCTGTTGCCTCTAAGGTGAAGACCAAAATCCACCCATGGTCTCCAAGGCTCTGTCTGGCCAGGCCCCACCCATTTCTTCATCATTTGGGCCACTCTTCCTCTGGCACCAGCAAAAGTCTCTTCGGCTCTAACACTCTATTTCTACCTTCACATCCTCTCTCTGTGTCTCCATCACACTTATTTCTGATCGTCTTTCTGAGCACACCTCACAGGCCACTTCCCCAAAGAACATGTTCCATCACATACTCACAGCATTCTGGTCTTTTACTTTGTGACTCTGATCACAAGTATGATTCTACAAATAATTGTGTGATGTATGGTTTAATTTCAGCCTCCCTATCTAGGCTTATGTTCCAATGAATAGAAACCATTATTTTCCAGTTCGCTTCTTTATCCTGAGCTCCTAGCACCATGTGTGAAATGTAGTATGCCTCAAAAGTCTTTGGAATACACAAATAGATAACAAATAAACAGTTTAAGTGTAAGCTCCTTAAAGGTGTGGAGTATGTTCCGATGAGTAGAAACCATTATTTTCCTGTTCACTTCTTTATCCTGAGCTCCTAGCACCGTGTTTAAAATGTAGTATGCCTCAAAAGTCTTTGGAATAAACAAATAGATATCAAATCGACAGCTTAAGTGTAAGCTCCTTAAAGGTGTGGAGTATGCCTTATTCACCATTTTATCTCCCATATTGAGCACACAGCCTGGCACATCATGGGCCCAAATAAATATTTTTGCATGAATGAGTCTATCTCATAGTGTTAGCTTTGTATTTTATAAAAGTTGAAGGATAATAAAAAATTTCTTATTTTCATATAGGGAGATTTGATAAAAGAAACACTATATTTTTTAAAACTCAACCTTCAGTGCTGATTTAAGTCAAACCCATAACTTATATTTGCCTCCCCTGCCTAGAGAGCTGGGTCTTGGATTTGCATGTGAAGATATAATATTCAGATTACCAATTCTCAAATAAAATATGACTCTGACCTAAAGTTTCGACATCATCTATGAATATAGATAGGAGTAATTTTCTGTGCCAAACATGGCTTAAAGGTCAGCTGTTGTTTGGTTGTTGAATTATGTATCCTTACATTGTAGTGCTATAAAAATATGCAGGACATTTGTTTTGAGTTATCAAAGAATTTGAATCTTGGCAACATCCACCTCTGCTATATGTAGGGTCTGTCAGACACAAGCTAGTCTCTTGGACGTTTTGTAAAGCTGCATTAATGTGTTCAGTCAGGTTGGATAGTCAGCCAAAAACAAAAGGAGAACTTCAATTCAGAAAATTGCATGATGGTGATATATCTACAACACTAACTCCAAACCTGCAAATCCAAGAAGGGCAAGCCTTGGGTAGGTGCTGCTGGCATATAATAATAATCTTACCCTCATGGTTAGATATAAACCAATCATGAGGCCTCAGTACAGCCTTAAAGTTTTCATAACTGCAGTTCTAGTTCACATACCTAGAAACATTGCATGCATCCATAAAGAAACTGGTTTGCTGAGGTTAAGAGCAAGAAAAAGTCTTTGTTGCTTTCAAGTACTGAATCGTAAAATATATTCCACAAAACACTCATACAAGACGATAAAGAAGGGAGGGATCCTACAGTCCTTCCCGGAGATTCCCCATGCATGCAATCAAATTTTTAAAAAGCCCTATGGTAAAACCTGTCAAACCTGGCATTTTCCAAAATTAATTGACCATGGAACCTCTTCTTATGTAATATCCTGTTGTCATTTATCATTTTTTGGCTGCCAGGAATCTGAAGCGTCTTCCTACATTTGGGGAATCCCCTGTTGTGTGACTGTTGCCAGGAGCCAAGACCTACTGTCACCACCGAAGGTCAAAGAGCAGAGTGTCATCTGCCTCAGTTCATGGGACTAGTGTATCACACACTCTGGACAGGGTCAGTTGGATGCTCCCTCGTTGGACGTTGACTCTGAAGAATGTGGCAGAGAAGCAGGGACAAGAGAGATCCATCCAGATGGCCATGACAGAGGCACAGGCTCAGTGTGAGAGCCATTGGTGGCACAAAGGAAGTGTTGGGTGTTAGGTGTCTACAAATAGGGGCAGTGGCATCCCCACAAGGCTGTCCCCATGGTGTGATTTTGGCTGTGATTCTGGCCACCTGCCTATCCTTTCACTCCTGCCCATTTTCTCAACCTGTTCTCCAGATTTTCCAACAAGATTTCTAATTGGCATACCCTCCTTTTCCTGCTTAAGTCATCCAGGGTCAGCTTCTGTTGCCTATAGCTGAGAAATTCGCTATTACTCACCCTTTAACATCTGACAGATGTTAGTGTTGGTGTTTAGCAGAATGACTTGGGAATATGCTGCATTCTTATGCACTAAGACCAACCTAATAAATTTGATCCTAAGATGACAGTAGAGTAAATAAGTATGCTTTTACTGCCTTGGTGACCAGACATGTTAACACAGCTTCCAAAATATTTTACAGTTACTAAGTATAGTTTTTCAAAAAAAAATGGCTTACAAAGATTTTCATCTCCAATCTCACTCCCAGATCATTTAATAGGCCTCTTGTAGGCACTCACCTCACTTCCTCTGATTTCACCATGACCCCTTCTCCCTGCCCCCAGCATACCACAATCACCTAGTGTCGACCATGCATTTTGTTCTAACACATAACATACTCCTTCTTTCTTAGTGCTTAAGCAATGTGAGTTATATTCTGATTATGTGACTTGCAAAAGTAAAAAAGAAATGACAGTCGTGCAAGACAGATATTTCAGCCAAAGGAAGATTATAAGCTGTTGAACTAAAAATACTGAGATTCAAAAGAAAATATTCTCTTTTCTTGGACAAACTTTTCAAAACCAAGTTCAAGTAGACTACCTGAGTGGCCACAGGGCAGAGGTGACCACGTCTGAGGACCAGACAGCCCAAGGCCATCTCCAGCAACTTGGAATCCACCAGTGGTACTGACAAGGCTGAGAGCTACAGGCGCACAGGTAAACATAAACATTAACGCTGGAGATGTAGTTTTTCTCCCTTGCTGATTGACGAGAGTGGTCTCAGATATTTCTACCTAATAATGTTCTAGCGTGAGAATAAATATGTTTCTTCCTTGTGTAGGTAACTTCTGGACCTCTATTTGATAAGCCCTCATCAAATCTGATAACTCTGATAACTCTCAATATTGTTAATTTTGTCATCTTGGTCTAGCATTTCACTTGCGAAAATGGACTGATCCCAGTTCTACTTGTAACTAAGGAAAAAATCTTAATTTCTGAGCATAGCCACTCTTATCAATACACACTGGGCAACTTTGGCTTGTCCTCCTTGTCCTTCCACCCACCTACATCCTAGTGGTTCTTGCAAGAAAATAGAGACTTCTATGTTATATCTTTTTTAAGGTTTTGTCTGAAACATCTCCAGCAAGTTCTTAGTTTTTTACGTAAATTCAAAATACAGGTGATAGAAGAATTTGGCTTACTTACAGATGATATTTTGAGATACTAACTAAGATATCCTTTTTCTTTCTTTTTAGTGATCCCTCTCATGGGCTACAAACATTAACCTGTCATTTTTCCAGGGATGTGGGAAGGAGAGTGAGAAGATCAGAAAGAAGACGGAAAACAAAGTCTCCCATTCTGAAGGGTTAAGCTCAAAAGCTAGGGGTTCAAGTACAAAGAAAAGAGAATTAGGAAGAAGATGTATGAGTCAGAACTGGAGTCTTCTTCCTTTCAACCACCCAACAGGCCTCCAATGAGCACAGGGCTGCAGCTCAGCCAGCCACTGGGCAGACGTAGCCCTGTCTGAGGACCAGGCAGCCCAAAGCCCATCTCAAGAGACAGCCGCAGGGAACTTCAGCAGTTAGAGAACAAGAAGCAACCAAATGACATTTGAGCCCCTTCCTGAAGCTTAGCAGCAATCTGCAAGACAATGAGGAAACACAAATTCCTAATGTGGCTAAAATTTTAACCTGAAGTGATTGAGAAATTATGAAAGTTGATGAGTTTACTTGGATGAGTAATGAGATCCCATTTTCTGTATCAGGATAAAATGGAAGCTCAAAGCCAGAAATAACATTTTTATTACCAAACAAATGCTCCATATTATATATCTGACCTTGAGAGTTGTGAAGTTTGGGTCCATTTCACTATTGGATAATAGTGCCTAGGTGTGAGTGCGGTCCAATCAGAACTGGCCTTTCTGATCAATCTGACCTCAAGTCTTGAGAGATTGTTAAACTGTAAGAAGATGAGAGCTGGGAAAGAATGTAGGGAATCCAGGCAGCACCTGGAAAAGTCATGAGAAGTCCAAGTCGGAAATGAGGGAAGGAGGGAAATGGGAAGTACACAAAGAATGTATCATCATCTGTCTTCTCTGAAACCCCATCCGGGACAGGTTCTCTTGCTCATCACTTATGCAGGCTCTGGGGTGGGGCAGGAAGGAAAAGTCAGGAGTTAAAGACAAGTGGAAAGACGACTACAGACGATGTGGGAGAGATGCATTGCACTGGATGCAGGCTTTGTGGGACACATTCAGCTTGTACAGAGTGAGTTTGAGGAATTCAAGAATAAAATATTTTCATGGATCATAGTGAAAGAAATATATGCAGTGAAAATGGATAATGATACTAACCTCAATTCTCCCTTGCATTTGAGCTGACAGAGTGATATAAGCATAGCCTTGGATCACAAGTCGGATAGGTCATTCACTTGCGGTATTCTGGCCAAGTTCCAGTACAGGTCATTCCATTCTACGTACCAAAATCCCCATAGAACATCTATTAAGTATGTTTCCCATCCCTTCTGGCCCATGGTTATGCCTTATTCTAAATCTCTTATGTCCAAGGGGATAGTGAGCCATGATAAGTTGGTATTTATCATACACCTTAAGAACTCTGAATGAAAAGTGCTATAACGCTACAAATTGATCTCAGAAAGAGCAGATCAGCATTCCTTAGGTGTTAGGCAGTCCAAATCACTTCCCCTTACATAGATCTCCCTTGCTTATTTGCAATACTTCACATTTATCTTAATCCTTTCCCACTTCTCTCACTATTAGCATCTCAAGAACAAAGAGTATACCTTCTCTGTCTTTGGTAGCTTCCAGTGAATAAGAAATGTGCCATAAAGCTTGGTGACAGATTACTTAATCACATGCTCACAAATCCTTAGCAGTGTCCTACCTCCTAAGGCCTGTCATTAACTCATACTCCAGGCCCCTTCTCATCAATTTTTTCTAATTCATTTAAACTAAAATAGCTATTAAACATATGGTTTTTCCTTGTTTGTGTGACATGAACAAAACCAGACAATAAAGAGGAAATTATGAAAAGATGGGTGGATAATGTGAGCAAGACAGGACAGGAAAGCCCAGAAAGGTGTAACACTTGGTGCTTGACAACCATCTTTGAATGTGTGCATACACCCATGAATGAAGAAAGAGATCAATCAATCAATGGGCTGTCCGTGGTTGCAGCGTCAGATACACAATTAGATCTGGAGTTTAAGAGGAAATGATTGACTCATAGAGAAAGTCACCTGCTCTGGCTGCATTGAAGGTAGGGTGTGTACAGCTGTGCTTCAGGAGCAAAGAGAACCAAGCACATGCTGACCAACTCTCAGCTCACTTTTTCTCCACCTATCAGCTGCATTCTTTCTCTTTTTGTTGACTTGCTAGACATTGTCTGCAATAGCTTCCAAATGTTAGGCCTACAGTTTATTCATCATCTGTAGAAACTGATCATAAAATGACTGATCCAGGAAGGTCCTCCTTGATGTGACTTAGGTCAGGTGTCTCTCCCAGGACCAATCAACTGGAGCTCTGGGGTGGATGACTGGTGTCATATGGAGACCCCTCTCTCAGTCACGACATGAAGCAGTTTCCAGGAGGGTGAGAAGGAGAGAGAGAGGATGGAGGAAGTTGCTAGGTGTACAGTCCCAAAAGTCAGAAATTAACTATAGAAGTAAGCAGAGTTAAAATGGACTAAATGAAGTCTACATGTCTATGTAAGATTTGGTGTATTTTAGCCTAATATTCTGATCATGTCAAAACATCAGTGGCTTGATCTTGTCTTTGCCATCTCTATAAAGCCACCACTAATATTAGATGGAAGACACTGAAATTCCAGGTCACTCCACAGCCCTGGCCCTTGGATAGCCTCAATGGGATACTGCAGAATCCTCCTACTACCTAAGGGGTCTTCTCATAAGTCTGGTGATGCAGATTTGCTCTCATGCCCATAAAAGTCCACCTGCCAGGCCAGGCACGGTGGCTCACGCCTGTAATCCCAGCACGTTGGGAGGCCGAGGTGGGTGGATCATCTGAGGTCAGGAGTTCGAGACTAGCCTGACCAACATGGAGAAACCCATCTCTACTAAAAATACCAAATTAGCCAGGCATGGTGGTGCCTGCCTGTAATCCCAGCTACTTGGGAGGCTGAGGCAGGAGAATCGCTTGAACCCAGGAGGCGGAGGTTGCAGTGAGCCGAGATCGTACCATTGCACTCCAGCCTGGGCAACAAGACAGAAACTCCATCTCAAAAAAAAAAAAAAAAAAAAAAAAAAAGTCCACTTGCCAGGTGTCAAGCTCCTCAATGGGAGGAGAGGTTGGGGAAAAGAGACAAGGATTGAAGAGAGAGCAAACCACAGATGCAGGGACATGGATGAGGAGGGGTGGTAGATACAGTGGGATATTGGCATGGAAGACAGAGCGGGCAGCTTTGCAGCTGTCCCAGGAGCAGGCTGTCCCTGGAACAGATCACCTCTTGAGGTTTTTATTAGCCTGGGACTCTGAGATCTTTTCAGAGCCTCCAAACTCAGCCTCCCTGGT
Source organism: Chlorocebus sabaeus (assembly GCF_047675955.1). Classification (NCBI taxonomy): domain Eukaryota; kingdom Metazoa; phylum Chordata; class Mammalia; order Primates; family Cercopithecidae; genus Chlorocebus; species Chlorocebus sabaeus. Next base: position 13,147,235 of record NC_132915.1, read on the forward strand.
TTCCAAGCTGCCACAAGATAGGTAGTGAGGCAACCAGGAAGGATCTGGGTCTTGCCTGCTCTTAGCAAGTCACTTACATCCTTGACTTCAACTTCCCCCTTTGTAAAATCATGGACTGTACTACGTATTGGCATGGTTTCTTCTCTCTCTACAGTGATAGCTTTTATCCCTGTAAAAACAGCTGACCTAGGCAGGTGGAAAGAGTAGTAAATTAACAGGTAACATTGAAACAAGAGACAAGCAAGACGGGAGGCAATCTTTTAAAAATCTTTTGAAGTCTCATTAAAATCTATGGTCGAGCCTGCCTCTACTAGCAAATTCTGACCAAATTTCATGGTCACCCCATAACTGTAACTGTAGAAACTTGGTAAAAGTCGAGAATTTGGAAGCCTTTACACAAACACTGCAATGATTTTTATTTCAAGAGATGAAGTATAAAAAGCACTGGTCCTACAGTGATTAACTGGCGTTTTGTAGGCAGTGTTTCAAACAAGTGCTGTGCTGCGTGTGTTCAGTTACTGTAGTTATGATTTCATTAGCTTCTCTGATAAATAATGCAACGACTTTAATGATGCATTTCCTCTTTAAAAAACCCACAGTGGAAACTCCATTTCATAAAGCAAGGAAGAACAATGACTTCTGTTTAATTTTTATTACTTTTAAATTAATCTGTGAGGTTTTAAAAAGTAAAAACCATCTTCTAAGGGGGAAAAAACGGAAAGAAAAAGGTTAACCTGTTTAAAAGGTGTAATCATTTCTGGGTGAGTAAAAAATGGATATAGGTCAAGAACCAGCGTGAAGGCTCCACCTTCCTCAATTCAGCCCTTTCTAGATCACAAAAGGAAAGTGGTCCTGCCAAATTAAAACCCTCCATAACAATAAAACCTGATTTAATGCAGTCATTATTTTTCCATTAAATCTGAATATCATCTAATGCATGCATGTTATTTTAAACCCACCACGCTAATGCAAATCCAGCATTCCTTGTAAATCAAACCTAAACATTCCATCAGTTGTCATTACTGCTATTGACAATCACAATACCTCATCCCCAAGGACACCGTCCCCTCAATCCCTGACTCTAGAGATGGGAGGAAAAACTAAAGAAGATGCATTTTAATTTCCAACGGGGAGCTGCTTACTGAAGTGTAGAGGTTGGGTCAGTAACACCCTGGAGGTCTCAGTTTAATGTATTTCAACATGTAACCCTTGCTTCTCCAGGCCACACTACACTGAGAAAAAATTTAAGGGTTGGGTTAGGAACAACCAGGGAAAGAGAAACTACTCTAAGTATTTAAACTAGAGGAAGTTTAGTGCTGGGAATTGGTGGTGTGGGGAATGGACGTGACTGGAAAAGCTGAGAAGCCAAACAGGGGATGGTGGTGCCACCCAGAGATTGGCAACTGCAGGGAACTGTTACCACACCTTGGTTGGAGGGACAGAGGGAAGATGAAGTTGTGTGAGGACCCATAGACCAGGGATTCTGGGAGGATTTTGGAAGCATACCAGATCTGTCCAGTAGGATTTGGAGTCATGGACTCAGAAGAGACACGATCACTGCTGGAGATGCTGCCTGAGGCACAGGGGTGGGACAAATGCCTCAGTCTCGCCCTTTCCTCTACCCTCCTAATTCCTGTGAGTGCCTCCCATGGGTCAGATCCAGCTAAGAGGTCAACTGACCTGAGAGCCTGGGAAATGCAGTCTGGGGCCATGTGTCCCACTGTGGCACAGAGTAGAGCTGGAGAAGGATGAGGAAACGGTGTGAGGACAAATGGCCCAGAGGCAGCAGAGACTAAAATCACATTCCTATTCTGTACAGTGTCTGTCTTCCTGGGCTAGGCGCTCCAGCCCCTGCTTCCAGCCCCAATACAGACCCTTTGCTAAGAGTTACTGAAGCTTAGAGAGGGTTGTGCCACCTCCCGCCCCGCCCCAGTGTGGCAGCTCTTTTAATCTTTTAAGTTGCTTCTCCCCCATGTGCTACAGTACTTTCAACACCATGTGCTACAGCACTTTCAACACGCCACCACTGTGGGGTGGTGGGTATCGTGATTGACACCCCAGCACTTACTTAATTCACCCTCTATGGAGAAGTCATATGGTCTGGATGAGATTGTCCCCACTCCCTGCTCCAAGGTCAGGACTCGTTTGGTTCTGCCTAAGTGCCCCTCATCCACAGTGACTGGTTCAGAAATGGGCACATGTGACCAGCCTGGACAGGTCAGAGCAAAACATCACCGTCATGGTAGTGATTGATCCAGGGGCAGAACCTGTGTCTTAGGTGGGTTCAACCTGTGTCCTAAGTGGGCTTTTGTTCTGCAAATGGAGGAAAGAGAACCTATGGCTGGGGAAACATGTGGCCCCAGGAACTGATGGCAGAGATTTGGCTACCAACTTGAGGATGATGCAGTCACCTAGAGGAGGGCAAAACTAAGAGAACCTCAGGGAAACCAAGCCACGGCCTGATGACAGCATGAGCCTTGAGAACAAACCAACTCACCCTACTTTTGGACTTCACAATTACATGAGCTAATGAATTCCCTATGGCTTAAACCACTTGAGTGTTCTATTGCTTGCAACAAGAATCCTAACTGCTTTTGAGGAACCAAGTGATTCTTCAAAGGTTTGGTACATGGTAGACATTAATAAGCAATTTATTGCAGTTGTTTTCTTGTATAGCTACTGAGAAATTTATATCGTTTCCTGGAAGCTGGGATGGCAGTGATCTGGGACTCTTGTGGGACAACATCATCTTAAATCTGGTTCTCAGTACTCATGACCCACATTAAACCTATCTCCAACACAAGGTAGATACCCCTACCATTTCTCTCCACTTCAGGTGAGTTTCCCAACTTACAATTATAAATAAAGGGCTCAGTGGCAGCTGAGCATAAACTCAAGAGCATAAACTTAAGAAATAAATAGAAAACACTTAAGAATTTTTTTTTTGATAGATGGCTTAAATGAAAGCTGTGTTTCATTAAGTATGAGGCATGTAGACAGGTGATTGACTCCACTGACACCACGTGAATAAAATGTCTGTGGTAGGTTCTACTTGAAAATCACAGTGGAATGTCTCAGGCAGTGGTTCCCTAGGGGGGTGATTTTGTTCCATAGAGGACATTTGACAAAGTCTGGAGACCTTTTTGGTTCTCACAACTGGGAGTAGGGGTGTTACTGGTATCTGGGGGATAAAAGCCAGGGGTGCTACTGAACATCCTACAATACACAAAAGCCCCCAACAACAAAGAAATTATCCCAAGCTCCAAATGCCCACAGTGTTGAGCTTGAGAAACTCTGCTATAAGGTTAGGCCTTAATTAAACAAGTAAGAAAAAAAAAATCATATTCACATTTTTCCAATAGATTGAGTACTTCTATTTTTGGTTGCATATTTTTTAATAAAACAAGATGTAAATGGCTCAATTGAATTGTTATAAACAGTGAGATTTACCAGTGCTCATATTTTTTTTACTTTCATTTTCTAGCTTGATAACAAATTTGTTATCTTATATTATTCTAGAAAAGGCAACAGTGTGGCTTATTTTTTACAACTGGTGTGTAGCCAGAAATGGTTTTCAAATAATACCAACCATGGCACAGGCACTCACCAATCAGAACAAATACAGGCTGTACATAATCCTAGCAGAGCCAGCTGGGCATCGCTGGTTACTGGCATACCTTCCTCTCTTCTACTGTCTTTCCACTATCGCAAAATTCCACCTTCTGGAAAGCTAAGGATAGGCTGTAACAGCATGTTAAAACACTCCTCAGTTAGCAGCCACTGATGTTACGGGTGGTGGCTCTTCTTCCTTCCGTTCTCTTGTAAGCCACAAAGCAAAGAATGAGGAAGGAGTAATTGACAATTCTAGGCCCAACAAGGACATAAGTCATCAGGGTGTAAAACAAAACCATCCTCAGCACACAAAGGACCATAATCTAACCATCTACCTAGTATACCATTCAATAGAGGTCAGCTTGGGGCTTGTGAGAAATAAACATCTACAAAAATTGATGTGCTTATTGGGTAAACTTCAAATTCATTACTTTTGATACCATGAACAAACGTCAAGAAGTAATTCTTTCTACCCCCATATACTTATCTTTATCCTCCCCTGGTCTTCAATGGGAGTCTGATCCATTAGAGATGGATGACACCTCCCTTTTCCATAATCTAATTGCAGATATTAGATACTAGTATTGCAGTTTAGCTTATACACGATCCTTCTCTCTTTCCGGTGTATTTGTTCTGTTTCCCTACATAGGCTTTGAGGTCCTTGAGGATAATAAGCATGTTGTCTATCGGATTGCTGATTAGTTACTAGGTGCTTATGACAAACATATTGAATGATTGATTAAAGCTACCCAGAATTTGAATGACACAAAATAGTATTATTTTTTCCTGTATTATCATGACAAGGTTTTGTAAAGTTCTAGTCCACATTTGCCTTTGATCTGAACAGCTCAAGGTACTTTATCAAATGAATTTTAGAAATTCATAGTAGGGAGCGTTAGTTCTACCTTACATTCTGATAAGGGAGAAACAGAAAGGAAAATGCTTGGAAAAAGAGGCTGCTTCAGTAGGTTGGAATTGCGTATCCACTTATGTGTATGAAAACATTTTAATACTTACATATTTTACCAGGAGTCTATGGCAAGCAGCTGGTGCAGTGCACAGAGAGTTGGAAGGCAATTCTGAAGCTTCATGCTCCAACTGGCTCTGAAATAACCAAACAAGGAAACCAAGCAAGTCATTTAATCTCATAAACTCCCATGTGTTTACCTGTAGGCAGGGCTGTTGGATGTGGTAGATATTTTATTCATTTATTCTAAAATAGTTTTTATTAATTATTAAACACTTCCAGATGAACACTTGTATGCCCAGGTAGAGGAGATAAAAAGACAAAACACTCAGGTATTCTCTACCCAGCAGATTTAGTCATCTTGGGATCCCCTTAGGCCCCATCCTCTGTCATACCCTTTAGTAAAAAGCATCATCATTCTGTCTGTTTTTGAAAATGTTACCTCATTTGATAGATTCCCCCAAAATCATATTGTTTCATTTTCCATGGAATTATACTATGTTTACTGGAATTATACTATGTTTATTCTCCTGCTGCTTCCATTTTGTGCTAAACATTACATTTATGTTACATGTAGTTGTAATTAATTCATTTTTACTGCAGTATAATATTCCAGTGCATGGATATAATGCAATTAATTCCAGTGTTGTACTATCACTGCTATGTTTGTTATACACCTCTGTTGGTACACATTTGTAAACATTTTTTCCAGAGTATATGTCTTAGAAGTAAAATTGCTGAACCTTTGATTGTGTACTTTTTATAATTTACTATACCATGTCTGTTTCTCAAAGTGGTGGAAGCAATTTACACACAAAGCAGCAGGGGATAAGAGGGTCCACTGCTCCTCAACCGCTCTAAGAATTGATTTTTTTTTTTTTTTAAATAACTTTCACATGTGTATAGGCCACTTATGTTCCCTTTTCTGCGAAATTTATTTTTTTTATTTGGTTGTCTTTGTCTTAATCATGAAATTTCTTTATGTGTTCTGGGTAAGCATGCCATGTTGGTTATTTGTGCAGCAGCCATCTTCCCTGCTGTGGCTTGTCTTTATTTTCTCTCAATTTCTCTCTTTCTCTCTCAATAAATGGAAATTCTGAATTTCAATGTTGTGGAATTTATCAATCTTTTCATTTCTGTTTTAGGAAACTGTTCTCAATCTCTGGGAATATCTCTGTGGGAGAACAGACATAGTCTCCTATTTTGTCTTACAAATGTTTATAGTGTTTTCTTTCATTTTTACATTTAGACCACCTGGAATTGGTTCATTATTTGGTGTGAGGAAGGACTCCAGCTTCATTTCTAACCATTTAGATAACCAAATATCCCAGTACCAAGTAATAAAAAATCCACTCTTTACCCACTGAACTTCAATACTACCTCTGTCATATGTCTAGTGTTCATATGTGTGTTTCTCTATTCCAGAGTTCTCTTCCTGTTTTAACATCATATTGTTTATCTCTGTGCCAATAACACATTGTCTTCATTTCTATAGCTTTATAGTAAATGCTGATCTTTTATAGAGTTAGTCCCCCACCTTCCTTTTAAAGAATGCTCTTGCTATTCTTGGCCCTGTGAACTTCCATATTCACTTTAGAACTAGCTATAGGCTGTCAAGTTCCACGGGGGTGGAGGGAAGAAAACAGCAGCAACAGTAACAACAACAAAAGAAAACCCTTCACACTTCACAGGAATCAGGCTGAATCTATAGATCAATTTGGAGAGATATTTTACAATGTTAAGTGCTCTGAGCCATGACAATATATCTCCTCATTAATTTAGGGTTTTTTAAATAAAGATTTCGTTTTCTCCCTAATTATTGCATATATTATGATAGCTTTATTCTTAGTTACTTGATATTTGTCAACGTTACGTTTTAAAATGGGTTTATTTTTCTGTTTGTCACTGACATATAGAATAACAATTATTTTATGTTGATTTCCTATCTAGCAACCTTGCTAATATATCTTCTTAATTCTAATAATTGATCTATCTGTATCTTTCTTTGAGTTTACTATGAAGACAACCCTAACATTTTGCCCTTCCTTTCTAATTGTTACGCATGTGATGTCTTTAAATTGCCTTACTGCAATGGCTAGGTCATCACAGACAGTATACAAAAAAGTAATAACTGCGTGCATACTTTCTTCTTCCCTTTCTTTACCATAAAGAATAATATTTGCTGAAAACTTTTTTGTAGTTAGTTTTTATCAGATAGAGAAAATTAAGGTCTATTTCTACTTTGCTAAAGAGTTTTTATTTTTAAATCATGAATGGATGTTAAATTTTATCAAGTAGTTTCTTTTCTACATCCATAAAAATAATTATATTGTTTTGCTCTTTCTTCCATTATTGTAGTGAATTATACTAATCAATTTTCTAATGTTAAACCAAACTTTCATAACTATCATAGACCAAATTAGATAATGAGATATGCTATTTCTTATGTGTGTTAAATTCAATTTGCCAATATTTTCCAAAGAATTTCTGTCTTTATATTCAAGAGTAAAATTGGTCTGTAATTTGTCTTTCATTTTATTTCCTTTTCTGATTTGGCATCAAAGTTATACTAGCCTCTTTAAAAGAGTAAGAAGTGCTCCTATTTTCATATTTTTTGGAAATGTTTATGTAAGGTTGAAATCATCTGTTCCTTGAGTGTTAGCAAGCATTTACCTGTAAAACCATCTAGACATCTTGCTTTCTTTAAGGGGAAGATTTTTGAACTACAGATTAATGCTTCTAAAGCTATACTAATTTTCCATTTCTTCTTGAGTCAATACATTTTTAGCAATTTTTGCACTTCATCTAACTTTTAACTTCTTTTGTCATAAAGTTGGTTCATAATATTTTTCATTATCTTTTAAATCTCTGACCCTTCTTTAGTTATCTACATATTCTATTTGGCATATTTTTTTCTTATTCCTCTTACCACAGTTTTGTCAATCTAATTAATATTTACAAAGACCCCTCATTTGGCCTTGTTGATTCTCTTTGTTTTCAATTTATATATCTACTGCCTTTGAGTTTATTCCATTGTTCTTTTTTTTTATTTCTAAAATGGGATGCTGACATCATTAGTTTTTAGCATTTTTCTCACAAGTGCAAATACATGAATTTAAGTTAACTTTCAAATCCTAGTTTAGCTGCATCTCACAAGTTCTGATATTTTCAGTAAGGTTTAGTTACACAGATAGTTTTATTTATATTATGATTCTATTTTAACTCATGGGTTATTTAGTAAATATGGCTTTTAAAGTTCCACACATATGATTTTGTCTACTTTTTTTAGTAGAAACAGAGAATAAAAACACTTTGTAGTCAGATAACATGTTCTATATATTGTCAAAATCCTTTGAAATTTGTTAAGACTTGCTTGGTAGCCTAAAAGGTGATCATTTTTCATAAATTATCCACATGTGTATAAAAGAATGTGGATTTTAGAGTTAATTATAAACATTTTCATTTTATCAAATTTAATTATAGTATTCAAATATTCTATATGTTTATTGACTATCTGTTTGATCTGTTCATTACTAAAATTGATATGTATTACATTTTCACCATGATGGTGGACTTGTCTTTAATTCCTCATACTTTTAACAGCTTTTACTTTATGTTGTGGTTATTTTATTAAAGTATACAACTTTAGAATTTTATGTCTTCCCAATGCCTTTGAAAACTGGCACAAGACAGGGATGCCCTCTCTCACCACTCCTGTTCAACATAGTGTTGGAAGTTCTGGCTAAGGCAATCAGGCAAGAGAAAGAAATAAAGGGTATTCAGTTAGGAAAAGAAGAAGTCAAATTGTCCCTCTTTGCAGATGACATGATTGTATATTTAGAAAACCCCATTGTCTCAGCCCATAATCTCCTTAAGCTGATAAGCAACTTCAGCAAAGTCTCAGGATACAAAACTAATGTGCAAAAATCACAAGCATTCTTACACACCAGTAACAGACAAACAGAGAGCCAAATCATGAATGAACTTCCATTCACAATTGCTTCAAAGAGAATAAAATACCTAGAAATCCAACTTACAAGGGATGTAAAGGACCTCTTCAAGGAGAACTACAAACCACTGCTCAGTGAAATAAGAGGACACAAACAAATGGAAGAACATACCATGCTCATGGATAGGAAGAATCAACATCATGAAAATGGCCATACTGCCCAAGGTAATTTATAGATTCAATGCCATCCCCATCAAGCTACCAATGACTTTCTTCACAGAATTGGAAAAAACTGCTTTAAAGTTCATATGGAACCAAAAAAGAGCCCGCATCTCCAAGACAATCCTAAGTCAAAAGAACAAAGCTGGAGGCATCACGCTACTTGACTTCAAACTATACTTCAAGGCTATAGTAACCAAAACAGCATGGTACTGGTACCAAAACAGAGATATAGACCAATGGAACAGAACAGAGCCCTCAGAAATAATACCACATATCTACAGCCATCTGATTTTTGACAAACCTGACAAAAACAAGAAATGGGGAAAGGATTCCCTATTTAATAAATGGTGCTGGGAAAACTGGCTAGCCATAAGTAGAAAGCTGAAACTGGATCCTTTCCTTACTCCTTATACAAAAATGAATTCATGATGGATTAAAGACTTAAATGTTAGACCTAATACCATAAAAATCCTAGAAGAAAACCTAGGTAGTACCATTCAGGACATAGGCATGGGCAAGGAATTCATGTCTAAAACACCAAAAGCAACGGTAACAAAAGCCAAAATTGACAAATGGGATCTAATTAAACTAAAGAGCTTCTGCACAGCAAAAGAAACTACCATCAGAGTGAACAGGCAATATACAGAATGGGAGAAAATTTTTGCAATCTACTCATCTGACAAAGGGCTAATATCCAGAACCTACAAAGGACTCAAACAAATTTACAAGAAAAAAACAAACAACCCCATCAAAAAGTGGGCAAAGGATATGAACAGACACTTCTCAAAAGAAGACATTCATACAGTCAACAGACACATGAAAAAATGCTCGTCATCACTGGCCATCAGAGAAATGCAAATCGAAACCACAATGAGATACCATCTCACACCAGTTAGAATGGCAATCATTAAAAAGTCAGGAAACAACAGGTGCTGGAGAGGATGTGGAGAAATAGGAACACTTTTATACTGTTGGTGGGACTGTAAACTAGTTCAACCATTACGGAAAACAGTATGACGATTCCTCAAGGATCTAGAACTACAAGTACCATATGACCCAGCCATCCTATTACTGGGTATATACCCAAAGGATTATAAATCATGCTGCTATAAAGACACATGCACACCTATGTTTATTGTGGCACTATTCACAATAGCGAAGACTTGGAATCAACCCAAATGTCCATCAGTGACAGACCGGATTAAGAAAATGTGGCACACATACACCATGGAATATTATGCAGCCATAAAAAAGGATGAGTGTGTGTCCTTTGTAGGGACATGGATGCAGCTGGAAACCATCATTCTCAGCAAACTATCGCAAGAACAGAAAACTAAACACTGCATGTTCTCACTCATAGGTGCGAACTGAACAATGAGATCACTCAGACTCGGAAAGGGGAACATCACACACCAGGGCCTATTATGGGGAGGGGGGAGGGGGGAGGGATTGCATTGGGAGTTACACCTGATGTAAATGACGAGTTGATGGGTGCAGCACACCAGCATGGCACAAGTATATATATGTAACAAACCTGCATGTTGTGCACATGTACCCTAGAACTTAAAGTATAATAATAAAAAAAAAAGAAGAATTTTATGTCTTCCCTGGTAAATCGAATATTTTATGTTTATGTAGTGACTCATTTCCTCTCTGCTAAGCATTGTTTTAGGTCTATTTTATTAATATAAATATGTCAGCTTTTTTGTTGCTATTTGCCTAGTATAAGTCTTTTTCTTTCTTTTGTTTTCAACATTTCTTTGTTCTCATTTTTATTAATACATAGCATAAATATTTTTAATCCAGTTTGATAACCTTTCCCTTTTATCAGGATTGATTTTTCATTTCCATTGACTGGGATTACTGGTATTTGGATTTGCTTATATTGTCTTGTGTTGTGCTCTACATTTGTTCCAATTTTTCTTTTTCTCTCTTTCCTTCCTTTCTTGACCTGTTCTTATACAGACTCCATTTTTTTCTCATACCAACTTTTTCCTCAAGTAAATAGAAATTATACACTATTTTTTTCTTTCTTTTTCTGGGGGCAGACGAAGTGGTTGCCCTAGAAATTTAAACATGAAAACTTATCTAAGAAATCTAAATTTGCTCACCATGTTTACCTTTGTCAGAAAGAATCTGAGAACTACAGAGCAATTTCACTTTCATCACCTCTACAATGATTTATATGCCACTCTTAATCAATGGTTTTGTTCTGTTTTTTAATCCACAAATTAGACATCATCATCATCAGTGTTTTATCTAATCAATGTGTGTTTATATTGAATTTCATATTTACCAATTTCTATGTTTTCCTTCCTTCCTGTACCTCAGATCTTTATTGGGATCATTTTCATTTTCCCTGAAATACGCATTCCCAAATTTTCTTTGCGGTCGTCTGTGGGTGGTAAACAAAATTTCTATTGGTCTGAGAATGTCTTCTTTAACTTTGAAGACAGTTCATTACTTATAAAATATAGTAAATTCACTATATATGTTCACTAAATATAGTTTCAGAACTTTTAAATACTAGTTTATAGTCTTTTGGCTTCCATTAGTACTATTAAGAGGTCAGCTATAACTGTAATTGTCATTCTTTGTAGGTATTTGTCTTTTCTCACCAGCTTCACTGAATATTTTTAGTTGTATGTAATGTTGGGCAATTTCCCTATGTTGTTTTTAGGTGTGGCTTTTTCTTTGTTTATCCTATTTGGGACTTATTGACCTTCCTGAAACTGAGAGTTGGTGTTTTTCCATTCTTGAGATACTAAACCATTTTTTACTTTAAACATTGCTTTTCCTTCATTCTCTCTATTTTTTCCTTCTGTAATTCCTGCTAAATTTATTAAATCTCTGTTTTACATTTGTCATCTACTTGTAATGTAGATGACAAGTAGATTACTGTCATCTACATTACAACTTGATCACAACTTGCTGTGTTGTATAGAATTTCTTCAGCCCTATTTCTCAGTTCACTTATTGTCTCTTCAGTTATGTCTGATCTGATATTTAATCCATCCAATATTTCCCAAATATTAACCGTGATATTTTTCTAGTCTTAGAAGTTTTGACTTATTCTTATACCTGCTTAGTTATTTTAATAGTCTATTTTCCCATAATCGTATTTCAATCCTTTTTTTTTCTTTTAATTGTCACTCTGACCTTAAATTCTACCTCTCCCAGTTAGTAACACCACCTCAGCCACCCTGACCTTCTATGTCAGGCATACTTCTACCTCTAAGCTTTTGCCCTTGCTGATTCCTCTGTAGAATGTTTTCATCTAATCCCCCAGATGTACATGCCTCATTTCCTCACCTCTTCAAGTTTTTGTTCAAATATAAATTGCTCATGTACATTTCATATACTCACTTCCTGGTATATTTTTCTCTGTAGCCCCTTTTCCTTCTAAGTCTATACAGTTGATTTTTTAAAATTGAATGTAAATGTTTAAAGACAAGGACATTTTCTGTTGTTTTTCATTGTTATATCTCCAGTACCTAGAATAATACCTAACACACAGTGGAAACATATAAGAATTTATGAGTAAAAATATTAAATACATTTAATTTATCTGTTGTGTCTAATAATATTGGTTCCTGCTTTTATTCATGATGCCTTATTTCCTTGTGTGTTTTATGATGTCTGACTGTGAGCTCAAATTCCTTGGTCTTAGATATGTGAATTCTTTGAGGCCTGAGTTGAAAATACATTAACCCAGAGAAGATTTACATCCAATTCTACCAGATACTTAAGATTACAATGAATTCCTGGCCTCTCTTATATAATTTGTTTGCTTGAAGTTTTTCAGAACACATACAACATATGTGCTAGATAAATAAATAAAATTTATCAGAAATGCAAACAGTGGGATACTTTAATATACCTCTTACAGGACTTAACTTGAAGTCAAAAAATAAGTAAGGATGTAGAGTAATTAGTACATATATAAGAACTTACATACCAGAATAGAAAAATATGTTTATTTGTATGTCCAAAATCAATCACACATTTGGCCACAAAGAAAACCTTCATAATTTTTTTTTGAGATGGAGTCTCACTCTGTCTTGTCCAGGCTGGGGTGCAGTGGTACAATCTTGGCTCACTGCAGCCTCCACCTCCAGGGTTCAAGCGATACTCCTGTCTCAGCCTCCAGAGTAGCTAGGACTTCAGGTGTGTGCCACCACACCCAGCTGATTTTGTATTTTTAGTAGAGATGGGGTTTCACCAGGTAGACCAGGCTGGTCTTGAACTCCTGACCTCAGATAATCCACTCCCCTCAGTCCCCCAACGTGCTGGAATTACACGCGTGAGGTACTGCACCAGGCCATAAATTTTTAAAAGTAGGAATTGTAGTGATCATACATTCAATCATAAACTTAATGATAATTTTAACTACTTATAAATTAATAAACTTACCTGTCTACCTTTGAATCAAAGATTAATTAAAACTGAAACTTCAAGTTCTCTAGCAAGTCATTGAAATTAGAATAATTTAAACAAAATCCACAGGACACAGCAAAATCATACTTAGAAAAAAATTATAGCCTTAAAAATTTTCAAAGGCTGGCCGGGTACGGTGGCTCAAGCCTGTAATCCCAGCACTTTGGGAGGCCGAGACGGGCGGATCACGAGGTCAGGAGATTGAGACCATCCTGGCTAACACGGTGAAATCCCGTCTCTACTAAAAAAAATACAAAAAACTAGTCGGGCGAGGTGGCGGGCGCCTGTAGTCCCAGCTACTGGGGAGGCTGAGGCAGGAGAATGGCTTAAACCCGGGAGGCGGAGCTTGCAGTGAGCTGAGATCCGGCCACTGCACTCCAGCCTGGGCGACAGAGTGAGACTCCGTCTCAAAAAAAAAAAAAAAAAAAATTTCAAAGGCTAAAATTAAATATACTTTGGATTCAGGTTAATAAATTAGAAAAGGAGCAATAAAATTAACTGGATCTAGAAAAAAAGGAGAAAGGAAAAATAAAACCAAAACATTATTCTTTGAAAGACCAATAAAAAGGTAAGCTCTTAGGGGAAAAAGAGAAAATATATTTAAGATTAGAAATAAGATATAACCACAGATACAGAGGAGATCAAATTTTTCATAAGAGAATATTCTGTGCAAATTGATGGCAACAAGTTTTCATTTTCTAGCAAAATTTCAATAGAACACTGATTAGAGCAGTTAAAATAGAAGAACTAAGGAAGATGATTTAAGGTCCTTTCAGAAAGCAACTTTCAAAGCAACTTTTATGACTGAAGAATGCACAAAGGCTTCAGGGTGATTCCAAAGTAAACCACTCTAGAAGAGTAGTGACCCCAACACTCTTTTCTTAAACACTATAAATTCAATATTAGGATAATCTGGCCCAAGACTGCAACACCACATTGAATCTTATTGGGAGCCCTGGATTCCAGAACCTGCTCTGGGACAGATTAATTGGAAGATGCTGAGAAGATAACACTCTATGAGGATGTTGAGTCCCCTTGGAATCAGTATTCAGGACAGGTGTTAAATCAGCTTCAGGTAAATCCAGAAGGCTGAGTCTTCTTGGTTTCAAGGTCTCACTCAAAAATTCTAACAGTTTCTCAAGATGTGCAAATCATCAAATCTAGCCTTGTCAAAATCTGCATTTCTGAGTTATTGTTAGTATCGGCCATTTCTTGGGAAAGTGTCAACCTCATGTTCATATGATTATTGTTCAGATGGAAACATTTAAACACTCATGAAAAGCAAAATTAATGATAATGCAGTCTCCAAGGTCAGAGTCACGCATTTCAATAAAAATCTACCTCCTTCCAAAACAAAAAGTGCCATTGAACTACAGTTTCTGGTGGGAGGTTAGGAGGAGTAAATTAATGATCATATTCATCAAAAGGAGGCCTAGAGATTATGTATTGTAGGGGAATTGTTGTTTTCTTGACTATAGTCTCACCACTGAAACATAAATGTGAATTATTGGACATTTAGAGTCAAGTGAGACACTGCAGCAGAGAAGTTACTTAAGCTATTCCTGGAGTCCTGCTCCACAGAAGCTGTAAACTAATAATACGTGTGTTCTTTTAAGCTGCTGAATTTGTGGTAATTTTTTATGCAGCAATATAAAACTAATACTACCCCTGGACCTCTCCCTTCAAACTGTTCTCACTGCCTATACAGCCTCCCATCCCCTTCCTCTTCTCTCCAGATAGATAAAGCCTTCCACCTTTTAAGGCTCAGTTCAAACATTGTCTCCTCCAAGAACCCTTCTCCTAACTCCCCCCAGACCCTCTTCTTAGGCTCCATAGTATCTGTAGATACCTACCATTACACATACATTTCAATGATCATCACCTTAGATGTAGGCCTCCTCGACTGGATGTGAGCCCCACTGAAGCAAAGGGCCATGTCTTTGTCATATTTACATTCTTAATGTCAAGCACAATGCCTGCCACAACGTAAACATGCAATAAATGTTTACGTGGTGGGTATGCATCTAAGCCCCCTAACTGTGTAGTTTGAATAAATCAATATAATTACCAACTTTAAGCCCCCACTTCGCCAGGCTGGCAGGAAATTTACCCTCTCCCTTTCTTAGTTTGTCTTCCCCCTTCCTGGGGGTCATTTAAAAAGTCCAAGATCTCACACTGCATCAAAAGTGCCATGCATAGGGGGCTCAGCCACCTGTCTGCTCATATTACTGCTAAGACTTCCACTGTCTCTGTCTACACATCCCCTCTGGTACTTCTGCAGCAGGCTTGGGAGGTAGGAATAAGATATATCACCCAACCATTCCACCTTGAAGATTTTTTCTCATCCTGGGGAGCCCTTACAGAGAGCCGGGCCTGGATCCCCTCTACTCTAGGACCACAGCTCTTGCTCACCTCTTTCTCCCTCAAGCCAAAGGCCATCTACTTCTTCTCTAGGAATGGGGCTACTTCTCTGAGACATGCTGTCCAAATCCTCAAGTCCCTTTGCCTCTTTTGCCTCCTTGATAAACTCTCTAAACTCCCAAGAGCTTAGGCAAGAAATCCATGCTGACTTTCTCTGCCTTCAGCCCTAAGAGGAATTTTCTCTGAAGCAATGAAGTCCAGGTCATCTCTCTATTTGAATGGGAAGAATGTAAAGGAAGGAATTATAAAGACATGAATATGCACCTCCATATATTAACCAGTCTCTCTTTGGGGTTGACTGTTTACTAATTGATTGGCTAAATTAGAGAATGAATGATAATGATAGGCATCTAGGCAGAGGGAGTATAAGTCGCCAACAGAGTGCCAATCATATATCGTAAAGGAATCATAGTGGCAAACAGATCAATTCCTCTTGTGAACATAGGAGGAGCAATGGGAACAGCCTAGGCATATAAAATTTATAGTTAATTTAGAAATGACCAGTATAGGTGATCAATTTTGAAAGATTACATTCTTAAGCCTTCTCTAAAGTTACTTCTGCCTCATGTAAATTTCACCCTGAGGGACACTTTTTAAGCCCACTTGGTTTTAGCACATCTGAGGTGGACAGTTCTAAGCACACATCTAGTTTCCCACCTCAAGGGTCAGGGCTCCCTATTGGTCGCCCCAAGCCTCTCCTAAGCCTTGAAGGACCACTGAGCCATGCCCAGGCTCATTCCAGAAGTAAATCGTTGTTAATACTTTGAAAATAGGTCACAGGAGTTGGTGGATAAATGTCCCAGGTTTCTGACATTCAGAAAGACAATTCTAAGGTTTATTCTACACAGTTCCTCAGGGATCCCAGGGAAGTGAACCTCGGTTGCCTGCAGTGGTAATCAGCTCAATTGCAAACTCTTTATTGGTCTTTCCCTTGCTCTCCATCTCACTTCTAACACACTCTGGCTTCCAGGAATCACTCCCAAATAAACTACCTGTCTCAGGCTCTGCTTTTAGAGGAAACCAGACTAAGACAATTCTCCATCCTGAGTATCTTTTCTGGAAGAGGTGCTAATGAAGAGTGACATACTCAAGAGGTAAGTCCTAGACTGAATAGAGGGGATGGGGAGGTGAAGTGGGGATGGATAACTAAAATAAGAAACTTGGGAAATCACCTGCAGAGCTGCCTCAATGAAGGGGCTGTAAATTGGCCCATAAGAGTTCATATGTGCAACGTCTGGGCCAAGTTCAAGAAGATGAATATGCTGCTTTCAAGATGAGAATATTGACAGGTCAGCGAGCATGGATGCATGGAGAGAATGCAAGCTAAGGCTCTGACAGTGCTGCTCTAGCAATGCAAATGCTGATGCACAGCCACCCTGTGACCTCACCCTCAGCCTCAAAGTGGGGCAGCGCGAGTAGAAGAGTGCTGAGGCAGCTCTCTGGGAAGAGGAACAGTGCCAGCATAAACTGAGAGGTATAAGCAATAAGACTGCTGGGAAAGATTAGAGCATCTAGAGCAAGTCAATGAGGTCATAGTCAAGGAAAGGGAGAGAAGAGGAGGAATGAGGTCAGGCATTTCCAGAGCCCCTCCAGAGTGCTCAGCACTGAGCTGCAAACCTGACTTATGCAACCTGTGTTTCCCAGACCACACCAGTGGAGGGTTTAAAGTGGGCACATGTTGATAGAGAGAACCTACATTTGACCTGATTTTGCCCCTACTTGTTATTGTAGGAGTTCCAGCCCCCTATAAAGGCTTCCATATTATTTTTGCTATGCCCAGTGGGATCAAACATGTGCTTGACAACAAATCCTGGCATTCACCTTACAGCAATTGCCATTTTCTTTCTCTTTTTGTCTAATTCCTGTGGGAAAAAACTGTTTACAAAGCTATGGAAAGACATGGGCACCACACTTGATCATTGCTTCTGGGATCCATCATCATGCTGCCTCCCACCAAGCCCAACCAGCACCTGGCAGGTTCTCTAAGCCTGTCCTTCTGTTGAGTATTGATGTTTCTGGAACATCCACTAGATACCACTGTTTCTATCAGAGACTACTTCTCTCTCCACCTAAGAAGCAGCACTATCCAGTGAGTTACTATGAACACCTCTGCTGGAGGCCAGCGCTCACATAGTGCCACTGCCATTTCTACCACCTCCGTGGTGTATTGTTAGACTCAAGGCAACACAGCATGGTGGTGTCCAGACCAAAAGAGAAAGCATTCCTTTTCCTATTTATGATTTTCCATTTGGCTGGAGGTACAAGAAAAATAATAGTGGCCAATATATACTGAGTTTTTAATGTAAGCCATTGTGCTGATTGTACAATACTGGCTCCCTTCCAGAGGTAACCACATCCTAATCCCCAGAACCTGAAAATATGTTATCTTACCTCGGGAAAAAAGGACATTGCAGATATGAGTTTCAGATGGGGAGATTATCCTGGATTTTCTGGGTGTGCCTGATGTAATCAGAAGAATCCTATAAGTGCAATCTGGAGGCAGGAGAATCTGAATCAGAGAGAGATCTGAAAATGATATACTGCTGGCTTCGAATTTCAGATTTCCCACCTCCAAAACTGTAAGATACCAAATGCATGTTGTGTTCAACCACAAAGTTTGTGTTATTTGTTATAGCAGCCATGGGAAACTCATACAGTCCAGTCTGGGCCAAGCACCTTGCATGTATTCCGGTACTCAATCCTCTGAGGAGCCCCATGAGGGAAGTAGCACAATTAACATCACTTTATAAGAGAGAAAACTGATCCATGGAAAAACAGGTAAATTGTCCAGTCTCTCTGTCCGCTGCTGGCTACACACCCAGGGCAACTTAACTCAGAGTCAGTGCTCCTAACTACTCCACAGCATGGTCTCCTGCCCAAGCAAGGGACTGTGCCTAGTGTTCTGTGGCATTTTCCATGAAGCAATGGTAGCGGGAGCATGCCAAGGACCCACCATTGCAGACTTACAGGTTGTGCCTTATCAGACCAGAGTAAAATGCAGGGAATTCAGTCCCTCTCTGTTCCTACTGGCCTATGAATATTTCCTTTTCCACCCTTATCCAGCCAAAGCCCTCTAAAGAAAAGTGGGGCTGTCATCACTGTCCCTACCTTCCACTTGACCCATCTTATCTTGACCAGTCATGTGCAATACATGGAATTCTTTACTAAAAAGTCTAAGAGATCTCAGAATGGGAAGAACAAACATTGGAGCTTTATTGAACTTGCTATGATTTTGGAACTTTCAGGGAAAGGCCCTTTAGCATCAGACCTCCCAAAGGTGAGAGCCTAATGCTGGGGTTCCCTCTCTCCCACCTTCTAGTCAACCCTACCACCCTTCCATGTGATCCTGTCTTCCAAGTTCCCTTGGATCTGGGGCTCCCTCCCTTGGGACTCTCTGCCTCTCCTTATTCTTCCTTGCTATCACCTTGCAAACTGAATGCTGAAGCCTTTCTCTGCTCAGTCACTGCTGAACCTGGAGAGGACATCTGTGAGGCCTGGCCACAAGGTGAAGACAAAAGTATTGGTGTTGAATTTCAGCCCAGTCTCTCCACCAGTATGGGCTGTAGGTGACTTCTCCACTGGTTTAGCTCACTGAGGAAAGTATAGTCATTCCTAGATTCAGCACTGCCTAGCCTGATATGAGGTAAGGCTTTCTCCTGACAGCAGGGCTGTGACTATTCATTGTAAACCACCCTTTCATCCATGGGCTGAGGATCATTTGGCACTGTCCCAGGTCTAATGTAGAAGAACCACTTGGCCCACTATTAATATAATGGATTTACATGGACATCTTGGAGAAGTGACACGATACGACCTTTGATTCTGTAGGAGAAGGGCAGTTGAGGGACAGGAAAGAGGCTCTGCAGTTCATCCTAACGCACCCTTCCTCCAGCTCTTCCTTGCAGGCTGGGCCAGGAGACAATTGAGCTGCAAACATCATGTTGCCCTGAGCTGGGGCCTTCAGTTCTGGGCCAGACTTGTCTGCCTGATTCCTTCGAACCTGAGACTGTGCTCTCTCCAGGTGGAAGTTCCTATCTCCTGAGCAAACAGATGGCCAGAGGCCTTGGGCACGTCAGTAAAGCTTTGAAGTTTCTCGTAAAGGTCTTTAACCTTGCACTTCTTGGAAGGTAGAGAAACTAAACCTTTTGTTGTGGCTATTGCTGCATTAGTAGGGACTGCTGCTTGTAACCACTCTGATGGTTCTCCAGGCCTCTGTTCCCAGGGATACTGATGTTTCTACACTAAGCAGCCCTGAGGGGTGTGTGTGTGTGTGACCTTTTTTCAACATCGAGAGAACTCTTTGGGTTATTCTTTTTGTTTGTTTGATGGTTGGTTTTTGGAGACAGAATTTCACTCTTGTCGCCCAGGATGGATTGCAATGGCGCAATCTTGGCTCACTACAACCTCCGCCTCCCAGGTTCAAGCGAGTCTCCTGCCTCAGCCTCACCAGTAGCCGGGATTACAAGTTCCTGCCACCACTTCCAGGCTAATTTTTGTATTTTTAGTAGAGATGGGTTTTTGCCATGTTGGCCAGGCTGGCCAATGTGCCCAGCCTCTGTGGGTCATTCTTAACCTCAGCCCTATGTCTAGACCTCCCACATGAGAATCAGAAGTCCCACAGGGACCTCCTACTGGCACCCTTGCTCCTTAGGCAGTGAAGCCACTGTCCTAGCCAAGCCTCCCTTGAATGCTATGGAATCTTCTTTGGAGCCCTTGAGGTGAGGAGGAGAGGAGCAGTAGCTCTCCTGAGCTCAAAAGTACTATCCTGAGGTTGAGGCCACATGAGTTGGGCACACAGCCTTTGCCTCCAACCCATCTCTCTTTCCTCCCCATGAGTCCTCAGGTTCTTCTAATTGGCCTCATCCCTGAAAATCATCCAGCCATTTCCCACCCACCAGCTCTGACCCTTACTCCCAAGCCAAAGACAGGACAGAATGGAAGAGGGTCAGTTCCTGACCAGGGACTTGGGTGTGCCCTCCCCACGATCCTGCAATGTGAGGTGCAGGTTGGCAGGAAAGAGATGGCTGCAGGTAAAGTGGGCTGAACAGACAAGAGGGTCAGATGGAAGACTATGAAGGTCCAAGGAGGGCAGCAGGGAGATGGAACACAGGGAAAGATGGGCTCATCCATGCCAGATACTAAGTGCCCATGCTGGGAGCAGTTTCTTACATTCTAGCATAAACTTGGGAGTGCCAGTGAGTTTATTCTCAGTTACTACACCCTGCCCTCAAAATCACCTCAGATGACTGATCTCAGGTCCTACCCCCTTACGTGGGGCATGATCTGGGGAACTGATTTGGCATATTTTCTTAGGCATGATTCTTATACACACAACCATGAGGGTAGACTGTATCAGTTTCCTGTGGCTGCTATAACAAATTATTACCACAAACTTGGTGGCTTAAAGCAGCTCACCATTATTCACTTACAGTTCTGGAGGCCAGAAGTCAGAAATCAAATTCACTTGCCTAAAATCATGATATCAGTAGCACCACAGTCTCTTCAGAGTCTGGCGGGCAGAGAACCTGTTTCTCCGCCTTTTCTCACTCGGAGGCTGCTGCATTCGTTGTGCTCCTGGGCTCCGTGGTCCCTTCCTCCATCTTCAAAAGCAATTGTGTGGCATCTTCATATCTCTTCCTGCTTCCATTATGGACACAGTGTCTTCTTCCTCTTCTGTGTCAAATATCCCTCCGCTTCCTTCTTAGAAGGACTCTTGTGATTTTATTTAGTGCCCGTTTAGATCACCCAGGATCATCTCCCCCATGTCAAAACCTTTCACTTAACCACATCCACACAGGATCTTCTTCCATATAAGGTAACATTCCCAGATCCCAGAGATTAGGACTTGGTTATCTTTGAGGGCTATTATTCAGCTGTCATAGAGGCCTCCCCACCTCCCTCTCAGGCCTGGAAAGGGGATCAGATTCATGAGAGGATTGGCTAATAATGGCAGGATTCAAACTTGTGTCTTTTGGCCTCTGAAGCCCAAGTTTTTCCTACACCATCATATTGCTTCTTATGAAATAGTTGTGAACTTCTATATATAGGGGTTTAGACATTTACCCAGGATCCCCAAAATGGAAATAGATTCCTGAGCTCCAGAGCCCCTTAGAAGCAAGTGCCTGCTGCCTGCCCTCAGGGTACAGGCACCCCCACAGTCCCTCCTGTGGCCACAGCCATCTGCCAGCTCCCTGCAATGCAGGCTAAGTCATTCCAAACCTCTAATGGTCATGGGAAGAGGGACTGGGTGGCCAGTAGAGCTTCATCACGCCTTAAAAACACAAATGGTGTCAGTTACCCTACGAGGTGTGGGTCAGGCATATTGTTTTCACCGAGGCAAGACAGCACATTATACTTTATAAAAATACCTGTGTCGGTTAAATGCTAAGTCAAATAATACTACAGCCATGGTGCTGCCTTTTTTGTGTGTCATCACATGTAAATCCTCATTTTATTAATCTCACATGCATTCTACTTACCTCTCTTAAGTCCTTCCCAGAGCTGCAATTTTTGCCATCTGTGTGAACAAAGCAAATGCAAGCAGTGTCTAGCTTACAGTTACTCAGAATTTCCAGTAAACATAAATTCCCATGGATTCTAAGAGCTTTTTCCTGCTGCTATTGTTGTTATACAAAGACAACACAGATTGACTCATAAATACTGTTGCCTGAGATGAATCTCCAAGCAATGCAGGGAAGTGTTGGCAATAATATTCCATTCTGAAGGGATTGTTTTTCCATCAGCCAGGTGTACTTGGCTTTACAGGAGAAGCATTCCTAAAGAGTTGACTACACTGTTTATTTTGTAAAGCCAATCTCATTTTAACATTGATTTCCATTATGTCAGAGATGTCCTCCCAAATCTTTTGCTATTATTGCTTAGTTGTGATGACGGTGCAAACAAGGAGAAAGGAAAAAAGTGAGTTTCTTAAGGACCAGCTGCCTACCTGGAAAGGACAGTCTAGCAAACAAGCAGCTTCAAGCTGCAGAACTCTTCTAAGTCACTCCTAGGAAATGACCTAAGGCTGCTTCCAATTCAGACAACTTCGATTCCTGCGTACTCTGTGAATTTCACGGTGAGATGAGGGGACATAGACATGTCACAGAGAGATAGCAAACCAAGGCATACTTTTGTTTCAGCAGAGGTGCAGGGGCCGAGGATGGCTCCAAGGGTGCAGGAAGACATGTGGGGCACCTGTCACCATGACCAGATTCCTTAAATTAGGAAGGCAGAGGGGCACAATGGAAGCAGTTGGAAATTGGTAAAAGATCTGATGAAGATGAAATGCAGATTCCATTCTGGTCTAGGTGCTCATCCTCAGGCAAGTCAGATACATCTCTGAGCCTATTCCCCATGTGTAATAGAAGGGTAAAAATACTTACCTGGCAGGTGGTTGTGAGGATTAGACATAATCTAGAACAGGGATAGGCAAATTTTTTCTGTAAAGGGCCAGATACTAAATGTTTTAGGTTTGGGGGGATATGTGGTTTCTGTTACAACTAAACTATGCTATTGGAGCACAAAAGCAGTCATAGACAGTATGGAAATGAGTGGGTGTGGCTGTGTTCCAATAAAACTTTATTTATAAAAATGCACAGCAGGCTGGATGCCACCCAAGGGCCATAGTTTGCCAATCACCTCATCTAGAACGTGACTACTACACACCCCCTGGTTGGGGTCCTGGGCCTGGGCCCATTGTCCTCAGATCCATTCCTTGTCCTCCCGTGCACCTCTCTGGATCACTGTTGGGGTGGAGCAGGGAGGCCGACACTGCAAACTACAATTCCCACCCTCTCTTGCCTCAGTGAAAACAATACTCCTGACCCACTCCTTGTAACTGACACCATTTGTGTTTTTAAGGCCATGATGCTCTACTGGATGGATTTAGGAGATGGATTTAGCCAATAGGAGATGCCAGTGGGAGTTTGGAGGTGGGAGAGCTCTCTGGTCAGCCTGCAAATGCAGCAGGGCTAGGGCGCCCCTCCCTCCGCAGTCCCAGGAGGACCATTCCTCACTTTTCCTCCACTCACCTAGGGGTGGTAGTGACTAATCTCTGGGCAGCCTCACCATGGCTTTCTAGCTCTCCTGGCCTCTTTGTAACTAGCTCCCCATATTTCAACTGTGTCTATTGAACTATTTGTGGCTTGAGCATTTCCTTTTGCCTGACTGGACCCTGACTAAAAGTTTGATGCTCTCAGGTTATTCATCTTAGCACTCTGAATGTTTTTAATTTTATGAGGTAACATTTCAGCATGATAAATGTCTACAAATAGGTTCTTACACAGTTTTTATAAGAAAAGCAGAATCTTAGTCATTTAGTCAACAAGAACATAATAAGCACCTGCTGTTTGCCAGGCCCTGTTCCAGACTCTAAGAATACAATACTGAACCCAGAGGTCTGCAGTCTAATGAACTCGTTGACTTTATCCATCAGGTACCCAACCCAAACCTTCATATTACACACGACAAAAAAAAAAAAAAGACGCAAAAGATAACCATAGCTAATTTTTATGAGTATTGCAATTTCTTCTAGGCTCTCCATTAATCATTTTGCATAAGATAACTCAACTCTCATGACAGCCCAATGATGTAAGCAGTATTATTATCTCCATTTTACAGCGAAAAAACAAAAACACTGAAGCATGGAAATGAAGTAACTTGTCCAAAAATATACAGCTCGTAAGTGACAGAGCTGGGATTTGAACCCAGGCATTCTACGTTCATGTCTCAAGTCCTTTCGTTTTTGTTTTTTTTTAAATATACTTTAAGTTACAGGGTACATGTGCACAATGTGCAGGTTTGTTACACATGTATGCATGTGCTATGTTGGTGTGCTGCACCCATTAACTCGTCATTTACATTAGGTATATCTCCTAATGCTATCCCTCCCCGCTCCCCCTACCCCACAACGGGCCCCGGTGTGTCATGTTCCCCTTTCTGTGTTCAAGTGATCTCATTGTTCAATTCCCACCTATGAGTGAGAGCATGTGATGTTTACTTTTTTGTCCTTGCAATAGTTTGCTGAGAATGATGGTTTCCAGCTGCATCCACGTCCCCACAAAGGATGTGAACTCATCCTTTTATATGGCTGCATAGTATTCCATTGTGTATATGTGCCACATTTTCTTAATCCAGTCTATCATTGATGGACATTTGGGTTGGTTCCAAGTCTTTGCTATTGTGAATGGTGCTGCAATAAACATATGTGTGCATGTGTCTTTATAGCAGCATGATTTATAATCCTTTGGGTATATACCCAGTAATGGGATGGCTGGGTCAAATGGTATTTCTAGTTCTAGATCCTTGAGGAATCACCACACTGTCTTCCACAATGGTTGAACTAGTTTACAGTCCCACCAACAGTGTAAAAATGTTCCTATTTCTCCACATCCTCTCCAGCACCTGTTGTTTCCTGACTTTTTAATGATTGCCATTCTAACTGCTGTGAGATGGTATCTCATTGTGGTTTTGGTTTGCATTTCTCTGATGGCGAGTGATGATGATGACTTTTTCATGTGTCTGTTGGCTGCATAAATGTCTTCTTTTGAGAAATGTCTGTTCATATCCTTTGCCCACTTTTTGATGGGGCTGTTTTTTTCTTGTAAATTTGCTTGAGTTCTTTGTAGATTCTGGATATTAGTCCTTTGTCAGATGAGTAGATTGCAAAAATGTTCTCCCATTCTGTAGATTGCCTGTTCACTTTGATGGTGGTTTCTTTTGCTGTGCAGAAGCTCTTTAGTTTAATTAGATCCCATTTGTCAATTTTGGCTTTTGTTGCCATTGCTTTTGGTGTTTTAGACATGAAGTCCTTGCCCATGCCTATGCCCTCAATGGTATTACCTAGGTTTTCTTCTAGAGTTTTTATGGTTTTAGGTCTAACATTTAAGTCTTTAATCCATCATGAATTCATTTTTGTATAAGGTGTAAGGAAAGGATCCAGTTTCAGCTTTCTACATATGGCTAGCCAGTTTTCCCAGCACCATTTATTAAATAGGGAATCCTTTCCCAATTTCTTGTTTTTGTCAGGTTTGTCAAAGATCAGATGGTTGTGGATGTGTGGTATTATTTCTGAGGACTCTGTTCTGTTCCATTGGTCTATATCTCTGTTTTGGTACTAGTACCATGCTGTTTCAGTTACTGTAGCCTTGTA
The DNA here is from genome assembly GCF_047675955.1 of Chlorocebus sabaeus. Lineage (NCBI taxonomy): Eukaryota > Metazoa > Chordata > Mammalia > Primates > Cercopithecidae > Chlorocebus > Chlorocebus sabaeus. Next base: position 13,172,993 of record NC_132915.1, read on the forward strand.
GTATAGTTTGAAGTCAGGTAGTGTGATGCCTCCAGCTTTTTTCTTTTGGCTTAGGATTGACTTGGCAATGTGGGCTCTTTTTTGATTTCATATGAACTTTAAAGTAGTTTTTTCCAATTCTGTGAAGAAAGTCATTGGTAGCTTGATGGGGATGGCATTGAATCTATAAATTACCTTGGGCAATATGGCCATTTTCACGATATTGATTCTTCCTATCCATGAGCATGGAATGTTCTTCCATTTGTTTGTGTCCTCTTTTATTTCATTGAGCAGTGGTTTGTAGCTCTCCTTGAAGAGGTCCTTCACATCCCTTGTAAGTTAGATTCCTAGGTATTTTATTCTCTTTGAAGCAGTTGTGAATGGGAGTTCACTCATGATTTGGCTCTCTGTCTGTTATTGGTGTATAAGAATGCTTGTGATTTTTGCACATTGATTTTGTATCCTGAGACTTTGCTGAAGTTGCTTATCAGCTTAAGGAGATTTTGGGCTGAGACGATGGGGTTTTCTAAATATACAATAATGTCATCTGCAAACAGGGACAATTTGGCTTCCTCTTTTCCTAATTTAATACCTTCTTTTTCTTTCTCCTGCCTGATTGCCCTAGCCAGAACTTCCAACACTATGTTGGATAGGAGTGGTGAGAGAGGGCATCCATGTCTTGTGCCAGTTTTCAAACGGAATGCTTCCACTTTTTGCCCATTCAGTATGAAATTGGCTGTGGGTTTATCATAAATAGCTCTTATTATTTTGAGATACGTTCCATCAGTACCTAGTTTATTGAGAGTTTTCAGCATGAAGGGCTGTTGAATTTTGTCAAAGGCCTTTTCTGCACCTATTGAGATAATCATGTGGTTTTTGTCTTTGGTTCTGTTTATATGCTGGATTACGTTTATTGATTTGCGTATGTTGAACCAGCCTTGCATCCCAGGGATGAAGCCCACTTGATCATGGTGGATAAACTTTTTGATGTGCTGCTGGATTCGGTTTGCCAGTATTTTATTGAGGATTTTTGCATCGATGTTCATCGGGGATATTGGTCTAAAATTATCTTTTTTTGTTTTGTGTCTCTGCCAGGCTTTGGTATCACGATGATGCTGGCCTCATAAAATGAGTTAGGGAGGATTCCCTCTTTTCCAGTTGATTGGAATAGTTTCAGAAGGAATGGTACCAGCTCCTCCTTGTACCTCTGGTAGAATTTGACAGTGAATCCGTCTGGTCCTGGACTTTTTTTGGTTGGTAGGTTATTAATTATTGCCTCAATTTCAGAGCCTGTTATTGGTCTATTCGATGATTCAACTTCTTCCTGATTTAGTCTTGGGAGGGTGTATATGTCCAGGAATTTATCCATTTCTTCTAGATTTTCTAGTTTATTTGCATAGAAGTGTTTACAGTATTCTCTGAAGTTAGTTTGTATTTCTGTGGGATCGGTGGTTCCCTCTATCATTTTTTATTGCGTCTATTTGATTCTTCTCTTTTCTTCTTTATTAGTCTTGCTAGCAATCTATCAATTTTGTTGATCCTTTAAAAAAAAAACCAGCTCCTGGATTCCTTGATTTTTTGAAGGTTGTTTTGTGTCTCTATCTTCTTCAGTTCTGCTCTGATCTTAGTTATTTCTTGCCTTCTGCTAGCTTCTGAATGTGTTTGCTCTTGCTTCTCTAGTTCTTTTAATTGTAATGTTAGAGTGTCAATTTTAGATCTTTCCTGCTTTCTCTTGTGGGAATTTAGTGCTATAAATTTCCCTCTACACTGCTTTAAATGTGTCCCAGAGATTCTGGTATGTTGTATCTTTGTTCTCGTTGGTTTCAAAGAACATCTTTAAATCTGCCTTCATTTCATTATGTACCCAGTAGTCATTCAGGAGCAGGCTGTTCAGTTTCCATGTATTTGAGCGGTTTTGAGTGAGTTTCTTAATCCTGAGTTCTAGTTTGATTGCACTGTGGTCTGAGTGACAGTTTGTTATAATTTCTATTCTTTTACATTTGCTGAGGAGTGCTTTACTTCCAACTATGTGGTCAATTTTGGAATAAGTGCGATGTGGTGCTGAGAAGACTGTATATTCTATTGATTTGAGGTGGAGAATTCTGTAGATGTCTATTAGGTCCGCTTGGTGCATCAAGTTCTTAATCACACCATATACTTCCTCCCTCCCAAAAGACTGAATGATGTGTTCAAAGCCATAGTTAGTGGCACAGTCATGACAAGCACCAGATTCTTGAGTTATAATTATATATTCCAACCATTAGTGAGCTGGCCACTAATATCATCCCTAAGACAACAGCCATCCTCTAGAAGAAGTGACAAAAAGTCATTACCTGTTTCTTTGTAGTCTTTAATATATGCTATTAATGAAAATTAATTATTGAATCCAAAATTCATTCAGGAGCCTGCTACATCAGCCATCAATAAAACACTTTGCAAAATGTCCCAAAACTAACAAACAGGGAAAAATCATATAATCAGAACTTGGTAAGTGGGAGATCATCTAGTTAAGTGGTTCTGAAAACATTTAAGCCTTGTAACCCCTTCCTCAAATAAAAGCTTTTCAGGAACCCCAGTAAGTAAAACAGTGAACACCCAAAGTGGACCTGCTCTGCTTGGGATGGGTAAAAGACGCTAGAATTCCCCTCTCTCTGCCCTATCACTACTTCCCAGCAGCCCCCTGAGCAGACTCCAAAGAGCCAAGAGACTAAGGATTGTTTCTGCCTTTGTTTCTTTTTGTTTTGGTTTTTTTGAGACAGGGTCTCATTTTGTCACCCAGGCTAGAATGTAGTGGTGTAATCATAGCTCACTGCAGCCTCAAATTCCTGGGCTCAAGCAACCCTCCCGCCTCAGCCTCCAAGTAACTGGGACTACAGTCACTTGCCACTATGCCCCTCAAGAGCCCAGTTTTGAAGCCATCGTACTAGTTCATCCCAGTTTCTCTGAACCCTTGAGAAGTGATGAGTCTTGCCCAAGGTCATTCAGTGAGGTCATGCCAGAGTCAAGGTCAGAGCTCAAGCTCTGAGTCCTCCCTGATGCTGTTTTGACATCCCCACTGCATGCTCTGTTGACTTGGTTTTCCGGCAATTGTGAATATCTTTGCAGCAGGCAATAGCATGTGCCTTTCTGAGTGCATCTACATGGGCAGCAATAAAAGAAGCCAGAATGCCCAGCAGGGGGAAGATAAATAGAGCAGGACATTGGCAGACTTGATAGAGCAGACCTCATTTCTGAGGTCTAATCATCCTCAGCTACATGGTCAAGGCTGCAATGAGATAGACAGATAAGAAAACAGCTCTCTGATCTGCTTGGGGTAGCACTGGAAGCTTCTCAGAAAGAAGCCTTTACCAAGATATCAAAAGCCCCCATTCCTAAGACTGCCATGAGTGCGTGAGTTGTCAATGCAAATCTGTGTCCCCAGGCTTGCTGCTCACAGCTGTTTTTATGGCATGACAGAGGGCTCCTACAGTGTTTGAGTCCAGATTCAGAGGTGATCCGCTGGCTTCCATGCTGTAGTGGCTTTTATACATTCCACGTTTCTCTGAGGCTTTCCCTTAATGTAACCAACAACCACCAGCTGCCATTTAGACTTCATGGGGGTCCCCAGATCTCAGTGTGGAGAAAGAGAAGCCATGGAACCCCCAAGCTTTGAGACAGCTCTCTTAGCCTAGGAGGCCAAATTCTCAGACACAAATCTCTGATAGTAAGCAGGAGAAGGTGGGGATATAGGCAGCAGGGTGACAACTTTTCCAGGGATCTTTCTATTATCTGTGGATACACGTTCCAGTTTGATGCCTAGAGCAAGGTCATTGAAGGTCATCATCGTAAAGCAAGGCGGTTTAACTTCCAAAATCACCAACCAGGTTTTACATCTGTAGATGCATACCTCTGTATAGATCTCCTAAATAAATTATATTATCCAAACTTACCCACTGCAGACACTAAAGTGACGTCCATCGTTCCTCTTCTCTGAATGGTTTATTTTCTTTGCAATTAAGGGCTGGTTGAAAATTCAGGAGTTGTGCTTGAATTACCATGAAGCCAAGTCTTAGAAAGACATAAGGGACTGACAGTTTTCCATTTATGGATTAGACACTCATTATTTTTCTGGCTTTTAACAGCTTTTCAATCTAACTTGTCATTCCAATGTTCTTCCCATTCCAAGATGACAGCGCAAATTGGATATAGACTGTGCACTTAGAGCTGCCCTTCCAGAAACCCTGAGTACCTAATGGTTTGTGAGGTTATTGGCTTGTTTTGTTGCTCTTCTTTTCTAGTAAATTCTTTTGAAAATTCCAGGAAATTGGTTAAGTTCATGTCTGAAAGAGGAAAAAAAAACTCAATGTCTTTAATTGTTTTATTTTCTTTTAGGGTATTGTCCCATGGGATTGCACATCATCAGATTTGGCCAAGGGTCTGTTATTGTCTGCCTTTCTCTCCTATTTCAAATGCTCCCACTTTCTTTTGTCTGAGACTTTGATGTAGTGCAACTCTGACTTTGGAAAACTCCATTCGATGGGCAATGCCTGGGGCCCATAGCGAGGCAGGTACCACCCTGTCACCCTCTATGTGACCTGCTCATCATTACCTTCCAGGATCTGCCCTTGCTAAAAAAGTGCAAGGGGAAATTAGCAGTCATCTCTACTTGATGAGCTTTGGGGGAGATTTTAATTTTCTTCTTCTTTACTTCCATGGAATAAAGGAAACACTTTCCTTATCTTTGTGATCATCATTCCCTTGCATTTTGTTCTAATTCCACCACCTACTTATACATCCCTAAGCAAGCAATTCTTTAGCATTGCTCATTTTGAAATTTTACATAGAGGTAATCATATTTTGTTTTAAAGTCTATTAAATAAAGGACAAAAATGTGATGATGCAGAGGAAGCAGTCTAGAATTACGCTGTTCAATATAACAGCCATCAACCACATGTAGCTATTGAGAACTTGAAATGTGTCCAGTACAAATTAAGATCAGCTGCAAGTACAAAGTGCACACCAGATTTTGAAGACATATTTTAGTATAAGAAAAGGAATGTAAAATATCTCATTAATACTTGTCTGTAGATGATGTATTTAGATAATAGTATTTATATATATTGTTTTCAATTAAATATACTATTAATTCCAACTTTTTTTTACTTTTTAATGGTGGCTTCTAGAAAATTTTAAGTTATATATGTGGCTCATATTATATCCTTATTGGACAGCTCTGGTATGCAACCTTTCTGAATTTTTTGTATTCAAAATTCCTACAGAACTGCAATTTTAAACAACATTTGAGAATTATTGGACATTTATTTCAAGCCAATTATTTTCCTGTTTTTTTGTTCCATTTTGACTAACTCTTCTTAGTCTAACTCCTCACTTTACAAAGCACCTCCCACACCCCTGCATTTCTCTCTTAAAACTCCCCACCCACCAACCAAAATGAATATGTACCACTTTCTCAGTGCCCTTGGCAAATGTTCTCACCCTCCAGTTCCTCCACCTTCCCTTCTTCCCTTGTGCCTCACTTCTGGCCACAGCACACCTGTGTTCCTGCACCTTGGGTCTTGTTTTCCAACCTCCACCCAATTTTCTCATCAAAACCATCCCGAGGCTTTGGCTCACATGTGCCAGATCATGGTGGTATCAATCACAGCCACAGCACCATCCCAAAAAGACTTTTCATGCTCCATACAAAAAAAGGCTTGACATCTTAAAACAAAGTAAAACTGAACAAAAGGTAAACCAAAAACCCCATTGTCATTTTCGTTCTCTAGCAAATTCTTTTTTTTCTGAAGAAATTAATGTTTATTTTTGCATTTTGTAGGATGTTTCCATTATTTGCATTCATATGTGCATAGAAACTTCACACTGTACTAAATCAGGAAGTGATTTCAAGCTTATCTCATCTCATTCTATGATTTTATAGAGAGGAAACTGAGACTCAAATTATTAAAGCATTTGCTTAGCCCACATGAGGGCAATCATCCTTAGAAATCACTTATCTTCAAAGCCATTTTATAAAAATCAGATTCAGAAAAAAAGCAAAAAGAAAAACAAATGAAAAGTGATTTCTTTACTCCCTCATATACATGACTCAAATACCGCTTGCTCAGATGTAATGAAGTATTTTCATTATTTTAAAGTGTTCACATTCCATTTACCTATGATGAATCATGAAGCCTTTGGGGTGGGCTTAGGATGATTCCATGTATTGGAGTTTTCCTTGTCATTGGAATTTTCCTCATACATGGGAATCAGGGATTAAGTACCCAATTAAAGCCCAAATTACCCTCAGAGGTTGCTGAGGGTCAGGCTGAGACCTCCACTCTTCTGGCCTCTGCCTTGAATTTCTTTGCCTATATAATATTCCCACAGCTCTCACCAACACCTGTAGTTAGATCTATAGTATGATTCAGAGATCACATAATGCTAAAAACTTCATACCATCAAACCATCAATCTTTATGTTGGGAAAAAAAAAAAAAAAAAAAAAAAGCTCAGAAATCTTCTAGCTCAACCTGAACCCAATTCTGTGAACTTCTTCGTAGTAATCTGGATGCACTCTCCAATCTCCGTAGTCAAAGTCCAGTTATAGGGTGGTTACTGCCACACAAAACATGCTCCTCTGTTTTCTAGTAAGTTTTTTAAAGAGACAAAGAATCTATCTTGGTGCCCCTGAAATCTTAACACACAACATAGGAAGCTCTCTCTGATTACGTATAAGCCTTTGGGCAACTTGCTTCTCCTCTCTGCAGCCCAGATTCCTTGTCTGTGCAGGGGGACTCTTGTACCCAGTGATTCTCAGGGTTTCCTTAGGGATAATGTTGAATCAACAAGAAGTTGGTTGTTTGGTTCATATTATCTCAGTCTCAATTTCCTCACCAGCGAAACCAGAACGATAGTAGTACTTATCCTGTATAGAATGCTAAGCACAGTACAGGACACTTATTTCAGACAAGCACGCTGGTTTGTGCAGACCGTAACAACTCCTTGAGGGCATACTGTGTTCATTTTAATGTATGTTTAAACTCAGTAGTTATTTCTGCAGAAAAGTGTCCTGAATTTATTTTTACTCCCATGGATCAGGTCTTCTTTCAATTTCTTCTCTTCCTGTCTAACTTAGGGTCAGTTTCCAGTGGCGGTGTGTAAGGTGGCATCACAGCTCATGAAGACTCTTCTCAGCTCTCCTCCATCCCCGTTATTTTTCTGCCCAGTAGCCATCCGGATGTTTATTCATCAGACCCAATACAAGTGAAGACTGAATCTTAGCTCATCCTCTTACTCACTTTGGAGACACTGCTTCAACTTTTGTCAAGCATGAAATCCTATCATAATCTGAGACAATTTTCCACTCCATCCAAACCCTGTAAGTGCACTGTCCTATATGGCAGCCACCAGCCACACAAGGCTACTGAATTCCTAATGTGTGGCTAGTCCAAACTGAGATGTGCTGAAAGTATAAAATTTTCCCCAGATTTCAAAAGGTAAGCCCAAAAATAAAAAGGGAATGTAATATATTTCATTAAAAACATTTATATTGATTACATTGTGAAATGAAAATATATTATTCTATCAGGTTAAATAAAATAGATTAAAATTAATTTTATCTGTTTATTTTACTTTTTAAATGACTCTACCAGAAAAAAATGTTAAGTCACACATACAATTTGCATTATATTTCCATTGGATAGTGCTGTATTTACGATGACCAGTTTTTGTTACTCCCAACTCTGGAGTGATATCACAGAACCTTGCTTTCAAACTACTACAGCCAGTAAATTGAATAAATGGACGTTTTGGAGGTAAAAATGAAGCAGGTTTACTCTGTTTTCCCCTTGTCTTTTAACTTTCTCAGTAGGTCTAGTTTTCACCCTGTCCCTGAATGAAGATTTGACATTTTGGCCACTCGTAGGTAACAGAAAATCTTAGAGTCATTTGAGTCACAAAACACAGTCTCAATTTCTACTTAGAATTCCAAACACACAAACTAGTAAAATCTTCCAACTTCATTCAAAGTTTCAGGGACTTGCCCTCCCCTCGCTAGAATCTACTGTTGAAAATAAAAGAAAAACCTGCAGTCAGGGAGGGGGCCGGGCTATCCTCTTCCTTCCTCAACTCCTTTTCTCCAACTTGCTAACTGAGGTTTCTCCTTTCCCCAGTGCTGGGGTGCAGGTAGGGAAGGAGGCAGGACCCACTGAGAGCAGACTGAGGGCTTTAAAACTGACTCTCCCTCGCAGAGAGAGATTCCATGAGCTTTGCCGGGGATCAAGAGCCTAAAGTTCCTTTGGTGTAATTGATGTCTTCACCAACTTTTTGCTCCTCTTTCTGCAGCCCCAAGGAACCCACTAGTATGCTATTAACTTCTCTCTGATGAGACTTCTTCACTGTTTTCCTAACAGCAAATTTTACTGACATATAACAAACTTATAAATGCAGAAATCATAAGCGTGTGACTAGAAATGTATCAAGTAAGCCTTTGTGAGCACCACCTCAATCAACAAGTAGTCGGTTTCCTTTTTTAATGGCCTTCTTGGACAAGGTCTAAAATGCCAGCCCTGTCTCTGGTGTGGCTACATCTGGTCCTGAGGATACTCAGGGTACCCTCTGCCACCACAAATTCTAGAAGGACATGCCCAGGGCACCAGCAGCCCCTCTGTCACTCCCACCACCAGGGCAGGCAGCAAGCTTTGTTTTCTTCAGGTACAAATCAGGCACTTGTCTAGCCAGCTGTGGGGGGGTCCTACAACAAGCTCACTGATTGGACTTGTTGCGCCTGTCTCTCCCCTTTCTTTTGGGGGTTAGCACTAGGAATCATAGTATACCAATGATTCTTTTCAAATAAATCTCTTTCCTAATTACTTCCTTCTTCACCACTCAATGTAGGGGTGGAAGGTGGGCTTCTAACTGGTGCTCAGCTATCTGCTTTCAACATCTGCCTCTCCGTCTGGCACATAATTTGGTCTCTTACATCGTCATCCTAGGGCCTTAACCAAAATGTCCATTTCAACATGCTGTTTTACCATACGGGCACCTAGTTACGACTTCTCTATTCTCTCTCCTCCAATTATTAAAAAAAAAGTGGGAGAGAGTAGATAGAATTCCTGCCCACGTACTATCTTAAGTTCAAGGCCATGGAACGTTCACTTCTTTCCTTCTACCTTTCCACCAAGTTCTGCTTGTATTCAAATGCCTCATCCATGAGGTCCAGGCTCCCACCTGCAGCCACTCAGGGCAGGAGAGTGGCCCAAGCAAGGCTGATAGAAGGTGGCTCCTGATCCAAATCCAAGTTCTGCCCTTTACTAGCCTCTCAAAGTCCTGGCTCCCAAACTGCAATGATGTCCCTCACTTTGCAGAGTGAAGACATGGCTAAATCTAGCTAATTAACACATGCATTACCTCATAAAGTTATCATTTCTGTGGTGAGAACATTCAAAATCTACTCAGAGTTTTTTTTCAAGAATACAATGCATTGTTATTAACTATAGTCACCATATTGCACAATAGATCTCTTGAACTTATCCCTTCTGTCTAACTGAAATACTGTATCCTTTGACCAACATCTCCCCCTAAAAATCATATACATTTTTGCATAGATTAAGGAGCTGGAAAGACCTTGAGATAGCATCTCCCTGGTCTTGACCGTGATGATGATACATGTCAAGTTCAATCTTCCTTATTTTCCGTGTCTTATGTGGCTGAATATCACCACTTCTAAAACTCAGATTATCTTTTTTATTCACTAAATCAGCATTTGTCTTAGCAGACTCATTTCAAACTATATTGACTGTAGCCAAAGAGATGGAAACATCGGGATTGTTTATAATGCTTTGAACTTGCAATAAGTCAATTTTTTAACCTAGTAATGAATACCCATCATTGTTATTTGGTAGGTTTTTGGCTTGTTTTGGTTTGGGTATTTTTTGCAAAAGAAAATGTCTCACAGTCATCTACCACCACCCTTGACTTACATGTTTCTCTAAGGCTTGCTGCCACCCTCTCCTTCTGGTTTGAGGCTATTTCTCAGGCTGGGCTATCTGCAGATGCAGCAGAATAGCTGAACAAACAATGAAGGGGCTGTTTAAGAAGCAGACAGGATGCAGTGCTTGGCGTCTGGTAAGGACAGGGAATGTGTCATGAGCCTGTTCGGCCTACTGTAGAATCCCACACATGTTTTCTGAAGTTTTTGCCTGGATAATCCCACTGGAATTGGAAAAATGGTGGCCATGCCCGGTCTGTTGCTACAGCTCAGTGCAAATGTCTGCTGCAGAAAACAATCTACACAGGGAATCTCTGTCCTCAGTCATGGACCCTGGCCAGGGATCGTACAATTGTGTAGTTAGTTAAAAAGAGACCAGGACAAAAAGTATAAGCGGGTCATATGACCCATCCTCTCAGCTGGGAAAACAACTCATGTACCAGTCCTGCTGACAGTGGGCCATCTCAGGAGGGGACCATCCCACGCTGTGGGGAAGCGTTGCTGGTCCTCCGTGGGTCTTTTCAACCACGTTCACATGCCTAGCTGCTGGGTTTCATCCAATGCACCATCAGGAATATGAAAGGCCAGAAGTAGAATAGAAACCAAATAGTCCCTGCAGTCGAGAGGGAGGATGATGTTTGAAAAGCAGTGCAGAGTTGCTTCTTGTCTAGGCCAGTGGCTTACTGTGGTGTAGGGCAAAGGGAAATGCCTGTTACTATTTGTAGGACATAAAACAGCAGTCATAAAACCTAGAATCATCAGCAAAGGACCTGTTGTGATAAAGAACTACAAAATACCGTGTTTTTTCTTACAGTTTATAGAAGATCCCCAGAGGAAGCTGCGGTCTTGCCCTTTGGTTTCTGTCATCCTGATACAGTTTTTAAACTCCACCACGTGAGTTGGAGGGGAAAAGATAGGTCACTCCACTGCATCCTTGCCCTGTGTGTGTAGATGGGCATTCTCCGCTTACTTTTGCATGCAAGAAACACTTAGGGAACTTCCTCTTCCCATTCTGACTCCACTTACCTAAACCAGTGTGTGTTATATAAGCAGAAATAGGCAATGAGAGACCCTCCACACACACACACACACACACACACACACACACACACATACAAAGCCTTGGCCGAAAACTCCCAGAGCAACGGGGAGCATTTCCCAGTCCAGCCACCATCTGAGTAAAAGTAATTCTTAAATTAAAAAAAAAAAATGTCATACCTCACACAATGATGTCACAATAGATACTTGTGGAAACTGCCTGACATGCAGCAACACGTGTGAAATGGAGGTAAAAGAAAAGATGAAGTGAAAATACATATTTGAGCTGGTTATTAGAAACAATAACATTTTCAGGAATGAGTCACTTGAGGAAACAATTGATTTGGCTGGGGACAAGCAGTGCCTCTTAGGTATGCCCTGAGAAGATGTGATCAGAACTTAATTTTAAATTTGAGAATTGTAATAAGAACTTGGTTGCTTAAAATCACTGCCAAAGGAAAGGGAGCAAGCATAAGCCAGCCCCCAGAGGACGAATGATAAAATGTGTGTGTCACCCTCAGGGTCAGGAGGAGGGGCAAAGGCTAGTTAAATTAGCTAAAGCTAATTTCTACTTGTCTTTTCAAATGATTTAGCAATGGGAACCCTTTGATTATATGGTTGTCTGCCACAAAGGGTGCAAAAATGAGCTCCTGAGATCAGGATTAATGTATGAGGCAGAAAGGAGGGAAAAGTCTCATTTTCCAGCTCCACAGAGAGCTCTCTGCCTGCTAATGGGCTTTGGTGAGATGTTTGTAATCCGATGCTTTTGGTCTTAATCTTCTCATTTACAGACTGATTTTACATTGCTAGACACTCACTGTGTCTTACTACACAATCAACGACATGACAATTCTCTTGTTGCCCAAGCTGGACTCTAAAATTTGAAACAGCTGATGTTTTCTTTCTGGAGGAAAGAACTAAAACACAACTTTGGCACTTAAACTTGGTATGCCACTGGAAGTGTGCTCAAATGGGTCTATGTGAACTTTGCAAAAGATAGGAATGGGATAGTCAGACAGGAATTCATTGCATGATGAGCACTGCTAGATGTGGAGCTGGGGAGGAGACGTCAGAAAAGCGCAGCACCCAGCAGTTTGTGCTTGGAAATGAAGACTTTGGAGTGAAAAATCTCTTAGGTGTAAATTTGAGATCAGGAAAAGGCTAATGAAAAAGTAGTTTTAGTCCTTATGTCAGATTCATCCCAAACTAACAGAGGTCTTCAATTCACATATTATCATAAAGTCTACAAATAAATTATGTGAGGCATAAACTTCCCAGAGATTAAAATTGGCTGTATTACTCTTTCTTTAAAATACTCTATATTAATCTGAAACACAAAAGCAAATGCAATGAGTCACAAAAGAATGAAATTCCAAGGTCAATTAATACTATGTTACTCAAGACTTGCGAGACGCTAAATAAAAAATCCCATTATTTTGTGTGTGTAGGTTTTAATATCTGCTCCCCTTGCCTGACTACAACTCAATGACCTTCAAATGCAATATCCATTGTTGCAGTTACTTTCATCTTTACCTGAGTGAAGCAGAATCAATGTTCTTGTCCAGCAATTCCAATTAAGCCACTATAGACAACCCTGCTGAATCTGCAAGCTTTGGATTTATATTGAGTTAATGAAAGCTGAAAGGAGTTCCCATATTACAGCCACACTTAATGCATCCTTGTCAAAAGGAAAGGTAATTACAACATTGCACGTACACAGTAGGTTGATCAACTTAAGCAAGGTGACAACCATGAATTGATCATGTGAGGGTGTCAATAAAAATCCCACTAGCTATTATAAAATGTGTCACTTTTAGATGATTTAATTCTCTAGAGCCTGGATGGTTCAGATGATTGGTGAAGAAATAAACATTTAGAGTCACTTATTTTCAGGTCAATGGTTTAAATAGACCTATAGGTAGCATCAAAGCCCCATATCAATTAGTTTTTATTATTTAGACAGAACTCAGGTCTTACTCTAACAATTTATTTCTGTGTAGGTAAATCCAAGAAAAAAATTAATATTTACATTTAATCTTTGGAATAAAAACAAAAATTTTCCTGAAAAAAGCAAGGGAATTGGTAAGATGCAGGCTCTTCGGATGCAGGCATTAGATACACCACAAAGCATTAGCTTTGCTGATCAATTCTAATATTAGGTTTTGACCTGTTGGATTTAATTAGAAGAGAAAAAAAATCCAAACTTTAAAGTAGTAAGGAAAAAAAAAAGAGAGTACATCTGGTTATTTAAGTACTGTCATCAGTTAACTTACGCAATAATGTTGACTGGTGGTGGGCAAACTCGACTAATTTTATCAACAATGTATTATGTTAATTTCTTATTTAAGATAGTACTGACAACATACATCTATTCCCTCTTCTCCTTTACACTAACAAGGAAAACACAGTCTATAAAGAAGGGCTGCTGACTGCACTGGAAATAGTGCACAGGGAAGGGAGGCTTCAGAAAGAGAAACTTGAGCTCTGCAAACCTTGAGCTAACCTGGACTTCTCCAGACGAGATGGCCCACTGGAGGGGTAAACTAAAGTGCTTTAATTGGCAGAAAAAGGTCAGGATGTGTGGGCAAGTAAAGGGAGCTTCCCACAGACAGGGAGAGCGGTTAATTTTGCAAGAAACAGGGTGTGACTGAGGCTGGATTTACAATAAACCTGGATGACATGCAGAGCTGCGCCCTTGGATAAGTGAAGGTGAATAAAATGTAAATTGTCAACCAATATCTATGACCGAAGAGCCAGAATTATTTTTCCTAACTAGGGAACAGAATCATACCAACCCAGCAGGGTGCTGTGACAAGGTATTCAGAGGCCATTTAGCAAATTCTCCTAATATCCCAGCTCATCTCAGCTTCTCCCTGTATTTTTTTTCCTACAAACAGCTGGTACAGGAAAACTTCCAGCATTCAATGAAGGTTAAAATCATGGAATAAATGTAAACATACCTCAAGAAACAGAGAGAAAAGTAACATAATGAAACAAGGTGAATAAAGAAAATACATCAGAAAATTATGGTAAAATCAGTTTCAGATTATAATCAGACATCTTAATGAAAATCAAAGAAATTAAATAAAACATAACCTCTCTGGGGAGAAAAAAAAGGAGAGCAGAAAGAAAAAACATAAAAACTCAGGGGAAAATGACTTTTTTTTTATAAAGGAGATGAAGTGATAGAGAAAATAAAACATAACAATGTGAAGGTCACATTAGACATAGAAATTACTAAAAGAAAACGTCAAAAACATATAGAAGAAAGCTTAAGAAAATTGAGCCTATTGAAAGAAAAAGAACTAGTTTTGTTAATTAACAAAGGATAAATGTTAATTATGGAAGACAGCTAAAGAAGAGCACTCGCTGGATCCTGAGGAAGATAAAAAAAAGTCAAACAGAAAAATTCAAAGATAAAATAGAAGTCTCCCAGAACAGTAGTTTAAGTAACTAATGAATTAATGATTAATTTAAATAAATACATTTAATTGTTGATTAATTCAAATGATGATTAATTTTCAAGTCCCAGGAGAACTTACAAGACAGTTTCACAAGCCTTTCTAGGAAACAGAATTATGGTATGGCCATCCAAGAAAATAATAAAGAACATCATTATAAAGTATGGCAGTGACTACTAAATCAATATAAATGTAAAAGTAAATGTAAATATATGTGAAAATTATTGTTACATCACACAATATAAATATCAACAATAATGACAATGTAGAAATAATAACCTAATGGATAAATTTAAACCATCATGCACTACGAGGCAATCACAGATGCGTGTTATGGGAACACTAATTATTCATGGAGTCAAGCCTTGTGGATAAAAAGGATGAGGTATGAGCCAGATCTTAAAAGACAGAGAGTAATTTACCAGGCAGAAACAGAAAGGAAAGGTATTCTAGGAAAAGGGAATCACTGAACTTGAGAGACAGAAGCAGAGCCAGAGAAAGTGCACCAAGAGAGGACAACTTGTGTTAGAGTTGGTCCAGAACAGAATTATGTTGTGGAGTACAGTTCACACAGAGTAGGACACCAACACAAAACTCTGAGCTGACTTAAGCTACATTGAATATTATGGCAGCATATAAAAGATTTACAAAGGCCATTTTCACATGGAAAATTCTAGTGATATAATTTTCCAGTGAAAATGACAGAATTTTGAATTACATATTCAGTGTCATTATAATTCTGGTGAATTACAATTCTCTGCAGTTCTCTGGTGATCTGACTAGGCATCAATAAGAATTAAGTCATGCACTTACCATTGTTCATGTCGGCTGATTGGAAGACTTTCCCCCATATTAACTTTTGGTTCCAAAAACATCAAATCTTGTTTTTTCTCTGCTACTCACATTTCTCTGTGCCAGGCATCAAAGGACGTGTGCATATGCAATACAACTTCGGGCCCTGCAACGTCAAGTCAGAACACCCGCCAGGTCAGCAGAAAGAAGTCTTCTTAGACATCATTTCTGCGGAAGCGACTGTGAACCATTTAAACAAAACCTATCGAAATGCATCCACAACTCATCTTCTCTTAGCCAGATCCCCAGAATGCCTGCTGCCACTTCGTTACCACCTGATGTGAGAAGAAGCATGATGGATGGAAGTCTGAGTGGAGAAAGAGAGCAGTCTTAATAATTTCAGTTAACTGACCTTACTTCTGCAAAGTTTACAAAAACACGTGACCATGATAACCTATTGCTAGTGTCTCTCCTAAGCCTTAAGAGTGCTTTTTTTGCAAGTGAGGGGAACTGAAGTTGCAGATCTATTACTTTCACAGTAAATATGTCTCTGTATTCTGTTTAAAAACAAAGCAAAGCAGCCGAGCGCAGTGGCTCAAGCCTGTAATCCCAGCACTTTGGGAGGCCGAGACGGGCGGATCACGAGGTCAGGAGATCGAGACCATCCTGGCTAACACGGTGAAGCCCCGTCTCTACTAAAAAATACAAAAAACTAGCAGGGCGAGGTGGTGGGCACCTGTAGTCCCAGCTACTTGGGAGGCTGAGGCAGGAGAATGGCGTAAACCCGGGAGGCGGAGCTTGCAGTGAGCCGAGATCCGGCCACTGCACTCCAGCCTGGGTGACAGAGCGAGACTCCGTCAAAAAAAAAAAAAAAAAGCAGAGCAAAACAAACAAACAAAAAAATCTAATGCACAAAAAAGGGCTAAAAGGAACTACCGCTAAAGTATTAGCAATGTTTATATTTAGGTGATGTCACTGTGGGTGGATTTTATTTTTTGTCTACTTTTCTGTTATTATCAAAATTTTTTTGAAAGGCTATCTTTTGCTTTGGCATTAAAATGATTAAATTAGTTTAAGTGATATTTCTGGCTTTCTCTATTACACAAACTGTAATCTTTTATTTATTTTTTATCAGATAAGGGTCATGAAAGATGCTTTAGCTCCCAAGCAATTTCATCCCTTTAATAAGACATTTCCAGTCTTCTGTATAGTGTATTCACGAGCTATAGTTGCTCCACCAAGTCTTCTCTAAAACACTGCATAGTTGCACATATAGAGTTGCAATACTTACAACTTTGTTGATAACCAACAATATGCAATAATGAGAATAAGACTTTCGCCAGGTGTGGTGGCTCACGCCTGTAATCCCAGCACTATGGGAGGCCCAGGCGGGTGGATCACGAGGTCAAGAGTTCGAGACCAGCCTGGCCAACATGGTGAAACCTCATCTCTACTAAAAATACAAAAATTAGCTGAGCCTAGAGGCATGCACCTGTAATCCTAGCTACTCGGGAGGCTGAGGCAGGAGAATCACCTGAACCCGGGAGGCGGAGGTTGCAGTGAGCCGAGATCAGTGAGCCAAGATCGCGCCACTGCACTCCATCCAGCCTGGGCGACAGGGCGAGACTTTGTCTCAAAAAAAAAAAGGATAAGACTTTCCTGACTTAGTGCCACACAATTCTTACTGATTAAAAGATAAATCTATATGCCAAACTTTCTCCTCTGACATATGTGTGACATGTTAACAAGAAGTAAAATGGCCCTCAACTTTTCTTTCAGGAAACACACTCATATTTATGTACATGGATGAATCCAAGAATAATTTTATTTGCTCTTAGAATGAGTTTGAGAGTCTGCTGCTTAAATAGTGTTAAAATGCTGCACATTCCCATCATGAGTACAACAATGAAACCTACAAGAGTCTACATATGGTCATCACGAGTCAATGAGTTTACAGCAAATTTCCCAAACTGGTATTACACAGAACACTCTTTCAAATGGTATTTATGGATATGGTGTGAAGAAAAATTTCTCAAATATTTGGTAAACACTGGGTCAAATAAAGTGTGTGTGTGTGTGTGTGTGTGTGTGTGTGTGTGAGAGAGAGAGAGAGAGAGAGAGGAGAGGATTTGTCAGTTTTTTTAAAACTACTGGACTACTGACTTTAATGGGTAAACAAGTGTTACACCTTTTCAAAAGAAAATAGAGTATGCTGCATTTCTCAAACATATTTGATCACGGAGCGAATTTTTCTTCCTACAGCTATTGAAGTCCCTAGATGAACATTTTGAAGACCACCATTTGGAAAAATATTGAGTTAGATTCTGATTCTTCATAGAATTCTATGAAGTGTGGTATTTGGGATCACTGAAAATATTTGTCGTCTGTCAACACTGAAATTTAAACAAACCATTGCTACTGGGGAACTGGTTTACCTTTGCTTAAAGGCAAATTCCATATTTATATTTTTAGCATAATTCAATCTGGAACATTGCAACACAGGAAAACAATTAAGTCCCCCAGGGCAGTCACTGTGGAAACCTATTAAAAAGGAGGTAGGGGAGAAAGGGAGCTGTGGAGGCAAATTATTAAAATCTTCAAGATAAAATTACAAAAGATGAGTTCACAAATACGTTCAGTAAAAATGCATGTCTACCAGTTACCTATCCCCTTCAAGTAAAGAGCAACAGCACGCTAAAGGAAAGCAGATGGAAAAGAATTTACATTTCTCTTTCTCCAAATTGTTATTAGAAATAAAAAACTCAAAGGAGTCAATGAGAGGCTGGGTCATGCTCCCAGGTTATTGCTTTGCCAAATAACACAAAGTACTGTCAACAATATAAATTTAATGTTTAAGAAAACATGACACTCTCAAATGAAAAGAAAAAAAGTAAATGTATCATTCCTTCATAACTACAGAAAAAATTCACTGATAAATTACAGCTGCCATGGAGGTCCAAAGTATTATTCTAAATTACAAGAGTGAATGTGATACCCAAGGTATGAAGCATAAAAATGAGATATACTTGGTTGGCACCACAGTTCTTGAAAGGCAAATATCAGCTGGAGGTAGCAAAGATAAGCAAAATTCCAGTGGAAAAAGGACATTGCACATTGAAAAGATGGAAAATATGTAAGTGCCCACAGTGATATCTTTATTAAGAAAACCAATTACTATTTTCTAAATAAAAGGTATCTTTTTCAAAATAACATCCCTGGGCTGGGCACAGTGGCTCACGCCTGTAATCCCAGCACTTTGGAAGGCCAAGGCAGGTGGATCACCTGAGGCCAAGAGTTCGAGACCAACCTGGCCAACATGGTAAAACCTCATCTCTACTAAAAATACAAAAAAAAAAAAAAAAAATTAGCCAGATGTGGCAGTGGGTGCCTGTAATCCCAGCTACTCTGGGGGCTGAGGCAGGAGATTCACTCGAACCCGGAGGCAGAGTTTCCAGTGAGCCGAGATCGTGCCATTGGACTCCAGCCTAGACTACAAGAGCAAAATAACATCCGTGGAGTAGGAGCCATTCATCTTCATGGATTGCAGATAAAATAACATACAGGCCAGACATGGTGGCTCATGCCTGTAATCCCAGCACTCCCGGTGGCGAAGGTAAGCAGATCACTTGCGGCCAAGAGTTCAAGATAAGCCTAGGCAACATGGTGAAACTCTGTCCCTACCAAAAATACAAAAATCGGCTGTGCATGGTGGCGCACACCTGTAGTCCAGCTGCCCAAGAGACTGAGGTGGGAGGATCACCTGAACCTGGGAGATGAAGATTGCAGTGAGCCATTATCACATCACTGCACTCCAGCCTGGAAATAGAGTGAGACCCTGTCTCAAAATAATAATTATAATAATAATAATTTACAGACAGGCCTCAAGATTGTGGTCATTGTTTGCCTACTAGATACTCTTTTGGACTAGTTATTCTTTGAACTTTGAAAATCAAGTTTCAAGATTATCACGAAGCGTGAAATAAAAGGATCAATGTCCTATTTTATGTGGTAGCCATACATTGTGATCCAGGGCTATGCTGAAGACAATTGTGTGTATGTCTTCCCAACTCCATGTTCAGTGACATCAATGCAGAGACGGCCTGAAATCAAGCTGCGGTGGAAGTTTTTACACTACAGAAACTGACAAACACCAGAAATCAAGGTTTTGTCTTTTCAGATCATTGATTGCCAGCACAACTCTGGTAATAACTATTGTCAGTACAACTCTGGTAATAACTTATCAGCATAACTCTGGTAATAACTATTAGTGTTCTGGAATTCTCTTGATTATTGATAGCTAATATTAGTTTTCATTAAAATATTAAGGCTCTGATACTTGTACCTAGATTTACATGTAAGATAGAACATGCAGGGATAAAAGTTATGATAAAAGATGTGGGCCCCCTCTACTATCTAGAGAAACACCCACACCTAAAGGAGGCTGCTTATAACACACAGTACAAGAAATATCAAACTTCTCTGACCAGAGCCCAAGTGCCAGGGAAATCCTGGCTATAGTACATTCACAAGAACAGGAAAAACCGCACTGACGAATAACAATGAAGTGTTTTGGAAAGAATTCTGAAAGTGTCATTGGGAAGTACTAAGAACATGCCAATTGTAGTTTGTAAGTAGCAATCATTAGTTAAGCTTAGTAATTCATTTAGTAAGGCTGCTGGTGAACAGAGCCACTGTATGGGGGATTTGGTTTATGTGCACCTGCCAAAGAGGCAAGCAGGGACTGAAGTGCAATCTGCCCCCCACTTGCTAGCTGCTGGGCTACAGGGGCTACAGCCACCTAGTATCATATTTGACAAAGGTGTGTTATGTGCTAACGACTATCCTGATAGTAAATAGCCCTTGGTTATAGTTAAAAATAAAGGACTGGGCCAGGCGCAGTGGCTCACGCCTGTAATCCCAGCACTTTGGTAGGCTGAGGTGGGTGGACCACCTGGGGTCAGGAGTTCGAGACCAGTCAACATGATGAAACTCCATCTCTACTAAAAATACGAAACATTAGCCAGGTGTGGTGGCAGGCGCCTATAAATCCCAGCTACTCAGGAGGCTGAGGCAGGAGAATCACTTGAACCCAGGAAGCGGAAGTTGCAGTGAGCCGAGATCACGCCATTGCACTTCAGCCTAGGCAACAAGAACAAAATTCTGCCTCAGAAAATAAATAAATAAACAAACAAATAAATAAACAAACAAATAAATAAATAAAGGACTGTAGAATGGGAGTCATTCAAATATAAGATCAACAAACAACAACAAAAGACCTGCACTTTTCAATCACGAGACTTCTCTTGAGACCCCGGCAAACTAGTGAGAACACTGTAAAAATCATTCTCAAGAATTCCAGGCAGAACAGCTCTCTTACTGCGAGCTCTGATCTGACACATTTCTGCTCCTCCAAACACATAACAATGATAGACTTTTTTTTAAAGTAAAAAGAAGTCGCAGCCTGATTCTAACACAAGACAAACATGTCTGTGGACTAAAAACAGAAGAAAAATGCAAACTGACAAGCAGAGCCAGAGCCCTGGCAAAGGAGTGAGCAAGAAGGGTGAGCGCAAAATGAGAGAAAAACGGATGGACAGCCAGGGAGCAGACAGGGGTAGATCTGCAGCCATGGATGGCGAGTAGGGAGATGATACAACAGAAAAAAAAACAGAATCCTCCACAAAATGGCAAGACAGAATGACAGTCACTGAGTTCTTCCAGCACAAGGAGGTTCATGTCACTTCTGGCAGAAGGATAGAAATTTTATATAACTTGCCATATTGTTAGAAAACTATTTTGTTAAATATGTATGTTAAAATGTTAAGAGTAACCACTAAAAGAAGTGTAATCTTTTAGCTTGCCAACCAGCAGAGGAGTGAAAAGGGAATATAGAAAAGTTTATGAGTCCATCTGAAGGCAGAGAAAGAGCAAAAAGGAACACAGTAAAAGAATGTGAACAAGCACAAAATCAGGTATCAAAAAGTAAGACCAGCCTTAGCAGTGCTTGCAATTAAACTTGCTACTAAAAGACAGCATGTATCTGAAAGCATTTAAAATAAAAATATGAGCTGGCTACCAAAAGCATACCTGAAACATCACATGGAAAAGCATAAAATTAGGTGAGGGAATATATATTTTTTCCAAGAAAATATCTAGCCAAAATAAAGATAATATAACAATATTTGGATAAGATAAATAGAAGTTAAGAGAAAAAGCATTGAGAGGGATAAAGAGGAAGCTTACATAATAGTGACTAGAACAATTTACCAGGAAAAATATAAAAACTATGAATTTGTATGCAACTAACAGCATAGCCTAATGTGTGTGTATTATGTGTGTATATGTGTGTATATACACACATATACATTCATATACATATATACATACATACATACACACATACACACACATGCACACACATTAGACTATGCTATTAGTTACATATAAATTCATAGTTTTTATATTTTCCATTTATATATGTGTATATACATATACACACACACATTAGGCTATGCTATTAGTTATACATGTACATATATACATATACATATATGTACATGTACACACACATACACACACATTAGGCTATGCTATTAGTTGCATACAAATTCATAGTTTTATATATACATATATATATATATAGCAAAACTAATAGAATGTCAATAAGAATTTGGCAAATACATAATCATGGTGGGTGATCTTAACACTCTCTGATAGATACAGCAGACCAAAGGTTATTAAAGACACAGAAAATTTAAAAAGCCAAATTAATATGACTGATCTAAAGGATATATAACTCTGCACTAGCAGAAAACATGCAATCTCTTCAAGTAAATGGAATATTTACAGAAACATACCATGTACAAGGTAACAAAGAAGTCCTCCACAAATTCAAAGAATAGATGTCATATAAGCAATGTTCTCTCACAATAAGGCAGTTAATTTAGAGAGAAGTAAAAAATAATTTAAAACAAAAAGAATCACCCCTAGAGTAGTAAGAAAAAAATGGCCCATGCACTCTAAGATATAGACAGTTGAATCCCAGGTCTAACGCTTGCCTGCTGAAAGTCCTTGAATAAGTCACTTAACCTCTCTGGGCCTTGGTTTCTTCAGATGTTATGTGGGTGGAATATCTCTTTCACACAGATTAAAGGAGGAAATAATCTATAAAAGCACCTAGCACAGTACTTGGCAGAAACTCAAACACTAGTTTCAGTCCTTTTACATAATGTGTGTTTAATAAATATCAATGGAATTAATAAATGAATACCAAGTGGAGATAAATATACATTCTTTTGCAAACAGAATATATAATAAATTTAATTAATCCACAAGATCCTATTTTAAACAGAGAGAAGGAAAAATATGGCACATTCTATGTTTCTAATTATCCTCTGATTCGAAAAGAAAGAAAAGATTTTGTCTGGACGTCTGGAAAATCTGATGCCACATCCTGTTTGTCCCTCTCATGTTAATTTGATAATTGCTTCAGATCATGAGGTCACTTTGTCCAAATAAAAAGAGGCTTCACTTGTGAAAGAAGAGAAGCTTAGAGGGCAATGCCTAGTATCTTGTGGGCCGCATTACCCGCTGTTTCCAAGAGACCCAACAAAATTTGAAGGGGACTCAACAAATTTCAACGAGCATAAGTCAGCTAGATACAAGAGAGAATTTTCTTGACAAGTTACCACTCCATTGCATCAGGCAGGGGTTTGTGTGATCTCCTTCCAAGCGTGACATTTCCAGACGTCCTGAACTTCATACAGGCTATGTAGAAAGCTGAGATCCACCCAACGTGCAGCTGTGACAGTTAATGAGGTGTGTGCAGGAGTATAGCACATAGACAGCCTTCATCGCTCTCTATACTCTTGTTGGCTCCCCTCCCTAGAAGGTTTTCAACATGTGTTCAGTGTGGTTTGTTTGCTTCATTTCTATGGGACTCAGAAGATTTTCTGCTCTCTTCATTGTGTCATCAGTGCCAAGGACTTTTCCATTTAATTGTTATATGAAGCATGATGTCCCCAAGGCCAATCTCAAGACTTTGGTCAAAGGGAAAAGTGTTTCCAGACCACAGTGAAACATAGCCTTGGTGACAAAGCTAACAATAACAGGATGGACAGTTCAGGAATTCAGCAATG
Organism: Chlorocebus sabaeus; assembly: GCF_047675955.1. Lineage (NCBI taxonomy): Eukaryota > Metazoa > Chordata > Mammalia > Primates > Cercopithecidae > Chlorocebus > Chlorocebus sabaeus. The sequence goes on from NC_132915.1 coordinate 13,196,367, forward strand.
CTACCAGGAAAACATGATTTATAAGCTATGGATGCTCATATTTCATATTTACCTGAAAAGCACAACATCTTGCTGTTTTTTTTTTATTCCCACTAAAAATCCTAAATATTTCTGAAGCATCAGAAAATATGGCCTAATGTGGAAGAAAAGTTAGGACTGGCTAAATCAGCCTTATACCAAAATAAATTTAAGGTAGATTTAAACATTGAATGTAAAATTAATACAGGTAAATGCTTTTATATTCTTAATGTGGAAAAGAACTTCATAAGCTTAAGATCAAATGCAGAATCTAAGGGAAAAACTGACATGTTTAAAAACATTAAATTCTAAACATTTGTACAGTTAGAAAAATCATACATAAAATCAAAGACAAATAACAAATAGAAAAAATAGTTTTAGCATTTATCATAGAAAGTTCATATTTTTAACATATAAAAAGCACTTATAACCAAAAAGAAAATGTAAAATTTATGAATAAGGCTTCAAAAGCAAAAATGCAAGAAAAACAAAAATAGATAAATGGGACTTAAACTTGAAAGTTTCTACATAGCAAAAAAATAAAAATCAATAGAGTAAACAGGCAACCTACAGAATGGAAGAAAATATTTGCAAATTATGCCTCTGACAAAGGACTAAGATCCAGAATCTATAAGGAACACAAACAACACAACAAGAAAAAAACAACCCCATTAAAAAGTGGGCAAAGGACATGAATAGACATTTCTCAAAAAAAGACATACAAGTGGCCAACAAACATATGAAAAAATGTTCGTCACTAATCATCAGAAAAATGCAAATTCAAACCAGGATGAGATATCATCTTACACCAGTCAGAATGGCCACTATTATGAAATCAAAAAACAGCAAATGTTGCTGTGGATGCACAGAAAAGACTATACTTATAAGCTGTTAGTAGGAATGTAAATTAGTTTAATCTCTACGGAAAACAGAATGGACACTTCTCAAAGAACTAAAAATAGAACTGGTCAGACACAGTGGCTCGCTCTTGTAATCCCAGCACTTTGGGAGGCCAAGGCAGCTGGATCACGAGGTCAGGAGATCGAGACCATCCTGGCTAACACAGTGAAATCCCATCTCTACTAAAAATACAAAAAATTAGCCAGGCATGGTAGCACGTGCCTGTAGTCCCAGTTACTTGGGAGGCTGAGGCAGGAGAATGGCATGAACCCAGGAGGTGGAGCCTGCAGTGAGCCGAGATTAAGCCACTGCACTCCAGCCTGGGTGACAGAGCAAGACTCCGTCTCAAAAAAAAAAAAAAAAAAAAAATAGGCCTACCATTCAATCCAGCAATCCCAGTACTGGGTATCTAGCCAAAGGAAAATAAATTATTTTACAAAGAAAACACAATTGCACTCATGTTTGTCAAAGCACTAGTCACAATAGCAAAGTAATAGACTCAACCTAAGTGTCCATCAATAAGTGATTGGATAAAGAAAATGTGGTATACACAACATGGAATACTATGCAGCCATAAAAAAATCATGTTTTTTACAGCAACATGGATGGAGCTGGAGGGCATTATCCTACATGAAATAACTCAGAACCAGAAAGTAAAATACCATATGCTCTCAAGTGGGAGCTAAACAATGGGTACACATGAACATAAAAATAGAAACAGTAGACAATGGGGACTCCAAAAGTGAGGGAGGCTGAGAGGAGGGTAAGGGTCAAAAAAATTCCTATTGGGTACAATGGTCACTATTTGCATAATGGGTACACTAGAAGCCCAATTCTGCTGTTACATAATACATCCATGCAACAAATATCTACATGTACCCACTGAAACTACAATAAAATAAAATTTTAAATTAATTAATTTTAGAAAGAAAATCGAAAATGGGCATAGTCACTTCCCAAAGGAAAACATACAAACGACTAGTAAACACAACTGAGAAAAGCACAACTTTAATAGTAAACAAGGAAATGCAAATAAAAACAATAAAATACAAATCTATAATTTTTATTTTTCAAAAATTTTACTTAACACATTGGTAAAAATATGAGTGAATATTCAATGTCACTGAATCCAACATTGCTACATATTTGGGGAAACGAGCACTCTTTTACTGGGTGATGAGAGTGAAAGAGCAATACCATTGGGGTGGGGGAAAGAATTGACAAAATCCATTAATATATTAAAATCCCTAAAAACAAGAATAGTTTTGATCAAAGAATTTCATTTCTAGTAATTTATCCTAAGAAAATAATCAAGCAGGCATGCATAGATTTACCTTTAATCATCTCAGGCTTGTTTATAATAGCTTTAAATCAAACAATGGAAGTGCTACTCAAGAGTGGAACTTCTAAGCAATTATGAGACACACACAATAAAGCATTGTGGAATAATTAAAAATGAAGGCATAGGAAGAGGCAAAGCAACATAACTGAATAGAAGCCTCCACCTATCATCTTTCTCACAGGAATACCAATTTTAACTACCTACACAAAATTGCACATTCATAAGAACCAAATATCAGATAAGCAATCATAGTGCTTGGTTTTAACTTCATATCACCGAAAGCAGCAAGAAAGAGGGCAGTTTGGCTTTACTTGCCAAAGCCACCCCTCCGCCATCTGCTGTTAGTGACCACACGGCATGGAAAGAGAATTTGTGCAACTAGGGGAGGGAGAACACAGTGATTGCGGGACTTTGCATTGGAGCTCAGTGCTGCCCTGTCACAGTGGAAAGCAATACTGCACAGAACTCAGGCATCACCCATGGAGGAAACATTTAGAAAAGCCATAGCAAGAGGGGAATCATCCATCCTAGTGGTCAGAACCTGAACTCTGGTAAGCCTCACCATCATGGACTAAAGTGCTCTACGGGTCTAAAAAAAACTTGAAGGGCAGTCTAGGCCACAAGGACTGCAACTCCCAGACAAGTCTGAGTGCTGTGCTGGGCTCAAAGCCCGTGGACTTGGGGAGCACATGACCTAGGGAGACACCAGTCGGGGTGGCCAAAGGAGTGCTTGTTCCAACTCTCCCACCAACCCCAGGCGGAATAGCCTGCAACTCTGAAAAAGACTCTTTCATTCCACTTGGGGAGAGGAGAGGGGTTTTGTCCTGCAACTTGGATACCAGCTCAGCCACAGTAGAATAGGGCACTAGGTAGAGTCATAACGTCCTCATTCTAGGCCCTACCTCCTGGACAACATTTTTAGACCCACTCTGGGCCAGAAGGGGAACCTACTGTCAGGAAAGGAAGGACCTAGTCCTGGCAAGACCCATGACCTGCTGACTAAAGAACCCTTGGGCACTAAATAATCAATAGCAGCAGACAGGTAGTACATACCATGAGCCCTTGGTGAGACTCTGGGATGTGCTGGCTTCACATGTGACTCAGTATATGCATAGATGTGGTGGCTGTGGAGACAGACTCCTTCTGCTTAAGAAAAGCAAAGGGAAGAGTCAAGGGGACTTTGTCTTGCAGCTTAGGTACCAGCTCAGCCACAGTGAGGTAGAGCATCAAGTGGGCTTCTGGGGACCCTGATTCCAGGCCTTGGGTCATGGTTAGCACTTCTGAACCAGCCCTAGGCCAGAGGGGAACCCACCGCCCTGAAGGGTGAATGCCAGGACTATAAGCATTCACTAAAGAGCCCTTGGTCCTTACATGAACATCACTGGTGGCCTGGGAGTGCTCTCCATGGGCCTTTGGTGATGGTGACCATGAGGAGAGACTCTTCTGCTTGTGGAAAGGGTACAGAAGAGTGGGAAGGTCCTTATCCTGTGGCTCGGGTGCCAGCTCAGCTGCAGTAGAATAGAGCAGCAGGTAGATTCCTAAGGTTTCCAACTCTAGACCCTGACTCCCAGACAGTACCTCTAGACCCACCTGGAGCCAGGGGAAGCTCACCACCCTGAAGAGAAAGACACAAGCCAGGCTGGCTTCACACTCCCTGAGTGTAGAGCCCTAGGGCATTGAGTAAACATAAGCAGTAGCCAGGTGATGGTTACAGTGAGCCTTGGGTGAGATCCAGTGCTCTGCTGGCTTCACGTCAGACCCAGCACAGTCCCAGAGGTGGTGGCCACAGGGGAGCTTGTACCACCCCTCCAGCTCCAGGCAGCTCAGCCCAAAGAAAGAGAGTCTACTTATTTGGAAGTAAGAGAAGAGAACAAGAGTGTCTCCCTGGCAATCCAGATAAAACTTCTGGATCGTATCCAAGACCGCCAAGTCACTACCTCTACAAGTCTGCGGGAGCCACAGCATTACTGGGCTTGAAGTTCCCCCAAATGTAGATATGGCTGCAGTGACCAAAAATGTAGATCACAACACCCAAGTCCCTTTGAATACCTGTAAAGTTTTCCCAACTTTACAGTTGGGAATCTGCAATAAATACGTGCTCAGGACTATGATAAATACCTAACTCTTTAATGCCCAGACACTGAAGAACATTCATAAGCATCAAAACCATCCAGGAAAACATCACCTCACCAAATGAACTAAATAAGACACAAGGGGCTAACCCCAGAAAGACAAAGACTTTTCAGATAGAAAATTCAAAATAACTGTGTTGAGTAAACTCAATGAAATTTCCAAGATAGTAGAGAAGGACCTCAGAATCATATCAGATAAATTTAACAAAAAGATTGAAATAATTAAAAAGGATGAAGCAGAAATTCTGGAGTCGAAAAATGCAATTGACATACTAAAGAATTCATCAGAATCTCTTAATACCAGAATTGATCAAGCAGAAAAAAAAACTAATGAGCCTGAAGACAGGCTATTTGAAAACACAGTTAAAGACAAAAGAAAAAAATGAATTTAAAAGAATGCAGCATGTCTACAAGATCTAGAAAATAGCCTCAAAAGGGCAAATCTGAGAGTCACTGGCCTTAAAGAGGAGGTAGAGAAAGAAATAGGTGTAGAAAGGATATTCAAAGGGATAATGGCAGAGAATTTCCCAAGCCTAGAGAAATATATCAATATTCAAGTACAAGAAGGTTAGAGAACACCAAGCACATTTAGCCCAAAAAAAGATAACCTCAAGGCATTTAATAATCAAATTCCCAAAGGTCAAGGGTAAAGAAAGGACCCTAAAAGCAGCAAGAGAAGAGAAATAAATAATGTACAAAGGAGCTCCAATACATCTGGCAGCAGACTTTTCAGTGGAAATCTTACAGGCCAGGTGAGAAGGTATGACATATTTGAAGTGCTAAAGGAAAAAAACTTTTACCCTAGAATAGTATATCTATATAAAATATGCTTCAAATATGAAAGCAAAATAAAGACTTTCGCAGACAAACAAAAGCTGGGGGATTTTATCAACGCCAGACTTGTCCGTCAAGAAATGCTAAAGAGAGTTATTCAATATGAAAGAATAATAATCTGAAAAGACATTAATGAGCAATAAGAAATCATCTGAAGTTATAAAACTCAAAGTACAGGCCAGGCATGGTGGCTCACCCCTGTAATCCCAGCACTTGGGATCAGGCCGAGGCGGGCAGATCACCTGAGGTCAGGAGTTCGAGACCAGCCTGAGCAACGTGGAGAAACCCCATCTCTACTAAAAACACAAAAATCAGCCTGTAATCTCAGCTACTTGAAAGGCTGAGGCAGAAGAATTGCTTGAACCAGGGAGGGAGAGGTTGCAGTGAGCTGAGATGGTGCCACTGTACTCCTGCCTGAGTGACAGAGGGAGACTCCATGTTAAAACAAAACAAAACAAAAACTCAAAATACACAGAAAAAAAGAATAACACTGTAATTATGATGTGTATGATGTGAAAACTACTCATATCCTGAGTAGAAGACTAAAAGATCAACTGATCACAAATAACTACAACTTTTTAAAACATAAATAACACAATACGCTAAGATATAAATAGAAACAACAAAAGTTAAAGAGTAGGGAGATGGAGTTAAAGTATAGAGATTTTATTAGTTCTCTCTTTGCTTGCTTCTTTGTTTATGCAATCAGTATTAACTTGTCATCAGTTTAAAATAACGGGTATAAGATATTATTTGCAGCCCTCATGATAACCTCAAATCAAAAGACATACAACAAGTACATTAAAAATAAAAAGCAGAAAATTAAAACACACCACCTCGGAAAATCACCTTCACTAAAAGGAAGACAGGAAGAAAGAAAAAAAAGCAAGAAAAGACCATAAAACAAGAAAACAAATAACAAAATGGCAGAAGTAAGTCCTTACTGTCAATAATAACATAGAATGTAAATAAACTAAACTCTCCAATCAAAAGATATAGACTGGCTGAATGTATTTTAAAAAAGAGATGCAATAATCTGTTGCCTACAAAAAAACACACTTCGCCTATAAAGACACACAGAGACTGAAAATAAAGGGATGGAAAAAGATATTCCATACCAATGAGAACCAACAAAAGCAGGAGTAGCTATACTTATATAAGACAAAATAGACTTCAAAACATAACTATAAAAAGAGACATGGTCTCTATAAAATGATGAAGGATCGATTCAGTAAGAGGATATAACAATTGTAACTACATATGCACCTTGGAGCACACAGATATATAAAACAAATATTACTAGAGCTAAAGAGAGAGAGAGACCCCAATGCAATAATAGCTGGAGACTTGCAGCATTGGACAGATCATCCAAAAAGAAAATCAACTATGAAACATTGGACTTAATCTGTCCAATAGACTAAATGGACATTTACAGAATGTTTCCTCCAATGGCTACAGAATACACAATCTTCTCAGCACAGGGGTCATTCTCAAGGACAGACCATATGTCAGGCCACAAAACAAGTCTTAAAACATTCCAAGAAACAACAGTAAGTGTCTTCTCTGACCACAGTGGAATATAACTAGAAATCAATAATGAGGAATTTTGGAAACCATACCCACACGTGGGAATTAACCAATAGGCTTCTGAATGACCAGCGGGTCAATGAAGAAAAAAAAAAAACTGAAAACTTTCTTGAAACAAATGATAATGGACACACTACATGCCAAAACATATGGGATGCAATGAAAGCAGCACTAAGAGGGAATTTCATAGCTATAAGTGCCTACATCAAAAAAGTAGAAAAACCTCAAATAAACAACCTAACAAGGCATCTTAAAGAACTAGAAAAGCAAGAGCAAACCAAACTCAAAATTAGTAGAAGAAAAGAAATAGTAAATATCAGAGTGGAAATAAATGAAATTGAAATGAAGAAAACAACAAAAAAGATCAGTGAAACAAAAAGTTGGTATTTTGAAAAGATAAACAAAATTGGCAAACCGTTAGCCAGTCTGAGAAAAAAAGAGAATAAATAAATAGATTCAGAGATGAAAAATGAGACATTACAACTGATACCACAGAAATTCAAAGGATCATTAGAGGCTACTGTGAGCAACTATATGCCAATAAATTGGAAAAGCTAGAAGAAGTAAATAAATCCCTAGACACATACAACCTGACAAGACTGAACCATAAAAAAAAAAAAAAATCCAAAACCTGAATAGACCAATAACAAGTAACAAGATCGAAGCCATAATAAAAAATCTCCCAGTAAAGAAAAGCCCTGACCTCAGTGGTTTCACTGCTGAATTCTACCAAACATTTAAAGAAGAGTTAATGCTTTCGAAATTCATTCTAAGAGGCCAGTATTGCCCTGATACCAAAACCAAACACATATCAAAAAAAGACAACTACAGGCCTATATCCCTGATGAACTCTGATGCAAAAATCTTCAACAAAATACTAGCAAATCAAATTCCACAACACCTTAAAATGATCACTTATGATGATCAAGTGGAATTCATCCCAGGGATGCAAGGAGGATTCAATATATGTAAATCAATCGATGTGATGCATTATGTCAATAGAATGAAGGACAAAAACCATATAATCCTTTCAACTGATGTTGAAAAAGCACTTGATAAAATTCAACATCACTTTATGATTTAAAAAAACTGGGTGTAGAAGTAACATACCTCAACATAATAAAAACCATATATGAGAAACCAACAGCTAGTATCATATTTAATGGGAAAAAACTGAAATCCTTTTCTCTAAGATCTGGAACATGACAAGGATGCCCACTGTCACCACTGCTATTCAACATCGTACTCAAAATCCTGCTAGAGTAATGATATGAGAAAAAAAAATAAAGGGTATCCAAATTGAAAAGGAAGAAGACAAATTATCCTTATTTGCAGATGATATGATCTTACATTTGGAAAAACCTAAAGACTCCACTAAAAAACTGTAGAACTTAAACAAATTAAAGCTGCGGGATACAAAGGCAACATACAAAAATCAGCAGCATTTCTATGTGACAGCAATGAACAATGGGAAAAAAGAAATTTAAAGAGTAATTCTACTCATAATAGCCACAAATAAAATTAAATACCTAGGAATCAACCAAAGAAGTGAAGGATCTTTACAGTGAAAACTATAAAACACTGATGTAAGAAACTGAAGAGGACACAAAAAAAGGGAAAGATATTTTATATTCATGGATTGGAATAATCAATATTATTAAAATATCCATAATACTCAAAGCAATCTACAGATTTAATGTACTCTATCAAAATACCAATGACATTCTTCACAAAAATAGAAAAAACAATTCCAAAATTTATATGAAAACACAAAAGACTCAGAATAGCCAAAGCTATCTATCCTAAGCAAAAAGAACAAAACTGGAGGAATCACATTACCTGACTTTAAAATATACAACAGAGATACGGTAACCAAAATACCATGGCACTGGCATAAAAGCAGACACATAGACCAGTGGAACAGAATAGAGAACCCAGAAACAAATGCATATATCTGCAATGAACTCATTATCAACAAAGGTGCCAACAACATGCTTTGGGGAGGGGACAGTCTCTTTTATAAATGGTGCTGGGAAAACTGGATATACATATGCAGAAGAATGAAACTAGATCCCTATCTCATGCTATATAAAAAAATCAAATCAAACTTGACTGAAGACTTAAACCTGAGACCTCAAACTGTGAAAATGCTAAAAGAAAATATTGGAGAAACCCTCCAGGACATTGGACTGGGCAAAGATTTCTTAAGCAATACCCCACAAGCACAGGCAACCAAAGCAAAAATGGTCACATGGGATTACATCAAATTAAAAAGCTTCTGCACAGGAAAGGAAACAATCAACAAAGTGAAGAGACAACCCACAGAATAGGAGAAAATATTTGCAAACTATCCATCTGATAAGGGATTAATAACCAGAATATATAAGGAGCTCTAGCAACTCTATATGAAAAAATCTAATAATCCAATTTAAAAATGGACAAAAGATCTGAATAGACATTTCTCAAAATAAAAAGATATGCAAAGGGCAGACAGGTATATGAAAAAGTGCTCAACATTATTGATCATCAGAGAAATGCAAATCAAAACTACAATGAGATATCATTTCATCCTAGTTAAAATGCCTTTTATCCAAAAGACAGGCAATGACAAATGCTGGTAAGGATGCGGAGAAAAGGGAACCCTTGTACACTGTTAATGGGAATGTAAATTAGTACAACCACAATGGTGAAGTTTCCTCAAGAAAACTAAAAGTAGAGCTATCATATGATCCAGCAATGCCACTGCTAGGTGTATACCCATAACAAAGGCAATTGGTATGTTGAAGAGATGCCTGTACTCCCATATTTATTACAGTGCTATTCACAATAGCCAAGATTTGGAAGCAACCTAACTATCCATCAACAGATAAATGGATAAAGAAAATTTTTTACATGTACACGTGGAGTACTATTCAGCCATAAAAAGAATGAGATCCTGTCATTTTCAGCAACATGGATGGAACTGGAGGTCATTATGTTAAGCAAACTAAGCCAGTCACAGAAAGACAAACTTTCCATGTTCTCACATATGTGTGGGTTTCCAGAGGCTGAGAAGGGTAGTGGGGGAGTTGGAGGAAGGGGAAGTGATGATGGCTGATGGATACAAAAAAATAGTAAGAATAAATAAGATCTAGTATTTCATAGCACAACGGGCTGACCATAGTCAATCATTATTTAACTGTACATTTTAAAACAACTAAGAGTAAAATTGATTTTTTTTGTAACACAAAGGATAAATGCTTGAAGTAATGGATACCCCACGTACCTTGATGTGATTATTACACATTGCATGCCTGTATCAAAGTATCTCATGTACCCCATAAATATATACACCTACCATGTACTCATACAAATTAAAATTTTAATTTTTTATGAGAAGACGTAGAACTATATTCATTGGCATGGGAAAATGTCCACATTATATTAAGTGAAAAAGGCAGTTTGTCCACTTTCTCCCAGTTTTACGTGTGTGTGTGTGTGTGTGTGTGTGCCTATAAATGTATAAATGCATGGGGAAAAGTCTAAGGGATATACAGTGAAATTTTCACAGCCTTTTTCTCTCAGCAGTAGAATTACAGGGAATTTCCACTTCTTTATATTTTTCTGATTATCTGATTTTTTTTACAATGAAAATATTTTACTTTAGGAATTGTTCCCAGACCAAACTGAGGGCCGGGCTGCTGTTTCTCAGGGCCCAATAATGAAATGCAGATAAACTGGGGAGGAAGAGAGTTTTTATTTCTGCAACCTGTAACAGGGAGAAGGCCTGGAAATTATCACCAGACCGACTCAAAATTACCAAGTTTTCCGGAGCTTATATACCTTCTCAGCTACAGGTCTACATGTAAGTGTGCATTCATCTCAACACATAAGTGATTAACTTCTTTTAAGCTACCACTAAGGTCTGAGTCCTGAAGACCTCCCTCTGGAGCCTCAGTAAATGTACTTCATCTGAATAGGCCCAGGTGCTGGAGTAATTGTCCTTATCTTGTCTCCTGCTAAATCACAGCGGTTTAGGGAGTTCTTTCAGACCCCCAGTAAACTTTTGTGGAGGCCTGGGGAGTTTCTTCAGACCCACAATAAAACTTGTTTAACCCTAACTGGGTCCTGTTAAGGATTCCTTCATTATTTTGTCATGCTTTAAGGCCCAGGAAAGGCCTAGGCAAAACTCTGGATGGGCTTTTGTTACATCCCAGCCTTTGTATAAGGGCATGGCTTTTAACTTAACCACTTGGTCAATACTGAAATCATTGTTGTGGAGGCCTGCATTAGTGAGACTTGGCGTGCTACAGAATCAGAAAAAAAACTTAAGACAATTTATACTGAGGAGAATAAAAGCAAGAAAGATGAAGTTTAAGCAAAGAAATTCTAGGTTTGGAAACTTCTGGGTTTTGCTGCTGAATTTATTCAGCCTATTAACTTTTTTTAATATCTCCTGAAGTATCTCAAAGCAGCTCAAAAGCTTTTTTGTTTGTTTGTTTGTTTGTTTTTTCTCCTTCACTGAGCAGCAACTCTTTGCAGACATTCATCCCACTAACAATTTAAAGCAGACATCAGCATTCCCATTTCATCCATAAGAAAGCAGTCTGGGACTCATAAGAGAGCAGGACCTGTACCCCAGAGCCTGTTGCAGAGGAAGCCCAAAAAAGCAGCATGCTGTGGCTTCCTGATCTGGGAGAAATATTTGGTGTGAAGTTTATTAAACGGAGGCTAAAGCCAGGCTCTGTTCAAATCCCAGCTCTGTCACCATGGCTGCATCATCTCAGACAAATTACTTTACCTAGCAGTGATTCAGTTTGTAGATGTGTAAAATAAAGATGATGAAGACAGTATCTACCTTAATAGCCTGCTGCCACAGATGAGTGTATGTAAGGTGGAACACTGGAAGTGCTCCACGTTTGTTGTTATGTTTCCATTTCCCACGTGGGTCCCAGTCTCCCCATCCCCAATAGCATGGATTGCACCAGGGCTTCACCACAGCCACATCGGCCTGTTAACTTCCAATTATTACAAAGGCCCTGCTCTAATGGCAAGTGCTAAAGGGGAGTTGCTCCCGTAGTTCTGACCCCTCCTCCCCTCAGCTACTTGTCCTAAGCATAAAATGTAAACGTTCATGTTCTCAACACTCATTAACTAACATGCAGGTCACAAGGGTGCTGAGCTGGTGGAGTTAGAACTCAAACCCATATTCTACCTGGCTCTCCTAAACCTGCCATGCACTTTCTACTGCTGATAATATGTAAAGAGGTAAAAGTATATTTATACTAGCAGGCTTACCAGGTCAATGGAGATGAAACTTAACATGTCTGATGTCTTCTAGCACGCATCTGGTTCTGGGCTCATTTTTGTTCTTTGCGGCACTTTTAATCTTGCAGAAGGCATACTTGTGGAATTTCCAGACAAAGATTCTTGTTCTCCAAAAATATAATAAAGAAGTAGATCTGGAAAAAAAAAAAGCCAAATTATCTTTTAAAAATGAAAGCAGCCCCATACCCCCCGCCTGAAATTCAGTGAAGGCAGTTACATGTACGCATTTTATCATTGTTGCTCATTTACCCTCACCAGGGAATATCTTCTGGTGCACCGTAGGGTCACATTTTGAAAATCTGACCTTAAACATTTTCACATTGTGAATTAGACTTCAAAGGAGATTTTGATTCATGTTTTGTGTTCTTAAAAACTTGGTACACCTTACTGATTACTGGGGAAAAAATTCTAGTTTCGCTTAGTCACACTGATATCCCAATAGTGTTTATGGGTACTTGTTATATCATATAGTGGCCACAGCTTTTGAAACAAATATCAGGACATTTGGTTTGACAGTTAGGAGTATATTTATGGGGACAGAATAGTTAGCCAACCAGAAAATCCAGGCCACATGCATGCCATTAACTATATATAAAGAATGATCTGCATGAATAATATATAGATGTACAGGCTGGCTAGTATCTTTGTACCAGCCAATGTACATGAACAGTCTTTCAGAGGTCAACTCATTGAGTTGCTATGTTGATTTTGTTCTTCTCTCCAATTGCTTATTTAATTGATATCAACTATCTTCATTAGGTTAGTTAATCTGACAAAGTGATCAAGTATCCTTATGTTAGCTGTTCTCTAAAACAAATATAAAATTATTTGTTAAAATGTTTGAACTCTGCTAAAAGACTCATGAGAACTATTATATAAATAAACCATTAGGTAGACAATTGTGATTAGGGCAATATTATACTAATTGCTAATGGATAAAATCATGATGCTCATCAGACACATCTTAAAATTATACACATATTTTAATGAAAATCAATAGGCTTATGTATGTTATGACCCATTTCTCTAAACAGTAGTGCATATTTGCAAAAGAGCAGATGAACCCTATCCAGATGTGAACTAGAGAACCATAATAACGAAAAGGACCTACATTCTAAGGCTGTTCTGTGGGTTCAATGAGGTCATATTTTTAATGTGCTTAAAACAGTGCCTGGCACATAGTAAATGCTATACAACTACTGTTAGCAGTGTTGGCTTTAAGATAGAATTGTTAACTTTCTTTTCAAAAGTCTTTTGAAAAACTTGTCAGAAGTTTTATTTAAAGTTTATTTTTTGATGTAAAACATTTTTCTGCTTTTCAAATGTAAAACCTGTGAATTAATCATCATGGATTAAAACTCACAACCTATTCGTACTTATTTGTGGGCTTTTTTCTTTTTCTACAACTGTGTGGGTGATGGCCTGGAACCAAATCTCTGCCTAAACATGATGTGCTATTCCCTCTTATTTTGACCAATCTGACCCGTCAAGACACGACAAATATGCCTACACAGCTATACTACGTTCCTAAATATGGACTCTGAGCAAACATGACAAATATATGAAACCCTGAATACATAAAACATTTTAAGTAAGTCTGCTTAATTACAATATAAACAAGCTCTCCACTGCACTAAATGAGTCATTGGTTCTCCCAGATGGTCTGAATAGAGTTCAAGTGACATTAAGAGAAAACAAAGTATGTCCTCAGATATTTACAGAGCTGAAGAGGATGGAGCGACACGGGGAGGTATAGTTCAGCATGTCCCATGCCGGGGGAGGACTGTAAGATCCTGTCTAATAAACCAGTCAGGTGTGGCCTTACAGAAAAGTCTATTCCATAAGGGCCTAACAATTCTTACAGGAAAGGACTTATAAGAAAGGAACAGTGGGACAACCTCGAGTTGGTAGAAAAGCCAAGTGCTATGTTATAAAAAGTGTATCTCCAAACCTTAATCTGTGTCCAAATTTTATGTGGGCGTATGAGTGTGTGGGTGAAGGGGGGAAAATCAAAGAAAAGTGAATATTACAAATGCTGTTCTACCAAGCACTGTGAAAGACTGAGACACGAGGTTCTCCGTTTCCGTACATCCCTAACAAATTTAACATGAGGAAGTGGGGTCTCTTATTCCCCCTTTCCACAGAATATTATCCACTTGGGCAGCTTGAAGTGTCTGTACCAGGAGGAGGGGTAGCTCCTGGCAGATGCAAGGGAGAAATCATGAGGCAGCCTGTGATGTGCAGGACAGCACATTTAGTAAGATCAGGCAGAAGGACCCAGAAAAAGTGGTCATGTCCAGTAGACGAGCCTAGAAGAAGAGAGGTGAAGCCAGCTGGACTTCTGGGTCACGTGGGGACTTGAAAAACTTTTCTGTCTCACAAGAGGTTTGTAAAATACACCAGTCAGTGCACTGTAAAAACACACCAATCAGTGCTCTGTGGCTAGCTAGAGGTTTGTAAAATGCACCAATCAGTGCTCTGTAAAAACGCACCAATCAGCGCTCTGTGGTTAGCTAGAGGTTTGTAAAATGGACCAATCAGCACTCTGTAAAGTGGACCAATCAGCACTCTGTAAAATGGACCAATCAGCAGGACATGGGCAGGGACAAAGGAATTAAAGCCGGCCACCCCAGCCAGCAGCAGCAACACACTCGGGTTCCCCTCCACACCGTGGAAGCTTTGTTCTTTCACTCTACACAATAAATCTTGCTGCTGCTCACTCTTGAAGGTGGCACACCTTAAAGAGCTGTAACACTCACAGCGAAGGTCCGCAGCTTCATTCTTAAAGTCAGCAAGACCACGAACCCATTGGAAGGAACCAACTCCAGACACAGAATGACTCAAGAGAACAGAAGAGACATTGACACAGCATTGTCAGAGGATGAAGATCCTGCTTCACCCAGTAGAACAATAGCCAGGAGAGGAGTTCAGCAGTAGATTCAAGCGAGTAAAAGAATCAGTGAACTGGCAGATAGGATAGTTGGAATTATTGAGTCTGAAAAACGAAAGAAAAAAAATGAAGAAAAGTGAAAAGTGAACATACGCAGATAATATATTGAATACACATCATAATCTGTTCTTGCATTTAAATATGTGCATACAAATATTTTTCGCACTAAATTCTCAAAACTTAATAGAATTTCAAAAATGCAGTCATCAAAGGGGTCACTTTTTACAACACCTGTTGAATAATTAATAACATTCCACAAAACATGTTTGTTCAGTGCCTACTATGTTATTATTGTACAGTGGAGAAGCAAAGGTGAATACCACAGAGAGAGCAAAGTCCAATGAGTGGGGCCAGAGCAGGGCTATGAGTACATGACCTGGGCAGTCTCACACAGTGCTTGCTTTAATTCTCTACGTCATTGTCCTAAAATTCTTAATAATTTTTGAACAAGGGCTCTGCAGTTTCATTGTGCACTGCAGCCCCACAAGTTACATAGCCGGTCCTGCAGGACACATGAATATGAAGAAAGAGAGAGTGCAAATAAAGACACAAACACTGGGACCCCCCAGCCAGGGTGGGGTGCAGCTTGAGGTCAAGGCATATTTCCTGGAGCAAAGTAATTGTTGAAAAGCAATAAGAATTAG
The DNA here is from genome assembly GCF_047675955.1 of Chlorocebus sabaeus. NCBI lineage: Eukaryota > Metazoa > Chordata > Mammalia > Primates > Cercopithecidae > Chlorocebus > Chlorocebus sabaeus. The sequence continues at coordinate 13,212,081 of NC_132915.1, forward strand.
CCAGAGCTGTGAGATTCTCTCTAGTTTGAATATTCACTCATTGAGGGTTTAACTGTTTTTTAAGATTAAACACACATCTTTGTACATGTGCATAATATTGTTGAAAAAATTATACCAAACATGAAAACAAGGCAAAAGGATCTTCAGGCCTTTGGGATTATCCTAGAGGATTCCTTGCAGGCTACCTACAGGGTATCTGACTTGCGTCTCTAGAGCAGGGGCCAGCAAATTTTTTCTGTAAAGGGCCAGATAGTAAATATTTTTGGCTGTGTGGGACATATGGTCCCTGTTGCTACTACTCACCTCTGCCACACTAGCATAAAAGCGGCCACAGGTGATGCACAGATGAATAGGCGTGCTGTGTTCCTGGGCTCCACAGAGCAGGCTGGGGCTCCAGCTCTCAACTGCCAATCCTGCTCCAGGGCATGTAACTTCACTTTGACTCCTCATTTACAATTGATAAAGCCCCAGACTGGGTAAAGTTAGATGTTACCTTGTAGATTGATAAATAGCAAGTGATTTCTAACTGGTAGAGACCATAACCCCAAAACTTACAGCTTTATTGCCCAGTAGGATAGGAACCAGTTTTTTATTAACTATTTTGTATTAACTTTGTGTGATCCTATCCCAGCAATCTTTCCTCCTCACTACATATGTATGTATGTACATGTAGCTATAGATATGGATATAGATAGATATAAATAACATAGATATCAGTTTCTCATATCTGCCTTTATATCCTCTTTGTCATTCTTCTGGTACCCTCATTAATTAGTTAAATCTTTTACATATACTTACTCTATATGTGTATGAAAATTGTGTTTTTAAGCTTTTTCATTTTTTAATTTTTTTAGAGACAGGGTCTTGCTCTGTTGCCCAGGCTGGAGTGCAGTGATGCAATCACAACTTACTATAACCGCTAATTCCTAGGCTCATGCCATCCTCCTGCCTCAGCCTCTCAAGTAGCTGGAACTACAGGTGTGTGTCACCATGCCCACCATGCCTGGCTAATTTTTTTTATTTTTTTTTATTTTTTTTTTGTGGAGACAGGGTCTGGCTATGTTGTCCAGACTTGTCTTGAACTCCTGGCCACAAGTGATCCTCCTGCCTCACCTCAAAAAACGCTGGGATTACAGGCATGAGCCACTCTGCCAGCCTTTTAACTTTTTAAAATATCAACAGTGCATCTTGTCAGCACATATGAAAAGTGGCATAGACGGATAGAAAATTAATGAAGAGCTTTAACAGGTAATGCTGCAAATGTGATTCTCTCTAAAGTAAATGCAGCTCATCTCAACAGCCTGAATGACTCTGCCCCAATACAGAAACCTCACAATCTGCCTTATTTTTACATGCAAGCCATCTGCAGGAAAGAGATCTAGAGAAGAGTTACCCTGCTCCTCCATCAGCCCCAGTCTCACCTCCTCTAAGCCAAGAACCTGGAAGGCCAAGCCCTCCCCTCCCTCGCCCTGAATTCCTCCATGCTCTCCTGACATAGGAGCAACGAAACCCTTTCTTCTCAATTTCTCTAAGATGCAGTTAGAATCCTCAAAGTAATAGTTTACTGCTGGATGCGGTGGCTCACACCTGTAATACCAGCACTTTGGAAGGCTGAAGCAAGAGAATCGCTTGAGCCCAGGAGTTTGAGACTATCCTGGGCAATGTGATGAAATCTTGTCTCTACAAGAAATTTAAAAATTAGCCCAATATGGTGGCATGTGCCTGTGGTCCCAGCTACTTGGGAGGCTGAGGCAGAAGGATCACCTGACCCCAGGAGGTTGAGGCTGCAGTGAGCCATGTTCATGTACCGCACTTCAGCCTAAATGACAGAACAAGACTCTGTCTCAAAAACAAAAACAATAAAACAAAGTAATGGTTTACTCTAAAGCCAGAAGAAAACAAAGGCATAAAAGCAGATTACCTGCAGAGGAAGCTGTCAAAGTTCAATGCCGCCAGCCTGAGCTCCTTGCACATGGGCTGACACTCTACAGGGACAGGTACAAGGGCCAAGAGCAAAAGAAGGTAGCCCTGATGCACATGGCTACACTGGGCCAGGCTACTGCTTCGTGTCTGTAAGTGCTCTTTTGTAGAAGAGAGTGAGTGTGAGGATTTTAGAACGTGTATTTAGATAAGCCAGAGGCATAAACTACTTTGGACAATGGAGGCAGAGCCAGGGATCTACAGGCTTTGGGAATGGGATGCTTGCTGACCCGACGGTTCCCCCTCCCTCCTTCGGTACTCTCCATCCATTAGCCCACCACAATATACTCCTGTGCATTTGAACTCTATCAAAAAACATACGTCAAATAATAAATGAATTGGGAGGAAAGAATATAAATGAGTTTTGCAGCATATTCACTAATTGCTTTCATTTTATAGAGTCTCCATAGCTTTCCGACATGATTCACTTTAACAAATAGGTGAAGAAAAATAGAAAAGAAAAGGTTTTTGTTTTGTTTTGTTTTGATTTTGAGGTAGAGTCTTGCTCTGTCACCCAGGCTGGAGTGCAGCGGCTCACTGAAGCCTCCGCCTCCAGGGTTCAAGTGATTCTTCTGCCTCAGCTTCCTGAGTAGCTGGGATTACAGGCGCCCACCACCACACCTGGCTACTTTTTGTATTTTTAGTAGAGACGGGATTTCACCATCTTGAACATGCTGGTCTTGAACTCCTGACCTCGTGATCCACCCGCCTCGGCCTCCCAAAGTGCCGGGATTACAGGTGTGAGCCACCGTGCCTGACCAGAAAAGATTTTTTTTTTTTTTTTTTTGAAGGGATAGAGACATCTTCATGTTTACTGTCACCCGTGGTACTTCCTATGTGGACCAATTTAAATCAGAGTCCTGACCATTGCTCTGAACCTTTAAATCCCCCCCTCCAAAGTCATCTCACAAACATAAAATGAGGCTCTCTGTCCTTAATTATTTTGTTCCAGATTTGTTAGAACCCAGCTCACTTGCCCTACTTAAAATGCTTCTTGTCTGGGTGTTTCTATGAGCTTATCTGCAAGCGTTCCTCTCAACTGACAGCACAGCAGTGAAGAATTTCAAATTAGTGACAAAACACAGTTGAAAAGGCAAAACTGCAGCCTCCCAACGGGGAAAAAAGCCGTCTACATCTACTCAGGTGGTTTGTTAAAATTCTATTTGCCTTTGAAATAATTTCTGTTTGGAAAAATACACAATATATAGTGTATTCAAAAGGTATTTTAAATGCATTTATAGATATGTGAACATATATTTTATAAATATATAAATTATGTGTATAATGTGTGTGCATATTATATAAAGTCCAGTCTGCTACAACATCCAGTATGTCCTCTCACCATCAGAGTGACGCCCATTGCTCTGAACCACGAGTGAGTGACAGATCGTGTGGACACACTTGGCCAGTGGCGATTTACACCCCCTACTGAGCACTCTCTCAAGCGGTGAGCACTGTAAGTTGTGTGTGTTCTGTCATGCATGTTGTTTGCTTTCCTGTGTCTCTTTTTCTTCCATGTGTTTGTATTATGGTGAGTGATTTTTATCCACTCTAGCTGATCAAACCTGTATAGGTCATTCAAGATGTGGAAATGCAAATTTTATGGCAACTGAAGGAGTTTTCAAGAAAATGGTCAAGAAGACATTAGGAAACAGGGTCCCAAAACCCATTAAGGTCCCACCAAGGATTTTTTCTATTTAGTCAAAACCAAGATTTAACTTTTATTAAAAAATCAAAAGACTGTAAGCAGATGTGTTTTCCAAATCAGATACTCTCAGTACTGGATCAAAATAGAAAAAAGTTTTTCCCACATTGGGGACTGCAAAGAAAGGTATCTATGCAATTGCCAACTACAATTCTAATTTAAGATACTCTGTGTGTATGAAGTCACAGAATTTTTCCTTGATTAGCTCAATCTGATTACCAAATCCTCACGACCTGTGCACACTTTGCTCTGTGATTGCAACCTTGTGCAGCTTGTGCTGGGTAATATCTTTTTGGCATGATGTGTGCACTGGACTTGCTCACTGAGTTAATCAACAACTGTGTTTTAATATTTTCCGTTTATTGAATTTGGATTTCAGAACACAGTTTACCTCTAGATACGTGCATGCTCTAGCAAATCATCAAACTTGAAGTAAATATTACTCTTCTCCTTTCTAATTGCTTACTTAGCAACTTTCTCTTCTTACACCAAGGGTAATTTGCACAGAAAATCAGGTACATATGTGCATTTAAAATGCGCATCAAAATATTTCATAAAGAGCCAGCATTATGATTCACCAAAGTTTTCTTTCTTCCCTTTTGATGAAGTAAACAAGACAAACAGCCGTTCACTTCTGGACTAGAGATAATCAGCCAGCACAGTCTTGCTACTAAAAGATTAACTGAGCCTGATTGTTTAGAGAGTCTCTCAAGGTCATTAAGAACGTTCTCTTTGACCAAGTTTTTTTCTCTTACCCTATTTTGTGGGTCCCCTCTGAAGCACTGGACACTATTGGAATCTCCCATTCCCTCTACTTCCCGGACTTTGCCATGTTCTGGTCCCCTCTGACATTCTTATATACTCCTTCTCAGCATTTCCGCATGAGATGCTTCTTTCTTCTGTTGGCATCTTAAATCCAGATGCTCCCTGAAAGAGAGCACATTAACGGCCCAGTTATTCACCCCACCCTTTATCCATACTCTTTGGCATATGACTTTGAAGTTCCTCTCACTGAAGAAGAGGAATGTGACTTTGAAGTTCCTCTCACTGAAAAACAGGAGTATATTTCCCTGATCCTCAACTTCGGGTTCAGGCATGTGACTTCTTTTGACACATGGAAGGTTAGTGGGCACGACATGATCAAATGCTCTCTTGACTGTGCTTGCTCTCTTCTGCCTCTGCCATTGCCATGAGAAGAACATGCCCAGACTAGCCCATTGAATCCAGAAAAGTCAACCTTCTAGCGGCAAGAAAAGGATGAGAGGCACCAGAAGCAGAGCTCATTCAGCATCAGCTGACTGCAGATCCACGGAACATAAACGATTGCTGCTCTAAGTCACTGTCATGAGGTGGTTTGTTATGCAGCATTGTTGGGGGCATAACTAACTGACAGACTCTCTGAGAGTCTGTTGTCCTTGCTTACCAAACTTTGCTAATTCCTGATGGCTTAAAGGCTAAACTGACCTATCACATTGTATGGAGCACTCTTCATGCCACTAACTCCGTCTTAGGAAAAGACTCCGTTTTGCATTTTGTAGGGCACCTTGCCAACAAGGATAAGATATTTTGCCTGACAAACAAATAAAAAATAAAGACTGCATTCCACCATGTAAAGACACAAACAAGTACACGCTTCCACCATCAGTTCTCCCGAGAGGACTCCGTGACATCAAGGAGCTGGCCTTTAGCAACTAGAATCAGCCGTCTTAACTGACAACTGTCCCGCTGTCACTCATGGTAAGAACTTGGCATTTGCCTTCCACATCAAAGACTTTCCTGCAAGACCAACTGGCCCAAACCAAGACTACTTTTGTCTTCTTTGCTCTTGCTAGACTGGTTCATTAACCCTTTCTCCTATCTCTTTTTCTCTTGATGTTAAATGTTTGTTGTTGAATGTTTAATCTATAACACTTACATATTGATTAAGTGTACTATTATGTATGGTTTGAAATATTGGCTGATTTGTGGCATGGCTTGAACCTGTGTGCCCACGGCTGTGACTGCTGAGTGAACAAAGAGTGCTAAGGAGAATTGCCTCCTTGGGAACTCCATGTAGCTCATGGTTTTTGCAATTGAAATAGCATTAATAAAGATCTGACACTGTGGAAAGACACAAACATGCATGGACCTGCTATCTCTAACCTTGTACTGCTCATGACATATAATAATAAATAATAAAATTGAATAATAAATAATAAAATTATTACTAATAGATAAAAGTAACTAATAATAATACATGATAAATAAATAAGAGCTAGCATTTTTTAAGCTCCCACTACGTTTAAGGGTCATGCTAAGAGCTTTATATGTGTAATGTCTAAAACTTACGATTTTCCAAAAAGAGCAAATACACAATTATGCCCAATTATAAAAGAGGAAATTGAGACTCGGTGAGGTAATGTGACTTGCCCAGGTTCTCCAACTAAGGAAAGGCTCCCCAGCATGTGTACCAGGTCTGTCTCACTTCCACACAGCAGGGCAAACTCTGAAAGCCACGTATTCCCTAAATTCAACCACAGCAGCTTTACCTTTGTCTGCTTTCTCTGTTGGCATTTCACATATTTTTTTTTTAACCTAAGTGTCTCATTATTAAAAAGGAAATTTTGAAAACCACTGCCACACTCCATGCTGATGTGACCTCTACTTTGTGACTTCTGACTTCTACCACAGCCAACCATGGACTGTGGGGGTCATGAAACATCGACAAAGTCATCTTGAACCAAAGGCCCTGCCCCTGGAGTTCAGTCATGCCACACAGCCTGTACCCACCCTGACAAAGATGGCACCTCTGATCTCATGGCAGCCTTTGATTCCGGAAAGATGTTTTGAAACTTCAGGAGTCTAAGCCCCTTGGTCCACAGAAACAGAGGACACACTCCGGGTGTCTAACCACTTCCCTGTAACTGCATTTCCCTGTAACTGTTTTTTTATGAATAGTGGGTGATGTGCAGGAATTGGCTTCCCATAGTGAAGTCCCCCTGTACCAGGCACAGTTCAATCAGAGAAACAGAAACCACTGGTTCCAGCAGAAAGTGATTTCATATCAGAAGTTGGGTGTTTTCAGACTATTGAAAGGAAGATAGAATGACAGGAGGCAGATGAGTTGTTGCCTGGGCCAGGATTGGGGGCAGATTGATTGCCAAGGGGCACAGGGAAACTTAATATGATGGTGCTTGCCTGATTGTACATATCTGTCAAAACTCATCAAACCAGGCCAGGCACAGTGGCTCATGCCCATAATCCCAGCACTTTGGGAGGCCACGGTGGGAGGATCACTTGAGGCAAAAAATTCAAGACCAGACTGAGCAACACAAGACTCTGTCTCTACAAAAAAATGAAAAAAAAAAAAAAAAAAAAATTACGCAAACATGGTGGCACACACCTGTAGTCCTAGCTACTCTGGAGGCTGAAGTAGAAGGATCACTTTAACCAGGGAGTTCAAGGCTGAAATGAGCTATGATCACACCACTGCACACCAGCCTGGGTGATAGAGACTCTGTCTCTTAAAAAAAAAATATATATATATATATATATATGTATATATGTGTGTGTATATATATATATAGGCTGGGCATGGTGGCTCATGCCTATAATCCCAGCACTTTGGGAGGCCAAGGTGGGTGTGCTTTCGTTCAGGCTTTGTTGTTCCATTTATAGAGCACAGGCAAAGTAGATTTAGCTTAATTCTTAAGGACCCTAGGATTTTCAGAATGGTAAATGAGCATTGACTTATGGTCACCAGCTGCATTAGTCCCTAACAAATGAGTCAGCCCATCCTGGGAAGCTTTGAAGCAGGTATTGACTTCTCCTCTCCAGCTATGAAAGTCTTAGATTACATCTTCTTTCAATAGAAGGCTGTTTTATCTACATTGGAAATCTGTTTTATGTACCCACCTTCATCAGCGATCTTAGTCAGACATTCTGGATAACTTGCTGCAGCTTCTATGTCAGCATTTGCTGCCTCATCTTGCACTTTTATGTTAAGATGGCTTCTTTCCTAAACCTCATGAACCAACTTCTGCTGGCTTCCAACTTTCCTTCTACAGCTTCTGCACCTCTGTCAGCCTTCATAGAATTCAAAAGTTGGGGCTTCACTCTGGATTAGACTTTGGCTTAGAAGAATGTTGGGACTGGTTTGATCTTCTATCCAGACAACTACAACTTTCTCCATATCAGCAATAAGGCTGTTTTGCTTTCTTCTCATTGATGTGTTCACTGGAGTAGCACTTCTAATTTTCTTCAAGAATTTTCCTTTGCATTCACAACTTATCTAACTGTTACATGCAAGAGGCCTAGCTTTTATTGTATCTTGACTTTTGACATGTCTTCTTCACTAAGATTAATCATTTCTAACTTTTGATTTAAAATGAGAGATATGTGACTCTTTTACTAGAACTCTTAGAGGCCATTGTAGGGTTACTAATTGGCCTAATTTCAATATTGTTGTATCTCAGGAAATTGGGAGGCCCAAGGAGACACAGAGAAACAGAGACAGAGGAAAAAGTGGTTGGTAAAGCAGTCAGAACACACACATTTATTGGTTAAGTTTGCCATCTTATATGGGCAGGGTTCACAGTGCCCCAAAACAATTACAAAGGTAATATCAAAGATCCACGATCACATATCATCATAACAGATATAATAATAAGTGAATTACTAGGAGAATTTCCAAACTGTGATACAGAGACACAAAGTGAGCGCATCCCGGTGGAAAAATGGCACCAGAATTACTTGAGTCCTGGAGTTCAAGACCAGCCTGGGCAACATGGCAAGACCCTGTCTCAAAAAAATGGCACTAATAGACTTGCTCAACACAGCATTGCCACAAACGTTCAATTTGCGGGGGGTGGGGGGGGGGGAAGCAATACCTGCAAAGTACAATAAAACAAAGTTTCAATAAAACAAGATATGCCTGCATACAGGAACACCTAACAGCACAGTCAGAGAGAAGGACTTATATGCAGTAGTCTATTTGGGGAATGCATTCATTTTCTATTGCTGCTGTAAAAAATTCCTGCAAGCATAGTGGCATTTTGTTAGAATAGCCCTATGAAAATAAGATACGGAGGTAAAATCAAGGTGTTGACAGTGCTGTATTCCTTCTGGAGGATTTAGGGAAGAATTCATCCCTTGCCTTTTTCAGCTTTGGTTGCTTGCATTCCTTGGCTCATGGCTGCATCACTCTGACCTCTGTTTCTATTGTCACATCTCTTTCTCTGACACTCCTGCCTCCTTCTTAAATGGACTCTTGTGATTACATAGGACCAACCTGGATAATCCATATCCTTAACTTAGTCACATCTGAAAAATCCCTTTGCCACATTAAGATAACATATTCACAGGTCCTGAGGATTTGTATGAGAACACATTTTAGGGATCCATTATTCTCCCTTCCACACAAGGTGATTATGAAAGGTCACAACTGGGAACAGATTGATTCTGCCAAAAGCTCCCAATCCACACACTGAGAGCTCCCAGAATAGCCCATCTGAGCAAAGGGCTGCTGGAGCATTTATTTTCAGGCTTCCACCTGCTTTGAGAGTTGGTCCTACGAGCACTGACCTCTCCTCACTGCTGGGCTGTTTTCATGCTGGTTGAATGGTGACATGGTTTGTATCTATGTCCCCACACAAATCTCATGTTGAATTGTAATCCCCATTGTTGAAGGTGGGGGCTGTGGGAGGTGACTGGATCATCGGGTGGTTTCTCACGAATGGTTTAGCACCATCTCCCTTGGTGCTGCTCTCACTACAGTGAGTTCTCACAAGATCTGGTTGTTTAAAATTGTGTAGCACCTCCCCACTCTCTCTTGCCCCTGCTCCCAGCCATGTGAAGTGCTGGCCCCCTACTTTGCCTTCCACCATGACTGTAAGTTTCCTGAGGGCTCCCCAGAAGCCAAGCAGATGCCAGCATCATGCTTCCTGTACAGCCTACAGAACCATGAGCAATTAAACCTTTTTTCTTTATAAATTACTCAGTCTCAGGTATTTCTTTATAGCAATGTAAGAATGGACTAGTACAAGTGGGTTGCATGACATCAGAGAAGGCCCAGGTTTGTGCTTGAGGTGGAACATTGTCAAGCTTACCCAGAACTGCCCACTGAAACTACAGATGAAATCAGAGATGGGTCAATGGAATGTGATGTGGGACATGAGAGGCATCTGCTACAAAGAGAGAGCCTAATTCTACTTGCCAAGAATCCACATTTTATCCAACACGCCAATCCCTGGCAACTGCTTAGATGTTTGATTTTAAGTAACAACTCTAGCTTGTTTCTAATATGCTACCCTAAATGATATGTCTCCTGTTCAACATTTAGATTTATGAAGTAGTTATCTAACAGGGCTGTCTTCTTGAATGCATAGGACAAGATTTCCCATGTAGTTAGGGGTCAAAGTTGCTCCTAAGGAGAAGGATATTACCAAATGTGATCATCAGGCAGCAAGTGGGTCAGAAAATAAAGTTTTGAAAGGGATCCACAAAAGAATCACACAAAGACAGTGACTGTAGCCCACTGGCAGATGAGGGGAATTTGTTAGGTCAGCCAGAAGATCTCAGGTTTCATGGTGGTGAGACATGCACTTCACTTCAATAAATCCTGATTTATTGAAACTCTGTGAAAGAGTCTCAGCCAAAGAAAAGTCAAGATCCAAACTCAGTTTCCCTAATCCTAAATCTCATCCTCTTTCCCTTACTCCAGAATGAATCCTTTCATTTGTTGATGACAGGAGGAGAATGTCCAGGTTTTTCAAAGATGGGTGGGCAGCATCTGGCCCTGTGCTGTGCTGTCTGCTGTTGAAGGGGAAGAGCAGGAGAGGTCTCTAGGTGTTCCAAGAGTCCTCCGTGGAGAAGAATGCACCTGGGGGGAGAGGCAGGCTCCTGGTAACCCAGAGGGAAACACGGGCCAGATGAGCAGAGGAGCTGGGTTTTTCTAGGTCTCACTGTGAGCAGGCATCATGTCCCTGCTGCCGACCCCCTGTAGTGTCTTGGTGAAAGAGCTAAGATGATCTTAGGTTGTTCTTGCCTCTCAATCCCTCCTTTCCCTAGGTTTTAAAGCTCTCTGGGATTGCACCGTCCATTAGAGGGCACAATCCTCTTTTCTTCCAACTTCACCCAACAAGATCCAAAGCTATTTATTTTTCTGGATGTGTCCAGAACAGAAGCCCCTGACCCTTTGCTAATACTCTGGATGTTTTGACATTTTTCCTGGCAGCTAATTTATCACAGACATCCAGTGGACTATTCTCCCCTCTATTCCCCACTACCTTCCCTTGAAAAACCTTGGCTGCTTTAAATGAGTCGTGCAGCCAAGGAGTTCAAGTCCAGCACTGCAGCAAGTTCCTTTGCTCAGTCATTCCTCCCTGCCGAGTCCTTCGCTGTCTGACTTTCCTTCCTGTCATTTCCAGGGAAGTGTTAACCAGTCTTTTGGAAACCCATCTAAATTGAATGGCTCCAGGCTCCAGGCTCCAGTGGCGGGGAGGGCATTCTGTTTTATATAAAATCCTGGTTTATTAAAACTTTATAAAGAAATCTTCAGTCTGAGAGCCATTGTGTACCATCAATCTTCGTTCAGCCATTAGGACTCGTTCTGTCTCACAGAAACAGATTGAATGAAATATCTTTCCTCAACATTTTTGTTTTTTCTTAACGTGGAATGGAAAATAGTTATTTTGGGTCCCTATGGACCATGCTGTCTCAAGATCATTACATGATTGATCCTTGTCATTCATCTCCCAATTCAGATGTACATCTTCATAGTCCTTCCTCGACCACCAAACAGCCACCAGTTACTTTGTCACATTACCCTATTTTATTCTCCCCATAACATTTATCAAGATCTGAAATTGACCCTTTGTGTTATTTACTGGGGTTGTTTTGTTGTTCGTTTGTCCGTATGTTCCAAGGAACACAAATTCCATGAGCCTAGGGAACTTGACTCTTCATTAGTTGGGGGAGTCACCAGGGCTGATCCCAAATTTCAAGTTCCCCTCTTCTCCATATGTAGGATTACATGTCCCTTCTCCAATTAAAGTTGGGCACAGCCATGTGATTTGTTTGGATCACATAAAATCTGAATCAAAGTGTATGTGTCACTTCCAGGAGGAAGGTTTATGAACTAGTGTGTGATTTGCCAAATAAAGATGAAGTGGTTACAGAAGCACATGTTCTGATGGAGCCTGCATCATCCTGGGTAAGAGGCTGGTGACAATGGTCAGAGTCCCCTGATGGCCCTCACTAGACTTCTCATGTGAATAAGAAATACATCTTTGTTGTATTAAGTCAGTGAGGTTTGGAGGCTGTTTGTTACTATGCCATACGCTAACTATCCTGACTGTGTTGGTTTCCTATTGCTGCTGTAACATGTAACCCTACTTAGTCACTTAAAAAAAATCACAAATCTATTATCTGACAATTCTGAAAGTCAGAAGTCCAAAATGAGTCTTATGAGAGTAAAATTAGGGTGTTGATAGGGCTGTGTTTCTTCTGAAATTGTCAGGGGAGAATCTGTTTTCTTGCTATACCAGATTCTAGAGGCCACTTTAATTCTTTAGCTAGTCAGCCCTTACTCTATCCTCAAAGCACATCACTCCAACCTGTGCTTCCATCATCACATCGCCTTCTTTCTGACTCATTCTCTCCTCTAATAAAAACTCTTATGATTACATTGAGCCCACCTAGATAATCCAGGATAATCTCACCAATCTCAAAGTCCTTAATTTAATCACATCTGCAAAGTCCCTTTTTTCATGCAAGGTGGCACATTCACAGGATATGGGAGTTAGGACATGGATGTTTTTGTGGGAAGAGGGTGTAATTATTCTACACACCACACTGACTACTACATTAGTAAATCCATCACACCAAAAACAGTACCCACCATATTAAAAGCTCTCAGTCAATATCTGGAGAATGAATAAATGAATGAACAGATAAGAATAGAATGGAACAGCAGGGCAGAGCACAGCATAGGATGTAAATCAATTTTTTTTTTAGTCAACAGCATTTGTAGTCTAGCTACAGCTTAAAAAAATATGGGTCCTGAAATGCCTCTTTACTTAAAGTTTACCATTTCTTTGTCTAAAAATGATATTGGCAGAGTCTAACTTCAACCTTAAAAGAAAATGCTGATTGAAGTTAGCCAAGGGCATAACTGTTTCTAAGTCAAGGTGGTTTCAGTTTTTCTTTCTTTCTTTTTTTTTTTTCTTTTGCCAGAGGGTAGTTGGTATTTTGTGGTTGTCGTTCGGCTTTGTCTTTCACATTCTTCTTTATTCTGATACTTTCAGAATTTTTCCAGCCAGATCAAGAGAAACACCAGGGCCCTCACACAATCCTAATGTCCAGGATGGTGTGGAGGAAAGAACAGAGACCTTTCAGCCAGACATTCCTGGGTTGGAATCTTAGCTACATCATTATTAGTTACATGACTTTGTGCAATTTACTCTGTGCCCCTTTTTCTTCAACTATGGTGGGGTAAGCATACCACCTCACACTGTTGCTTTGACAATTCCATGAGACATACACATGGAACTCTTTCATAACACTTAGCACAAGGCAAGCACACTCAATGCCAACTTCCCAATTCCCCCTCCTCACCCTCCAGCTTCCCATGCCCTTACAACACAGAGAGTTCAGTACCTGCTGTTTAAAACTATCTCTTTCTCTGCTGTCTACATCTCAGGAATCAGGAGGTATGGCTGTTTCCTGAAGAAGTAAAAGCTCTTTCCCTCTCTGAGATAATGTTCAGGAAGCCATTACCACATCATATTCTGTAGTCACACTCAAGGCATTCTTTAATCATCATCATTGCAGCTAACATTTTTTCAACGTTCGTGGCAAGAATTGTTTTAAAATCTCCTGTATGTGTAACTTAATATGCACAACAACCCTAAGAAGTATGTATTATTATTATTTCTGTTTTACAAATGAAAAACTAAAGGTCAAAAGTGATATAACTGGAGATGGGTAGAGAGGTTATCTGTGTCCCAAGCCTCCACTCTTGATCACCATGCTAGACCCAGTGAACCTACAGTGTTCTGGAAACCAGGGAAGATGCTTTTTAGTGAATCATGGAAAGACTAGAAACTAGATGGAGTTTGGAACTTGGACGTGCTTTGTCTAGCTCCTCCACAGCTCTGCGACCTGGCCATAAACAAAGCAATAGGTAAGAGGCCCATAAGTAACAAGGAAGTTCAAGTCAAATCAGAGAGGAAAATATTTTAGCATTAAAGAGCATCTTTTGCATTTGTGCAGAAAACCAAATGAGGTGGCACATAAACACATCTCCCGGGAATCAGAAAGACAAGTTAGAGGAGAAACAAAATGCTAGAGCCCCAATCCAGCCTTCTTGGGGAAGGCCGTAGTTGCCTTGGGGTCAGAAAACTGTACCTTGGAACTTGAGTTCTATTACATAATTTGTATTTTCCAAGAGCATGTCTTCTTGCCTTATGTTCCTTGACAAATTTAGATGTTTAGATGTTTGCCTGTCTCAACTGACCTAAAGAGTAGAGAGGAAGAAGCCTGAACTTGGAAAGAGATGATGTGATTTTGTCAGAGGCTGAGTGTGGTAGCAGCAGAGGGAGTGGGGATGGGAGAGATGATGCTAGGAAGCATATGCCAGTTATCTATATGCCTCCACCTTCTAGAAGGACCTTGCTAAAGGCCTTCTCAATAGACAGTGTGGCCCCCCTGGTGATGGTAGGAGATGGCCCTATGTAAACAAATGGTTGTTCCCTCGTAACCTATTGCAGTTAATGGACACTCTCCTCCAGGTGGGTCTGTTCAATGATATTCTCCATGAGTACATGTGATTTCTGGCTAATGTTAGTGCCAGAAGCCTCTAAAGCCACTGGCCACCTGCCCCAGCTAAATAACACAGAATGCTGACAAATAAAAACGACAGCTGGTTTCATTTAGTAAACTTTCAAAGCACTTCCCTGGAAGACAAGGCAATGAGGTTGGAAAATTTTTAAGGCTATGTGATTATTTCAGTGCCATCCATTTTGGAGTTGCTTCCTCATAAATTACAAACCCTGCAAAGACTACAGACAGTACGAGGAAGCCTAGAGAGTCACATACGCATTCTGACATCTTACTTGTGTCACTTCTTGACTCCACTTTCTCTCAGCAAATTATGATCCCAGGCTACGCTGTGGGCCCTTACATGTATTTGCCAGGAGTCATGCAACTACACTCTTACTAATTCTTTGCAGTATTTTTGGTGTGAACACTATGGTAAATTTAAGATGGGCACATATTGTTCACCATTCTTGCCACTGAGAGGTGGAGTCCAATTCTCCTCCCCTTGAAGCTAGGCTGACTTTAATGACTTGCTTGACCAACACGATGTGGTGGAAGTGATGTTCTGAGTCTAAATTATAGAAGCTTCACAACCTCTACCCAGATGACTTGGAATACACTCTTGGAGCCCTGCACCATAGTACAAAATATCTGACTACCCTGGTACTGCTGCCTTGCAGGTGAGACCATGTGCAGGCATTCTGGTAGACAGCCCCAGTTGAACCCTGCCTTCTAGCATGACTGCCAGGGTGCCTGAGTTGTGAGGGAAACTTGATTGGAGCATGTAGATCAGCCTTTCACTAGCTGAATATCAACAAGCAGCTTCATTTGATGGCACAGAGAGGTGAAGAATCACCCAACTGTACCCTCCCCTAATTCCTGACCCACAGACTCATGGAGGAGAGCAAAATGGTCACTGTTTAAGCTACTAAGTCTTAGAGTGTGTTCATTGCACAGCAATAAACAACCAGAACAACTATCTAATCAGTTACAAATTCCTAGAAATTAACTACTGTTATCCCACACTGACCTTCACTCTCTTGTCCACCAAATACTTTGCTTTGCACCAAGGGCAGACCTAATCGATGCTTCTGGAATAAGTGTATTTGGGTCTGTCTATTTCTGCTGTATTAAACAATCAGGAAGAGCCCTCCTTTTTGTAGTGAGCAGATTCACTTCAGATACTGAAAAAAAAATTGACTTAATCGTCAGTTTCTTCCATATTTTAGAGATGATTGACATATAAAGTTCATGGGTTTAATATTTCCATTATCATCTTCATAATGACTTCTTACAAGAAGGAACTATGATATCCATATATGCTCTACTTCACTTACATTATGTGGGGGCATTTAAAAACCAAGTCTAACAGCTGACCACAATACCATAAAGCTAGAAATTACCAGCCAAAGAATAGTGAATGCAGTCAAAGTACTGTCTGCTTTGGAGAATATAATAAGATTTCCCTCAGGTCTAATATTGACACCAGCACTGAGCACATTGTAAGCACTCAATAAATGCTAGCTACTATTGGTATTAAAGACATGTGTGTGTATGTGTGTATATATATATTTTTTTTTCTTTTTTGAGACAGAGTCTTGCTCTGTCTCCCAGGCTGGAGTTTAGTGGCTTGATCTTGGCTCACTGTAACCTCCACCTCCTGGATTCAAGCAGTTCTCCTGTCTCAGCCTCCCAAGTAGCTGGAACCACAGGCGCACGATACCACACTTGGCTAATTTTTTGTATTTTTAGTAGAGACGAGGTTTCTCCATGCTGGTCTCAAACTTCTGACCTCAGGTGATCCACCTACCTTGGCCTCCCAAAGTGCTGGGATTACAGGTGTCTGGCTAAGACATATATAATTTTTAAACCCTGTTTTAATTCAACAGGAGATAACTAATGCTACTCTGTCGAGTTCAAAAACATACAGTCAAAATGTTAAGAAATGTGATGTTTTGCTAACCCTGTGCACCCTCATCAGAAAATAGGTACTATCTCTGGGAGACTTTTTGAAATATTATAAATAGTGTGATAACCCCTTCTAATCTCCAACCAAGAATCTAATACAGACTCAGTCTTTTATTTCCGAATGGTAAAACCAAGTTCCAAAGAGGAGTAGGCAATTTGCCGTGGACCACACAGCCAGCCCTAGAACCCATGACTCCTAACTTCCCATCCAGGATTCTGTCCCTTCATGCTGCTTCTCTTAAACCAAATCAGAATAAACCAACATTATTGTTGTTTTCAGCAAACAAAGAAGGAAACAAAAAGGTTCTCCTGAACTCTGCTGTTTTTTCTTGGAGAGATGATGGCAGAGCATTGAAATAGACTTTGTACTTGACTTTTACAACGTACCAGATCTAGAACTCAGTTACATATTTTAGGACTTATAGGGACCCCCTATAGGATTTCCTCCAGATATGCCTTTGGACATCCAGGAAATATTTGAAGCCTGGGTCTCCTATGAATGTTTCTACTGCAGGAAATATAGTTAATGGAAAGAAAGGAAGTGTTAACGGGCAGCTTATACGGGTCATATGTTGTGCCGTAGATTTGAGCACTGCACCAACGTATTTTCATCCTCTAGCTGCAGCATTGTGTCTCAAAACTTCGAGATTTACAATCTTATTATTATAAAATCAAATGATATATGCCCAAGGATAAGGTGAGGCTTTTCCCCCTAAATCATCCCTCAAACAAGAAAGATGGTTTTTTATCAAAGTCTATTTATTCTATTTCTTGGAAATTCTCTCATGGGGCTGGACGCGGTAGCTCATGCCTGTAATCCCAGCACTTCGGGAGGCTGAGGCAGGCAAATCACTTGAGCCCAGGAGTTTGAGACCAGCCTGGGCAACATGGCAAAACCCCATCTCTACAAAAAATACAAAAATTAGCCGGATGTGGTGGCGGGCACCTGTGGTCCTAGTTACTCAGGCAGAGGTGGGAGGATCACCTGAGCATGGGAGGCTGCCACTGTACTCCAGCCTGGGAGACAAAGTGAGACCCTGTCTCAAAAAATAAAAAAATAAAAATAAAAATAAATTCTCTCATAGTATGGAAGTACTACTTCACTTGCCTTACTGTTGGCAAAGCCACATTTGCCTGAAAAATCATAACCAATTGTAGTTTAGTTGCTTAGAGAGGTTACCTTAAGAAAGAAGGAAGTATATTAGCCAGTAGATAGAATAGACCATGATGCAGTAAGAAATTAACTCTGAAATCTCAGAGGCTTAACACATAAAAATTTACCCATCACTCATACACATGCCACTGTGGGCCTGGGCAGCAATCCAGGAAGGTGCCCTCCAGGCAGTGACTTAGCTTTAAACTTGCGGCCCCACCTCCAACACAAGGCTTTCTTGGTTGCCAGCGCAGGTGGGGGGAGAGTTGGGATGTCACACAGGGACTTCTCACTGCTGCAGAGAAGCTGACCCAGGTGGTTACAACTGACATTTAATTGGCCAAAATTGCTTGACTATGAGATGTCAGTGAGTGTGGTCTTGGTCTTCTGTGTGCTCAGGAAAGATGTGCAGGAAAGAGGACCTGATAAATGCCATGTATTTCCTCATTCATATGAGGGTAAATGCTTACTGTAGATTTAGTAATTACATGACTTCACAATTGAAAAGGTTGAAGGTTGTCATAAACAAGCCTCTTAAAGATCACTTTTAAAAGCAATACTTGGATATCCATTTGGGGGAAAAAATCTCAACTCTTACCTGAATACATAACACAAAAATGAATTTGATATGGGACGTAGATCTAAATTAAAAGCTAAAACTATGAAAGTCCTAGAAGAAAACATAGGGGAAAATCTTCAGATTTGGAGTAGACAAAGATGTCTGAAGAAAATGCACAAACCATAAAAGAAATTATTGATATGTTGTAGTTTATCAAAATTTAAAACATATACTTTATGAAAGATAGCTTTAGGAAAATTAAAAGGCAAGTCAAAGAACCAAAAAGAATATTCAATATATCTATATTGAGTATATATACATACACATGAATATATAGCCCAATGTATTTAATTGGCAAAAGATTCAAACAGGCACCTTTTTTTTTTTTTTTTTTTTTTTTTTTTTTTTTTTTTTTTTTTTTTTTTTTTTTTGAGACAGAGTTTCGCTCTTGTTGCCCAGGCTGGAGTGCAGTGGTGTGATCTCGGCTCACCGCAACCTCTGCCTCCTGGTTTCAAGCAATTCTCCTGCCTCAGCCTCCCAAGTAGCTGGGATTACAGGCATGCACCACCACACCCAGCTAATTTTGTATTTTTAGTAAAGAAGGGGTTTCTCCATGTTGGTCAGGCTGGTCTCGAATTCCCGACCCCAGGTGATCCACCATCCTTGGCCTCCCAAAGTGCCGGGATTACAGGCATGAGCCATCTCGCCCAGCCTCAAACAGACACTTTCTAAGAACATGTGCCAATTTGCAGCAACCTGGATGGAGCTGAAGACCATTATTCTAAGTGAAGTAACTCAGGAATGGAAAACCAAATATTGCATGTTCTCACTTATAAGTGGGAGCTAAGCTATGCGGTTACAAAGGCATAAGAGTGGTATAATGGACTTTGGGGGCCAAGCGTGGTAGCTCACACCTGTAATCACAGCATTTTGGGAGGCCGAGGTGGGCAGATCACCTGAGGTCAGGAGTTCGAGACCAGCCTGGACAACATGGTGAAACCCCCATCTCTACTAAAAATACAAAAATTAGCTGGGCATGGTGGCAAGCACCTGTAATCCTAGCTACTCAGGAGGCTGAGCCAGGATGATCGCTTGAACCCGGTTGGCGGATGTTGCAGTGAGCGGAGATCGTGCCACTGCACTCCAGCCTGGACAACAAAGTGAGACTCCATCTCAAAAAAACAAAAACAAAAAAAAAAAATGGATTTTGGGTACTCACAGGGAAGGGTAGAAGGCGGATGAGGGATAAAACACTACACATCGAGTACAATGTACACTACTCAGGTGACAGGTGCCCCAGAATCTCAGATATCACCACTAAAGAACTTATCCACATAACCAAAAACCACCTGTTCCCAAAAAAATCTACTGAAATAAAAATTTCTGTAAAAAAAGACAGACCTTGCTGGGCACAGTGGCTCACGCCTATCATCCCATACTTTGGGAGACTGAGGTGGGAGGATCACCTGAGGTCAGGAGTTTGAGACCAGCCTGGCCAACAGGGTGAAACCCTGTCTCTACTAAAAATACAAAAATTAGACGAGTGTGGTGTGTGCCTGTAATCCCAGCTACTCGGGAGGCTGAGGCAGGAGAATCGCTTGAATCCGGGAGGTGGAGGTTGTGGTGAGCTGAGATTGCACCACTGCACTCCAGCCTGGATAACAGAGCAAGACTTCATCTCAAAAACAAGCAAACAAACAAAAAAGACACGCACTACCAAAAACAAACAAACAAACACATGCCAATACCCAACACACAAAGCAAAGATGGTCAGCATCCTTAGTCACAGGGCAGATGCAAATCCAAACCCTCGTGAGATGCCACTGCATGTATACTACAAAGGCTAAGAGACAGACTGATAATACTAGTTGCTGGAGAGGATGGGAAACAAATACATCTCTTGCACATTGTTGGTGATAATGTAAAGTTGGTGATAATGTAACTATCTTGAGAAAACAACTTGACACTTTCTTGTAAAGTTACACATATACCTACCATAAGACCCAACAGTCCCATTCCTAGGTATTTACTCAATAAAAATAAAATTCTATGTTCACAAGGAGACTTATATTTGTATTGTCATAACAGCTTCATTCATAATCTCCCAAACTGGAAACAACTCAAATATCTACCAAAACTAAATAGATAGGCACATTTCACTTAATCCATAGTATGGATTCTATTAAGCAAGAAAAAAAATAATGTACTGATACACATAGCATGACTAGATTTCAAAATTATTGGGCTGAGAGAAAGAAGCCAGACACTAAGAAAACATACATAGGATTCCTTTTATATGATCTTCTAGAAAAGAAGGAAGCTAATTTGGAGTGACAGAAAGCAAACAAGTAGTCAGCGGGGTCCAAGGTTGGGGGGATTGACCGCAAGTGAGACAGAGGGAACTTTGGAGATAATGAAGATTATCTATTTGTTGACTGTGTTGGTGGCTACAGGAGTGTATGCATTTGTCAAAGTTCACCAAATTATACACTTCAAATGTTTATCTTTTATTTTATATAAATTAAATTACATTTCAATAAAGGTCATCTTAAAAAATACTTTAAGACAATATTGTAGCAATCACAAAAATACATCAGCAGGGTGAATGGAAATACACTTTAATATTATAAAAATAGTACATTTAGTTTAGGGTAAGACTACCTGTGGAAACACTATAGATCGTTTCCAAAAGTTCTTTCTCTAAACAACTTTAATAGAAATGAATATACTGTATTGTGAAAAACTGAGTTCAGTGACAAGCAAATGATTATGTTAAGGACAAAAACAGGATGAAGACATTGAATAAATAGAAATGGGAAAAACAATATTTCTAAATTAATACATGATTCTTAACGTGTGATATGAAAACTCCATTGCATCAGTCAGATTCTAATCAGAAAATAGAAACCACTTGAATATTTTATTTATTTGAAGACAGGGTCTTGCTCTGTAACCCAGGCTGGATGCCATCATGACTCACTGCAAACTCCTGGGTTCAAGCAATCCTCTCGCCTCAGCCTCTTGACCAGTGGGGACTAAAGGAACTTGCCATCATGCACAGCTCATGTTTCCTTTAATTTTTAGTAGGGACGAGGTCTCACTATGTTGCTGAGGCTGGTCTTGAACTACTCAGTTCAAGGGATCCTCTTGCCTAGGCCTGCCAAAGTGCTGGGATTACAGGCATGAACCACTGCTCCCAGCCACTTGAGTACTTTAAGCAGAGGGTCTTTAATCCAGGCAATTATTTCCAGCAAAAAGGCTGGAACAAGCAGAGGATGAGAAGACTGAAAAGAGGTGATAGCACAATAGGAAGTTGAACTGTTTTCCTTTTTGCTGTCATTAAATAATGTAACCCGAGCCCACAGAATGAGCTCAGCCCTCACTGACCTGGGGACAGAACAATTACTGAAGTGCCCATGTTCCCAGTAGCCCCTCTTCCCCGGTCAACAGCAGAAAGAGGCAGCACCCAGAGATAAAGCTTGTGGGCCACAGGGGCCAGAGCAGACAAGCAGGTGTGAGCACAGCAGGCCCAGGCAGACTGAAGGTGAGCAACCCCATGGCGGCAGCTGTCCACCATCTGCAGCCTTCCCCTGGAGCCCGCACACTCGCCTGATTTTCAGTCTGTACAGACTCGAACTCCAGAAACCAACTGCGCAGTGTATGCTAGCTGGCTGTTGCCAGATCTGGGGTCCAGGTGTATGTGATTTAATGGGTCAATAATGTTTTTTTAAAAGAGGAGATTTCACCTAGAAATTCAGATTTCTGACTTCCTCAGCAAATCCAGATCTGAAGAGACACTGCCATCGTCTGCTGGAGCTGAGGCGCAGCTGCCCCTTTGGCAGGAAAGGCGTCCTCCACTTGCCTTTGCCTTTGGCACTCCCTGTTGTTACATCCTGCCTGCTCCATCCTCCTCTGGCCTCTTACTCTGATTATAGTTTCGAGCATCCTGTGCCTTCAAACATGTTGACCGAGACAGGGATGTATGCATGGCTCTGCAAACATCTAGATGGTTAATACTATCCTTTCGGTCCTTCCACCCATCCATTCCCACCAATGAATACCACTCACATCTCTCACTGTCAAAGTCTTTGGCACATAGTTCCAAAGTCAGAGAAATATGAATGAGTCCATGGACAGGAAAACCCCGTGCTTGGTGCCAGGTATACAGTCAGCACTAGGTGAGATCAGTTCTCCTATTTTTCCCTTTGCAGAACTAACTGTGCCTTTGTCTGGTAACCCTCTGCTTGGCCTTCTGAGATCAGCCATGAGCAGGCCAAACACTTACTAATAAGCTCTAAGGCCATACACTTTAATATGACGTTTCTAAGTAAAACCAACTTCAAATGACTGGAAAAGTTAAAGAGCTTTGGACAACATCCACTAAAACCCAAAGGCCAAAATGAAAGGGGAGCTGTCGTGTTGAAAACTTTGTCAGTATGAAGCAAAGAACATAACTTTCTAATCAGAGAGTAAATAATTTTATTATCTCTTAGAGTTTCTCCTGCAAGGATATGTGTGGTAAATATGTCTTATTGGCTTCACTGTGTGACTTTGGGGCCTAATTTAGTTGACAAAATCCTTGAAGCAAAGAAAGTTGGGAAGAAATCACACATAAAGTCAGGAAATAGCTTTGGGAGAAGCCAGGGCCTCAGGTTCACTTCTGGGGAGTTCTGCCTCTTGTCTCCTGAAGTGCACAGGCTCCAGGGCTGGTCCAGCCTACAGACATGGAATCAGAGTCACCTGAACGTGGAGGGAACCCAGCTGGACACACATACATTTGTGACTCTACCCCAGAGTTTCCAGACTCAACTGAGCCCTCTCCTATCTTCATTCCAAAAGTTCCTAGCAACCTGGTCTGCATATAGCCAAAACAATTTCTTTCTTCACTGTATGTACATAACTGAATGATATTTCCAAATCTCAGGGGTCATTCTCAGCCAAAGTATACCAAAAGCTTTATTTAATATTTTATGTAAACAGTTAACAAGCCAAGCTCTTCAACTATTATTCTATTTATGAATGTGCGTCTTGAAAGAAACCTTTTGTCCAAGTCAAGATGCAGGATACAGTTTTCTGTATGGGGACAAACTTCCCTTTTGCAGACAAAGTTTTCTTTCTGATTACCGTTTCCATCCATCCATTCATCTGGCCAAGCCTTTCTACACTATCAGTAACGTTTCTTGACTGCCTCTGGATAAGTTGTCACTGTTAACAAGAAGATGGGCAAAAGAATAAACACGCACTCCTTACTATCAGGATAATTCTCATAGAATGAATATTTCCCCTTGACGAATAAGAAATAATACAGTCAAAATTGCATCACCACGATGCCCAAAAGTCTAGGACAAAGTCAGCATTTTATTATTACATGTTAAATGCCTAGCACAAAAGCTAACACAACCGTAATACTCTTTTCAATTTTGCTATTTATGCTAACATAGTTCGTTTCCTATTTTGGTTGTTTCAAATTGCCATTACATAACACAGGCTGTTCCTCCTGATCTCAGTCCCACCTGTGGATCTTGTCGGGTAACTCAGGAAAGTGTAAAAAGACTACACCTATAAAAAGACTAAGGTTCCAGTCTGATTCTGCCTCTAACAAATTGGGCCTAGGCGAATCATTTACCTGTCACGGGTCAATTTTCTTCTCTGCTAAATGAGAGAGGTAGGCTCTTCACGCATTAAGGGTCATTCCAGCTCTAGATGTCTGAAGTTTTATCATCAGTGGTCCTTTGTTTCTTCCAACAGTGTGTATGAATCTCTCCCCTGTGGGTGCCATGCGAGGGACTCAGGATACTAGCGAACCAGATAATTGGATGTGTTCTAGGGGTCTTTACTGTGGTGAGGAGAGATAGAATTCCAATGTGTGTGATCCATATGGATGTCTAATTGATGACAGAGGTGAACACAGAGGGTCCCTAGTGGCATATGAAAATTGGACATAATCAAGAAGAAAGTCAAGTGTTTACAGAAGCTTCAGGAATACATTTTTTTTTGTCAGAAGCCTTCAAAATATTACAGTTTTTAAATGTAATTTCAGTGGAAGACACTTGAGGAGCTCAATATGGTGGACTTAATTACATTTAGCTTCCCTTATAATTACTAACTGATTTAAGCCTGCTAACTTGAAACTGACATCACCAGTGGGGAAGTTAAGTTTTACTGGCCTAGAAATTCAAAGTGTGTTAACTAGGGAGAAGCAGTGATTCCGCAACCTTGACTGTATTTTAGAATCACCTGGGGACTTCTTTGGAAATACTTAAGCCTGAGCTCTACCCCTGAGAAATTCTGATTTAATAGTTCTTGGAAGGAGTATAGACATCCGGAGATCATTTACATTTTCAAAGCTCTCCCTGTGATTCTAATACATAGTCAAGATTGACAAACACTGAACTAGGAAAAGAACAATGTTTTGATCAAAATTTCAGGTAAACCATAATCCAGGGTGAAGCAGGTGATATTTGACCCATATTAGAACCTTGGGTTCTTTGATTCCAAAGCTCTGATTCTCATAAGACGCAAACTTTAAACAAACCTAATGCAACAGAGTGGAACCATGCTGACTCCATGTAAAAGGTTGTTTTTCTGTCCAAACAATTCCCTGTGGGATTTCTTCAAGTAGCCAGCTCAAAGCTGTGAACTGAAATCACAATTCCATTTAGCATAAACATGTATAATACATGCAACTTCTCAGCATAGTGTTCCATAAAACTATTGGGGCTTTAAAAATAGCCAGCAGATGTCTTTTACTTGTGCAGCACGTGAAAAGAAAAGTGAGTTACTTTTGCAAACTGCCTCCATATCTGAGTTGAGGACAATTTCACCACCCAGGGATGGGTTAACTAGATTTAATCTGTCCAACTGGCAAGCCTAGAAGGTCAGTTGAACAAGTAACTCAGCATTCCTAACACCAAACCACTAACCCAGCTAAAAGAGAATGTGGTTGACACATGCTAATGACCAAATCCAATTCACTTATCATGTGTACCATCAGGCTGGGACTCCTGCAAGCCATTCCCTTAAACCTTTTCTAATTAAAAATTGTTACAGCCGGGTGCCTGTAACAACAGGCTCACGCCTGTAATCCCAGCACTTTGGGAGGCCAAGGCAGGTGGATCACAAGGTCAGGAGCTCAAGGCCGGCCTGGCCAACATAGTGAAACCCCATCTCTACTAAAAATACAAAAAAAAAAAAAAAAATTTAGCCAGCATGGTGGCAGGTGCCTGTAGTCCCAGCTACTTGGGAGGCTGAGGCAGGAGAATCACTTGAACCTGGGAGGTGAAGATTGCAGTGAGCCGAGATCACGCCACTACACTCCAATCTGGGTAACACGGCAAGACTCTGCTTATTGGAAGATAATTAAGGAGGTAGAGCTCACAATACTTGGTTTTGATGGAATGTGGGAAAAGGGGAAGTTAAAGATGACCCCCAGATTTCTGGGTATCATTTACCAAGACTGAGGACAGCGAAGGAGGAGCAGACCTCATGGGTTCCCCTTTTGCCTCCACCTACTTTTTCCATCACTTAAATTTGTTCTTCCCTGGGGTTCTCTTTTTGCTATTCTTCCCCGAGACCCCTGAGGTCTTTATTTGGTCTGTGTTTCTTCTCTTTTGACACCCCAATCTCAAAGACTTCATCTACTCTCTCCCATGCACACACCCATCAACAGCCTGCCCAAGGTCCCAGATGGACATCACACTTAGCCTATCATCTTTCCCTCAAAACCTACTCTGCCTTACTTAACCTTCCACTTAAGAGAATCCCATCTGTTATCTACCTGTTCACTAAAGGCAGAGACCTGGAAGTCACCAGAGAGTGTATTCTCTCTCTTAGTCCCATATAGAATCAACCACCAAATCCAAGTTTTACACTTCATTGCACCTGTAATATCTGCCTCTCTCTGCTCCCACATGATCCATTATTGCTCACCTGAGTTGCTGCAATTTTCTCCTTGTGTGTTATCTCTCTCCACTGTTGTTGACCTACCTCTGCCCCCATGTCCTTCCCCATACTACATCTAAAAGAGATATTCTAAAGCCCAAATCAAATCATGTCATTCCCTGTTCACCACTCTCCAGTGGTGGTCATGGTGGTCATTCAAGGCCTTCCATGCTCCACCCTGCCCACCTTTCCAAGCTCGTCTCCTGATGCTTGCTCAACGTAGTTGGCATTCTTGTCACCTGCCAAAGTCGCCACTCTGAATAAAATTATGGACCAAATGGTCACCTCAGGCATGTATACTGCTTTTAGTTCATTGAGCCCTCAGGGAGTGAATTTATCTACAAATTCAGGACTTTTTTTGAGTCCTTCACATAGTCACTGTTGAAAAGATGAAATTCTTCATCAGCAAGGCTTTGTGCAGTGGCTTTTCTATGAACAGTGTTCCCCAGATGCTCTGGGAAAGTTTACAGAATAAAAAATGATAAAGTGTGTTTACTTTTGAGGGCCCAGAAAACACCTTTAACTTCTTATTTCCTATACTACCACCACTTTTTCTTGTAGCCAAGAGGTAGAAAGGGACATTGAATCTTGGAGTAGGAGCAACATTTATCCATACGGTGGTAAGTGGTTCCTGACAAACATTTGGAAACAACTATCATTATTGAGCACCTGCTGGCTTGTTTATTCCTCATCTCCATCCCAGGAGTTTGGGGTTATTATCCCATCTTGTGGATAAGGAATAAAGGTTTCATTCATTTGATGACATCCATTAAAGGCAATTGTAGACTCCACAAGATCAATAAGTGTTACGTATCTACGTCACTATTTCTGAAACATGGTACTCAAATAAGTGCATATTGGATGAGCAAACAAATGAATGAAGCAAATAGCTAGTGAATGAGCTGGTGTCAAAACCCAGGGTGATCTGATTTTGCTCTTGTCACCCAGGCTGGAGTGCAATGGAAAACCCAGCACAGAAGAACATTCTGTTCAGGAGATGTCACCCAAGCTCCTCTTTGTCTGATCTCTCTGTGCTTTCCGTGTGTGGTTTGAAAAGACTAAGGGGGGAAATCTGACCAATCTCATGACAGTGCTAGGAAGAATATTTAGGAACCGTTAATGAAACTGTGTAAATATATAACACTAAAAAGTAAACTGTTTCTTTGTGAATGTGGAATATGCATGCTTTTTTGCAAATAAGGGGACATATGAGTGAAATACCTTTGCTTTATTTCACATTACTGTTATCATTCCAGGTCACCCTTACCAATTATGTGGTAATAGGAATAGAAGTGATTCTTATGTTACCTCCAGAGGGGTTGTTACCAGGTCACATAGATCCACACATGTCTGATAGATTTACATTGAACACTCCTTGTGGGAAAAATTACATTTGCTAAAATGAGGTGAACTAGGTCCAGGTTTAGACATTACCTATTAAACAAAATCTATTACACTGTCAAGGACACTAAATTGTTTAATTCAATATTTTAAGTGTGAGAAGTTAATGTTAGTGGAAGAGTTAGGCACCTTTTACGTTCATCACCCTAAAGACAAAGATATGAAAATGTCTACACCATTAGCTACATAATAGCTTCAAATGCTTTATCCCAGTAACCATAAATTGGCTAAATTATGAAACCACAATTAAGAATGATTATCCATGAAGTAGTCAGGTAGATGCAGAAACCCCAAGGAGTGCCTTGGTAATATATCAGCTCACAACCTAAGTCAGCCTGAATAGTGATGGACTCACCAGTTTTATACCCCTCTAATAACGTTTCACAAACCATCAAGAAATAGTTTGTGACAATGAGAAAAGGAAAATTACAAGATGCTAATCCAAAACCTATGTCCATCTAAAACTAGAGGTGCAAAATACTCCAGAAATGATGTTTTCCTTGTAAATTAGCACGGATGATATGAAACTCCACTTATTCTCAAAGTCATTTGTTTACAAAACTATTTTGTAAGCCATATATATATATATATATATATATTTTTTTTTTTTTTGAGACGGAGTCTCGCTCTGTTGCCCAGGCTGGAGTGCAGTGGCGCGATCTCAGCTCACTGCAAGCTCCGCCTCCCGGGTTCACGCCATTCTCCTGCCTCAGCCTCCCCAGTAGCTGGGGCTACAGGCACCCGCCACCACACCCAGCTAGTTTTTTTGTATTTTTAGTAGAGACGGAGTTTCACTGTGTTAGCCAGGATGGTCTCGATCTTCTGACCTCGTGATCTGCCTGCCTCGGCTTCCCAAAGTGCTGGGATTACAGGCATGAGCCATCGTGCCCAGCCAAGCCCTAGATTTTAAAAAGATTTTGTATCTTTAGATTTTGATAAATAAGCCAGTATTTTTAAGTTGATTAAAGCCTGCTGATTTTAGAATATACGGTGGTTCCATTTTTTAATGTTTTGAGGAGCCTTTATACTGTTTTCCCCTATGGCTGTATCAATTAGTGCAATCCCACAGTTGAATAATCTCACTTATCCAAAAGTAAATGAAATCAGTGTCTCCAAGAGATAGCTGTACCTTTGTGTTTGTCACAGAGCTATTCACAATAACCAAGATATGGGAACAACCTACATGTTCATCAGTGGATGAATGAATAAAGAAAATGTAGACACACACACACACACACACACACACACACACACACACACAGGAATTATTCAGCCATAAAAATGGCAGACATAAAAAATGTCTGCCATTTGAGATCGTGTAAATGAGCCTGGAGGACACTATGCTAAGTGAAATAAGCCAGGCACAGAAAGACAAATACTGTGTGATCTCACTCCTCTGTGGAAACTAAAAATGTCATAGTCATAGAAACAGAGAATAGAATGGTGGTTGCCAGAAGCTGCAGGAACAGGAGACATGGGGAGATGTTGATCAAAGGGTACAAACTTTAAGTTATAAGATGATCTAAGGCACAGTGTGGGTAGCATGTTAATTAATTTGATTGTGATAATTGTTACACAGTACATACATATATTAAGTCATCATTGTACACCTTAAATACATACAATCTTTGTCAATAATTGAATATTAAATAATTAAATACTTTAAAATTAAAAATTAAATGAAAATAGATGCCGGGACAGTGGCTCACGCCTGTAATCCCAGCACTTTGGGAGGCCGAAGCAGGTTGATCACCTGAGGTCAGGAGTTTGAGAGCAGACTGGCCAACATGGCGAAACCCTGTCTTTACCAAAAATACAAAAATTAGCTGGGTGTGGTGGCGGGCACCTGTAATCCCAGCTACTTGGGAGGCAGAGACAGGAGAATCACTTGAACCCTAGAAGTGGAGGTTGCAGTAAGCTGAGGTCATGCCACTGCACTCCAGCCTGGGTGACAAGAGCAAAATTCCGTCTCAAAAAAAAAAAAAGAAAAAAAGAAAAAGAAAGAAATAAAAATAGAAGCCAGCTTACTCCTAGCATATTTCTTTGAATCATTATTTCCAAAGCTCTCCCTTTCAAGGTCTGTCACATTTATCCTTCTTTTTTCCATAACAATTACTCCACATCAAATCCAAATAGTGACCACTCAATAAATATTTGTTGAATGAATTAATACATGAATGAACAACTGAACGAGCTACAGACCTCACATAGACCTCACAAGATACAAGCAGTGGCCGGGCGCGGTGGCTCAAGCCTGTAATCCCAGCACTTTGGGAGGCCGAGACGGGTGGATCACAAGGTCAGGAGATCGAGACCATCCTGGCTAACCCAGTGAAACCCCGTCTCTACTAAAAAATACAAAAAACTAGCCGGGCGCGGTGGCGAGCGCCTGTAGTCCCAGCTACTCGGGAGGCTGAGACAGGAGAATGGCGTGAACCCAGGAGGCGGAGCTTGTAGTGAGCTGAGATCCGGCCACTGCACTCCAGCCTGGGCGACAGAGCGAGACTCCGCCTCAAAAAAAAAAAAAAAAGATACAAGCAGTTTTCCAACTTCCCAGTCTTTCTTGGTTCTTGTCCATCCTGTAGCCTTGCCAAGTTAGTCCTGCCCCAAACGTCACTCTCCATGCATCCATGCACCAGCCTCCTACTCAAGAACTACCAACTCTAAAGTAATTGGTTTAACAGTGAGATCCTCCCTTACTTAGTTTCAGCTGACTGGACTTGGCCGTCTTTGCTTACATTGCTCCCCTTCCTGGGAATGAGCTGTCTGTTCAGTTTCTGAGATGGTGGGGCTTCCCAACATGTCAGAACACAAATACAGCCTAGGGCCACTCCCATTACACCAGGTTGTTCGTTCCAAAGGCCAACAGTGAGGCCCTGAAACAAACAGCAAGAAACATGCTGACATTTGATTAACACAGCTGCATTGAAGTGCTCTGAGATTTTGGTAGCAGTAAGTATTTATCCAAGTGCTTGTCAAACTTTAATAGGTGCAGGAATCACCTAAGAGTCTGAGATTCTGCATTTCTAGTAAACTCCTGGAGATGGTAATGATACTGACCCATGGATCACACTCTGAGTACCAAGGCTCTGGAATAGGAGTTACTAGACTTGGCTGCACAATGGTATTATCTGAAGCATTAAAAATACTTGTGGCTGGGCTGGGTGTGGTGGCTTATACCTGTAATCCTAGCATTTTTGGAGGCCCAGGCAGGAGGATCCCTTGAGCCCACGAGTTTAAGACCTGCGTAACGTTGGGAGACGAGAGAGACAGACAGAGAGAGAGAGAGAGAGAATAAATAAATAAATAAAAATACTAGTGACTGAAACCTATCCCAGAGATTGTGATCTAATTGGTCTGGAGTACAGCCTAGGCATCAACATTTTTAAAACTCTTTCAATAATTCTAGTGTGTAACCAACACTGAGAACCACTGCCCAAGACCAACGTTTCTCCATCTTTTTTTTTCATTATGTTTCCCTTTGGAGGCTTTTTAGACATTTTTATCCCTAAATGCCCTCCACAAAATTTTATCATTAAGGATATACTGTATATCCATGTGTTGTACACATACCTTTGATTTATACCAAAAAAAATATTTAAAAGATTTTGCTCTCCGAGAACCAGTTTCATCCTCTTGGGGGTGACATTGCTCCCATTGAGAACATATGCTTTAGAAGTTATATATATGGTCTAAAGTTTCGACCATGACTAAGGCCTGGTTTTGCCCAAGCATCCACATGTCAGTCTCCACACAAATCCCCTCCAGTGGAGGCAGCAGTTCTCAGCCCCAAAGAGCCAGGCTGAGAGAAACCACAGGAAGGTGGTCAGATCAATGCATCCGCAACCCCTGCATCCTAAGCCGTGATTGGCTACAAGGCCTGAAATTCCTGTGTGCTTTCCAGGACCTCACTGGCGGCAGCCGCAAAAGACGGTGTATATCCCGTCCAATCCAAACAAGTAAACTACGGTGTTTGCCAGCCTATTCCTACTTGTGTTCATAGCCAAGCCTTTCTTTAGACTGCCCAATAGCAACATCTGCCTGGAGACAAATGGGTTCTCCATCACTGCCTAAAGCAAAATGTCTACAGGAGACATTTTAATGTATGTACTAATTCCTAACACTTGCTCAGGTTACACAGTAACTCATATAAATTGTGGCAGTAGGGGTCACAGCTATGGGGCTAGGAAACAGCACTGCAGTCTAAAGGCACAAGAAGCTGAACTGTAATCCAGGTGTAAAGTCCTGACTATGGGAAAGGCAGATGAAAATGTGGTAACAAAAGGGGAGAAAGATGGGTAAAGAGAAAGGGAAGGAGAAAGAAGTTAACATAGTTGCATGTCTGCTCTGGTGCAGAGGTGGTGTATGAGCACTCTTTTATCTAACCCAGGCTCCAGGAGCTCAGGAAAGAGAGGTATTATTGTCCCCATTGCACACACAAAAGTCCTGAGATACTGAAACTGCCCCAGATCCACTCCTAGAAAGTGAGAGAGCCAGCATTTAAATTCTTGTCTTTCCAGCTCCAAAGCCATGCATGCTGCCCTCCCAACCTCATGAAAAAAAAACCACACACACACACACAAATGAACCACCAAACACCAAAAGACGGCCTTCCAGAGATTAAACCAGGAAGCTCAAGGTGACTTTACCATGACAGCAGGAACCCCGGCTCCTGTAGCAGCTCCAAAATATAAGTCAGGCTGAAATGGATATTTGAAATCAGCAAGAGGCCATCTGTACTCAAGACCTCCACACAGCATGGATTTAAGCAACTAAATCCAGGAAAGCATCAGAAGTTGTGAAGAAGGGTGAAGAAGTGAGGACTGAGGACTGGTCTGCATCTAACCTTAGTCAGAAAAATGGGGGACCTGCATGGCCTGAGAACACAATGACACCAGAAACTGTGGAGGACAGAAAGGAGGCAGTGATGGCGCAGAGAATTCCAGGAAGTGGGCCGGGTACAGTGGCTCAGGCCTGTAATCCCAACACTTTGGGAGGCGGAGGCGGGTGGATCACTAGATCAGGAGATTGAGACCAGCCTGGCCAACATGGTGAAACCCCGTCTCTACTAAAAATACAAAAATTAGCTGAGTGTGGTGGTGCATGCCTGTAATCCCAGCTACTCAGGAGGCTGAGGCAGGAGAATGGCTTGAACCCGGGAGGTGGAGGATGCAGTGAGCTGAGATTGCGCCACTGCACTCCAGCCTGGCGACAGAGTGAGACTCTGTCTCAAAAAATAAAAATAAAAACTCCAGGAAATGGAAAATGGAAAAATGAACAGCCCCAGAAGAAAGTAACTTACTTGCCTTGAGAAAATAGTGCCCCTGGGCCCACAGGTCCTCTGCTCCATGGGGCCCCTTCTGATCTTAAGGTAGGGAGTAGGAGAAAGAGAACAAAATGCTGAGCAAACCCTAGGGATTCTCAAAATTAGATTATTTTCTCAGGAAAAGAGGAAGAAAGATCTTCTTTACCCCCTACTCCAGACCTAATGCCTGACCTCACCAGAGAAGCCCCTTTCTCCCTCTCTCTGGGGCAAAACTAAAGCAGCCTCACATACTCCAGAATGAATGGAAGGAGGCCTATGAAACTGAGAGTCCTCACGTGCACACAGGGACACAGAACCCACCATAAATATGATCATTCACATCCGCCTTTATCCAGGACAGGACTCGCTTCTTTTTCTTTGTCTAAACAGTGTAGCCTGAAACCCATCCAACGCCATGACAGATCACCCCTGGGTGAATTACAGGGCTGTCCCACACATCTTTCGGAGGGGCTGCAGAGGAAATCCAAGACATTAACCATTTGTCTTACCGTCACCAACTGCGCTACTAACTACAGTCTCCCCCAGCTCCCTGCAGGTCCAGAGTGAGGGAGACCACATCCTGTGGAAGCCCACAACATCAAGTTATTTCTCATAATATATGTTTGTGGGAAAAGGAAAAATTCCTGAACAATACATTGAAAGCCAAAGGCCCCTGAACCTTTCCTTTCATAACCACCTGCAGCTGGAAATCACCCAGGACATAAGAGCGGCTTCAGGTAGGCAAGAAACACGGTATCCAACACCTCACTTTAAGGCTTAATGGATCTTACTGTGCCTAAAAGGTTAATGATGCTTTTCAGGGCCTACGGGAGACTCTGGCCATAAAGGAAAAATAAAAGATCCACTATGTAAAAGTTATCTCCCTCAAGGAATTCATTCAGATTATTGCAAAAGTATTTTTAAATTGCTGGAGAGACTAAGTGCAGATTTATCTCCAATGCCTCCCCAGGGTCAGGCATCTGGCACGTTTGGTGATTAGATTAAACCAGTCTGCAGGGCAGAGAGAAGAGAATTGTCTCTGTTTAAGGGATGAGGAAGAGAGTTCCTGTCCCATTCCTCACTTTGCAACATGGATCATATTCCTACATTGATTTGGCTCCTCCAACTAACCAGTTGATTTCCACTCAACATGTTTGTTAAAATATTGAGCAAGAATTGGCAGCATTTGACAATGCTGGCCCTAGCAGAAGAATCCCCACATGATGTTGACGAGAGCAGTTCAAAGGGTTCTTCTGAACTGGCACCACAAAGGTTTGCATTCCCAGGAGTAGTGAAGCAGAAATCATTTGATTATTTGCTGAGTACTTACCCAAGCACAGTTACACTTGATAGGCAGATGAATTCCAAGAGACTAACTTTACTTTGAATCTCTCACTAAAGCCGAGAGAAACATATCTGCGCGTTTTGGCTAGAGATGATCTGCCAGTGGATAGCCATCTCTTTTTGGCGTTAAGGAAAGCCGTGCAGTAAGACCAACCTAGGGGCTCGCTCCGTGGGGAGCTGTGTGTCTCAGCCACAAAGATCAAGGTCAACAATGTTCAAGCAGGTCAAGATAGTAGCAAATACCTGGAGAAGTAACCCACTTCAAAATAAAGAGAGAAAGGGAGAGAGGAAGAAAGCAAGGGAAGGAGAAAGAAAGAGAAAAGGTAAGAGAGGAAGGAAAAAAAAAGAAATGAAGAAGAAATACATTCTTACTAGTCTGAACTAGTGAACATTCCCCAAATTCGCCATTCTGCTAATTCACTGAGCAATTAGGCAAATTCCCTGGAGAGCTGTCAGACATTCTTCATCTCCTCTCCCTCTCATCCCCCATGGAAAAGCTAATTAAATTAACATTGCAGGCTAGTGTGTAGAAAGTGCTACCATATTTTGTAAAAGAGGTGGACATAAAAATATACAGTATTTGCTTATATTTTCATGGATATCGATGCAACCAAACTGGAAGTAAACACAAGTAACTGCAACAATGATTGCCCCTGGGTGAGGTACAAGGCAATTTGGGATGGGAGGGGGCCACGTTGGAAGCAAGATTCTTCCTTGGGTATCTGTTACACATTTTGATATTTGAACCATGTGAATATGCTGCCTATCCAAAAAATTAAATAAATAGGTAGAAATATAAAAAGCAAATTATTGGCCAGGCGCAGTGGCTCACACTTGTAATCCCAGCACTTTGGGAAGCCAAGGAATGTGGATCACTTGAGGTCAGGACTTCAAGACCAGCCTGGCCAACATGGTGAAACCCTATCTCTACTAAAATTACAAAACTTAACTGGGTGTAGCGGTACAAGCCTGTAGTCCCAGCTACTGGAGAGGCTGAGGCAGGAGAATCACTTGAACCTGGGAGGCGGAGGTTGCAGTGAGCAAGATCACGCCACTGTACTCCAACCCAGGTGACAGAGCGAGCCTCCATCTCAAAAACAAAGCAAAACAACAACAACGAAAAAGCAAATTTATTTCAATGGCTGCTAGCAGAAGCCCAGCTATGCTTACATCAGACTTGGAAAGGAGGGAAATCCAACTAGGATTTCGTCTTTTCCTTCATTCCCCCACTCACCTTTCCCCTTCCTCTCTTCACCAAGCCTGGGTTTTGATTTTGCAAGTGACTGGAACATCCCAGAACTCAGCAGAAGCTGAGACTGTGACAGTTACAGGGTCCTTGAAGCAATAAATGGTATAAAAGTCCTAAACCTGGAAGTTAAAAGCAGAGAAAGTCTAAACTTTTCCATCAAGGCTAGGAACAGAGACACGTGGCAGCAAGACGCGCTGGAGGGTCTTAGAAAGGCAGCAGGTAGGAGCATCTGCTCTGCAATTAGACGACCTGGATTCCAGGCTTAGAGGTGATGCTTCTCCTCATTGAGCCTCAGTTTCCTCCTTTGCAACGCTAACACAGTGAAGGAGCAAAGAGGAGGTGCAGAGACAGCCATGGCGTGGGGCCCAGGCAAGGGAAGATGCTCATGATATCAGCAGCCCTTATTCTTCTACTTCACTACAGCCTATGGCTGCCACTGAAAGCATGCTTTCGTTCTGACAGCAACAAAGTATGGGGGTGAAGAAGACTAGCCATGAGACTAAGACCTCAGCACACTGTAAGTGTTCATTGGACATTGTGAGGTGATCAATTTCTGCACTTCAGGGGTTGCACCACAGAGAAGGGAAAACCTGGCTTTGAAACTGGAAATCCCAGCTCCTTTCACTTAACTAATTGTGTGACGTCAGACAAATGGTTTAATCTCTCCACTCCCGGGTTTCTTCATCTACTAAATAGGACACGAGGATCTACCCTGCAGGAGGATGTAATGGGACAGAGGGATGTTGTGATCCAGCCCCTACCACAGATTTGGCCCTCTTTTGGGGAGAACTATTAATCAAATGGGAACCTAGAGGTGATGGTGACAGACCAAGGTCCAAATAAAGAGTAACTTCTTCCATCCAATACTTTGTTAGCGTTACTATTATTAATTTTCATGTTCAGTTCTTTGCCATAACATGGAAGCAACGATTTGCTGCTATTTGTAACTTTTGTTATTTGTTTTAGGCATAACATTTGTCAAAAAAAAATGCTAGAAAGAATGCCACAGGGCCAATGTCGAACTCATCTTACTCACTTTGCCATGGTGAGAATAGGGTTAACTATCAGCATTATTATTCCAAGTCCTCAGGGACCTGGAGAAACCCCTTATAGAGGACCTAGTATGTTTGAAACTTGGAGCAGATCATTTTCTAACACCTCCTTCTCCATAGAACAAAATTACTTTCAGTTATAATAATGTTCTATGAGTAATAATCATTATTTTTGATGTTTGTTCTTTAGTTTTAAAATAATCACCAAGCACAGTGGCTCATGCATGTAATCCCAGCACTTTGGGAGACCAAGGCAGGTGGATCACTTGAGGCAAGGAGTTCAAGACTAGTCTGGCCATGATGGTGAAACCCCGTGTCTATCAAAAATACAAAAATTAGCTGGACTTGGTGGTGCATGCCTGTAGGCCCAGCTACTTGGGAGGCTGAAGCAGGAGGATGACTTAAGCCCAGGAGGTAGAGGTTACAGTAAGCCAAGATTGCATCACTGCATTCCAGCCTGGGCAACAGAATGAGACATGCTCAAAAAAAATAAATAAATAAAAATTAAATAAGGTGACAAGATCTGTACTCCAAATCTCAGCATCCCACAATATTCCCACATTACACATCTGTACATGTACCTCCCGTATCTAAAATAGAAGTTGAATTTTTAAAAAAACTTTAAAAATAAAAAGCAAAACAATTAATTTAAAAAGAAGAAATTTCTATTTTAAATATATTATTTAAAATGTAGTAACCTGGCCGGGCATGATGGCTCACGCCTGTAATCCCAGCATTTTGGGAGGCCAAGGAGGGCAGATAACCTAAGGTCAGGAGCTCCAGACCAGCCTGGACAACATGGTGAAATCCCATCTCTACTAAAAATACAAAAATTAACTGGGTGTCATGGCGGGTGCCTGTAATCCCAGCTACTTGGGAGGCTGAAGCAAGAGAATCGCTGGAACCTGGGAGCAGAGGTTGCAGTGAGCTGAGACTGCACCATTGCACTCTAGCCTGGACAACAAGAGTGAAACTCCGTCTCGAAAAAATAAAAAATAAAAAAATTAAACGTAGTAGCCTATTTCATTGATGAACTAATATTTGCACTTACCAAACAAAAATGTTATGCCTTGGATTTACTCTTTGAAGTTTCAAAAACAAATAACAACTCCAAGTAGTCACAGAGAAGAACAGAATTAAAATAACTCACGTTCTGGGTTTTTGTCTTTATAGTCACCAGAATATCACTGTTTACTTCAAATCTACCTACAGTTTAAACATGGAAATATGCAGTGTCACAGGGGTTGGAGACACGTTGTGAGCCCAAAGCGAGCTTGACTAACTCTAGAGCATTCTTCATTTCTTCTCAAATAAAATGTGTAGCTGAGTCCATGTGCATTGGAGGTCCACTATGGGACAAAGAAGGCTCCAAATTAATGTCCATGTAGAATACTATCTTTGTTACAGAATAAAAAATTTAAATATGGTAATTTGAAGCTGATGTATACATTATTAAGTCTCAACAGTAATTCTAATAATTTTTTAAAATATAGACTGACCAAAAGATTGTTTTTAGGTACAAATCTTTGATCACTGACATGGTGTAGAATTTCCCACACACAGTGATAATAGAAAGCAAGCTGACTTGTAGTGGGTTTTATGGTTTTTAAATTCTCTGTAGACATTACCTCCACCCAAGGCAGACAGCTCTCACCCATGCACACCCCAGCACATTCACCCATTCATCAACCCAGCTGCTATGGCTCCAACTTCCATCCTGAGCACACAGGAAGTAGAGATTCATGTTTATCAAAAAAGTCTTTGTTGGTGAAGCTATCCCTATAGTTCGCTTTTTGCATTTCAGGCCATTTGGCCTTGGGATTGATTTATAGGAGGTCTAAGACATTTTTATTGCAATATGAAACAAACAAGGTGTCCCCAGGGGAAAGCTGGCTGGTTGGCTAGCAGCAGAGAGCTTACTCAGGATGACACTAGGTTGATGAGTTTATCACAGCTCAAGTTCATTCCACAGCCTTGCAAGTCTAGAAACTGCAATTTCTCACTATTCCCAGAGGAAGTCAAATACATACAAAACAGTTAGTGTGTCCATTTACAGTGGGAAACATGGCATTCCCATAACTAGAGGACTAATTCCCCTGTCTGGCTGTTTCTTTGCAGTGGACCTTTGTTGCCCTCTCTGTATTTGGAGACTTTGCCCTTCATGAGTGGCATCTCCCAAGGCAGAGTCAAAGAGGGTGCTTTCTCAGTCTGCCTGAAAGCTAAAGTAAAGCCATGTGACCTGGATTTTTCCAATCAGATACACCCACATGAGATTTTAGACTAGCACTGGGCAGAATCTGATTTTTTTTTTTTTTTTTAAGAGGATGGATGGCACTGAAGGTGATTTTAAAGCAGCAGCGGCCAATGATTGGGTATTTACTTTCCAGCATTGATATAGTTTGAATGTGTGTTCCCTCCAGATCTCACACTGAAATGTGATCGCCAGTGTTGGAGGTGGGGCCTAGTGGGAGGTGTTTGGGCCATCGGAGCAGATCCCTCATGAATGGTTTGGTGCTGTCCTCATGGTAATAACTTCACATTCTTTGAATTCATGCAAGATCTGGTTGTTTAAAAGAGTCTGGCACCTCCCCCTCTCTCTTATTTCCTCTGTCACCATGTGACATGCTGGCTCCCCTTCACCTTCTACCATGATTGTAAGCTTCCTGAGGTCCTTATCAGAAGCAGATGCCAACATCACACTTCCTATACAACCTGCAGAACCATGAGCCAAAATCAACCTCTTTTCTTTATAAATTACCTGGTCTCAGGTATTTCTTTATAGTGACGCAGATGGACTGATACAAGCATCAGTGGTGACCTCTACTAGTATATCTTTGACCGGGGTGACACTCATGGCATTGTGCCTGGGGCCATCCCATCATGAGGTCTGCTACAGGCTGCAGACCACTTAAGCATAACCTTCTGACTCTCCCAGAGAGTATGTGAGCTACGAAAGATCCTGCAGTAAACTTCATTTCGGCATCATTTAGCTGGAATGGGTTTTGTTATTTCCAGTATCCCAGGAAGCCAGATCAGTAATTAGGAAGTTACAGGTACGGCACATAATGTGGGTAGATAGTACTGAGGAATATTTTGTGAGTCAAAGTGAGAACTGTTTATAAGAGAGCACCTGTCTATGATTACCTTATGTCCCCCAGGTAGGTTTTTATCCCAGACAGTGATGTTCACACAATGGCAGAGTTTGTGCCTCTTAACCCCACTTTTTGTGCTATAATAAATGTGTTCTTGATGGCACTGTATTAATATCACTGATTAAATGACAAGTCAGAGTTGTTCCCATGGGCTGACACTTTCCATTTAAGTAGACTAATTTATTTCTACCTAATTCAGCAACCTTATATATAGACTCCCATGGTCCAACTCCTCCTATTTAATTTTATGTAATTAGTCTAATTTATTTATATTTAATTAATCTACCTCATTTCTGGGTTATCTGTGGGCATCTCACTGCTACCCTCACATACCACCTACAGTTGACGTAAGTTTTTGGAGTCTTTATTTTAGACTTTTTTTGGTTTTTTTTTGTTGTTGTTTTTTTATTTTGTTTTTTTTTTTTTTTGAGATGGAGTCTCGCTCTGTCACCCAGGCTAGAGTGCAATGGCATAATCTCAGCTCACTGCAGCCTCCACCTCCTAGGTTTAAGTGATTCTCGTGCCTCAGCCTTCTGAGTAGCTGGAACTTCAGGCGTGCGCCACCACACATGGCTAAGTTTTGGGGGTTTTTTGTTCTTTTTTTTTTTTTAGTACAGATGGGGTTTCACCATGTTGCCCAGGCTGGTCTCAAACTCCTGACCTCAAGTGATCCACCCGCCTTGGCCTCCCAAAGTGCTGGGATTGCAGACATAAGTTACCAATGCCTGGCTTTTTTTTCTTTTTTTTTTTTTTTAAACTTTTAAAAGTAAAGTAGTATCATGTGAACTAAGAATTCCTCTCAAAGCAATCAAATTTCCTCATATTCACTCTCTACCAAATTTCACTAAAAGATATTCAATATTATAAGAAATTATTTGGACACTTTAAAGGCTACCATTTTATTTCAAAATAGTAGACTGAATCAAAACTCAAATGTAAGGCTTTACTACATTAGGTAAAAATTACTCATCAGCTTCCTCAGATGTGACGTATATAGCGCTAAAACACCAACTGAAAGATGCTGCTGAGAAAAAGAGCTCACAACTGGTCCACCAGCTCTTAGAACTCTTGGGTGATTTCCAGACAGTCCTGATAAAGGCAGAGGGATGAACAAGTGGCACCTTAAAGTCCTCAGATTCCAAAGATTTAGAACTATCCACGATGAGACTCTTATAATAGAACCTCTAAAATCCTGAATGTATTTAAATTATTTCGCTATCTGGTGAAAATTTATTACCAGGCAAGGCAATGGCTGGTAGTGCAGAATGCTAATTTTCTAATGCAGAGTTCTGCCAACATAGTTGTGTTTGTTGTATCATTTGTCTTTGTTCTGTTTGAGCTTCACAGGGTGAACAAAAGTTTACCTGGAAAGATGCTTTTGACAAATTCCCTGCATTCAGAAGATTTGGCAGCTGTCAAAAGTTATTCCTGGGCTTTGAAACATCTTGCTATATTTTTGACAAGAAAATGTTCACTAAGCCACTTAAATCATATACCAGGAGTAAGCCAAAAGTTTTGAGCAGAATATTCTATACTAGACCAAGATGGATCTTTCTTTAAAAGGAGAAAAATAATATACTTAAGGGTTGAAGAAGAGGTTTTCTTGTACTCACTCCCAAGAAGTAAATTTTGAATGAAAATTAAATGTTTATTCAATTTTGTTTGATATAGTATAATGTTAAAAAATAGTTTTCTGGGTATTAATTTTTTAAAATGCAGATTGACTTAGATTACAAACTCTTAAAATCATAAACCAGCCGACCCAGCAACCTGGTAGAAGGCTGTGACATCCATTAGCTGGTGCCATCATCATAAAAGAATGTGGTGGCTGAAATGTCCTGACAATCATCATATGGTCCAGTGGTTTCCAGCCTTCACTTATTCACCTACTACTTCGGGATCTTTGTCATGTTATGCACTATATGCACTCGTATTTACTTTTTCTTTTACAATCTCTTTCTTTAAACCAACACACTTTTTTATACTTACATAAATTTGACTTTGCCTTAAGCATTAATATCCATGAAATCAGAGGTTTGAGGTATGTGATAAAGACTAGTTAGATGTTTACCATTTTTATTTCCTCTTCTTGGTGACACAAGAAGACCCCTCTTCCTCAACCATCCTTGCATTAGGTTGGTCCCATCTGGCTAGATTCTGGCCAATAGAATCTTAATGGAAGTGATACTTAAACTTACAAGCCTGGCCCCTAAAACATCCTGCATGTTCTTCCTTTATCTCACTCTGGCCTCTGTGTAAATACAAACAGTGGACTCTGAGATGGCCGACCTGGGTTCTCTAACTGCTTAGAGAATGGTTCAACAGGGCATCCAGTCCTGCATCAGACTTCACATGAACAGCAAGTAAACTTTTATTGTGTTATGCCATTAAGATTTTGAGGTTGTAGTTGGTCCTCAAGACCACACTTTGGTTGAATAATTCAGTTAAAGGACTCACTGAACTTTAAAAAGCTGTTATGCTCACAGTTTACTACAACGAGAGCACAAAGATTAAAATCAGCAATGGGAAAAGCACATGGGTTCTTTCCATTGGTCAGAGGCAAGGAGAGTCCAGGCGTTAAGTTTCCAGTAGCCCTTTCCCAGTTGAGTCATGTAGACGGTACTTAGTTCTCCTACCAATGATGTGTGACAACACATGTTAAGTATCGTCAGCCAGAGTCTCACCAGAGTCTCGGGTCCACAGTTTTTACTGGGGCTTTAATAACATAGACATGGCAGATCACCCAGGTGGCTGAACTTTCCTCCATCCCCTCCAGAAGTCAAGCTGATATTGTGCTGCTCAAGATCCCAACCGTAAATCACATTGCTAGCATAAACTCTCTGATAGGGCCCAAGGTGTTTGGCAAACAGACACATTCTTAACAGGCAAAATATTCCACGGACTTAGAGATTATTTCCCAGGAGCCAGGTAAGTGCCAAAGCCTTCTTTGCAAGGGGCAGGGTTTGGACCACTCATACTTGCTTAGTTGATCCTTTACTGCATGGTATACTTGTTATACAGCAAGGCCTAATCTACCCTGACTAAAATATAATGTATAATATATATCATATGTAATAATAATATATAGTATAAATATAAATGTATATAATGTATAAAGTATAGGTTTGTCTAATATACATGAAAATAAACACACAATAAAAGAAATTTATTCACATAGTTGCTGAAATTATCTTGTATAATTGAAACATCAGTATAATGCTAGCAGTAGTACACATATCATACTTTAGGGAATATTGATCTGGTCCAACTCCTCATGTTAAAATGTGAGAAAGTTAAAGAGCCCAACTCCACACTGAGTTTTGTCCAGGGGGAAAGACAGTGGCCTGGAAGGAAGAATTATTGGACAACATGGGGTCTAAGCCGCAACTGCACAGATGAGTTCTCAGCAGCTTCTCCAGGCAGAGATATCGAAGGGCTATGATAGGAAGTTTGCAGGAGCTACCAACCTCTGGATCCCACCAATCCCTA
The DNA here is from genome assembly GCF_047675955.1 of Chlorocebus sabaeus. NCBI lineage: Eukaryota > Metazoa > Chordata > Mammalia > Primates > Cercopithecidae > Chlorocebus > Chlorocebus sabaeus. The sequence continues at coordinate 13,255,176 of NC_132915.1, forward strand.
GCCTCTGGATTGTCTGGACAATCTTGGGGTACCCTGCCCCCAGGAGATTTACCAAGCTCAATCTCTCTCTCTCTCTCTCTTTCTCTGTGTGTGTGTGTGTATCTTCACATCTCTTCCATGAGTATCAGCTTCCTGGTTTCTCTTCCTTTACAGCACTGCAGGGTGAGTGGAACACAAAGGTATGGACCTAGGGCTGTGACTTGTAAACCCAGAGCTCATAACCACCTGATGTACTCAGTTTCCATGTCTTAACATTAAAATTCAAGAGAGAAAAGTGAGAATGGCCCAGCTTGGCCCAGTCAGTTGTGACTACAGGGTAGCTAGGAGGGTGGTCAAGTGGCACCACGAAGAGAGATGGAGCTCCTAGGGAGATGTGAATGGGCAGAAACCATCCATTTATCTTGTACAATAGAGAGGCATGGAATAATAGAACAAGGTTGAAAACCCATCCTCCAAGTAAACTACACATCTTCCAGAATGTGAATCTCAACCTTCACTTAAAATTTTCATTTTATCTGAACCAATCTTTTCTTCTAAGGGTCAATCCAATTACTTGGGACAAATACCAGTGGCACTCTGATCCTCTATCAATCCTCAGAGGACAGATCTGAAAAGGGACAGCCGAAAGAGCAGCAGGGTCTCAGTCTCATGGGCCATCCAAATGGCTCCTCTGTGTGGATGGCAGTTTAGAATTACAGCTTAAAGGGCCCATGATGAGATATGTTCATGAAGACCACAGACAGACCCCTCGTCTTCTTGCTTCTCTGGAGTTGGTAGTTTGTGAAGGACTGTTATGGTTCTGCTCCCAATTTGTCCTTAAAGCCATTTTCATTTTTCAAATGCCAAATGGTTATAAGTCTGGCCAGTGACAAACAGCATCAGGTTTTTGCTTTGTTTCGTTTTGTTTTGTTTTAGCTTCAGCTTGCTCCATTTCAGAGTTTCCCCAGAAAGAGGATAGATGTACGCCAACTCACTCCTTGGAGCCAGGATGATACAGACTCAACTCCTTATCAAAATGGATGAAAGCCAAAGAAACAAAAATATAAGGCACAAAATCATTGGGCAATCAAACAATGAGATATTTTGTACTTTTTGTGTAACACATGAGTTTGAATGTCGATATGTTTCACTGCTAAAATATTAATGGGTTTGATTACAGGGTGCTACTCCAGACCCCACTGGGAGTATTAAGTACTCTATGGAATACGTGTCGTATCCTCCTTCTATACTCTACTGAATTTCAGAAACATCTGGCTTCAGACCGTTCAAATAAGGAATTGTGCACTCGTTCAATAGACACAGAAGTAGCTTTGGCCCAGACAGGCAGGCCTGGATTTGAAAGCCGGGTTTAGTTCTGTGGCAAAAGGCTTCCCTTCTCTGGGCATCAGTTTCCTCCTCTGTAGAATAGAGTTAATAATGGTAACTTCCTCATGGGGAGGAGGGTAGTTGGGATTAAATGGGATAATTTATATACGGAATTTAAGACCCTCCCTGGTTCCCCAGTCCGTGCACAAAAAGAATACTTTTCACCACATAATATCCCTACTCATTCCACAGAATCCAGGCCAGTAATACAACAATCAAAACATGAAAGAACAGAAAACAAAAAAATCATTCCTGATAAAAGGAAGGCACAAAAGCAGAGACTGGCAAGATAATTATCAGAAATGCCACCCTGTTTTCAATGAGTAAGGTGCTTATATGGGGCTGCGCGTGAAAACCAGTAATAACAAACATCTACTCTCATAGGTATTTCTTTATGCTTCTCTTGGATTGATTTTTTTATGGTCTATTAACCAATTCTAACAACTGCTGCAATTATGTGGGTGGATGGGTAATTTCCTTTCTCCACTGGTCCTGTCATTCTGGTAAGGGATTGGTTGTAAACACTGCCAACATTATTGACTCTATCAACTCTAGAATCCCACACCTTGCTTTATTATTTGTTCCCTTTTTGAGATGAACTCCTTACTTAAATACTTCACCACACTCCAGTCAACTTCAAAGGCCATAAAGTATCACAATATGTTTCCTTAATGTGAAATCTATGCACGTGAAAAGTCCAGGAACTTGTAAATAGATGGGTTTAATGAACTTTGCCCAAACCTACAGAGGAAAGGAGATCCAAGAAGCAATTGCATGCAGAATTTTGACTTCTATTTTAACAACATTTTTAATAAATTGAAGTAGAAAAAAGAGTGTTTATGCTTTTAGTTCTCTCCAGTACAAAATAGGATTGATCACTAGTTTCTATTTGTAGTTCTGTGTTTAAAAAAAAGAGAGCGTGAGGCAGTCTCTCTGTCCCTTGGGAGTGCTGGGGTCTGTTTGCCATGACTTCCATGTACACAGAATTGGGAAGAGGTAGCACATGTGTGGCAATTTTGCAAATTCCGCTGCATATTTTCCAAGTGTTTCTCTCTATTCATTTATTTACCCATCATACATCCATCTATTCTTGTCCTTTTTTCTGCCAATCACTGAACTCATGTAGGGATGCAAAAGAGAGTAAGACACAGCCCCCAAGGGTGAGACAGACAGGCTTTTCATTTAACAGTTCATGATTAACTAGAAGAATGTTTTCTTGTTATAATGAAAATCCCATCACCATCACTAGAGCATCAACCCTGCTCTTAAGGAGGGTGAGATCCAATCCCCAGAGGTCCTTTTGTTGTGGAGAGAGCTGGGATGGGCGTGGTTCGGCAGGGTTGGAAGCAGAGGGAGGAAGAACACCATGAATTCTGTATTATGAAGGCATGGGATGTGGGGTATCCCAGAGAAACTGCAGAAAATTGAGACTGGCACCAGTAAGACTGAGCTTCAAATGTAGGAAAAGCTGGGCGCAATGGCTCATACCTGTAATCCCAGCACTTTGGGAGGCCACGGTGGATGGATCACATGGTCAAGAGATTGAGGCCATCCTGGCCAACATGGTGAAACCCTGTCTCTACTAAAAATATTTTTTAAAAAAATAGCTGGGTGTAGTGGCACCTGCCTGTGGTCCCAGCTTCTCAGGATGCTGAGGCAGGAGAATCACTTGAACCCAGGAGGCAGAGCTTGCAGTCAGCCAAGATCACGCCACTGTACTCCAGCCTGATGACAGAGTGAGACTCTGTCAAATAAATAAACAAACAAACAAACAAACAAATAAATAAATAAAAATGCTGAGCGCTGGAATAGCTAAATGGCTTCAGGAGAAAGGAGAGTTTCAAGGGACAGAGTCATGGCTTCCAGAATCAGAGAAGGTCTCATGGGAGAAATGGGACTTGGGCAAAAGTTGGAAGGGATTCCAGTTATTACTGTTTCGCAATATAAGGCACCCTAAAACTTAGTGTCTTCAAAAATATATACTATTTGGCCAGGCACAGTGGGTCACACACAGCGCTTTGGGAAGCGAGAGGATTGCTTGAGGCCAGGAGTTCAAGACCAGCCTGGGCAGCAAAGTGAGACTCCATCCCTACAAAAAAATGTTTAAAAATTAGCCAGGCATGGTGGTGCATGCGTCTAGTCCATTACTTGGAAGGCTGAAGCAGGAGTATCACTTGGACCCAGGAGCTCAAGGTTTTAGGGAGCTATAATCACAGCACTGCACGTGAGCCTGGGTTACAGAGCTAGACCCTGTCTCTAAATATATATATTATTTTATTGTTGTTCACAGTTTGTGCATGTCAGAAATTCAGAAAAAACTTGGTGAGGTGGTTTTGGCTCACAGTAGTTTACTGGCTGGAGCTGGAACATTGTGGGTTAAAAGAAGAGGGGCCAGGAGCAGCCTGTGAATGGCCTGTCGTCTCTCTTTCTTCTTGGAGCTTCTCCATGTGGTCTCTCCAAGTGGGATAGCTTGAGCTTCCTTACAACATGGCAGCAATAGGGCAGTTGGACTGCTTTATGATGGCACTGGGCTACAGAACAAGTCTACAGTTCTAGTGCACAGGATGTAACCTGCATTGCTTTTCATTCCCTAACTTTGAAATCATGCAGCGTCATATTTGCATATTCTATTAGTTAGAGAGACATCATAAGCCTGCCCAGATCCAAGGAGAAGGGAATTGGACCTTACTGCATAATGCGGGGTAGCAAAATTCTAAAGAGCAAGAGGGATAGGAGCAATTGTCATGGGCGCCTTTGGAAAATACAATCTGTCTCAGAGTGACAAAGGTTGGGGGTTGAGAAACCTGATTATACCTGAATACCTGTGTGCTGCTTGTTCCTGCAGCCAACCTGAAAGCTCTGCCCCAGTCCCACTAAATGAGAACCCAGCACTCTCCCCAGCAGTCTCTATGGGAGTGCACCTGGTATCACTGTCAACAGGCTGCCAGACCCTCTCTCCTCACCTCTCAGCACCTGAGTCATCTCTGCTCACCTTCCCCCATTGCCTGACACTGACACGATGGCCTTTTGCATCCTGTCTTAGTTTCCAGGGGCTGCCATATCAAAACCCACAAGCTGAGTGGCTTTAAACAACAGAAATGTGTTTTTCATAGTTCTGGAGACCCAGAGTCCGAAATCAAGGTGTCAGCAGGGCCAGCTTCCATCTGAAGCTTCTAGGGAAGAATCTGTCCCTCCTCTTCCCACCTCCCTTGGTTGCTGGCAGTCTTTGGCATTCCTTGGCTTAGAGCTTCAGCACTTCAACCTCTGCCTCCATCACCATGAGGTCTTCTTCCCCCTTCTCAGGACACCAGTCACTAGATCAGGGCCCTCTGTCTCAGTCAGGTCAGACTGCTATAACAAAACACCATAAACAGGGTGGCTTACAGACAACAGAAATTTACTGCTCACAGTTCTGGGAGCCGGGAAGTCCAACATCAAGATGCCGAGAGCTCCAGTGTCTGGTGAGGGCCCACTGCACAGACAGCAGTGTTTTTGCTGTAACCTCACTTGGTAGAAGGAGTGAATGGGCGCCCTCGTGCCTCTTTCATAAGGGCATTGAACCCATTCCTGGGGTCTTCACTCTGATGACCTGATCACCTTCTGAAGGTCCCAACTCCAATGACTATCACCTTGGGAGTTAAGATTTCAACATATGAGTTTGGGGAACATAAACATTGAGACCATAGCACCACTGCAATCCAGTATGATCTCATAAGATGCTGTTTCCAAATAAGAGCAGCAGGTGCCAGGGGCTAGGACTAGAATATATCTTTGGGGAAACACCACTCAACCCACATGCTTGCCAATGGGCTGTGGAAGCTCTGGAGTCATCACCAGGCTTCAGGACTGTTACTCCCTCCCAGCCTCAGTCTCTTCCCCCTTGGAGCAGAGCTGCCACCTCCCATTCGGTAGGGCTTCTCTCCTTAACGGGACTCTTAGTGACACACAGTTTGGCAAGAACTACGTCCATGTCTCTGCCGCCATCTCTGCTGTATTGCAACCCCCTCTGCAGCACTAGTATGTGCATTCACACACACACACACACACACACACACACACGCCACCTGACTCACTGCTGACCACAGAAAACGGCGTTCAGAGCCACACACAGGGGATTATTGATTTTTCTCTTCCCTCAGCTTTTCATTAGTGCCCACAATTGCTTTTGTTCTACTGGCTTCCTTTACCTAGCTTTTTAAAAAATGAGTTGTGTTAACATTCTCAGGCTGGTGTTGCTGTAAAGTTTTAAAAAATAAAATAAAACTAGATGTGCTAGCAGAAGAAACCCAACTTTTTTCCATGAACTGAACGGAGCTCTCTAGAATGCCAGCCCACCTTTTTTCAGGCTTGTCCATCCACAGGGCCTTTGAGGAGTCCAGGTGCAGACCTCTTCCTAACGGCCTCTCCAGTTACAGTAAAAGGGGAGAGGTCGGTGGAAGAAACACTCATCTACATGTTGCAGGCTTCAATCTGAGAGAGAAATAAAGCTACAAACCCAGCTTGTGGGAGTCCCTGTGTTGATGAATGAGAGCCTCACTACATTGAGAGACTAGACTATAAAGTGCCACATTTTGACTCTTATCTGAAGGACACCACCTGTCCCTTGTTCTATTCTGTTCTGAGACATGAATACAATTTTAAAATCACCCACATTTAGGCCAGGTGTAGTGGCTCACACCTGTTATCCCAGCATTTAGGGAGGTGAAGGTGGGAGGATCACTTAAGGACAGGAGTTCAAGATCAGCCTGAGCTACATAGTGAGACCCCTGTCTCTACCAAAAAAAAAAAGTAATCAGCCAGGTGTGGTGGTTGCACCCCTGTAGTACTAGCTACTCCAGAGGCTGAGGCAGGATGATCAGATCACTTGAGCCCAGGAGTTCAAGGCTGCAATGAACTATGGTCATGCCACTGCACTCCAGCCTAGGTGACAGAGTGAGACATTGTCTCTATTAAAAAAAAAACAAAAAACTTAAATTTGTTCACACACGTGCTCAAACCGAAAAGCTCTATAAGAAAGGATTCAGCAATTCTTAATTAGACCTCATTATATAAAATGTGTGTGTGTAGAAGTGTGTGTTTATATTTATACACACATTATGGCTGATATCCTGAAATAAACTCATTACAGAACATTTTTCCCTGCACATGTAATGACTGTACCATCTTAAATTTGCAAAAGTAGCTTTCTTCATGTTTGAAAAATCTTCTGCTTGCCTGTCTAGGCCTATGGAGGAAATAGGAAGGAGCCCCTCTCCCCTAACTTTGAATTAATTCAAATCATAATTGATCTAAATGGAAAACAATTGTCAAAACTGAACCCCAACATGACAACAGGCCCTAAGTACTGTCTGATTAAAAGAAAATGAGGTGCCAGAGAAACCCAGAAATAAGAGTCATATTCCCACCCCGCCCCACCAGCCCTCGGCTGGGTTTTAGTCTGTAGGGTGGGCTCTGAGCCTTCAGCCACAGGCCTGAGGTCCTGCCACTCTTTGCCCTGGGCCATGCCCTCCCCTGACCCTCAGATGGCCTGACTTCTTCTAAACTTGCACATAGGAAGAAAATATACTGGGCCTCCTCAAATATCAGTTTGGTTTTAGAATCTGTCAGTTTTGTTTTTAGGTAAAGCCACTGGGTTTTTCAAAACTAAATGGAAATGATGGAATAGCTAAAATCTACCCAAGCAGGAATTTGTCCAGCCCCCTTCCAAAGTCATGAAACCCAAGTTACCTTCACGTGGGTTTTAATAGTGAATTTATTGCATGTGCTGGCAGTCAAAGGAAACTATGTACCTAGAGATCTGAAGCTCTCTCTGGATCATTGCCATGTCACATGATTTTGAAAGGATGTAAATGGTTCTCCAGTTTTCAACAAGCCCAGTGCAGCTCTTATGAGCATGTTTTTCCCCCTGTGGACTATAACATATTTAATAATTCCTGAGAAGTTGGCAGGCTTATGTTTAAGAGCTCAGGCCATCGCCTCTCGGCCTTTTGGCTAAGATCAAGTGAAGAGCTCGGGTCATGCAATCAGCCAGAATTGGGTTTGAATTTTCAGTCCTGCCACTTAGTAGCTATGTGACATTTGGCAAATTGTTTGTCCTCTGTGAGGTCTATTTCCACAGTGATAAATGAAAATAATAATGAATGCCATCTATGGCCAAGGTAAAGATTAAATAGTTGGGGGTGGTGATGCAATACACTCTAAAATCTCAGTGGTCCTAAAACCACAGAAGGCTAGCTCTGCCTCCTGCTCCACAACAAACTTAGGTTGGTGGGAGAGCTCCAGCAACCACTATCCTCCCTCAAGGGCTGAGGCTGATAAAGACAACTGTCAAGAGCATCTCTGTTCATCACAGCAGGGAGAAGGACTTATGAAATTGCACAGGAGCTCTGCAAGGCTTCTCTACATGGAAGTGACATGCATCCCTTCTACTCATGTTTCATTGACCAAGTCAAGTCCTATGACCATGCTCATCTTCAAGACAGAGGGGAATTACCCAGAAGGAAGAAAATTAGAACCATCGGTGAATGGCACTAATGTTGGCCACAAATGCAGACCATGGGTTCCAGTGATGCAGAATATGTAAATCCTATCCCTTTTCTCCTGCAGGGAAAATGTTGGCTCTGTGGTAATGAATGCAAACATTTTAATGAGAATTTGTTCAACCAATATTTGTCAAGCTTCCTGCATCCCCAGCCCTCTTTGAGACACTGCAGAGTGAGCAGTGAACCAAAGCCTTTGGAGCTCACATTCTAGCCGAGGAGGTGGGACAAATAGACAGTTATAATAATTTCAGGAAATAGTAATTACCTTGAGAAAAAAGAAAGCAAGGTAAGGGGGTGGAGAGTGAGTAGGGTAGTCCAAGAAGTTCTCTCTGAGAGGTGATATTTGAGTAGAGACCACCACAAAGTGATGAGTGAGTTGGGTGATATCCAGGAGAAGAGGTAGCATGGCAAGATCAAAGGAGTATGTGCCTGGCATGTACAAGTAACAGCAAGGACGCCAGTGTGGCTGGACCACAGGGAACCAGGGCAGGGTGCAGAAGATGAGGCAAGAGGCGTGACCAAGAGCCAAGCCACACAGGGCCAGGCCAGAGCTAGGGCTGGGGATTTGTACTGTATCAGGACATCCCTGGAGCATGTGGACCAGGAGAGGTCTGAGTTGCACCAACATGAATCCATGTTCATAAAGAGATATTTTCAGGAGTGAACTCTATTAAGTAAATTTAATTCCTTGCTTAGTTAAATGATACCCAATTATTTCCATTTTTATTTATATTTTAATAACTTTATTTTGATTGCTATTAAATCGTTTCCTCATAACATTTATGGCATAAATTTAGTCCAGTGAAATTTAGTTCATTAATTAGTTTTATGTCCATATCAAATTTTAGAGAATTTAGCATCTGCCGCTGGGAGGTGTATTAGTCAGGGTTCCCTAGGGAGACAGAATCAACCAATAGGAGATAGATAGATAGATAGATAGATAGATAGATAGATAGATAGATAGATAGAGAAATAAAGGTGATAGAGATAGAGAAGACAGATATAGGTATATAGATATACAAGAGGGGATTTATCAGGGGAATTCACATGATTATGGAGGCTGAGAAGTCCCACAGCAGGCTGTCTTCAAGCTGGAGACCCTGGGAAGCCCGTAGCACCCAGGGAGTCAAGGAAGCTCATGGTGTAACTCTCAGTCTGAGCCCAGAAGCCTAAGCACCCAAGCAGCCACTGGTATAAGTCCTGGAGTCCAAAGGCCAGAGAGCTTAGAGTTCTGATGTGCCAACAGGAGAAGAAGAGTGTATCCCAGCTCCCAGAGAAAGAAGGCAATTTGCCCTTTTTCTGTTTCTGTTCTATCCGGGCCCACTGCCCACTGGATGATGCCCCACCCACAATGAAGGCAGATCTTCCCCACTTAGTCCACTAAGTCTCACACACTGAGTCTTTTCTGGAAATACCCTCGCTCTAGGGAGTCCTCCATCCAATCAAGTTGACACCTAAAATTAACCATCACAGAAGGTGTTCCTTGTTTGTTCTGTCTTGTCTTTCAGTGGCCAATATTTTGGTCAATTCCAATGTTTCTAACCCAAGTTTTTTAGATCTAATATTTTTCACAAAGATTCGATATTTCCATAATTTTTTTTTAAATTATCATGTATAATTTTAGCCATTGCCTTTTTAATTTCATGTTGATTATTTTTAATCAGACAAATTTTCCCTGGGTCAGTTTTTTGCTATGTAACTATCAAGATGTTATTCTTTTTTCTTGCTCTGTCACCCAGGCTGGAGTGGAGTGGTGTGAACATGGCTCACTGCAGCCTCGACCTCCAGGGCTCAAATAATCCTCCTACCTCAGTCTCCTGAGTATCTGGGACTACAGGCGTGCACCACCATGCCCAGCTAATTTTTTGTAGTTTTTGGAGAGATGGGGTTTCACCTTGTTGCTCAGGCTGATCTCAAACTCCTGAGCTCAAGCAAGCCACCTGCCTTGGCCTCCCAAAGCATGGAGATTACAGGCGTGAGCCACAGCACCTGGTTAATTCTTTGGTCAAGGTTTTGTTAGAAGGCTGTTTTGTTTTGTTTTGCATTGCTTGCATATACCAGTAATATACATTATAATTGAATTTTTAAAAGATAGTTTTACTGATTTCTTAGAGAAAAGGGCAAGAAGATCTTAGTGAATCAATAAGTCAAAATAGCAAGCCGATCAGTTTCCTACTCTTAGCAAACACTAATTATTCAGTAAACATACTCATGATTGTCCCCTGTTACAAGTAGGACAGTACTGTACACCTGAATTTCTATTTATTCACTCCCAAGTAGACTATTTGCATTTTTATTGCCAAAAAAAGGCATGATTAGCTGAAGTAGGGTTTCATACATTAATTTCATACATCAACACAAGAAAGGATCTCTGAACTGAAAACAAGATATGAAAAAATAAATTTACCTGCATAACTTTTGTTTGTTTGTTTTTGAGATGGAGTCTCGCCCTGTCACCCAGACTGGAGTACAGTGGCACAATCTGGGCTCACTGCAAGCTCCGCCTCCTGGGTTCATGCCATTCTCCTGCCTCAGCCTCCCTAGCAGCTGGGACTACCGGCGCCCGCCACCACGCCCAGCTAATTTTTTGTACTTTTAGTTGAGGCAGGGTTTCATAGTGTTAGTCAGGATGGTCTTGATCTCCTGACCTTGTGATCCACCCACCTCGGCCTCCCAAAGTGCTGGAATTACAGGCGTGAGCCACCACACCCGGCCTACCTATATAACTTTTTTTTAAAACTCACAGGTACAAGTGATTTTATTCAAGGCTGACGTTGAAAAGACAGCCTTGTCAACCCCAGTCTGAACTAAATGGTTCCGCATTCTTTTCAGCTGTATAGACAGGGTTCGGTTTTAACCTATGGCCATTGCACTGCTGTTCTAGAATGCTGAGATTCCTGAGTCAACAGAGCTAGAAGCTGCCTGATGACTCTGTTTCTTCTCCAGATGCACAGAAAAGGAAAGCCTAAAGTTACTTAGCAATTATCCAGGTGTGTATCAAATGTCTACTCTTCAAAACATCCTTATGAGGCAAGAATTTCATCCCCATTTAGAGACAAAGAAACTGAGGTTCTGACGGGTTAAGCATCTTGCCCAAGGTCCCATGTCTAGTCCAATAATGACAGAGGTGGGAAATGAAATCCAGAGGCCAACCGGCCTCTAGAGCTCAAGCAATTCAATCCAATCTAACCCAGCTTCATTAGGGTTTCTATTTCACAGCATGGGAGTGTTTTCAAACACCAGAGGGTACTTTTTATCCACCTGCAAACTGTGTGTGTGTGTGTGCGTGTGTGCGTGTGTGTAAGTGTAAGACAGAGCATAACTATGCTGCCCAGGCTGGTCTTCAACTCCTGGGCTGAAGTGATCCTCCCGCCTCAGTCCCTCAAGTAGCTGAGATTACAAGCATGGGCCACCGTGCCTGGTTCCTCCTGCAAACTTTTGACCCTTACATCCCTCTCCCAATGTCAAAAAGAATATTATAAAAAGGCAATAATCAGTTTTGAGCCAATGTGGAATACTCATGACCAACCATGGAAATTCAAGGTATGTGTCTCACAAGAACACGTGTTCCCAGACCTGTCCCTCAGCAATGTAACATTGAAAATGGCGTTCCAGACACACTGCTGTCTTTTGCAATTCACACCACTTTGTGTTGTACTGCGTTGTGTTGCCCAAGACACACTGTTCCAGATTTGCTTTTCAAGAAAATAAATCCTAATTTCCCTGACTCTGTGACATATGTAATACATCATGCAACCCAAGATCTCCTATATCATTCAGTTTATTATATACATTACAACTCAAGTTCACTCACTTTGTCAAAATAAGTCATTCCTTTGAAATGAATTATAATAACTTAAAAGAAAATAAACTGAGACTCATTTTTTTTCATGTCTCTTTATCCAACCTGGGATATCTACTTTAAACAACCACTCAAAAGGTATTAATAATAAAGGTTTTCTCTGACTTCATGATCTAAAAAGCTCCCAGTTAATAGCAGTCACTGATTTTCAGCTTTCCTCCCCGGTAGTCTGACCATAAAACACTGAGCCTGGCTTGCCTGATTTATTGTTACCACCATAGATTGTCAATTACTCATAAGCACTGCAAATGCTGAAACATTACATGCATAGGAACACTATACTAAATTATGGATGGCAATGTTGAGAAGTGTAATATATGAGGTCCCATCAGCACAACCTAGAGAACGACCTTTCAAATAAAAGTCTCTGTTTTAATGAGCACCAAAGGCCCATCCACATTAAACATATGAACTAAAGAAAAATAAATCAGAGAATCACAATTTATGAACCAAAAAGGGTGCATAAAGTTTGGGAGGAACTTAATTGCTGAGTTAACAAGGCAAAAGCAGTTCAGCATGTTAACAGCACAAAATAAAACAGAGTGTCAATTTAAGTATCCTCGAGAAGTGTAGTACTCAACTAAAAGCCTAATATTAGTACACTAAGAGAAAAAAAAAAAAAAAAATATATATATATATATATATATATGAAATGAGTAAACTGAAGAGTAGTGTCTTCAGTGGATTCCCTAAGGCACAAGACTAAATTATTTCTCTAACTTAGAGTGGTAGAGGGAGGGTTTGGGGGGTAGCACAATCAGGAATGCAATTCTGGGACCTCTTTGCTCTGTGTATATAAATCATTAAACAGCAGACAAATGATTTAACACTAATACAAACAAGGGTTCCCAGAGAATTAAATTTCTCTTCCCACAAATGACTCAGAATAAAAGTGAATTGGGCCATTCCATCAACTCACCAAATGCCAGGAAATATGATGCCAGCACAAAATAAACCTCATAAGAATTGACGTGGCTGTCTCCAGAATCATCCATGCCCTCATGAAGTTCCTCAATTCATATGCGATCTTTCCCACATAGACTAATGAAGTCAGTGGTCATCTAGTATACAGAGTCCCCAAAGGCCAGTCCCACCACCTAGGCTCACCATGATGCCGTCTTAAGCATTTTAGAGCAAAAACCAAGGTAGAAGATTACCAAATGTGCTTTCTTAGGAAGGGCCATCTTTTATTCTGAGAGTATGCACTTCCTAATAATTGATATAAAAATTCTATTTCTTGCCAGGGACAGTGGCTCACGTCTGAAATCCCAGCACTTTGGGAGGCCAAGGCAGGCGGGTCATCTGAGGTCAGAAGTCTGAGACCAGCCTGGCAAGATGATGAAACCCCGTCTATACTAAAAATACAAAAATTAGCCAGGGATGGTGGTGCATACCTGTAATCCCAGCTACTTGGGAGGCTGAGGCATGAGAATCACTTGAACCCAGGAGGCGGAGGTTGCAGTAAGCTGAGATAGCAACACTGTACTCCAGCCTGAGCAATAGAACAAGACTCTGTTTCCAAGATAGATAGATAGATAGATAGATAGATAGATAGATAGATAGACAGACAGATAGATGATAGATAGATAGACAGATGTGTATTTCTTTTAAAAATAATGACCATCAGTTTGTCACTGTCAAGGTCCTTTTAGTTTAATTTCTTAATTCAGCAAGATATAAAGTTAACAATTCTGTGTTGGATCCCAATTTTTAAAAATTTATTAGCCCATAAAACTAACAATCAATGCAAAAATCCTCAATAAAATACTGGCAAACTGAATCCAGCAGCACATCAAAAGCTTATCCACCATGATCAAGTTGGCTTCATCCCTGGGATGCAAGACTGGTTCAGCATACGCAAATCAATAAACGTAATCCATCATATAAACAGAACCAAAGACAAAAACCACATGATTATCTCAACAGATGCAGAAAAGGCCTTCGACAAAATTCAACAGCCCTTCATGCTAGAAACTCTCAATAAATTAGGTATTGATGGGACATATCTCAAAACAGTAAGAGCTATTTATGACAAAACTAAAGCCAGTATCATACTGAATGGGCAAAAACTGGAAGCATTCCCTTTGAAAACTGGCACAAGACAGGAATGCCCTCTCTCACCACTCCTTTTCAACATAGTGTTAGAAGTTCTGGCTAGGGCAATCAGGCAAGAGAAAGAAATAAAGGGTATTCAATTAGGAAAAGAGGAAGCCAAATTGTCCCTCTTTGCAGATGACATGATTGTATATTTAGAAAACCCCATTGTCTAAGCCCAAAATCTCCTTAACCTGAGAAGCAACTTCAGCAAAGTCTCAGGATACAAAATAAACGTGCAAAAATCACAAGCATTCCTATACACCAATAACAGACAAACAGAGAGCCAAATCATGAGTGAACTCCCATTTACAATAGCTTCAAAGAGAACAAAATACCTAGGAATCCAACTTACAAGGGATGTAAAGGACCTCTTCAAGGAGAACTACATACACACCACTGCTCAATGAAATAAAAGAGGACACAAACAAATGAAAGAACATTCCATGCTCATAGATAGGAAGAATCAATATCGTGAGAATGGCCATACTGCCCAAGGTAATTTATAGATTCAATGCCATCCCCATTAAGCTACCAATGACTTTCTTCACAGAATTGGAAAAAACTATTTTAAAGTTCATATGGAACCAAAAAAGAGCCCGCATTGCCAAAACAAGCCTAAGCCAAAAGCACAAAGCTGGAGGCATCACACTACCTGACTTCAAACTACACTACAAGGCTACAGTAACCAAAACAGTATGGTACTGGTATCAAAACAGAGATATAGACCAATGGAACAGAACAGAGCCCTCAGAAATAATACCACACATCTGCAACCATCTGATCCTTGACAAACCTGACAAAAACAAGAAATGGGGAAAGGATTCCCTATTTAATAAATGGTGCTGGGAAAACTGGCTAGCCATAAGTAGAAAGCTGAAACTGGATCCCTTCCTTACATCTTATACAAAAAATGAATTCAAGATGGATTAGAGACTTAAATGTTAGACCTAAAACCATAAAAACCCTAGAAGAAAACCTAGGCAATACCATTCAGGACATAGGCATGGGCAAGGAGTTCTTGACTAAAACACCAAAAGCAATGGCAACAAAAGCCAAAATTGACAAATGGGATCTATTTAAACTAAAGAGCTTCTGCACAGCAAAAGAAATGACCATCAGAGTGAACAGGCAACCTACAGGATGGGAGAAAATTTTTACAATCTACCCATCTGACAAAGGGCTAATATCCACAATCTACAAATAACTTAAACAAATTTACAAGAAAAAAATCAAACAACCTCATCAGAAAGTGGGCAAAGGATACGAACAGACACTTCTCAAAAGAAGACATTTATGCAGCCAACAGACACATGAAAAAATGCTCAACATCACTGACCATCAGAGAAATGCAAATCAAAACCACAATGAGATTCCATCTCACAGCAGTTAGAATGGCAATCATTAAAATGTCAGGAAACAATAGGTGCTGGAGAGGATTTGGAGAAATAGGAACATTTTTACACTATTGGTAAAGTGTAAAATGGTGGGACTGTAAACTAGTTCAACCATTGTGGAAGATAGTGTAGTGATTCCTCAAGGATCTAGAACTAGAAATAGCATTTAACCCAGTGATCCCATTACTGAGTATATACCCAAAGGAGAATAAGTCATGCTGCTATAAAGACACATGCACATGTATGTTTATTGTGGCACTATTCACAATAGCAAAGACTTGGAACCAACCCAAATGTCCATCAATGATAGACTGGATTAAGAAAATGTGGCACATATATACCATGGGATACTATGCAGCCATAAAAAAGGATGAATTCATGTCCTTTGTAGGGACATGGATGAAGCTGGGAACCATCATTCTGAGCAAACTATCACAAGGACAGAAAACCAAACACTGCATGTTCTCACTCATAGGTGGAAACTGAAAAATGAGAACACTTGGACACAGGGCGGGGAACATCACACACTGGGGCCTGTCGTGGGGTGGGGGGGGGAGGGATAGCATTAGGAGATATACCTAATGTAAATGACGAGTTAATGGGTGCAGCACACCAACATGGCACATGTACACATATGTAACAAACCTGCACATTGGGCACATGTACCCTAGACCTTAAAGTATAACAATAAAGAAAACTAACAATCCAAAAATCATCTTATACTGTAGAGTAGCACAACCTTGTTAATCAGCATATACCCAGTAAGAATCAAGGAATGCTGGCTCTGCTTATTTTGCTACTTGATTATGGTTGGAGGCGAGAGCTATGCAGTATAACCTAACTTAGAGGACTGGTCCCAGCTTCCTGTAAAATGAATCAAGTAAATGAATGAGAGTCTCTCAAGCATTCACACTTGAGCAGTTCAGTCATCTGGAATGCTATGGTGGTTTATGCTCCATTTTTCACCTCGCCTGATGTCTCAGACACACTGAAGATCCTTCCCACACTCTGGACTGACAGTTTCTTGACCTCCGTTATTTAGTTTCCACTCCACATCAGCTACCCATAGGCAACAAACCTTATTTTCACTTGTACAATGGGACTACTCTTTCCTTTGATCTTATAGCAAGGCAGTGGACCCAGAGGACACAGTAATTGACAAGTGGTGATTGGACATGGCACCTCCCAAGGCTGAGTCAACAGAAGAGCACTTTGAAGTGAGCTTCATATTCCAGAAAAAGAAAGTTGATGGACTTCTTGCATCGTATGCAACCAAGGTTATGCTAGCAGGGGCCAGGGGCGTCTCATGCTCAGACTTACTGCATATTTTCAATGGGGTTCCCAAGGGAAAAGAAAACATCTACTGCATGGCAAGATAGCAGATTTTTGGAAACTTAAGAATGATCAAAGGAAAAAAAAAAAAAACAGGGCTTTTTAAAAGAGAGAGAGAAATGGGAAAAAAGTAAGCTTAATACCAGGAGCACAACCCACACTAGGGATCAAGGGGACTTTAAAGTCACACGAGGAGGCTGGGCACTGAGAATGGAGAGAAGCCAATCCTTTCTGCACCCATCTGTTCCTCTGCCTGGGTGCCCTCCCTTCCCCAGCCCATCTCTTTAAGTTAACATTTTCTCCACCTTCCAAGACTCAATTAAAAACCATTTCTTGGCCAGGCGTGGTGGCTCACGTCTGTAATCCCAGCACTTTGGGAGGCCAAGCTGGGCAGATCACTTGAGGCCAGGAGTTCAAGACCAGCCTGACCAACATGGTGAAACCCTATCTCTACTAAAAATACATACCTGTAATCTCAACTACTCGGGAGGCTGAGGCAAGAGAATCACTTGAACCTGGGAGACGGAGGTTGCAGTGAGCGGAGGTTGCACCGCTGCACTCCGGCCTATGCAACAGAGTGAGATTCCGTCTCAAAAAAAACTCCTTTAATAAGCCTTCCTTCCCCTTGGCAATAAATGTTCTCTCCTCTCTTCAGCGTCACCACAGCATTACAACTATATCTCTTTTGTAACAGTAGTGCCTATCACTTTATACTTTGTGTTGTGATTTAAGATATAGCACTATTTCTCCTCACATTTTGAAAGAATCACAAGAGCAGATCTATGTTTGATTCATCATTGTATACAGCTGGTGTTCAATAATGACTTGCTGGATAGAAAAGTGAATGAATGAATAGAAAATTGCATATATTTACTTTAGTCTTCCTGCAATTCCACGGAAATCTCTGCCCCCCACGGTCAAATAACTCAATAAAACACCAGCGAGCAGGGAGGCTTTCTGTAAACCTAGTATGGAATTTGACCATTACCTTCAGCATTTTTAATTCTCTGTTTCTTTGGGGGTGTTTTGTTTTGTTTTGTTTTGTTTTGTTTTGTCGAGTGAGACACTGCACTCTGTTGCCCAGGCTGGAGTGCAGTGGCTCAATCTCTGCTCACTGCAGCCTCAATCTCCTGGGCTCAATTGATTCTCCCACCTCAGCCTCCCAAGTAGCTGGGACTACAGGGGTATGCCACCACATCTGGCTATTTTTTGTATTTTTTTTGTAGAGATGGGGTTTCACCATGTTGCCCAGGCTGGTCAAGCGATCTGCCACCTCAGGCTCCCAAAGTGCTGGGATTACAGGCATGAGACACCATGCCAATTCTCCACTTCTTTTTATTTCCTATATAGTACACCTGGGCATCTGAGAGGTGGCTGGGAAGACATACACAAACCTACTGGCTGGAGAATGCTAATAACTCATAATTATAAGAATTCCACCTTTGATAACTACAACCACTTCTAGATTTTCAAATTCTGTTCACACACACACACAAATATTATCTCATTTGACACTCAGCACTACCCTGCCACAAGAAAGATAAAAGCATCACAGGAATATTCTCCCCCATGGAGCTGATAAAGAGAAAAAAAAAACTGAGATTCTGAGAGATGCAGTAAATCATCCAAAGTCACACAGATGGCCAGTGACAAGGCAAGTCCTTTGCCAGAGAAAACATACCTGGAGACATTTACCAGGGGTAGGGCAGGAGTGGGGCGGGGTCCACAAGATGAAGAGAGCAATGTTGGGAAATGGGCTTTGAGAGGGCAAGGTAATCCACATGAAATAAACAAGAGCTGAATGTGAACATTCCCCCACGGGAGCTGCTGTGCCAGACCTTGCTGACACACCCATCCCTCTAAGGGACCCAGGCAGTGACTCTGAAGACCACTGGCATGCCCGTACAGGTGTTGATCCATTGGCCTCAAGGCACTTGAAATAGACGAAGTCATACTTCGGCATAGCAGTCCATCCATCTATTCAATAAGCATCATAGGGCGGCTTATTCTCCAACGGGCTGAAAAGTCCTATTTCTGATTTCAAAGACTATAAACTAACAATTTGTAAGAGAAGAGAACAGAAGTTCTAAGAGTTAGGTGGGACACAGTGGCTCACGCCTATTATCCCAGCACTTTGGGAGGCCGAGGCAGGTGGATCACTTAAGAGTTCAAGATCAGCCTGGCCAACATGTTGAAACCCCATCTCTACCAAAAAATACAAAAAATTAGCCAGGGTGGTGGTGCACACCAGTAATCCCAGCTATTCATGGGACTGAGGCAGAAGAATTACTTGAACCCTGGAGGCAGAGGTTGCAGTGAGCCAAGATCGTGCCACTGCACTCTAGCCTCCAGCCTGGGCGACAGAGTGAGACTCAGTCTCACAAAATAAAAAAAGAAAGAAAGAAAGAAAAAAAAAAGTGCTAAGAGTTCAACTCCTCTCAGCTCTACATGGTGGAACCAGAACTGCCATACATGTTTTCTGACTCTAAAATCCTTGACTCTCTGCTTTACAGGAAAGGGAGACTGAGACAGGGTGAGGTTAGCATGACTTAAGCCCCACGTGGGGCAGAGAAGAGGTAGGATTTATGAGAGCTAAATCCCATGTCTGCATTTTAGCCATTAAACAAGGCTCCCTTCTAAGGAGGGAACACAGTGGAGACATTGATTTCCTTCTCTTTACACCAAAAGAGCCAAGAGTTCAAAGCCCCATCCAGCTGAGGCCTCTGTAACTGACCAGCCCCCTTGACTGTCAGCAGCACCCCCAGGGCTGCCCTATAGATTTGCATGGCAGACATCTCCAAGCCAGAATCATAGAACCTCTCACCAATGGACAGTTGCTCATTTGCCTTGAATTCAACTACTAATTGTCTTTTAATCACATGTTATATGGTGGAAAAATGAATTTCAAAAAAGATATGTTCTGGGCCGGGGGCAGAGGCTCATGCCTGTAGTCCCAGCACTTTGGGAGGCTGAAGAGGGCAGATGCTTGAACTCAGGAGTTTAAGACCAGCCTGGGCAACATGGCGACACCCTATCACTACAAAAAATACAAAACATTAGCTGGGCGTGGTGGCATATGCCTGCAGTCCCAGCTACTTGGGAGGCTGAGGTGGGAGGATCACCTTAGCTGGGGAGGTCTAGGCTACACCGATGAGCACTCCAGCCTGGGTGACAGAGACCCTGTCTCAAAAAAAAAAAGCAGGGTGGTTTGGGGAGGATCCTCTGTTAGAAAAAAACAAATAATAGGTGCTCAATTCACAAATAGTACTCTATTTTCACTCTGTGTGAGGCAGCTCTTCGCCTGACTCTAGATATTAATCTGTACACAGATGATTCTTCTCCCCCTTGTCTCCCTGGGAATGATGTCTGTCTTGCTCACTGTGGTATCCCTCGCATCTAGCACAGTGGCCGGCACACAGCAGAAACCCAGTATCTGTTGGATGTTGATGTACGCTTGTGTGTATGAGTAAAAAGGCTGCTATGTCACCTGCTGCCCTTGCAGTAATTATTTATCCTGGAAAGACCCCCCTGATATCCAGGGTGGCTCCCTAGGTTTAGGAAAGCAGAGGCCAGTGGGTGGGGGTTGCCTGTGTGTGTGCTTTCCCAGCAACTCCAGTGACAATGCACCTGGATGTTAGTTCCTCTAATGTTAGATGTTAGGCCTAAATATGGCAGCCCACACTGATGAGTACATCTGTAGGTGCCTCTTGCAAGAGACAATTGTAGCAACCACATGTAGGCTGGCCTTGGGACACCTGGACACTAGGTAATGTGCAGAAGTCTGCTGCTTCAAGTCACCATTCAGGAAAAGCAGCAAATGGCACTGCAAAGCCTCTGAGACTGTGCTGCTGTGGTGCTGTGACAGAGAAAAGTGACAAGGAGGAGAGGCAGAGTCATCATCTACTGAGCATTCACTTTGTGCCAAGCATTTGGAAGCTGCTGTTACTACCCCCCACCCCCACTATTTCAGAAATTAGAAAACTGAGGCTTCAAATGGCCAGGAAGTTTGTCCAAGTTTCCTCAGCCCAAAAGGGACACAGCTGAGATGCAAATTCAGTTTTGTTTTAAGCCAAACCCCACATTTTCTCCACCATCTCACTCTGTGTACTGAAAGGGCGACTAGATGGTATATATAAGTCTATTCTTGCTTTTTGAGGGCAGCACTTTGTCCAGCGTGAGTGTGTGGTATCCCTGTCCCAGTGACAGCTTGGTGGTCCACTGAGTATCTAGTAAAACAGTTCCCCTGAAGACACCAAAAGCCAAGATTGTGGCATTTCCTTCAATATGCATATTTGCCCCATCCCATCTCCCTTCCTTAATCTCTCATAATTTTTATTTTTCTTCTCACTGCCTGTCCCTTTCTGCCTATATCTTGGCCTTGCAATGACAGCTCTATGACCCTTAAAGCTACAACATGTGCCAAGCCATGGATCTCAAGAGCTTAATTTAATTAGGTCCTGGGATGGCCAAGTTCATGGCTGACATCATTTCTCAGAATCCAGTGGGGTATAGCCCTGTTGGCTGCAATGCATCAGGACATGGTGTGAGAGTCCAGAAGCAGGAACTGACCTTGCCCACTAGAAGGACAGGCTTGGTGGGAAAAGCCCTACTGCAGGTGCTTCCCCTCTGGAAGGCTGAGTGCATGCTCCAGGATGCACAGCAGTAGAGATTCTATAAAGCTGGTGACATCAAGTCATTCTAATGGAGGGAAAAGGTGTCCTAATGATGTGAACAGAGGAGAATGTAGGAAATCAGACAGTGGACAATGCTTGGAGAACAACCAGGAGTTAGACTCACAGATACCTGTCATCAGGCAATAGGGGCACAGCCACTGGGCTCGTGATCAAAGCCGGGATCTCAGGTCCTCGAGAGTTTAGCAAAGATCAAGGTAGAAGCCCAGGGGTACAAGGGCTGGCAACTGGGTAAGTTATCGAAACCCAGATGAGGGTGAGAGGTTAGAACAGCAGACTAGAGCTCAGGGCGGAGAGAGCACATCTAGGGACAGAGCCTGTTAGGGGTTTTCCTCCACCCACCAATTCTCCAGCACCAACCAGGTGTCCTGCAGTTCAATTCAATTCTGACCCTAACAACTGGAGTTAGCACCAGACTCCACAGATTTAAGGGGCTCAGTACCACAAAATCACCTTCCTTTCAGATGCCGGCTGCAAGTGTGGGTGCCCAGGTTACCTGCACTTCTGTCTGCCTCTGCTCCAAAGTCAGTGGTTCCCACAACCTCCTTCCTCAACTTCAATAATTGGCTAGAATTGTAATCACCCAATGGGTTGACCTTGCCCGCTCCCTAGACAGAGCTGATTT
The DNA here is from genome assembly GCF_047675955.1 of Chlorocebus sabaeus. Classification (NCBI taxonomy): domain Eukaryota; kingdom Metazoa; phylum Chordata; class Mammalia; order Primates; family Cercopithecidae; genus Chlorocebus; species Chlorocebus sabaeus. Next base: position 13,277,084 of record NC_132915.1, read on the forward strand.
CTCAGGACAGGGGAACTGCAATAGAGAAAGAGTAATTCACACAGAGCCGGCTGTGTGGGGGACCGGAGTTTTATTATTACTCAAACAAGTCTCCCCGAGCATTTGGATATCAGAGTTTTTAAGGCCAGCTTGGTGGGTGAGGAGAAACCAGTGAGCCAGGAGTGCTGATTGGTCAAGTAGGAGATGAAATCATAGGGAACCTATGAAACAAACCTTTACATTCCAGACCCACATCCCAGAACTTAAAGTAAAAGAAAAAGAAAAAAGAAAGAAATCACAGGGAATTGAAGTTGTCCTCTTGCACTGAGTCAGTTCCTGGGTCAGGGCCACAAGATCAGATGAACCAGCCAATCAATCTGGGTGGTGCCAGCTGACCCATCAAGGGCAGGGTCTGCAAAATATCTCAAGCACTGATCCTAGGAACAGTTTAGGGAGGGTCAGAATCCCGTAGCCTCCAGCTGCATGACTCCCAAACCACAGTTTCCAATCTTGTGGCTAATTTATTAGTCCTACAAAGGCAGTCTAGTCCCCAGGCAAGAAGGTGGTCTGCTCTGGGAAAGGGTTGCCATGGTCTTTGTTTTAAACCATAAACCAAGTTCCTGTCAAAGCCCAGCCCACATCCAGGAATGAACAAGGACAGCCTGGAGGCTAGACACAAGATGAAGTCGGTTAGGTCAGGTCTTTCACTATCTCAATCACAATTTTGCAATGGCGGTTTCAGAATACTCATAGAACTCAGGAAAATGCTATACTTCCTATTACCATTAATTATAAAAGACGCAAACAAGCAGTTAGATGAAGAGGTACATAGGGTGAGGTCCAGGAGGGTCCCCAGCACAAGAGCCTCTGTCCCCATGGAGCTGGGATGTACCACCCTCCCGGGAAGTGGATGTGTTCATCAACTCGGGTTTCCTGCATCCCATCATAGAAGGGTTTGGTTTTGGAGTTTTTTGTTGTCGTTGTTGTTTTGAGACAGAGTCTCGTTCTGTCGCCCAGGCTGTAGTGCAATGGCATGATTTCGGCTCACTGCAACCTCCGCCTCCTGGGTTCAAGCGATTCTCCTGCCTCAGCCTTCCTAGTAGCTGGGATTACAGGCACCTGCCACCACGCCTGGCTGATTTTTGTATTTTTAGTAGAGACGGGGTTTCACCATGTTGGCCAGGCTGGTCTGACCTCAGGTGATCCGCTTTCCTCAGCCTCCCAAACTGCTGGGATTACAGGTGTGAGCCACTGCGCCCGGCCCATATAAGGGTTTTTATGGAGATTTTGTTACACAGGCGTGATTGCAGCCACTAGTGACTAATGGGACTCCAGTTTCTCTTCCCTCCCTAAAGCTCCAAGGGTGGAGCTGAACATTTCTAGCTCTAATCACAGTGTGGTCTCCCTGGTCACCATGCAGCCATCCAGGAACCCCTCTGTCTAAGTCATTATTAGCATACCGAAGACACTCTTACTGCTCAGGAGATTCTAAAGGTTTTAGAAGCTCTGTACCAGGAACCAGGGACAAAGACCAAATATTTTTTATTATACCACAGAGGCAAATGTCCTACTATCAAAATGAAGGTCAGAGCCACACAGGTAGCAAGGCCAACTTATAGCTGCACCCTCCAAACTGATCCAGAACCTCAGCAAGAGAAAAGGACAAAGGGGAGCCTGTACGTGTAAGGCTGAGGCAGGAGGATCACTTGAGACCAGGAGTTCCAGACTGTAGTTCTCTATGATTATAACTGTAAATGCCACTACACGGCCGCCTGGGCAGTATGAGACCCTGTGTGTGAGGCCCTGAATGACGTGGGAAAGAAAGATGTGGGAGCTTAACCGCTGATGAGAGGCCAAGAAGAGTTGAACTGAATTCAATTCAACCAGGACACCTGGTTGGTGCTGGAGAACTGGCTAGTGTCTGGAAGAGCCTTGTGTTCACATTGCTTCGGAGCTCCTGCTAAGTCATGGTGGTCATCATGGCTTCTCTGCTTTCCCCCAGATACCTTCTAAAAATTAACAATAAATAGGTTTATTATTGATCTTTTTAGATGGATGAATAAATTCATATTTTAAACATTTAAAAAATCAATAATTATTGAGCTTCTATAGTTATGTTCTGAAGTTATAGTGGATTAATTTTGAGAAGGAGCCCCTGCCTGCAAGGTTTTTAATTCTATTTAAAGACATGAGCCCTGTGCATGGGTGTGTTTCTTAATCCCAGCTACTTGGGAGGCTGAGGCAGGAGGATCACTTGAACCCAGGAGTTCCAGGCTGCAGTTCTCTATGATTATAACTGTAAATGCCACTGCACTCCTGCCTGGGGAACATGAGACCCTGTCTCTAAAGAATAAAAATAAATTTCAAAAACTGAAAAAACAATTTTTAATATATATAGACATGAAAGGAACATACAAAAAAAATCATACCATTTCATTCTAGAAGAGACCTTAGAGCTTCTACTAGTTTCCTATTGCTGCTGCAATAAATTACACAAATTTAGTGGCTTAAGACGATGCACGTTTATTATCTTACAACTCTGGAGCTCAGAGGCTGAAATGTTCTTACAGGCTAAACAGAGGCGAGGCAGAGCTGCCATTCTTCTGGAGGCTCTAAGGGAGAATGTTTCCTTTCCTTTTCCTGCTGTAGGAAGCCACCTGCACTCCTTGGCTCACTGCCCTTTCTCCACCTTCAAAGGGCATCGCTTCAAACTCTATTTCCGTTACCACGTCTCCTACTTCTGACCTCTGACTCTGACCCTTCTACCTCCCTCTGGTAAGGACCCCTGTGATGACACTGGACCTACCCACATAATCCAAGATACTCGTCCCATCTCATGATTCTCAGTTGATCACATCTGTAAAGTCCTTTTTGCAGTGTAAGGAACCATAGACAGGTGCCAGGGATAAGGATCTTTGCTGGGCAAAGGCAGTATTCTATCTGTCACAAATTTCTCCTAACATAACCACCTTGATTTTTTAATTTTAATTTTATTATTTATTTATTTATTTATGTATTTGAGACGGAGTCTTGCTCTGTCCCAGGCTGGAGTGCAGTGGCGTGATCTTGGCTCACTACATCCTCTGCCTCCCAGGTTCAAGTGATTCTCCTGCCTCAGTCTCCCAAGTAGTTGGGATTACAGACAAGCACCACCACACCCGGCTAATTTTTGTATTTTTTGTAGAGACAGGGTTTCACCATATTGGCCAGGCTGGTCTCCAACTCCTAACCTCAAGTGTTCTACCCGCCACAGCCTCCCAAGGTGCTGGGATTACAGGCATGAGCCACTGCGCCCAGCCTGATTTTTTTAGACAAGAGTATTTAGGCATGAATAGGCCAAATCACTTTCCCAAGGCCATGAGTTTAGACTAGAACTCAGGGTATCTGAGTCTCACCATCATACTTCCCAGACAGGTGTTCTTTCTACTACATTAAGTTGCCACAAAAAAAATGAATAATACAAATTACTATATTGGTGAGTGCAAATTACATGCCCTGGAGTATTATGTTCGTAGGTACACAGAATTGCAGGATCAAAGAGTTAGTGCCAGAGGACCTTAGAAGTCTTCTTGTCCAACCAGTCTGATCCTGCCTACATTCACATATTTCAACATCTCCAGTCACCAGGAGCTTTACAGTCTTGCCAAAGCAACACACAGCGCATTCCTGAGGCTGCTAGTTGTTAGCAAAGTATGTCCTGAATAACTGGATTGCCAGCTTCAGAGTGTGGACAACGCACACTACAATCCAGCCAGCCCCCAGGAGTGACCCACACAACAACGGAAATCCCAGAAACCCAGATGGACAAGAAGTCCAGGCCCCCTCCCTGGGAAATCTCTCACTTGAAACAGACAAGATCAGCAATCCGAATACTTACTCCAGCCTCAAGGGCCATCCTTCTGTCCCCAGCTTCCTGCTGGAACCAGAACCCAGACGTGCCTGTGACCAACATTGCTAGACACACCTCCACACACACACTCTTTAGTATAATAGAGCGGTAACAGACACATCCCTTGACTGCATTTTTAGGATCCCTTACAGTTAAGTGTGAGCATAAAGCTAGCTTTCATCAATGGAATGCAAATGGAAGTCATGTGCACTACTTTGGGGCCAGGATTTAAGACACAGGTGTTCCTCCTTCATTCTTTTTGATCCCCTTCTACCTGAATGCAATGTCTCTGAGGATCTAGATAAACGCTGCTCCAGCTTTTGAGTCATTGCCCGGAAGACAGACACCTGCTGACCAGAAACAGTGCCCTTAGACTGCTGTGTGAGCAAGAAATCAAATTCCATCGCATTTGAGCCATTATATAATGTGGGGTCTAATCTGTTGCAGCGGCTTCACTTACAATAACTAAGACCGTATCTCTCGAGGCAGAAGTATTATACAACTGCTACCTGAACAGTGTCACTGCCACTGGCTGTAGCCAAAGGCGAGTTCTGACTGTTCCCACCAGCCAGGCAACTATTGTTAAGTCTGTAGAGGCCTTGGCAAGTGACACGGGAGACTTAAGTGGCCTCCATTATCTTCATCCATGCCCCCATGCTTTGATAGAGACTACAGATTTTTTTTTTTTTTTTTTGAGACAGTGTCTTGCTCTGTCGCCCAGGTTGGAGTGCAGTGGCCTGATCTTGGCTCACTGCAACCTCCGCCTCCCAGGTTCAAGAGATTCTCCTGCCTCAGCCTCCCCAGTGGCTGGGATTACAGGCAAGCACCACCACACCCAGCTAATTTTTACATTTTTAGTAGAGACGGGGTTTTGCCATGTTGGCCAGGCTGGTCTCGAACTCCTGACCTCAGGTGGCCCGCCCATCTTGGCCTCCCAAAGTGCTGGGATTACAGGCATGAGCCACCACACTCACCCTTACAGTTGATTTCTTAATATCACATAAAGTGCTACTCAACACTCCCTCCCCTACCCTGACACACACACATACATGTGATGCCTTCTAACAAGATGCCAGCCCCAAGTCCCTTTCATGTGGGAGTTCTAGACCTGCCAATGTCACAACTGATACTCAAGACGTCTGGAGAAAAATTCTACTCACCATCACTGCCACCTGCATTGTGTTATCACTTTTGGTCACTTCTGAGTCATGCAGTGGTCATCACCTCACACTGACATAGTGTGAACTAAGAAGAGAACTCAGATCAGTCTGCAGGGATTCTCCCAGTGCAGGAGAGCCAAGGTCCACCCCACCAAAACTGCACTGCAGCTCCTTCCATTCATGCATATAGCCTTTTTCCAGGGGTATGAGCCTGACACCATGGACTCAGAAGCACTGGTCCCCTCTGACCACCCGATTTTGTGCAAGGGTCACCCCTCAGGCAGCCACCTGGCCTTTCCTGATATAAGGTGACCTGATATCAGGCCACCTTTTCCACCCTAATAACTTTCTATAACTTTGACTCTCAAGGAGGAAAGTTCCCCAGGCCAAGCTTCTCTATTAAAATAACAACAATAATAATAATAATAAGTGTAGAGCGTGATAACTCACGTCTGTAATCCCAGCACTTTTGGAGGCCGATGTGGGTGGGTTGCTTGAGCCCAGGCATACAAGACTGGACTGAGCAACATAGCGAGACCTCATCTCTACAAAAAAAAAAAAGAAAAAAAAAAAAAGCAAATAATTAGCCCAGCAAGGTGGTGTGTGTCTGTAGTCCCAGCCACCTGGGAGGTTGAGGTGGGAGGATCACGTGAACCTGGGAGGCTAAGGTTGCAGTCAGCCGAGATCATGCCACTGGTCTCCAGCCTGGGCGACAAAGTGAGACCCTGTCTCAAAAAATAAAAATAAATTAAAAAACAAAAAAACACTAAATCCTGGTTTCACATAGGACCAGGGTTCTGGAGAGCAAGAATGTATCTACATGATAGTCCTCAAAAAAACAGAAAAATTTTCACGACCCCAGACAAGGTGGTCTATTCCCTGAGCCAAATATTATAATTCCTTTGATGAGTCCTTGAGAAACTAAATGAGAAAAAAATGTAAAAGAAAATGTTTTGTGACTGCTTGAGCTCCCAGCAAACGTTGGTCGTCTTTGTGGCCACTGTGTGCAATCTCAAGTCCCCACACTGTCCTCACTTCACCTCGGAATGTGCCCAAAGAAGAGAGAAAACAATGAGGGATGGAGGAGAGAGCACAGGCTCCATGGAGGAAGAATCCTTGCTGGACATGGAGCAGATGAGTCATCTGGGTGGGTGACAGGTGAGAAATCCAGCGAGGAAGAGAAGATGAGTAAAGGCAGAATCAGAGAAGGAGGGTGGTCTATGAGGATGTGAGTTTGCCCACAACTGAAGGTGTCCATATTTTGGGAAATAGTAAGTAAACCATTTTAAAAGTCCGAAGGAAAAGTTCATTGACTATTTAGAACATTAGGACTCAGTGAATTCTGAGCAGGTTAGTATTCTGACATAAACACTGAGGAAGGCAAATTTGGTATCAGTGTAATTGGGAAGGACCAGGAAGAAGTTATGGGCTGAATTTTGAAATGGGGAGGTGAGGGAATGAACTAGAACAGTGAGAAGAAAACCTCAGAGGAAAGAATGTATGGTAAACATTGCCAGGGATTCCGTGACTGGTTGAATTCAGAGATTCATCCATTTCTAAAATTTGGCACTTGGATAACTAGCACAATGACTTGGCATTGGTGGAAATTTGGAGAGGCAGGGCTGATTTAGAGAAGGGGTTTTTTTTTTTTTTTAGATATGTTGTATTTGAGCAATTAAAGAAAGATCCTAATAGAAATGCCTGGTAAGCAGCTGAAGATGTGGAACTAACACTTGATTGAGCAAATACAGCTGTAGAGTCAGGAGCTACTCCCACGGTGGTAATAAACAAGAAACAAAAATAAATGAACTTTCCACCCATTGGGCCAAATAGCTAATTGAATGACTAGAGAAAAAGTAAGAGAATGCATATTCAATCAAAAATCAGGACCAGGAACTGTCCTAGGCACTGGGAATGCAGTGAGCTTCATTTCGCCTCCAACAGAACAGGCTTACCCTGGGGCAAAAAGTCTTTGTGCTGGTCCTGATGCCCGGAAGACAGACTATCGGGCGATTACTCCCAGCTCAGGCATTTCTGCATCCCGCCCCCGGCTGAATTAGAGGAAGGATAACTCTTTTCTCTCAGAATTCACTTCCTCTGCAGACCTCATGTTTCCTGATCTTCAAGAAATCTTAAGAGAGATATTTTAGCTCCACATAAGCTCTGAAACAGGCATAATTACCCGCAGCATCTTGCCCATTCTTCTCAAACACTGGAATTTATCCAATGTTAAAAAATTTCTTTTTTCCTTTTAAGAGAATTACCTTTTTAAAAAAATGCCTTTTAGAGTATGTATTTAGAAGTTTCAAATAATTGGGCCGGGTGCAGTGGCTCACACTTGTGAGCAGCGGGTGCAGTGGCTCATGCCTCCCTGCACTTTGGGAGACCGAAGCAGGCAGATCACCTGAGGTCAGGGGTTCAAGACCAGCCTGGCCAACATAGTGAAACCCTGTCTCTATTAAAAATACAAAAATTAGCTGGGCATGGTGGTGCTTGCCTGTAATCCCAGCTACTCGGGAGACTGAGGCTGGAGAATTGCTTGAACCCATGAGCCAGAGGTAGCAGTGGGCCAAGATCAGGCCACTATACTCCAGCCTGGGTGATAGAGTAAGACTCTGTTTCAAAAGAAAAAAAAAGAGTTTAAAATAATTGTAGATACATATGGTCTGGCTCACACATCTCTCTCTGTCTCTCTCTGTGTTTTCTCTCTCTCTCTCTCTCTGTCTCTCTCACTGGGGTGCGGGGCAGGGAACTCCCACTGAGCAGTTTCTTGTAAGGAACCAATTGACCTAAAGTCTTTCCCTACTGGAGATAGAGGCCGACAAGTCAGAAAATTGTGAGAACTTGGCCTTTGGCCTCCAAGTGTCCAAAAAAAAAAAAAGAAAGAATGAATGAAGAAAAGCACTCAGGCTCCATATGTTCAAGACTACAAAGTTTATCTTTTGTATTAATATTTCTCTTTGTCCCAGGAGATGGAAGGGGCTGATAATATAATTACATGAATGCTTTTTATTTTAGTGATGCTTCTATTATAGAAAAGTGGCTTTTTTCCTCCTCAAGTTTGGACTCAGGTTTACCAAGTGGTCAGCACTCTGCAGTTAGCCCCCGGGGTCCTTCACTCTCTTTTCACTAGTTACAGAAAGCAAAGACGTGTTGGTCATTGCTGTGGCATTAACACCTTGAGAATGTCCTGGCCCTGGCATTAGCACTCATACATAAAGACAGCTGTAACTCATGCATATTTTGATTCTTTATTTTAAAGAAAACAGGTAAAAAAAATGGTTCAAAAAACAGGAAAACGAGTCCTTGAGTTTTTCTTTTCTCACGAGAGTTCCCCAGGCTTTTCAAGAGACCATTATTAATATATTCTCAGTGGAGCTCTGAGTGAGCTGCAGTGTATTTCAGTTAAGGAAATGTGTTTTCCATGACCAATCACAATCTTTTTTTTTTTTTTTTTTGAGACAGAGTCTCACTCTGTCACCCAGGCTGGAGTGCAGTGGCATGTTCTCAGGTCATTGCAACCTCCACCTCCTGGGTTCAAGTGATTGTCCTGCCTCAGCCTCCCAAGTAGCTGGGATTACAGATGTGCACTACCACACCTGGCTAATTTTTGTATTTTTAGTAGAGATGGGGTTTCACCACGTCGGCCAGACTGGTCTTGAACTCCCGACCTCAGGTGATCTACCTGCCTCGGCCTCCCAAAGTGCTGGGATTACAGGCGTGGGCCACCGTGCCCTGCCCCAATAATAATTTTGAGTTTGTTTCAATGTGGAATGAGAGGCCTTGATAATCATCGCCGTGAATATATATTTGGCCAAGATGACTTTCTCTTGAATATAATTTTTAGAGCAGGAAGTGACCAAGAAAGAATGTATGTAAGACCCTGAAAACAAAATGTGCTCTTTATTCAGTGTGACTTTGTCCATTTAGAGAAAGATGGTCTTCTTTCAGAACAAGGTTTTCCTCCTAGAGACTGAGACTGATAGTGATTAGGAGGCATTGAATCTTGTGTCCTACAACAGTGCTACTCAGTCCATTCACACATTATAACCGGTCTGTGATCAGAAACTAAGAGAGAGTGACTACAAACTTCTATCACTATTTGACATTGACACGACATCCAAGCACGTGATCAGTAACTTACTTGTTTCTTGAACCAAGATAGAGGCTTGAATGTCACCTTTCTCATATGATGAGTCACACGTGGTGTGATCCACACAGTGGTACTGGACTGTGATGGATGGGAAAAATTTTTAAATAATAAAACAAATAAAAAGGAAAACTAGTTTTCACCGCAGACAGTTTGAGAAGCACTGGCCTGCAAAGCTATTGGTTAGATATCCACACTATGATACAGTTTGGGGCTTCCAGAATTTTAAAATATCTGATTTAAACTTTCCAAGAAGTTTGAAAATGAAAATAACTCAATGAAATATTTATTTTCAGGGAAACTGAAAAGATGAAATTTTAAAGCAAAAGAGTGAAAAGAGATTCTGAGTTGTTCCAGTGTTTTCTTCATCTGCGGAAATGTGTAGGGCATATAGATACACTTTGATGTTACATTGCATGTAAAATAAGTTATATGCAGGGCAAAACAAGGGCAACCTTGTGTATAACAGCAAAAGTCTGAAAACAACCTAACTGCCATCAATAAATGGCTGATTAAACCAAGTGTGACACTTTCATGCAATAAAGTATTTTGCAGTTGTGTATTCATCTCTTGAAACTGTTCACTATTGCCACAAGTAGATATATATTAAACTAATAATACCACATTGGACACTATCTCATACCCTAAACCATAATGATATATATCTAATCAATAACTAATATTATTTCTTTAAATAAATAAAAATTTCTGACAAACAAAAAAAAAAGATCGAGATCGAGACATACTCTACCTGTTCAGATACAACAAGATCTCCAATATATAGTAAGCTTTTTAAAAGGCACGGTGCAGAACAATATACATGATATGATACCATTTGTATAATGGTAACAACACAAACAAGTGTGTTGGTTTTTAGATGCATGAATTACTTTGGGAAGGCTAGAGTAGTTGCCTCCAGTCACTAGGTTCCTGATAGATAAAGAAAGCAAATTTGTCTTACCTTTCAACTTTGCCCTTTTGTATTATGTGCAAGTGATATCTATTTCCAACAATATATTAAAAGTAATAATTTAAAATATCAAAAACAAAAATGAGAAATAAAGTATTCATGTTCAATCATACCCATAAAGTGAAACAACATCTGCCTTTAAATCTTCATGCAGGGGCTGGCACAGCGCCCTATGTTCACTATTTGATCAGTTGTTGAACTGAAAGTAATAGCTCATACAGAATTTAACAAGATGCCCTTCTAAACCCCCCCAAAAAAGGATCATTCAATATTTATCATTTACATTTGATATGTTTTCAAAGAATCAAATCATTTTAGCCAAAATGGACAAACTACATTATGGAAACAGATGAAACTGCTAAAACTGCTGAAAGACTCTAGAATCAACTTCAAAATCATGCTTTCTGCAAAAGGATAACTCATCCTTATAGATATAATCAGTAAATTAAGACGATTATAAGGCCGGGCCCAATAGCTCTCGCCTGTAATCCCAGTACTTTAGGAAACTGAGGTGGGAGGATCACTTGAGGTCAGAAGTTCGAGACCAACCTGGCCAACATGGTGAAACCCCATCTCTACTAAAAATACTAAAATTAGCCAGGCATGGTTGTGCGCACCTATAATCTCGCTACACAGGAAGCTGAGACAAGAGAATCACTTAAACCAGGGATGCAGAGGTTGAAGTGAGCTGAGGTTGCACCAGTGCACTCTAGCCTGAGCAACAGAGTGACACTCTGTCTCAAAAAAAGAAGAAAGAAAGAAAGAGAGAAAGAGAGAAAAGAAAGAAAGAAAGAAAGAAAGAAAGAAAGAAAGAAAGAAAGAAAGAAAGAAAGAAAGAAAGAAAGAAAGAAAGACAGAGAGAGAGAGAGGGGCAGGGAGGGAGGGAGGGAGGGAAGGAAGGAGAAAGAAAGAAAGAAAAGAAAGAGAGACAGAGAGAGAGAGGAAGGAAGGAAAGGAAAGGAAAGGAAAGGAAAGGAAAGGGAAGGGAGAGAAGGAGGAAAGGAAGGAAGGAAGGAAGGAAGGAAGGAAGGAAGGAAGGAAGGAAGGAAGGAAGGAAGGAAGGAAGGAAGGAAGGCAGGCAGGCAGGCAGGCAGGCATCTAAAATTATATTGTATGTGACCAGGGAATATAGGTATTAGATGTCATCCATGGGCTACTCATTCATTTTTCATTAATTTGACATAAATCCACGGATTTAGTAAGGCTCTGCCATGTTTGTTCAAATACTGTTGTAGAGAATAACATTGTATTGGCTGAAAAGGTAATAGTAGGAAATAAATGGAATATTTGGAAATCAGGTTTTAGGAACTGCCTAAGGGAAGTATAGGACTATGCTATTTAGAAAATAGCACGTGGAAAATAACAATGAAGCTGTTACAGGTAACACAACAGATATTCACCTGATCTTATTTCTCTATCCTTTTCTGCCAAGTACAGATAGCCTGGCACATCTTAGTTACATAATAAACTATCGTGACCTCAGCTATATTTGCGTTAGTTCTTTGGTGTTAATTCCAGTCAGTCTTCTCACATCCCTGAAACAAGCTCATATTCTCATTAGACATTCTCCAGATTTTTCTAAGAGGTTCAGTTTTTCTCCCAGCTAAATCGTTTGTTTATCCAGATGTTCCATTTAGGGAACAGTAAAAGTGTCCAACAAAAGTCTTCATGCAATTCTCTACCCCAACCCCAAATCCAAATGTGTGGCTACAGATCATTCAATTTCCTTAATGAGAAAATAACATCAGGTCACTCTAAAAAGAATAAAGTGAGGGGTTATTTTAACTTAGTAATTACTCCTCTTTGCATAAAGACAAGGTTTTAAATCATATGAACAAATCCTAAAAACATGATGCCAACTTCAGCACAAATACCTCAGGAAAAGCTCAATGTTTTAAAGGAAAAATTCACTAAAGAGTGAATTTTATTTAATGAAACTCACTGTACCCTCACGTTCTCTTCCAGGGAGCCCTTCCAACAAAGCTGAATCTTACTCCAGGAGCTCATGGATTGCATCATCTGCCAGCAAAATATATATTAATCTGTCCAGGCCTCCCAACTCTGAGGAGCACAGGCAAATGACAAAGATAAGGAACAAAGAGTTTACTTAAAAAAAAAACCCTGAGGTTTACAGGCACACAATCCATTCATAATAGTTTTAAGAGAAAGCTATCCCCCAGGAAAAGGGTTTCTGCCTCCTCCATTTCTCACATATCCTTTCCATAGCTCAGCCTTTAGAATGCTCTTAATGAATGATCATTTTAACTTGATTTCACTTAAATAAAAATACCTGTTACAGTTGGCCCTCCATATTCATGGGTTCTACATTTGTGTATTCTGCCAACTGAGGATCAAAAACTTTTTTTAGTAAATGGATAGTTGCATCTGTACTGAACATGTACAGACTTTTTTCTTGTCAGTATTCCCTAAACAATACAACTATTTACATAGCATTTACATTGTATTTGATATTATGAGTAATCTGGAGATGATTTAAAGCAAAAAAAGGATATGTGTAGGTTACATGCAAATACTACACAATATATACAAGGAACTTGAGCATTCATGGATTTTGGTATTTGTGGGGGCTCCTGGAACCAATCCCCCACAGATACCAAGGAATGACTCTGTATCAGTTAGCTACTTCTGTGTAACAAACTATTCCAAAAAATCAAGTGGCTTAAAACTATCCCCCAAAATTCAGTTGTTTAAAATAGCACTTGTTATTTCTCATGAATCTTCTGCTCAGCTGGCCAGCTGATCTTGGCTCATGCATCTGTGGTTATCTGTGGGTCAAAGGGGCTGGCTGGTTTAGGCTAGCCTTGGCTGGTATGACTTGGCTCTTTTCGATGTGTCAGTCATTTTCCCCCAGCATGCTATTTCAGGCTAATTTTATGGCAGCAGCAGGGTCCAAGACAGGACAAAGAAGTGCCCAAGTGCTTCTTCAAGTCTCTAGTTGTATCAAGTTTGTTTTATCCCATTGGCAAAAGTCACATTGCCAAGCCTAGAGTCAGTGTGGAAGGCCACTAGCAAAGGGCTTGGATACAGGGAGGTGTGGATACAGGGAAGATCCATCAATGCAATCCATCTGTCATTCCAGAAGGCAACACAGGGTGGTATCTTAGAAAACCCCCAAAATGACCCCAGCCTTCTACTCCAGTCACTTACACCTGCAGTCTGGGGTCAGTTGCTGAGCTGGCCAGCAGGTGAAAATGAGGGCCAGCCTGGTGGAGGTGTGGCATGATTGGCCGGGGTATAGGAGAGACGATCTCCTGTCATGCCACAGCTGGGGTTGGAGTCCAGGAGCATGACTCTTCCTCCCAGAAGTTGGAGAGAGATGATCACTACTCAACTTAGGAAGTAGTCACCCAAATGGGGAGGAAAAATACACCCTGAGGGAAGAGAGACAAAACGCTCCAGTTGGGAAGAGAGCAAGAAGGATGGCTTTGAGTTATAATATATAATGTACTGAAATCCAAATTCCTCCTGGTCCAGGGCCTAGAACACCTGTCAAGATTCCCAAGCTGAGGGTGGCTGTAATGAATTGATTAAAATTTTATCTTTAGAATCGATACCATGAAAGGTACAGAGAAATTATGCTTAATGAGGAAGTCATAGGGTCCCAAGGTCAGGGAAAGCTTTTCCCTGGTGATGATCAGGGCAGGATAGAGGAGATGTCACAGTGAACAAAAGAAGAGACCAAGGCACAATGATAGGTGCATCCTGGCCAGAGTAATGATAGCACAGTGGAGAGGAGGAATAGGAGGTAGCCAAGAGGAGTGGTTGTAAGCACACATGAGATGCTCTATAGGTTCCCTAAATGATGCAAAGGCATTTGGGGCTGAGGTTTCAGTAAGCCAGGTAGTGGGTAATGAATGAGCTAGACCAGTGCTTCTCAAACTACCTGTAGGGAAGGATGAGTTTCTTACACTTCCAAACTGTTGTAAACTCAGACTTTTGTAAATACTACAAAATTAAGTACCAAAAAAATAAACTTTATTTTATTTATTTATTTTTTATTTTTTATTTTTTATTTTTTATTTTTTTGAGATGGAGTCTAGCTCTGCCACCCAGACTAGAGTGCAGTGGCACGATCTTTGCTCACTGCAACCTCCACCTCCCAGTTTCAAGCAATTCTCAAGCTTCAGCTTCCCAGGTAGCTGTGACTACAGGCACATGCCACAATGCCTGCATAATTTTTTGTATCTAACAATACAAAAAGGAGAGACAGGGTTTCACCATGTTAGCCAGGCTGGTCTCGAACTCCTGACCTCAGGTGATCTGCCTGCCTTGGCCTCCCAAAGTGCTGGGATTATAGACGTGAGCCACCGTGCCTGGCCCAAAAAAATAAACTTCAGAAAAGGCACAAATACAAACAAAACACAAGACCAGCTATTTTATTACTAGATTCAACACACATAAAATTATTCTGCCAAGTTTCAAAGTTTCAAATGCTGCCTCTCCATTTCAGTGCTTATGTCATTGGAGACTGGTAACAAACAATCTGCCAGCTGGCTCAGGTCTGTGTTCCACACTTAGAGTAGCAACGAATTAGACAGCTGTCAGGCTTTTCTTTGCTGATATTAAAACAATAGCTACCAGGTTTGAGTGCCTACTGTGTTCCAAGCTCTGTACTCAGAACTTCCCATATTTTATCTTTATTCTCTCAACGTTATTGTCCCCATTTTGAAGATAAGGGAACCAAAGCCAGTGAGGCTAGGAACTGGCTCTAGACTGTACAGCTGTTGTCAGTGACCAAGGTAAGTGTCTCTTTTGTTGATGGCCTGATTTGTGGGGCTTGGATAAACACAGATATAGATAGAAGCACTTACAGTACTCTCCACTCTCCAAGACTCAAGTAAGTGTACAAAGTGCCCAGGAAAACCTCCAAAATAGCTGATTATAAATTGCCTTTGATATTAGCTTGTCTCTGCTGCTGCTATTTTTTCCTCCCTAAATACAGAGACTTGGGAAGTTTCGTCAGATTTCTTACAGCAATCAGCTCAGAACTGAGAAGCTTGTCTGTACTTACTCTGCACTGTGGTTTGCCTCATAAGTGCACGTGAAAGTCCTGTGCCCCCAACTTCAGGTGTTCTGGCTCGAATTTGCTTTGTGATCTTTGAACTAAGTGGGATTAGACACAAAACGAGCATGTTAGGGCTTTGCCACTGTGACAGGCTGCTGACTATGATTCTAGGTTTAGTGGAGGTTTTGTGTTGTGCTGGGTTGAGTCCAGTTGTGCTGTGCTGTGTGTGTTTTGCTTTCATTTGTCTACTCAGCTAAATTAGAGTGAGTTAAGCCTAAACTATCCACCTCGCCTTATCTACAAATTCAAGTTCCAGGATGTTGGGAAAATTTACACAGAGGATGTCAGGCCTTGGACTTCCCAGAACAGTGGACAGCAGTGTTCCCTCCCAATCTGCCCACTAAAGCACTCATATAAGAAGACGGTCTTGGCACCAAGCCGTGGAAGACAGTTTTTACGGCTAGAGCCCAACACAATCAGGAGATGAGGAAGGGAGGTTGGGAACCTCCACTGGTGATTGCCTCGGTTGGCATGAACAAGAGAAGAGATGGCTCCATGTCCACTGTGAAGCCTTTCACGACCCCCTGTGCCAAGTGGGCCTTCCCTCGTGTTATTGCGACAGTCTCGATGTTGTCATGCAGTTCTTCTCCTAGAATAGGGCACTGATGCATTTACATCAAACTATGATCTGAATGTTTGTGTCTCCCCTCAAATTCCTAAGTTGAAATCCTTTCCTCCAAGGTGATGGTATTAGGTAGTGGGGACTTTGGGATGTGCTGAGGTCATAAGGGTGGAGCCCTCATGAATGGGATTAGTGCCCTTATAAAAAAGACCAAAGAGGGAGGCTCTCTCTTTTTCTCCAATGAGGACACAGCAAGAAGTCATTGTCTATGAGCCAGAAAGTGGGTCCTCACCAGATACCAAATCTGCCAGTGCCCTGACCTTGGACTTCCCAGCCTCTAGAACTGGGAGAAACAAAGTTCTATTGTTTAGAAGCCACCTGGTCTGTGGTATTTTGCTATAGCAAACTGAACAGACTAAGACACACACTCAACTCTCATGGGTACCTTTTCTGACCAGAGACTTCTTACTGTTTTGTATCCAGGAAAATGCCTGGTCAACCATAGGCACTGAAGAAATAGACAAAAGTGAACCCGTGCTAGCTGTATCCTAGGAACATCAACCAGGGAGGTCTTCTCATGAGCAAAACAGGCAAAAGTGCTACAAAAATCTAGACTGCATTTTAAGATTAAAAAGTGGAAATCAAGGGTTTAAAAAGCCTCTGAGCTCTACAGGTCAAAGCAATCATGTCCCTGGAGTTCTTTTATGAGCGTAACAAAATAAACCACCATAATGAATTGGAAGGAAGGAAGGAAGGAAGGAAGGAAGGAAGGAAGGAAGGAAGGAAGGAAGGAAGGAAGGAAGGAAGGAAGGGAGGGAGGGAGGGAGGGAGGGAGGGAGGGAGGGAGGGAGGGAGGGAGGAAGGGAGGGAGGGGAAGAGAAGGGAAGGGAAAGGAAGGGAAAGGAAGGGAGAAAGAAAAAAAGAGAAGAGAAGAGAGAAAAGAAAAGAAAAGAAAGAAAAGAGGGAGTCCTTGTCAATGTGATTGTCAAGAATCAAGCCTACTTAGAAATGGAAAATGTGTGCCTCCCATCACCAAGAGTCAGCTGGGCTAAACACAATCAGTCTGCTTTCAAGAACCATGCCATTCCCCATTCAATCTAAAACAGTGTTTTAAATTCTGGGCCCACAAAGAAGATTAAATATAAACACAAAATTTCACCACACCTTGCAAGATTTAAAATTTAAGGAAGAAAACTATATTCAGATAAAGATGGCCACATAGACAATGAGAAACAAATGTTTTTCAAATTCACAAAATGTTTCAGCCTGGGACTGGGCTACCCACCTGCTCCATCCCCATAACTTCCTGCCCAATAACTTCATGCATGGACCTGATTCTGGGGCTGGCTTCTGCAATAAAGAAACAAAGAAGAAATGTGAAAACTCAAGCACCATTAGGAATGGTGTCCAGTAGAGATACTGGTCAGCTTGATACTTACTGTCAACATGGGGGCTGAGTTGAGAGCATGGAGAATCTTTGAGTTATAGTGAACAGCTTTGGAGATATCTTCCCAGCATTTACCTATATCTGCTGAGAATTAAGTCTCCCACAAATGAACCCCATAGCTACATTAGGACCATGTTACTCTGCCACCAGCCATAGCTAATGGTCTCAGGGCTGGAGATCTGGCACAAGCTGGGTCAATCAAGTTTCTCTCCCAGAAATCTGAAACTGGAACCCAGATTGCATGGCTGAGATCTTCTTGGTAAATTTTTATTTTCTGCTTAAGCCAATTTTAAGTGGGTCTGAAATAAAGAAAACTTGACCAAGTCTGGAGTTCATCAGCAAATCCAGGAGTGTGTTCAAGGAGCAAAAACCTAATAGGCTTTTCATTATGGTGAGTGTGTTCAGATTGTTTTGCTGGAGAAGGAAAAGATCCTAACATCTAAAATTTTTAGCAGAAAATTATTTCTCCATTACTTTAAAAGGGCTGAGTTAACAGCACTACAAAGCAAACTTCCTCCAACAAGAGTCTTAAGAGCGATACCAGGCCAGGCGCCTGTAATCCCAGCACTTTGGGAGGCTGAGGTGGGTGGATCACCTGAGCTCAGGAGTTCGAGACCAACCTGGCCAACAAGGGAAACCCCATCTCTACTAAAAATACAAAAAATTAGCTGGGTGTGGTGGCGCGTGCCTGTAATCCCAGCTACTCGGGAGACTGAGGCATGAGAATTGCTTGAAACTGGGAGGCGGAGGTTGTAGTGAGCCGAGAACACATCACTATGCTCCAGCCTAGCTGACCGAGTGAGACTCTGTCTCAAAAAAAAAGAGCAATATCAATTATGTGTATATTTAAGACCAAATTTTACCCACATGTATCTGAAGTACCCAAAATAGGTACTAGATTTTTTTTTTTTCTTAACATTAAGCTAGAGTCATATGAGTAATCTTTCACCGGACTTACCAAAACATATTGTTTAGGCTTTTTCATTATTATTTCTGGACACACCATTTTATTGTGATGGAGAAAACTTTGCACCTACTTGTAATTCCAGTGTGTTTCATATCAGATGAGAAAAGGCAAGTATAAACCGAGCAGCAGTACAGTGTATTAATATTTCAATACGGTTTAGCTTTAGTTTTACATATCTGGGTAAGAGGTGGGTCTTAATGGTCTCCATTTATCTGTTTGATAATGTAAACTGCAACCTGAAATGTAAATCTATAAAAATGCTAAGTGTCTTTTTTGATTTCAATCTGCTTTTGGTTTTTGTTGTTACTTACTTTCCTGGACACTTGTGTTTCTGCTAGGATAGATTTGATGAGATGCTTCCTTTCACCTTTCACTCACATGGTCTCTTCTAAGTGATGGCCACTCTGACCACTTTAAGAGTCAAGAGGAACTCAATCTTTCCGAGGGAGCTCAGCTAAAAGTATGGATCTCTTAGGTCAGCAAAAATTCATTCTTCCTCAAACTCCATGTGAGTCTGCCCCATTAAGCCTTTACTAGGCCAACTAGAGGTTGTATTCTTAACATCCCTAAGCACAACACAGACATAAAAAGTGAGGAGAGGAAATTGATATTGATTCTTCCTATTCTATTTTCTAAAATATTCCTTAGATTGCAAAGACCCAAGCAGAGGCTGGCTTCCATTCTAAAGATGACCAAATACAGTTAGTCCTAAAAATTAACATTATTATCATAAGTATCATTTTTGTGCAGGGCTGCTACTGACCTGTGCCTTGAAGTGCAAATTAGAAAAAGTATTTTTGTGCAAATTATAAAAGATGCCACTATAGACAGGCACTGCCTTCAGGGACTGAGCTTGGCAAGTGGCCTAAAGCCAAGTCCAACTCCCACTCACCCTCTCAGCCACATTATGAAGGGAACAAATAGTCAACCATAGGCTTTGACTCTTCTGTAGTGGTTCAGAAGTTATCTTTACATATATTTTCAGCTATGCACTTATGAGGTAATCTAATAAAAGTGTACAATTGCTGCTAACTTATGAACTTCAGAAATTTTAAAAGTTACACACTTTTGAGATTGCCAGTTTTAAAGTTTTTTCCCAATAGACACTTTTGCATAAACATAGAAGAGAAATGAGCAAGAAGCTATATTTTAAGTAGTTCTCTTTCATGGGGAGGATATATATACACATAAAGCAAAGTGCATAATGTGTATGAATCCTAAGTCTACATTTGAGTAATTTTTTTAACATGGGTATACACTCCACTCCACATCACCTCTGTTCAAGATACAGGATATTTCTAGCGCCTCACAAGGTTTCCTCTTGACACTGACCAAGAAATCAACCCTTTCCAAGGCAATCACCTGACTTTCACCGGCTCTGATTCATTTTATGGATCTTTGGACTTAATATAAATGGAATCATGCCATCTCTACTCTTTTGTGCCTGACTTCTTCTGCTCAGCACAGTATCAATGAGGTTCTTCCACACAGTAGCATGTATCAGTATTTGGTCTTTTTTTGTTGTTATGTAAAATTCCATCATATGATTATACCATAATATATTAATTCTCCTCTTAATGTATTTTTGGGCTGTTTCTAATTTGGAGCTATTAAGCATATAAATTCAGTGGTTCCTTTTAGTTCAATGAACAGAAGTTTATATTTTTACTCTATATTATTCCACAAAGGAGTTTTACACAATAAAATAATAGTAGAGAAACACAGTGAATTAAAGTAAGGATAAAATAGCATGCCTGGGCAGATAAGAATAATACGCAAACTGTCAGGTCTTTATAGTTCCATAATCAGGTTTCACTTAGACTCTGAGCTTCCCAGAAGCCAAAACATAAAGAGAAATATGGTGAGTTATAGAATTTTTGTAATAGAATTAAAAAATCAGTTAGTCAGGGGAAGCAAATTTTTTGTTGGCACTAAGTTTCAAAAAAAGTTATTCAGCCAGGCACAGTGGCTTATGCCTGTAATCCCAGCACTTTGGGAGGCCGAGGCGGGTGGATCACCTGAGGTCAGGAGTTTGAGACCAGCCTGGCCAACGTGATGAAACACCATCTCTACTAAAAATACAAAAAAAGAAAGAAAGGAAAAGAGAGAAAGGAAGGAAAGGAAAGGAAAGGAAAGGAAAGGAAGGGGAGGGGAGGGGAGTGGAGGGGAGGGGAGTGGAGGGGAGGGGAGGGGAGGGGAGGGGAGGGAAGGGAAGGGAAGGGAAGGGAAGGGAAGGGAAGGAAGAAAGAAAGAAAATTTGGCTGGGCGTGGTGGTGCATGCCTGTAATCCCAGCTACTCGGGAGGCTGAACAGGAAAATCACTTGAACCTGGGAGGCAGAGGTTGCAGCGAGCCGAGATCACGCCACTTCACTCCAGCCTGGGCCACAAGAGCAAAGTTCCATTTCAAAATAAATAAATAAATACAAAATAAAGTTATTCACATAAAGCTTTATGGTAGGAATTAGGAATTATTAAGAGAGGGAATCAATACTGCCCTCCAGGCAGCTCCACAAGAAATATATCGGGCAGCCATGGTGGCTCACACCCTTGGGAGGCCGAACAGTTTGGGAGGTCAAGGTGGGTGGATCACTTGAGATCAGGAGTTCGAGACCAGCCTGGCCAACATGGTGAAACCCTGTCTCTACTGAAACTACAAAAATTAGTCGGGCATAGTGGTGGACACCTGCAAGTCCAGCTGCTCGGGAGGCTGAGGCAGGAGAATCACTTGAACCTGGGAGGCGGAGCTTGCAGTGAGCTGAAGTCACGTCATTGTACTCCAGCCTGGGTGACAAGAGTGAAACTCCATCTCAAAAATAATAATAATATAGTAACAAACTTTTAGATATTGTTTTCATATAGTGCCCATAAGACTTGATGCCAACCCAGTAGGTTGTAAAATAGTATCATAGTCAGTGGTTTTGAATGTAGGTGTGTACTTTTAAAGAGAAAAAAGTATATTAAAATATCATATACCCTAAGCCAGGGGTCGCCAAACTACAGCCCACTGACCAAATGTGACCCACCACTTGTTTTTGTTTTTTTGAGACAGGGTCTCACTCTGTCACCCAGGCTGGAGTGCAGTGGCATGATCATGGCTCACTGCAGCCTCAACCTCCTGGGCTCAAGGGATTCGCCCGCCTCCACCTCCCAAGGGGCTGGGACTGAAGGTGCGCACCACTGTACCCAGCTAACTTTTGTATTTTTTGTAGAGATGGGGTTTTGCCATGTTGCCCAGGCTGGTCTCAAACTCCTGGTCTCAAATGATCCACCCACCTCAGCCTCCCAAAGTGCTGGCCACCTCCTGTTTTTATAAATGGCTTTGTTGGAACACAGCCACACCCATTCATTTACATACTCTCTGTGGGTGCTTTCCTGTTACAATAGCAGAGCTCAACAGTTGCAACAAAGACCATCTGGCCCACAAAGCCTGAAATATTTACTATCCAACCCTTTACAAAAAGAGTTTGCCAACTCCTGCCCTAAATTAGCAGTAGGATAGAATTTCAGATATTATTTGCTTCTTGGTTATTGCTAATGCCTTTGTGTAGTCTCCACCCCGTCAGTACCAGTAGGACCTGTGACTGACATCTAGACAACAGAATATAGGAAAAGTAAAAGGATTTTGCAGGTATAATTAAAGTCCCACATCAGTGATTTTTATTTAATCAAAAGAAAGTGGGAGGCTGAGGTGGGAGGATCACTTGAGCTCAGGAGCTCAAGACCAGCCTGGACAACATAGGGAGACCTTGTGTCTACTAAAACGAACAAAACAAAACAAAACAAAAATAAAAATCAGCCAAGTGTGCTGGCAAGTGCCGACAGTCCCAGCTCCTTGGGAGACCGGAGCAGGAGGATCACTTGAGCCCAGAAGTTCAAGGCTGCAGTGACCTATGATCGTGCCACTGCCCTCCAGCCTCAGTGACAGAGTAAGACCCTGTCTCAAAAAAAAAGAGTGATTATCCTGGTTAGGCCTGACTTAATCAAGTGACAGTTCTTTTTTTTTTTTTTAGAGGGAGTCTTGCTCTGTCGCCCGGGCTGGAGTGCAGTGGCCGGATCTCAGCTCACTGCAAGCTCCGCCTCCCGGGTTCACGCCATTCTCCTGCCTCAGCCTCCCGAGTAGCTGGGACTACAGGTGTCCGCTAGTTTTTTGTATTTTTTAGTAGAGACGGGGTTTCACCCGGCTAGTTTTTTGTATTTTTTAGTAGAGATGGGGTTTCACCGTGTTGGCCAGGATGGTCTCGATCTCCTGACCTCGTGATCCACCCGTCTCGGCCTCCCAAAGTGCTGGGATTACAGGCTTGAGCCACCGCGCCCGGCCCAAGTGACAGTTCTTAAAAGAGACACTGGACCCTCCCTGACATCAGAGACTTCTCTCCCTTGTTAGCTGGAAGAAGCAAGCTGTGTGTTGTGATGGGGTCTATTGAGAGGGCTGCATGGTGGGAACTATGAGTAGCTTCCGAATTCTGCCAGCAGCCACGTGAGCTTAAAAGAGGACCCCATGCCTTGAATGAGACTGCAGCTCTGGCCAACACCTTGATCACTGCTTTCTGAGACGCTGAAGCAGAAACTCCACTAAGCTGTGCCTGGACTCCCGGCCCATGGAAACTGTAAGATAAGAAATGTGTGTCGTTTTTTGTGGTTTTTTGTTTGTTTGTCTGTTTGTTTGTTTCCTCTGTTAGAGGAAGTTCCACTCTGTCACGCACGCTGGAGTGCAGTGGCACAGTCTCGGCTCACTGCAACCTCCACCTCCTAGGTTCAAGCAATTCTCCTGTCTCAGCCTCCTGAGTAGCTGGGATTACAGGTACCCACCATTACGCCCAGCTAATTTTTGTGGTTTTGTGGGTTTTTTTGTATTTTCAGTAGAGACAGGATTTCACTATATTGGTCAGGCTGGTCTGGAACTCCTGATCTCAAGAGATCCACCTACCTCAGCCTCCCAAAGCACTGGAATTACAGGTGTGAGCCAAAATGTGTGTACTTTTAACCCACTAAGTTCAAGTCACTTGTTATGTAGCAACAGAAAGCTAATAGAGGCCGGGTGCAGTGGCTCACACCTGTAATCCCAGCACTTTGGGAGGCTGAGGCAGGCAGATCACCTGAGGTCAGGAGTTCGAAACCATCATGGCGAACATGGCAAAACTCTGTCTCTACTAAAAACATGAAAATTAGCCAGGAGTGGTGGTGGGTGCCTGTAATTCCAGCTACTTGGGAGGCTGAGGCAGAATCGCTTGAACCTGGGAGGCAGAGGTTGCAGTGAGTCGAGATCGCGTCACTGCACTCCAGCCTGGGTGACAGAGCGAGACTCCATTTCAGAAAAGAAAAAAAAAAAAATAAGAGAGAGAGAGAGAGGAGCTAATAGAGCTACCTAGTCTTCCCAATTTTTTCTATAATACACATATGGTTTAAACATGAGAAACTACCACAGTTTGTATAAAGAATTCTTAATTTTAAGAAAATTAACTGGGCATGGTTGCATGCACCTGTAGTCCTAGCTACTCGGGAGGCTAAGGCAGAAGGATCACCTGAGCCCAGGAGTTCGAGGCTGAAGTGAGCTGTGATTGTGCTACTGTATTCCAGCCTGGGCAACAGAGCAAGACCTTGTCTCTTTGGTGGGAATAAAATAGAAGAAGGAGAAGGAGAGGAAGGAGAAGAAGGAGGAGAAGGAGGAGGGGGAGGAGGAGAAGAGGAAGAGGAAGAAGAAGCAGAAGAGGAGATGCAGAAGAAGGAGAAGAGGAATAAGAGGTTTTTTTAGAAGTGCACACTGAACTAAGGTTCAAATGATGTGATGCCTGGAATTTGCTTTGAGATATTGGCAGGGCATAATGGGACAGTATAGATGAGACAGGCCGTGTATTGATCATTGTTGAAACTAATTCATGTATTTGTGGAGATTTGTTCCCTATTCCTTCCACTTTTGCGTATGTTTGAAGTTTTCCATAATAAAAGAGTTTTTAAAAATTACACTTGTACATACAGAATTAACTTTAAAAGATGTTTCTAGTTTCTGCTAGAGGGAAACTAAACAAGTCAAATGTCTAACATAGGGAACTGGTTACACTAATCACTAAAGATATACAATATGTTTATATGCATCCCTTGATTGCATAGAAAAAAGATGCTGTTAACATTTTTCTATGGTCATATTAATTTGATGTGCAAATAAAATACTTGTAAACAACAAAACACATTCACAAAACTTAGGGTTGGTTTGTTTGTTTGTTTAATTCAACTGAGTAAAGTCAGCCCCATCAAACAGTGACTAAATCCAGTCTAAGTGCCCTGGCGACTCCTCTTGATGGAAGGAGTGCAATGGAGGTGTGCGGAGGAGGGGAGAGGCTATGAAGCCACCCAGTGATCCTCCCTGCCCTGCATCGACCCCTCAGCCTTCTGCTGGACAATAGGCTACTTTTAATCCACTTAAATGTTCTGTTAAGTCTCCAGATCTGCTTTGAACATACAGAGGTTGGGCAAGGAAGAGGGTGGAGCCAAGCAGGTAATTCAAAATCTTAGGGCATCTTAAATATCATGATTCTCAAGAAAGATTCAGGCTGTGACCACCTTCAGGAACCTCCATTTTTACTGCAGCTCATATGGCCTTAGATTCATATTATCACCAAGAGATTTATTCATGTTCCTAATAATCATAAATTCTCAGTACCAGCATCTGTTTTCCTTGGTTCCTTTGTCAGTAAGATTAGAGAAGCTACATCCATGCCAAAGTGGCTCTGGGGCATATTTCTTACAAACAAGATTTCAGATCACTTTAGGGCAAAGTGTTCAAAATCACAATGAGATACCACTACCCACCAAAATCACAATGAGATACCACTGCCCACCAAAATCACAGTGAGATCCCACTACCCACCAAAATCACAGTGAGATCCCACTGCCCACCAAAATCACAGTGAGATCCCACTGCCCACCAAAATCACAGTGAGATACCACTGCCCACCAAAATCACAGTGAGATATCACTGCCCACCAAAATCACAGTGAGATACCACTGCCCACCAAAATCACAGTGAGATACCACTGCCCACCTATCTAAAATTAAAAAGATTGACTCTACCAAGTGTGGCACAAAGCATGACTAGAACTCTCATAAATTGCTTGTAGGGATACAAGGTTGGTCTACTACATGGTGCAACCACTTTGGAGAACTGTTTGGAAGTCTCTACTAAAAAGAGCACAATAAATCAATCAATGTAAAATAAAGTTGAGCATATGCCTTCCCTATAAGTCAGCAATTCCACTACAAGGTATATATCTAACAGAAATACATGTATGTATTCATGCAAAGAGATGTATTCATAGCAGCACTACTGTTTTCCAAAGACAGGGTCTCCCTATGTTGCCCAGGCTGGAGTGTAAGGGCTATTCACAGGTGTGATCATGGCATACTATAGCCTCAAAATGCTGGGCTCAAAAGATCCTCTTGCCTCAAGCTCCTGACTAGCTGGGACTACAGGTGTGCAATGTCATGCCTGGCCTAGAGCACTATTTTTAGTAGGCAAGACCAGAAACTCCCAAAATATCCATCAATAATAGATGAACAAATATACTCATATAATGAAATTCAGTGCAGAAATGTGAATGAAGTACTGCTATGGGCAACAATATGGATGAATCTTATAAAAACTGTTGAGTAAACGAAGCCAGTCACAAAAATAGTGCATTTCAATTTACATAAGATTAAAAAACACAAAACTCATTAATGGTGCGAGAAGTTGGATAGTGACTATTTTGGGGAAGAAAGATTGGGGGCATTTGGGGGTACTGATGGAGGTCTGTGTCTTTTTTTCTTTTCCTTTTTTTTGTTTTTTTTGAGACAGGCTCACTCTGTTGCCCAGGCTGGAGTGCAGTGGGACTATCTCAGCTCACTGCAACCTCCGTCTCCCAAGTTCAAGCAATTCTCATAATTCTCATGCCTCAACTTCCCAAGTAACTGGGATTACAGGCAAGGACCATCACCCCCAGGTAATTTTTGTATTTTTGGTAGAGACAGGGTTTTCGTCATGTTGGCCAGGCTGGTCTTGAACTCCTGACCTCAAGTGACCAGCCCGCCTAGGTCTTCCAAAGTGCTGGGATTACAGGTGTGGGCCACCGTGCCCGGCCAGATCTGTGTCTTTATCTGAGTGGTCATTACGTGGTATTCACACTATGACCATTTATTGTGCTATTTCACAGCTATAAAAAAAGAAAAGATTTCCACTAAACAGTAATACTAAGTATCACATCATATTAGATCACTAATAATTGGCCAGGTGCAGTGGCTCACATCTGTAATCTCAGCATTTTGGGTGACTGAGGCAGGTGGATCACTTGAGCCCAGGAGTTCAAGACCAGCCTGGCCAACATGGCAAGACCCCATCTCTACAAAAAATGAGCCATGTGTGGTGGCATGCACCTGTGATTCCAGCTACCAGGAAGGCCTAGGCAGGAGAATCACTTTTGCCTGTGGAGTCAAGGCTGTAGTGAGTGGGGATCACACCATTGCCCTCTAGCCTGGGCAACAGAGCAAGACCTTGTCTCAAAAAAAAAAAAAAAAAAAAAAAAAATCACTCATAATCTTAAAATAACAAGGAGAAAAAGAACTAACATTCTTAGGCACCAAATATGTTACCAGAGATGTGCTCTGTACCTTACACATGTTATCTTTAGTAATTCTCTCGGTAACTTTTCACAATAGGTATTAGTACTAAACTCATTTTATAAAAGCAGGATTTAAGACTCAGAGAACTCACATAATTTGTCCTAGGTTGCAAAGCTCTTAAACAGCAGAACTTAGATTCAGATCTGGGATTGCTTTGCACCAAAAACCCAGAGTTGTTCCACCACACCACACATAATTCCTTACATGACCCTGGGCTACGAGTGCCTTTGACTTTTACCAGTAAAACAACTTCATAAAACTTGCGCCCTCATAAATATCTCATATAAACTAAGTAGCCCAAGGTGATTTCTTAAGAATATTATTGCATTATGCTCTGTTGCCATTTACAACGCAGAAAATGTTCCAGAGCCTTTACTACTGAGACCCAAAAGTGGGGGTACAGGTTCCCTGATTGCCATATAATATTTAATTGCCTATGACAGCCAGAATACAACCAAATCACCCGCTGAGAAGCTCTTCTGCAAAGAGGCCTCTACCAAGGCCAAGTTACTCTTTTAAACCTTTTCTTACTCTAGCTGTTTTATTATTCATATACTTTTAATAGCATCTCAACAATTGTTTTATAGGCCTACTATAGCTTCAGTTAATGCTAAAGACACGACAAGCAGCTCCCTTTTAAATTTTTAACCAGAATAAAAGTGTACAAAAAGCACATACGCTTCTGAAACAATACCACTCTGTATCCAAATAGAAATCCAGGCAGTTTTACAAGGCGGCCTGCAGGTTTTACTGGGTCCCATCAGTATTTGACGCTCATTACAACCACAAAAACTGAAGCCTTGGTGACTATCTACAGCCAAGTACGTGATGTTTTCTGACTTTAAAAGGCCATTTTCAGGCAGCATTATAAAAGAAGATGAAGAAAGAAAACACTGTCTTTTCCTCCTTTTAACCGGACAAGAAAACCAAATGCACAGTAGTTGGAGTGCAGTGACACTAAATAGCACACTAAATGTCAACATTATGCAACTACTGAATACATCTACTTAAACTACCAAAGTTGATGCACTTAGTTTGGAAAGGGCTAATGGCTTTTATTGAAGGGAAATGAGTTTTGTTAAATGTATCAATGTGCTAACGCATTAATAATTGAACCATAAATCTTTCCCACTGTTCCATTAGACATATCTATCATATAGACGATGAGGAATTTAATGCTTCAGCTTTTATATGTAGGAACTAATAGTGGAATCCCTCCCAAATTAGATGGTTGGATGCCTGAAAAATCTTCCCGGTAGGACAATTCCTAGCTGTAGAACAGTAAGACCTTTTGAGAAAATCAGGATTGAGGGAATACGGTCCTGAGTGAATCTTTTATAAATATTTTTAAGTGTACTAATCTACGATGATAAAGCTAGCCAGCACATTGTAGTCAATAACATTTTTACATGTCTTGAATTAATAATAATGGCCTCTCTACAATTAATCTTCATTCCCTATCTATTGGATCCATTGATATTTATTAAGTTCTCCTTTCTTCAAGTTTCAATAAGATTCACTGCACTTGTTTGGAACAAGCACAAGCTAAGGCTAAGAGGCAGCTATAGGCTACAGGCTAGGAAGAAATTTGTCCTGTCTTCAGTTTTCCAGCCAAGTATATTTCTACCATTCAGATTTTTTTTTTTTTTTTTTGAGACAGTCTCACCCTGTCCCCCAAGCTGGAGTACAGGGGCAAGATCTCAACTCTATACAACCTCTGCCTCCTAGGTTCAAGTGATTCTCCTGCGTCAGCCTCCTGAGTAGCTGGGATTATAGGCATGTGCCACCACACCTGGCTAATTTTGTATAGTTAGTAGAGACAAGGTTTCACCATGTTGGGCAGGCTGGTCTCAAACTCCTGACCTCATGTGATCTGCCCACCTCAGCCTCCCAAAACCATTCAGATTTTACAGCTCAGAGCTGTGGCCATCCCAGTCCCTGAAAGAGGTACCTGCCTTGGTCGTAGATATGCATGGATTTTTTTAATAGAAAACAACTTACATAACATTAATTGACTTATGCATCCAGGTGAGTAGATTTTTTTCATTTCTCTCTAGTCTCAGAAGTATCGGTCCAATGCCAATGTACTCAATTCCCCCCCTGCCTCCTCACCATATCTCGATAGTCCACCTCAGGAATCAGACTCCCCTTTCCATTTCCTTCTGTCTCCTGCAAAAACTCCAGCTTTACCTGCTGTCATGTTCAGTTTAATGTGTAGGGTAGTGAGGCATTAGCACCCAGTTATTCAATCAAACACTAGCCTAGGTATTGTCATAATTAATAGATTGTTTTGTAGATGTTAACATCTGCAATTAGTTGACTTTAAGTAAAGATTACCCTCAATGATGTGGGTGGCCCTCATCGAATCAAGGAAGTCCTTAAGAGCAAAAACTAAGGTTTCCCAGAAAAAGAAATTCTGCCTTAAGACTACATGAATTCCTACCTGAGCTTCTGACCTACTGGCCTGTTCTCTAAATTTCAGGTTTTTTGTTTTTCTGTTTTCTGTTTTTTTTGAAACAGAGTCTCACTTTGTCACCTAGGCTGGAGTGCAGTGGCATTATCTCAGCTCACTGCAACCTCCGCCTCCCAGGTTTAAGTGATTCTCCTGCCTCAGCCTTCCGAGTAGCTGGGACTACAGGCGAGTGCCACCATGCCTGGTTAATTTTTTGTATTTTTAGTAAAGATGAGGTTTCACCATATTGGCCAGGCTGGTCTTGAACTCCTGACCTCAAGTGATCCTCCTGCCTCAGCCTCCCAAGGTGCTGGGATTACAGGAGTGAGCCACTGCGCCGGGCCTAAATTTCAGATTTTGAACTTGCCAGCCCCAAAAACTGCATGAGCCGAGGCCTGACTGATGTACCAACCTCCCACCTTCTCTATTCCTACTGCTGTTATTTATCTCAAAACAAAGAACTCATGAGAAGGGGAATCTCCCAGTTATTCCATAGTAAATTTTTTATACCTGCTAATATTTCATGAAAGGGAAATTTTAAGTTGTGTAGGTATCGCTATAATTCAACATCATTTTTTCCATTTTCAAGCTGGCTTACTTACTATTTGAATAAATTGCCTCATTACTTGACTGCAAGCCAAC
Source organism: Chlorocebus sabaeus (assembly GCF_047675955.1). Taxonomy (NCBI): domain Eukaryota; kingdom Metazoa; phylum Chordata; class Mammalia; order Primates; family Cercopithecidae; genus Chlorocebus; species Chlorocebus sabaeus. The sequence continues at coordinate 13,307,041 of NC_132915.1, forward strand.
ATTGAGAAGACTTCATTCACTCAGTTGAGAAAAGGTGCCAATTCAACCAGAAACCTGTTTTCTCCCACCAGAGTGAAACTGCCTTTGCAAAGATTAAGACAATGAGAGAAGCCTAGCATGGCTTCCTGAATCTTGCCTCTAGCCTCACAGGATGCCTGTCTTCTATCATTCCTGGCTGTAAGCCAGGGAGGAATTTAGTTATAGTTTAACTTTGAAGAAAGGATGATTAATAGCCCCTCCCTAAAACCGATTCCTTCTTTGTTGGGGAATGAAATTGTCTTTGTAAGACTAACGAAAAACATAAGAAAATGCTTTTTGCTAAAATGTAACAATAGTTTTGATAATCCCTTACTGCTCAGGAGTCCTGTGGCCAGAGGTCACAAAATCTGTGACTTCCCCAATTGCTCCTGTAGATAACATCACTTCTGTAGAACCTACAATTGGTCTTTTGAGATTTTCTCAGACTGACCCAACTTGAATTCATGACTCATGACTCAATGGGTCCTGTGGCGCCTGCCCCCCACCGCCCCAAGGCAAACTCAGTGTACAAGGACCATTTTCCACACCCCTATGATTGCATTCCCCAACCAATCAGCAGCACCCGTTCCCTAGTCCCATGCCCACCAAACCATCTCTGAAAAATCCTAACTTCCAAGCCTTCTGGGAGACTGATTTGAATGATAATGCCAGTTTTCCACATGGTCAACTTCATGTCAATTAATCTCTTCTTTACTTCAATACCACAGTCTCAGTGAATTGGTTTTGTCTGTGCACCAGTCAGAAAGAACCCATCAGATGATTACAAGGGTTTAGCACATCTGGGAAATTCAAACCAATTTTCTCAGTCCAAAGAACAGTGGGAACACCCAGTCAGGCATGGGGAACACTTCTCACAAGAATGCCTACGTACCAAGCATCTCTCCAGCTTGCTCTCAAAAATCTAGGTAACATATGGCTGTGCAGACAGAAGTTGTATTTTTCTAGCCTCTGGAGAAGAAAAAAATCATAGACTTCAGAAATCTAAACCCCTTCTAGGAAGTTAAAATATATCCTATGGAAATGAAAGAAAATAACTCAGACTTGTCATACTGCTTGAGATTCAAGCATTTTATCAAAAGTTTTCTTTCTACTTCTAAGAAAGTTATTTTCTTCAAAATGCATACAGCAGCTAATCTGAAGGCAAAGGACAACATAAAACTTTGTTTATCTTCAACAGAAAAATGCCTACAGGTAATCATTATTACCATGTCATTTGGATGGGTGATTATTGATTTGAAAACCCACCAATAACAAATGTGATTAATGAGATCACTCCACCCACCATGTAACTTGTCAGGACTTACAACCAGAAACTATCATTAGGGCTCTTCATGAGAAGAACCACCAGCCAACTCCAGTCGACCGAAGGATCCTTTGTAGAACTGGCCAGATTGAATACTGGTGCCACTGATCAATGAATAGTGAAAGGAAAATTTAAAATCCCTCCAGCCTTTTGTAAGAACAAAATATCACAGAGAAACAGGAGCAGAGGTGAAGGTCCCATAACCTTTCAGTCCCTGAGGAAAAGGGCATCCACCAGTGACCACCCCTTTACCACTGCCTCACTCACATGCACACAAAACTTCAACACCATCTCCCTTGAGACCCTTGACCTCTGCGGGAGCCCTTGATAGGTGAAGTTTCTTTGCCCAGTGCAGATGCACCCCTGACAGTAGGAGGAGGGCAGATGCTTAAACTCCCTTCTGTGACTACTGCGGATGCTACAGGAAAAGGAAGTCCAGGGCTCCAGCAGATGAAGTCTCAGGTCTCCTGCTGGATTTACCACCATCATTTGTCTTTGACTGGAAGAATCTCAATGAGGAGCAGCTTAAGAGTCAAATGGGCTTGCAGGGAGGATGAAGAAACCGCCATTTGGGAATTAAATGCAATCGCATTTTTGCAAAACCCTGAGCCTTCAGCAATACATGGAGAATGATTTATCGGAGTCATGACCATGAGTGAAACATTATGCTTTGTTATATAAACACGAGTAAGCAAGCTCCCCAACCTCACGGGGCTTATATCTGGCAGAGAAGGCTGACACATCAACAGCAAAAAGATGGTGGGGAAAATTTGCTTAATTGAGGAAGACAATCCTGTAGAAACCCACAGGCGGAAACAATTAATTTCAATAAGAAAAACTGAAATTGAATTCGGTTGGTTTCCCCCAGAAACTCAAAAGGAAGGATAGGGGGCACTTGGAACTCAGGGAAGAAAAGAAATGGAAAGAAGTTACACAGAGGGGAGAATGAGCCCCTGCAATGTGGCAGCGGGCAGAGGCCCCAAGAAAAAGAGAAGACAAGACTGAGCTCTGTGCCCCTCTGTTCTCCTCAAGCCTTCAGTAAAAGTCTGTAACACAGCAATCCTCTAGAGAGTGCTGTGGGACAGAAAAAAAAAAAAAAAAAGAAAGAAAAAAGGACTGGACTGGGTCAATGCTTGGGGCACACAAGACAGACAGGACCCTTTTCTGCCTCTGGGATGTGAAAATCTTTGAAAATGTATTTGGAGGATTACGTTTGAATATTAAAGAAACAGAGACCAGAGGACTTGGCAACCTTTGTGTTTCACACATAGAAATGGTAAAGTAATAAATTTTAAAAAGACAGTGGGAGTGCAAAGGAAGGAAACGGCTTTGACATTCTGTAACACTGAGCTAGGGAATGAACCAGGGTTCATGCTTTCTCTCATAGTCCTGCCGTTATTTCAGGCTGGTCTCTCTGCTTAAAACACCTTCTTAGGGTTCACCCAAATGCCACCTCCCTCGGGAAGTCTTCCTGACTCTTTCAGGCAGACACAGGCACTTGTGTTAGGTAGTTCAGGCTGCTATAACAAACCAAACATTAGAAATTTATTTCTCACTGTTGTGGGGGTCCCAGATCAGGGTGCTGGCATGGTGAGAATCTGATGAGGGCCCTCTTCCTTGTTTGTAGATGGTGCCTTCTCACTGTGTCCTCACATAGTGAAAGGAACAAGCTAACTCTCTGAGGTCTCTTTGTAAGGAAACTTATCCCATGCATGAGGGCTCCACCCCCATGACCTAATCACCTCCCAATACCATCACATTGGAGGTTAGGGTTTCAACATATGCATTTTGGGGGGACATAAACATTCTGACCAAAGCAGCACTCCTCCCATGCTGTCAGTCACTTACCTCAATTAACTCCATGATCCAACTGCCTAATCAATGCTCATTCTCTGAACAGGCTCCCCTCTAAACAGTAACCTAGACTCAAGAACAGGAGCTGTGTGTCTTTCTATCTGGATCACCTCAATGCCAAGCACATTAACTAGCACACAGCCAGTGCTTAATCAAAGTTTCTGTAAATGAGGAGTGGGCAGTAAATGGAAGAGAGGAAGAGTTTAACTGCACTGTGAAAGATTATTCTGGTTTGATTAAACAGAGATCAAAGACATGCTAAGAAAAGGAAGCACAGGAAGGAGGAACACAAAAGGAATGGTCTGGTTCAACATGGTGGCCGGAATGAATGCACGCATCTCTGTTCTCTTGTGAAATCCCACGGACTGCAAGGAATTTTTTAAAAACCATGAATTCGGTCAGGCGCAGTGGCTCATGCCTGTAATCCTAGCACTTTGGGAGGCCAAGGTGGGTAGATTGCCTGAGCTCAGGAGTTTGAGACCAGCCTAGGCAACGTGGTGAAACTCCATCTCTACTAAAATCAAAAAATTAGCTGGGCATGGAGGCGTGTGCCTGTAATCTCAGCTACTCAGGAGGCTGAGACAGGAGAATCCCTTAAACCTGGGTGGCAGAGGTTACAGTGAGCTGAGATCGTGCCACTGCACTCCAGCCTGGGCGACACAGCAAGACTCCATCTCAAACACACACACACACACACACACACACATACACACACACAAACAAATAAATAAATAAATAAAAACACTGAATTCACAAGACAAACAGGATTAGCATTGTCATCATATCTCTGGCTAAGGAGCAGCTAGAGCCTAGATCCTTCTTCTACCCAGTTACACCAGGGTGCTGCTCTTACCTTTGGCAGGAGAGTTGTTCCCTGCACAGATCCTGAACAAGACTCTCACACCCTAGGACACTCGACCCTCAGTGCACATGCTATGTGCTCCTTTGCCATGCAATATATCAATTACGTGTATACCATGTACTTCCTGTCCCCGATACCAGATCCTTCAGCAACTCCAGCCCAGATCCTGGCCACCCCCCCTGAAAAAGTCCAGCTGGGGGCTGATGACCAGTAGAGCCCACAAGTTGGCAAATCCATCCATGCACCTAAGTTCACCCAGAAGTTTAATCACCTTTCTCGTGACTTACCATTAAATAAAATTTTTGAAAGCCTCACTTTATTCCCCCTTTTAATACAATCAAATTTACTTATGCCATGCAGATGCCTAGTATTCATTTTAAAACATCATTTAAGGATATTTTAGATTGTTTAAAGATTAACCAGAGAAGACATCCAGAGGAAACAGGAGAAACCCGATCCAAAACCATGTATTGGGACTTGAGCATCCCCAGAAAGAAGCACAGAACTAGAGTTCCAATTACAGCAGTAGATGGCTTGGTTTGTAATAAAGAAATTCCTATAATCTGTAATTTTGTTTTTAAACCAGAGTTTACTTTCTAAAGAAGCTTAGAGAACCTCTACAGAGACTATAAAAGGACTTGTGGGTAAAGATGAGAGATTGACAATCTCCTAATTCTTACTAAAACAAATACTTTCTTTTAAATCAAAAGAAAATGTTATCCAAATTCCAGCCAAGGAAAAGTAATACAATTTCATGCCCTAAATTTCAAAAGTGGCCTCAAATGAAAGAAACAGAAGATTCTCAAAAAACGTATGGAGTCTCTGGGGTTGGTTGAAAAACGCTCCTAGTTCTTTACTTCCTCCTATGTCTAGGATTTTATATCCTTGTCCCTCGCCATGTGACACTGCTGTGCCTCCCACTGGAGTTAAGCTAGTGATGCACACAGAGATTTTAAATGTGCTTGTGTGATGAGATTTGGCCTTTCATGCTCCTGTGATCCCAGCAGGTCACAACTCCCTTCCATCCTGGGCTCCAGTGCGGAGACATGGAGCATCCTGGAACCCATCTGAAGCCTGGGTCCAGCCTGGCCCTGCCAAGCCCAGCCTGCCCCCTACAGAGTGGAACTTACCTGCAGACTCCGGAGCAGGAAACTCAACGTGTGTTGTAAGCCGCTGAGATTTTGCAGTTGTTTGCTGCACCGCAAAAATTATGACAAGTTCCTAACTTAATCCCCATCTTTTATAAGCAATATTAGAGAAAGAAGGTGCACAGACAAAAGTCTCAAATTCTCATTTATACCTGCTAATTTGTTTTTGTTGTTGTTTTGTTTTGAGATAGTGTTTCGCTCTTGTCACCCAGGCTAGAGTTCAGCGGCATAATCTTGGCTCACTGCAACCTCCACCTCCTGGATTCAAGTGATTCTCCTGCCTCAGCCTCCCAAGTAGCTGGGATTACAGGTGCTTGCCCCCATGCCCAACTAATTTTTGTGTTTTTAGTGGAGACGGGGTTTCACCATGTTGACCATGGCTGGTCTCGAACTCCTGACCTCAGGCAATCCACCCGCCTCAGCCTCCTAAAGTACTAGGATTACAGGCATGAGCCACTGCGCCCGGCCTAATTTGGAGAGAAGCAAATTGAATGGAGGTGTAGCAGCCCAGGGTAGGGGAGGGAGGAAATCGTCAAGAGGAGAAGCATTGAGCTGCCACTATAAAATAGCAGGACCCCAGAAGAGGCAAGAAAACAGTCAGGGGTGAGTAGGGAAGCATTACCCACTCTGGGGTTTCTGTCCTCCTTGGGAATAGAACACTCCTAGGCAGAGAGAATCCTGCCATAGGACAAGCCAAGGCCTCCAAGGGAGGCTTTACAGAACCTCAGCAGAGCTCTCCTCCAAACCCAACCCCACACCCCACCCCCTTGTTATATACAAGCCACAAAAATACACAGAGAATAATATTCAGTCTTGAGACTGCAAGTAGGAGAGAAAGACAAACGGATCTTAGAAAAGGCAGAAAATTTGAGAGAATTCATTTATACTATATTATATTCACTAGAAAATGGACAGAGTGGTTTATGCCAAGCGTGATCAAGATAAAAAGAAATAGCACAGGGGCTAAGCGAGCATGAAAACACAAGAAAAAGAGATAGAGGGAAGGAGGGAGGGAGAGGCAGACAACATAATTGAAGAGAAAATAGGTTGCGTGCAGTGGTTCACACCTGAGACTGAGGCAGGAGGATCACTTCAGCCCAGGAGTTTGAGACCAGCCAGAGCAACAAAGGGAGACCACGTCTCAAAAAAAACAAAAAAGAAAAAAAAAGAAATGAATTTTAAAAAAGAAAAGAAAATACAACCAGAGGAAAAGAAGGCTAATTACCTGTGAGTGCTTCCCACTACAAAAGAATTTAAAGAAAACACGGATTTTATAAAACAATAAAGTCAAAATGAGTAAGTAATGAAGTGAAATGAAAGGGAGGATGGTGAAACTAAGGAAACAAAATAGGGATCAAAACAACATCATTATAGAAATAAGGAGTAGGAATGGTGAGGAGAAGAGAGCAACCAAAATCAAAATTACTCACAATAAATAAAGGCTCAAGTCTATCATAGCAAATGAAAGTGAAGCTATAAAAGCAATTGAAAGTATTACACAGGAACAAAGACAAAAATGGGTGCCCTTAAGATAAAGAACTCGATAAATGGAATAAGAAGATAGTACTAAACAAAATAGAAGAAGATTCCCATAACATGAAGGGAGAACTAAACCTGAAGAATAACACAAACTGGGCCGGGCTCGGTGGCTCCCGCCTGTAATCCCAGCACTCTGGGAGGCCGAGGCGGGCGGATCAACTGAGGGCAGGAGTTTGAGACCAGCCTGGCCAGCACGGGGAAACCCTGTCTCCCCTAAAAATACAAAAAAAAAAAATCTGGGCGTGGTGGTGCACGCCTGTGATCCAAGCTACTTGGGAGGCTAAGGCAAGAGAATTGCTTGAACCCAGGAAGCAGAGGCTGCAGCGAGCAGAGATCAACAGAGCAAGATTCTGTCTTTAAAAAAAAAAAAAAAAAAAAAAAGAATAACACAAACTGATATAATGTGATTAATAATGTCACATGTTCTCAAGAAGAAATTAAATTCCAACAATGAAGAAAGGATCCGTACCGCATCCTGGAAGAAAAAGAAGGGACCTGTAAGGGGTGAAAATGAAGCTGTGCTCAGGCTTCCCCAAAACGATACCCAGTGGTAAACGGCAAAGAGGTTCTAAGAAAAGAGACGACTCCAAGACTAATATACACAGCCAAGTAATCCCTGCAGCACGAATTCAAAGATGGGCCTTTCCTAAGAGAAAGAACAGAAGAAATGTAGCAGCCACACATTACTGGGGAGATGGGAAAGTGGGACCACAAAACCCCGTCAGTCTGAAACTGAATGGAGACATTGTGATTTTCAATGATATAACACTTGATAGAAAGTGTGGCCTGGGATTTTTACAACTAGACAAGTTCTCCTTATCTAGAATAAAGCTCAGAGGAAAATCCCAAAATAAAACACCCATAAATTGTTCTTGAAAAAGTTACTAGGTAATGAAATCCAGCTGATTAAGAGAGGAATCAATATTTAAAAAAAAAAAACACACACACACACACACAGGGAATGGGCCGGGCACCATTCCATCAGAATATAATACGCTCATAATACCAGCATTCTGAAAGGCTGAGGCAGGTAGATTGCTTGAGCACAGGAGTTTGAGACCAGCCTAACAACATGGTAAAACCCCTTCTCTACAAAAAATACAAAAATTAGCTCAGTGTAGTGGCACACGCCTGTGGTCCTTGCACCAGATGGAAGTGCAAGGATCACCTGAGCCCGGGGGTCTGACACTGCAGTGAGCCACGATTATACCACTGCACACCAGCCTGGGAGGAAGAGCGAGACTCTGTCTCTCTCACACACACACACAAAGGAATGGAGCCAGATGTAAAGGCTCACGCCTGTAATCCCAGCACTTTGGGGGGCAAGGGCAGGCGGATCACCTGAAGTCAGGAATTCAAGACCAGCTTGGCCAATACGGTGAAACCCCGTCTCTACTAAAAATACAAAAATGAGCAGGGTGTGGAGTGCATCTGCAGTCCCAGCTACTCAGGAAACTGAAGCAGGAGAATCACTTGAACCTGGGAGGTAGAGGTTGCAGTGAGCCAAGTTCATGCCACTGCACTCCAGCCTGGGTGACAGAGCGAGACTCCATCTCAAAACAATCAATCAGTCAATCAATCAATCAATGGAGAAGCCTTGCCATAAGAATCGGTGATGGGCATTTGCCTGTCTATTTAAACATCTAAGACCAAAGGACTCAAGTAACTGTGGTTACAGAAGAGAATGTAAATGGTCAGCCTTGACCATTTAAAAACAATCGCATGAGAAATGGAAGGATGCATATTTCCTGATTTGTCACAGCATCAATTCAAGTCCTGCATCCAAAATTGAAAACCAGAATTTTAACAAGCAAAAGGACCTCTAATCTTTTCATCATCTCTTTTCTTGTTAATTTTATCGGAATATTTTAGGAACTATTATCACCAGTGGTAAAGAAATATGGGTCTGAATTTCAGCAGTTCCTGCGGTCTCATTTCAGTTCATTTTCTTCAGTTAAATTCCAGTAAAATTGAATTTAAAATATTTTTAAATATAGCTTCCATTTTTATAAAAGTGCTTCAGTCTCCTTCGTGGTTTATGAAAATAAAAGTGCTTTCATTTTTCATTTATATAAAATTATTTCTCTATTTTTTTCTCTTTGAGTATGTCCACAAAGACATGAGAAGGGAAAAAAGATTTAGAAACGATGAGCACCTAATATAAATGAGGGTAACTTTAGATCAGGGGTCTGCAAACTATAGCCTGCATACAAAATCTAGCCCTAATAAAGTTTTATTGAAACACAGCCATGCCTATTTGTTTACATGTTGTCCATGATTGCTTTCATGGTACAGCTACGGAGCTGAGTTGTGACAGAGACAATCTGGCCTATTTTAGCAAAGACTAAAATATTAACAACCTTGGCCAGGTGTGGTGCCTCACCAAAGCGAGAGGACTGCTTGAGATCCAGAGTTCCAAGCCATCCTGGGCTACATGGAGAAACTCTGTCTCTACAAAAAATACAAAAAATTAGCTGGGCGTGGTGGCATGCACCTGTAGTCCCAGCTATTTGAGAAGCTGAGGTGGGAGGATCGCCTGAGCCTGGGAGGTCGAGGCTGCAGTGAGCCACGACCATGCCACTGCACTCCAGCCTGGGCCATAAAGTGAGACCCTGTCTCAAAAAAAGTAAAAATAAAAATAAAATATTTTATGACCTCTACATGTACAGCAAAAGCTTGCAGTACCCCGCACAGAGATGGTGAAATTGGGAGTGGGGGCAGTGCTTGTTTTTTGTGTTTTACTTTCTTCTTTGTTATTTGTTGTATTTGCAGAATGTTTTTCGGTGAGCATTATAATTTTAAATAAAACAATAAAGCCATTTTTGCATTTTAGAAAGACTACCCTCTACTCGCATATCAAGGTACTAGTCTGCTATAGATAAGAAGTTAGGCCAAATGACCTTGCAGCTTGCCTAGGCTTCACGCCCTTCTAGAACAAGGCTCCTCCATCAGAGAAGCTGCTGTTTCTCTGAAGCCTGGAGACACAGCGAACTGGCTGCTGTAGGAATCTGGGCAGGTTTGGCAAGTGCCTGTCGAAAGGAGCCAGTTATGTCACTGGTTTTGGCAAACAATTTGAGAACTCTCCAAATAATAAGACTATGGATCAGGGAAGGCAGAGGAGGAGGGGGGAAAAAAAAAAAAAAAACTTTCTATTTAGCATTTGCCAGAATTACAACCTTCAGTAAATACCACATAACTCATTAAGAAATTCCTCATTTACTGAAACTAAAATGGAAGCGGCCCAAGAACCAGAAGACAAGCAAAGCAAAGCAGTCCCGCTCATGTGTTTCAAATCTATTTCTCAACTGCATGCTAATTTTTCTGTGCCCAAATAAAGTCCTTTTCTCAAGGACTCAAATTATGAAATGTTTCAGATTCTACACAATCCAAAGAATAGTCAGAGGCTGTGAAATTCCATCTGATCCACTTGTGAGAGACCCTGTCACACTGAAGACCCCGAGACAAAAAAAGAAGCCGCCCACCCGTGACCACCACTTTGAGCCTCTGCTCTTTGGCCTCTGGGCCTCCCCGCTCCAAGGAGCTTTCCAGCAAAAAACCTCCCTGACTATTTAAGCCACCAAAGCAATCCCAGCATGGTGTGAACACCCACCCCTGCTCTGCCTATCAGCTTGCTGGGTATACATTATTAATTAATTATGGAGCATTCCGAGGGCACAGGGGAATAATTCTGCAGGATGATCTATCAGCCCTTAGAAACCAGGAGAAAGATTAAGACTCATGAATTAAGAGTTTTCATGATTCAAGATGTTTTCTGTCTTGAAATAATTAATAATGTTGATTTTATTCCCTCACTGAGTAAATGCGCTTATTCCAAGAACAGTAAATCTCCCCAACCCCAATAGCAATCAGAATAAAAACTTTCCAACAGAAATTTTCTGCTTCCTTTCTGATTAGAAAGCAACTTTATTTTTTAGGGAAAGGGAAAATCTCTATTATGGACCATTTTTACTAACAATGCTAACTAATCAACTTACTATATCTAAAAACAGAATGATGAAAAATTTTTCTTCATGTGTCTTCAGGGTTCTTACACAATCAAAAGGTTTAAAACTCAGGTTTGGTAGGTAATAATCATCAAATTATTTTTTGTTCTCTTTTTCTTTTTCTTTTTTCTTTTTTTTGACAGAGTCTCACTCTATTGCCCAGGATGGAATGCAATGGTGCCATCTCGGCTCACTGCAATCTCTGCCTCCCGGGTTCAAGGGATTCTCTGGCCTCAGTCTCCTGAGTAGCTGGGATTACAGGCACATGCCACCACACCCGGCTAATTTTTGTATTCTTACTAGACACAGGGTTTCGTCATGTTGGCCAGGCTAGTCTCGAACTCCTGACCTCAGGTGATCTGCCCACCTCAGCCTCCCACAGTGCTGGGATAACAGGCTTGAGCCACAGCGTCCAGCTGTCCTTTTTTCTTTTAAAAAAAATTGTTTTTCACTCTGTCCTTCTGGTCTGAAATAATTAAATTAGTTGAACATTCAACACAAGTGGAAGTTGTCTATGAAAAATGCTTATAAATTCTTATGAATCAAAAAGAAGATATTTCTTCTGCAGATTTTTACTTTTGCTCAAATATTGTTCCTTCCTATTTCATTATCAGTCATCCAGACGTTCAGCAAAATCAAGGCTATTCTCCCAAATCGACATAATATTATCTGTTTTGCGCTGCCTTACCACGCATCACAATCTCACAGAATCCCTTCTTTATTTACTGTATTTATTTATCTATTTAAGACAGGGTCTGGTACTGTCGCCCAGGCTGGAGTACAGTGGCATGATCTTGGCTCACTATAGCCTCTGTCTCCCCAGCTCAAGTGATCTTCCTGCCTCAGCTTCCCTGAGTAGCTGGAACTACAGACATGTGTGTCACGGCACCCAGCTCATCTTTGTATTTTTAGTAGAGACAGGTTTTCCCCATGTTGCCCAGGATGGTCTCAAATTCCTGAGCACAGGCCATCCATCCACCTCGGCCTCCCAAAATACTAGGATTACAGATTTGAGCTACCTCAACCAGCCAAAAAAAAAAAAAAAACCAGACCACATGGCAATTTGGCAATTAACTTTTTTTTTTTTTTGAGACGGAGTCTCCCTCTAGTTACCCAGGTTGCAGTGCAATGGTGCCATCTCAGCTCACTGCAACCTCTGCCCCCCGATTCAAGTGATTCTCCTGCCTCAGCCTCCCGAGTAGCTGGGATTACAAGCGTGCACCACCACCCGCAGCTAATTTTTGTATTTTTAGTAGAGATGAGGTTCCGTCATGTTGGCCTGGCTGGTCTCGAACTCCTGACCTCAAATGATCCACCCACCTCGGCCTCCCAAAGTGCTGAGATTACAGGCTCGAGCCACCACACCCACCCGGCTGGCAATTGATCTTTTTAAGAAAAAAGAAAGAAAACTCTTAGACATACTTCTTTTTTTTCCTTTTTTTTTTTTTAATTGAGATAGTCTCACTCTGTTGCCCAGGTTGGAGTGCAGTGGCGCAGTCTCGGCTCACTACAACCTCTGCCCCCTGGGTTCAAGGGATTCTCCTGCTTCAGCCTCCTGAGCAGCTGGGATTGCAGGTGCCCACCCCCACTCCCAGCTAATTTTTGTATTTTTAGTAGAGACAGGGTTTCACCATGTTGGCCAGGCTAGTCTTGAACTGCTGACCTCAGGTGATCTGCCTGCCTCAGCTTCCCAAAGTGCTGGGATTACAAGCGTGAGCCACTACGCCCGGCCCCCAGTTCCTTTTTTTGCCCTTCCATCTGCTGCCGTGTGAGGACACAGCAAGGAAGCACAGCATGAGGAATGGGATCTTGGCAGACACCGAATCTGCCATTGCCTTGATCTTGGCCTTCCCAGCTTCTAGAACTGTGAGAAAATACATTTCTGTGTTTTATAAATTACCCAGTCTTGGGTATTTTGTTATAGCAGAACAAATGAACAAAGACATACACTGAACATTTTGAATGATATGTTGTAGAGACTCTGGATTTTGTTTTTCTCTAAAAACTGTGATTTTTTTTTTTTTTTTTTCTGATAAGCAGTTAAATTACTAACTCGTCATATTGATCCTGTCAAGCTTGGGTTTTGGCTTTCCTAAGGCAGGTCTATTTCATCTTCACTCAGCCCTACAGCATGTCCCTTATTCCTGGGACATAGTCATTCCCCTAAGGTGAGTGTTGTTTTAGGTCTGAAATAAAGGTTCTGCTCTACTTTGGTTGAATCAGAACTCCAAATCTCCCTAACAGATCAGACTTCGAAAATCACTGCTTACCTCTCAGTGCCCTAGAAGCTGTTCTCAGCTAGACTTTTCAGAGTCTCAGTCAATAAATATGCAACTAAAGATCTTGCCAAGGACCTGAAGGAAACTACTAAACAGATTTCTGATTGTTTCTCTTCAATTGCCTTCTCTCTGATATCCAAATCTGCAAGTTCAAGCAGTCTTATCTACCCTCACTTTCTGTCTTCATTTTCTCCACCTAGCAAGACTTCAACTATCTGGTTGGGCTCCATTTCCCTACAGTTTGGAAAATGTCTCAAGCAAAAAGTCAGTATTGGTTAGGCATGGTGGCTCATGCCTGTAATCCCAGCACTTTGAGAGGCTGAGGCAACATGGTGAGATCCCATCTCTACAAAAAAGAAAAAATTAGCCGGGCATGGTGGCACATGTCTGCAGTCTCAGCTACTCAGGAGGCTGAGGTAGGAAAATCACTTAAGTCCAGGAAGTCGAGGCTTCAGTGAGCCATGATCGCACCACTGCGCTCCAGCCTGGGTGACAGAGCAAGACCCTGTCTCAAAAAAACAAACTACAGGCTGGCCATGGTGGCTCATGCCTGTAATCCCAGCACTTTTGGGAGCCCAAGGTGGGTGGATCACCTGAGGTCAAGAGTTCAAGACCACCCTGGTCAACCATGGTCAACATGGTAAAATCTCATCTCTACTAAAAATACAAAAATTAGTCAGGCATGGTGGTGTGCACCTGCAATCCCAGCTACTCAGGAGGCTGAGGCAGGAGAATCGCTTGAACCTGGGAAGCGGAGGTTGCAGTGAGCTGAGATCACACCATTGTACTCCAGCCTGGGCAACAGAGGGAGACTCTGTCTCAAAAAAAAAAAAAAGGAAAAAAAAGGGCAGCATGAAAGTGGACCTCACTTTGTGTGCCTTCTTTCAAGAATTGCAGTCCTGTGATGTCCACCGTTCAATGCCTAAGAACACTTGTTCATATATTTTGCCCAGCTTTATAATGCTAATAGCATAAAAATAAACCTGTTGCTCTGTCTTGGCAAGGACTGAAAGTGCTTTGTAGGGCTGGGAGCGTTGGCTCATGCCTGTAATCCCAGCACTTTGGGAGGCCGAGGTGGGCGGATCACCTGAGATTAGGAGTTCGAGACCAGCCTGACCAACATAGAGAAACCCCATCTCTACTAAAAATACAAAATTAACCAGGCGTGGTGGTGCACACCTGTAATCCCAGCTACTCAGAAGGCTGAGGCAGGAGAATCACTTGAACCCAGGAGGCAGAGGTTGCGGTGAACCATGATCACGCCATTACACTCCAGCCTGGGCAACACAGTGAAACTCTGCCTCAAAAAAAAAAAAAAAAAAAAAAAGTGCTTTGTATTTTAACACTTCAGTAATTTTCACTTTTCTAGAATAACAAAGGCCTCTAATGCAAAAGTCATCAAACACCAGTTTTAAAATAAGTCCTAAATTGGGAATGAGAAGACCAGGTTACTCCATGAGTTCTTTTACTGCCTAGTTGTCATTTAAGCTCCCTGATCCTCAGTATTCAACTCTGTAAAAACAAGCTAAGCTACACGATTGCTGATGTCTTTTTTAGCTGTAGTGTAATATAATTCTTCTATTCCCATTATGGACATTGGATTAATGAGCTGTACTACTTCAGGAATCAAATCAGCAGTTCCTCGTGAAGGCAAATTTTTTTTTTTTTTTTTTGAGACAGTCTCACTCTGTCACCCAGGCTGGAGTGCAGTGGCATGATCTCAACTCAATGCAACCTCCACCTCCCAGTCTCAAGCAATTCTATGCTTCTCCCGAGTAGATGGGACTACAGGCGTGCACTGCCACACCTGGCTAATTTTTGTATTTTTAGTAGAGACAGGGTTTCACCACGTTGTCCAGGCTGGTCTTGAGCTCTTGAGAACTCTCAAACTCTGGTCTCAAGTGATCCACCCTCAGCCTCCCAGAGTGCTGGGATTCAAAGCCTGAACCATCACACCTGGCCAGGCAAGTCGTTTCTAAAGTTCTCAGTTCAGACGGCCTATTGAGAAACTGTTGAGCCTCTCTGATGCTTGGACAGTGGTGCAGGGAGGTACAGGTCAGTACAGAGGGTGAGAGCCTGTAAGCAAGATGGAGGAACATGGGTGGTGGACCAAGTAAGACTTCAAAGCCCAACTCACCCAGCTTCCAAACTCACAGTGAGTTCCTATCACTTCTGAATCTGTTGCCTCATCTGTGAAACGGCTAACATGATGCTGCCTTGCAGGGGTATTCTGGGGATCAAACGAGATAATGTACAAGTTTGGAGTAAACTTGGAAGACATTTTTTTCACTGATATTTAAAGATGCATAAGAAGTCCCTTAGTGGCCTCTGAGACATGGAGACTCATACATTAAGGTTTTGAAAGTCTTCCTCACCACCTAATCTCCACCACCTCTCCTACACAGATGGCGAGCAGTCGGTGTTCAGCAGAAACCCCCAAGGTGGCACCTTGTCACCTATCCCCTTCCTTAAGAAGTAATCAGATTGTCATGTGACACCAAAAAGAAGAGAAGACTTGGATCAATTAACACTATGTCAAGAAGAGAGTGGAGTAAGTCTATTGGATTTTGAGGAATATAGCTAGGGTCAGGGGCATGCACCTTTAGTCTCAACTACTCAGGAGGTTGGGGCAGGAGGAGCTCTTGAGCCCAGGAGTTCGACACCAACCTGGACATCATAGTGAGCCTCTTTAAAAAGGAATAAAATAAAATAAAGATATTAAGGAATGCAAAAAAAAAAAAAAAAATCTCAATCCTGGTCTCTTCAGTCTCTCTGCCTACCCACCCAGTGTCTTCTCAGAACTAAAGAGATGTAGGGCTTTGGATCCCAGAGGGAGGTCGCCTGAGCCACTCATGAGGACTGGCCCCAGAGGAAAATGACTGAGAACTCCAGAAAACCCAACGAGGAGCACCCTGGACTAAGTGAGGCACACGGGGTGGAGAATTGTCTTTCTTTGAAGGCCCCAGCTGTCTGGACTGGATCATAAGGCAGAGACTACATGGTCCAATGGATGGATGGAGGACAATCTGTGTGCAGCAGCGCCCCCAAGTGGCGGTGATGAGCAGCTGCAGAGCTGCAGACCAACACTACGACTTTTTTCCCCACTTGAAAATTGAACTTTGGGCCGGGCGCGGTGGCTCAAGCCTGTAATCCCAGCACTTTGGGAGGCCGAGATGGGCGGATCACGAGGTCAGGAGATCGAGACCATCCTGGTTAACATGGTGAAACCCCGTCTCTACTAAAAAATACAAAAAACTAAACTAGCCGGGCGAGGTGGCGGGCGCCTGTAGTCCCAGCTACTCGGGAGGCGGAGGCAGGAGAATGGCGTGAACCCGGGAGGCGGAGCTTGCAGTGAGCTGAGATCCAGCCACTGCACTCCAGCCTGGGCGGCAGAGCGAGACTCCGTCTCAAAAAAAAAAAAAAAAAAAAAAAGAGAAAATTGAACTTTGGAGAAATTTCCTTTTAGATTGCAAAAGATTCATAAAGGTTCACAGATGATCCCTAAAGGAGAGAAGACCGGCCCCAAAAGTGTGATAATGAGCTTTTTGCCAATCTAGTGGATGGTGTTCATACTTACTATATGCATGAAAACCAGTGCCCAACACATAGTAAATACTCAGTTAATCATCATTACGAATAAATGAGAGCTTAATCAAATAAGGATTAAGGTATATATGATGGGGACATGACTTCTTAGTTAAAATGATGTCGACTAAAATGCAAGCTCCAAAAGAGTAGAATTTGACCAGGCGCAGTGACTAACGCCTATAATCCCAGCACTTTGGGATGCCAAGGCCAATGGATCGCTTGAGGTCAGGAGTTCAAGACCAGCCACAGAGTGAAACCCCGTCTCTACTAAAAATACAAAAATTAGCCGCGTGTGGTGGTGGGCGCCTGTAATCCCAGCTACTCGGGAGGTTGAGGCAGGAGAATCACTTGATCCTAGGAGGCAGAGGTTGCAGTGAGCCAAGATCCCATCACTGCACTCCAGCCTGGGCTACTGGGCTTCAGCCTCAGAGAAAAAAAAAAAAAAGGTAGAATTTTTGTTTGTTTTGTCCACTGCTATATTGCCAGCATTTAGAACAGTGCCTGGCATGCACAACTTGATGAATATTTGTTTAATTGAATGTTAAATGAACTGGGTGGAGGACAGAGTCCAGGCCTCTTGTACCATGCCACACAGCTGTGTCTCAGGCCCTTTACTGTCCAGTGTATTCACCACCAGCGTGAAGAAAGACTGGGAAGGCTTGTTCGCCAAATTGGCCAAAATACCAAGCTGGGAGAAATAGTCACTATGCTGAATGACTTGTGACATGGTTTGGCTGTGTCCCCACCCAAATCTCATCTTGAATTGTAGTTCCCACAATCCCCACCTGTCGTGGGAAGGACCTATTGGGATGTAAGAGCATGGTTACCCCCACACAGTTTTTCTCATAGTGAGTTCTCATGCGATCTGATGGATTTATAAGGGTCTTTTCCCCCTTTGCCCAGCATTTCTCTCTCTCCTGCCACCATGAGAAGAAAGACGTGTTTGCTTCCCCTTCTGCCTTGATTGTAGGTTTCCTGAGGCCTCCCCAGCCACGCAGAACTGTGAGTCAATTAAACCTCTTTCCTTTGTAAATTACCCAGTCTCAGGTATTTCTTCATAGTAGTGTGAGAATGGACTAATACAACTTCTATCAGGATACCAAACAAAAAGAACTCAAACTGGAAAACTTGGCTGAAACCAACAAGATAAAATGTAATTCATACAAATTCCCACATACACACTGAAAGAAAATCAAATGTGCAGTTTCAGGAAGGAGAAGGCCTGCTTCGTGGCAGTCCCTGATAAAAGGCCTGGAAGGCTGGCAGCCAGGCCTATATTAGTGGCACTTGACAGAGCTATGAAAAATCCTCACACGGTGGCAGATCCCTTCAGTGAAAGAGGGTGTCCAGAATAGGGACAAAGTGGTAGGACAGCTCTCCTGTTCTGCTTGTAGAATGTCACATTCATCTGGGGTGTCACAGGGCTCAGGCCCAGAAAGGAAGTGAGGGGCACTAAAAACAAAAGGACAAGGGTTGCTGTGGAGAAGAGATTGACAGAGGGACATGACTTATTGTTGTCTTCAACTATGTATAGTGCTGGGCACGATGGCTCACACCTATAATTCCAGCACTTTGGGAGGCCAAGGCTAGAGGATCACTTGAACCCCAGAGTTTGAGACCAGCCTGGGAAACATAGTGAGAACCTCTCTCTCCTAAAAATAAAATAATTAGCCCAGCATGTTAGCACTTGCCTGTAGTCCCAGCTACCAAGCAGGAGGATCACTTGAGTCTCAAAGGTCAAGGCTGCAGTGAGCCGCATTTGTGCCACTGCACTCCAGCCTGGGCAACAGAGTGAGAAGACCCTCTCTCAGAAAAATGTGTGTGTGTGTGTGTGTGTGCGCGCGTGTGTGTATGTAACTGCCCTTGGTTCTGGGCACACCCAAAATACAAGGCTAGGACTATACTATGTGGAAATTACAAGGAAGCTTTAAAAGCGCTTTCCAGGCCAGGTGTGATGGCTCACACCTATAATCCCAGCACTTTGGGAGGCTGAGGGGGGCAGATCACTTGAGGTCAGGAGTTCAAGTCCAGCCTGGCCAACATGGCCAAATCCTGTCTCTACTAAAAATACAAAAATTAGCCAGGAGTGGTGGCGTGTGCCCATAATCCCAGCTACTTGGGAGGCTGAGGCAGGAGAAATACTTGAACCTGGGAGGTGGAGGGTGCAGTGAGCCGAGATTGCACCACTGCACTCCAGCCTGGGAGACAAAGCGAAACTCCGTCTCAAAAAAAAAAAAAAAAAAAAAACTTTCCAATTATCTAGAACTGTTTAGAGATAGTATTAGCTGTGTTAGAAAGTTATGGTTCCTTCTCTTTCAAAAAAAAAAAAAGAGAGGAGAATGAGAATTTCTATTTATTAAGTGCCTGCTGTATATAGTACCAGACCAAAAAATTCATATCATCTCCTTTCTTCTTTCTTCCCGCATGTATTATTAATACAGAATTCTTACATCCAAAACTATCTGTATCCATATCGACAGATGGGTGGTTAGAGAAAAAAGTTAAGGCAAGGAATCATAAAAGATGATACATACCTTAAATATTTAACTCAACCTGTGGGAATGCATTTTTTTCAACCTTGACATAGAACCAAGTCCTGTCTTTGAGAATTGACCTACTAATTGGAGTCCGCATGGTCTCCTTTCATAAACTCCAACCACGATTTCCACTTTCCATTTGTTTTTTTTGTTTGTGGGTTTTTTTTGTTTTGTTTTGTTTTTCAGAGACGGATTCTCACTCTGTCTCCCAGGCTGGAATGCAGTGGCAGGATCTCAGCTTACTGCAAGCTCTGCCTCCTGGGTTCAAGCGATTCTCATGCCTCAATCTTCTGAGTAGCTGGGACTACAGGTGACAGTCACTACACCCGGCTAATTTTTGTATTTTTAGCAGAGACAGGGTTTCCTCATGTTGGCCAGGCTGGTCTTGAACTCCTGACCTCAGGTGATCCACCCACCTTGGCCTCCCAAAGTGCTGGGATTACAGGCATGAGCTGCCGCACCCAGCTGTTTCCATTTCTTCAAAGTGGAGCAAGAATTTAAACTGTTATGCAGCAATCTGAGAGGAGACTTTTACCTGGCTTTTATTGTTTTTCCCAGGCCTCTACAATCATCTCCTAATTTAAAAGCCAGTTTTTTATCAGCTCACAAACTTCAAGCCTTTACATTGCGTTTAACCATTTCAGAGAAAAAGTAGAGACAACTCCATTCTTTTGGCATTCATATTTCCTCCGTTTACATAATGTTTGATTAAATTATCTGATTATGTTGTCTGGTAGAGCTGACCTGGGCAGGCCTGGGAGAGAACATGACTGGGTTGGTTCCCTCGCAGCTGCTGGACAAGTCCGTGCATAGCTCCTACAGTGCCTCCAACCAACCCTGTGCCACAAGCCACAGGCACCCATCAGCTCACGGGGTGGACAGCTAGCAAGTCAAGCTGCAGGGATGGTTCCATGGAAATATGTTGAGAGCTTCCACTCTACCTTTCAATGGTAGAGTGTTCTGACCTTGGAGAGGTAAGTAATTCACCAAGGGTCAGATGGTTAACAATCCTCTCTACTCCAGACCTACACTGTCTCCGCTGGGCCACTGCAGAGTCTGAGTAAATACTGTGACCGCTCGATGGGTTCTTCCTGCCTGCTGCACAGACAAAATCAACTCACTGAGACCACAGCATTGCAGTAAAGAGAGTTTAATTGACACAAAGACCAGATCACGCAGGAGAACTGGAGTTATCACTCAAATTAGTCTCCCTGAAGGCTTGGAAGTTAGGAGTTTTATGGATAATTTGATGGGCAGGGGCTTGGGAATGGGTGCTGCTGATTGGTTGGGGATGCAATCATGGGGGTGCGGGAAATGGTCCTTGTATGCTGAGTCTGCCTCTGGGTGGGGTCGCAGGATCAGCTGAGTCATGAGTCATGAGTCCAGGTGGGATCAGTCAGGAAGATATCTTAAAAGACCAGGCTGGGTTCAGTGGCTTACACCTGTAATCCTAGCACTTTGGGAGGCCAAAGTGGGCATATCACCGGAGGTCCAGAGTTCAAGACCAGCCTGGCCAACATGGTGAAACCCCGTGTCTACCAAAAATAAAAAAATTAGCTGGGCGTGGTGGCAGGCGCCTGTAATCCCAGCTTCTTGGGAGCCTGAGCAGGAGGCTGAGGCTTGAACTCAGGAGGCAGAAGTTGCAGTGAGTTGAGATTGAGCCATTGCACTCCAGTCTAGGCAACTCCACCTCAAAAAAAGGAAAAAAAAACCAACCTTAGGTTCTACAATAGTGATGTTATCTACAGGAGCAATTGGGAAAGTCACAAATCTTGTGACCTCTGGCCACATGACCCCTGAGCAGCAAGGAATTATAGAAATTAGACCCTTCTTATCAGAACTCAGGCCTCTCTCATAATCCTAACACTGTGGCCTTTCATTAGTTTTACAAAGGCGATTTAGTTTGCAGAAGGGATATTATCATCTCTGCTTTAAGGTTAAACTATGAACTAAATTCTTCCCAAAGTTAGCTTGGTTTATGCTCAGGAATGACCAAGGACAGCTTGGAGGTCAGAAGTAAGATGGAGTCAACTGTATTAGATTTCTTTTTTTGTTGTTTTTTGTTTGTTTGTTTGTTTGTTTTGAGACGGAGTTTCACTCTTGTTGCCCAGGCTGAAGTGCAATGGTGCCAACTCGACTCATCACAACCTCTGCCTCCCAGGTTCAAGCAATTCTCCTGCCTCAGCCTCCTGAGTAGATGGGATTACAGGCATGCGCCACCATGCCTGGCTAGTTTTTTATTTTTAGTAGAGATGGGGTTTCTCCATGTTGGTCAGGCTGGCCTCAAACTCCCAACCTCAGGTGATCTGCCCACCTCATCCTCCCAAAGTGCTGGGATTACAGGCGTGAGCCACCGCACCCGGCCTCAGATTTCTTACCGTCATAATTTTGCAAGAGCAGTTTCAATACCAAATGTACAGTAGTCCTGATCCTGTCAAAGGACTCCAGTACTGAGGAAAGGGTGAGCTGAATAATCTCCAAGGCCCCTCTGACTAAGAACCTGTGAGGATGTCGACTTCACTTTTCTTCAGGGCTCTGTGTGTGTTTGGGGCTAAAAAGTTGTGCTGTGTTTTAAATGTCCAACCCCTTCAATGCATCTTTGCAAATGCATGTATTGAGAGACATTAAGAGACAACCTCAGAAGCCTAGACCTCAAATCAAATGTCAAAAGACATTTTTGAGCTAATTCTAAAGAAATCTGAGTATGAATCGAATTATATGATATTGAGAAGTTACTATTTTTTCTTTTTTTAAAACAATTTTAATATTTTTAAAATATTTTATTTGTATTGAGATGGGCTTTTGCTATGTTGCTCAGACTGGTCTTGAACTCCTGGGCTTAAGAAATCCTCCAGCCTCAGCCTCCCAAAATCCTGGGATTGCAGGTATGAGCCACCATGCCTGTCCTGAGAAGTCATTATTAATATGTAATAAAGGCACAGAAGAAACGCCCCATGTAGGGGGAAATGACTAGAAACCTGAATATTTGCCTTTTTCAAGCTAAAATTTCAGCAAAGACAAAACGAAAGTATGATAATTTTTCTATAGCAAAATCTTTTCTCCCCCTTGGCATGTGAAGTAAGAGCTATGTGGCAAAATCTTGATAATTATTGACTCTAAGTAGTTGATAAATAAGGATTCATTATACTATCCTCTTTACTTTTGTATATATTCACATTTTTCAATAATAAGAAGAGTTTCGAGTTTACATCTGTGTCTGCTCCCCATGGTTATGACATTAGGGTCAAAAGCACCTTCGGAGCCCTCACCCTCACTCCACATGGGTGGTAAAAGTTGGACTGGAAGAAGGAGGGGCCTTACTGGGCACAGCATCTGCTTCCCGGCCCAGGAAGAGCCAGCAACATCTTGAAGAAATAAATGCATACAAAGACCAACAGCTTGAACGGGTGGATTTCAGGGCCCGTGTGCTTCACACTGAGTCATCACTTCCACAATCACAATCTCTCACTTGGAAGGAACCAAAAAAAGCACCCCTAACCCTTGGATTCCAAACTTCATTGGGTTCTTCTGAGGTGTATTAAACCCACAGATTCCGGGGCTCTCAGCTAGACCCATAGAATAGACCGAGCTATTCGGTCTATTAGCTCGGAAGGGTCCCGGAATCTGTGTTAATTTATTTCTCTGGTGATTCTGGGACAGCCCTGAACTGGGGGCCTGGGAGCCTCTGAAATGGATCAACGTCCCAATCCCACAAAGGAGAACGTGGCCCAGAAGGGCTTTGTAACCGGCCGAAGGTGACATCCCTGCGACTTCCTTTCTCTTTTCACAGCCATGCCCTCCCTGAGAGACCCCTCAGAAAGAGGGGGCCCCTGGAAATGCGCCAGCACGGGAAAGAAGACAGCCAAACTCTCCATGAATGCACGTCCCATCCTTGGCCTGGGGGACTCGCAGCACCCCTGAGCACCCGTGCCTGGCGGACACAGCCACGCTCCTTGCCTCCAGGTCCCTCACATGGTGTTAGGCCCAAAGCAGCCCAGCTTCTCCCTCTGATCGGCCTCCGTGATATTGACCCCTGCCTCCCGCTAAGCAGCTCTTGGATGGGAGATGTTCTAATGGGAAAGAAGACACGGAGGAGCCAGAGGATATCTGTTACAGCCATTACTTTCCACTCAGGATCCTATTTTGCATCTTCACTTGAGGCCCATAAATTGAATCTTGAGGGAGGAGCCCCCAGAAATCCGCAGCGGGAAGTTCATAAAACCAGAACGGGATGCCCTGGGCCAATTAAAGTGAAACACTGCCACCAAGTGGTCGCTTTAGGTCATCACAGGCTACCAGCTCCTTCCGGAGAACACCTGCCTCTGCCAGAGACAAAAAGCATGATACAGCAGGTGGGCATGCCCTTCCCTTCTTTTTCTTAAAATTATTTTACTTATATTAATAGAAATACATTCACATGGTATAAAACTCATAAGGTCCAAAGTGGTCCTGGTGATTGCCTCCAGAGCTAATGTGGATCCAGCTGAATGCCTAGTTAGGGGTCTGCATTAGGTCTTTAACCCTGTTATGCCTGCCATCTCACCAGTATCGTCTGTTGCTCCTTGTCCATAGGGGTTCTGTTCCCAAGTGCCCAGTGCTAATCTCCCTCTTAGCATTTACTACAAATCTGGGTTGTTTCAGCAGCACCAAAGACCTGAGGCTAAATAAATTCTGCAACTCCTACAAGCCTTCCTGGTTCTGAACAATCCGGAGCATCCGCCCACGGGTAGAGTGATAACCAAATGAGCTTCAGTTGTCCTGAGATCCCAGATAAGCAAAACTGTTACAATCCTGAAATGCGTGATCAAGGGAGCCAATAGAATCTCCTCTCAAGATCTTAGCAATTGGATTAAGTTACAAAAGTATGCCATGTATAATAGTGAATCTCAAATGCCATAAAAGACAAAGCAAAACTAATTAATATGGGAGTCTGAGGACTGCCTTGCATTCGAAACTCACTTTCCAATGTACATTGTTTGTGTTTTGCTATGACTACTTAATTCATTCATATAAGGTGTGTATATTATACACCTATTTAGGTGAGCCACATATGCCACACTTTCTACTGCTCTTAACATAACGGTAGCTTAGAGATTATTAGGCAAAATATTTCCAATAGCTGCTGTTTTGTCAACTGATAGTTTACATAATTAATCGGACGCATGGCAAGTTTTAACTTTTGTCCTTGTTACATAATGGATCATTTTAAAATCAACTAAGAAACTGTCCTTTAGTTTTTAGTGATGGGCAAATGAAAGTAACACCACTCAGCAGTATTTGATTTTAAGGAATCAAACAATCGTGATTTAGAGTAATTGAAAATGGAAAAGCCAGAATGTGAACAGGATCGTGGAATGGTAGAGCTGATGTCTAAGAGATGAAACCCTAGCACAATTCCTTTATTTTATAAGATGGGAACCTGAGGCACAGGAAACTGAAGAGGCTCGGCCATGGCCCTTCACTCATGTCTCATATCTGTCACATGCTCCCTCCTAGGGGTAGTGGCCGAGAGTTCTGGGTCTCTGAGTCACTCAGCAGCTACCTGGCTGTGAAACTCCAAGACATCATCAGACTCTCTCCGAGCCTCAATTTCCTCACCAGCAAAATGAAGACATTGGATGATACAACATCTGTGATGCACCAATTTCCAAAAGAAACTCTTCCATACTCATAACATTCAACATTAAATGTGCAAGAATCAATCGATGCACACAGATTTGCAACACTATCTGTTAAACACAAACTAGCCACACCCTGTCAACATTGGTTTTCAGCGAGACCCTGTCATCCAACATGGTCTGTAGTTTCATCAATCTGATCGGGCTGCAGCTGTAATGCAGTTTCCTCCACAGCTGAGCTTGACCCCAGGCCACCTTCCTACCTGCAAGTCCAGGTCGGTGGTAAGAAGCAAAATTCTCTGCAGCTGACTGAGGCTTCTTTCCCAAGTTATTTGCTTCTGGAGATATGTGCAAACACATTCACAGCTAACACAGTCAAGTAGAAAGAATAACCTATCCTGGGAACCACAGGTGCCTCCATCAGAGTGGGCAGGAGAGCCAGGCAGAACCCAGGTTCACGAAAGAACTGGAAGGGGTATCACTCAGCAGTCCTAGCTCCATTGGTCAAGATCAACCTATCCCACAATTCCACTCGGCTTCACTCCACCTCTCCCCACCTTCCTCCCAGCTTCCACTGTGAAAGAAAAAACTGGGGCCAGGTGCGGTGGCTCACGCCTATAATCCTGGCACTTTGGGAGGCCGAGGCGGGCGGATCACCTGAGGTCAGGAATTCAAGACCAGTCTGACCAACATCATGAAATCCCACTTCTACAAAAATACCAAAAAATTAGCCGGGCATGATGGCGGGTGCCTGTAATCCCAGCTACTTGGGAGGCTGAGGCGGGAGAATCACTTGAACACGGGAGGCAGAGGCTGCAGTGAGCCAAGATCACGCCACTGTTATCCAGCCTGGGTAACAGAGCAAGAATTCATCTGAAAAAAAAAAAAGGAGGGAGGGAGGGAGGAAGGAAGGAAGGAAGAAAGAGAAGAAAGAGTAAAAGAAAAAGTTTGGCTGGGCACCTCAGCTCACGCCTATAATCCCAGCACCTTGGGAGGCCGAGGTGAGCGCATCACTTGAAGTCAGGAGTTCGAGGCCAGCCTGGTCAACATGGTAAAACCCCATCTCTACTAAAAGTACAAAAATTAGCCAGGAATGGTGGTGGGTGCCTATAGTCCCAGCTACTCATGAGGCTGAGGCAGGATAATCACTTGAACCCGGGAGGCGGAGGTTGCAGTGAACCACTGCACTCCAGCCTGGGTGACAGAGTGAGACTCCGTCTCAAAAAAAAAAAAAAAAATTAATATATGATATCCTAGATAAGTGTCTTTAACACTTGTCTAGGATGTTATATAGGGACCACTGCAATGGGGTATTGCAGTGGAGGAAAGAGACTGAGCTCGAACCTGACTCTAACAAGGACAAGTGGGGATTTATAGCCAAAATACAAGTGGATGAAAAGTACGAAGAAACATCAAGGAAAGGGGATTTCTGGCTAAATTGTCTTCATAGGACTATTGCTGAAGGCAGTCCAGGGTGATAAGATATGGAGGGTAACGGATAAGGACAGATACCAAGGGTAGGGGATTGTTGCTTAACTCACTGAGCAGGTTCTTGCTCAAACTGGAATCTACAAAGACAGAAAGGGAAGCTTGAGGTCGGCCTAATCAGAAAGGACTCAAAAGGCTAAACAAAGTGTTGGTCAAAGGAGAATCTTTGTCACTTCTCTTCAGGTTCTACCAGCCACACCTTTCTCCCAGGTTTGACCCACTGGCCCCACGTCCTGGGATTTTTGCTTAAATTGCCTATGGATAGTTGAAACCCTTAAGTGCCAGCTTTTACTAATCAGAGTCTGCGCGACATGGGTTAGGAAAGCAAATGGAAAAGACGAAACAGAATGCTTCAGAAGGAGCCCCCTCTCTGTCACCAGAGCCAAGGCTTCCCTGGGAAACTGGGAGCTAGAAGTGCTGAGTCCTCTCCCCAAGGTCTGAATGGGCCCAGCACATCTGCCACCCCACCCAAAGGAGGGAGCAGGTCCCGGCTGCCTGCAGACTTTCGCCATCAGTGGATGGACGGTTAGGAGGTGGGAAAAGGGAAGAACAGTGTCCCACAGAGTATGAGCACACAGCATGGGGGAGCGGAAGTCCGCCACAGCCCCACTGAGTCCAGGCCCTGCGGCCTGCCAGGAGAGGGAGGCCTTCCCGGAGGGAAGCAACTTCTCTTCTGCTCCAAAGAGCGCTGGACTCCAAAGCCGCAGGAGCCAGGGCTGCAGCTGACCTTTCGAAATGTGTCTATCCAAAGGGACGCTGTCTCCCAAATGCACACGTGAAAGCCAGCAGGGCGCTGGCTCCCTGGTGCCCCGCCCGCCCCGACCCCCGCAGCCTCCCCGTGGGCGCTGAGCTTCCTGTGCTCCCTGCACCTTTGCCCCCTGCAGACCTTGCGGAGGTGGGGCCGCTCCTGCCCTTCTCGCAGACACAGAACCAGGCGCAGGCCAAACAGTGACCTCAAAGTCCTGACCCTGGGAGGTGTCCCACAGCACACGGAGCCCCCACCCCTACCCCAGTTGACCACGAAGGCATCGCCGGTTTCTGAGAGGTGAGCCCCTTCCCAGGGCTTAAAGACCCGGAACTGGCCGGGCGCGGTATCTCACGCCTGTAACCCCAGTACTCTGGGCGGCTAAGGTGTGCAGATCACAAGGTCAGGAGTTCGATACCAAACTGGTCAACATGGTAAAAACCAGTCTCTACTAAAAATACAAAAATTGGCTGGGCGTAGTGGCGCATGCCTGTAATCCCAGCTACTCGGGCGACTGAGGTGGGAGAATAGGTTGAACCCGGGAGGCGGAGGTTGCAGTGAGCTGAGATTGTGCCATTGCACTCCAACCTGGGCAACAGAGCGAGACTCCATCTCAAAAAATAATAATAAATAAAATAAAATAAAAACTAAAGACCAGGAACGGACACGTCGCCAGGCTGCAAAGGCAGTTGGTGGCCTCGGTGGGACCTGAACTCCAGTACTCCACCTCCACACCTGCCTTTCCTGGTGCAATGTGATGCTCCAATGAGGGCTATGAAATCTGCTTTGCAGGTAACAGGACGTAGGCTGAAAACGGGAGTGAGGTGCAGGTTTCTGCCTCCCTCCCCGTTCCCACCCCATCTGCAGGTTATGTTGGTCCTACCTTCCCACTAGTCCACCTCTTCCTGTTCTTTTGCTACCTCCACCACCACCACGGTCCGAGCTACCAACATCTCTTGCTTGGAGGACGTAGCGTCCTCTTCAGAAGCAAACATATATATAAACCAATACACGTGCTCTTTACCTCTCAGAGTCATTGCGAAGTTACATGAAATAGGTATGTGTGAAAATACCTATCCCAATACCTGGCACATTGCAGGTGCTCAACAAACGTCCTTTTGCTATAAAAGAAAGATAATGCCAAGGATTAATTAAGTTGTGATATTAATAAAGGCAATACAAAATAAAAGGCTTGGCGAAGTGGCACATGTCTGTAAACCCAGCACTTGGGGAGGCCAAGGCAGCAGGATTGCTTGAGGCCAAGAGTTCAAGACTAGCCTGGGCGTCACAGTGAGACTCCCGTATCTACAAATAAATTAATTAAATAAATAAAGAGTAAAGAGGCCGGGCGTGGCAGCTCACCCCTGTAATCCCAGCACTTTGGGAGGCCGAGGTGGGTGGATCACCTGAGGTCAGGAGTTCGAGACCAGCCTGGCCAACATGGTGAAACCCCATCTTTACTAAAAATATAAAAATTAGCTAGGCATAGTGGTGGATGCCTGTAATCCCAGCTATTCAGGAAGCTGAGGCATGAGAATCACTTGAACCTGGGAGGCGTAGGTTGCAATGAGCCAAGATCGTGCCACTGCACTCTGGCCTGGGCGAAAGAGTGAAACTCCATCTCAAATATTTGTTTAAAAAAAGAATATTCTCCATTTGGAAGGGTGATCATCATTTGAAGTCCCCTAATTAAGAATCCACACTCCAGGGGTGTTTGCTCAGCCATAATCAGAAGAATGGCCATCGTAAATCCATATTTCTCTTAAAGAAATCCTGTGCACCGGACTTGAGGAAGTTAGACTGTGGTCTCCCCTTGTTCTGTGGTATGCTGGAGCACCCCGGAGAAGCCCCCCTACCCTCATGGGGCTCCCCCAAAGGCTGTCACTGACAATTCAGGAGAAAATTGACAGTAGTAGTTTTTAGCCCTATAAGGTTAGAAGTTAACCTGCAGAAACTGACACATTGTTTTGACTTTGTGACATGGTAGAAAAGCAAACCTCAAAGCCATGGTGGCTTCCCTGCACCTTAGCAAGTTAAAGTCGTACATCTAACCTGACAATCAGATGGAACACGGAACACCTATTTCCCACGGACTACACAAATCCCTCTCCTTCCAGTGCTCTCTGAACCAGTGCTTTGTTTCCCTGCTGGTTTCCTCATTAAAGAATTAAATCAAACCTTGATGCCTGGTTACTGTCTGTCTGTGGGAGAACTACGTTTCCAACGCTCCAGAGGGAGCCCTGTCAAGAACTTCAAATGCTAGTAGCTAAATGTGCACCAGGAGGTTCGAATTTTAAAACCACCTTGAAATTTATGACTGAGACAGTGAAAGAGATCTAACTTAATCAACTCCATCTTGCTTCTAACCTCCAAGCTCTCCTTGTTCATTCCTGGGCGTAGGCTGAAATGACTTTGGGAGAAACTTAGTTTACAGTTTATGGTTTAACACAAAGATGATAACAGTCTTTTCCAAAGTAGACCTTCTTCTTGCCCAGGGACTAGATTGTCTTTGTAGGACTAAGATTAGATACAAGATTAGAAATTATGGTTTATGACCAGGCTCAATGACTCATGCCTGTAATCCCGGCACTTTGGAAGACCAAGGCAGGCAGATGACCTGAGGTCAGGAGTTCGAGATGAGCCTAGCCAACATGGTGAAACCCTGTCTCTACTAAAAAAAAAAAAAAAAAAAAAATTGCCAGGCATGGTGCCATGTACCTGTAATCCCCGTTATTGGGCAGGCTGAGGCAGGAGAATCACTTGAACCTGGGAGGCAGAGGTTGCAGTGAGCCAAGATAACACCACTGCCCTCCAGCCTGGGCAACAAGAATGAAAACTCCTTCTAAAAAAAAAAAAAAAAAGAAGAAGAAGAAAAGAAAAGAAATTATGGTTTAGGAGTCATGCACCTGGGGGCTACAAGATTCTGACCCTCCCTAAACTGTTCGTAAGATCAGTGCTTGAGGTATTTTGCAGACTCTGCACTTGATGGATCAGCTGGCACCACCCAGATTGATAAACTGGCTCCTCTGATCTTGTGGCCCCCACCCAGGAACTGACTCAATGCAAGAAGACAGCTCTGACTCCCTGTGATTTCATCCCTGACTAATCAGCACTCCTGGCTCACTAGCTTCCCCCCACCCACCAAGTTGTTCTTAAAAACTCTGCTCCCCGAAGGCTCAGGGAGACTGATTTGAGTAATAATACAACTCCGTTCTCCCACACAGCCAGCACTGCGTGAATTACTCCTTCCCTACTGCAATGCCCCTGTCTTGATGAATCGGCTCTGTCTAGGCAGCAGGCAAGGTCAACCCCTTGCGGGGTTACAGTTTCACATAGGGGATGCTTGAAATCATGTGTCCATGGATGAAAAAGTGCTGCCCAAGAAATGTGATTGGCAGCGTTTTTCAACCATTTTTAGTATTATTGCATCTTTTAAAGAGTCCTTTTAGACATTTCTTCCCCAACCACCCTCCTTCCCCTGAAATTTTAATACAACAGATGTACTATCATAAGCAATCATCTCCTGTGGCCCCTTGCAGGGCCATAACCCATTGTCATAGCTAATATTTGTTCACACCTCATTCAAGATGCATGTGTTCTCCAAGGCCCAAAGGGGGATTTTAAGTTCTACTCTACTACCCATTTGACTTTAGGGAAGTTACTTTTTTTCTCATAAGGCTGTTGTGGGATGCAAAAAGGGGGAGGAGGGTGTTTAGGTGTGAAGGTCACTCTTTCTCACACAGTACAGTTGTCCCTCAGTATCTGTGCAGGATTGGTTCCAGGATCCCCTCAAAATCAAAACCTAAGAATGCTCAGGTCCCTGACATAAAATGGCCTAGTATTTGTATATAACCTAAGAACATCCTCCTGTATACTTTAAATCATCTCTACATTATTTATGATACCTGATATCATGTAAATGCTGTATAAAGAGTTGTTACACTGTATTGTTTATTTGTATTGTCTTTATTGTTGTATTAGTATTTTTGTTTTTAAAATATTTTTGGTCTGAGGTTGGTTAGACTCATGGATGTGGACTAATACTGAGGGCTGACAGTAATTAGACTGTAACCCCACCCACATCCCACTCATCCTGACTTAGATTTTCTCTCTCTTTGTTTTTTTTTGACTTTTCAGGTCAGAATACCTTGACAATCTTTTCTAAATAATGCATTTTGCTAACTATAAATTGTTCATTTCAATGTAATGCTATGCACCTTACTGCCATCTAAAAGACCACCAGGATGGCTAAATAGTGGTAGGAGAGCTTTATTGGCGAAGGCAGTTTGAAAACTGGGAAGAGGATGTCTCCAGCATGGACAAAGTTGCTCTCTCTTCAAAGAGGGGAAGGACAGCTTGCGTTTTATGCCTCACAGGGTCCATGTCACACAATAGAGTCGTACATATTCAGCAGGTTTGCGGGGAAAGCTATACATATTTATGAGGGAGGCTGAGCACAAGCACAATGGGTTAACATATATGTAACATACATCCCATGTTCACTTTGGGCCAGGGCTTTAGCTTTACAATGAGGTGGGGTTTGGCTCTTTATATGAAAAGAACTATAGGACACAAACACAATTTGTGCCTGGCCTCTAGATGCTGGCTGACACTGGCTTAAAGTCTGCAGTAGCTTATCAGAAAATAATGTTTGTAAGGCCTGTTCTTCATCCAATCAGAACTGTAGTGGTCTGGATCGTAAATCAGAGTTAGGAGGGATCTGAAAGCTCCTATTGTTAGGGAGTTTAGAGCTGTAGGAATTTAGAAATTTGCCATGCCAGCCAGGCCCCACGCCCTTGAGCAATAGGTAACTTTGT
Source organism: Chlorocebus sabaeus (assembly GCF_047675955.1). Classification (NCBI taxonomy): domain Eukaryota; kingdom Metazoa; phylum Chordata; class Mammalia; order Primates; family Cercopithecidae; genus Chlorocebus; species Chlorocebus sabaeus. The sequence continues at coordinate 13,338,862 of NC_132915.1, forward strand.
TTCCATAAGCTTAGGGTCCATCTTAGTTGATAAAGGGGCATCTATCCTCTCCAAGTGCCAGTTTCTATACACGTGCTCCCCTGGACTCTCTCTGTAAGTGACAACTTCTCTATGGGAGATAATTTCCGTTCCACAATAAAACATACTGTAGAGGCTGGGTGCAGCGGCTCACACCTGTAATCCCAGCACTCTGGGGGGCCAAGGCTGGAGAACTGCTTGAGGTCAGGAGTTCAAGACCAGCCTGGACAACATGCAAAACCCCGTCTCTTTTAAAAATACAAAAATTAGCCAGGTGTGGTGGCACATGCCTGTAATCCCAGCTTCTTTGGAGGCTGAGGCAGGAGAATTGCTTGAACCCAGGAGACAGAGGTTGCAGTGAGCCGAGATCGCACCACTGCACTCCAGCCTAGGTGACAGAGTAAGAATCCATCTTAGAAAAAAAAAAAAAAAAAAAAACGTAGTCAAAGTTACTTAAAAGTTATGTGATTTTGTCCTGGAAATGTAAAATGTTTTCTAATTCCAGATTTACAGAGCCTTAAATTTAGATTTACCCTTATTAGGGACAAGACTTAAAGGTGTGTCAAACGACAAAATTACAACCAATTTACTTTAAAGATCTCAATTGGCTTGTTATTTATTTATTTATTTATTTAAATAAATGTATTTATCCTCCTGCCTCAGCTCCCCCAGTAGCTGGGGCTACCAGTGTGAGCCACCAAGCCTGGCTAATGGCTTTATTGTGATCATAGAATCAGGCAACACTTCATTCCATAAAATAGAATAAGTGTTCCGATGAGCTGAGTGAAAGAGATTTGCTTTAAAGACAGAGACCGGCTGAAAAAAGCAGAAGCAAAAAACACAGCGTGTATTCATTGTTTCAAAGCTACTTTTCTTATAAGGCAGGAGAGAGAAACAGAACAATAGAAAAATAACTAACTAGCTGACATCAGATCACTCTAAACAACCTTTACCATGTAAGGGTTAGGCAGAGGGAGCTTCATTGTTATGCAACTGAAATTTTTAACTGGCCCATTTGGGAAACTGACTGTTATCTGTACTGATTTTATGGAAGCTCAGATAAATTAATTCAGGTTGGGTGATGTGCAGCTTTAGCATGAATTACTCTGTTTTTATTTTTAGTTTTTATTTTTTTAATTTTTTTAAGAGATGGGGTCTTTGCTATGTTGCCCAGACTGATCTTGAACTCCTGGGCTCCAGCAATCCTCCCACCTCAGCCTCCCAAAGTGCTGGGATTACAGGCATGAGCCACCATGCCTCATCCATTTTTATTTTTAATCTGGTCGTCTGGGGCCTAGTGCAGGAACTTAGCCCAAAACAATGGCCTCCTGTGATTTTTATCTAACAGATGATACCATTGCATGTGAGGGGAAAACCTCCCCTTCCACCTCTGGTAGTTCACTAAAAAAATCAATTGACAGCAGATTAATAAGAGAAAAAGGCATACAAATGTATGAATGTGCACAGGAATATTACAAAATTTAAAAACTCAGAGAAATAGTCAGTGGTTGATGCTTTTATTTATTTATTTTTATTTTATTTTATTTTATTTATTTATTTATTTTGAGACCAAGTCTCCCTTTGTCACCCAGGCTGGAGTACAATGGTGCGATCTCAGCTGGCCACAGCCTCTATCTCCCGGGTTCAAGTGATTCTCCTACCTCAGCCTCCCAAGTAGCTGGGGTTACAAGCACTCGCTACCACACCCAGCTAATTTTTGTATTTTTAGTAGACAGAGTTTCACCTTGTTGGCCAGGCTGGTATCAAACTCCTGACCTCAGGTGATCTGCCCACCTTGGCCTCCCAAAGTGCTGGGATTACAGGTGTGAGCCACTGTGCCCGGCCGCTTTTATACCATCTTGAGCTTACAGAAAGAATGGGGGCTTGGTGCTTGGCAGAAGAGATTGTGGTGCCAAAACAGATTAAGACAGGGGGAAAAGAAGAGGCCTGGTTACCGAAGGGGGTCTTATTAGACAGATGAAACCTCACAGGTAGCAGCCCTCAGAGAGAATAGATGGTAAATATTCCATTCAGACATTTAAAGGTGTCAGACTCTCAGCTGATCTTTCCTAGATCTGGACAAGGGGAAAAGGCCTAGATGTGGCCTCAGAGAAAGCCTGGCTGCCTCTATGCAGATTTTCTCTGCAGATGCAGATGAGCCTGTGGTGGTGTCTGCAGCAGGAAGAAAAGGATGCAGGAAAGGCTCTTCTTATCCTTCCTCATTGCCCTGGTTATCAAAGAGATGTTCTTTCCCTTACTAGAGATTAAACCTCAAAAGCTGGGTTTAAAAAAAAAAAAAAATCAAGGCAAAATTTCAAACACTCTGTGAATCAATGAATTACTCAAACAAAAAGTCATGAGAATGTGACCAGTCCCGTTACCTGAACGGTTTAAATGATCTGAAAGCACTTGTGGCAAGTATGTTTTCTTGAAGTTACAAATTAAACCAAGGAATAAAAGAAAAAATAAGTCAATCCAGTCCTGGCTTTCTCAGAACAGACCTGTTTGGTTTTCTTCTTATTTCTTCAGTCCCGTACACTCAGGTGTCTCCCAAAAGGCTTTGTAATTCATGTGTGTCTTCTACAGGGTTCAGTCTAAATCAGATCACTTTAGGCCAGGTGTGGTGGCTCACGCCTGTGATCCTAGAACTTTGGGAGGCCAAGGCAGGTGGATCACTTGAGGTCGGGAGTTCGAGACCAGCCTGGCCAACATGGCAAAACCCTGTCTCTACTAAAAATACAAAAAAAAAAAAACAAAAAAAAATAGCCAGACATGGTGGCACCCACCTGTAGTCCCAGCTACTCAAGAGGCTGAGGCCTGAGGCAGGAGAATTGCTTGAACCCGGGAGGTGGAGGTTGCAGTCAGCCAAGATCATGCCACTGCACTCCAGCCTGGGCATCAGAGCGAGACTCCATCTCTAAAAAATAAAAATAAATAAATAAAATCACTTTAACATGGGGGATCTTCTTGAGTGGCCACTAAGCCCACCAGTAATCTACATGCATTTTCAGGACAAAGTGGATATTGAAATCGGATTTTCTGCAATCAGGAGAATGTCCCTTTTAAGGACAAGCAAAGGGAAATATGTAATGAGTGAAAAAGTACAGCTACTATCTGGGATCAATGATTATCTAATGTCCCTGGTGCCAAAGCTGAGAAAGTCTGGTTTCTCCTAAAAGTGCAGTTCACATGGATAGCTTGATTTTCCAAGGCTTTGACATCCAGGAACGAAGGAGTAAATGTGGGACCTGCTTTCAAACATAGTTCAGGTCAGATGTATGGATTCCTAGCAACTCTAAAAGTATGTGATCTGTAGCATTTTTGGCTACTGGAATCTACCACAAAGCTTAATCCTGCCCTAAACCATTGTTCTAATATCCTGATTTTTTTCCTAAAGTAAGATTTCAATTAAGTTTTTTGTTATTGCTGTTTTGTTTGTTTTGAGACGGAGTATTGCTCTGTTGCCCAGGCTGGAGTGCAGTGGCTCAGTCTCAACTCACTACATTCTCTGCCTGCTGGGTTCAAGCGATTCTCCTGCCACAGCCTCCTGAGTAGCTGGGATTGCAGGCGCGGGCCACCATGCCCAGATAATTTTTGTATTTTTAGTACAGACGGGGTTTCGCCACGATGGCCAGGCTGGTCTCGTACTCTGGGCCTCAAGCAATCCGTGCACCTCAGCCTCCCAAAGTGCTGGGATTACAGTCATGAGCCACCACGCCCAGCCCTAAGTTATTTTTGAAACTTAACTACAACCAACTATAAATTAACTGCAACTAAAAACTAGGAAAAATAATTGTGTATTTGGTTAAGTTACAGTCCTTCAACCTCAGTGAAAACAATCGAATGAGGTTACTTTCTCCTGATAAAGAATTAGCAGCTGTCAGAGATGGGAATGTGAGTAACAAGAGAAGCTTTAATCTGTAAGTGACAGATTCTCACTCCTTAAAGAGCCACTATTGCACTTGTTATTTCTGGCACAACGTATCACCTAATGATGCTTTTAAAGTCCAAAACTCCTTTCAGCTGATTGCCTTTTGTCTGTACCCTAATACTGCTACTTCTCGGAACATAATCAAAATCAGGACGTGCTCGAAAATTATTTCCTGGACTGTTTTTGACCAATTTACAATGAACACAGTCCCTTAATGCTCTGCACCAAATGAAAATAATAAGGCATGATTTGCTCTCAGACTCCACTGACTGCTTCAATAAGGTGCTTAAGCCCTTCAGAGGGAGAGATTTGACCCCAGAGTTGTATGAAATACAATGCTTTCAGATGAGCTCTTCAGCTCCAGTCTGAGTGAACCCCATGTAATTAGAAGAGAGAGGGTCCAGTGTGTCCCTGCACATTGTCGAATTCCATCGCCTTCCCTGGAGGGTATTACAACAGACACCTGCCGGAAGGCGCCACCACGATTCCGCAATTCCCACCCCTCTCACGCAAGGTCCTGCAGATAGCAGTCCCAGTATCGCAACTTTGAATCACCAGTTGGATTGTTTCCATTTTGCATTGAGCATCTCACCAGCAGCAGCTGCAAAGGTTATTCCCTCCCATCTTACAGATAAGGAAGACCCAGCTAAAAATAGGTGAAGTGCCTTGTCCCAGCAGTCATGTGATTAGTGAATGTGGCCACTAGAAAAGTCTCCTTTCTCCTGGCTGACTAGGGAGATCCTCTCACAGACTTCCAAGAAAGAATTGTACTTCCTAAGAAACATTTTGGTAATATCTACCTGAAATGTTCCTGCTAAAATGCATTTCCTTACCCTGTCTTCGGCAATATCCACCTGAATAACAAGTAGAGAAACACTCTCTAAAAGAAAAGATGTTTACTTGGAACAGAGCGTTGCAATGGAGATACACATGTCATACCAAATTGTGTGCATATTTAGGGAGGTAAGAAAAGACAGGTTTTTAAAGAAAGAAAGTGAGAAGGATTACCTAATCGTTTTGAAATAATTATCCTTGGCTATAAAGCTCAATAACAAGGGTGGCACCAGTCCGAGGCTGGACAGGCAGGTACTGGGCAGATGTCCTTGAAGAAGTACTTTTTGTGTAAAGTTGAGATGGCCTTTGTGCAATGTTGTGGTTTTTCAAAGCCTTTTGTGATCATTTTTGCTATCAGGTATACAAGCATGAGAGCTCTGTTTTGGCCTTACCCAGCTGTCTGTCAGGGTGTTTGTTTGTTTGTTTGTTTGACAACTTCCACGGTAATAAAGTAGGCAAAGAATTGCTTTTACAGGTTACTGAATTTCTAATCCTAAAATTTGCTAAGCCTTACACATAACCATAAGGGTAAAACTATAATATCTATTTTGTGAATGAGAAGACTGAGGTCTGGAGAAGGGACCTGGACATGTCATTTAGCTGTGGATTCAGACCCAGACCTGCCCGAGTCCAGAGCCCAGGCAATCTGTACACTCTACTACCTCCCTCTATTATTTTTGTAATTGAGACATAACATCCACATAGTATACAAATTTTTACATGTCACTATCACCCAAATCCAGGGCCAGAACATTTCCGTAGCCCCAGAAGCCCCCTGTGGGCTTCCTTCCAGGACAGCCACCGTCCTGCCTCCTGACACTATTGTGTTCTTTCTCGTCCTTCAGCAGACTGCAAGGTGCTCAAGCAGGCACCAGTTAAACTGGGCTTTAAACCACATGCTCAGCTGGGCGCCGTGGCTCACGCCTGTAATCCCAGCATTTTGGGAGGCCAAGGCAGGTAGATCACTTGAGGCCAAGAGTTCAAGACCAGCCCAGCCAACGTGGTGAAACCCCGTCTCTACTAAAAATACAAAAATCAGCCAGGCGTGTTGGCATGTGCCTATAGTCCCAGCTACTCGGGAAGCTGAGGCACGAGAATCTCTTGATCCCAGGATGCAGAGGTTGCAGTGAGCCAAGACTATGCCACTGCACTCCAGCCTGGGCTCAGAGTGAGACTGTCTCACAAAACACACACACACACACACACACACACACACACACACACTCAAGGAACCTCTGCAGGGATGCCTCGGCCTGGCCTCTTGGCAATAGTTAAGGTTGTGCCTGGCTGTGGTCAAAATAACACACACTTATTTATCAATGCCAGGCACTGCATTAGGTGCCAGGTAAGCAGTGATGACAAAGTCAAGTGGGTCCCTGTTCTAAAGTCACTGGGAGTTCAAAGATGAGCTGATATTAAACAACCTCACCAAAGTATATGGGCACAACAGTGGTGAGCAGGGTGGCAGAGCACAGGCTGCTCTGAAATAAATTTGGGGAGGAGGTCAGGAATGGCCTTGCTGAGGCTGGAAAGGCCCATGGTTCACATTGACCAGGAGCAGGACGGGCGTCCCTTGGCCAGAAGAAATAGAATGTGCAAAGGTCCTGAGGGGAGGAGGCATGAGCCAAATCACACAGGCTCTAAAAGGAGCTCATGAGGGCCTGAGAGTCCCTAAAAGCAAGGGAAAGTCATAGAAGGTCCTTCACAAGAGGATGGGATTGGTGACACATCCCTGGGAAGTCACAGAAATGTCAAGAGGGGAGGCTGGAAGACCTGAAACAGCAAGTAGGAACAAGGTCAGCAAAACGTCACTGAGCAAAATGTCACCTGTGCCCTGGTGTGAGGTGGCCTAAGTAGATACAGGCTACATATGTGACCCACAATCTCAGGTCTTATTTATAGAAAGACACTTCTAGAAACAAAGATCAAAGAGTTTACTCTCCAGGATTGTTTATTGGGAAGAATTTCTTATAACCACATCCAAGAAAGTGTCATGCATCTTGATGCTGGCATTTGCCGCCATATTGTTTTTCCTATAAAACTAGTGCTGCTAGGCCAGGCATGGTGGCTTATGCCTGTAATCCCAGCACTTTAGAAGGGTGAGGCAGATGGATCACCTGAGGTCAGGAGTTCGAGACCAGCCTGGCCAACATGGCAAAACCCCATGTCTACTAAAAGTACAAAATTAGCTGGGTATGGTGGTGCATGCCTGTAGTCCCAGCTACTCCGGAGGCTGAGTCAGGAGAATTGCCTAAACCCAGGAAGCAGAGGTTGCGGTGAGCCAAAATCCCGCCATTGCACTCCAGCCTGGGTGACGAGAGCAAAACTCTGTCTCAGCAACAACAACAAAAACTAGTGCAGGTAAATGTTTAACAACTGATTCTCCCAAAATAAGTCCTTATGTGTATGCACACATAAACATATGTATATACCTAAGATTATTATAAACTCACTAATATGAAGATATGTGGCACACAATTTACATAAAACAATAAAATATACATAATAATTTTTAATTTTCTTCTTAAAATATGCATACTCTTTGTTTGTTTGTTTTTGAGATGGAGTCTCGCTCTGGTCACCCAGGTTGGAGTGTAATGGTGCGATCTCGGCTCACTGCAACCTCTGCCTCCCGGGTTCAAGGGTTCAAGCAATTCTCCTGCCTCAGAACTCCCGAGTAGCTGGGATTACAGGCGCCTGCCACAACACCAGACTACTTTTTATATTCTTAGTAGAGATAGGCTTTCATCGTGTTGCCCAGGCTGGTCTCAAACTCCTGACCTCAGGTAATCCACCAGACCTGGCCTCCCAAAGTGCTGGGATTACAGGCGTGAGCCACTGCGCCCAGGCATTAAAATATACATACTCTTTATTGCAATTGCTATATAGTCAATTGATTCTCACAGAAGGCTTTCATTTATTTTTGCCAAACTCCTCTCCATAGGCAACCGGTGGCTGTAATATGACTCTGATTTGGCAAATGGCAGCTTAACAATCAGTTCATGAGATTCCTAAAAATTTAGCAATCTGTTTGCAAGACTCTAGAAGCTACAACTAGCAGCTCCCCCAAGCGCTCAGTACTGGCTTCCAAATGTTCTTTTGGTGACAAAGACAGCAGAAAAGCAGGAAGAGTTGGAATGGGCTCAGGAATTCGGGAATGGTCAGAGGGAAACTCCTGATCCATAGTTCTTGTCAGTTTCCCGGATGAACAGGTCCTCAGAATCACCTTTGTACATGTCAAAAATACAGAAAAGAAAAAAGAAAGGAAGAAGGAAGGAAAGAGAGAGAAGGAGGGAAAGAAAGAGAGAGAAGGAGGGAAAGAAAGAGAGAGAAAAAGAAAGGAAAGAGAGATGGAGAGAAAGAGAGAGAATGAAAAATAGAGAGACAGAACGAAAAATAGAGAGAAAGAAAAGAATGAGAGAAAGAAGAAACGAGGAGAGAAATATGCTTGTAAGTTGCCACTCCACCCCAACTAGTAAAAAGTTGAACAAACTGAAAAATTAACAACTCTTCTTAGACCCTTAAGAGAAATGAGGTCACAAGGCAAATGGCTACCCCCAAAATTAAAGAGACAGGTGAATACAGAGGATCACAACTTACTAGAACGGAAAAGAAATCTCCAGGTCCTGGGTCAGGATACCTAAACTGAAACTGACGAATTGCTGGAAGATCAGTGTGGACAAGTCTGAGAGATAAAAACTCCAGGGAGACCCAGTCTGGGGAAGTGGTGAACTTTTGTGAGTTTCACCTCCTGGAGCTCTACCAGGCTGTCTTACTGAATACAGAAGAAAAATTCCCTCGTGCTTCCAGCAAAGTGAAGAAAAAAGAAAACATTTTGAAATACGCCAGAGCATTCTCTTCTTAACAAGAATACCTTGCTAAACTATCTTACCAGTGTCTAACCTGCTGGGGTTTTATCAGAGCCTAACCTACCTAGGGGAAGGGAAATACCCAACCTAACCACCCTGTCCACCTAAGGGGGTGGGAGGCTAGAGGGCGCTGAGAAACACACATGAGGTTCACAGTCCAGAGACACAGACTCATTGAAAGACTACAAGGGCCATATGCAGAAGGGTAAATGAGTATGAAAGATACAGAGAGAAAATTGGGCTATAATCATCTTTTTTTCAGGAGCCCCATTCCCAAGATAACTAACCTACTTTCACAATAATGGCATTAACTTACTCATTATCTAATTACCTCTAAAAAGCCCCACCTCTTAATCCTATTACAATGCAGATTTAGTTTCCAACACATAAAATTTGGGGAACGCATTCAAACCATAGCACCCACAAATTTGGTAACCTAGATGAAATGAACCAATTTCTTGAAAGACAATCTTCCAACACTCACCAAGAAGAAATAGACTACCTGAATAGGCCTATTATCTGTCAAAGAAATTTACTCAATAATTAATAACCTTCCAAAACAGAAAGTACCAGGTCCTAATGGGTTCACTGGTGAATTCTACCAAACATTTAAGGAAGAAAATATACCAATTCTCTATAATCTTATTCAGAATTAGAAACAGAGGGAATGCTTTCTACCTCATTCTATGAAACCAGATTTACCCTAATATCAAAACCAAACAAAGACATAACAAAGAACACTGCAGAACAATATATCTCATGAACATAGATGCAAAAATCTTCAACAAAATACACCACAACCACATGAGATTTATCCCAGGTATGCAAAGCTGGTTCAACATGCAAAAATAAATTAATGTAATTAATCACATAAACAAGATAAAAGAGAAAAATCATATGATCATATCAATAGATGCAGAAAAATCATTTGATAAAATCCAATACCTATTCATAATAAAAACTCCCAGTAAACTAACAATGGAAGGGAACTTCCTCAACTTGATGAAGAGTATCTATAAAAAACCCACTTAGTGGTGACAAACTTGAAGCTTTCCCACTAAAATTAAAAACGAGGCAAGGATTTCCCCTCTCACTACTGCTTTTCAGCATTGTATTGTAAGTCCTACCTAGCAATAAGACAAAAAAAAGGAAATAAAAGGTATGCAGATTTGGTAAGGAAGAAATCCATCTTTCTTTGTTCGTAGATGATCATCTATGTAGAAAATCTGAAAGGATCAACCAAAAAACTCCTAGAACTAATAAGCAATCATAGCAAAGTTATAGGATACAAGGCTAATATACAAAAGTTAATCACTTTTCTATATACCAGTGATACAGGATGGATGTTTTTCCCCTTCCAAATCTCATGTTCAGCCAGGTACAGGGGCTCATTCCTATAATCCCAGCACTTTGGGAGGCTGAGGCAGGAGGATCATTTGAGCCCAGCAATTGAGCTCCTTCATATTTACCCAGAAGAGCTAAAAATGTATATCTACACAAAAACCTGCACACAGATGTTTATAGCAGCTCTATTCATAATTGCTCAAACTTAGAAGCAACCAAGATGCCTTTCAGTAGGTGAATGAATAAAATGTGGTACATTCAGACAATGAAATATTATTTAGCACTAAGAAGAAATGAGCTATCAAGCCATGAAAAGACATTAACCTTCTTAATGTGCATTTTGGCTTCTTAAATGCACATTACTAAGTGAAATAAACCGATCTGAAAAGCCTACATACTATTTGATTCCAATTATATGACATTCTGGACAAGACAACACTGCGGAGATAGTACAGTCCATAGATTGTAACAAATGTACCACCCTGGTGGGGGATGTTGATAATGAGCATGTGTTGGGGCAGAAAGCAAATGGGTAATCTCTACTTTCCACTCAATTTTGCTGAGAACCTAAAACTGCCTTAAAAAAACAAAGTCAGGCTCGGCACGGTGGGTCACGCCTATAATCTCAACATTTTGGGAGGCCAAGGTGCATGTACGTTTGAGTTCAGGAGTTTGAAACCAGCCTGGGCAGCATGGTGAAACTTCGTCTCTCCAAAAAATAGAAAAATTAGCAAGGCATAGTGTCGCACTCCTTTAGTTCCAGCTACTCGGGAGCCTGAGGTGGGAGGATTGCTTGAGCCCAGGAGTTGGAGGTTGCAATGAGCTGAGCTGGCGCTACTGTACTATAGCCTGGGTGACAGAGTGAGACTCTGACTCAAAAAATAAATAAGTAAAGTCAAGAAATTTAAAAAAAGAAAGAAGGGAGGGAGGGAGGGAAGGAGGGAGAGACAGAATTAACTCAGGTCCCTCCCCAGGATATTCAGATATCATTGCCCTGGGGGGCCTTCTCGCCCCCAACAAAGACCCTCTTGCACCCATGTTTGGCAACAGGCTTATGTGAACAGACCCCTGCCATTTAATATCTCTGTGACCCTATGATGTTGGGAAAGTTCCTTCACTCTGGCCTCAGTTGTATTACCCATAAAACAAGGGTAATTGCTTCTTCATGGGATTCTAGGAGGGATTAAATGCGGATTCAAGGTATGTAAAGTACTTAACATTGTAATTCCTTTTCCTATCCCTGAGGAATAGGGTTTTGGTCCAAGGGCATTTAGGGACTCACCTAAGAATTTTACTGAAGAAAATGATGTGACTTGCTTTATTTAGAAAAATCATTGATTAGAAAAGTAATTTCATCAGCTATATGGAGACGGATGAAGGACCAGAGGGCCAGCTTGAGGCCCTGGGAAGAGTTCGTTGACAGCTTCTTGCGGTAGTCAAATGAGAGACAGTAAGACCTGAGGTAATGGAATGCAAAAAAGAAGGGACATATACATTTGAGAAAAACTTAAGAGGTAGATGGGACAAGTTTTGGGGACTCAGAGTCAGCCTTGCTTCTTGTCTCTCCTTCACAGTCCACATCTGCTCTGATAGCAGGTCTTACCTCCCCTATCACAACACAACCAGTTCTGCACTGCTCAGCCCCAGGCTCTCAGACCGTTATGATTGGCTTCTCATGTTCTTGCTTGCAACTCTAATCCATTCTCTGCAGAGCAGCCAGAATGTTATTTATAAATTAAATAAAATCACATCTACTCCCCATCTTAAAATCCTCACATTGAATAAAATCAAATTCTTTAACCTGGCTTTCAGAACTTAACTGTGATTTCCTCTCCCACCTCAGTGCCAATGTTCCCCCACTACTGTGCTCCAGCCTGTCTGTTTTTCACCAGCTAAGCTCAGGCCCGCCCAAGAATGCCTGCAACTACCACTTTCTATGCCTGGAATTCTTTCCCTGCCCTCCCATCCACCAAGCCCTTCCTGGCCTCATCCCTTCCCCATGTCCCAAATACAGTGCTCCCTCCCTAACTGCCAGCAACCACGGTTCAACATCAGTGCAAAATAGCTGTGCGCTATCTTGAGAAATTGAACACTCATGTCCATATCAGGCTTAATTGTATACCCCAAGAATCATTGCACATGTGCACAAAAAACACATTCAAGAATGTTCTTAGCATGGTTCATGATAAAAAGAACTGGAACAATTCAAGTATTCATCAGTGGAAGACTGGACAAGTAAATGGCAGTATTGATACAATGGAATAATATACAGCAATAAAAATAAGTAAACCGGCAGGGCACAGTGGCTCACGCCTGCAATCCCAGCACTTTGGGAGGCTGAGGCAGCTGGATCACCTGAGGTCAGAAGTTCGAGACCAGCCTGGCCCACATGGTGAAACCCTATCTCTACTAAAATACAAAACCTAGCTGGGCATGGTGACACACACCTGTAATCCCAGCTATTCTGGAGGCTGAGGCAGGAGAATCGCTTGAACACGGGAGGCGGAGGTTGCAGTGAGCCAAGATCATGCCACTGCACTCCAGCCTGGGTAACAAGAGCAAAACTCCATCTCAGAAAAAAATTTAAAAAATAAAAATAAGTGAACCATAGCTACAAGCTTCAACATGGATGAACTGAATCTTAGGAAATAATGTGGAGGAAAAAAGTGAGTTAACAAGTTTCAGAACACACATAGTATGACACTATTTTTTTATAAAGTTCAAAAATAAGCAAAACAAAAAATATATTTTCTAAGCGTACATATATAGGTGTCAAATCTATAAAGGAAAGCAGAGATAACTTTCTGACAAGTTTAGGAGGTCACCTTAAGGAATGGTACCCCAAGCACCCTAAGTTGATTACCTACAACTGTTCCTAAATGCATGATGCAAATGCCACCTGGAATTGCCCCAGCCTTCTCCTAATTCTCAATGATCAGAAAGTCCTTCCTAGATTGGGTTTCAGTAATGCCCAGCACAACGTGATACTGGATTAACAAAGTATTATCATCTCCAGGCAACCAATTTGCTGCAACTTGCCAGCATTAGCAGTATTTTAATCTATAAACAGAGATTCAGATCTCAACTGCATGGGAACAAGACTTCACAAGCAAAGAACTCTGCTTTGAATCAGACGTTAGAGAACCCCTTCCTGAGGTTCCTCCCCTGCAGAACCATTTTCTTCTTCCCTTGCTATGTGACTTTCAGAATCAGTCTCAAAAAGGGGTTTTTCTTGGCAATGTTTGCTTTCTGTTCATTTCTCCCACAACTCTTATTAAAATATCCGTCTTTATTGGGAGACAGGAGACGTGAATAAGCTTGAAAATTCAAAGTACTAGTGTTAGGCATCTGAGTGCAATTCATTCACTCATCACAGTGTTATTGCCCCCCTACTATGTGTAAGGAGCTATGTGGGGAACTATGGAGAACACAAAGACAAACGTGACATTATCCAATTTTTCAAAGAGTTTTTAAGGAACAGACATGTAAATATTAATAAATTGCAATAGTACAAGGCATAATATAACCATTCACACAGGGGCTAGGAGTTTGGCTCACAGTCATTCTGTGTAAACTTGGCACGTGACCTAATGTTTCTGGGCTTCTCTTTTTTTTTTTTTTTTTTTTGAGCTGGAGTCTCACTTTGTTGCCCAGGCTGGAGTGCAATGGTGCAATCTTGGCTCACTGCAACCTCTGCCTCCCTAGTTCAAGCTATTCTCCTGCCTCAGCCTCCCAAGTTGCTGAGATTACAGGCACCCGTCACCACGTCACCACACCTGGCTAATTTTTGTATTTTTAGTTGGCCAGGCTGTTCTCAAACTCCTGACCTCAAGTGATCCACCAGCCTCAGCCTCCCAAAGTACTGGGATTACAAGCGTGAGCCACCACACCCGGCCTGGGCTTCACTTTTCTTATCTAGAAAATGAAATAGGCCAAGTGTCGTGGCTCACACCTATAATCCCAGCACTTTGGGAAGCCTAGGCAGGTGGACAGTGGACCACTTGAGCCCAAGTTCGAGACCAGCCTGGGCAACACAGTGAAACTCCATCTCGACAAAAAATTGAAAAACTTAGCTGGGCATGGTGGCATGTACCTGTAGTCCCAGCTACTCAGGAGGCTGAGGTGGGAGGATCATCTGGGAGGTTGAAGCTGCAATGAGCCAAAATTGTTTCTCTGCACTCCAGCCTGGGCAATGGAGAAAGACCCTGTCAGAAAGAAAAGAAAAGAAAAGAAAAGAAAAGAAAAGAAAAGGAAAGAAAAGGAAAGAGGGGGAGAGAGAAAGGGAGAAAGGGAGAGAGAGAGAAAGAGAAAGAGGGAGGAGGGAAGGAAGGAAGGAAGGAAGGAAGGAAGGAAGGAAGGAAGGAAGGAAGGAAGGAAGGAAGGAGTCTCATATCATTACTGAGAGGAATGAATGAAACATACATATAAGGAGTATACTACAGGACCTTACCACTCAATGATGAACCATTTCTGTCACTACAAAGTACCCTGGAAATACACTGAAGGGGCCAATTCAGAACATCTTGTGCCTTTGAGGACAAAAGTTTTACAACACTGGAGACTCGGGTAAAGGCAACCATTTGGAGACAGTACAGGGTGGGTTAAGAGAATTCCGAAGTGCTAAAGTGTTCACTGCAGCCCATGATCAATCTGTAAAGGCAGTAGAAGACCAGAGAGGACCAAGAAGGCTGTGGGTAGGAATTCAGCCACAATTCCATAGATAAGGCATTAACTCCTGGGTCCAGCCAGAGAGCTCAGCAAACAGTCTGCTCTGAGTAAATGTGAGCTTTCTCTTTTTCCAATGTAATCCCTTCCCTCTGACACTGTATCCCTCGTATTTGAAATAAGAGCAGTCTCCAGGGCTCTGCCGGTCACTACTCTACCTGCTCAGGCCATGATGTTAACCAGGTTCTGATTATTAGACCATTTACCATCTTTACATTTTATTTCAATAAATATCAATATCCTTCTCCAGTCTGACATAAATAAATCACTGCTACCTTGTTCTTCCAGCCATATAAATTCTATTTCACATTTTTTTTTTTTTGAGTGACAGAGGTTAAGAAAATAGAATAAAATTATACCTTAATTATGCTGTCAAAGTGCAGTTTTTCTACAACATTTATCAGGCCTACAGGGGTGGAAGAGAACGAACATGAGGCAAGGCTATGTTTTCAAAGATTTAAAGATGCATAAAATTCATCTTTCATAAGAAACAGATGTACTGTAACTAATTAGAATGAAGAGTTTTCTGAAAACGACAAACCCTAACTATAACCCACCAGCAATGCTAAGTTGAAAGCTGAGAGTGTCATGGGCAAAAATAAAGATAAATTAGGGCTACTACGGGAAACTAAAGATCTGACATCACCTATAACCAGGCCAGACAGGGATTGTATTTAGAACTCATTAGTTTTGCTTAAGCTAATCCAAAGCAGAAGGTGGCCCAAGAAGACATGGGTTCAGTTAGTTTCCTCTCAGTACGACAGCTGAGTGCTGCTTTTAAAATGTAAATTTGGGGGCCGGGAGCAGTGGCTCATACCTGTAATCCCAGCACTTTGGGAGGCCAAGGCAGGCGGATCACTTGAGGTCAGGGATTTGAGACCAGCCTGGCCAACATAGCAAAACTCCGTCTCTACTAAAACTACAAAAATTAGCCAGACATGATAGAGCGCGACTGTAATTCTAGCTACTTGGAAGGCTGAGGCAGGAGAATCTCTGGAACCCAGGAGGCGGAGGTTGCAGTGAGCCGAGATCACAGCCACGTACTCTAGTCCCGGCAACGGAGTGGGACTCCGTCTCAAAAAAAAAAAAAAAAAAGTAAATTTCATCATGCCATGCCCTACAGTGTCCATCTTCATCTGACTGCATTTTCTACTCCCTCTCCCCAGTTCCTCTACCGTGACCAGGCTGCAGTTCTTCTGACACAACTTCATGCTCCCGCCTTAGGGCATTTTTAATAGCTCTTGCCAGTACTTTGACCACAGATATCTAATCGCACAGCATCAGTGAGTTCACTCTATGAATACTCAGAAATACGAGCTTTCCTGCCCCCTGGCATTTCAAAACCCCTTCCTCTACCCAGCTTTTTCCTTCTTTTCCATAGCACTTACCACTTTCAGCATAATACAGTGAACCTATTTATTATATTTGCTGTTTCTTTTCTCTCTTAATAGTAATTTTTGTAGTTTCTTTTGTAAATTTTAATTTTTAAAACATCTATGAAGGAAGAAGAGCAAGATGGCAGAATAAAAGGCTCCACCAATCATCCCCCTCACTGCAAGGACACCAATTTAACAACTGTCTACACAGAAAAAAAAAGCTCCTTAAATGGAAAACATTCCATGCTTATTCATAGGAAGAATCAATATTGCTAAAATGGCCATACTGCTCACTGAATTTATAGATTTAGTGCTATTCCTATTGAATGACCAATGACATTCTTTACAGAACTAGAAAAAAACTATTTTAAAATTCATATGGGCTGGACACTGTGGGTCACAACTTTAATCCCAGCACTTTGGGAGGCCAAGACAGGCGATTATCTGAGGTCAGGAGTTCGAGACCATCCTGGCCAACATAGTGAAACCCCATCTCTATTAAAAATACAAAAATTAGCTGGGAGTGGTGGCCAGCTCCTGTAATCCCAGCTACTCAGGAGGCTGAGGCAGGAGAATCTCTTGAACCCAGGAGGCGGAGGCTGCAGTGAGCCAAGATCACACCATTGTGCTCCAGCCTGGGCTACAAGAGTAAAATTTCATTTACAAAAAAAAAAAAAATCAAAAGGAACCAAAAAAAGAGCTCAAATAACCAAGGCAATTCTAACCAAAAAGAATAAAACAATTCTAAGCAAAAAGAATAAAGCTGGAGGCATCACGCTACCCAACTTCAAGCTATACTACTACAAACTACAAACTATACATCAGTAACCAAATAGCATGGTACTTGTGCAAAGACAGATAGACCAATGGGACAGAATATAGAGCTCAGAAATAAGGCAACACATCTACAACCATCTAATTTTCAACAAAGTCAACAAAAACAAGCATGTGCAGACTATTGAAACTGGACCTCTTCCTTACACCACATACAAAAATTAACTCAAGATGAATTAAAGGCTTAAATGTAAAACTAAGAACTATAAAAACCCTGGAAGACAACCTAGACAATACCGTTCTGGACACAGGAGCAGGCAAAAATTTCATGATGAAAATGCCCAAAGCAATTGCAACAACAGCAAAAATTGATAAACAAGATCTAATTAAACTAAAGAGCTTCTCCACAGCAAAATAAACTAGCAACAGAGTAAACAGACAACCTACAGAATGGGAGAAACATTTTGCAAATTATGCATCTGGCAAAAGTCTATTATCCAGCATCTATAAGGTACTTAATTTTTAGAAGAAAACAACCCCGTTAAAGATTGGGCAAAGGACATGAACAGACAGAGAGTTTTCAAAAGAAACGTACATGTGGCCAACAAGCATGTGAAAAAGAAGCTCAACATCACTGACCATTAGAGAAATGCAAATCAAAACCACAATGAGATACCATCTCACACCAATCAGAGTGGCTATTATTAAAAGCTCAAAAAGTAACAGGTGTCGGTGAAGTTGTAGAGAAAAAGGAATGCTTATACACTGTTGGTGTGTATGTAATTAGTTCAGCCATTGTGGAAAACAGTGTGGCAATTCTTCAAAGATCTAAAAACAGAACTACCGTTTGATGCAGCAATCCCATTTCTGGGTATATACCCAAAGGAATATAAACCTTCTATCATAAAGACACATGTACACATATGTTCATTGCAGCACTGTTAACAACAGCAAAGGCATGGACTCAACCTAAATGCCCATGAATAGTAGACTGGATTTTAAAAAATACAATATCTATACACTGTAGCATACTATGCGTCCATAAAAAAGAATGACATCATATCCTTTGCAGGAACATGGATGGAGCTGCAGGTCATTATCCTTAGCAAACTATTGCAGGAACAGAAAACCAAATATTACATGTTCTCACTTATAAGTGGGGACTAAATGATGACAACATATGGACACAAAGAGGGGAACAACAGACACCGGGGCTTACTGGAGGGTGGAGGGCTGGAGGAAGGAGAGGATCAGGAAAAAATAACAAATGGATAATAGGCTTAATATTTGGGTGATGAAATAATCTGTGCAACAAACCACTGTGACACAAGCTTGTCTATATAACAAACCTGCACATGTAACCCTGAACTTAAAAGTTAAAAAAACAAAAAGAACCAAAGAATCACATGAGCTCTCATAGTACCCCCACCCCTCCATTCCACCCTTGACCCCAGCAGTAGCATGGTGCAGAGCATGTCTCTGGGCACTGAGGGAGGGAGTACACAGCAGTTGTAAGGCATTGAACTCAGTGCTGTTCTGTGAGAGCAGAAAGGAAAACTAAACCAAACTCAGCTAACACCCACCTATTGGGGGAGCATTTAAACCAGCCCTAGCCAGAGGGGAATCGCCTGTCCCAGCTGTCTGAACTTGAGTTCCCACAAACCTCACCACTGAGGGCTACAGTGCTCTGGGACTACAGTCTAGGCCATAAGGACTGCAACTCTGAGGCAAAAAAAAAAGTAAATTTGATCATACCATACCCTACAGAGTCCATCTTCATCTGACTTCATCTTCTTTTTTTTTTAAGATGGAGTTTTGCTCTGTCGCCCAGGCTGGAGTGTACTGGCGTGATCTTTGCTCACTGCAACCTCCACCCCCCCGGTTCAAGCAATTCTCCTTCCTCAGCTTCCCGAGTAGCTGGGATTATAGGCACCCACCACCACGCCCAGCTAATTTTTGTATTTTTAGTAGAGACAGGGTTTCATCATGTTGGACAGGCTGGTCTCAAACTCCTGACCTCAAGTGTTCCACCTGCCTTGGCCTCTCAAAGTGCTGGGATTACAGGTGTGAGCCACCACGCCCGGCATGACTTCATCTTCTACCCACTCTCCCCAGCTCCTCAACCCTGACCAGCCTGCAGTTCTTCTGACACAATTTCATGTCCTAGGGCTGAACTGGGCCCAGAGACAGTAGACTTGGTGGGAGGGCATGTGACATACTGAGACACCAGCTGGGGCGTCCCTCCCCTAACTCCAGGCTGCAAAGCCCTTAGCTCCATAAGACACTCCTTCCTTCCTCTTGAGGAGAGGAGAAGGAAGAGTGGGGACGACTTTGTCTTGCATCTTGGATACCAGCTCAACCACAGCAAGACAGGGCACTGGTCAGAGTTGTGAGGCCCCTATTCCAGGCCCCAGCTCCCAGACAACATTTCCAGATACACCCTGAGTCAGAAGCGAACCTGCCACCTTGAAGGGAAGGACCCAGTCCGGCCAGCATGCATCATCTGTTAGATGAAGAGCCTTTGGGGCCTGAACAACCAGCAGCGATACCCAGGTCCTATATCGTGTGTGGGGGAAAGGAAGAGAGATCAGACTGTTACTGTGTCTATGTAGAAAAAGGAAGGCATAAGAAATCCATTTTGATCTCTATTAAGAAGGATTGTTCTGCTTTGAGATGCTGTTAACATGTAACTTTAGCCCCAACCCTGTGCTCACAGAAACATGTGCTGTATTGAATCAAAGTTTAACGGATTTAGGGCTGTGCAGGATGTGCATTGTTAACAATATGTTTGCAGGCAGCATGCTTGGTAAAAGTCATCGCCATTTTCCATTCTCCATTAACCAGGGACACGATGCACTGCAGAAAGCCGCAGGGACCTCTGCCTGAGAAAGTCTGGGTATTGTCTGAGGTTTCCCCCCACTGAGATGGCCTGAGATATAACCTCGTGGGAAGCGAAAGATCTTACTGTCCCCCAGCCCAACACCCGTAAAGGGTCTGTGCTGAGGAGGAGGAGTAAAAGAGGAAGGCCTGTTTGCGGTTGAGATAAGAGAAAGGCCTCTAGTTTTCCGTTTGATGGAATGTCTCCATGTAAAGCCAATCATTCATTCTATTCTGAGATAGGAGAAAACCGCCCTATGGCTGGAGGCAAGATATGCTGGCGGCAATACTGCTCTGTTACTCTTTGCTACGCTGAGATGTTTGGGTAAAGAAACATAAATCTAGCCTACGTGCACATCCAGGCGCAGTACCTTCCCTTGAACTTATGTATGACGCAGATTACTTTGCTCATATGTTTTCCTGCTGACCTTCTCCCCACCATCACTCTGTTCTCCTGCCACACTCCGCTTGCCGAGATAGTAAAAATAGTAATCAGTAAATACTGAGGGAACTCAGAGACCAGTGCCAGTGCAGGTCCTCGCATGCTGAGTGTGCCGGTCCCTGGGCCCACTGTTCTTTCTCTGTACTTTGTGTCATTTCTTTTCTCAGTCTCTTGCCTCTACCTGACAAGAAATACCCACAGGTGTGGAGGCGCAGGCCCCCTTCAATCGAGGGCTTAGGGTGAGCCTCTGGAACTTGCTGGCCTCAGATGCCAGCACAGCCACAAATGGGCAAAGCACCAGGCAGGATCTTGGGGTCACATATTTCAGGACCTGGCTCGTGGATGACATCCCTGGACCTGCCCTGGGCCAGAAGGGAGCCCATTGTCCTGAAGGGTGAGTCCCAGGCCAGGCAGCATTCACCACCGGCTGACTTAAGAGACTCTGGGCCTTAAGAGAACACTGGCATTAGTATGGCAGTACTTCCTGTGGAGTACTCCCTGTGGCCTGTGGTGGTGGTGGCTATGAAGTGAGGCTCCTCTGCCTTTGGAAACGGGAAGGAAATGTGGGAAGCACTGTGTCTTATGGTTTGAGTGCCAGCTCAGCCACAGTGCAATAGAACACCAGGTAGACTTCTAAGGTTTTCAATTCTACTCCCTGATGCCCAGACAGCACCTCTGGACCCACCAAAGGCCTAGGGGAGCTTGCTGACCTGAAGGGAAGGACACAGGCCTGACTGGCCTCGTCACCTGTTGATGGTAGAGCCCCAGGGCCTTGAGAGAACATAGGCAGTAGTCAGGAAGTGGTTACAGCAGGTCTTGGGTGAGAGCCAGGGCTGTGCTGGCTTCAGGTCTGACCCAGCACAGGCAGAGTGGTGGTGGCCACAGA
The DNA here is from genome assembly GCF_047675955.1 of Chlorocebus sabaeus. Lineage (NCBI taxonomy): Eukaryota > Metazoa > Chordata > Mammalia > Primates > Cercopithecidae > Chlorocebus > Chlorocebus sabaeus. The sequence continues at coordinate 13,359,938 of NC_132915.1, forward strand.
GGTGCTTGTGTCACTCCACCCCCAGCTTTAGGTGGCTCAGAACAGAGAGAGAGATTCTGTTTGTTTGGGAGAAAGTAAGAGAAGAGAACAAGAGTCTCTGCCTGGTAATTCAAAGAATTCTTCTAGATCTTGTCCAAGACCATCAAGGAAGTACCTCTACAAGTCTGCAAGAACCACAGTGTTGCTGAGCTTGGGGTATCCCCCAAAGCAGATAGCTTAGATTACAACACTCGAGACCTTTCAAATATCTGGAAACCCTTCCCGGGAACGACAGGTACAAACAAGCCTAGACTGTGAAGACTACAATAAACACCTAACTTTTCCATGCCCAAACACCAAACATCTACTAGCATCAGCATCATCCAGGAAAACAAGACTTCACCAAACGAACTAAGTAAGCCGACATGGACCAATTCTGGAGAAACAGAGATATGTGACCATTCAGACAGAGAAATCAAAATAGCTGTGTTGAGGAAACTAAGAGAGATTCCAGATAACACAGAAGGAATTCAGAACTCTATCAGACAAATTTAACACAGAGACTGAAATAATTTAAAATAATCAAGCAGAAATTCTGGAGCTGAAAAATGCGATTGGCATATTGAAGAATGCGTCAGAATCTTAATAGCAGAATTGATCAAGCAGAAGAAAGAATTAGTGAGCTTGAAGACAGGCTATTTGAAAATACAGTCAGTCTACAGCCATACCGCCCTGAATGCACCCAATCTTTTTATTGTTTGTTTGTTTTGAGATGGAGTTTCACTCTTATTGCCCAGGCTGGAGTGCAATGGCCTGATCTTGGTTCACCACAACCTCCGCCTCCTGGGTTCAAGTGATTCTCTCGCCTCAGCCTCCCAAGTAGCTGGGATTACAGGCATGTGCCACTATCCCCAGTTAATTTTGGTTTTTTTAGTAGAGACAGGGTTTCTTTCTCCATGTGGGTCAGGCTGATCTCAAACTCCCAACCTCAGGTGATCTTCCCACCTCAGCCTCCCAAAGTGCTGGGATTATAGGAATGAGCCACCATGCCCAGCCTTCGAACACACCCAGTCTTGTCTGAAAACACACAGAGACAATAAGAGAATAAAAAACTGGATATCCATATGCAGAAGAATGAAACTAGAACTCTATCTCTCCCCATATACAAAAATAAATCGAAATGGATTAGACTTAAATCTATGAAACTACTACAAGAAAACTTTGGGGAAAATCTCCAGGACACTGGTATGGGCAAAAATTTCTTGAGCAATACCCCACAAGCACAGGCAACCAAAGCAAAAGTGTACAAATGGGGTTATATCAAGTTTAAAAAAATTCCTTACAGCAAAGGAAAAATATCAACAAAGTGAAGAGACAACCCATAGAATGGGAGAAAATAATTTGCAATCTACTCATTTGACAAAGGATTATAATCAGCATATATAAGGAGCTCAAACAACTCTATAGGAAAAATATCTAATAATCCAATTTAAAACGGGGCAAAAGATTTGAATAGACATTTCTCAAAAGATGACATACAAATGGCAAACAGACATATGAAAAGGTTCTCAACATCACTGATCATCAGAGAAATGCAAACCAAAACTACAGTGAGATAGCATCTCACCCCAGTTATAATGGGATATATCCAAAGACAGGCAATAACAAATGCTGGTGAGAATGAAGAGAAAAGGGAACCCTCGAATACTGTTGGTAGGAATGTAAGTTAGTACAGTCATTCTGGAGAATAGTTTGGAGGTTCCTCAAAAAACTAAAAATAGAGCTACCATATGATCCCCCAATCCCACTGCTGGGTATATACCCAAAAGAAAGGAAGTCAGTATATTGAAGAGATATCAGCACTCCCATGTTTGTTGCAGCACTGTTCACAATAGCTAAGATTTGGAAGCAATCTAAGTGTCCATCAACAGATGAATGGATAAAGAAAATGTGGTACATATACACAATGGAATACTATTCAGTCTTAAAAAACAATGAGATTCAGTCATTTGCAACAGCAAAGATGGAATTGGAGATCATTACATTAAGTGAAATAAGCTAGGCACAGAACGACAAACATCGCATGTTATCCCTTATTTGTGGAATCTAAAAATGGAAACAATTGAATTCATGGACATGGAGAGTAGAGTATGGTGACCAGAGGCTGGGGAGGGTAGTGGGGATCTGCAGGGGAGGTAGAGATGATTAATGGGTACAAAAAAAGAACGGAAAGAATTAATAAAACCTACTATTTGAGGCCAGGCGCGGTGGCTCAAGCCTGTAATCCCAGCACTTTGGGAGGCTGAGACGGGCGGATCACGAGGTCAGGAGATCGAGACCATCCTGGCTAACACGGTGAAACCCCGTCTCTACTAAAAAAAATACAAAAAACTAGCCGGGCGAGGTGGCGGGCACCTGTAGTCCCAGCTACTCCGGAGGCTGAGGCAGGAGAATGGCGTGAACCCGGGAGGCGGAGCTTGCAGTGAGCTGAGATCCGGCCACTGCATTCCAGTCCGGGCTACAGAGCAAGACTCCGTCTCAAAAAAAAAAAAAAAAAAAAACCTACTATTTGATCACACAACAGATTGACTATAGTCAATAATTACTTAATTGTACCTTTCAAAATAACTAAAAAAGTGTAATTGGCCAGGCACAGTTGCTCACGACTGTAATCTCAACACTTTGGGAGGTGAAGACAGGAGGATCACTTGAGGCCAAGAGTTCAACCACCAGGCTGGGCAACATAGCAAGACCTTGTCTCTACAAAACAAAGGTCAGGCATGGTGGCTCACACCTGTAATCCCAGCACTTTGGGAGGCCGAGGCGAGTGGATCACCTGCCAATGGGGCGAAACCCCATCTCTACTGAAAAAATACAAAAATTAGCCAGCCATCATGGGTTCATACCTATAATCCCAGCCACTCGGGAGGCTGAGGCAGGAGAATTGCCTGAATCCGGCAGGCAGAGGTTGAAGTGAGCTGAGATCGCACCATTGCACTCCAGCCTTGGTAACAGAGTGAGACTCCATCTCAAAAAAAAAAAAAAAAAAAAAAAAGAGTGTAATTGGATTTTTTTGTAACACAAAGGATAAATCCTTGAGGGGATGAATAGCCTATTCTCCATGATGTGATTATTACATATTGCATGCCTGTATCAAAACAATTATTACATATTGCATGCCTGTATCAAAACAATCTCATGTATCCCATAAATAATTTTTGTGGGTACATGTACCTACATGTACCCACAAAAATTAAAGATAAATTTTTTTAAATCTACAAAAAAAGATAATTTTAAAAATCAAAGACAAACTTTGGTCAGTATGGAAATCAGGCCAGTCTTGGTGGCTTACGCCTATAATCCCATTGCTTTGAGAAGCCAAAGCAGGAGGATAATTTGAGCCCAAGGGTTCAAGACTAGCCTGGGCAACATAGTGAGACCCTATCTCTACAAAAATAAACAAATAAACAAATGTAAATCACCTGTGCAATTTATTAGAAACACAGTGGGTGGGACATGGGTATCCCAACTTCCCATTCTGACTCAGAATGTCTGGGGTGGCCCACGGCCATGTTTTTTCTTTTCCTTTGTTAGCAAAACGCTTAGATGATTCTGATAAATGCCCTAATCCCACCTACTGGTGAAAGTAATAATAATATGGATGTGACAGGATTCAATTCATGAATACTGAGTGCCTGGCACAGAGGAAGTGATCATTATTTCTGTATTCCCAGCCCTAGAACACCTTGCTTGCTATATTGTTTTGGTTGAAAAATAGTAGCTGAATGAACAATGGGAATAGTCCAGTAAAGAGGAATCTAAATCATCCGTGCACACAATAAATCCCTGAAGGTTATGAAGAATACAGATCTTGAGTCCTTCCCATAGACATTTTCTTGTTTTGACTTACCAACTTCTCCCCTCTTGGTTCCTCTCCTACCTCACTGCCTGTGCCTTCTCGGTCTCTTTTAAGCTCCTCTACCTTCGTTCAATCTCCTAATATAAGAACATCCCAGATTAGTCCTAGGAACGCTTGTTCTTCTTTATCTACATACTAGTAGATTTCATCGTGTTCCATAGCTTTAAATATCATTTAAGGGATCCATGAAGTTGAATGGGAAAAAATATTCTATCTTCACTAATCTATATCTGAAAGTTAATATTTCTTTCATTCATAAATAAAGCAGTGGTACTGCCATATCTGGGGCTCTGTCACCAAGCACAAACGTGTTCATATTATATTACAGTTCTTCCAGACATCTAAAAATATTTTTATCTTTTTTACTACTTGCAATTATGTTAGTTATTAGATATATAAATCTGTTATTTAATGTATTAATACAAGATTTATATTACTTTATCACAATTTTTTAATACCTACTTATCTTTTAATATAGTTTTCCTTTGCAATCTTATGTATTTTATTTTATGCATTTAAAAGCATCATTCTGAGAAGGGGGCTGTAGGCTTCACCAGACTGCCAAAGGGGTCCATGGTATTTAAAAAGTTCATCACCTTTGATTTAAATGACAATCAGTCCTAAATTTATTTATTTATTTTTTATTTTTTATTTTATTTATTTATTTATTTTTTTAATACAGAGTCTCACTCTGTCACCCAGGCTATAAGGGCAGTGGCCCAATCTCGGCTCACTGCAACTCCACCTCCTGAGTTCAAGCAATTCTCCTGCCTCAGCCTCCCAAGTAGCTGGGACTACAGGTATGCACCACCACACTCGGCTAATTTTTGTATTTTTAGCAGAGACAGGGTTTCACCATGTTGGCCAGGCTGGTCTTGAACCCTTGACCTCAGGCAATCTGCCCGCCTCAATTTCCCAAAGTGCTGGGATTACTGGTGTGAGCCACTGCACCCGGCCAAGTCCTAAATTTCTATCTTTAGCTCTGACTTTATTCTAGCTCCAGCCTCCTTGGCATCTCCACTTGGGTGTCCAGTAGCATCTCAATATTAACAGATGCAGCCCTGGGGCTCTCCCCCAAACTTGTCCCTTTCCCAGTCTCTGCCTCATATCAGCCTCCCAATTGTTAAAGCTCAAACTCTAGATCCAAGTTACTGCACTCCACTTTCACTCACCTTCAGAACAGCATCTGAAATTCTCTAGTCAACAAGCTTTAGTAACACAAAAAACACTAATAAGTCAAGTTGTCCCGGGAAAAGTCAATTTGGTTCTTTTAATTAAAATAAGGGACACAAAGTACTGGAATCACTAAGATGCATCTCCTCAGCAAACCTCCAAACCCTTTCCCTTAGTTGTTACTAGAAATTAATTTTATTTATTTATTTATTTATTTATTTATTTATTTATTTATTTATTATTTTTTAGAGACAGACTCTTGCTCTGTCACTCAGGCTGCAGTGCAATGGCACAATTGCTCACTGTGACCTCAAATTCCCAGGTCAAACGATCCTCCCGCCTCAGCTTTCTGAGTAGCTGGGACTACAGATGTCAGCCATTGTGCAGCTTCTTCTTACTTTTTTCCATAGCTGAAAACTCAGAAGTTCATATTGCCTCTTTTGGGGGGACTCTACCCTAGGGTGGGACAGATCAGGGTGGGATAGGCAGATCCTCTAAGATGGGTTTATCACGCCCAGGCGGTAGGACTCACAAACATCCTCACAGGGGACAGAGCACTCTGGATGGAGAGCTGGGCCTGAATCTGTCATCCCGGGAGCCTTTCACTGACAAATCAGAGAGGGGGCACGAGGGAGCACAGAGATCATCTATGGCTTAACAGTAGGTACACAGAACTGCAGTTCTTCTTCTGAAAACAGGAAAGGCATTTTAAGTTGGCAATCTTGTTTCCTGTCTTCTTTGCGTAACTCAATAAGCATATGACGGCTCATATTCTGAAATAGCCTGTAACCCTATTTGCATGTTTAACCTTTTTTTGAGATGGAGTCTGGCTCTGTCACCAGGCCGGGGTGCAGTGGCGTGATCTCGGTTCACTGCAACCTCCGCCTCCCGGGTTCAAGCGATTCTCTTGCCTCAGCCTCCTGAGTAGCTGGGACTACAGGCGCCCACCACCACACCCAGGTAATTTTTTGTATTTTAGTAGAGACGGGGTTTCACCATGTTGGCCAGGCTGGTCTCTACCTCCTGACCTCGTGATCCGCCCGCCTTGGCCTCCCAAAGTGCTGGGATTACAGGTCTGAGCCACCGCACCCGGCCTGCATGTTTAACCCTAAAAATTGTTCTCATTTGGGATTAATTGTTGACAATCAGCTCATTTAGCAAGTGTTTCTTGAGGGGAAGAAAATTAGCATTTATGAAGTACCTACTATATTCCAGGCACTGTGTTGGTTTATTATTATTATTTATTTATTTTGAGACAAGGTCTTGCTCTGTCACCAAAGCTAGAGTGCAGTGAGGCCATCACAGCTCGCTGCAGCCCTGACCTCCTGGGCTTAAGCGATCCTCCCACCTCAGCCTCCTGATTAGCGAGACTACAGGTGCGCACCACCATGCCTGGCTAATTTTTTATTTTTAGTAGACACAAGGTCTCACTATGTTGCCCAGGCTGGTCTCAAACTCCTGGGTTCAAGCAATTCTCCTGCCTCAGCCTCCCAAAGTGCTGGGATTACAATTGTGAGCCACTGCACCCAGCCTGTGTCGGTATTTTAAATGTCTTATCTCATTAAATTCTTGTAATGAAATGTTGGAGCTCTTATTAATCCTGGATGTTTTTCTCTTATTGACTCTACATATCTAGCTTCCTGCCAACTCACATTTTTATCTCCCACTTGGCTTCTAATTCCAATTATCTTCTCAATGCTTGAATGACCCCATGAGAACCTCAAACATCTTCAGGGCTCCCTATGGACACCCAACAGCCAATCTGTATGGTTGGTTATCTCAGTAAGTGACAGTCAGGTTATCTTCAGTGGCTCTGTCTCTCCATCTGTCCCTATCTTCCTTTCCATGTTGCCACAACCTCTGGCCTAGTTATTAAAATCGCTGGTCTGGACTCCTGCAAAAATCCTTCTAACTGGCATCCCAACTTCCAATCTGACCCTTGACCATATCCATCCTCCCCTGTTCAAAACCTCCCAGTGGCTTCCCATGGCTCCTAGAATGCAAATGCCTTAAGGGTCACCCCTGGCACTTTTACTTTATTTTCTGCCAGTCTGTCTGGCCACAAAGCCTTATGGGTTCAAGGTTCCTTCCCACATCAGGGTCTCCTCCATACCCACAGAGATTTAACAAGATTAGTCCTAAGATTTTTTTTTTTTTTTTTTTTTTTTTTTGAGACAGAGACAGAGTTCCACTCTTGTTGCCCAGGCTGGAGTGCAGTGGCGCCATCTTGGCTCACTGCAAACCTCCACCGCCATCTTGGCTCACTGCAAACCTCCACTCTCCTGGCTCAAGCAATTCTCTGGCTTCAGCTCCCAAGTAGCTGGGAATACAGGCACGTGCCACCGTGCCCGGCTCATTTTCGTATTTTTTGTAGAAACAGGGTTTCACCACATTGCCCAGGCTGGTCTCAAACTCCTGGACTCAAAGCAACCTGCCAGCCTCAGCCTCCCAAAGTACTGGGATTACAGCCATGAGCCACCACACAGCCTAGTCGTAAAACTTTCTTGATATTTAATACTTTATCTTTTCTCAGGCTCATACCTGTCTTGTAGCTTTCAGTTTAGTCCCAAAGATGTTTAAATTTGGTAATCCTTCTTTAAACTTTGATTTATATGTACGTATGCTTTCTCCCTAATATGCCCACAAATGGGATAATAGTATAAATACTGTTCTGTACCTTTTATTGCCTCAATACTTTCCAAAATACTTTTGGGTCAATTCTTACAGACGTGCCTTATTCTGTTACTTATTCCCTCATGGTGTGAATATACCATAATTCAACACTTTCTCTAGAAGCTATTCTAGTGTTTTTCTTTTATTAATACTATCATGAACACCTTTGTAGCTGTGTGTTTAGGATTTGTGTATTTCTATAAGACAGATTTCTAGAAGTGAAATCTTAGATCGTACAAGTCGTGCATTTTTCTAAGATCATCGGTTTGTCAGGTGCGGTTGCCCTAAACCAGATCCTAGATTTGGGAGAGGTATTAGAGGGTTCATGGCCCAATATGCTCCATAACAGGAGAGGAAAGCTTGGCGCAACAATGCCTAGGTGACAACCGGAGACCAAAACAGAGCAAGGAGGAGAGGACGGGGCTAGAGATGCTGACTTGGAAACAGAAGATGCTGTCATTCCAGCACTTTGGGAGGCTGAGGCAGGCGGATCACTTGAAGTCAGGAGTTCGAGACCAGCCTGGCCAATGTGGCAAAACTCCATCTCTACCAAAAATACAAAAAATTAGTCAGGCGTGGTGGTGCTCACTTGTGGTCCCAGCTACTTGGGAGACTGAGGTGGGAGGATCACTTGAGCCCGGGAGGCAGAGGTTGCAGTGAGCTGAGATCGCGCCACTGCACTCCAACCTGGGTGAGAGTGAGACCCTGTCTCAAAAGTAACAACAAAAAAAATAATTATTAGAAAATGTCTTCTTTCTAGTTCAGTATTTCGCTGAATCATTCAAAAAATTTATTCTTAACAACAAAAGTTGTTCTCCCTCATCGTGAGGCTGGACTTGTATAGTTTTCTGCATAGTGCTAGGCCCTGAGGAGAAAAATTTGAAGAGTATTTGCTTTCAAGAATTTCAGAGACCATCAGAGGAAATTAAGTCTATGGTAAATGCACGTGATAGCAATAGCTTAGACATACCCTTAGAATGACCCTGTATGGCAGATGCACCTGAGTGTGTTCTGAGCTAGGGAATCTCAGCATGGCCAACCTGAAGATTCATTCCTTGCCTATGAGGAACCACTGAGCCTTCAGCCCACCCCATGGAACACAGGTCATACAGGAGACTGAGGTCCTGAGTTTTGGGTTACATGAAGGCTGCCAGCTGGGGGTCATTAGGAGGAGGGTGTTAAGTGAAAATAGTGTATAAACTGCATGCTGTTTGCAAGCAGTTGTGGCTCTCTTATCCAGCTGCTTCCACTGGACTGTATGTAAGGCTGTGCAGCCCACGGCCACTGGACTCTCTCCCATTTATGGAAGCCCCTAATAGAACCCCATGCCTCGTTTGCTGGCTCTGAGTCTCCTCTGGCCTCTGAACCTGGTGCCTTCTCTATTGAGGCTAATCGGGGTTCAACACAACAGAAAGTAGGTAATTGCTGTGAAGTGCATTTAGATCTAGGAACAATTTCACCTGGCTATCTGGTTTAATCCTCAAAGCCACAACTATATCTCAGCATGTGATAGTGGAATCGATGAGGGGATGAAATGGAGTGAGCCCCCATGTGAGTTTTAGGATTCTCTGTACATCTGCCTCATTCCCTTTTAGCTTGGAAAGATTTGGATGCTCAGACCTGCCTTTTGTTCCTTCTGTTAATCTAGTTTTGGTTCTCTATACATCAAGTATACTGCCTTGCATAAGCCATTTCAGGTTTCAAGCCTCACTCCAGAATAAAATGTAAATGCAGCACAGGGCCGGGCACGGTGGCTCACGCCTGTAATCCCAGCACTTTGGGAGGCCGAGGCGGATGGATCACGAGGTCAAGAGTTTGAGACCAGCCTGGCTAAAACAGTGAAACCCCGTCTCTACTAAGAATACAAAAATTAGCCAGGCATGGTGGCCCGTGCCTGTAATCCCAGGTACTTGGGAGGCTGAGGCAGAAGAATCGCTTGAACGAGGGAGGCTGAGGTTGCAGTGAGCCAAGATCACACCACTGCACTCCAGCCTGGGCAACAGAGCAAGACTCCATCTCAGGGAAAAAAAAAAAAAAAAAAGAAAACACAGCATAAATGGGGGTGTGAAGGTTGGAGGTGTGTCTCTGGGTGGGTGCTCCCAGTAAGTAGGAAGATTCCAGCAACCTGGCCTGTCACCTGGGGCAACCAGGAAGACCTCAAAGAGGAGGCAGCCTTAGAGTGATGAGGGGATTTGCCTGGTGGCCTGCATGTGGAGAATGAAGGAGGAGGAAGGAGTCGTGGAGGCAATGTCCCATGCAGAGAAACAGCATGTGCAAACCCTAGCATTATCTAGAGGCCACAAGGAGTTCTGTACACTGACCAAATCATGTTGAAGAATGAAGTAATAAGGTGGGTTTTTCTTCTGTGAGCAATAGGGAGCCATTAAGCAATGCTGAGCAGGGGAGTGGCGTGATCAAATGTCCATCATGTGTGACATACCTTTTGAGCAGTCATGGGAAGAAGAAATGGAAGTATAAGAACAATAGGCAAGAAGTTGGCAAGGAAACTATGGCAATGGTTAAGGTGAGAGGAGGTGAGTGCTTGAATTGGGCAGGCACTAAAGGGATGGAGAGGCAGCCAGGGATGAAGAGGTACAAACTGGTGATTGGTTGGGTATAAGAGATGAGGGTAAATTAACAAATGAGACTCTCCCCAGGGTTCTGACTTGGGAAGCAGAGTGAATGACAATGCCACATACAGAAGAAACACAGGGATGGGAAACTGCTTAAGGAGTTTGTTTTCATTGTAGCCACATTGAATCAGAGGTGCCTGTGTGATATCCAGCTGGAGATGTCCAATGGGCAGTTTCCAAATACAGCTGCAGAGCATCTGCATCCTTTCCTCATCTCCTACCTTCTCTCCACTGGTTCTTACGGGGTCGTGGATACTTAATGATCATGAAACCTCAGGACCCTGTCTTCAGAAAACATGGACAGGAATATGGAATGTTTGCATCATTTTAGGGGATTCCATTCATGGACCTTATGTGAGAAACTCTAAGTCACAAACCCCTGTTAGAGCAAGAGGACACCCTCAGGGACATTAATACTTCACAGGTGGGCAGAGGAAAGGGAACCATGAGGGCAACTCAGAGGGAGTGGCCAGAGAGAGGAGGAGTGGCACGAAAGGGTGGGTAAGTGTGGGATCACTGCAACCAAGGCAGGGTCAAGACTCAGGACCAGAATAAGGACTGCCGAGGGCTCATGGATTGGCAAGAAGTCGCCAGTGACTTTAATGGGTGGTGGCTCCATGGAGACATCAGGGTCCGGCAGGTGACTCTGCAAGTGAATCCTGATGAAGTGGATTTAGCAAGTGTCCGATTATAGGTTGGTGCAAAAGTAACTGAGGTTTTTGCCATTGAAAGTAATGGCAATACTTTTTGCACCAACCTAATAGATAGATCTGCAGTTATTATTCATAGCACCCTGCACTGTAACTGCTTCTGCCCATTAAAAATAACCAGTCACTAATTTTAGACAGTTAAAGCCTCTTTAAAAGCGAAAATCAGGTTTCAGACTAGAACGCAGATATATACTGATAAACTCATTGTCAGTTGAAAACACTGTATGTTGAAAATGCACAACTGGGCAAGGAGGCCACCTATAATCCTGGCATTTTGGGAGGCTAAGGCAGGAGGATCACTTGGAGCCAGCTATTTTAGACCAGCCTGAGCAACACAGTGAGATCCCATCTCCACCAAAAAAAAAAAAATTTAAGAAAGAAAATTTGCTTAAGACACCTAACCTACCAAACATCATAGCTTATATTATAGCTATCATCATAGCTATCATCATAGCTTATATAAGTGGTCAGAACACTTATATTACCCTACAGTTGGGCAAAATGATATATATATTTCCATAGAGACAGGATCTCTCTCTGTCTCCCAGGCTGCAGTGGAGTGACACAATTGTAACTCACTGCAGCCTTGAACTCCTGGGCTCAATTATCCTCTTGCTTCAGCCTCCTGAGTAGCTAGGACTACAGGTGTGCACCATGCCTAGCCAATAGTTGGGCAAAATCATCTAACACAAAGCCTACTTTCTAACTAAGTGTTGAATATTTCATGTAATTTATTGACTACCATACTAAAAATGAAAAACACAATGATTGTATGGATACTCACAGTATGGTTTCTACTGAATGTGTATGACTTTCACACCTTCATAAAGCTGAAAAATTGTTAAATGGAGCCATAGTGTGTCAGGGACTGTCTTGTACTTTGGATAAGGGGTTGAGGAAATCCAGGAGGGGAGTAGAGAAGAAAAACCAAAGGTTTAGATAGAGATGTGAATTACAAAGAGAATTATTACTTCATCTGTGTGGACTCTTGAAATGTTTTCCTTTAACAACTAGAATCTGAGCTATTTGTTTTCCTATGCAAGTGAAATCAGAAATTAATCATCTTGGGGAGGGAAAAAGTCATCTCACTTAGAGGCCATATACAAATAAATTATTTTCTCTCAGCAAAGATAGCAGAAAGCACGTGGTTTATAAACTAATTAAAGGAGAAAGTAACTGTTGCTCAACTTTAAAGATATGCATACATTTAAATAATCCACATTCACAATATGGCTAATCCATGGCACATGTAAGTAGATGATAAGGGCAGCAAATAAACCTTTTGTAAAGAACAAAATGTTGGGGCCAGGTGTGATGACTTTGGCCTGTAATCCAGCACTTTGGGAGACCAAGGTGGGAGAATCACCTGAGCTCAGGAGTTCAAGACCAGCCTGGCCAACATGGTAAAAACCCGTCTCTACTAAAAATATAAAAATTAGCTGAGTGTGGTGGCACACGCCTGTAATCCCAGCTACTCAGGAGACTGAGGCGAGAGAATCGCTTGAATGCGGGAGGCGGAGGTTGCAGTGAGCCAAGATCACGCCATTGCACTCCAGCCTGGGTGACAGAGCAAGACTCCATCTCAAAAAAAAAGTCTATTGTATGAAAGGGGATAAAAATGGCCTTGTGTCTTGCTTCTTGGAATTTGTGCTTCCTGAAAAGAAATAATTAATTCTTCCTGGAACCACAAGAAAGTGCCTTTTGTTCTGGGGTGTCCTGGTGAGTGGACTCAGGCAAATATCTTAGGGGTCCACATGGTAGGGCTTCCTCCTCTTCTCATGTGGCCTCCACACACAAGGCACGTTGAGGGAGTCCTAGGGCCTTAGCAGAACTTACTTGATAATACTTGATCTGACTGATCAGATTTCTATGCAGTTATCAAAATCCTCTGAATCTTTTTGTTGATGAATTTGTAACTAATTCCTTTTTTTTTTTTTTCTTGAGATGGAGTCTCCCTCTGTAGCCCAGGCTGGAGTGCAGTGGCATAATCTCGGCTCACTGCAAGCTCCCACCTCCCAGGTTCACACCATTCTCCTGCCTCAGCCTCCCTAGTAGCTGGGACTACAGGCACCAGCCACTGTGCCTGGCTAATTTTTTTGTATTTTTAGTGGAGACGGGGTTTCACCATGTTGGCCAGGATGGTCTCGATCTCCTGACCTCGTGATGCACCCTCCTCGGTTTCCCAAAGTGGTAGGATTACAGGCCTACAGTAGGCTGGCGAGGTGGCTCAAGCCTGTAATCCCAGCACTTTGGGAGGCCAAGGCAGGCAGATTACGAGGTCAGGAGATCGAGACCATCCTGACCAACATGGTGAAACCCCGCCTCTACTAAAAATACAAAAATTGCACGTGCCTGTAATCCCAGCTACTCGGGAGGCTGAGGCAGGAGAATCCCTTGAACCAGGGAGCTGGAGGTTGCAGTGAGCCGAGATTGTGCCACTGCACTCCGGCCTGGGCAACAGAGCAATATACTGTCTCAAAAAAAAAAAAAAAAAAAAAAAAAAAGAGGGGAAGCAAAACAGTGCACACAGATAAACAACTCTATCAAGTACCCTTTGGCCGCTGCCCCAGCCTTCCTTCGACAGTGAAATTCCATCTCAAAAAATAATAGTTTTTGATTTTTGTAAGCACATATAAGGTGTATGTATTTATGGAGTACATGTTTTGTTTTGTTTTGTTTTTGAAACAGTATCTCTCTCTGTCGCTCAGGTTGGACTGCAGTGGTGCAATCTCAGCTCACTGCAACCTCCAACTCCCAGGTTCAAGCGATTCTCCTGCCTCAGCCTCCCTAGTAGCAGGGATTATAGGCACCCACCACCATACCAGCTGATTTTTGTATTTTTAGTAGAGACAGGGTTCCACCATGTTGGCCAGGCTGGTCTCAAACTCCTGAGCTCAAGGGATCCGAACACCTCAGCCTCCCGAAGTGTTGGGACTACACCTACAGAGTATGTGTCACATCACTGTTAACTGAATGTGACTCCCACCGAGTGGGACAACTCTTTTGAGGAGGCGGTGCTGCCTGGGGCTCACCCCATCTCTTGCCGAGACTGTGCTAAACATAGTCTCCACTTCCCACCCACTTCCCCAGTCCACTCCCAAGGATTGAGGCTCTCAGCCTTGGTCGGCTACTTTGTGATCAGCCATGCCCATTTAGACCAACAAGAGAGGCATGCCTGGGAATCCGCTGTGAGCCGCTGCGCCCAGCCATAGGATGTTTTGATACAGGCATGCAATGCATAATAATCACATCATGGAGAATGGGGCATCCATCCCTTCAAGCGTTTATCCTTTGAGTTACAAACAATCCAATTACACTCTTTTAGCTATTTCAAATTGTACAATTAAGTTACTATTGACTCCAGTCACCAATTGCGCTATCGAATAGTATGTCTGGCTGGGCATGGTGGCTCACACCTGTTATCCCAGCACTTTGGGAGGCCAAGGTGGGTGGATAACTTGAGGCCAGGAGTTCAAGACCAGCCTGTCTCAAAAAATAAAATCGAATTAAATTAAAACAAGTTCAGTAAGGTCACATACTGGTGATAAGAATTAACGTTGGTAAAACATCTTTGAAAATATCTATGACTAACCTTGAAAAAAGAATAGCATGTCTTATTCATTTGAAATCCCATTCCTTGAACCAGGGATAGAGAGAAAGATGTAAGGGCTAATAGGGATCTGTCTGGAGAACAGGTGTTAATGCTGAGGCAGGACTGTGTGGAAGAAAATAAGGTGGGCAGAAAAGGCAAAGCGTGCTTCTACAAATATTTAAAGAGCAGGACTTCCCCTCTGCTCCTAAAGTTGCCCCATCCATAGATTCCCCATCTCACATGACGGCAGTTCCATCCCGGAGTTCAGGGCAAAACCCCTGACATGACCTTCGGCTCTTTCTCTCGCATTCCGCATCCCATCCATCAGGTCAGAAATCTTTGCTTTGTTCACTTATGACTTCCAGGCACCTAGAATGGTGCTTGGCTCATAATAAGCTCTCCGTACATATTTGTTTGGGAGCTGGAGATGCCAAAGGCAGACAGGGCAGTGGGAAAAGTCCACATCTTCAAGGCAGAAAGCCCTAGATTGGGTTATCTCGCTGCCATAGTTTCTAGCTGTGTGACCCACAGCTCGGTGTTCAACTTCTGAGTCTCATGGGCTATTCTAGGCCCTGACAGAGTAGGTGTCACATTGCTGTTCACTGAATGTGACTCTCACTGAGTGGGACAAGCCTTTTGAGGAGGCGGTGCTGCCTGGGGCTCACCCCATCTCTTGCCGAGACTGTGCTAAACATGACTATGCTAAACATAGTCTCCACTTCCTGCCCACTTTCCCAGTCCGCTCCCAAGGACTGAGGCTCTCAGCCTTGGTCGGCTCCTTTGTGATCAGCCATGCCCATTTAGACCAACAAGGGAGGCATGCCTGGGAATCCAGATTCCGCCTTACTTCCTGTAATTAACACAAGCAGAAGAATTATGGGGAAAACCCTGACCTTGCTGTGCCAAGTGACACAACACACATTATTACATCAGTCCTCTCACCCAGGCTTTTGACAGCTGTGACACTTCCCTGTCTCAAAACAGTCTTGGAAGGAGAAAAATGGTATTCATTTCACAGGCTATGCACCTAAACCCCATATTTTTACTTCTTGTGGATCAAGATTGTGAAATCAAGCATAGAGTAAATCTGCATTCAGTGAACAAATCAAAACCCAAGCTTGATTTTTGAACAATTAAACTGATATCTATCAACCCCCTGCCATGTACCAGGGCTGCTATACATGTTTGAGCAGTGTCAAGGAACAAAACAAAGTTCACGGCCTTCATGAAGCTGACGGTCTAGAAGGGGAGACAGGCAACCAATGGCATAAATGAATGCACTATAGTGTTTTACAAGGGGATATGTGCTATGAAATCTATTCTGGAAGAATTATGATAATAAAAAATGAAAAAATTATATTTATTCTTTATAGGATTCAGTAAACAAACATTTGTTCACTAATTCTGGGAAATAGAATCAGGGTGGGTCTCAGTTTCATTCTGGATTTCATTTGATTCTATTCTATTCTATTCTATTCTATTCTATTCTATTCTATTCTATTCTATTATTTTTGTAACAGTCTCACTCTGTTGCCCAGGCTGGAGTGCAGTGGCACAGTCTCGGCTCACTGCAACCGCCACTTCCCGGGTTCAAGCAATTCTCCTGCCTCAGTCTCCCAAGTAGCTGGGATTACAGGTGCACACCACTAGGCTCAGCTAATTTTTTGTATTTTTAGTAGAGACGGGGTTTCACCCTATTGACCTGGCTGGTCTCGAACTTCTGACCTTGTGATCCGCCCACCTTGGCCTCCCAAAGTGCTGGGATTACAGGCTTGAGCCACCTCACCTAGCCTCATTTCTGTAAATTTAAGAAAAATAGGATTGGTGTATTGTCTACTGAGAGTGGGAACCATCACATTTTATCTTAGCTGGATGATGCCCCAGGGATTTAGCAGATAGTCACACTGAACAATACCTTCCTGCCCAAGAAAGTATCACCTTTCTCCCCATGGGCCACAGATTGGAGGCCCTGCCCACTTTTCTTCCAGGTTCATGAGGAAGCCCAGGTTCAGAGCCCTTAACTGACTTCCTCAGGCCTTCGGGATGGGTTAATGATGGGAGGAGAGCCTGAAACTTGGGTCCTGATGTCTTGATGGTTCTCAAATTATCCCATGCTGAAAGTCTAGAATCCCATGGGCTGAACTGGGTGGAAGGGGGAGGAGAGCTATATAGCTATCTATGGCTATTACGACAATAGTATGCATTTATTCAAGAAATAATAGGTGCTGGGTGAGGTGGCTCCCGCCTATAATCCTAGCACTTTGGGAGGCCGAGGCGGGCAGATTGCTTGAGCCCAGGAGTTTGAGACCAGCTTAAACAATATGGTGAAACCCCATCTCTGCAATTTTTTTTTTAATTAGCTGGGTGTGGTGGGGTGCACCTGTAGTCCCAGCTACTTGGGAGGCTGAGGTGGAAGGATCACCTGAGACCAGGGAGGTCAAGGCTGCAGTGAGCCATGATTGCACCACTGCAATCCAGCCTGCGTGACAGAGCAAGAACCTTTCTAAAATAAAATAAAATAAGAAAAGGAAGAATAGGGCACTTACAGTGATAATAGCTAACGTATTGAGTATTGAGTGTTTTAAGTACCCAGCCCCATTCCAACAATTGCACAAGTATTCTCGTTAGATCCTCACAAAACCCTAAGAGGCTCTGAGAGTTTGCATAAACTGCTCAAGATCCCAATCTAGAAATAGGGGAATTAAGATTAGAACCAGGCAGTCTGACTTCAGAGCTCTTACAAAAAAAAAGAAATCAAAATATATATAGACAAAACCAGAAATGACAATATGTACTTTATATTACCCCACATCAGAAGTTCATGATATCTGGTGGACCCATGTATAGTAAATTGTTGATTTGGATTAGTATTGGCCTGATGTCTTTCCTTCCCCCACAGACACGGTCTCACCCCATCACCCAGGCTGGACTATAGTAGCACGATCATAGCTCATTGTAATCTTGGACTCCTGGGCTTAAGCAGTCCTCCCATCCCAGCCTCCCAGTTAGCTGGGACTACAGGCATGCACCACTGTGCCTGGCTATTTCCTTTTTCAAAGGCAGGGGTATTGCCATGTTGCCCAGGCTGATCTCAAACTCCTGACCTCAAGTGATTCTCCTGCCTCAGCCGTGACATCTTTATGATGCTGTTTTCCTGTTTTCCCTGTAGCAATATGTCATCTGCACACTGTGAATTTGGCTCCATACGATGTCCAGCACCCCATAAGCTACCCAACCAGTGATTTAATTCCAACTGATTATCCCTGCTCAAAGGATCACAAAATCATGCTTTTCAAATTCTATCATTTTTATATTTGTTGCTGGCAACGATATATAAGGTATAGCTTCTTCTTAATGACTGGGGCTATTCAGTTACCCTGAATTCAATTCTTCATGAACAATATAAATACTTATTTTCTCCCTTTTTAGGCTTTTTTCAGAGTTTCCTTTTTTCTTTCTTTTTTTTTTTTCTTTTTTTCTCTTTTTGAGACAGAGTCTCACTCTATTGCCCAGGCTGGAGTGCAGTGGCATGATCTAGACTCACTGCAACCTCTACCTCCGGGGCTCAAGCCATCCTCCCACCTCAGCCTCTTGAGTAGCTGGGATTACAGGCACATGCCACCATACCCAGCTAATTTTTGTATTTTTAGTAGAGACGGGGTTTCG
Organism: Chlorocebus sabaeus; assembly: GCF_047675955.1. Taxonomy (NCBI): domain Eukaryota; kingdom Metazoa; phylum Chordata; class Mammalia; order Primates; family Cercopithecidae; genus Chlorocebus; species Chlorocebus sabaeus. The sequence continues at coordinate 13,378,283 of NC_132915.1, forward strand.
TCATGTTGCCCAGGCTGGTCTCGAACTGCCTGCCGCAACCTCCTAAAGTGCTGGGATTACTGGCGTGAGCCGCAGTGCCTGGCCTAGAGATTCTGTTTTTAAGTATCATTATAGACTCATGAATTTTTGAAGGTTTTATGTTTTTCAATCAATTATAAACATTGTTCTTTCCCAGGCCACTCCTACATCCTTTGGCTATAACCTTAGGTAGATTTAAAAACTTCCTTGTTTCTAGCACAAGAAGTCCTAGGTGTAACCTGTGGGGTTCCTTTTAGAGGGGATGGTATTTACCAGCCAGGCTTTCAGAGCTCTTAGATACCTACCCTCTGTATTGCCTCCATGCCCAGCCCTATGCCCCATGCAGGAGAGCCCATGGTTCACAAAACAGTGTGCTCTGTGAGGGTTGGCCTGGCAACAGGACAGTGTGGTCTGGGACAGCCTCACTGAGGAGCTAAGATCTGAGCAAAGAGAAAGAGCCAGTCCAGGGGCCAGTCCAAATTCAAGTGAAAATGCCCTATGGCCAGAACAGGTCTGGAGGACTTGGAAGATTTGTGAGCCAAGAAGAAAGAGAACAAGATAAGGTGAGAGCCAGGCGTTGAGCCACATCCCTATACGAACAAAGAACAATGACGCCAATATCTCAGTGTGTACAACCACCATAAGAGGAAGCCAAGAAGCTGGATTTTTTTCTTTCAGTAATTACAATTTATATTTTGAGTGAATGAATGGGATTTACTTGGAATGATTGGTTTTGATAATTTTTCAATCATGCTAATGAATGCTAACAAGGCAAATAAGTAAAACTAAAATTATCAGGAAAGCAAATAAACTGAGGTTTTCTTACATAGGTTTACACAGTTTGGTGTATTTGTGATTGTGACTGTTAAGTTACATATATAGGACATAGTCCTTTTCTGTTTATAATTTTTTTTTTTTTTTTTTTTTGGAGACAGAATCTTGCTCTGTCACCCAGGCTGGAGTACAGTGGCTCAATCTCAGCTCACTGCAACCTCCACCTCTTGAGTTCAAGCGATTCTCCTGCCTCAGCCTCCCAAGTAGCTGGGATTACAGGCGCTTATCACCACGCCTGGCTAATTTTTGTATTTTTAGCAGAGACAGGGTTTCACCATGTTGGCCAGGCTGGCCTCGAACTCCTGACCTCAAGTGATCAGCCCACCTCGGCCTCCTAAAGCGCTGGGATTACAGGAGTGAGCCACCATGCCCGGCCTATAAATTGTTTTTAGTGCAGTAGATGGAATAGAATTCAATATCAGTATTTCCCTGTGTTCCCAAGTTATACTTCAACTTACAAATGTTTTACCATGTAGTTTAAGAGCCAAGATATCTCAAGCTTCCACCGGTATATGAAATAATTGAGTAGACATGAGTGAGACTTAAAATATGTAAACTTAAGATGCGATTTGAAACATTTACTTTTAGACTTACAGCAAATGTTAAGGACAACTTACATTTGAGATACATATTTGGGGTACATACCTAAGTTCTTTTTTTTAATAATCTCAGACATTGACAATCTTTAAATTTAATGTCACTAATAATTACTCAGCATTTTTATAATTCTGACCCAATAACTTGACCTAATAATGACAAATCTCATTGTTGTGTCAATAAAACAAGAAATCCCTAAATACTAAAAAATCTTAATCCTAATAATCTTAATTCTCATCAATAGCAGAATTAAATATCTAAATCTTAATTCTTCATACTACAAATCTTAATAAACTAATAATCTTAATAAGTTTTTTTTTTTTTTTTTTGGATAGAGACTCTCACTCTGTCACCCAGGCTGCAGTGCAGTGGTGCGATCTTTTTGGCTCACTGCAACCTCCACTTCCCAGGTTCAAGCAATCATTGTACCTAAGCCAGCAGGGTAGCTGGGATTGCAGGAGACTGCCACCAAGCACCGCTAATTTTTTTCTTTTTTTTTTTTTTTCTTATTTTTTTTTTAGTAGAGACAGGGTTTCACCATGTTGGCCAGACTGGTCTCAAACTCCTGGCCTCAAGTGATCTGCCCCCATCGGCCTCCCAAAGTGCTGGGATTACAGGTGTCAGCCACCACATCTGGCCATAATCTTAATAAATTAAATAATCTTAATATACCAAAACTTTTAATCCTTATCAATAGCAGAAGTGTGTGTGTGTGGTTACATAAATCCATCTCAACTCTGAACTAAAATAGCAACATTTTGGCCGGGTGCAGTGGCTCATGCCGGTAATCCCAGCACTTTGGGAGGCTGAGGCAGGCAGATCATGAGGTCAGGAGTTCAAGACGAGCCTGGCCAACATAGTGAAACTCCATCTCTACTAAAAATACAAAAAATTAGCCACGCATGGTGGCAGCCGCCTATAATCCCAGCTACTCGGGAGGCTGAGGCAGGAGAATCGCTCGAACCAGGAGGCAGAGGTTGCAGTGAGCCAAGATCATGCCATTGCACTCCAGGCTGGGCAATAAGAGTGAAATTAGGTCTCAAAAATAAATAAATAAATAATAACAATAAAGGTATAAAAAATAAATGAAAAACAATAAACAAACAAATAAAAAAATAATGGTACACCTCTGTAGGGCACTTACCATGGATGGCACTTACAGGACTAGGTTCTAGGTGAGTCAGTGAGTTAGCGGTGAGTTAATGTTAAGGCCTAGGGCATTACTGTTCAATAATGTAGACTTTATATAAACATTGTACACTTAGGTTACACCAAATTTATTTAAAATTTTCTTTATTCAATAATAAATTAATCTTAGCTCACCATAACTTCTTTTTTTGAGACAGAGTCTCGCTCTGTCACCTAGGTTGGAGTGCAGTTGTGCAATCTTGGTTCACTATAATCTCCACCTCCCAGGTTCAAGCGATTCTCGTGCCTCAGCCTCCCGGGTACCTGGAACTACAGACGCACACCACCACGTCTGGCTGATTTTTGCATTTTTAGTAGAGGCAGTTTCACCCTCCTGGCCAGGCTGGTATATCCTGACCTCAAGTGATCCACCCACCTCGGCCTCCCAAAGTTGCCAGGATTACAGGTGTGAGCCACCGTGTCACGTCTACCATATTTTTTTACTATACCTTTTCTATGTTTAGATACATTTAAATACACAAATACTTAACATTTTGTTATAATTGCCTACAGTATTCAGTAGAGTAACTTGCTGTACACGTTTGTAGTCTAGGGGCAATGGACTATACCATATAACCTAGGTGTGTTGTAGGCTATACCATCTGGATTTGTGTAGATACACTCTGTGATGTTTGCACAATGACAAAATTGCCTAAGGACACATTTCTCAGAATATATCCCCATTGTTAAGTAACACATGACTGTGTTATTAAAAAAGATTCTCATCTCTGGAAATCTTCTAGACTCAAGAATGCACTTCCTGGAAGATTCTTGTTTATCCATAAGTTGTATGTTGCCATTACTATAACCCATATCAATGTTTGTTCTTTGCTCCCTTAGTTAACCTCATTCAACCACATGTAATGGTAACACACTTACCCTACTAAACACTGACAGAGCCCTAGAGGTTCAACTCAAGGTTTTCAAAAAACTGGCTACTGACAGGTATCCCACAGACGCATGAGTGTATGGATGCTGTCTTAGTCTGTTTTCTGCTGTCATAACGGAATACTAAAGAGTGGGTAATTTATAAAAAACAAGTAAGCCGGGCAAGGTGGCTCACACCTGTAATCCCAACATTTTGGGAGGCCAAGGCAGACAGATCACTTGAAGTCAGAAGTTCAAGATCAGCCTGGCCAACATGGTGAAACCCCATCTCTACCAAAAATACAAAAATTAGCCAGGTGTGGTAGCAGGCACCTGTAATCCCAGCTACTTAGGAGGCTAAAGCAGGAGGATCCCTTGAACCTGGGAGGCAGAGTTCGCAGTGAGCCAATATTGTCCCACTGTATTCGAGCCTGGGCAACAAGAGTGAAACTCCATCTCAAAAAAAAAAACAAGTTTATTTAGCTCACAGTTCTGGAGACTGGGAAGTCCAAGAGCATGGCACCAGGAGCTGGAGAGGGCCTTTGTGCCTCTGAGCTGAGATGCAGTGATCTCAGCTCACTGCATCATAACATGGTGGAAAGGCAAGTGAGCACAGGAGAGAGAGCGAAATTCAGGAGAAACTCACCCTTTTTATCAGGAACCCACTCCTCAGATAACCACATTAATCTATTTATGAGGGCAGAGCTGTCATGGCCTAATCACCTCTTAAAGATCCTACCTCTTTATACTGTCACATCAGTGATAAAGATTCTAACACATGGACTTTGGGGGACATATTTAATCCACAGCAGATGCTTACGACATGATGCTAGACACTCTCCTTGTGGCACCTCAGTTTATCCTCCTAGCAGACCCATGAGATAGCTGTAAACACAAACCTCATTTTTCAGGCAGCAGTAGATGATTTCAGAGGTTACTGGTAACTAGCCCAAGCTTGCAGCTAGTGAGTGTAGAAGTAAAGCCTGACTTGGAAGCTGATCTGAGTTCAGAGCCTGCACTTTTTTTTTTTTTTTTTTTTGAGATGGAGTTTCGATCTGTCGCTCAGGCTAGAGTGCTGCGGTGTGATCTTGGCTCACTGCAAGCTCCACCTCCCGATTCAAGTGATTCTCCTGCTTCAGCCTCCCAAGTAGCTGCGACTACAGGTGTGAGCCACCATGCCTGGCCTGAACCTGCACTCTTAACAGCTATGTTATACTCATCTAAAACAAGCCCATAGATTATTCTTGACCAGGCCAGGAGTAGGGTGAGCTAGGCAAGGTGTTTATGATGCAAAATTTAAGGAGGAATTTACTTTCAGGTGCCAATCCTGCACTTGGTCCAGAGAGTGCCCCCTTAAATTTTGCACCCTGGGCTCTTTACTTACCTTCCCCTGGTCCTAGTGTTGGCTCTTGGGGAGAGCTGACCAGTGCAAACTTGTGCTCCCTAGAAATTCATTTTTGAACTCACACATATTTACTGGGACATATGGGAATGTAGGGATTTCAATTTTCTTCCTTTGTGTACCTTTGTTCAATGAACCTTCAGCCTTGAGCTGATATTCTAAGCACTACGCTAAGCACTGGGAGACAGCAGAGACTAACATGGGTAAAATTCCTGCCCTTCTATAGCTTTCAGTTCTAAGCATTCATTTCCAGTGGAATCAATATGGCAGCCCAACACTAGTGCCTTCTCAGGAGTCCCCTCACCTAAGCACTGGCACACTTTTTGGGGATTTCAAAGTGCACAGATGGATTAAACTCTGTTTCCCTGACAACCCCATATTATTAGGCTTTTACCATTTTATTAGTTTTTTGCATATACTTTGCTTGTGGTTTGTTTTCCTCACTAATGGAGTGAGCATATTGGGGTATTAATTCAGTTGTGCTTCCCTTAGGTTTCATTTCTTTCCAGAACTGGGCTCTTGACAAGACTAGGTTTCAGAGGCATGGACTCAAATAATGGCTTTACCACTTATGAGTTGTGTTGCTAGAAAAGTCACTTTATCTCCCTGAGCTTCATGTGTTTCATCTGTGAAATGGGGATATTAATACCTCATGTGAAGACTTGTTGTGAGGATGAAATGGAAACAATATAAGTACCTTAAAGGTATGTTGCAGCATTCAACAGTCACTAGTTCTCTTACCTTCTTTAATAATCTTTTTTTTTTTTTAAGACAGAGTGTTGCTCTGTCGCCCAGGCTGGAGTGCAGTGGTGTGATCTCAGCTCACTGCAACCTCCACCTCCTGGGTTCAAGACATTCTGCAACCATGCTCCGGGGTTCAAGCTATTCTCCTGCCTTGGCCTCCTGAGTAAATGGGATTACAGGTGCCCACTCCCATGTCCGGCTAGTTTTTTGTATTTTTAGTGGAGACAGTGTTTCACCATGTTGGCCAGGCTGGTCTTGAACTCCTTACCTCAAGTAATCCACCCACCTCAACCTCCCAAAATGCTGGGATTATAGACATGAACCACTGTGTCCCACCCTTCCCAAGATTCTCACTAAAGTGATACAGACAGTCAAATCATCCTTTAATTGCAGACAGGTATGACCCATGTGGCAGATTCTATGGCCAGTCTTTGGCTGGGTTAAGTGCTCTGGCTGGCCGTTCCTAGTACCTGGTATATAGTGTAAATGTTGGGGGAAGAAACCTAACTGCAAGGAGAATTTTGTTGAAAAACAAATCCTGAAACATTTCCTATGTCAAATACACATTTTCATTGCTTTCCTTTTTCCCCTTTTGGACGATCCGAACAATTGACAGTTAATTAGATTAAGCCTTGTAAACCTCCCAGGATTACATTTTTATTATTAACGTTAACATTATTTGATTTATTTAACTACTTCAAGTTGTATAGACAGAGGTTAATCTGCACTACATGAAATGTTCTTCAGGGAGGAAGACAGCAGGAGTCTATAATACATAACACATCATGCTCAAAATAGGACAAGCGTTATACACAATTTAAAAAATTTTTCACTTGACTCCTTTTGGAAATACCATCATCAAGAGTGACTTCACTATAGAACTGCATGCACAAGGCAAGAAAAACAATCTATTGCCATGTGATTACTTTTTTTCCCTTTCACATTTTAATAAAAATGGAGGGCTTTTATGTTTTGGTTTTCTTTAATGAGCTTATGTATAGATAGTCCGTAAGTTTACAAATTTTTATAAGCTGAGTTTTAGAGAACAGAATGGCATATAGGAATTATTTGACTGAAAAGTCTAGCGATTTGGTTGCTACACAATGGCTTCAAAGTTTAAAATTGAGTTTGAGTTATAATGTGATGAAAATAATTCTGAGGAGTTAAGAGACAGATTTTTAGGTCTTGGTACAAGCTATTTATCACAAATAATGACTGCATGACTGGGGAATTGTTGAAAATGTAATCTTGTAAAACTGAAAAGGCCTTTCACCTCATTTTCTGATCACAATTTCTATTTCCTAATTGGACGAAATGAACCATAGCTTCTACCAAGGTATTACCACTTTAAATGATAGCCCCATAAATCAAACTAATTCTGGTGCTGCAAGGAGTCAGAATGTTTATCGGTTCTGAAACCTCTTTAAAGATAGGCTTCAGAAACATACAATTTTAAATGACAAGTTCTCTGGATATGACCCTTGTTCTGGCATTTTAGTATCATGGTTGTATATACAATTTACTCTAATTAGGTGTCAATTTTTCCTGCTGGCAGGTACAGTTGGAGGATGGATGAGGGAGGTCACTGTATCTTTTAATCGTCACTGTATCTTTTAATCAACACTGTCTAGTACTGTGGCTTGTACAATGATATGCTCCCAAACGTTGTTGCATTCTTTTCACATTTTGTCTGTAGCCAAGGAGAAGAAAACACATCGTTGCATTTTTAAAAGTTCCTAAAGCAGTATCTGCAAGACTGTCAGGCATTGGAGTCATGTTTCTGCAATTGGAAACTTTAAATGATAGGATGAAGATTTCTGTCTTTTGCTCCAGAAAGCAAGGATCGTCCATAATCTTCAACTAGATTGAGTCTTGAGTTGGTGAAGGTTTTAATATCAGGTTGCACCAACTGGTTTCTTCCAACCAACAATTTCTCAAGGAAAGTTTCCCAAATATTTGCTGTCTATCTGTACTCCTCTTGCTCCCTTCCACTTGGAGATATTTTATTTTATTTATTTATTTATTTTTGCCTTTGGTAACACAATGACTACTAATTATGGTACACTGCAATGATGGGGAAGAACTAATGAAAATCCTCAAGTCTCATCAATAAGAAGCACTGAAGAGCTAAATCATAAAATTTGGGTGATGCTGAAGTATGTGTCAGGCACATAATATTCCCTGCATATATTAACTCATTTTATCATCTCAGCAGTGCTTCTAAATGGGTATGTTGGTGAAAAGAGTTGAACTCTGTTAAATATTTGAAGATATTTATTCTGAGCCAAATATGAGTGACTATGGCCCGTGACACAACCCTTGGGAGGCCCTGAAAACATGTGCCCAAAGCGGTCAGGGCACAGCCTGGTTTTATACATTTTAAAGAGGCATGAGATGTCAAATACATTTAAGAAATACATTGGCTTGGTCCAGAAAGGCAGGACAACTCAAAGCAACGGGAGGAGGGGGTTGGGCTTCCAGGCTATAGGTGAATTTAAACATTTTCCGGTTGACAATTGGTTGAGTTTGTCTAAAGACCTGGGATTAATAGAAAGGGAAGATTCAAGTTAAGATAAAGATTGTGGAAACCAAAGTTCTTTTAAAGTTTCATAGTGGCTGCCCTTAGAGACAAAGGATGACAATGTTTTCTTTTCAAAATATGGCAAAGAAACATGTTTTGGGGTAAAATATTTTGATTTTCTTCCTTGTCTCATAATGTTCTGCCAGAGTCAGGTTGGAAAGTAAGTCATGATATATAGGGTTAAATAAAACCCATCTGGGCTGGATGCGGTGGCTCACGCCTGTAATCCCAGCACTTTGGGAGGCCAAGGCAGGTGGATCACTTGAGGTCAGGAATTCAAGACTGGCCTAGCCAACATGGTGAAACTTTGTTTCTACTAAAAATGTAAAAATTAGCCGGGCATGGTGGCATACGCCTGCAGTCCCAGCTACTCAGGAAGCTGAGACAGGAGAATCGCTTGAACCCGGAAGTCAGAGGCTGCAGTGAGCCGAGATCTGCCACTGCACTCCAGCCTGGGTGACAGAGGAAGACTCCGTCTGGAAAAAAAACAAAACAAACAAACAAAAAAAACCCCATCTCATGAGAATTTATGATTTGTAGGGCATGACTCCCCAGACCCCTTAGATAGTAATTTGGGCAAGATAAAAAAAAAAAAATCAGAGCTTAGTCCTCAAGGTACTATTATCTCCATTCTATGGAAGAAGAATCTGAGATACAGAGAACAAAGTTACTTGCCCAAATTTCCATGGCCAAAGTCTTCCCACCTCAGTCTCCCAAGTAGCCGGAACTACAGGCACGCACCACTACACCTGGCTAATTGTTGTATTTTTTGTAGAGACATGGTCTCCCTACATTGCCCAGACTGATCTCAAACTCCTGGGCTCAAGCGATTCTCCTGCCTTGGCCTCCCAAAGTGCTGGGATTACAGGCATCAGCCAGGTAGTGGATATTTTGTCTTTGAGCCGTGTGGTATTCGTCACATCTACTCAATTCTGGCCTTATGGGATGATAGTAGCCTTAGACAATACATAAATCAATGGCCATGTTTCTGTTCTGACAAAACTTTATTTACAGACACTGAATTTGAATTTCATATAACTTTAATGTGTCATGAAATATTCTTCCTTTTAATTTTTTTCAACTCTTTAAAAATCTGAAACCCATTCTTAGCTCTTGGGCCATATGAAAACACAAGAAGGCTAGGTGTGACCCTCAAGCTGTGGTTGACTACAGTTAAGAGGTAGAGTCCAGGATTTGAACCCAGACCACAGGTTCCTGCAAGCCTTTAATCATTATGTATACACTGTACAGTCTGTATCATGATAACAAGAAAAGAAAAATAACTGCCACAGTCTGAGCTGTGTGAGATACGCAAAATCAATCAGGCCCAGAGAGACTGGGCCTCAGTCACTGATAAAGAGAAAACAAAAATAACTCGCACAGTCCCAGCTATGTGAGCAATGCAAAATCCATCAGGCCCAGAGAGACAGAAGGTTGGACTTTAGTCACCACCCAACCCTGTGCCCAGGGGCAATTTTTTTTTTTTTTTTTTGAGATGTCGTCTCGCTCTGTCACCCAGGCAGGAGTGCAGTGGCTTGATCTCGCCTCACCGCAACCTCTGCCTCCCGGGTTCAACCATTTCTCCTGCCTCAGCCTCCCGAGTAGCTAGGACTACAGGCATGCACCACCATGCCTGGCTAATTTTTGTAGTTTTTAGTAGAGACGGGGTTTCACTATGTTGGCCAGGCTGGTCTCAAATTCCTGACCTCGTGATCTGCCCGCCTCGGCCTCCCAAAAGTGTTGGGATTACATGCATGAGCCACCACGCCCGACCAGGGGCAATTGTTTTAAAGGCATTTTGTTTCTGACTGGCTGCCTTTCTGTTCCTAGAATGTGTGATACAAATAACAATGTATAGCCAATCAATAACTTGTTATTTTAATGTAAATAATTGATAAACAACTCAGAAACTCCTTCTTTTCCTTTAAAATTCACTTGTGACCAGGCACAGTGCCTGTAATCCCAGCACTTTTGGAAGCCAAGGCAGGTGGGAAGATTGCTTGAGCCCAGGAGTTCATGATAAGTCTGGGCAACATAGTGAGACCCCCATCTCTACCAAAAAAAAAAAATTTAGCCATGGGTGGTGGTACATGTCTATAGTCCCAGCTACTTGGGAGGCTGAGATAGGAGGATAGCTTCAGCCCAGGAGGTCAAGGCTGTAGTGAGCCATGATTATGCCACTGCACTCCAGCCTGGGCAACAGGACACACACACACATACACACACACACACACACACACCACACAAAAGAATCTACTTGTAACTGCTACTAAGTGTATGTTCAGAGCAACTTGAATGTGTGCTCCCAAGTTGCAATCTCAAACTTAGCCCAAATAAACTCTACACTTACATTAAGTTTGTCTCAGGTTTTTCCTTTAGGTTAACAATAATAAAAGTAAATCATTCTCTTTATAGAAAACTCAGCAGCATTTAAGGGAGAAACAAAACACCAACTTCCCATAAAATTAACAACCAAGAAATAACCACTCGTAATACTTGGTATTTTCTTACTTTTTCTTTTTCTTTTTATTTTTCTTTTTTTTGACAGGGTCTCACTCTGTCACCCAGATGGGAGTGCAGTGGTGTGTTTTCAGTTCACTGCAATCTGTGTCTCCTGGGTTCAAGCGATTCTCCTGCCTCAGCCTCCCGAGTAGCTAGGTCTACAGGTATGCGTTATCACTCCTGGCTAATTTTTGTATTTTTAGTAAAGATGGAGTTTCGCCATGTTGGCCAGGCTGGTCTCGAACTCCTGGCCTAAAGGGATCCACCCGCCTCAGGCTCCCAAAGTGCTGGGATTGATTAGAGGCATGAGCCACCACACCAGGCCCTTTCCATTCTTTTGTCCACAGTTTTGCAGTATTTTAAATTGTACTGGGAGGAAAATCCCTATTTTAAAAGACTTCTACAGCCAATATTTTTATAAAGCAAAGTGGATTGCTTTATGAAAACAAAGCACTTCTATTGACTTTTGGTAGGTGAATAGTTGGTCACCTTTCATTTACTTGTCACATATCTGCATTTCTGTAAGCTGGATTTTTGAAAGCAGACCAGTCTGAAGCAGGGATGTAATAAAAGGTTTCAGAATGAACCAAACTTGAATTTGAACTCTCATTATCCCTTTATTAGCTAAATGACACTAAACAAATTAACTTTTCTGTACTTCAGTATAGAATCTGGAGTTGTTCTGAAGAGCCAAGACCCTTACTTACCTACCTATCTGTCTATGTATCTATCTATCTATCCATCCCCGGTATACAGTAGGTGATCACCGAGGGTGGCCTTATGTCCTGTGTTCTCCCACCCTCCACCCCACCACCACTCCTAGTCTTTAACACCACCCACAGGAAAACAGAGGATTTCACTAAAGACTATAGAGAACATGTCCTTTTCTGGCTGGGCACAGTGGCTCATGCCTATAATCCCAGCACTTTAGGAGGTCAAGGCAGGTAGATCACTTGAGGTCAGGAGTTCGAGACCAGCCTGGCCAACATGGTGAAATCCTGTCTCTACTAAAAATACAAAAGTCAGCCAGGTGTGGTGGCATGCACCTGTAATCCCAGCTACTTGGGAGGCTGAGGCAGGAGGATTGCTTGAACCTGGGAGGCAGAGGTTGCAGTGAACCGAGATTGTGTCACTGCACTCCAGCCTGGGCAACAGATCAAGACTCCATTTAAAAAAAAGAAGAAGAAGAAGAAGAAAAAAGAAAGGAAGGAAGGAAGGAGGGAGGGAGGGAAGGAGGGAGGGAGGGAGGGAGGAAGGGCAAGGGAAGGGAAGGGAAGGGCAGGGCAGGGCAGGGCAAGGGTCCTTTTCTGTTTTGTGCACAAGAGTTTTCTCCCCAGGAGTGCAAATAGGATGCCAAAAATAGGGATAAAGGAAAAGATTAATAAAGTGGGCGGGCCAGCACTAGATGCCTCCACCCCGCCAACCCGCCCGCCTGCCTGCCCCACCCCAACCAGGTGTCAGCCCTAGTCATTCAGGAGGTTATTGCAGAAGTTTCCAAACTGAAGCAAGCAGTACCAAAGTCCCTATAACAGCAGGTGGCTTTCTGACATCAGCAGAGACTGGTGCTTTTTCCCAGGTACAAAGGACCACCAGGGCCAGCAGCAAAAACAGCATGGAGCTGAGGAGTACAGCAGCCCCCAGAGCTGAAGGCTACAGCAACACGGGTTTCCAGGTGAGCAGAGCTTTCCTCTTATGTTTAAGGCCAAGTCAGTGGAAATGCTGCCCTTTCCTTAGCGCCCTGGCAAGTTTCTTACCTAAGCAGGGAGATTATCAGGACAATAAGATTTTTAACGGCACACTTTAAGCCCATTATTTTTTCTTCTTGGGCTCTTCTGGGTTGACAAACCTGAAAAGTCTCTTTTAATCGATGTGTTGTGATCCCTATGGTCACTTAGAAACAAGATAGCCTTCTTCTCCTGCCTTTTTTCCCTTCTGGCTCACAGCAAGGGTACATTATTTATCTTCAGGCGCCTTCCCAAAGAACTGGTGAGAAGGGAAGAATGGGGGAATTTAGATCCTGGCTGGGGTAGTGCTTCAGGGTTCCTTTTACTCAAGCCAAGTCCCGGAGCCCCTGTCAGATGGCCCAGGTACCTGCCCCAGAGCAGCTGGATGACGCAAATCAGTCTCACTTCATCAACCAAAACTCACTGAGTGATTAATGCTGCTCAGCCCAAGTCTAGGTGCCCGCAGAGACCCAGAAGGAGACCTGTCGGAAACACCTGGGATGGGGATTTCCAGGGCTGTTTTTAGGTGTGGTTCCTTTCCTGAGCTGACACTCAGCATGGGCGCTCTGGGGAAGACGGGAAGCCTGCACGAGCAAGTGCGAACTATCCCTCGGGCTTTATGGTCTGCTAGATGGGCAAAAGGAAACTTTGAGGTGCTAACCAAGAAAGAAAAGAGGGAGGTAAAAGGACTTGGACAGGAGTCCGGACTCCAGCACCCGCAAGTTCCTGTAACTTCCCAGAGCCCCAGTTTGATCGTCTGTCCCATGGTCACAGTGATGCTCATCTCCATGAGTAGGCATTGGGTTACCATTTACAGGTCACAAGTGTAGGAGAGGAAACAACTTCCTCTACCCTCTTAGGTTGAGTGCCTGAGGCCTGCGAATTAAACCGACATAAAACAGATTAGCAGGAGAAAAGGCACGCAAATTTTATTCATATTTAAAATCTCACATGTGGCCGGCAACGGGGCCTCATGCCTGTAATCCTAGCACTTTGGCAGGCTGACGCGGGCTGATCATTTGAGGTCAGGAATTTGAGACTAACCTGGCCAACATGGTGAAACCCCATCTCTACTGAAAATACAAAAATTAGCCGGGTGTGGTGGTACACGCCTCTAGTCCCAGCTACTCGGGAGGCTGAGGCAGGAGAATTGCTTGAACCTGGAAGGCAGAGGTTGCAGTGAGCCTAGATCGTGCCACTGCACTCCAGCCTGGGCAACAGAGGGAGACTCAGTCTCAAAAAAATAAAATAAAATAAAAAAATAAAATAAAATAAAATCTCACATGTATGAGAGCCTCACAGAAAAGAAGTGGAAAAACCTAATAGACTCAGGAGCTTATACACCATTATAACAAAGGGCAGCAAATAGTGAAATGACTGGACAAAGGAAAGGAGGGTTAGGCTTTTAGGGGCAATAAACTGGGGGTATAGGGTTGAACTAATGGAAGATAAGGGTTATTTTATCGAGATTTGTTTGTGCAGATTCATCTTAGTGGCATCTCTGTCTCTGGCGATAAGGGTCGCTCTCTTCCTTGCATGAGGGAGCCGGACACTTGTGCAAGGGAAATATCAATAAATGTGCTGCTTTTAGGAAGATGGGGGATGGGGGAGGGCAGAGAGCTCTTTCTGTGTCTGCTTTCTTTTTCATAGCCTTCAGTTCAAAATATTCTTGTGCCAAAATGGGGGCATTTGGAGGGTGGCACATCCTGACCTCTTCTCTAAGGGCTAAGTGAGGGGGAAAAGCATAAAGCATGGGGCCCAGTCTGACTGCAGAGAATGGAAGGGGTGGAATGGGATAGAGTCAGAGGAAGTATGGCAGCAAGAAAAGGTATCTGCAATAGAGAAGGTCCATGTCACAGCAACTGGCTGCTCCCAGGGAGGAAGGCACACAACACTGGTGATCGCTCACTGTCTTCTAGCAAAACTGCTGTTTTGTGGGGGAAACATCCCCCTACACCTGCCCCAGTAAAAGGAAGGAAAAATGAAAGGAAGATTCCTCCTAGTCCTGTAAAATTTCCTGTCATCCTTACTCACTGGATTGATTTAAATTTGAATTTCTACATTTCAAAATCAACACAGTGAAGACAATTTGTCTTTCAAGAGAATAGGAGGCTTCATAACTCCTACCAAGTTAGTAAGTATGAGTCTAGCCTTGTTTGACATTCAGCTCTCTGGCTACATTATCTTCTTTAAGGAAAATTAATTGATTGTAAAATATGTGCTACTTCACTCACATTATTAAATATGCATTCACATACCACCAGGGCTTCCAAAGAAGTTAGGATACTTACTTATTCAGCTTGTCCTAGTCTGTGAATTGTTCTAGAAATTCACTTTTCTTCTTCAGATGTTAAGAGTGCCCTTGGTAGACCAAAGTTCTAATTTTACTGAGTAGAATTACCTTCACAGCTTGAAATGCTGATGTGGGTTCCCAAAAGGCCTGTGCCTGTCAGACTTGGTGCAGGTACAATGACTACATGTGTCTATGGATTACCGGGACAGGCTCTCATCTGGACTGTTTCTCAAAGAAGTGAGCACCAATTGCTGTTTTCATGGAGCCAGTACTCCGGGGGGAAGGGTTAAACGGGAGCACAAAGTCAGTGATACGGGTTATAGGAGAGAAATGATCTCACATCCAAGAAAGGATTTCACAGCTAGAGCACATTTCGTACATGACAGAGGATTTTGTAACCAACAATAGAAAAGAATGTTTGGGGTTTTGTTTTGTTTTCAAATCTCATTTTATTGCACCTCCAAATGTTTTCTATGAATAAGTAACTTATTTCTCATATGGCTGAGGATGGAAATGACTTCATTCAACAGCAGTTGCAAATAAGACATTTGCTATTTATGAAAGAAATTCGGATTGGCATTTGAAGTATTGTGTGTATGTAGAATATCTAAGGATTTCTTATTTTATTTTAAAATATTTTTTACACCTTAAAACAGTCAACAAACTGGCTCTTGATTTTGTGCAAGCTGTTCCCATCAGTCCAGGAAAAATAACTGCCTGAAAGGACAAAATACATACACGTGTGTGCACACACCCACACCCACATATGCACACACACACATACACACACACACAGGCTAGCATCCCCAGGCCTCAAGGTTCTAAGCAGGGCATCTCAAACACAGCAGAGTATCATACCAGCGATGCCCACACCTAAAAACAGTGACTGGGTTATTTCTTCTAATGCTTGCTTTTCAACAAGAATTTTTGGAGGCATGTATTTATTCAGCAGAATCATCAACTACCCCCTAGATATGGCCGCCTCTAAGAAGGGATACCAACTTAAGAAAGAATAATATGCTCTTCTTGCCCTCAAGGAGAAGGACAGGCAGAAATAAACATACAATTACAATATAATTGATGTTAAGGAAAATGGTAGAGGTTTGCATTTTTTTTTCCATTTTTTTTTTTTAAGGAAAATGGTAGAGGTTTGCATTTTTTTTTTTTTTTTTTGCATTTTTTTTTTTAAGGAAAATGGTAGAGGTTTGCATTTTTGCATACCAAGTGCATTGTATTCTTATATTTATTATTTTTTATATTTTGTCTTGCTGTCTTATCAGGGCTGGTCTCAAACCGTGGCCTGAAGCAATCCTCCTGCCTTGGACTTCCAAAATGCTGGGATTACAGTCATGAGCCACAACACCCAGCCAGCACCAAGTGCATTGTAAATAATATGTAGTTGGAGCTGAGCTAACTGAGGAGTCTGTGACAGCATCACCAAAGGAGGGAGGATTTGATTAGGGCTTTAAGGATGATCAGGTCACAGTAGGAGTCGGGGTGGGCAGAGCACTGCAAGCAGAGAGAACTATCTGTACACAGACTCAGAGCCCTAAAGGAGAAGAGCACATGAGCCTGGGATGGAGGAAGGGAACACGGTATAGGGAAAGGGGGCAGGCTGGCATCAGGTCAGGTGGCCTCTGTGTGTGCTAAGGCATTTTAGAAGGAATCGCTCAGAATTTACACAGTCAAATTGTGACTTTTTTTGAGACAGGGTCTCACTCTGTCACCCATGCTGGAGTGCTGTGGTATGATCTCAGCTCACTGCAGCCTCGACCTCCCAGGCTCAAACAATCCTCCCACCTCAGCCTCCCGAGTAGCTAGGACTACAGACACGTGCCACCACACTTGGCTAGTTTTGTTTTGTTTTGTTTTGTGTTTTAGAGATGAAGTCTCACCCTGTTGCCCAGGCTGGAGTGCAGTGGCATGATCTTGGCTCACTGCAACCTCCACCTCCTGAGTTCAAGCAGTTCTACTGTCTCAGCCTCCCGCTGAGATTAC
This sequence comes from Chlorocebus sabaeus, assembly GCF_047675955.1. Taxonomy (NCBI): domain Eukaryota; kingdom Metazoa; phylum Chordata; class Mammalia; order Primates; family Cercopithecidae; genus Chlorocebus; species Chlorocebus sabaeus. The sequence goes on from NC_132915.1 coordinate 13,395,031, forward strand.
AGGCATATGCCACCACAACTAGCTAACATTTTGTATTTTTAGTAGAAACAGGGTTTCACAATGTTGATCAGGCTGGTCTCAAACTCCTGACCTCAAATGATCCGCCTGCCTCAGCCTCCCAAAGTGCTGGGATTACAGGCGTGAGCCACAGTGCCCGATCTAATTTTTGTATTTTTTTGTAGAAATGGGGTTTCACCATGTTGCCCAGGCTGGTCTCAAACTCCTGAGCTCAAGTGATCTGCCTGCTTCAGGCTTCCAAAGTGCTGGGATTACAGGTGTAAGCCAACACGCCAGGCTGATTTTTTTTTTTTTTAATGTTACTTTAGTGGTCCCATTGAAAGTGCTTGGAAATGGAGAGAGATTTGTGTGTGGCTGGGACATCCGTTGGGAAGTTACTGTCATACTCCAAAACAAGGTTAAAGGCAGTGGATGCAGACACGGGGGTGGAGGTACTAATACTGATGAGGTGGCCCCTCCACAATGAAATTCAGGAGTAAAGATGAGGGTGAAAATGCTGCTCTGGCTCTGAAGATTTCTGTTTTCTCCTCTGTAAAATAGCATAATAATGGTACCTATCTTGGGATTGTTGAAATAATTAAATAAGCTAATATTATATATGTATAATGGACATTATATATATATACACACACACACACATATATGTATATACATACTTGTGAAAACAGTGCCTGGCACATAGTATGAACATAATAATAGTAGCTTTTGATGCTGAGTAGTTTAAGGATAGTGTGGAGTCAATGCTTCCAGCTTGGGATGTCAACTTGGAAGTGATTCCCTGTATTTATTTATTGCTATTGTTTTAAATAGAGACAGGCTTCACTCTGTCACCCACGCTGAAGCGCAGTGGCACAATTATAGCTTATTGCAGCCTCCAGCTCCTGAGTTCAGGCGGTCCTTCGACCTCAGCCTCCTGAGTAGCTGGGGCTACAGGCACACGCCACCACAACTGGCTAAGTTTTTTTATTTTTTTATATTTGTAGAGACAGGGTTTGGCTATGTTGCCCAGGCTGACCTCAAGTGATCTTCCCACCTCTTCCTGGACTTCCCAAAGTGCTGGGATTACAGGTGTGAGCCACCTCGTCCAGCCTGCACAAGGCTTTATTTAGGTAGAAAATCTTGGAATAAAGTTAGAGCAAAAAGGAGAGTGAGTTCTCTTTGGGGCCTGTTGGTTGAAATTAAGTTGACTCCAAGCATCTTCATGAAGAAGGAGATGACGTAGGAAGCTTGTGGCATACGTTCAACCTTCAGCCGGAACTCAGAAGAGGACACACATTTGGGAGCTGTTAGCATAGATATGAGCAATATGAGCATGGATGAGACCACTGTGAGGGAAGCCTGGGAAACAGCAGCGCTTAAGGAGTGGGGAAGTTAGAGATGTCAGAGAATGAAGCAGGGAGCTGCAGGGAGAGAAAGAGCAGCAGAACCAGGAGAGGGGCGATCTGGAGAAGTCAAGGAAAAGTAGAACCACAAGTCAACAGAAAAGACTCCGACAGGACACAGGAGTCTATAGAATGAGGCCATGGGTTCACTTGACTTGCCAGCTACGAGGTTACTGGTGACGCTAGAGTTGGGGAAGGAGGAGAAGTTTGTGTTATGAGTGGGAGTTAGGCTAGGAAAAATGGGAGCAGAGTGAACGCTCTTCTGGTGCAGTGGTGGTGCTAGGGAGGGGCGGGGAAGGGGAGTACCCGGGGCAGGGCAGGCAAAGGCAGTTACGGGGAGGTGTTTTTATGTAAAAAGAAAAAAAAATTCACTGTGAAATACAACATACAAAAAACAAATATACAACTTGTAAGGCGAACTGTCACTCAGGTCAAGAAACAGGACATTGCATCCCTCAGGGTCCAGCCCTACACATTTCATCACTGCTGCCTCCCTTCCCTGGGGTAAACCCAACCAGGGGTGACCACTGACCCAAATGTGGGGCAATTACTTCCTTGCTTTTCTTTACACCTTAACTTCTAATTATGAATCCCCAAGCAATACTTTTGCCTGGTTTTGAACTTTATATAATAGAAACACACAAAATGTATTCTTTGCTCATATTGAAACTTTTTTTTGTTTTTTTTTTTTTTTTTTTTTTGAGACGGAGTCTCGCTCTGTTGCCCAGGCTGGAGTGGCGCAATCTTGTCTTACTGCAACCTCTGCCTCCCCATTTCAAGCAATTCTCCTGCCTCAGCCTCCTGAGTAGCTGGGAATACAGGCATGAGCCACCAGGCTCTGCTTGTAGTTTTAGTAGAGACGGGGTTTCACCCTGTTGGCCAGGATGGTCTCAAACTCCAGACCTCACATGATCCACCCACGTTGGCCCCCAAAGTGTTGGGATTACAGGCGTGAGCCACCATGCCTGGCCATCAGCTCTCTGAGATTCACATGGTGTTGCATGTAACTGCAGCTCATCCTATTTCATTAATGCATAGGATTCTGTCATGTAAATATTGCACAACTGATACATTTTGCTGCTGGTGGACATTTGTGTTATTAAGTTTGGGGATTTTGGAGCTTCTACAAACATTGCAGCTAGGGACACTGTTATCCATGCCAGGGGGAGTATCTGTAACAAATTTACTCTGGGGTTGTACTTAGGAGCGGAGTCGCTAGGCCACTGGAATAAACATATGCTTTCAACTTTACTGATAGTGTCAAATTGGTTTCCTAAGTGATTTTACCAATTTATATGTCCATCAGCAGAGTGAATATTCCCATTTCTCATCATTATTCAGCTGGCCTTTTAATGTCAACCATTCTGGTGGGTGTGTAGCAGTATGTCATTGAGTTTAATTAAAATTTTCCTCTTATTGGTTGTTAGATGCCAACTTTTTAAATACCTGCTCAACTTTCTTGCCCTTCTCTACTGGATTTTTTTTTCCATTTTTACTTGAAAGAGTTCCTTAGATATTCTGGTTACAAGCCTATGAAAGGAAATTAAATTTTGGGACCCCAAACTCATTTAGCCAAAGGGAAAAGTCAGGCTGGGAACTGGGTCACGCAAACCTGTCTCCCCCTTTTGGTTCCTAAATAAGATGGCTACAAGATGAAAAGCTACACACTTCCCCATGTTTTGCCCACAAGGAAATTCCTGGTGAGTTGTTAAAACTTCACCATGGCAATGTAAATTGATAACTTATCTTTACAGGTGCAGTCACCCCAGATACAAATGCATATCTGATTGCTCCCCTACCCCATTTCGTCTGTATTATTTACAGAAAATGCAGATGCTCCACATTTTTCCTTTGCCCTCTTCGTTTACGTGAAAACTGTGTGCTTCTCAATATCCCTCCCTTTCTCCTTTAAATTTGGAGCCCTCAAAATCATCTTTGGAGAAAGGCATAGACCTGTCTCCCAGGCAGTTCCTTAACTTTGGCAAATAAATCTGCTAAAATGATTGAGACTTGTCTTGTCATTTTCCTCAATTGACAAGCCCTTTGTCAGTTATGATTTGTAAATATCTTCTACCACTGTGAAGCCATCTTTTACTCTAATGGAATATTTTGAGGAACAAAAGTTAATTATATTGGTCCCATTTAGGAAACATTAGGACAAAAGTTAATCACATATGGTCCCGTTTAGGAAACATTGCTTCTCTTTCCTGCATCCTGTCTAAAATCTCTTTTCCAACCTGCAAAATCATGAAGTCTTTTTTTGAACAAGTGTAACTCTTTATTACAATGAAATTGCTTTTATTAAAGAAATAGATAAAAATGGTTAAGTACAATTAAATGGCTCCAAAAGTCTTACAATGAAAACAACAGTCCTGCCAGTTGTTCTTTCCAGAGGCAAGCACTTTTCATTCTCTTAGTTTTTCCTTCTGGTAGTTACCTTCATGGGTTTTTCCAAATTATTATTTTTTTAGTTTTTCAAGTGAATGCATATATTAATACATGACATTTTTAAAAGCCTCTTCAGTTTATAATACATCCTGACAGTCCCCTGCGCCATCCCTCCTAATCCTCCAGAGCAATGACTTTTAACTCTTTTGGCAATGTCTTCTATTTTTTTCCTCACATAACTACTTAGTCATTTGTTGATTATTTTATGCATTATATAGTGACTTCTTGATATGACAAATGAGGATTTATCTCTTACACCATCACTGTCTTCACTTTTCCTCCCATATTGTCCCAAAGTGGTTACCAGATTTAGGGGCTAAGCAGTCACCACATCATTATGACAATGTACATATTGCTCATTGTTGAGAAAAACAGCGTATTATGCTCTAAAATCTCGAAGATATTTTCTAAAAGCTTACTCTTTCATTCACATTAAGGATCTCTATTCCCCTTGAAATTGAGTTTAAGGTATAGTGTAAGGTAGGAGTCAAGTTTGCTTTCCACATGAACATCCACTTATTTTGGCATTATTGTTATGATTATTATTTAATTTATTTATTTATTTATTTTGAGACGGGGTCTCGCTCTGTCGCCCAGGCTGGAGTGCAGTGGCGCGATCTCGGCTCACTGCAAGCTCCGCCTCTCGGGTTCATGCCATTCTCCTGCCTCAGCCTCCCGAGTAGCTGGTACTATAGGCGCCCGCCACCACGTCCGGCTAATTTTTTTTTTTTTTTTTAATATATTTTTAGTAGAGACGCGGTTTCACCATGTTAGTCAGGATGGTCTCGATCTCCTGACTTGACCTCGTGATCCACCCGCCTCGGCCTCCCAAAGTGCTGGGATACAGGGGTTAACTACCGCGCCCGGCCGGCATTATTAGTTTTTTTATTTACTTTTAACACCACTCAGTGATCAACATTGCTTTAAAAAAAATGTATTTTCCCCATTCCACAAATATTTTGCCACGTGTCCATATTTGGGAGAGGCTTTTTGGAACAGGGCAACTGAAAGATTTTTCCAAACTCAGAGGAGATGGGGAGGAATCCAAAGAGATGGAAGTTAACAGCAAGAGAGGTCAAATACAGTTGAGAATTTCTAAGAGGAAAATGCAGGAATTTGTTTTAACACATTTATTAAAGGGCATCTCTTGGAATCCCAGCTCAAGTTTCCTCCTCCCTGTGAAAGAAGCAACCAACCTTGGCACAGGTGCTCTCAGAGGCACAGAGCCCACGATTGCTCTGAAGTCAGTTGGGTGGAACTCACTTACCAAAGTCCTGAAAGTCCTGGGAGAGGACTAGGCTGGGGAAATGGGCCTCACTCTGCAAGAATACACAGGAAAGGCTGAGTTACTCCATGAGGAAGCCAGTCAAGCAGGTTTGGAGAGTTTGTTAAATGGAGGTCATAGTTTGGGAAATCATGTAAGTGCAAGTCCCATTAGGGATCCAAACCTGCTGGAGTATGGGCAGAGACTTCTTTTTTTTTTTTTTTTTTTTTGAGACAGAGTCTCGCTGTGTCACCCAGGCTGGAGTGCAGTGGCGCGATCTCGGCTCACTGCAAGCTCCGCCTCCCGGGTTTTACGCCATTCTCCTGCCTCAGCCTCCGAGTAGCTGGGACTACAGGCGCCCGCCACCACGCCCGGCTAGTTTTTTGTATTTTTAGTAGAGACGGGGTTTCACGGTGTTAGCCAGGATGGTCTCGATCTCCTGACCTCGTGATCCACCCGCCTCGGCCTCCCAAAGTGCTGGGATTACAGGCTTGAGCCACCGCGCCCGGCCGAGACTTCTTGTCAAGCAGGTACTTTGAATACAAAAGTTCTGAGGTGGGAAGTAACTATGTTACGTAGGGAGGAAGAATATTGTTTCTCCTTAACCCACTAGCCTGGGAGGTCAACATGAATCACATTGAGTACTTTTTCACATTGCTCAAGAGGTACTTGGCTGGAGCTTCCTAGATTCAATTAAAACACACACACACACACACACACACACACACACACACACACGGGACAATAATTTGCTTTGGGGAAGGAGGTTTAAAAAAAAAAAAAAGCATATTCTCTACTCTTTCTTCAAATTTGCATGATCACACCTAGACTTACTTTTAGGGGAAAACAGTGTAGGGGATTATAAACCAAATCACTTCCATGGCATCTCAGAGAGAGGGTATAACGATTTACTTTTTCCTCATTCAAACATTCCTGAAGCGGTTCCCCTTAAAACTGAGGAGCCACTTACTCATCAGTGGTTGAGGCATTGGAAAGAAAACAGGAAATAATAAATAATGTAAAGATACATTTTTGCTGAGGGCTAAAGCAGAACTATCTAATATACAGCACAAGCCAGATAAGTAATTTAAAACTTTTCTGCAAGTCCATTAAAAATCCAAAATAAAGTAGATATAACTCTTCACTATATTTTAACTATATTTTATGGAACCTCATATATTGAAATTAATGAAATAATTTAAATTTGTTTCATACCAAGTCTATGAACATCCAGTGTATATTTTAAACATATAGTACATGTCAACTCTAATGCCACATTTGTATCAGAAATACTTGATCTGTTTTTAGATTCCATAAAATGTATAGTTGTAAAAAGTAGATTCATAAACAAGTTGTTCCAAACATGCTTAAGTGTTTTTCAATACATGGATCTAATGTTCAGTTTTAAATTTAAATTTAAACTAGTTAAAATTAAATTCAGGTCCTTAGTCATATTAGTCCCATTTCAAGTACTCAGTAACTACTTATCGCTGGTGATTACTCTATTGGATCACTCACGTAAGCTATATGTTTTTGCTTTTGGAGTTCATACACACACACAAATCTGGTTATCCTTCCTCTTTAAGGACCTGACCACCAGATTTATGCCAAAAAATTAAAGCAACAACTTGACATTTATTTCTGTAATATCAGTAGTAACATCTCCTCTTTCATTCATGAGTTTAGTTATTTGTCTTCTCTTTTTTTTTTCTTGGTTTCTTTTTCCTGGATGTTTCCTTGTTGGGAAGTTTGTGGTTAATAATTCAATCTCTTCACTTGTTATTCGTTTTTTGAGCTTTCTTTTTCCCCCTTTTTAAGTATGTTAAGAACCAACTTTTGGTTTCATTGATTCTCTCTTTTGTTTTTCTAGTCTTTATTTCATTTGTCTCCACTATAATCTTCATTTCTTTCCTTCTGCTAACTTTGGGTTTCGTTTGTTGTTCTTTTCCTAGTTTGTTACAGTAAAAGATTGGGTTATTGATTTGAGATCTTACTTCTTGATAATATAAACAATTACAATTATAAAATTCCCTGTAGGCACTACTTTAGCCATATTTATAAATTTTGGTATATTTTCATTTTTGTTATTTATTTATTTGTGATGAGGATCACGCTATGTTGCTTAGGCTGGCCTCAAACTCCTGGGTGCAAGCAATTCACCCACCCCACCCTTCCAAGTAGCTGGGACTACAGGCATGCATCACTGTGCTCAGCTTTATTTTTCTTTCTTCTTCTTTTTTTCATGAGACAGAGTCTCACCCTGAGCTTTATTTGTATTAATTTTTTTTTATAAGACAGACTCTCACTCTGTCACCCAGGCTGCATTTTAACTCTTATCAAACTATTTTCTAACTTCCCTTATGATTTCTTCTTTAATCCATTGGTTATTTAGGAGTGTGCTTAATTTCCACATAATTTCTAAGTTTCCCCCAGATTATGGTTGGGGAAGATACATTATCTTTCAATATTTTTAAATTTATTAAGATTTGTTTGGGCCTAACATGTGATCTAGCCTGGAGAATGTTCTATGTGCCCTTGAGAAGAATGTGTATTCTACTTCTGTTGGTGGAGTGTTCTGTATATGTCTATAAGGTCTAGTTGGTTTATATACCACTGTTCAATTCTTCTATTTTCTTACTGACCATCTCTCTAGTTCTATTCATTACTGAAGATGGGGTAATGAAATAGCCAGCTATTGATGAACTGTCTACTTCTCCCATGAATTCTGTCAGTTTTTGCTTCATGTGTTTTAGAGCTCTTTTATTATGTACATATATGTTAAAATAGCTCTTTGATAAATTGACCCTTTTGCCATTTTAAAATGTCTTTTGTCTCTAATAACAATTGTTGTCTTAAAACCTATTTCAGCTGATATTATTGCCACTCAAGCTCTCTTTGGTTACTATTCGCATGCTGTATCTTCCCCATCCTTTTCTTTCAACCTATTTAGGTCTCTGAATGCAAAGTATGTCTCCTTTAGACAGCATATATTTGGATCATGGGGTTTTGTTTTATTTTGGTTTGTTTGTTTGTTTGTTGGACATAGGGTCTCGTTCTGTCACCCAGGCTGGAGTGCAGTAGGACAGTCGTGTGTGGCTCCCTGAACCCTCAACCTCTGGAGCTCAAGCAATCCTCTCACCTCAGCCTCCTGATTAGCTGGGACTACAGGCACATGTCACCGTGCCTGGCTAATTTTTGTTTTTTTGTTTTTTGTTTTTCATTTTTAGACAGAGTCTCGCTCTGTCACCCAGGCTAAAGTGCAGTGGCATGATCTTGATTCACTGCAACCTCCACCTCCCAGGTTTAAACAATTCTCCTGTTTCAGCCTCCCGAGAAGCTGGGATTACAGGTGCCTGCCACCACACCCGCCTAATTTTTGTATTTTTTGTAAAGATGGAGTTTCACCATATTGGTCAGGCTGGTCTCAAACTCCTGACCGCAGGTGATTCACCTGCCTCAGCCTCCCAAAGTGCTGGGATTACAGGCATGAGCCACCGCCCCCAGCCAAGACACAGAGGATTTTCTAAGGAACTTCAAAATAGATCAGATAATGGCAGTTATCTGAGAGTTGGACTTTGGGTAACTCCAATCTCGTTTTACCCCCTTCAAAATGGCTAGACTGCTAGTTTTCATGATTTCAGGGTTGTTGAGGCTATCATGAGTCTGTGGAGAGGGAAACAGAACTAGGATAATTTAAGACACCACAAAGCATGATGTTCTGAGATTCTGAGTCATTTTATTTGAAAAGCATTCTCTGGAGTGCTGCAAGTCTTTTTTTTTTTTTTTTCAGAGTTCTGAAAAAGTAATTTTGACAGTTTTGTCAGTGTGGTGAATGGTACCAGCCACATTTCTAGACTAGAATGCATTGGATAATCAGTCAAGAGTAGAACAAGGACTGAGGTTTTCAAGATTACAGCCATCTCTACTGTCTTTTACCAAAACTGGGGAAAAACTTGAGGCACCTAATCGTCACAGAAAAAGGAAAGGAGAAAGAGATTGGACTGTATTATTTCTACCATAAGTGTCCCAAGAGAGATGCCCTCCTAATTTTATTTTATCTTATTTTATTTTTGCCCTCTTGATTTTAAGAGAGTTCTTTTGAGGTGCTATGTTTTTAGGGGGTTTTGTTTTTGTTTTTTGAGACAGAGTCTTGCTCTGTCACGCAGGCTGGAGTGCAGTGGTGCAATCTATCTCGGCTCACTGCAACCTCCGCCTCCTGGGTTCAAGTGATTCTCCTGCCTCAGCCTCCTGAGTAGCTGGGATTACAGGCATGCACCACCATGCCCGGCTAAAATTTCTGGTATTTTTAGTAGAGATGGGGTTTTACCATGTTGGCCAGGCTGGTCTCAAACTCCTGACCTCAAGTGATCTGCCCACATTGGCCTCCCAAAGGGCTGGGATTACAGGTGTGAGCCACCACACCCAGCCTGAGGTGTTATGTTTTGATTGACTAGAGAGTAAGACTTGTTTTTTGGTTTTTTTTGTTTTTTTAATCCATCTGTAGGCTAGACAGATTGCCACAAGGATGTCATGTCAGGAATGATTGGAAAATCCCTGATTCAGCCATGAAGCCACAGGCTTTAATTGGTTCACAAGGCAATGTGTCCTGCAAGCATATCCCCAACCTTCAGAGAGTAGGTTGCAGGAAGGTTTCAGAAAAATGCTCTTGCTTCAGTTAGGATAGAACCAAAACTAGTTCCCAAGCTCTGGGTTTTGTTTTTGTATTTTTCTTTTGATAACCTTGGTACCAATAGGCTCCAGTTTTATTTTTTATTCCTGATGATAAAACCTCCACTCTAGTTAATTACTTTAAAATGATGATGGTGATCCCTGCTGAACCATCTCATTCAGACACTGTTGATGTTAAATGGAAAAGCTGGGCCAGGATGCTTACTGAGCTCTTATTTATCAAATTAGAAAAAAAAAAATTCAAAGATGAGGGTATCTGGAATTTTACATACAATAGAAATGATTAAGCATGAACTCCAAATCTGTATTATTCCACAGAAGTTTGGAACTTGATTGCAGATATAGGCAGACAAAAGCACAATACAATTTCCACTCAAAGCCACAATTCTGGATCTTTGAATAGCTGCTACTTCTACCCCACACAAGGACTAGGTATTTAACTGTGCCCAGCCGGAGATAGCGATTTCTTAGCAAAATGCTGAGTCACCTGCCTAAGGAGTCACCGGTCAGTTTTCAGTAATGAAGGGGATGATTACCAGGAATGGGTGAGTCAGGAAGCCAGGAAATGCACCTGAAGACTTCTCAATCTTCCTTCTAATATCCTGGTTCAAAACTTTGTTTTTGTTTACATTTTCTCTGAAAGCCAAAACTCTTTGACATAAAGGATGGCAATTACTGATTCAACAAAAAATTTATTGTGCTCTGACCTTGTGCCAGGCATTATGCTAGGAGCTGGAAACAGAAAGTTAGTTTGGTTAAAATTAATTAAACAATGGCAAACCAGCACAGCACAGTCTGTGAAAAGTCCCATTCATGGCAAAAGGTGACCTCACCTACTTTGACAGTCAGGGAGTCACTCCATTTTCCAAATATTCCAAATGAACATTTATTTTGTATGCTTTTATTATTTCATTCATTCATTCAACAAAGTATATGGAGCCACTGCTCTGTGCTAGATGGAAGGAAAATACTAGGTGGGGCACAAAAGATATAATTCCCCAAGCTACCATGTCAAGCACTATTTTTTTTTTTTTCATGTTACATTATATGGAGAAATCAAGGCCCAGAATGGGAAGGTAGGATTCCAAGTTAGGACTCCATTTAAAAAAAAAAAATAAAAGGTAGGAGACGCACGAGCTGGGAGATAGAAAGAGTAGTAAAGAAAGGCAAAAAGGAATAGACACCAGTTCTCCTGATTTACCTCAGGGATCTTCAATGATTGCAAAATCTTGGTCCCTCAAATCCAAAACCAATGATAAGTTAAGCTTAAAACTAAATTTGTAAATTATATGGACTCAGGAACATTCCAGAATAAACTAGCCAGCAACCTCATAAGGGGTTGTAACTAAAGTGATGGTAAACATTCTTCCATAAAACATGGCCCTAAAGCAAGCCATTAATGTGAGGCAAGGTTGCTTTATACCATGGGAGAGGGTCAGCTATCGTCCAAAAGGGGCCAAGACAGGCAAATCTGCTTATTTAATGATCCAGTTGCCTTACTCTCCTGACCTGCTCAATTCTGACAGAATACCAAAGGTTCCGAACAGCACAATCTATGAAGTTGCACAGTCATTGAGTGATGGGTCCTAGTCCCCTGTCAGTATCCCTGCCTTTCAGTCGCATCACTTTACAGTTTCACTAGCTTTTAAGACTGTTGTTTGTTTGTTTGTTTGTTTGTTTGTTTGTTTTGAGACAGGGTCTCACTGTGTCACCTAGGCTGGAGGTGGAGTGCAGTGGTGTGATCTCAGCTCACTGCAACCTCCGCCTCTGGAGCTCAAGCAATCCTCCCACCTCAGCCTCCTGAGTAGCTGGGACTACAGGTGCATGCCACCATGCCTGGCTAATTTTTGTATTTTTAGTAGAGACAGGGTCTCACCACGTTACCCAGGCTGGTCTTGAACTCCTAAGCGCAAGGAATCCACCCGCCTTGGCCTCCCAAAATGCTGGGATTACAGGTATGAGTCACCGCACCCAGCAAAAAGCTTTTTTATTTTTCTAATTTAATGTACTGAACCCTGATTTTCACATCTACCAGACTCCATTAGTTGAGAAATAGTCGCAAGGAGGAAGTTGGTTAGAGAGTACTGGCCTGATTTGTGTAGCCAGGGAGCTTTGAAAGAAAAATTGCTTAATCAAGGGTCTGACCCATACAGATAAAACAAGTGGCGAGCACAGGTCTATTTACATGATGTGCTGGCTCCAGCAAGGAGGGGATAGAGAGACAAAGGTTCTCACAGTGACAGGTTTCGGAGCCAGCAAATGTTAGGCTTCCTGTTGGCCCATATCATCACTTCCTTGTTCCCCCGCAAAGCATGAGGTCCTTTAGGTCAGAGAAGAGGAAGAAAGAAGTAGGGGAGGAAGGATTGAGAAAGCACAGGAGTGGGTAGGAGAGGTAGCTTGTAATGCTTCTAGCACTGACTGTACTGTACATGGCCTAGACCTTGGCGAGAGATCAATGGCCTGTCATTAAGGAGGACATGGGAGAGGGAGGAAAGTGATGAGCTTCTAAAAAAAGCCAGATTTGGAGGGGTGGGGGATGTCAGTGGGGAAGGTCAAGGGAGGGTGATAGATGAGGGATGTTAAAAATCAAGCACTGGGGCTGGGCACAGTGGCTCACACCTGTAATCCCAGCACTTTGGGAGGCCGAAGCGGGTGGATCACAAGGTCAGGAGTTTGAGACAAGCCTGGCCAACATGATGAAACCCTATCGCTACTAAAAATACAAAAATTAGCTGGGCAGAGTGGCACATGCCTGTAGTCCCAGCTACTCGGGAGGCTGAGGCAGGAGAATTGCTTGAACCCAGGAGTTGGAGGTTGTGGTAAGCTGATATCAGGCCACTGCACTCCAGCCTGGGTGACAGAGTAAGACTCTGTCTCAAAAAAAAAAAAAAAAAATTGACGTACTGAATCATAAAAATGACAAAACATAGGTTCTTCAGGTGAAGAGATGAGGCTTCAGTCAGTCTGCCTGGATTTTCCAGGCCCACCATTTAGGCAACTCATCTATTTCTCTATACCTATAGGTATAATAATACTAATACTCCACATCATATAATTGCTGGGAAATTAAGGTAATATACTGGTGCCTAGCAAATGTTCAAATATCAGCTATTAATCAACCACTTAGTTGCAGATGCTGGTACAGGCCAAATCATATCTTGAAACCTAGATGTAAAATCTGCCTCTTCCTATAGCAAATACTGCAATTCATTTATGTGAGGCCTGTGGAAGTTGCCAACATGCCGCTCTGAGTTGTCATCATGTCAGTAAAATAAAAAAAAATTTTTAAATAAATTAAAAAACAAACAAACAAACAAACAAAAACCCTCAAATCCCTTAGGTCCCTGCCAGCCCAGGAGAGCTTGGCTCCCCTTGTCTTGTCTCATCAAAGGACTTTCTAAAGTTATTTTTCTAGCATCTTGAGTCATTCTGATCTGTTTCCTATTTAGTCAAATGCATTTCTTAAATGTTTTATATACTGTGAATTCATTCGGTTTTTTTTCTTTTTGTTTCTTTTTTTCTTTTTTCTTGAGACAGAGTCTTGCTCTGTTGCCCAGGCTGGAGTGCAGTGGACAATTTTGGTTCACTGTGATGTCCCCCTCCTGGGCTCAAGCAATTCTCATGTCTCCCAAGTAGCTGGGATTACAAGCATGCACCACCACACTGGGCTAATTTTTGTATTTTTAATAAAAACAGGGTTTCTTCATGTTGTCCAGGCTGATCTGGAACTCCTGACCTCAAATGATCCTCCCACCTCAGCCTCCCAAAGTGCTGGGATTACAGGCATCAATCAGCCACTGCGCTGGGCCTCATTCTCTGTGTCTCTGATTTGAGTAATTTACATTTATTTACTTAGCACTCTTTGGAAAGAAGAGCTTGATGGTCAAGGTGATTTTAGAAATCACCAAAAAGTAACTTTTTTCCAAATGTAGACTTGAGTTCGATTTCATTGAACATGAAGGAAGATCCCAAGTTGTGATACGTGCTGCATAAACCAATGATAGCAGAAGCAAAACATGTCTTTGAATTAGCTTAGGGACTATTCAAGATGTTCCAAGATGATGGTATCATTAATGAAGTCCAATGTCTCCTGCCACTACCTTTATCTCTCCCTCTCTTCTTCTTCTTCTTCTATCTTATTCTAACAATAGAATTTAATAAAGAGCTGAAACCATATTTCCTGCTCTTGAATTTAGAAGTCAATCATTTCATGACCACTCTAACCAAATTGCTTCACAGACAGGTGTTGTTATCCTCTCCATATCTTTTTCTGTGCTGTAAATAATATGTAGTATATATTTTTTCTTTTTGTTGTTGTTGTTGTTGTTGTTGTTGTTCAGACAGAGTCTCGCTCTGTCTCCCAGGCTGGGGTGCAGTGGTGCAATCTCAACTCACTGCAACTTCCACCTCTTGGGTTCAAGCGATTCTCCTGCCACAGCCTCCTGAGTAGCTGTGATTACAGGCGCTCGCCACCACACCCGGTTAATTTTTGTATTTTTAGTAGAAATGGGGTTTCACCATGTTTGCCAGGCTGGTCTCGAACTCCTGAACTCGTGACTCGGCCTCCCAAAGTGCTGGGATTATAGGCGTAAGCCACCACGCCCAGAATTTCTTAATCTCACAAATTTTGAGGATCAGAAACCCTAAAGGAAAAAGACTTCCCACTGTTGGTCTAGTGTGCCCCTGGTGAAAGCATTTTTATAAACAAAAAACAATCTATAATCACCTTGCAGTCTAAATGTTGATCCCTTCAGACAGACTAGGAGTTTGCCTATTAAAAACAAATCAAAGAAGCAAATGAGAGTAAGAACAATCTTGGTTTCAACTGATAGATTCAACGAGATTATACCCTTGTTCATCTTCTTTCTCATCTACTGAAAGGTGTTGTGCTGGTGAGAAGATTTCCAGTTCACCGTGACTTAACAGGTCACATCTTTAGAACTTCAAACACAGTGGACTTTGTTCCAATTAATTCCTAGAAGTAGCATCTTCAACTTTTTAGTAGTCTTTTATCACAACTATAATTAAGTAATCAATTGTGTAACTCATGGTTGAAAGCTTTTCTTTCTTTCTTCCTTTCTTTCTTTCTTTTTTTTTTCTTTTGAGGTGGAGTCTTGCTCTTGTCGCCCAGGCTGAAGTGCAGTGGCATGATATCAGCTCACTGCAACCTCTGCTCCTGGGTTCAAGCGATTCTCCTTCCTCAGCCTCCCTAGTCGCTGGGATTACAGGCGTGAGCCAGCACGCCTGGCTAATTTTTGTATTTCGAGTAAAGACGGGGTTTCTCCATGTTGGCCAGGTTGGTCTCAAACTCCTGACCTCAAGTGTTCCACCCTCCTTGGCCTCCTAAAGTGCTAGGATTACAGGTGTGAGCCACCATGCCTAGCCGACAGCTTTTCTTCGAAACTCCGTGAGAATAGGGACCAGTATGCAATCCCCCACACCCAAAGCAGTATCTGTCCCATAGTAAGTGCGCAATAAATATTTGCCGGACAGAGCCCCAGGGAAGCACATGTAACATTCAGAGTTAAGTATAAAAGGCTGATACAGCACAGGAAAGGGAGGAGGAACAGTTTAAGTGGAAGGAGAAAACTAGTAAAGTGTGATATCACGAAAGTCAGGGACAGATCATTTTAAAGAGGAAGTTGTCTATGGTGCATGATGAAAACTGAATTTAGGGATGTGGAAATCATTGTCTTTGGCAAGGGCGATTTCCAAGGAGTAGTAAATGTGCAGGCCAGACCAGGCATGGTGGCTCATGCCTATAATCCCAGCACTTTGGGAGGGAAGGCAGGTGGATTATTTGAGGCCAGGGGCTTGAGACCAGCCTGAGCAACATGGCAGAATCCTGTATCTACTAAAAATACAAAAAGAAAAAAATGAGCAGGGTGTGGTGGCATGTGCCTGTAGTCCCAGCTGCTCAGGAGACTGAGGCATGAGAATCACTTGACCCGGGAGGTTGAGGTTGCAGTGAGCCAAGATCATGCCACCGCACTCCAGCCTGGGCAACAGAGTGAGACTCTGTCTCAAAAAAGTGCAAGCCAGGCTGGAATGAGTTCAAGAGTAAACATAAGTAAAAAGTACAGCTAGAAGATGGAGAAAGGATACTTATCTATGAATTATTGGCTGCAGGGTAATAAAAAACTAATAAAGGTACAAATATTAGCATTCAAGGGGGTCAGGGGTTAAGTCATGTCGTGTATGGGAAAGCACAGCACCGTGGCTGGCAGAGTCGTGAGTGAAGGCGTGGTCACATTGCTCTCAGGACCACGGGTGACTTTAGACTTCTCTTGTCTCCCTCCCAAATGCATAGGAAGTTCTTATGGCAGTGTCTTTCTCTGCTCAAACAAATCAGCCTAAGTCAGTAAAAGGCAAGGAACAGTAACGGGAAACTAGAGCCAGTTTGAAATAGTCACACACTAACAAACACAAACGATCAACACAAATATCAAAGCAACAATAAGAGCGAAAGATCACCCAGCAGCCCCAAGGGTAATGGTGTCTTGGAGTGGACAATTCTGCATTTGTGACCTTTTACAAAATAATTTTTAAATTTTTATTTTAAAAAATAGAGCGACAAGGCTTCACCATGTTGCCCAAGCTGGTCTCAAACTCCTGAGTCCAAGTGATCCGCCTGCCTCAGCCCCCCAAAGTGCTGGGATTACAGGTGTGAGCCACCCGCGCCCAGTTCATGATGACTTTTAACTAGACCCCAGCTCTGGAGACACCGTATTTAAGAAAGAAATAAAAATATACCTCCATGCATTTGGAACAATTTAACTCAGGCCTTTTGGTCTTATTCTTGATGTGGTTAATGTCATAGATAAATAAAGCTGAACACTCGTTAAAGTGGTGAAGACGGATTTCAGTGAGTAATAAACTATTGCAGTAGGGAAAAGGGTCCAGCGTGACCTGAAGTAGGAAATTGGCCTACTTATCCTACCTCCTACCTTTTCTTTTCCTTCCCCTTCAAGTAGCCTTCTAATCATTTTTTCTACACTGGCAGAGGATATAATGTTTATAATTTGTTCCAGAATCATAATCCCTGGAATCATCTTAGATTTTATTATGAAATAGATTCAAAATGTACTAACCCTCTTTTTGTCATAATTTCTCCATTTATCATTTGTATGACTTCTTCCTCTAGCAATTGCTTCAAGAAAGTTCATGGAAACCATATTCTTTTTTTTTCTTCTTTTTTTTTTTTTTTCTTTCTGAGATGGAGTTTCACTTTTATTGCCCAGGCTGGAGTGCAATGGCATAATCTCAGCTCACTGCAACCTCCGCCTCCCAGGTTCAAGAGATTCTCCTGTCTCAGCCTCCCGAGTAAGTGGGATTATAGGCGCCTGCCACCACGCCCGGCTAGTTTTTGTATTTTTAGTAGAGACAGGGTTTCATCATATTGGTCAGGCTGGTCTCGAACTCCTGACCTCAGGTGATCCACCCTCCTCAGCCTCCCAAAGTGCTGGGATTACAGGGGTGAGTCACCGCGCCCGGCCTGGAAACCATATTCTATGAGTACTCGCATATTTAAACTTTCTTAAAACTCTTATTATAAATCTTCCGTTAAGTTTTCTCCATCGGGTACAGCGCTCTCTCCCCCCTTTCCCTGACATTCCCATACATAGGGGTTTCCTCTGCCTCCTGGCTCACAAAGTTCCCAAGGGGAGAATGTTAACAGTGTTCTGAAGCCATAGACATTGCTAGTGTTACAGCCACTCACAGCAACATACAGAGACTTGACTTCTTGCACCCAATCTAAAGATCCCTCAGCATTAAGAGGTAACAGTGAGCCCCAGGCTGCCCAAGTGTGTCTCTTGCCACAGGTACTGCTGCTCCTTACCTGGCCTCTAAACCCACACAGGCAGGCAGGTGAAACAAGAACATCTCTGGGGAATGGCCAAGCTAGTGCCCATAACTCACACTAAGGATTATGCACACCCAAGACTTGAGCCAGAAAGTTACATGAACCAAGTGAGTCAAGACCGATAGATAAAGATCAAAGACTTCTAAAATACAGTCTTTGAAAACGCAATCATTCCTAGCCAAAATCCACGCAGTCAAAGAATAACATTTAGAGAAAGGGACTTAAAACATTTGACATTGGTAGATGGTAAGAGTAAAGAAAGAGTTGAGGTGGGGGATGACCCCAAACAATTTTGAGAGATCAGATTCACCAAACAGATGTTGATTTTGATAAGTCTAAGTTCAAATATAGAGGACGACATGACTGCAAATGCCCCAGAACAAGCGAAAAGCAAACTAAACCATGAAATTAACTTAATAGGCAACGAGTACTTACTATGTGTGCCACTGGACGGAGCCACCCAACTTTGTTAGGTAGGTCCTGCCTCCATTCCCACAAGAAGCAAGACCACTGAATGAGCGCAAGACCACTCATGCAGTCACAGCAACCAGGCCAGAGCAAATTCTGTAGTGAAGAAAGGCTCTCCTAGCACAATGGTGGTGCCTCTGCAGCAGAAAATCCCCTGCCACAAGAACTGAGAAATGGAAGCCAGGCTGTGTGATTACAGCACAGTGCAGTGGAGAGGCTGAAGAATGTGAAACCAGCCATGATGACAAGATGTATCCACAGAGGCAGGAGTCCCCACCCATGTTACTCAAAGGATATATTCCACTTAAAACCAGCGTACAAGGCAGGAAGGCCACTATTGTGGCTTGAGAAATGACCAGAGCCTAGGTGTAGCTAAAAGGGGCCACAAGCTTCTCTAATTCAACATTTCTATAATTTCTACCTTTGCCTTTTAATATCTGGAGGTCAAATCAGGCTTTCCAATCCTAATTTCCAAAAGGAATTTAATTCCTAGGCAGACTACTATGTCTTTTGATTTTCGCCAGGCCCAAAGAATCACCCGTCTATAGGCACAAGATGATCTGGGGAGGGACAGTCTGGGTTGAGATCCTACCCCAGCCATTTCGGGCTATACAACCCAAGTCAAGTGATTTACTTATCTTTGCCTCAGTTTCCTCGTCTGTGAAAATGTGGATCATGGTACCCACCTCACAGGCTTCTTGGAGTTTTTGTTGTTGTTGTTGTTTTGAGACAGAGTCTCACTCTGTCACCTCGGCTGACAGAGTGTGGAGTGCAGTGGCAGGATCTTGGCTCACTGTAACCTCCACCTCCCCAGTTCAAACGATTCTTCTGCCTCAGCCTCCCAAGTAGCTGGGACTACAGGCGTGCACCACCACGCCTGGCTAATTCTTGTATTTTTCATAGAGACAAGGTGTCACCATATTGGCCAGGCTGGTCATGAACTCTTGACCTCATGATCCGCCTGCCTTGGCATCCCAAAGTGCTGGGATTACAGGTGTAAGCCACCAGGCCCAGATAAGAGTTTTACACAGGGTCTCCTATCTGCTAAATACTGTATCATTTGGTGCAAAATAAAAGCAAAAACCAAAAGTAACAAGGGAAAAGTTAGTTTCATCCCACTAAAGATGAGGTGGGTGGTACAGAGCTGGGGTGAGCCTCCTGCTCAAGGTTTCCAGGGACCCACGTTCCTCCCAACTCAGCACCTTGACATCATAAGGATGTAGGCCTTGTATCCATGGTTCAGTTGGAATCAGCCTCACCCTGGGCAGCAAGACAGAGGAAAGGACAAAAAGGACCAAGTGCACCTGCCACATCCCTAGCAGAACATTCCCCGAGCTGCCCCCACAGGGCACCCTTTCTACTTTCATTTCGTTGTCAGAACCTAGTTGCAAGGGAGGCTTGGAAGTGTAGCCTTTTGCCTAGGTGACCATGTGTCAACTAACATTCTTTGAAAAGGGATGCCACAAATAGAAAGGGGAGTAATTTTAGAAATCTCCAGTGTTCTAGAAGTTATCATAGGTTTAGAAAGTGAATGAAAGGAAGACAATGAAAATGCCTCTGTCCATCTGTGCCTCCCTATAATAGCCACACAGAAAGTGCAAGATCAAAGAGATGGTGGGAAACAAACCCCAGGCACAATGTACTCCTGGTTACTAGGCTGTCCCTTCAAAGGGGCCTCAATCAGGACCCTCATCGTTTAGCACATCTAACAACTAAAGTTAACTAGAGAAATTAAACGTGGTAAGCTGTAAACGGCCTAGACATACTCACAACACAATTCCCTCACCTTTCTTACACATTAAACAGAGGGATAGATTTTACCATGAGAATGCAGTCATGGTTGTAGGGTGTTAAGTGTGCAAAGGTATTTAGTAATGTGAGTTGCGGCCGGGCGCGGTGGCTCAAGCCTGTAATCCCAGCACTTTGGGAGGCCGAGACGGGCGGATCACGAGGTCAGGAGATCGAGACCAGCCTGGCTAACACGGTGAAACCCCGTCTCTACCAAAAAAATACAAAAAACCAGCCGGGCGAGGTGGCGGGCGCCTGTAGTCCCAGCTACTCGGGAGGCTGAGGCAGGAGAATGGCGTAAACCCGGGAGATGGAGCTTGCAGTGAGCTGAGATCCGGCCACTCTACTCCAGCCTGGGTGATAGAGTGAGACTCCGTCTCAAAAAAAAAAAAAAAAAAAAAAGAAAGAATAGTAATGTGAGTTGCTAAATAAATGGAAAGAAACAATGGGCTAAGACATTATCTGGGGCCCCATATCACAGCCCCATGACTCTAATTTGAAAAGAAGTAGAAAGACAGTTGTCTTAATGGTCATTTTCCAGGTACCAGTCAATATCCACAATAACCCCATTAATTCTGTGGGGAATCCTCAAGTGGGGGACATTGTTCTTCCAGAAAATACTAAAAGGCCAAGGCGTATACTCTGCTAGCGGCAAAAATAAGACTATTACACAGTGAAAAACAAAACCACAGGTGCCCTTGTTGCCACTTGAAGAAGTGCCCACTCTATCCCTCAACACACACACACCTTCCACTTTCATTAACTTTAAAAACGAAGGATCCATCCCTGTATTCCACCAGTAATTTTCAGATCCTGCCACCAGGGGGCAGGAGGAATCAACGTCAAGAAGCCGAATCTCGGAAAATATCAGGATTCCGGAAGGATCCACAAGAACTCCAAATCCAAACTGTGTTGTATGAATGAGGGAGTTGAGGCTTGACAGAATGTGACCTGCTCAGTAGGGATCCTAAGGACTAGCCCCTTAGTGACCTGTGTCCTGTTACTCCACCAACTTATGCTTGGTTTTATTTTTAACTTATTATTAAGGAAAATTTTAGCATCCACCAAAGTAGGAGAATAATAAAATGATTCTCTAGGTACCTGTCAGCCAACTTCAGCAATTAGCAACATTCTGTCATCTTCCCATACTATGTATATTTTTTCCTTTCATGCTCTTTTGTTTGTTTGTTTGTTTGTTTGTTTTGAGACTGAGTCTCGCTCTGTCGCCCAGGCTGGAGTGTAGAGTGGTGCGATCTCAGCTCGCTGCAATCTCTACCTCCTGGGTTCAAGCAATTCTCCTGCCTCAGCTTCCCAGGTAGTTGGGATTACAAGCACATGCCACCACGCCCAGCTAATTTTTGTATTTTTAGTAGAGACGGGGTTTCACCACGTTAGCCAGGATGGTCTCAATCTCCTGACCTCGTGATCTGCCCGCCTTGGCCTCCCAAAGTTCTGGGATTACAGGCGTGAGCCACGATGCTTAGCCCATGCCGTATTTTTATACCAAGAACCCAGGGGTACTACACTCCTGTGCTAATGCAACATTAAAATCACTGTAGGTCATTAATTCAAAAAATTGTTAGTGTCTGCTATATGCAAAGACCTGTAGAATATAAGCAACTGTAACAAAAAAGGAAGTATGGCACAATACTTTGATGCATGAATCTTGTGCTGTAAGGTTTTTGTCTTTTTTTCATGTTTATTCATTCTTGTGTTTCTGTAAGTGGAAAATGCAATACAACTCAGAATTGCAATATTTGCTGGATTCCTGGGGCCAGTCAGAGATCTAAGTTAAAATCAAAGTCATGCACTTGGTCTTTGAAGACACAGTCATAGCACTTGGGCTAACAGAAGGCATTTCCTGACACCGTTTATCCATTACCTCACTCTGGAAAAGGGCAAGTTGAAATGAGATGGGAGAAATATTAAATACCCCAAAAAGATAAAAGAGACAGGAGACAGGTCTGGTGTCTGTCACTTCTGGAAACAGCAGCTGAGGGGTCCCAACAGCCCTATGAGAGCAAATCTCATTCAGTTCCTTAAAGTAAAATCAAGACAGTCTCACACACACACACAAAGGGCATTTTTCTTGTGATCATTACTCCCAGAGATTGCTTTAAACCAAATAAAACCCGTTTCAACATTTCATAAATCTAACGTCTAAGAATAAGGTTATCCAGCCTATGGTTTACCACGTTTTATTTCATTTTATAAGGTGAAAATCAGTGTGATGTGATAGAAAGGAGAGTGGAAACCTGCCCCCAGTCCCAGCTTTGCCTATTGGAAAGTTATCTGGCCTAGATAAGGGCAATTGTCCTCATTCCTCTCTTCCACCGGACCACCTTTGTATCAGAACAAAACAAAGCAAAAGTCATCTGTTTCTTTACTTTCTTTCTTTTTTTTTTTTTTTTTTTCAAGTGGAGTCTTGCTCTGTCGCCCAAGCTGGAATGCAGTGGCATGATCTCGGCTCACTGCAACCTCTACCTCCGGGGCTCAAGCGATTCTCCCACCTCAGCCTCCCAGGTAGCTGGGATTACAGGTGCACAACACCATGCCCAGCTAATTTTTATATTTTTAGTAGATGCGAGATTTTGCCCAGGCTGGTCTCCCCTCCCACTTCAGCCTCCCATAGTGTTGGGATTACAGGCACGAACCACTGTGCCCAGCCGATCATCTGTTTCTTTACAAGCCCAGGATTTATCAGCTGTTTGTTGAATCAGATGCTTCACCTGAACACCTATTCTTTGCTTGTCTCATCCTCCAAATTCTTCTAGGTATTATTCATGAAAGAACATCTGTCTTTTGGCTGTAACTTTTTATTTTTTCAATCTGTACTTTTTTCTTAGAATGAAGAAAACTTTCTTGAGAACGAGAACACACCAGGAAACAAGAACTCAGTAAGGAGCAGAGCTGTGCAAAGCAGGGAGCACACAAACACCAAACAGGTACAGCAAGACTGTGGTGCGTGACGCTGGTGCCATGGCAACCGCTGTGCAACAGGCACCTGAGAACAGTGGGCACAGAAAGCATGGCGCCCCGCTGGCATGCAGAGGAACAGATTAAGTGGTAATTAAAGTGTGTGGGGCACAGTCGTAAAGAAAACACACATGCCCAAACGAAGAGATTTTGTTTCTATCCGCCTGTCCTCAGAGTTCCCTGATGGGAAGCGTACACAGGTTTTCACTGACGCTTCCCTATTAGGAATTCCAAGCTCCATTTCAAGGAAAAAGGCATTGGCTTAGACAAAAGCACCTGAGGTTTAAGGTAAACGACAGAAACAAGAGGAATGCTCTCTATGGTTCTAAATCTGTGTCCATCATGCCCTAGCATTCCTTAGTAGCTTTATACCAGTCCTAGGGACTCTTGCTTAATTTCACTTACATGTGGAATTCTGGACAGGAGTTTATTTAAAGATGGCTTCCTGTTGCAAGAAAGGTGAACAGATTACCCACATAGGTCATCCCTTAAAAAGTAATTCAGGGCCGGGCACAGTGGCTCATGCCTATAATCCCAGCACTTCGGGAGGCTGAGGAGGGTGGATCACTTGAGGTCAGGAGTTCGAGACCAGCCTGGCCAACATGGTGAAACCTCATCTCTACTAAAAATACAAAAATTAGCTGGGCATGGCAGCGTGTGCCTGTAATCCCAGCTACTCGGGAGCCTGAGGCAGGAGAATCGCTTGAACCCGGTAGGTGGAGGTTGCAGTGAGCCAAGATCGCACCATTGCTCTCCAGCCTGGGCGACAGAGCGAGACTCTCAAAAAAAAAAAAAAGGAACTCAGGGTGCCCACTAGTGTGTCATCTTGTGAGGAGTTTTCTCGTGGTAAAAGAATCACTTTTTAAAAAGCAGACAATTTGGAAAACTTATTGTAGCAAAATTTGGAAGACCAAAAAAGGCTCATAATTCAAGAAAAAAAGTCAGTGCCTAACATTTTGGAACACAGCCTTTTTTAATGCAAACATACGCCCACATGCATATGTCATCTGTATTGGAATCACACCATGCATAGTACAGTGTTTGGTAACTGTCTATTTTGCTTAATTGATTGTAAAAAAATGTTCACTAAGTATTCTTCAACAAACAAAAAAAGAAAACAATACTTATGTCCACATAAAGACCCACACATGGATGTTGAGAGCAGCTTTATTTGTAATTGCCTACACTTGGAAGCAACCTAAATGTCCTTCAGTAGGTGAATGAATAAATAAACGTGGTACATCCAGACATGTAGCGTTTTTCAGCGCTGAAAAGAAATGAACTATCAAGCCATGAAAAGACACTAAGTAACCTTAAATGTACATTACTGGGTGAAAGAAACCAATCTAAACTGGCTACATATTGTGCGATCCCAACCGTACAACATTCTGGAAAATGCAAAACTATGGAGACAGTAAATGGCGCTTTCAAGGCGTCAGGGGGAGGTGGGGACAAATAAGAAGTGTGGGCTTTTTTGTTTTTTGAGACGGAGTCTCACTCTTTCACCCAGGCTGGAGTGCAGTGGCACAATCTCGGCTCACTGCAGTCTCCACCTCCCAGGTTCAGGCGATTCTCCTGCCTCAGCCTCCGGCGTAGCTGGGATTACAGGCACCCGCCACCACGCCCGGCTAATTTTTTGGTATTTTCAGTAGAGACGGGGTTTCACCATGTTGGCCAGGATGGTCTTGATCTGCTGACCTCATGATTGACCCGCCTCGGCCTCCCAAAGTGCTGGGATTGCAGGCATGAGTCACCACCCCTGGCTATAAGAAGATTTTTAAGGCTGTGAAACTAGTATGCCTGATACTGCAATAGTGGATACATGTCATCATACATGTGTCCAAATCCATAGAATGTCCAAGACCAAGGGAGTCTCACTGCAGACTTTGGGTGACGATGATGTGTCCACGGAGGCTCCTCAGTTGTAACAAACGTACTTCTCTGGGTTCATTCGATAGTAGGGAAGATGAGGGTGGGTAGACAACACATGAAAAATCTGTATACTTTCAGCTGCATGTTGCTATGAACTTCAAACTGCTCTTTTAAAAATATTTTCAAAATATTTTTTCAAAAAACAAAAATTTAGATATTTTACAGTTATAAACGGGGATGTGAAGGCTGAGGAGTAGCTACTGGATTTGACAGCAATGGGCCTTGGGTGACATTGGCAGGACACATTCAGCAGAAGCACAATCACAGTGGGTGGAGAAGTGGGCAGGGGGTGAGGAAGTCACCTCCAAAGAGTAAACGCCACTCTCTCCAGTGGCCTGACTGTGCAAGGAAAGAGAGGGCAGTTGCCCCATGATTGTGGGAGCCAAGGGAGATTTGTAGTTGTTGATTTTAAAACATGAGAAAAGACGGAAAAATAAAAGACAACAGTAGTAATGCTAGACATACCATAGATAGGAGGTAATTTGGGGTACTTTCACCACAAGACAATAATAATGATGATCATTTCAACCAAATATTTACCAAACATTGACTATTGGCTAAGCTGGGAATTAGATAGAAATAAATGAATAAGACTCAACCCCAGCCCCTCCAAAGAAGCTGCAGCTTGGACTCAGCTGGTCTCTCTTACAATTATCCTTGCACCTTCCTAGTTCCTGGGGTCCAGCCCAAAGGTAATCTGAATCAGGAGAAAAATGGAGTTTGGCCTCGTGGAATTATAGGATTTTTGAGAATCCTTTCAGCTCAGACACACACTAATGATTTATTTCTATGATTTCTGTTAAAGAGAATCAAAGGCCACATTGGATATGACAGAAGACCAGTGCTGAGATTTGACATTACACTTCTTAGAGCACACTCAAACTGCTCCACCTCCATCTATTTCCTCCCCCACCAGCTTCTGTACCATTGGTTACAAGAGCCAGGCTTATTATTTGAGACATTCTTGGAGACTGAAGACAGGTAGGAAATCCTCTGCCATCCTGGAAATAGGATGGGTCTTGGATATTTGAGAGCTCAAACTGTACCTAGAAAGATTGGGTCCCTGAAAAAATGGACCAGAGATATCCTACACTCAATTAATTAGAGCAAGGGCTAGCTGAGTAAGGGAAATAGTCCTTGTTCGCCCAACTGATAAAAGGATCCTCATTCCCAAGGGGAGGTTTATCGGCTCTTGAAGGTGCCAAGCTAGTGTTCATATTCGCAGACCAAGCCCTGGGCTGCCGGGGAAATAAATCCAGCTTTGGTCTCAGTCCTTTGGAAACCGGGGCTGGCAGAGTACTAGAGGAGATTTATGCAGCTCCTGGTATTAACTTCATTTAGCACTTGGCTGAAAACAGAGCTGGGGCTGAATGATTACAGGAGAGACAGGAGTGAAAAGCACAAATATGAGCCTGTTCCCTTAAGAAAAGGAGAAAATACCAACCGCTCGTTTGGAAGGAAAGGAAGAGTTCAATGTGATCCTGACTTTTTTTTGTGTGAGATTATAAGCGGGGAAGAAAATGTCTGTGCAGTAGATAATAGGAGCCATCTTTTTGCATAATACTTTAAAAGAACCTATTGAAAGTTCTTTGCCCGAGTTCTGAGCAATGAAACCAGGGTCCATTATGCCCAGGATGCTCATTATTCCATCTCTGCTCCAATGTTTGATTTCCAGGATGAAGAACAGGGCACAGTTGAGCAGGATTCTCCAAGAAACAAAGAAGACATGGAGGATGATGAAGAGGAGGTGCAACAAAAAGGGTACAGTCTTTAAAACAGGGAAATAACCAAGTCTACCTCCTATTCGGTTTTATTACTTTGATTTTTTTTTTTTTTTTTTCTCCCCAGACAGAGTCTTACTTTGTCGCCCAGGCTGGAGTGCAGTGACTCACTCTAGGCTCATTGCAACCTCCGCCTCCCAAGTTCAAGTGATTCTCGTGTTTCAGCCTCCCGAGTAGCTGGGACTACAGGCGCATGCCACTACGCCTGGCTAATTTTTGTATTTTTAGTAGAGGCGGGGTTTCACCATGTTGGCCAGTCTGGTCTCGAACTCCAGACCTCAAATGATCACCCACCTCGACCTCCCAAAGTGTTGGGATTACAAGCATGAGCCACAGCGCCGGACCTCCCATTTGAATTTTATTTTATTTTATTTTATTTATTTATTTATTTTTTGAGATGGAGTCTCTCTCTTTCGCCCAGGCTGGAGTGCAGTGGCCGGATCTCAGCTCACTGCAAGCTCCGCCTCCCGGGTTCATGCCATTCTCCTGCCTCAGCCTCCCGAGTAGCTGGGACTACAGTCACCTGCCACCACGTATGGCTAATTTTTTGTATTTTTAGTAGAGACGGTGTTTCACCGTGTTAGCCAGGATGGTCTCGATCTCCTGACCTCGTGATCCGCCCGTCTCGGCCTCCCAAAGTGCTGGGATTACAGGCTTGAGCCACCGCGCCCGGCCAGCAAATTTTAACATTTATTGTAATTTATTAGAGATTGTCACCACTCATCCATCTACCCTCCCTACCTGACATCCTTTCCAGAAAAATTAATGAAGCTCTAAGATGATCAATGTGGCCAATTCAAACTGCTGATGTTCTGGGAACCCAATATGCAGATTTAAATTCACCCAGGACAGTCTTCTAATTAAAAGTGTAAATCACCAACTAATTGCTCCAGTCCATACAAATGCAGTTAATTCATCTTCTCAATGTCAATCAATAGCAATTGATTGCTCAAAACCCAATCCACTTTAAATCCCAACAAACTGTTACTCTTACCTTGTAATAGCCTCAAAGTATTCCAAGCTCTTACAACTCCGTAAGGTAGGAGACACAAGATTAGTATCTTTATTTTTTGGACAGAAAAATGAACCTCAAAGAATTGACTTCCCAAGTGAGCTAGGAGAGGAAGAGAGCTAGGTCACAATTTCAGCTTCTGATTCCTAGTCCGGGATTGTCTGCTACTCTGTCATAATACTACAGTATTTGTCCATCTTCTCTATTCCTACTTAAATTTGATTTGCATTCCTATGTCTCTGAGGAAATTTTTCTTCTTTTTTTTAGAGGCAGGGGCTCACTCTGTTGCACAGGCTGGAGTTCAGTGGTGCTATTTTTAAATCTAGAAATAGATTTTAATTTTTTTTTTTTTGAGGCGGAGTCTCACTCTGTTGCCCAGGCTGGAGCACAGTGGCACAATCTCGGCCCAATGAAACCTCCACCTCCCTGCCTCAGCCTCCCGAGTAGCTGGGATTACAGGCATGCGCCATCGTGCCCACCTAATTTCTGTATTTTTAGTAGAGATAGGGTTTCACCATGTTGGCCAGGCTGGTCTTGAACTCCTGACCTCAGGTGGTCTGCTCGCCTCAGCCTCCCAAAGTGCTGGGATTACAGGTGTGAGCCACCATGCCTGGCCAGAAATGTATTTTAATTTAAATATATTCTGTCCAGCCTGGGCAACAGAGCAAGACCCTGTCGTGAGATCTGTCAAGCTCACTGCAGCCTCGACCTCCTGGGCTCAGGTGATCCTCCCACCTCAGCCTCACAAGTAGCTGGGACTACGGGAGGAACTTTGTTTTTATGTATCAGACGACACCTCTGGAGTTGGCCAGAATTAGGGTTGGCAGCTCTTGTCACATATACATCATCCCAAATATTTACCATATCAGAAACATAGCAAAGTTTTATCCTTCATTTTACTTTATGAGCCTCTGACCCGGAGGTACTGAGAAATTCTCTTGGGTGGTCAGAGGTACTCAGTTTTTCACTAATGTCAATGAGACTGAAACGGCCGTCAGGAGGTTGGGAATTACTCAGCCTAGATAACCAAACGACCGAAGTGTCTACTTGCAGGTACTCTGCTTTATGCAGAAGTCAGATTGCCGTAATGGACTACACACATTCCCTGCAATTAAAGAACCTGATAGAGTCAACCTGCAGTATGTGAATGTACCCTATTAAATGTCACCCTCTGCTGCTGGTTTTTAACGTATATTCAACTGAGAATAATACATCATTAGCCTTTCCTAAATCAGACCATGGAAAAATGTCTTCACTACACTTTTATTCACCCAATATTTTCTAGAGCACTGTTTCTAATTCTCAGTACACATATTCACACACATACATAATGATGAACGTTTTATGAAGTGATACTATCATTCTTATGTATGAATGATACACTATGATACTTTTGATACTTTTATTCTTTCTTTTTTTTTTTTCTTTTTCTTTTTTTGTGATGGATTCTCGCTCTGACTCCCGGCTGGAATCCAATGGCGCAATTTTGACTCACTGCAACCTCTGCCTCCCAGGTTCAAGTGATTCTCCTGCCTCAGCCTCCCGAGTAGCTGGGATTACAGGCATGTGCCACCACAACCGGATAATTTTTGTATTTTTAGTAGAGATGGGGTTTCACCATGTTGGCCAGGCTGGTCTCAAACTCCTGACCTCAATCGATCCACTCGCCTTGGCCTCCCAATATGCTGAGATTACAGGCTTGAACCACTGCATCTGGCCTTTTTTTTTTTTTCTGATACAAGGGTGCAGTGGCACAAACACAGCTCACTGCAGCCTTGACCTCTCAGGCTCAAGTGATTTTCCCATGCAGCTGGGACCACAGGTTTGTGCCATCACACCGAGCTATTTTTTTTTTTTTTTTTTTTGGTAGAGACAAGGTCTCACTGTATTTCCCAGGCTGGTCTTAAACTCCTGGGCTCAAATAATCCTCCTACTTTGTCCTCTCAAAGTGCTGGGATTACAGGCCACCATACCTGGCCTCCTTCTATTTTAATAGTGGTTACTATGTGGACTTTATAACCCACGAATGGATCTCCAACTCAGAGCTGTAAAATACTGTTTCAGATAAGCAATATTTACTCCCATTTCATTCATCTATCAACCAATACATATCTGTTGAACATCCTTAATATCCAAGGTTCTACTCATGGTGCTGTATGGCTCACAGGCATCTGTTCTCCAGGGTCTCTGGCCCTGGGGGACTGAGAAATTCTCTTGTGTGGTCACAGGCACTCAGGTTTCACTAGGGTTAATGGGTTGGAAATTATTCAGCCTAGATAACCAAATGACTGGTTATTAACCAAATAACCAATATTTCCTGCTACTTGAAATAAACACAATCAAAGAAGACAGTAAGAATAAAGTTCAGAGGCATGTATCTGTCTGAGGAGATGCAAGACGACTTTTTAGAAGCCAAAAGCTTGAGCTGTGCCCCAAAGCTTGAGAGGTGGCTCACCTGGACATGCAGGCGAGGCTGTTGGAAGGCAGGAAAGTGAAGGCACTGGCCAAGGGGAGTGCAGGTCTTCCAGCTCGGGGCCATGTCCTTTGAGGTCCTGGAGTTTGGAAATCATCTATATGGGATGAGAAATGGTCATTTTTAGAAGTGCTGTCCCATGACCTGGAGGGGACAATGGGGAAATATGCAAGAAGTTCCTTCCACCCAGACTCAAGTGGGAGAAGGAGAGGCCTCCAAAGAAAGAGGCATCTACATGGGAACAAGATCCCCAGATAAGAAGAGAGCCATGTGACTATCACCCTGGCCTCCCAGCTCACTCCTGGGGAACTGCTGGACACGATCCTCCTCCGAAGACATGACCCAACCTACACATTGCTCACACACTACCCACCCACCCCATAACAAAGCCCTGGATGGAAATAAAGGCAGTCCAACACCTCCAGAGCTTTCTGAGAAAGCTGTGACAACCCATTGGTTAATAGCCCTAACATCCAGGAAATCCTACTTTGCATTTTAAGCACACCCCATGAAGCCCATCAGTCTTGGACTAATGGGGATGGTGATGGGGGACAGAGCGCCACCAACTTGCTCAGACTTTGCCAAACCAAGAGGGATGACAGAGTTCCTTGGCTTTTTATTTTCTAACAACAAACACATAATAACCATTGGTTAGAAGCTAACAGAGGATCTCATAGTGTGCCAGAAACACTTTCTTCCTGTGACTATTTCAGCTTTGGTTAGTTATCCATCTCCCCTGCTCTGTTCCCAGGAGCATGTTGTCTGCACCTCTCTAATCCCTCAGGGATTGGCACACTTATTCAGTGATGGTGATCAATGAATGGTCACGATGATGGCTGACTCTAGTCTAAAACAAAATGAGTTTCCCCTTTCTATTTTGTAAGACGTATGCCTCACACATGTGTTTGTTTGCTTTCTTGGTTTACAAAGCCTAATCTAGCCTCAGCGTACGATGAATTTCATGTTTTTGGTATTTACTTATCCCTGCCTTTTTGCTTTTGTGTTGCAGGTGTTTGGAAAGGAGGTATGACACAGTATGTGGTTTCTGTAGGAAACACAAAACCACTCTTCGGCACATCATCTGGGGCATTTTATTAGCAGGTAAATAACAAAGAGGGATAGAGATACCACAGTCTTTTTTTTGCAGGGGTTCCCACAAATATTAACTTTAGGTGGAAAGAGATTAAACCTTTACTGAATCATCCAGGGAGGCAGAGAAGTAAATCAAGAAGCCCTTTATAGGTGAAGCCTTTGTAAATTGTTTCCCTACCCCATTTATGAGGCCAGAAGCTTTTTTCTTTCTTTCTTTCTTTCTTCTTTTTTTTTTTTTTTTTTTGAGATGGAGCCTAGCTCTGTTACCCAGGCTGGAGAGCAGTGGCACGATCTCGGCTCACTGCAACCTCCGCCTCCCAGGTTCAAGTGATTCTCCTGCGTCAGCCTCCCAAGTAGCTGGGATTACAGGCACCTGCCACCATGCCTGGCTAATTTTTGTATTTTTAGTAGAGACGGGGTTTCACTGTGTTGGCAAGGCTGGTCTCGAACTCCTGACCTCGTGATCTGCCCACCTCAGTCTCCCAAAGTGCTGGGATTACAGGTGTGAGCCACTGTGCCCGGCCGGGAAGCTAATTTTCGGAGTCAGTTACTCTCCTCATTCTTATAGCCTTTGTTACTCTCATGTGGATTTGAGGGGTGCATTGGTTCACACAAATCCAGAAAACACAAGTGATTAGTTCTTTATATGAATACGACATGAGTAGCCTAGGGTCATCTAGCCCATTCCACTTGCCTGAAGGCAGGACAAAAATGTCTCCTGTTTTCACTCCCTCCAAAACAAAGAACTCCTTGGCTCACTTTATTTGCTTTTTGTTTTGGTTTGTTTTTGTTTTTGTCTTGTTGTATTGTTATTTTTTTTCTTGAAGCTCAGCACACTGAACTTGGCCCATTTTAAAGAACACTCCTGTCTATAAAACATAAGCACCCCCATCCAAGCCCACAGACATCAATCCAAGGCTGCTGCACCGCCAAGGTCAGTGGTTTTGCGGTGCTCAGACAGTTGGAATAGGAAACAGTAGGGTTGGTGAGCTTTCTGAATACTGGGCCAGATAATATTTTAGGCTTTTCAGTATTTCATACGTAAGGTCAAAACCATGCCATTCTGCCATGTAGTAACAAAGCAACCGTAAACAATACGTAAGTAGACAGACATGGCTGTATTCCAACACAAGTTTATTTCTAGAACACACATACAAACTGTCAACCGAAGAATCAATCATGAGGGTCAAACATTTGGAAAGGAAAGTTATGTTTCTCATAAAGGGTTGCAGCCTGCAAGGTGGCCATTCTGACAGGCTGGGAAGTGTAGTCTCCAACAGAAGCCAGAAACAAGTACTTTGAGGGAGGGAAGAATAAGACAGGAATTTATGCTGAAAGGATTGGCTAAGCATAAATATTCAATAAGCTATAGGGGGAGTCATGAATATTTATGAAAGGAGACACATGCACATGCACAATTGAGATCTATGCCTCTTTATGGAGCATGTGTATAAAAAATAGCAGTGTTACCATGATCTGAGGGTGGAGTTATCAGCCCTGTGAAGTCAAAAGGTAAAGCAAAGGACACAGAAACCCTCACTGTGCATCCTCCAAGACTGGCCAGAACCACTCCATGGTCAGCAGTCTCTTATCAGGAAGAAATGCCTTGTGAAACTGGTGAACTGTCACATCAAAATTCTAAAGAGGCCGGGCACGGTGGCTCACATCTATAATCCCAGCACTTTTGGAGGCCGAGGCAGGCGGATCACCTGAGGTCAGGAGTTCGAGACCAGCCTGACCAACATGGTGAAACCCCATCTCTACTAAAAATACAAAATTAGCCAGGCGTGGTAGCACATACCTGCAATCCCAGCTACTTGGGAGGCTGAGGTAGGAGAATCGCTTGAACCTGGGAGGTGGAGGTTGAAGTGAGCCGAGATCGCACCATTGCACTCCATCCTGTGCAACAAGAGCAAAACTCCGTATCAAACAAACAAAAACTCTAAGAGGGAGGGGGAGTTTGGATACCACCTCAGATGACTGGCTAAAGGCGATAGAGAAATGAGCCTTCCATTTCTTGTTTTCCAGAGCTGGTTTCTGCTTACTCCTTAGGAAGGAATTCTGGTTAAAGGGTCAGTTCAGTTGGTTGGGTGAGTTAGGACTTTATTTTTATTTCTCAAAACACACAAATACAAATGTACTTGCCACCTGCAAAAACAAGTAGCAGGCCAGATTTAACCTGCAGACCACCTTTGCAGACCTTTAGGAATAGGAAACCTTATTCTTGTCCCAGAATCTGCTCTTCGAAAGCAGCCACCTTGGTAATTGCCCCTACCTCTCTTCCTTAGAGGCTCTGTGTCACTTAGAGAAGTAGTCTGTTGTTGGTAGGTCTGTGCCTTCACTCAAGTTTAGACAGAATCTGAACTGCAAACCATAAGAATCAGTACCTCTTTGCCAGTGGTCGCTTCAACACTCAGCCTTTCTCTGATAGTAGCTCACCTGCCGAGACTGAATGCCAGGGATAAAAATGGCCAGTACTTAGAGGCCCAATGATCGAGCATCAAGATTCAAGAACTCAGAAGGTCCTGTAAGAATAAAAAGACCTAGCACCCTGTCCTCCTAGCATTCATGGCGATAATTTTCCAGACTTGCTTTGAAAAATATCAAAAGCCCCCATCAAAGAAGCCAGTAGCCATATCAAGAGCACTCCTGCATTCAATGATATCTTGATTAAACCTCCCCTCACCTGAGCCAAATCAAGGCTGGAGGCTGGAGGCGTGTCCCAGTAGTTAGTGATGTTCAATGTCTGGGCTGGAGGCGTGTCCCAGTAGTTAGTGATGTTCAATGTCTGTTTTTGCTTCCTGGACAGGTTATCTGGTTATGGTGATTGCGGCCTGTGTGCTGAACTTTCACAGAGCCCTTCCTCTTTTTGGGATCACCATGGCTGCCATCTTCTTTGTTGTCTGGGATCACCTGATGGCCAAATACGAACATCGAATTTATGAGATGCTGTCTCCTGGCAGAAGGCTTCTAAACGGCCATTGGTTCTGGCTGAAGTGGTAAATGCGATCGGTTCTCTTCAGTTAAGAGAGTCTTTTCCAACGCCATTTCAAAAATTTGTTCTGAAATTGCTTCCTCATTTATGGGATATGGAAGCTAGAAACACCCTAGGGAGTATCTGTTACAATGTCTTCAGTTTACAAACAGGAAGTCAAAGCCTAGATGAGGCAATGGCTCATTTGAAAAGTGTGCAAATGTCCTCACACACTGCCTTAATGTCAAGTGTATTAAATGATAAAATGTTGTCCAAAAGATGATGAGCATATTACATTCCATGTGCTATATTAGGGAGAGACATCTCTGTGCCTACGTATTAGGAAGTAGTTAGAAAAATAGAAAAGAGTGAAAGTTTTGTCATAACAGGATGGCTTCGCTCTCCCTCCAACCTGTCAGTGGAAGGGCACCATGATCAGTCAGTAATGTCTGTCCTGGCACTAGATAGGGAACAGCACAAATGCCATCTAATCTCAATACCTGTAAATAAAGAATTGGGTTATAAGTACAAACTGACGGAGATTGCTGATGA
The DNA here is from genome assembly GCF_047675955.1 of Chlorocebus sabaeus. Lineage (NCBI taxonomy): Eukaryota > Metazoa > Chordata > Mammalia > Primates > Cercopithecidae > Chlorocebus > Chlorocebus sabaeus. Next base: position 13,429,744 of record NC_132915.1, read on the forward strand.
CGTGTCTTTAAAGAGCTTTCATTTTTACCAACGTTTTTTCTTTTATGAGTTATACCTATTCTCTTTACAATTTATTTACAAACTGAGGATCGTAGAACATATTCAATCTTGAATTTGATTATAGTTCCTGTATGGTTGACCATTTATTTTACCTACAAAATCTTTGCTATTTTAATTATTATGATGAACACAAATCTTTATATCTATTTATTATTTATTTATTTATTTATTGAGAAGGAGTCTCATTTTTGTCGCCCAGGCTGGAGTGCAGTGGCGCGATCTCCTCTCACTGCATCCTCCATCTCCCGGGTTCAAGCGATTCTCCTGCCTCAGGGTCCTGAATAGCTGGGACTACAGCTGCCCACCACCACGCCCGGCTGATTCTTTTATTTTTAGTAGAGATAGGGTTTCACCTTGTTGGCCAGGATGGTCTCAAACTCCTGACCTTGGATGATCCACCTGCCTCAGCCTCCCAAAGTGCTGAGATTACAGGCATGAGCCACCACGCCTGGCCCCAAATAATTTTTCTATCAGGTTTTCTTTTCCTCTAATTTCTTCCCATGCCTTTTACTCATAAAAAACGTAGGGCTTTTAAAATTGTTTAGGGATGTTGAAGACTGCTAGCACTTTTTTTCATGACCCATGGGGCTATGGTCAAAATAAAAATTTTTTTCATTCATCATTCTTTCAATTTTATTCAATGGGAGATATCTACCCTATATTTTACAAAAATGCCAAAAGCACATGACCCTTCTGAACACCCTTAGTAATAGTCCAAAGTTCATAGCCTGGCCTTTTTCCTTTTTTTTTTTTTTTGAGACAGAGTCTTGCTCTGTCACCCAGGCTGGAGTGCAGTGGCGCCATCTTGGCTCACTGTAACCTCTGCCTCCTGGGTTCAAATGATTCTCATGCCTCAGCCTCCCAAGTAGCTCAGCCTCCCATGTGCTGCCATGCCCAGCTAATTTTTTTGTATTTTTAGTAAAGGCAGGGGTTTCACCATATTGCTCAGGCTGGTCTTGAACTCCTGGCCTCCAGTGATCCTCCTGCCTTGGCTTCTCAAAGTGCTGGGATTATAGGTGTCAGCCACCGTGCCCAGCCTATTTTTTAAATTTTTAATTGTTGTGGGTATGTCGTAGGTGTATATATATTTATGAGGTATATGAGATATTTTGATACAGGCATCATGGACATTTTTTAACATCAGAATATGCTGTCCCCTCCAGTAATGAGAACTGTGAACTTGACCCAGTGCCCTAGCTTTCCTCCCTAGCCTGGGCCTGAGTGTCCCCTTTCTCCTTGTTACTTGCTCCCCTGCCAGTCTCAAAGCCAGGATCAGCCTGGCTACCTGCTCTGGATAGGAAGCTGGCCTTCTTGGGAGGAAGGGCCTGTGAAGTGTTAGAGCGACCCCTTCCCATAGGACCCTGTGTCCTGCAGCAACTGCTCAGAGCTTTTCCCTCAGCCTCTCTCTGAGGGACCTCCTCTCCCTTCAGGTGGCCCCCTGAGCAGGACCCCAGACCAGTTCTCTTCCTCAAGGCTAACGTGGGATCTACCAGGATGCTTCACACATCCTTGGCCTAATAAACTGGGCTTGTGCAATCCCAACACAGCAGGCCTTCTGGCTCTGCTGTGCAAGCCGTGAGTCCTGAGTCAGACTTGTCAGGCTTGCTGGGCTCCCCAGGGGAGCCAGAACTCGCCCTAATGTCTGATCTCCCTCTCGGCGGCTGGTGAGGTCCCCCAAGGGCAGATAACATATTCCAAGTTATTCCTTAAAGGGAAGCAGATAACACCTCACCCACCCCACAAAACGAAGGTGAAGAATCCCAGTAGCTCTCTCAAAGAAATCACCAGACGTTCCTCTCCAAACATGCTTTCTCCTCTCTGGCCCCTTCATGCATCCTTGAACAGGTGAAGGGCCCAAGAGTTGTAGAGTAAGGAGACCCAGTACTTAATTTTTTAGCTATTTGCCTTGATAGCCACAACCAAAAAGATTCTGTTGCAGTTTCCAAAAGCACAACCTACTGGTGCCAGAGTGTATTCATCTTGTTTCTATGTTTCTTTGTTAATTTAAGCCTGATGGCTGGGAGTGGTGGCTCACACCTGTAATCCTAGCACTTTGGGAGGCCAAGGCAGGCAGATCACCTGAGCTCAGGAGTTCAAGACCAGCCTGGCCAACATAGTGAAACCCCATTCTCTACTAAAAATACAAAAATTAGCCGGGGGTGGTGGCAGATGCCTATAATCCCAGCTACTGGGGAGGCTGAAGCAGGAGAATTGCTTGAATACGGGAAGTGGAGGTTGCAGTGAGCCAAGATCGCTTTGCTCTACTCTAGCCTGGGCAACAGAGCAAGACTCCATCTCGTAAAAAAAAAAAAAAAAAAAAAAAAAAAAAAAAAAAATTAAGCCTGATTATGATTCTCAAGTAGCACAACAAATGATGTCAATGCCTCCCTTCCCCTTCTCTTAGGGTGATCTGGAGCTTCCTGGTCCTAGCAGTTATTTTCTGGCTGGCCTTTGACACTGCCAAATTGGGTCAACAGCAGCTGGTGTCCTTTGGTGGGCTCGTAACGTACATTGTCCTGTTATTTCTATTTTCCAAGTACCCAACCAGAGTAAGTATCCAGCTGATCTTTTAGATTCTTTTTTTATTTTTCTCCCCATGTGTAAATTGCTCAAAATATTGATTGTGAGAGAATTTAACTATTGTTCAGTACTTTTCTTACCTTGATGGGATTATTTAATGTGGCCAGGGTGCCCTATCTTCCTGAACTTTCACGGTACTGTTTGTTACTATCTCATGCTCCATTTTCACTAATTTTCCAGTTACACAACCAGTGAGATGTTCTCTCCCTGTCAAGTCTAATTTCTTCTCGCATACCTTCCATCAAACACACAGAGAAAACTCATGCATTTTGATCCAGATTTCCCCAGACGAAGTCCCATGCAGTTTGGGCATTTATACTCCAAAAATGTGTCCTTATACAATTTTCTTTTTAATATTGAACTTAACTCTCATCCTAGTTCTGTCCACTGGTAACCCATGAAATGGGCAAGAATTCTGAGACATCAAAGCTCTCATATGTAACTCACGATGGCAAACTCTGGAAGACTTTACCATTAAAAGCTTGACCCAAGGAAAAAAAACATTAATCAGAGACCGAGTTCAGCTAATATGATCTAAATTCTTTGCCCTGCTGAGGGGAACATCTCCATTGTCTGTGCTTCTGATGCCATAGTCCTTTTGAAGCCACTCAGCCCTGCACCACCGATGCAAGCAAATGACTGTCCATTCCTACTGCACATCCTGGGTCTACATTAGAGTTTATTGGGCTCTTTTACAATCAAATGAGAGCCTCTTGACAGGGCAATATTTTACTTAATTCACTTACAGGTTGTCAGATCAACAAACCTTAGACACACAGAGAAATCATGTTCTGCCTTTCCATTTTCCAGACAGGGGAAATAATTATAAGTATCCAGTACTTACAGCTTGACTAGGATGGCCAGATCCTGCCTCCTTTAATGGTCCTTCTTAGACTACTGTTTCTATCGAAGTAATTTATCAGGACATAATTGTTACTTACATACTTTCCTGGACCGAAGACTTGAAACTCAGTTTTAGGGAGAAGGAATGCAATCCTGAGTCTGTTTTTGTTTTTTTTCTTGAGACGGAGTCTCGCTCTGTTGCCCAGGCTGGTGAAGTGGTGCAATCTCAGCTCACTGCAATCTTTGCCTCCTGGGTTCAAGCGATTCTCCTGCCTCAGCCTCCCGAGTAGCTGGGATTATAGGCACGCACCACCACACCCAGCTTCTTTTTGTGTTTTTAGTAGAGATGGGGTTTTGCCATGTTGGCCAGGCAGGTCTCGAACCCCTGTGCTCAGGTGATCTGCCCACCTTGGCCTCCCAAAGTGCTAGGATTACAGGTATGAGCCGCTGCGCCCGGCCTGAGTTTTTTAAGGTATGGTTCTATCAAAGGGTTCTCTGCTTATGACAGCTTTAGCCTCCCAAAGAAGGTGGATGACAGACCACATCTGAGAATGTGTCCAAGGAAATAGTGATCCATTAGACATTTATGCTGAGGCCTGCATTAATTTTCCTTCTAAGATATATCACTTGATCTTTCTGTATAGGTTTACTGGAGACCTGTCTTATGGGGAATCGGGCTACAGTTTCTTCTTGGGCTCTTGATTCTAAGGACTGACCCTGGATACATAGCTTTTGATTGGTTGGGCAGGCAAGTTCAGGTAAGTTTGATTCAAAAGAACACCTTGCTTTTATGGTGCTTTTAACATTGGAGGTAATCCTCAAGATGTGTCAGAAATGGGTTTATCTGTCTGCATGAGTTGTCTCAAATTTTAATTCTGCATCATGGGTTAGACAAATAGTTTTGCTTATACTGAATATGTTAGTCTGTCTGGTTGTTAACATTACTGCTGTTCCGTACCTATATCATCACTCCCTAATTCATTGCCCACATCCTCCTCCCCAAGGACTATCATACTTCTTAGATGTCTCCACAGACAGAGAAACAGGCTTCCTTTGCATCCAGTGCTAACTAATGCCACCTACAATCCACGTATGGCTCCCAACACATTGCCATGGTCAACTCATTCTGTAGCATTCTGGAGTCAGACTGAATGTCAGAAATGTCAGGAAATCTGTATACAGGAATATTTCAAAAATATGCTTCTACTACGCCATTCATTAGAGGGGGCAAAGCTGAGAACATTAACTTCCCAAGTCTATCCAACACATTTGCTGGGTCCATCCTCTGAGAGCCTAGCATTCCTGTGCACTGTCTAATTTCCACTCGTGGTTGGAATGAAATCTCTTTTTCTTTCTTTAACTCAGACTTTTCTGGAGTACACAGATGCTGGTGCTTCATTTGTGTTTGGTGAGAAATACAAAGACCACTTCTTTGCATTTAAGGTAAAGTCAAACCTTTTTTCTATGTAGTCACTGCTATTTCAGTAGCTTCTCAGTCTTTGTAGATGTTCGGATAGAACTTAACTGACCAAAAACCAGGATTATACCTATTGGGCTGGTCAGAGGTGTGTAATACATCACCACCCTTTTCCATTGACAATGTTATCTGAAGTTAGTGGACTGCACGCATTTTACCTTGTTACTATGGAGGAAACATCTAGAGAAAGTTAGAAATATTCAAATACAAGGGGGTGGGGCTTGTAACTTTATCTGCGATACTTAGGAAGAATCAAAAGGGTAATAGCATCTTGGGCCTTCAGGGAAAAGAATATTATGTTCCCAGCAACAAGTAGACATGTGGCAGTAAATGGCGGATGGGTCCAGGATCAGTGACAGCTCTGTATTCGGAAAGCCCCTCAGTCCCAGTCCCTGGGGCAGCCGGTCAACCACATGAACCCCTGTTTTAGAGCCATCCCCGCGCTGAACCCTTCTCATCTCTCCTTCAGCACAGCCTTTGCCGAGGCAGGACTAGAGGATAGGCCTTCTCCTAACTAAAGAAGGAACATTATTTTACAGGGGAAAGGCAGCTTGGCCCCATGGCTGGCCACAGTCAATTCCTTCTTGAGGCTCCCACAGGCCCCAGGAAGCCCATCCTCCTCTGGGAAGTCCCTACAAACGCTTGTCAGTGAGTCAGAAGCATGCATTCGGGTTTTCCTTCAGCTTTTCTTGTGGTGTATTGTTATTCATACACTTCTAAATTGTTTTCTCACCTAGAGACTCCAAATTTACCTCCAAATTACCCCAGATTCAGTTAGGCCAACTTTTAGGCTGAATCTTTTTTCAGCCTAAAACACCAAACCAGCAGTTTAGCGGCAGGCTGGAGAGGAGAACCGCTACCGTTTGAAAAAGCCTGCAGTTTATACAGCGTTTCACTTAGCACCCTCCCCCAGCGGCCTCTACCTGGCAGTTTAGCTGGTTTGATGTTTTAGGGCTGAGATAACTCAGCCATCTCTGAAGGGCCAAATGTTTATAGAGTGAGATAGAAATATGCTCATATCATAAAATGAATTCAGAATTGGAAAAAATAAAGTCATAAAGAAGGAATAACTTGCTACCCAGACTACACAGGGGTTTTCAGGCCCTCCCCCTCCCCTCTTCCAGGGCAGTGGCCCCTATTCTTTCCTGCCAACACAGAATCCTCTGCTAACATTCCAGAGATGAGACTGTTTAACTCCCTCAAGCTTTCAGGAAGGCACTGCCTACCCATTAAAGCCAATAAAAGGCTCATAGTGAGTGAGCTCTGAATACTGGCACAGAATGTCTGTTAATATATATTATTAATAGATTTTTTTCTAAATTAGATCTTGTACAAATTGTCCTCGGTCATTTTGTGCCTCTGGTAGCAGCTTTCTCTGGCCAGTTAGCTGGGGAACAATGGGGAAGGGGTGCAGTAAGATGAGGCTGAGGAAGGACCCAGCCCACAGCTCTGTGTGGTCTATGCAGGATAGAAACTGCTCTCTGTGGAAACACGGGCTACATTGAAGGCACCCAAAGAGCATCAGGAACATAGGATCTAGGAAAATACAATGTTTTTGTTTTTGTTTTTGTTTTTGTTTTTGTTTTTGTTTTTTGAGATGGAGTCTTGCTCTGTCACCCAGGCTAGAGTACAATGGTGCAATCTCGGCTCTGCAACTTCCACCTCCCAGGTTCAAGCGATCTTCCTGCCTCAGCCTCCCCAGTAGCTGGGATTACATGCGTGTGCCACCACACCTGGCTAATTTTTGTATTTTTAGTAGAGACAGGGTTTCACCACGTTGTCTAGGCTGGTCTCATTGAACTCCTGACCTCAGGTGATCCACCTGCCTCAGCATCCCAAGATGCTGGGATTACAGGTATGAGCCACCGAGCCCGCCCAGAAAATACAATGGCCTTTAACACAGAACTAAAGTAGCTTCCAAAATGCAGTCACTTTTCAGTAATTTGAAAAACTATAGGTAAAATCACTATTATTTTAAAAGCTAGAAGAATGAATGTTTACTGCATAGAGGTCATGACAGATCCCTGTTGACTTCAGTAGGGGGGCACCATGTTTGAGAGACCAAAGAAAAGACCTGGAGCCAGCAAATGAGACACAGGGTTTATTGAGGGGACTCACATGCAGGGCAGTCCAGGGGTGGCAGGCTAGACAGGAGAACAGCTGTCGCTTGTAAAAGGCAGTTTATATAGCATTCTCACTTAGCACCCTCCCTCAGCAACCTCCACCTCCCAACCTTCATTTAACCCAAAACAAAGGGCCTGGATCCCCTGTATGGCCTGCTTTCCACGGGATGGGCCAAGGGTTCAGATATTCCTTACAGATAAGGAATGAATCTTTGGGTTGGCCACTCCTAGTTTCCTTAGTTCAGAACTCCAAACACACATGCTTAGACCATAGGGTCATTCTCAGGACATGCTGAAGTTACTGCTGTTGGGTGTGTCTGCCATCCAGTAGGAGGCACTGTGTACCAGCACCCACCATGCCTTACCTGACTCCTACAGACACTCAGAATAAGGCTCTGAGGCTGCTCACAATGTATCTTGACTTGGTTACTCTGCTAACTAGTGGTGAAGCCCATGTCTTTTTAGCATCAGAACAACAAGACTATTTTCTGGCAGCCTTTAGTGTATTGATCTAGTTATTACAAATCCCCCCAAACTTCATTCCTTGAGCAAAAACAGCCCACCATAGAAGAGAGGGGAAAAAAGTCAAGTCCTGTGACAAATTAGAATACAAGACTGTAGATAGGGAAGCTGCCTGCTTAAAGTTCAAGAGGAGTTTCCCATATTTTTATGATGTTTCAGAGGGAGAAAAGGAGACAGAGAGGAGGCCTGATATAAAACCTGCTGGTGCAACTGGACCCATCATTAATCCATGATTGTTGCTGTCCTCACAGATCCTGCCGATCGTGGTTTTCTTCAGCACGGTGATGTCCATGCTGTACTACCTGGGACTGATGCAGTGGATTATTAGAAAGGTACTGGGGCTGGGAGGGACTGGGTTACAGGTGTAGAGCTGATTATCTCAGACACAAGTCCTCAAGGCCTTTTATGCAAGTATTTACGAAGTGCCTTTCTCTCCCTACCATTATCCACCCCCACCACCACCTAAGTGATTAGATTCAAAACCCCCAATCCTAAATGTGTCCATAGTGGGAATTTTATCTCAGGAGCTTCTAATAGGGCTTTGATTTGCGAACCACTGGATATCTTCATGAAACTATAGCAATTACTTCTTTAGCTGAGGAGTTGAGGTCAGATATTGCTGGGGGAAACGATGCTGGATACTGCTTGGTTATCCACCCTGTGCTTACCTTTTTTTCTGTTTTAAGCTACTCCTTAATTATATGCTACCTTGCTTAAGGAGGTTACAAAAGTAGACACTTCTTGTTTTGGAGGTGCTAGAGAAATTGAAGCAAAAAGGAGAAACAGCTTTTCACTCCTGAGAGAGTTTCATTAGCATAAGCGTGCATGCATGCACACACACGCAGAGCTGAAGAGTTCATGTGCTTCCTGCTGCCCTAGCCTCTGGGAGTCCTATGTTCATGTGTTAGATCAGAGGACGAGGAGATCTGTCAGTCAATTTGGATGCACCTCACCGAAGCACAGAGCAGTGCAGGCAGTGCTTGGGGCACAGCCACAGCCCTCCTGGATCCCGATAAATAAATCAAAATGTACAAAAAGAAAGAGAAAAGAAAGAGAGAGAGGGAACCAGAATACAGGTAGCAGCAGAGTTCAGAATGACAGCAAGAACTCCAGGGCCCATAATTTTCTGTTTAAACCCCAAAACATTCAGAATTGCTATGCTCTTGTCTAAACTAAAAAGCAAGGAGAGAGAATGCAACAGGAAGTCCTCATCCACCATCTCTAGTCGAAAGGCCAGTACAAAAGTGGAACCAAAAACCATGTTCATTTCAATTAAGTAAAAAAGATCAAACCTCAAATACATCCCGCTACATTTGGGTGACCTTTGACAAAACAACTAAATTGTTCTGTGCTTTGGTTTCCTATTTAATAAAATGAGTATAATTATATAGGACCTCTCTCAAAGAGTTATTGTAAGAATTAATTGCATTTTCTGGATCAAGGGCTTAACACAGTGTCTGGAATGCAGTAAAGCTTTCCATGGCCATGTTAGCAATTGTCATTTATTACTTGTATACAATAGACCTACAGAAATTGATTTGTATAACGTTCAAAGTATATGCAATGACTCAGACTTACTACTCCAATAAGAGGATTTGCTTGGCCTGCTCTAGGGGTTCAATAAGTTAAACTTACCTTTGGCACCATCATTAGCCTGCTGACAATTGTTAAAGCCCTCAACATTTTACTCCTGTTTAAGGATTTTAATCCCTACTTTGAAGTTTTGGGTATACAAAGAGTTCTTTGTCAACTTTGTCCCTTTCTTCCTTTTAGGTTGGATGGATCATGCTAGTTACTACAGGATCATCTCCTATTGAATCTGTAGTTGCTTCTGGCAATATATTTGTTGGACAAGTAAGTTGTAATATCAACAAAATAAAACGTCTGTTGAAATGGATCCTCTCTTTCCAAAAAGTCAAATTAGAAAACAACATAATGTTATTTAGTGTAGAGAGAAGGGTGTCAACATAAGAAAGCCTCAGTATTGGCAATGTCCAGATTTCAGAGGGAGAAGGCAGAGAGCGAGAGAAAGAGAAATTCCTTTTAACAATCTGGGTACGGTATTGTGGAACTGAGTTCTTGAGAATGTTTATGAAGAGGATGGAAGGTTGTCATTTTATTAAAGCATAGACATAGAGCTTCTCATATAGATTCTCAATAAATCTGAATTTAGTGATTGTGAGGTTTCTGGTCAACTCTTCAGAGGCTGTTAGCTCTTCCACTTGAATGGATTTCACTATCTCCAAATCTCGAAGCCGCAAACATGGAACAGGCAGCCTCCCATTCTAAACTATAATGCCTGTGGCAACGGAGGAGACCAAAAGGCCTTTCCACCAACAACCATGCAACTGTGTAAACACTTGAGCGTATTCTCAACTTCTCTGAACTGGTCAATATTCTGTCTTTGCTGAGCCTGAAAAAAAATGCTTTTAGGTTTTTCTCTTCTCATCAAAATTAAGCTTTTAGGCTGCAATTTTCACCTCCCTATTCCATCACATGGAGAAATGCTCTTTTGCCTGAAGCCCATTTAAGCAAATAACTATAATGCCAAGGAGTGTCCCTCAAAATAGTAGCATTGCTAAGAGGTGGATCAGTAAGAAATTGTAATAAGTCCCTCATCACTCCAGATATGCAGCTTCAGGTAGAATGGAGTCACACACCACGAAAACCAGGTGTCAATGCTTGCCAGCACCATTGGCAAGGCAATTGAATTCGAAGCAAAAATCAAGTCACTCAGAAAAACACATAGCCCCAAATCCCAGGCTTACAACTGCTCTGGGCAGGCTGAACCTTCTTGTTGGTAAGCCAACAAGAAGCATGGACCTCTACTCTAAAGACTATGCTTACGGCCAAGCACAGTGGCTCACGCCTGTAATCCCGGCACTTTGGGAGGCCAAGGCAGGCAGATCACCTGAGGTCGGGAGTTCGAGACCAGCCTGACCAACATGCAGCAACCCCATCTCTACTAAAAATACAAAATTAGTTGGGCATGGTGGCGTATGCCTGTAATCCCAGCTACTCAGGAGGCTGAGCCAGGAGAATCACTTGAACCCAGGAGGTAGAGTTTGCAGTGAGCCGAGATCATGCCACTGCACTCCAGCCTGGGCAACAAGAGCAAAACTGTATCAAAAAAAATAATAATAATAATCTATGCTTACTAGCCTGGAGCATAGTCTTTAGAGTGGGAGCCCACGCTTCCTTCCCTAGGAGTTGAAATAATTATAATTACAGTCATAAAATCTCCCAGGACTAATTAGGGCACCATCTTGAGTTGATTGCTCCTACCTGCGGGATAAGAGGGCTCATGCACAGGGTTTCTAGTCGATAGATCGAGGCACCACACATTCAATCTTATAGAACAATTAGAGATAATGAGGAGAAAATTGTAAAATTGCACACAAGCTTCTGTGATGTTCAATTTGATACTTAATATGCTAAAAGTACAGCTATTATCTATGGAGAGCCCCACGCCACAGGCTGCCTGTCCTCCTTAATGGGTTTCAAGCCTTTCCAACTATAGTCCGTCTGCTTCTTCCTTTCCACCCAATAGAGAGGGCTCTCTGACTCCCAATTACAGAAGGGCCTGCAGGCACCTGTCCTTGTTATTACTGAGGTTGTTTGTTTGTTTGTTTGTTTTTAATGCTTGTGTCTCTATTTCCCTGAGGTATCAGGAAATAGGTTTAGGGTCTGTCAAGGTGAAGTTGAAAGATTGGAAGTCACAGTGGCTTAGAAATCACCCATCCAGAAGTTCAGGCCACTGGATAGAGTCAGTTGACCCTTAGAGAAGTGCACCAAGTCATCACAGCATCCATTCCTAGGCTGTGTGGAGGCTTTCTATGTCTAGCCTCACAAATTTTGCAAAATTTACACATGACCACATATGGAAACTGATCTAGAGCTCAAATAACTCACAGGTCGATGGTGTGGGTTCTCAAATTTGAGCATGCATTGGAATCACCCGGAAAGCTTGTGAAAATACAGATTGCTAGCTCCCGCCCTTGGAGTTTCTAATTTAGTAAATCGAAATAATTTGCATTTCTAATGAGTTTCCAGGTGACGCTGATGAAGTTGGTCTGGGGTTCACTCTTAGAAACTCTGCTTTAAAGAATAAAATTATAAGTAGATTGGCACCCCTTGCCCCACCCCCGCACAGATTTAAAAAGCAACCTGGTCACCCTTCTTTGTCTCCAGACGGAGTCTCCACTGCTGGTCCGACCATATTTACCATACATCACCAAATCTGAACTCCACGCCATCATGACCGCCGGGTTCTCTACAATTGCTGGAAGCGTCTTAGGTGCATACATTTCTTTTGGGGTAAGAATATTTTGGAATTAACTTATGAAAACGTCAACCTCTTCTTTCTTTGCTCTTGTTATTTTTTTTCTTTTCCATTGCTGGTGGGAAAAGGAGGCCAAGGGAGTGTTTTGTTTTGTTTTGTTTTGCCATATGGCAAAAGTTGGTCACAGTTGCTTTGGCGTTTGAACATAGGGACCCCCAAGGAGTTTGGGGGCTTCATATCCCTGCTGTCTAAATGTGAGTTCTATCTGCAGAATAAAAATAGAAAAATGCAATCGTATGATGAAGTTGCTTTGGTTGAAAATTTAAATGTGTTAAAAAAAAAAAAAAAACTGTTACGTCAGTCAAGGTGATCTGGACTGGGAGTCAATAAACTATGGCCCATGGGCCAAATCCCAATTGCTCCTGTTTTTGGAAATTAATTATTGGAAAGCAACTACTTTTATTCATTTGTCTATGGCAGCTTCCATGCTACAGAGTTGAGTCGTTGTGATCCAAAAAGCCAACAACATTATTCTCTGGAGCTTTACAGAAAAGCTTTTCTGACCCCTGGTCTAGAGCAGTGATTCGCAAACCTTTCTGCACATTAGGATCACCTGGGAGCTTTAATTCTCTAATGCCCAGGTCCATATCTGAGTAATTCAACCACAGTTCCTTGGGAAGAGACCCAGGCGTCAATATCTTTTTAAAATTCCTCAGATTCTAAGGTACAGGCAAGTTTGAGAGTTGGCAGTCTGTAGTAAAAGGCTAGAGAATGTTATAACTGGTGCATGCACCCTGACCCATAGAGTTTACAAGCCACACAGAGGCACAATCCCCGATATTGAAACTGAGTAACACAGCCCAGTCACTGTGTGACTCAGGAGGCTAGGATTTCTTACAAGATAAGTGGGCTTCATTCTAGGTCTTCATCCAGGCCTTGGAGTGCCAATTAGTAGGAAGAGCCAAGAAGAAAGGGGCAAAGGACACATGTGGAATGAGCAGCTTGAGTGGATCATCTGGGGAATGCCATCCCCACTGTAGAAATGCTGCCTCAAAAACGTTCCGGGGGGAACAGGAACAAGCAGGGAGGTGCTGATCCTGGAATTCTGAACATATGTGGAAGAGAATCCAGAAACCATGTGAGGGCAGACGGGAAGGGGAACGAGTGGACCTGCGATAAAGAAAACAGAAGTCATGTACAAATTAAAGGGCCTCCAGATCAATGAAGATTGTGTAAAGGCACCGAGGATCTCAGGAGAGCAAAAGGAAGATGGAGAGAGCAGAATATACACATCTGCAAGTGAATCATGAGTCCCTTCTCCACTCCCCATCCCCTATCTAAAATGATGTAATGAAGCTGGGTGCGGTGGCTCATGCCTGTAATCCCAGCACCTTGAGAGAATGAGGCAGGTGGATCACCTGAGGTTGGGAATTCAAGACCAGCCTGGCCAACACAGCGAAAACCCATCTCTACTAAAAAATACAAAACCTAGCTGGGTGTGGTGGTGGGCTCCTGTAATGCCAGCTACTCAAGAAGCTGAAGCAGGAGAATCACTTGACTACGGAGGCGGAGGTTGCAGTGAGCCAAGATCGCACCACTGCACTCCAGCCTGGATGATGGAGCAAGACTCCATCTCAAAGAAAAAAAAAGGTTGTAATGACATACATTCTTTAGGGGCTGTCTGAGCATTCAAAAGGGCAACAGAGAGGTTGAGGAATCTTCCTTGAAAGTTTCCACGACATAGGATTAATTCTTTTCTGAAACAATCACATTTCATTTTTATGCTTCTCCTGAGGGATGAGGTCAGTTAGCACAAATGTCTCCCTTATCCCTCAGCCTCTCAAGGCGATGCCCGCAACTTGGCTCACTGAGCTAGAGTGGCTCTTCCAGACCTCCAAAGAAACATTGTCTTCTGTCATAGAAGCAACCCCCTGCCCTGTTTCTTCCCTTGCGGAGCTCTTGGACCCTTCCTCTGAACACAAGAAAAAAGCTAACCCTGGGTTTGCCTTCTTTCTTCTGAAATTGCAGGTTCCATCCTCCCACTTGTTAACAGCCTCGGTTATGTCGGCACCTGCATCATTGGCTGCTGCTAAACTCTTTTGGCCTGAGACAGAAAAACCTAAAATAACCCTCAAGAATGCCATGAAAATGGAAAGTGGGTAAGTGTGACACATTCACCTAATTAATGACTACCCAAGCTGGGGTGGGGGACTCCAAATTCAATGTACAGCAAAAATTTGATAACCGGAAAGCACAGTGAATTATGATATTTAAGTAAGTCCAAAGACTATTTAGACTTCACCAAAAAGAGTCTCATTTTATTTCCTTTTTTTTGAGACTTGCTCAGAAAAGACTTTTTTTTAAAGTTTTGCTCTGTCGCTCAAGCTGGAGTGCAGTGGTATGAACACAACTCACTGCAACCTCGACCTCCCAGGCTCAAGTTATCCTCCCACCTCAGCCTCTTAAGTAGCTGATACTACAGGCATGCGCCACCACACTCAGCTAATTTTTTAAGTTTTTTAGAAACGGGGGTCTCACTATGTTGCCCAGGCTGATCTCCAGCTCCTGGGCTCAAGGGATCCTCCTGCCTCAGCCTCCCAAAGCGCTGGGACCTGGCCAAAATCTTGTTTAATACTTGACATCAACCTCTCTAAATACCTAATGTCAATACATTTCCATATCTATTTGTTGTAAAGATATTTCTTTGTAAATATAGCAGAATGTTTATGGAGCCTTGGTTTAGACAGTCATAGGATGACCATTTCTGGAGGTTCCTCTTATAAGAAAGCTGGTTCCTTTTCTTTCGCTCTGTGAAAAAGAAAGAAAAACAGAGTGGAAAAGACTAAGGAATTTAGGATGTTCAAGAGTATTTCCTTAAATAACAGAATTCATCAGCAACCAACATGTGTCTGAAATTCACCCTTACTTGTATGTAGATAAAGTCAACCATGAGTGAAAAAGCAAGCTGCCAAAGAATATAGCATAATTCCACTTATAAAGTTACTCAGTGTGCAGACTTGCACAATGTTTTTGTGTGTGTTTCTTCTGTTGTTGTTGTTTTTGGGTTTTTTTTTTTGTTTTGTTTTGTTTTTTTGATAGGGTCTCACTCTGTCACCCAGGCTGAGCTCAAATGATCCTCCCACCTCAGCCCCTTGAGTAGCAGGGACTACAGGCAGGCACCACCATACCCAGCTAATTTTTGTACTTTTTATAGAGACAACATTTTGCCATGTTGCCCAGACTGGTCTCAAACCCCTGGGCTCAAGAAATCTACCTGCATCGGCCTCCCAAAGTGCTGGGATTATAGGGTGTGAGCCACTGTACCCGGACACAATATATATTTTTAGGGATACAGACATGCAGGAAAACGGTAAAGAAAGGGGATGATGAGTGAATTTTAGGAAGACAGGTACCTCTGAGATTAGAGGGGAGGATGGGATCAAAGAAGAGTACACAGGGGGATTCAAAGTGATGGTGGCACTCCATCTCTAAATGAGGTGATGGATTTACAGCCTTCCTTGAATCATTGGTTTGTTGTTGTTTTTGAATCATTAGTTTTTATAGCATTTATATTTTATAACTATTCTCTGGCAGCTACTTGTAATAAAAATCATTTTTAAACTTGTAATATTTTTATCATTTTCCAAGTTTTTATTATAAATGTTCCCAAATTTAAAAAGTAATGTAAGTTACCCAGATTCTGGAGGCTAAGGTAAGAGGATCGCTTAAGCCCAGCAGTTTAAGACCAGCCCATGCCATGTAGCATGACCCCATCTCTTAAAAAAAAAAAAAAAAATTAGCCAAGCATGGTGGCACACACCTGTAGTCCCAGCTATTCGGGAGGCTGAGGAAGGAGGATCACTTCAGCCCAGGAGTTGGAGGTTCCAATGAGCTATGATCGCACCACTTTACTCCAGCCTGAGACACAGAACAAGACCCTATCTCTTTAAAAACAAGAACAAACATGGTTAAATACCCGTATGCCCACTTCATAATGTCATGGGATTCAGGTGAGTATTTTGAGCAAGGCAGGGGCCTGATAGTTTGTCTCTTGTCTAAGCTCTGATTGTGCCACTTCTGCACCAATGGTGTCCATCCCCTAACAACCCCTTGGTAATTCTGGAATTGCTATTTCTTGATAAAGCGATTCAGGGAATCTTCTAGAAGCTGCAACACAAGGAGCTTCCTCCTCCATCTCCCTGGTGGCCAACATTGCTGTGAATTTGATTGCCTTCCTGGCCCTGCTGTCTTTTATGAATTCAGCCCTGTCCTGGTTTGGAAACATGTTTGACTACCCACAGCTGAGTTTTGAGGTATACTCATATCACATCCCTGCCCTCTGTTTTGTTTCTGCCTATCTTTGTTTAAAAATAAAATAGGTTTGTAAACAGCCCACCCTAACGACCTCAGTGGACTCTTCCATGCTATAGAAGCTTCTCATGCATCCCCTAACTTCCCGCCCACCTTTTCTCTGTCTCCTATCACCTTCCTTCCCCGCAACGACCGTCAGTCTCTCCTGGCCCCTTCCCCAAGAATCCAGCTTACTTCAAATGACCGATTTCTAGCTCTGATTTCTGATGGATAAAGATGGGCAAGGGAAGAAGGAATTTCTGTGCCTAAAGGAGACAGAGGGATCAGGAACAGCGTTATCACTGAGGAGGCAGAACTGAAAGCAAATCACTATTCTAATCAAGTGTCTACTTTTGGTTTCTGTAGCTAATCTGCTCCTACATCTTCATGCCTTTTTCCTTCATAATGGGAGTGGAATGGCAGGACAGCTTTATGGTTGCCAGACTCATAGGTTATAAGACCTTCTTCAATGAATTTGTGGCTTACGAGCACCTCTCAAAATGGATCCACTTGAGGAAAGAAGGTGGACCCAAATTTGTGAATGGTGTGCAGCAATATATATCAGTGAGTAACTATTTTAATTTCTCGGCACATTTCTTCATCACATACCTGCATTCATGTATTACTTATGCCTCTGTGCGTCAAGCACTATGCCAGGCACCTGGGATAGATCAGAGGGCAAAACAACCTAAAATCTATGGCTCATGGAGCTCATAACGTACATAGAACTTCCTAATTTTCAGTTATGTTGAATTAATCAGAGACAGTGTGTGTGTATGAGTGTGTAGACATAGCTAATCATTGCCTTTGTGATCATTTACTTTTGAGGACTGTGGACACAGACCCAGAGTCACATGAGCTGGGACTGCAATCAATCAACCAAAATTTGTTGAATAAAACATAAAAAATGTTTTATGTGCAATGTGCTGAGTACTGAGGCCACAGCATTCAGCAAGTCATGGGGCCCCTGCCCTCATAGTCTAGTGGCTGACAGTCTAGTGATCATAAAGACCTCTCCCTTTGAACTTAATGGATTCTGTGGGTTCTGAGAAACCGTTTAAAAGTAACATCATGCTTGGACATCCTTGAGAGAGAGTGTAGCATCATCACTGCTCTCTACGTGGATCAGGGAGAGAAAAGACTCAGAGTCTGTGATCTGAAAGCCCTGAGACAAGCACCATAATTACGTTAGGACTTCAAGTCAGTAGCCTGCAAGGAGACATTCACATCTGTCTGGCCTTTGGTGGGATGAGGAACTCAGCTGAGGTCATGTTTGTAGTTGAGTTTGCAACTTTCTCCCCCGGACAACAGAATTGTCACTCATGGAAACTCTTAAGGAAATGGTTAACATTCCTGAGCACCCCTAGTACTCATTGAAACAATCCATTTGGAATTAATGTTCCAGGCATGTACTTGGTTTAAAAATGAAAGGGGAGGAAAAGTAGCCTGCCTAAGGTTCTGAGTCTGCTCACCCACAAACAACACTACCATCCTTCCCGGCCTCCCAAAGAACAAGCCTGCAGATTGACTCCCACACAGCACACCAATGTAAAAGCCCACTCCGGGGGGAGCACTGATTTATATTTTACAGCTAGGGCATTTTGACCCACACCTCTGACATGAGCGGGGGCTCTGCAGATTTCCCTGTTCTCGCATGTTCATTCTTCAACTAACCTCCCAGTAAAGCTTGGCCAATTATTCCCATTGTTTAGATGCCACCAAAACCAGTTTGTTTCCCTGCCAAAAGTAAACAATAGGCTAAATTAAGTGAAATGTTTTCTATCCCCAGTTGCCAGTTGCCAGGAAAGAATCGTTTTGTTAATGAGCAGGCCGGGCTCTGTGTTCTGGCAGCACGAAGCAGTTGTGTGGAAAGGTTATTACGAGGGTAGTGACACAACAGTAGAGCTGATTGAGTTTAGGGGTGAGCCCAACCAAAGGCAGGCACAGAGAGAACATTTGGAAACAGGAGCTCAGTGGCCTCTGCTATTGTTGAGTCACGATGGGAAAGGCATTTTGTTTCTCCAAATTTCTGATTTGCAATCAACAAAATGCAGATGAGTTTCAGCAATTTTTGCTCACAACCTAGAAGTGGAGGAGCGCGTCCCAACAGTCTCCTCGAAGAGGTGCCACAGAACAGAACGTACCATGTGGGTCCGTGAGGCAAAACACCAGTGATATTCACTGAATTCTGCCCATGCTGACCTCCATCTGAGATAAGAGGGAGAATACTATACCCCCAGGCCCCCAGGATGAGCCCCTTATTCCATCACTTTCTCTTTCCTAAAGATAATACTTCGTCTGTTTTTATTCATTTGTTTACATGTAACACATACCATAGTATAGAATTCAAAAGGTCCAAAAAAAGATAAAGGAAAAAGTAAGGCAACCTTCCTCTTTCTCCGGAGCTCTTCTCCCTGTAACATATACTCACTGTTTTTAACCTTGTCCTTTGCACTTAATAACGTGTCTCAGGTACCTTTCCATATCAGCGCCTGTGACATAGTATTCTATTGTATTGCACACCATAATTCATCTTAACTAGACCCATTCTGATAAGCAGTTATCTG
The DNA here is from genome assembly GCF_047675955.1 of Chlorocebus sabaeus. Classification (NCBI taxonomy): domain Eukaryota; kingdom Metazoa; phylum Chordata; class Mammalia; order Primates; family Cercopithecidae; genus Chlorocebus; species Chlorocebus sabaeus. Next base: position 13,448,548 of record NC_132915.1, read on the forward strand.
TTTTTTCACTATCAGAGATAGTGCTATAATGACCATCCTGTATGTATGGCATCCTGTGCAGACACAAGGAGAGCTGTAAGGTGTGTTATTAATATTTTCCTAGTACGGTGCATCTCTTTTCATCACATCATCTTGCACATTTGTGGGCAAAGTCAATGTGGAATTATCCCAGCCTCCTTTTCCTTTTCTAAAACCCATCGTGGCCACATCTGTGTGTCCCCTTCCCACTTATCCCAGGAAAGGGGAAAGAGGAGTTTCAAGCCCCTTATCTCTCTCCCCACAATCTCTTAATAAGCATGCCTGGTTTTGAAGCCAGCTGAACTAAATGAAAAGCACTAGAAAAAAGTGGGGAACAAGGACAGCTTTTCCAGGAACGGTGGACTGCATACCTACTTGAAATATTTTTTTTTCCTGCTGGCTATATGCACGCTGATGGAAAATATCAACAAAAGGAGAGTTCTCAGAAACCATGAGAGAGAAGAGGGGCCTTGGAATCAACAAAAATCTTACCATGGCCACTTGAGTCTTGAATGAGTGTAGCATTGCTCGGTTTATTCTTTGAACAAAATCATAGAGTTTTGAGGATATTGGAAAATTATTGCTTTAGTCACGTGGGTACCTTTGTCAGACTGGGTATGCCTCTGGGGAACAATAGAGTAGATGGGATCTTCTGAGCCTCAGTTTGAATCAGTCCTCAAACTGAGAAAAAATTGTCTGGCCTAAGCAGTATCTCTTGAGTCACAGGGCCACACCCATGCTTTCATGAATTCATCTTCCATCCTCTGACTGCCCCGTGAAAAGGACGTTCCTTCTCCTACTTCCAGCTGGGCGTCCTGACATTCCTACAGAGTGGTCAGAGCTGCAGTACACACACCATGGCCAGACTATCAGGAAGCTCCTGTGATAGCTAAAAATTTCCTTTTTATTAACATAATTATTTTTAAATTATATCCTTTCCACTGAATTATAACTTAAATACCAAATTAAGGGCTCAGTTTTGATGTCACCTATGTAACCACAACCATATTCAACATACAGAGTATCTCCATCACACCTTTAAAAAGAAAAAAGTTTTCCTCATGGCCATTTGTAGTCAACAACTCCACTCCCATCCCCACCCAAAGACCTAGTCCCAGGCAACCAATATCCATTCTTTCACTGTAAATTATTTTTGCATATTCTAGGATTTATTATTATTATTATTATTATTATTATTATTACTATTATTGAGATGGAGTCTCACTCCGTCGCCCAGGCTATAGTGCAATAGTGCAATCTCAGCTCACTGCAACCTCTGCCTCCTGGGTTCAAGCAGTTCTCCTGGCTCAGCCTACCAAGTAGCTGGGATTACAGGCACACACCATCATGCCTGGCTTATTTATTTATTTATTTATTTATTTTTAGTAGAGGCAGAGTTTCACCATGTTGGCCAGGATGGTCTTGAACTCCTGACCTCAAATGATCTACCCACATCAACCTCCCAAAGTGCTAGGATTACAGGCGTGAGCCACTGCACCCGGCCCTAGAATTTCATATACATGTGCTCACTTAGCTTTCATGTTGTTGGGTGTATTTCCTTTTTATTGCAAAGCAGTATTTCATTTTATGGGTATCCACAATTGTTTATCCATTTGCCTACTGAATGACGTTAAAGTTGTTGCCAGCATGAGGCTATTTAATAAAGCTGCCATAAGTATTTATGTACAATCTTTTTGTGATGAGTGTTTTTGTTTCTCCTAGAAAAATTGCTGGGTCATTCAGGCAGCGCATGTTAAGAAGAAACTTCCATACTGTTTCACAAACAGACTGTGTCATTTTACATTCCCACCAGCAATATCTAAGAGTTCTAGTCACTCACATCCTTGTCAACACTTTGTATTGTCAGTTTTTTTACTTTAGTGGAGATATAGTAGTATCTCATTGTGGCTTTATTTTGCATTTCCCTGGTGATCAATGATGTTGAACATCTTTTCATGTACTTTTTGGTTATTTGCAGAGCTTTTGTGAAGTATCCAAATCTCTATTCATTTTTCCTTGGCTGTTTATCATCTTATTGAGTTAATAGTTTTTTATATAGTCTGAATAAGTCTTTTGTCAAGTAAATGTAATGTGAATATTTTCTGGGACCAATTTTGTATCTCCAGCTACTAGTCCTGACCCTGGCACACTGTAGCAGAAGGCCAGGTCATACGGAATATTAGAAGGCATTATTGACCAGGAAGCAGCATTTGTAGAAGCCAAGGCTACCAATTGTAAGCCTTTTGTAGAGAGTCACTGAGTCCACACAGTCCCCTTCCATTTTCCCACAAAATTCAAGTGGAGATGGTAAAAGGGGTCTAGGAAGTAATGGGCATTTGATACCATGGACTGTGCATTTATTTGTCAATATTGAATTTATGGTCAAAATGAAGCCCAGTTGGATGTCAGATTTATTAAGCCCGATCAGATTGTGTATACATATGTGTTTATGCTTGCTTACAGATTCGTTCTGAGACAATCGCCACTTACGCTCTCTGTGGTTTTGCCAATATCGGGTCCCTAGGAATTGTGATCGGCGGACTCAGTAAGTGAAAAGAACATTCTTCAACAACACAGATGTGACATAGACATACTTGGATCTCCATTTTGTTCTGTAATGTTACTCATGTCAGGAAAAGAAAAAGGCCTTTTCAACAGTCATGAGTCCTCTGGGGTCCTTTTTTTTTTTTTTATCTCTAGTCTGCAATATAGTTTTCCCATGCACATCCAAGCTGACCTCAGGAAGAATTTTCTCAAACATACAGGTGCTTCTCCCAGCCCAGGGGTGACCTGTAGGCTTCACCTTGCATGCCAATGCCAATAGATTTATGAAGGGCACCTGGAGAAGGATTCTGAGAGCCATCAGAAGTCCAGTGGGAGAAGGCTGTGATTTCTTAGTGGTGTCTGCCATGGGCATAGAAGTAGATGGTGACAGTTGAGTTATACATCATCTCCTTAGTCATCCCTCCTGCCACTCATTTGCCTTGCCATGCCCTCAATGAACAGCCCTTTGGATGAAACACAGGAGGTGTTTCTTCTGTGGAGAATGAAAGCCTTTGAGCCTTTTGGCAAACAAGCCTCTTCCCTTCTTCCCACAGCAGAGAATTTCTCTGTATGTAGAGTTTATTACTAAATCCTTGAATCTTGAATTTCCCAGTTAAGTTAAAGAAAAAAAAAAAAAAAAAGCCAGCTGACCTGAGCCCAGTCCCAGAACAATGTTCAGAGACTAAGGGTTTTAATCAATACTTCAACAATGATCTCACATCCCTCCTTCCATGTTTCCCAGCATCCATGGCCCCTTCCAGAAAGCGTGACATCGCCTCGGGAGCAGTGAGAGCTCTGATCGCGGGGACCGTGGCCTGCTTCATGACAGCCTGCATCGCAGGTACTACACCCTGTCCTTTGTGTCCTGGTGCCCACAGGATGAATGGCAGCCTTCAGGACAGGCAGTGCCTCCAGCTCGCACGTGCAGCACACACCACCACAGAAAGCTGAGAGTCAGAGCTGCTCTTCGGCATATTGTAAAGTTAAAGGTGTGCAGTGTGGTGGAGAAGCTAAGAACAGAATGAGGGTTCAGTGACTTCCTTAATTAATAAAATGAATGGGGCCAGGTGCAGTGGCTCACACCTGTAATCCCAGCACATTGGGAGACCAAGGCGGGTGGGTCACCTGATGTCAGGAGTTTGAGTCCAGCCTGACCAACATGGTGAAAGCGCCTCTCTACTAAAAATACAAAAAATAGCTGGGCGCGCACCTGTAATCCCAGCTACTTGGGAGGCTGAGGCACTTGAATCGCTTGAACCCGGGAGGCGGAGGTTGCAGTGAGTTGAGAGCATGCCACTGCACTCTAGCCTGTGCAAAAGAGCAAGACTGTGTCTCAAAATAAATAAATAAATATACAAATACACAAATAAAACTAAAAAATAAACAAATAATAAAATAAATGGGACTCTGTTCCGCTTCTAGGCATACTCTCCAGCACTCCTGTGGACATCAACTGCCATCACGTTTTAGAGAATGCCTTCAACTCCAGTTTCCCTGGAAACACAACCAAGGTGATATCTTGTTGCCAAAGTCTGTTGAACAGGTATTGTATTCTTGATTATAATTTCTTTATACTTCATTATTAAAAATCAAATCAGACCTAAATACCCCATCCACTTAATTTTATAACTTTATGACTCTATTTAAAAGTGGCCAGGCGCGGTGGCTGACGCCTGTAATCCCAGCACTTTGGGAGGCCGAGGCAGGTGGATCACGAGGTCTGGAGTTCGAGACCATCCTGGCCAACATGGTGAAACCCCGTCTCTACTAAAAATACAAAAAATTAGCTGGGCATGGTGGTGGGCGCCTGTAGTCCCAGCTACTCAGGAGGCTGAGGTAGGAGAATCACTTGAACCCGGGAGGCGGAGGTTGCAGTGGGCCCAGATCATGCCACTGCACTCCAACCTGGCCACAGAGCAAGACTCTATCTCAAAAAAAAAAAAAAAAAAAAAAAAAAGTAAGAACTTATGCAGTGATTCTAACCATCTTTCACTTTGACTTTCCTCAGATAAGACCAGCAACTATAACACTAGCTAGTGCTACTCAAGCATTTAATATGCACCCAGCTGTGTGTTAGGCACTTTGTATGAATTAGCTCACTTAAACTTTGCAACCACTGTGTACGTTGGGAACTATCTCTCTCTCTCTCTCTCTTTTTTTTTTTTTTTGTATTCCTTAAAATTAAGGAATTAGGGAAGCTATGCCTACTCCAGCAAAATTAGCACAAGCACAAGTGAGATACAAAATTCAGGTCTATCTGCCTGCTAAGCTTATGCCCTTAACTGCCGCCTTCTGCTGGCTCCCCTTCAAGGGGATCCAGACTGTCCAGACAACATGATGATCGTCTATGGTGAACAAGAAACCACCAGTGACCCATGGCAGCCACCCCTACCCCGTACAGTTTCTGTTTGCAAAATCAATGTTCCCACCCAAGATGCCATCCTTAATGTGCAAGTGTTTTATAACGATTGATTCTATCCTATCTTTGCTTGTTATGGAGGAAATAGGGAAAGTTCTTGAGGACACCCAGAATTTAGGAGCCAAAACGAATTCCCCAGTGCCTCTGTCCTTTAATCCACCCTAACCAGAATGTGAGCGAGAAAATCAGCTTCCTGCCCTGAACTATTTTTAATGTCATTGTCTGCTCACCTACTGTTTTCTGCCATCTATGGCTCATGTAACTGTTCGTTTCCACTTTCTACCAGCACTGTTGCCAAGGGTCCTGGTGAAGTCATCCCAGGAGGAAACCACAGCCTGCATTCTTTGAAGGGCTGCTGCACATTGTTGAATCCATCAACATTTAACTGCAGTTGGATCCCTAATACATTTTGAGGTCAGCCACTTCTCCAGTGGAACTCTTAAGTACAGATGCTGAATTTTCTACTTTGGAGAGAAAAAAAAACAAAAACAAAAAAACTACTGCCCACAGATTGATACTTCCATCATGGAATCAGCTTTAATGGCAAGAAATGAAGAAAAACAAGAGTGGACCTTTAGAGCTACAACATCTTCCTCCTCCCCTTCCCTCCCCACCAGCCCCTTTCCCACGGAGAACTTCTGTGATGTCCCAAAGTGAGGTGGTGTGGTTTCCAGTCTCAAAGGTATTTTCTGACTTTAATGTTTCCAAGGCATTTCACCAGAATACAGCTATAAATGGCAGCTCCCGACGACTGGGCTCTGACTCACCCACACCCACTTAGTGTCCACTAAGTAGTTCAGGGTGACTCAGTTTAAGCACATCTCAGATGAGGTCACTCTGCATACACCTTGGCTTACTTGAAATAGCCTGAACTTGAATCTCACATAAGGGGAAACTAGTCATCAATCACCAAATCATTGACTACCCTCAGGAAGTCCTGCAGAAATCAAGAGTCCTTAAAGAGAACACGTGGACCATACCAAAACCAGGGTTTAAATCCATTCTGCTTAAGAGTTCTGTCAGTCAGTTTAAGCATAAGTTACGCTGCACTAGCAAACAACCCTAAAAACCTCAGTGGCTTACAGATTTATTTTTCACTCACATGTTTGTAACGATCCATGTTGGTTGTAATGCATATTGCTTCAGGACCCAGTCTAAAGGAGCAGCCTCTAAGCGGGGGCATTTTGGTCTTAAGAGGGAAAAGAAAGGTGGGAACCACGTGATGGCTCTTTCATCTTCCACTAGGAAATGATACCCTTTATTTCCATGACATTCCATTAGCCAAAACAAGTCCTGTGACAGGCACGACGTCAGTCACCACAGTTAAATTATTCTATCATAGGGAGGGATAGTGAATATTTTGCAGAAGTAATATGATACACCACAAAGGGTATATGACATCCTTGTCTCCATTCAAGGAGCCATCCTGTTGTAGGCCATAATGGTAGGCCTATTCATGTGCACATTTAGTAATGTATTCCCAGTGACAAAGCAGTTACTCTTCAGTCAAAAGCCGTGTAAGAAGCAGTTGAGGAAAAAAAGTCCTGGTTGAGCTCTGAAAACCTTGCGTTGATAATTTCACTGACCAGGAAGGCATCAGTATCAAACTTGAAGAATGGGTGTCAGTGTCTAAGAAGAAAATTCCAGAGACAATGGTGGTGTGCTCTTTAATGAAATGCCTGTCACGACTGCTCTTAATAGCATAAAGACCATATGCTGTGAGAAAACACAAACGTCAATTACCAAGTCAAGAAACAGACACTGAATGTGAAAAAGGTTTTGAAATACCTTAAGTAATTTATTTTGTTTCTATTTTTCCTTCTGTTTGTGTACAAGAGTAACTTAAAAGAAAAATCTATGTGTAAATAGTTGTGGTTTTTTGTACGTTTTTTTTTTTTGTGGTGGTGAAGGAGGAGCCTAAATGTCCAGAGGACTGTTTATCCCTGAAGTGTGATATACTAAAATATTTATCATTATTTGTATCAATTTTCCTTGGAGTTCAATGTGCCCTTGCAGTCTTCAGACTTAATTTTAGGAAAATATATTTGCATGTTTTCCCCCCATTCTCAATGTTTGGTGTCCTAGTTGATCATACCCTACAGAATGTTATGTATATGTATTATACCATTCCTCTGTGGACATGCGTTTACTTTGTTTACAGTTTGGGGGTTCTCTTTTTCCTACTTTGGACAGTGCATGTACATTTACTTTGCATGCTGGTGCTTTTTTTTCTATAGCAATGGTGTCTGTAGACATATGCAAGTTACATGTAATTTAAGATCTCGTAGCCACACTAAACAACAGGTAAAATTAATTTTAATATATTTATCCCAATACATTGGAGATATTATTTCAGTGAGATATTTTTCATTCTTATCAAACTAAGTCTCAGTCTGGTTTGCATATCTCAGTTGAGACACTCAAGTTTTACTGATAATACTTAATCCATGTTTAGATTTCATAATATCTAAATTTGCAAAGTAAATTTATATACCCATGTTGGTCTAAATGTGCTTAAAAGTTTTCCAATAACTAAAATGACTAGCAGTTTATAATTTAAAATTTTGTTACTCAATTACTACATATTTCAAGTATTAGTAGCTACCATATTGGTCAGAGCAGTTTCATAGGATGATTTCCTAGGTTTGAAGTGTGTGTATATTTCTGGTATTATAAGATGTCAGATTAGTTTTTGGAGACATATCTTGTCTTAATTTTTACCTACTTTTATGTGACCTTTCTGATGTGTTTTTTCATCTACCTCTGTGTATATGTGTGACATTCCTTTATAAATGCAATATGTTCGCATAGGTCGTACGCTGATTCCTTATTAATACTGTGCATCCTTGAACTGAGAAAGCGGGTATTATTCCCGAGCTATATTATGGAGGATAGTAAAGGCCAAGGACCAGCAAAATGAGCTGGTTAAGCCTCTTGAGCTTGTTTTAAGCCTCTTGAGCTTGTGGCCTCCAGAAACCTCACCAATACCCTGTGAAAGTTATAGGTGGCCCTTCGCCCAGTGAAACAACCTAATGGAGGTTTTTGGTGCATGGTGATTTTTTTTTCTTTTTTTGAGACGGAGTCTCGCTCTGTCCCCCAGCCTGGAGTGCAGTGGTAGGATCTCGGCTCACTGCAAACTCCACCTCCCAGGTTCACGCCATTCTCCTGCCTCAGCCTCCCGAGTAACTGGGACTACAGGCGCCCGCCACCGCGCCAGGCTAATTTTTTGTATTTTTAGTAGAGACGGGGTTTCACCGTGTTATCCAGGATGGTCTCGAACTCCTGACCTCGTGATCCGCCCTCCTCGGCCTCCCAAAGTGCTGGGATTACAGGGATTACAGGCGTGAGCCCCCGCGCCCGGCCGGTGCATGGTGATGTTTTTGTTTCCCTTTAGCAGACGTAGAAGCAGAAGGCTGCTTGTTTTCCCCAGTTTCTCCTTCACCCACATACGTATAGTGGGCAAAGACGGCGTGCCTATGTTTTTCAGCTGTTTGAGCCCACTCACTGCTGACAGATTGTTGCTCTTGGTCTGTGCTCCCCCACCTTGCTTCAAGCCAGGGCTGCAACATCTCCTTGGGAGAACTTCCTACTTTATCCAGTCCACCCATGAACTCCAAAGCCCCTAGCCTCCTCTGTGTCTTCCCACTGGTAGTCTTCCCTAACCTGAAAGCCCCTTTTGTATACAGTATTACGGTTCCAGATATCATTGTTTCCTCGTTTCAATGAAGATGGAAGTTTACTTTACTGCTGCTTATTCTCCATGTTGTTCTCTATTGATTTGCAAAAAAGGGGAAGGGGCAGAAATGATATTTCTCTTCGCAATCCAGAAACTGGTTATAAACAAATTTTCTGACCCTGGAGAGGCCTTTGGGTCTCAGCCAAAAATAGATTGGAGTCATGGGATATGGAACATTGATTTTTTTTCTCCCCATTGGTAAAGTCAACATGTCCCAGCAGTTAGGTCTAAGTGACAGTCTCTGTAACTATGCAGATTACTAACAGGCATTCATTTTGCAAATGTTCCCACTTGATTACTTTCATATTTCTGTAGTTTAATTAGGCTGGTAGGGCACTGCGAAGAGCTTAAGACGTGCACATGTCCAATGAGACTGATTTCCAGTTACAGAACAATTCCAAAAATCAAGTATGCTTATAAAGAAGGTATTATAAGCCAACAAGGACACAGTGCGCCAGGAAGGATTAAGCTACCCTGACTGTACTGGAGTGGGGCAAGGGGAGCCAATCATTCACATTCTAAACAGGCAGGAGCGCAGGACTCAATAACTGTCTCTGGTACAGGTACACCATGTGGTGCTAATGAACCATATGGTCCTAAGAAAGGCTGCTCTTTACAGCCTGTTACGTAATTTTGTTTCAAGCTGAAGCAGGAAGAAAAGCAAAGACTTTTCTTTTTCTGGCACTAAAAACTACACAACCTTGTTATAACAATGATATTTTCCTTTATATCACAAAGGCAGTGTGACTGCCCGCTGGTTATAGAATGAGTAGTTTCAACCTGGTTATTAGTGGGCTACTTTGCATTTTCATTCCAGGAAACTCCGGAGATTAAACAGTGAACCTACATCAAGTCAGCCCTTCTTAACCATTATGCATTTTGCAAAATGGAAGGACAGTGGCTGGTATTAGGAAGATAGCCTATAGCTACAGAACAGAGAAAAGTACTCAAATGACAACCTTTAAATTTAGTCCTCTGGCCACTAACAACCAACAGCTTTGCCATGAGAAACTAGAATTAGGAAAAAACTGAAGTCTTACAAGCCATATTAACATGAAGAATTAAAGCCTACCTCTTCCAAGTACTGGCCATGCTTCCAATAATATTCATAAAATAAGAGGATAGGAAAACCTTAGGTCATTCAGAAATGCTTCATCTCTCCTTCCACCTTCTGGTCATGCAGAACTGGCAAACCCACAGGTCACTATGGACAAGAACAGAGTTGGGGCAGTATTCTTGGTCTAAACTAAATCCTTTCAACTGCAGGGTGCCTATCTCATTCCATGATGATTTGTCCATACGTCTAACCTCTACAATACTAGTTCTTATGTCTCTTCAGTACCTAGGACCTGGCATTCAGTAGACATTCAGTAAATATTTGTTTAACAAACGAATGAGTGAATGAATGAGGACTACAAAATAGCTAACCTTCACACAAGCAAGAACAGTTGACTGTCTAACTTATAGAATCTCATTAAAAATGCATACTTGTCTTAAACATTGCAAACTAAGAAACTGAAAATCTTCCTCTCATCTTAATCTCATTTCCTATAATCGGTCACAGTTAGTATTTTGATGTCCCTGTGAATTTTTCTCTCTATATGATAAACAATACAGTAAGTTATAATATCAAAATGGAGTGGATGAATCTTCTTTCTAGCCCAGTGCCTGAATCACTTTCACATTTCCCAGTTCCTCTTAGCAAAATCAGGTAAATAATTTTGCTTGTGTTATAACATCAACTGTGTTGTACAATGATTAGCAAACAAAGTTCAGGAGATTGGCCTTCTTGATCATGTGCAATGCAAGCCTATAGTTTAGTAGTGTTGACTATGTTGAAGCTAAATGGAATTATTAGAAGTATCCCAATACCCAACATAAATAAATGCAAAAATAAAGGTAGCTGGATTCTCTCTGTGTATATGAGCAACTGTTCTGCTATCATATTTGGAAAAGCTCTTCTAGGAAACAGAACAAGCTGGTTGCCACTTCTAGCAGGTATGAACATGTGATCCAGCAGCCAAAAGCCTAGCTCTGGAGCTGGACTGCCAGGTCTCAAATCTTGGCCCCACCAGTCACTAGATCCATTACCTTGGAAATTTATGTAACCACTCTGTCTCAGTTTCCCCATATGTAAAATGCAAATAAATATACTTCTCCCTCATATTTTTGTGAGGATTAAATATATTTGCATGTAAAGCACTTAAAAGAATACCCCACAGAGAAAGGCTATAAGATACATTCCTTTTATTCATTGAGATACAAGTTATGTATGTAAATGCACAGATTTTATGTAAACAGTTTGATGCATCTTGACAAATGGTGTACACTCACATAACAATCACCCCAGTCAAATGTAGCTCGCTGACTTTCTCAGAAAGTTCCCTAGTATCCCAAACTCACCCCTATCCCTCCAGGCAAGCCTGATTACTCTTCTTTCCCCTATAGATTAGAAAGAATTTCATGTAGATGGAATTACACAACCCATGTTCTTTTGTTCCTTGTTTTCCTCACCCAACATAATGTATACATTTTATCCAGTAGGTCGTTCTATCTTTATTGCTAAGTAGTAGTTCACTGTAGACCACAATTTTTTATATCCATTCTACTCTTGATGGACATTTAGGTTGCTTTTAGTTTTTGCAGAATATTTGTTTTTGAAGAACTTTTATTTTCCACACATTCTTTAGGTGTTTCAGAATATTTTACGCTCTGGAAATATGAATTAGGATGTGCAGGTGTGATTTACCCACACGGTAGTTTGTTCCCTACGGCCCTTTCTCTCCCTCCTAATCTTCAGAGCCTCTTTACTTATCTGTTGTTCTTCACAGGGATTCCGAAAATTGTTGCCTTCAGGCCACAAAATGGGAGACCAGTGATGAGTCTCAAAAGGGAATAACAGGGCAACCAGAGCACCATGAGGTCATTGGTGGTTGAATAGGATTTGATTAGCCGGGCCCTGTGCCACGTAACAGCCCGTTGCTGCATTTTGAGAAGAATCACTTGGCTTTTCTTAGACTCCAATAAAAGCAAGAGTTACATTCACATTTGACTTCATATGTTTAAAGTACAGGAACGTGAATGAAAACATAAGAAAAAGAAATGTGAAAAACACTGGGAAGTTTGAAAGTAGTCCAATAAAGCCTGATGTATGTGAGCGTTGCGCGCTGCTCGCTCTGAAACCGATTTTGCCTCAAGCAGCGTGCAAATTACAGAAGCGTCTGTGGGCTGAAAATTTTGTTATTCAGTGGCTACAATAAATGTAATCCCATTTACGGAAAAGGCTGGCCGGTTCTTGAAAGCACTTGTGCGAAACAAAGACCCTAATTCTCATTAGAATTCACCCATCAAAACTCAATCCCGCAGCCCGTTCTGACAAGGACATCTAGAGTTGAGGATTATTTGCTGTCTTTAACCGTCCATTTATTAGTATCCGGCCCGGGAAAATAGTTTATCCAGAAAGCGAGGGTCTCCGCCGCTACTTAAACCAAACGGAACCAAACAGAAGGAAACAATTTGTTCTCGGGACTCGGGAGAGTCCTCTGTCGCAGTCTGATTTGACTACTCTGTTTCCATAGCAACAGACGAGGCGTCCTCGAACCAGCGAGACGTGTGGAACATGATGTGCTCGCAGGAGGCTGCAGCTGGACGCTCAGGAACGCTGTTTTGTTTTGTTTCTCAAAAGCTACTGAAGTATTCAGAAAGAATCCAATCAAAATTGCATTTAAAATGGGTGGGGGAGTTGCTCTTTTTTGGCCTTTCAGATGACATGAGGATGAAATTAATTTCTGAAATGCGTTCTCCTTCCTCTTACCAGCAATACCAGGAATATGCTTGAGGGAAATTTTAATCAGATTAAAGGTTTTTACCTGTGCCTCTGCTGAGGTGTATAAGCACAACAGCAGCCAGAAATTAATAGCAAGGAAACGCTCAGATCTGGAGAGTCTCCCCAGCAACTGGCTGGGAGTCTGCATGGGCCTGAGAGGACAAAGGCAGAGATTTGGAATCTGGAGGTGACTCCGTAATATCCTGTGTTGTCCCGCGAACTAGATTAGAAGAGGCACTCAGGAAGGCATTTTATCTCTTCCTCTTTTTATAATAGCTTTTGCAAAATGCTTCATTGCAAACGTAATCATATTTTTGTAGAAAAATTCATAATCTTAAGAAGAAAATCAGAACTTTACCCATGTCCCATTACAAAAATATGTCGAGTGCTAATAATCCATGATGTATCGCCATTCGATGTCTGTGTGTGTGTGCGCATGTATGTGTAACACTTTTTAAATGAGATCACACTATTGTGATTTATTTTGAGGAAGCTTTTCCCCTTTCCCCCTTAATATGTCAAGAACATTTTCCCACATTAAATATTCTTTTACATCATCATTTTAAAATCACTGAAGGGCATTCCATTATATGAGGTACCATAATTTAACTTATCCCCTATGATTGGCCATCATGGGTATTTCCTATATTTTATGATTATTAACAAATGGGCAATAAATGTTGTAGTCAAATATTTGCACAAATTCATGACTAGCGATTTTTTTTTCTTGCAAGACATACAAAAAGTGCAGAGACACATAGAGATTTGTCTGCCAACAGCATGTTTCATACCTTATGCCAGGCCTCTGGACAAAACCAAATGATCAGTCATGGAATAGATAACATATTTCCAATATAAAGTCAGTCTACTTCGAGTAATCAAAAGCTCAGATTCTGTTAGCAAGGAAGAAAGTCATTGACGCTGTACACAACAAAGACATCCAGTGATATCTGTCCACTTAAATCAAATCAAATAAAAAGAAGGTAGTTGAAACAAGTCAGCAACCCTGGGCTTATGTGCGATTTCATACACTCACCACTGACAACCTCTTTGTATTAGCAACAACCTTTGGCAAATGACATACCAGGTTATCCTCATTGGATTAAAGATGAATTTTCTAGTTTCAGTGTTGGAACTATACACAGTTTATGTCTTCAGTGGACTTTTACACTGACAACACAGATACATCGGGTATGAATAAGACAAAAGTAAGTTTGCCCAACCATCCTTGCCCTGAGTCCAGGAAGAAAAGAGAAGTCCCAGCCCTCAGAGAATCAAAAATTATGGTACCAGTACAGTTGGATACAAGGCTGACAGCTGGGGAGGGGTGAGCACTGTGTAGCTCTCTGAGGAACTGAGTTTGTTTACCCAGTCAGAGGATAGCCAGCAATTTCACCAGCAAAAGCAGAATCCAGAACTGTGTGTCCTACACCATCAGCTTACCCACAGGGGCAACCATAGATTCTCCTTTGTGGGGAGGAGGGTAAACTCGCTATACTCATGGTTCACAGACAGCAGCATACTCTATACATGGTTCTGTTCCTTGCTCTTTTTTTTTTATTTTTTATTTTTTATTTTTTTTGCTTAACATATCCTAGGGCTTTTTCCAAATCACTACATAGAAACTTTCTTCATTCTTTTGTATACATCACATGCCTCTATTATAATTTATTTAATAGTCTTCTATTTATTTAGTGTCCCATATTTTACAAAACAACAACAACAACAACAACAAAATGCTGCAGTGAATAGCCTCTACCTATGTCGCTTCCCACAGATGTGACTATATGAGAATATTGCACGAGAGTGAAGTAGGCAAAATTTTCTCCTATAAGGGAGAAATTGCTAGAAATGGAACTTCTGAAACTTAGTGCGTGTACATTTGTAATTTTGAAATAGATTGTCCTCCATGAAGATTGTTCTCCATGAAGATTTGACTAACTGATATTTCCACCAACCGTACACAGTGCAGTATTTAACTCAACTTTTAGTTTATAAAATGCGAAGGAAATGGTACCGCAGTGTTGTTTTAATTTACATTTCTCTTGTTTAATAAGGTTAGGCATCTTTTTGTATGTTTAAGAGCCATTTGCATGTCCTCTTCTTTGAACAGTCTATTCCTACCCTTGTTCATTTCTGCATTGGTAAGGTTGTCTTTTCCTCAGACATTAATAGGTGCTATTTATCTGTTAGGAAGCATAACACTTTATCTGTGGCATGAATTGCAAATATTTCCTCCATATTGCCATCTGTACTTTTACTTTTTTGTGGTTCTTTTTTGCCATGAAGAAGTTTCCACATGTAAAGTAAATTTATATACTTAGGCCAGGAGCATTGGCTCACACTTGTAATCCTAGCACTTTGGGAGGCAGAGGCGGGAGGATCGCTTGAGCCCAGGAGTTTGAGACCATCCATCTCTACAAAAAAAATAGCCAGGTGTGGTGGCATGCGCCTATAGTGCCAGCTACTCAGGAGGCTGAGATGGGAGGATGGCTAGAGCCCGGGAGGTGGAGGTTGCAGTGAGCCATGACCCCACCACTGCACTCTAGCCTGGGAGACACAGCAAGACTCTTACTCAAACAAAAAAAATTCCATACTTAAATATATCAATATCTTTTATTATGGCTTCTAGAGTTTGTGTCATAGGAAAGCCATCCCCACTCTAAAGTCATAAAGAAATTTTCTCATCTTTTCTAGTAGAACTTTTGTGGCTTCACTTGTCATATTTGTCTTTGATTCATTTGGGATTTGTCCTCCTAAATGGTGTGAGATATGGCTTCAGATTTTTTTTTTTTTAACGTTTTTTCCTAGATGGTTGTCCCAATATCACTTATTGAATACTGGTACAGCTAGCCTCAGTATCCATAGATTATGCATCCTTGGATACAACCTTGAATAGAAAATGTAGCTAGGCCTGCAATGGTTATGTCTGTACTGAATATGTACAGACTTTTTTTCTTGTCATTGTTCCCTAAATGATACACTACAACAACTATTTACATAGCATTTACATTGTATTAGGTATCATAAGTAATCTAGAGATGATTTACAGGAGGATGTGCCTACATTATATGCAAATACTATCCCATTTTATGGCATCCTGGGGTTTTGGTATCTGAGGGGATCCTGGAACCAACCCCCCGGGAATACCAAGGGATGACTGTCATCCCTTTTATCATAAAGTCCCCTGTATAGGGATTATGCGGACTTTCTGCTCTGTTCTATTGGTCTGTCTGTTTGCTCCAGTGAACATTAACTGTTTGATCTTTAAAATGAAGATTATAATATCTGCCTCAGAGAACTGGCCTTAAGAATTAAATGAGGCCAGGCATGGCAGCTCATGCCTGTAATCCCAGGACTTTGGGAGGCCAAGGCAGACAGATCACCTGAGGTCGGGAGTTCAAGACCAGCCTGACCAACATGGAGAAACCCCGTCTCTACTAAAAATGCAAAAGTTAGCCAGCCGTGGTGGCGCATGCCTGTAATCCCAGCTATTAAGGAGGCTGAGGCAGGAGAATCGCTTAAACCCAGGAGGCAGAGGTTGTGGTGAGCCAAGATCACGCCAGTGCACTCCAGCCTAGGGAAAAAGAGTGAAACTCCATCTCCAAAAAAAAAAAAAAAGAAAGAGGAAGAAGGAAGGAAGGAAGGAAGGAAGGAAGGAAGGAAGGAAGGAAGGAAGGAAGGAAGGAAGGAAGGAAGGAAGGAAGGAAGGAAGGAGAGAGAAAGGAAAGAAAGAGAGAGAAAGGAAAGAAAGAGAGAGAAAGGAAAGAAAGGAAAGCAAGAAAGAAAGAAAGAAAGAAAGAAAGAGAGAGAATTAAATGAATGTGTAATGTTTGGCCCATAGAAGAGTTCAATAAGTTTCTGCAATGACAACAAAGAGGAGGAAATTTTTGCCTATTTCACTCTCGTACAAAGAAATGCAGATACCCAGAGTGTTCACAGATAATCATGGTTCAAAGATTAGCCTTTTCATTCCACTCTGAACTAAAGGCTCCTTTACATAAACTAAAGGCAGAAGATGATTTTATCAATGATCTCCATAATAGGTTTGAGGTGATTTTAGTGAGTTTTTCACTAACCTACTTTGAAATGAAATTCCTAGGGCCATTAATCCCCTGAAATTTGTTTGCCAAAGCAAATTACCAGACAAGACTGGGTTTGAATCCTGGTTTAGTCACTCATCTCTGAGATTCTGCTTCCTTATTATCAAAAGAGGGATAATTATATCTCCTATTCTGACAAATATTGAGATAATAATATAAGTAGCTAGTACTGTGCTTGTCATATAGTATATGTTCAGCAAATGTAGCTTTAACAAATTTTTGTTATCACTATCATGTTCTTTGTTGTAATCATTAAAGATGATGGCTTTGGGTGGATGAAGACAAAAGGAGGGTAATAAACACTAAAACAGGAAAGAAAAGAAAGAAAGAGAGAGAGAGAGAAGGAAGGAAGGAAGGAAGGAAGGAAGGAAGGAAGGAAGGAAGGAAGGAAGGAAGGAAGGAAGGAAGGAAGGGAGGGAGGGAGGGAGGGAGGGAGGGAGGGAGGGAGGGAGGGAGGGAAAGAAAGAAAGAGAATAATCAGAATATTAAAATCAAAGCTACTTCCAAAACTAAGGTGTATTGATAGAAGGATAGAGGAATATACAACAACGATACACAATAAGTGATAAGTCAGGTAAAATGTTAATGACAAAATCTAAATTTACACTGTAAAATGCCTTCAAATTTGCTGTATGTTTGAAATTTGTTACAGTAAAATATTAGGAAAAATTAAAGGCTTCCATTGCTTACTCCCTCTAGTCCTAATTTCGTCATAACCCCCAAAATGCCCCAAAATGTAAAGGATTGGTTTTCCTTGAATCTTGATATTTCATATAGAGTAGAGAACTTGTCATTTGCCTCCTCGCCAATTTTTCAAGCTGTCTTTGTGAATGTGATTCACTCCCTTCCCCTAAGATTCATACTTCTTATTTCCTGCTGGTCCAACTGATAGCTCCAATTTACGCACACCTGCCATCAATATACTAATGTCCCAGAATCTCCCCTCCCTCCTGTTTCTCTCAAGCCACCAACTCCCAGAGTCCAAACAGCTTCGTACCCAGGAAACCGCGGAGTGGAAGTTAGGGTTTAGAATTGAAAGCCCTGTTTCCAAGACGTTTGGAAAGCGAAAGTCAACTGCAGTTTTCTCCTGTTGCTATGACACAGGTGACCGTAGAGTCGCTAGCCTGGAAACTGACAGACAGGGATCAGGATGCACTGGTTGCCATGGTGAGGAGGAAATTAAGGATGTTTTCTCCATGCCCATTGGTGCCTGGCATATCAGGTGACCAGAGCTGCCAGAAAGTGCTAAAAGCCCCTCATCAAATCATTAACCTGTAAGTTCACATTCAGTTGTGTGCAATGGGTCTGCAGGCCCAGCTTCATAAGAGATTGTTGGGGGAGAACAGAAATGCCGGACATTTCAGCATCCTAGACAAATGAAGTATCTAAACCAAACCCTGTATTTTTTAATGACTTGTTCATATTCTTTTTTCAAAGGAAGGTTTACTCCATTTTGAAATGTTGTTCAACTTTGGGCAATCAGCATCCGCTAGTTCAATATTTGTCAAAATGCTGTTCCCAAGCCATCTGTTGAATCAGAATATCTGGGGGGTGGAGCCCAGGCATCTGCAGTTTTAACTACGTTCCTAGGCTAACTGATGTGTGACAAGTACTGCTCTAGTTTAGCTATCTAACTTTAAAATCTCAGAGCAAAATAACTCTAGCCAGTAGCACCGAAACTTTTCACTGCCCCATATCTTTTGTCATGTCCCTCCATCCCCAAGGCACCTCAAGAGTCCCATTCTTTGAGAGGTGTTTGTCTGCCAAACAAAATGTGTATACTGAAGAGATCAGCCAGGCACGGTGGCTCATGCCTGTAATCCCAGCACTTTGGGAGGCCAAGGCAGGCAGATCACCTGAGGTCGGGAGTTCAAGACCAACCTGACTAACATGGAGAAACCCCGTCTCTACTAAAAATACAAAATTAGCCAGGTGTGGTGGCGCATGCCTGTAATCACAGCTACTTGGTAGGCTGAGGCAGGAGAATCGCTTGAACCCAGGAGGCAAAGGTTGCAGTGAGTTGAGATCGCGCCACTGCACTCCAGCCTGGGCAACAAGAGTGAAACTCTGTCTCAAAACAAAAAAAGAAAGAAAGAAACAAAAAGAAATCATTTCCCCCCTTTTTAAATCAAAGACTTACATAACTGCCAGCCTGATCGGATGAGAGAGGCAGTATTAAAATATTATATTGACAAAAATTTACTTCAAACCAAGGAAAGTTTATCTTCCTCTGCAGATTCAGCTCAGGTGGATGTATATTGCTCATTAGAGTTTCAGAGCTAAAGAAAGCAGCTCAAGCTCACTGCCACTGTCTTTTTGGAGACCAAGTGATCTGGAAATCTCAAATTGTGATCTACAAAAACTGTTAAATAACTCCATTGCATCAGGGAGCCTGTTCTGAGATTCTGCAGACTCACGTAAAACAGAAGCAATAACAGGATCCATCCTCCTCCTAAGGAATTTAAACTTATTTATTCATTAATTTACTTATAACCACCCTTCCCCCAGTGTGGACAGAATTTAAAGTGATTTGCAAAGATCCATAAAAGAATCTGACCAGGCCGGGCGCGGTGGCTCAAGCCTGTAATCCCAGCACTTTGGGAGGCCGAGACGGGCGGATCACGAGGTCAGGAGATCGAGACCGTCCTGGCTAACCCGGTGAAACCCCGTCTCTACTAAAAAATACAAAAAACTAGCCGGGCGACGTGGCGGGCGCCTGTAGTCCCAGCTACTCAGGAGGCTGAGGCAGGAGAATGGCGTAAACCTGGGAGGCGGAGCTTGCAGTGAGCTGAGATCCGGCCACTGCACTCCAGCCTGGGCGACAGAGCGAGACTCTACCTCAAAAAAAAAAAAAGAATCTGAATTACCAATTGATATAGCACAGCCTGCTACTTGTCTCCTAATAGCCCATCTCCATTTCCTCTGCAGTATTGAGACTGCTCATTTTCAGCCAAAATACATGGTTGACCAACTTTCCCAGCTGTTCTCATAGCTAGGTGTACTCAGGTGACTAAGGTCTGGTCAATGGGATGTAAATGTCAGTTGCATGTGCAACTTCTAGACAGTATCCCTTAAAAGGAGGATTAATTGTGACCCTCTTCTCTCCCATTCTCCTTCCTACTGGCTGGATGATGGACATGATAGCTGGAGCCACAGCAGCCCATCTTGTACCATGCTGGGTGTTGAGGATGGCAGTGCAACACATAAGAGGTCTGGGTTCCTAATAATCCTGGAGCTGCCATTCTAAACTTGGACCCCTACTCAGAATCTTACCCGAGAGAAAAAGAAACTTCTCTCTTATTTAAGCTACTGGTATTTTGCGTTTTCCATTCCCCACAGCCAAGCTTAATCCTCACTAGTAATGCAAGTGAGACAAAAAAATAAAATGGCAACATATAATAGAATAAGAAATAAACAACACAAGAATATATACCAGAAAAACCATATATATTTGCTATTAATGAGTTGCAAATTTAGATTCGAGCTTTCCAGAGGTTGACATGGCTGTAAAACTTTTTAAGAACACAGCTCTTGGGATCATATGCTTATTTTTTAAATTTCTCAAAAGAAATACTACTGTTCCTGATGTTAAAAACAAACAAATTTATTCTGAATCTTTATAAAGAGGGCATCTATCATTTGCTGTAATTAACAACAACTGAAACTACTTCCTTATATTAGAAACAACGTGTTTCATGATGTTCTTCAGTACAGGTCAGGAGAATCAAAGTGTAGATGATCTGAAATTGCCCCGTATAGCTGTTCATGTGCTACACTAAATTGAATGCTTGCTTGCTTCATCCCTTGCAAACACTAGCTAGGCAGTGACTCTCAGAGGTAACTGGTGGGAGGATAAGAAAGTGACTACAAAAGCCAAATTGTTATAGAATCAACCCACATCAGTGTTGTCTACCACCAGCTCCAGCACCAGCATCACCAATGAGAAAAGGATAGAATAGCCATGTCCTCCCTTGCACAAAGGGTACCCCATTCAACCTTTCCATTTTTGGCTTATTTTCTCCTTTAATACATTCAATGTTACTTACGTTTACATTTTCTAGGTTATTTTAAATGTATTAAAATCCACGTAGGCTAGGCACGGTGGCTCATGCCTGTAATCCTAGCACTTTGGGAGGCCGAGGCGGGCAGATCACCTGAGGTTGGGAGTTCGAGACCAGCCTGGCTAACATGGTGAAACCTCTTCTGTACTAAAAATAAAACAATTAGCTGGGCATGGTGGCGGGCGCCTGTAATCCCAGCAACTCAGGAGGCTGAGGCAGGAGAATTGCTTGAACCCAGAAGGTGGAGGTTGGAGTGAGCTGAGATCCTGCCACTGCATTCCAGCCTAGGCAAGAGAGTTAGACTCTGTCTTAAAAAAAAATCAATGAATAAAAATAAAAGCATGTGTCTTTGCATGCACATGCATGTAGTAGGAGGAGAAACTCAATGTGCGATATTTTACTTCTGCTCTCTGCATATTTCTAAATACAAAATACAGATAGATATGAACAAAACTCAGATATAAGGCATAGGAAACAAAAAATATAAATATTTAACTTAGGAGTCATGCACCTCAACTGTGAATACAAAGTGGCAAACATTGGCAATTTATGTCTCATAAAGGAAACCAGAATGGATTCCAACCCAGAGGCAGTGACAGGCATCCCTGAAGCCACAGGATACATTTTCAGCAAATTTAAGCACTTAAGTGAGACACTTGCTGATATAGATCCTCATATTTGCTCCATCGATTCTAGGGCATTTCAAGCAGGATCCTGCCACAAAGATTCGCTGGTTAAACCTGGGTCTCTTTCTTGCCTTAACCTGTTGGAGGGATGATTCATGAACACACTGTGTGGGCAATGAGTGGGGAATTTGTACCACCTATGGCAGACAATTACACACTTTGCATCCAACATGGTTCCTTTATAACTTATGACTAGGTTTTGCTAATATATTCTTTCCTATAACCCAACACTGGCTTTGAGAAAAGAAGTCTATGCCAATTTTTGTTTGTTTTTTACCTTGAGCATTACTTATTTTCATGATGCAAATACTGGACTTACACTGGTGAAGTAGAGGGATGCGTGGATATCTTCAGGATAGCCAGTCATTCTGAATAATTCTAGTCTCACCCAAACAGAACACAAAATGAAGTCCTCTTTATCCCCCAGTAAGAATGCCTGAGCATCTTTTCTCACCTTTAACCTAAATTAACTGCTCAATTCACCTGGGCAGCCACAGGCTAAAATCTCAGAAGTTTATCACACTGGTTTAGTTATTATCTCCCTTACTATTAAAAGCCACCTTTTAATTTACATACTGAATGCACACCCAAGTTATTTTTCCTACAAATGGAATCTCTAATTAGGATCAACTTCATTTGAAACTGGGCAGCAAATGGGAAAATAAGAGTATTAGAGAACATCATTAATAGCAACTGCAAATAACCTTTTAATCAATTTTGAATATCTCCCTCTGAGGACTCACTCTTCCATTTACGAAATAGAAAATTTTGGCCTGCCATTAACAATCATCTCAGCAGCATGCATAACAATAGTAATAACGGGCATTTTAAAAGTTAACCAACACGTGGATAGATATTTTTCATCACGAAATGCTTTCATTTGCATTTTTATCTCCTTCGATCTTACACCTGCCTTGTATGTGTAGTAAAGTGTTTTTACTTGATTTCGCAGACAAAGGGCAAAGGGGTTAAGAGTGTGTCACGTTACTTAGGTTTGGGTCTCAGTCCTACTGTTTATCATCTGCGTGGCTTTGGACAAGTTACTCAGTGTCTCTGAACCTCAGTAAACTTATAAAACAAAGACAAAAATGTCTACACAGACAGATGCTGTGAAATGCAGTCACACTAGTAAAATGCTCCATTAGCGGAGGATGGGTTCAGTGCTCTTCCCAGGGATGAGCAGTTTAATCTGCAGAACCAGGAAGAGCCTGGGATCCAGATCTGGGGCTTGCCTGAAGCAAGAATCGATTTCAGAGCAGAACAAAGATTGACATTTCCAACACTTAACCTTTTTCCATTTCTGCTGTCCCATCAGCTACGCAAGCGCTCTTAAAGAATAAAAGGATATGGACACTCCTTTGGGACGGGGGTACAACGCAAATATTTTATGATCAATGGAAGAATCTATAAATAATGAATAGAACCCATAGAATTGTGTTGTCAGTTCAGAAGCCTAGAAATGATTGTCACAGATTGCTTTTGCAGCTTGGGCACAGCGGAAAGCAGCCTGGCCACTTAGGGAACGAGGCCTAATGCTGAAGTCCAGAGCTGGCCACAAGGTGGCAGGATGTCACCAGCGAGTGTGATCAAGCCCAGACTTCCTGGAGCTATCTCCTTGTTCCCACCCAGGCTAGGGTACTGATTGACGCCTGAAGCTCAAGATGACAACCTGAAATACTCCAATCAATATCAGCCCGAAATCTAATGCCAAAAATCCCATAAATGCCATTTTTCTGCCTAATTGCTCAGCTCTTAGACAAGACAGCAAAACAGGCACATCATCCTCCACGTACAAAAAGAAACTTCAAGGTGACCGTGAACTTATTCCAATATAAATGACTAACTCTTTTTTTATGAATTCCAATTTTCAAATGCACTAAAAAAACTGAGAAGCTTTAGGTGTCGGAAGCAACCCTCCAGAATTCCTGGAGCTCTCCTATTATAATGTTTTCTTGTAAAGATGAACATATCCGGCCAGACAGTGGTTCATGCCTATAATCTCAGCACTTTGGGAGGCCAAGAAAGGAGGATCACTTGAGTCCAGGAGTTCGAGACCAGCCTGGGCAACACAGTGAGACCTCGTCTCTAAAAAAAATTAAAAAAAATAGCCGGGCATAGTGGCATGTGCCTATAATCCTAGTGACTCAGAAGGCTGGGGCAGGAGGATCACTTGAGCCTAGGAGGTTGAGGCTGCAGTGAGCCATGATCTCACCACTGCTTTCCAGCCTGCGTGACACAGTGAGACCTTGTCTTAAAAAAAATGACTATATATTCAAAAACTAGTCAAATCTAAATTATTTCTGTATAACTCAAACGCCACCAACCATTTTCAAAACCTGAATTTTCCTACGAACCTATTTCTGAGCCATTTTCTCTCTTTTCCTCTCCACAAAAGTGAATGCTTAAGGATGATACAATAATTTAAATAACAGTCTAACTTTAAACAAGATTTTATATAGACTTGTTTTAGAATCAGATAATAACTGGGAGATTATCTATGTTAATGCTTTCATTTTCTTAAGAAAGAAACTGGTGTTTCCAGAGGTTAATAAATTTGCCAAATATGACACAGCAAGTTAGGTCAGAACTGAGACCCAAACTTTGATCATCTCTCAAGACACTTTGGACTAACTTATTTAAATGTGACCATTTATTTAACTGTGCCTGGAAAGTCACTACTTTCCTTTAGCCTATGGAACAGCAAGCCAGTAACAAGGAAGAAAATACCAGTTCAGTATTTTGCTCCGTAATTCCAGCAGTTCAACTTGGACTCTGTACTAGAAGCCATGATTAGGACAAACACTATATGAGGAGCATCAAGATGAATACAAATAGTAAAGCCCTAAAAATCAAATAAAATCCCTAACAGGTCACAACCATTCAAACGGGATAGAAGATGATTGAGGAAAATGCAAGCAGAAGAAAGAACATGCCTCTCCAGGGATGCTGGAGACCCTGAGCCCTCTCTTACAAGGTGTGACTGTAAAGTAATGCGACTGATTTTAAAAGAAACACAACCAGAGCTTCCACTTCTAAGTGAGCCCTGTGTCCTCTGGCACAGTCACTTGGGGAGCTGCATTTTTGTGGCAAGGATGTTGCAGCAGCTCAGATATTAACTCTTGTTTGAGAATTGTCTTCAGTGTCCTCTTTAGCACGTTCTTCTAAATGTTGATCACGCACACAAATCTTGGTCGTGCGAGGGTGGAGTTTTTTCTAGTAAACCTCTGGTGTCAACTCTTGGAAAAAAGTGACTGGTCTAGGTAGATCATCATATTTTGGGATAAATCTGAGTTGCATGTATTAAATAGTAACTGGGTTCATTTTCCCTTGGGGCTTAAACATTGGACAGTGTGGTTCATCTAGAGAAAAAGATTCAGCCACATGGAGTCAGTCAAGGAAAACCCTTAAGGAGCATGAACGAATGAATCTGTGTATTATTGACTTCAAAGCAAGGCCTCTTAATTCTAGTTCTTAATCATTTTGTGTCTGTTGATAAGTTACTTTTATGTCTCTCAACTCACATCTAAGCTCTTCTAAAGGAAAGGTCAATTTTTAGATCAAATCGTATGAAATTACTGCTATTTGACCATATTTAATGTACAAAAATCACATCATTCAAGGTAATCAATTTAACAGCTTAATAGCTTAGCAGAGGCCAGGCGCGGTGGCTCATGCCTGTAATCCCAGCATTTTGGGAGGCCAAGGCAAGTGGACCATGAGGTCAGTAGTTCGAGACCAGCCTGGCCACCATGGTGAAACCTTGTCTCTACTAAAAATAAAAAAAAAAAATTAGCCAGGCATGGTGGCAGGTGCCTGTAATCCCAGCTACTCAGGAGGCTGAGGCGGGAGAATCGCTTGAATCTGGGAGGCAGAGGTTGCAGTGAGCCACGATCGCGCCATTGCCCTCCAACCTGGGCAACAGGAATGAAACTGTCTCAAAAAAAAAAGAAAAAAAAAATCTTAGTAGAGTGGTAAAAAGGAGTTTAAACGTGTTAGCTAACATCACCCTGCTGAGATGGACAATACTGAACATCGATATTGAGATCCTAGAGCATGTGGTGCTACACAGCCTCACAAGAGCCGAACATCAGTTTTCTCTCTTAATAGTCCTATTTTTTATGCATTTAGGTTTTCCTCACCATCTAATTTAAACTGCTCATCTTGAGGGTATAAAATATTCAGTCAAACACACCCACAAACAGCCTTTCACAATCAGGGCCATTCTGTAAAAACCATCCGTCTTACCCTAAGCAATGATGGTAATGTGATTACCTACATATTGGAAAGCAGGTTTGCCAGTTTGGTCCCTCTAGGTCCTGGGACTCAGCCAGACAGGCCAGCTGATCTGAGTTGTGCTTAAGCGATTTCACTAAGGAACAGAGTGTACCCTCCGCCTTTTCACCTCCCTCCCGCAGGGCAGATGTGACCTCGCCGATCACAGTTGAAGTTATTGTGCAGTGAGCCTTCTTTCCCCCTCTGGTTCTTCTCTTTGCTTTTCACATTTCTTCATTATCCTGCACTTATCATCAAAACGTGATCAGAGAAGCCCTGGGCCAGTTCTGCCCCTTCCCCCCTCGCTACACACCAGGGTGGACATTCATTTGAATATTCAAATTCATCCTCCAGTCTCTCTAATCTGCCTGGGAGAAAGGACTCATTGGTTAGAGCATAGAACTTTCTGGTTATTATTTCAGCATACAAATGTCATTTAATGTTCAGGTGGGTCTGCAAAAACTGTGTGCCATTTATTTAACTCACTTGATACTCTTCTCAATGAAGAAAATACATCACTGATAAAACCTGGCCCCATGGGGTTTACCCAGTGATCAGCAGAGCTATCAAGACCTCGCATAGAAGAGGCCCGCTCTGTGCTTCCCACCCAGGACTCAGCATCGGCCCGAGCAGAAAACCTGGGCCTCCCTCCCAATCCCCTCCCTCACTCCTATTCAGCAATCACCGCCAGTGGGAAGTCACTCTGCACATTCAATTACATTGTGACGAATCTTAAATTGTTCACCTGAGCCTCAAAATGAAAAAAAGTAGGACTACAAGGCTGTGGAATTATGGTCTCTGCTGGGTCTTCCTGGTAAGTCCTAGGCCTGGCAGGAGGTGTTCACAAGTCTTTTGTTAGCAGCTGGGCTGACCTCGCCTCAAGGCTCCTTTTCATTATTGCTGCCTGGAAAGGTATTTCTTGTTTTGGGGTTTTTTTTTTAAATCAATTTTTTAAAGAAGATTTTTTTAAATCAATCTTTTGTGATCACGAAAGCAATCTCTTTTCAATATCAGAAAATTAGAAAATGTTAACTGGGCCCAGTGGTCCATGCTTATAATCCCAGCACTTTAGGAGGTGAAGTGGGGGAGGATCACTTAAGCCTAGGAGTTTGAGACCAGCCTGGGCAACATAGTGAGATCCCATCTCTACAAAAAATTTAAAAATTAGCCAGACATGGTGGCACGCATCTGTAGTCCCAGCTACTCAGGAGGATTGCTCGAGCTCAGGAAGTTGAGGCTACAGTAAGACATGATTGTACCACTGCACTCCACCCTAGGCAACAGAGCAAAAGTGTCTCAAAAAACAAACAAAAACTTAGAAAGTGTTGATAAGAAAAAAAGGAAAATCAAACCATCATATTCTTATTCCCCCAAAAGTACCCCAGGTAACCCCAATGTACAAATCCTCCCACACTTTCTCTCTGCACCTATAAATGTATTTTATATATACATATAGAGGTATACACTCATATGTGTATATATATGTATACATACATAAAATCAGTCATCTTTCCATGTCAATCAATTTGCTTCTCATTTAATACCTTTCAAATGTTCTCCATTGTCCCCAAAACATCTGTTATTTTAGGAGTTTAGCTAAACCACATCCAATCCAAGACCACACACTGTATCTGGTTGTAATGTTTCTTAAATCTCTTTAAATCTAGAACACTAGTCTCTTACTGGTCATCACTGATTGAAGAATGCAGGCCAGTTGTCTAGTTAAAGATCCAGCCTCTGGATTTATTTGCCTTGTTGCTTCCTTAGATGCTCAGTTTTTTTGGGTGGGGGGTGTTGTTTGTTTTGTTTTATTTTGTTTTGATACAGGTTTTCTGTTTGTTTCGTTTTGTTTTGTTTCTTGCTCTGTCGCCCAGGCTAGAGTGCAGTGGTGCAATCTCGGCTCACTGCAACCTCCACCTCCCAGACGCAAATGATCTTCTCACCTCAGCCTCCTAAGTAGCTGGGACCACAGGCTGGAGCTACCACACCCAGGTCCTCAGTTATTAAACTTGTTCTTCCATCTCTATATTCCCTGTGAACTGGAAATCAGACCCAACGGATTAGATTCCAACATTTCTAGGCTAGAATCCATCCGGAAAGATGTGGAATGCTTTATTTACGCTGTCCCACATCAGCAGACACTTCACACTCAGTTGCTCACCATTAGTTACGCTGCCATTGCCCACTGGGTGGGGAGATGATAGCCTAATCTATCCAACCGGGAAGTATTCTTTGGGGTGTTACTCTGGCAAATTATTTTCCAGACTTTAAACCTTTGTACCAGTATCCTGATCCAAAAACCATACCATACGTAAGTAAATAGTAAAGAACAGACAGGACCAGTTTGAGATCAAAGCCGGGGAGGGGTAAGTAAGTGGGGAAGAGCGAAGGTACGAATTTGCTTAGTGTTCATAGCTGGAAGGAAGCCTCACTGTTACAGTTTTCATGGTGCTCTCTACTTTCCAAAGTAATTGATAGACATTACTGAAGCTTGGTGTAAATCACAAGCCCCGAGGACTTGAGGGAGACTGAGCAACTGGGAAAGTCAGCACCGGGTGTTGTGTAATTTTTTTTTCCTGAATAGCTCTTCACAGGAGGTCCTCGGGGATTCTGATGTCTCTTTTAACACTCGCTAGTCAAGGTGATAATGCCAGGCTTACACGTGTACATTCTTCAGAAATAAGAACTGCCTGTAATCCTCCCCAGAGGCGCCTGATCTAAGTACCTACTTGAGCTACAATCCCATATGGTTGGCTATTGTCACAATGACGAAGCACCAGCAGGGACCTTGATCCCATCTCCCCACCTACCTACTTTAATCTCTGTCTCGGTCCTGGGGGACAGTGATTCTGTGATAAGGACGTCATGCAGGTGAAGTTGTTTATAGAGCTATGGTTGCTGAGTTCAGTGCTAGGTAGGGGACCCCAGATGGGGCTGTCTCAGGTACACATCCCATTAGGCACCTGCTGTCACTGTGATCTGGTGGTCTTGTTAGTTATGCACAGTATAGGTTGTGCTGTTTGCTTTTTTTGAGGTAAGAGGGACACCGTATTTCAGACAGCAGGAAAAAACCTGAATTTGTCAATTCTGTAAGTACAATTGCATTTGTACTCAGGAGAAAGATACCTCTGAAGAGGTTTGCCTCTGTGCCTTTAAGCAAGACATTTGCAGAATAAATCAGAGCTGAGGTGGCTCTGTCTGAGACTGTCAGGACGGCCCAATTTCCAGAATAATAACAGAGATGTGCCTGGATAAGGCAAATTGGCTCAGGACATGAGAGGCAGAGAAAATACATAACACAGCCCTTGGCCAAGCGGAAACTCAATAACTTCTGTCTAAATGATGCAGCCAGGTAAATCTTCTCCTAATGGACATCAAGTTGAAAAAATTAAAAGGAATAAGAAGAGCACAGTGTTTAGAAAAATGGGTCCTACAGGCTCTTCTCTCTGCTGCTTCAACTCCGGGAAGGTTCTTCTAGACTGCTTTTTGTACAAGAACCTTGTACAACCAGTTCAGCTGGAAGTGTGCCCGCCGCCCTGTCACAGCCCTCATTAGATAACTCTGACCTGATGAAAAGCTGAAAATAGAACCTTGAGCCATTTTCTCTGCAGCTCAACTCTTATAATCGTCTGTCTTTCTAAATATTAGCAGTACCCTAGTTATACTGTCATTTTTAAAATACTTGTCCATTTTTACCTTTTCTTAACACCCCTGACCACCACACTACTTTTCTTCAGGAAAAGGTTTTTTATGTAAAGAGAGGAGTGATTTTCTTTTTATTTCCTTTCTCCCTAGAGAAAGGAATTAAAGATAGAGATATTAGTTAAAAAAAATTCTTGAGGGCTTTTATCCTTGGTTTAAATCACCTGGAAAGATCAGTAGGGAAGAATAGAGTATTTCCTTAGTTACCCATTTGCTGTAGTAACTAAAGCCCACAAAAATCCATCTCCCACTTCCTATTAAAATTTTATAAGCATTAAAAACATTCACTTGGATGCTGTATGGTGTTTTTTCTTTTGCATCCAAATTGAACTTTTTTCACTCTGACGTCTATAGCCTGGCTGATTTTTCTTAATTTATTTACTCACTTAAAATTTGTTTAAATTAATAAGTGAACTCCTGGCAGGGAACAGGGCTCACAAATGTAATCCCAGGGCTTTGAGAGGCTGAGTCAGGAAGATCGCTTGACACCAGGAATTTGAGACCAGCTTGGGCAACATAGTGAGATTCCCATCTCTTAAAAAAAAAAAAAATTTTAAAATTAGCCAGATGTGGTAGTATGTGCCTGTAGTCCTAACTACTCAGGAGGCTAAGGCAGGAGAATCGCTTGAGACCAGAAATTCAAGGCTGCAGTAAGCTACGATCACACCACTGTACTCCAGCCTGGGTGACAGAGAGAGACCCTGTCTCTAAAAAATAAATAAATAAATAAGCTCTCAGTTCTGTTCAATAAACCAATGGCCTTTGAATTTTCCAACAGGAGTCTCTTCTGAATCTGGAACCAAGCCTTGGCAACACAGGGTGTTGGATGGACAACACACATAATAAATCGTTTATCCTGAAACGCAGGTTTCAAAGGCTTCTCTGCATTAGATGACAGCTTCCTACAAATCATAACTAATATTCAGGTCAACTTCCCTTTTCCAGCTTTAAAGCTGATACAAATGCCCTCTCTGGTATCCGTGGACTAACATTTCCCTAGTCCCCAGTTCTTACTTTCTATGTGCTCAGCTTAAAGGGCCTGACCCCAACTGGACTGAACATTTTTTTGCAAATCTATGGGTTTTTAAATACCGGACTTTTCAGGAATCTTATTTAAAACACAAATTCCCAGGCCTCACCTTCCACAGACTCTGATCTGGTAAATCTTAGTAGGATCCATGAGTCTGCATTTTCAACAAGCTTCTGTCCCCACCCCCAAGTAAATGGTCCTTGGAATGCACTTTGACCAACATTGCTCCAAGAATGTCAATCTCCAAAGCTTTTGATTAATGCTGTTTTCATTCATTTATTCAACAAACGGTGACTAGGTCCCCACTATGTGCAGGATGTCACTTGAGGGACAGATAAATTTCATGTGGGCCCTGCTCTCAAGAAACTTACAATCTAACAGGAGAAATGAGACATGAACATCAATAACTAACCAAAGGGAGTAAGAGGTTGTCCTGAGAGAGACATATAAAATATTATAAGAGTTCAGAGGAGAAACAGGTAACATTGAGATAGAAGGGATAAGGCATGGTTTTATGGAGAGATGAGGTATGCATTAAACCTGAAAGTACAAAGCATTTGGGCACATGGAGATAGAAAAGCGGAGTCACTGTCAAACATAGCAGGTGTGAGCAAAGCCACAACGTGGGGGAGGATGAGGCTGTGTAGGGAAGAGGGAAGCATTTAACTTGCTTGGAGCACAGGGTGCAGGCAGAGGCAGAGAGTCAAAGAAGCTTATAAAAGAGAGTTGTAGCCAAATCCTGGAGGACTTTGAATGCCAAGCCACAGAGTAGGGTCACGAGTAAGAGCTTTAAGTATACCAGGAAAATGGGTGACTGTTGCAGAGTTGCAAGTAGCCACAAGCTGCACCAAGCAGGTAGCAACATGGCAGCTGTGGGCATTCTTCCTAGAAGGAGGGAAGAAAATCTACCGAGCTCTTCTCTGCAAGAATCCCTCAACCCTACAGTCCATCCAGAGCCCCCTTCATTATTTTTCAAAATATGATGTCTAATGTAAGCTCACACCTTGCCTTGTAGTAACCCATTAATGTTAGAAAAGGGCTAGCGCTTTTACCTGTGGGTTTAACCATAACAAAGCCTGTAAGTGCTCCTTGAGAAGGAAGGATGAGAACAAAATGCAGGGTGACAGTGCTCCATGCTCTCACACTTTTCTCCTCTCGAGAACACTGCTGCTTCTCCATACATGCTCCAACACACACATACACACACACAGCCAAAGCTTAGGGGAGCTGGCTGGCTGAAAATAAGGGCACAGTGGTATTAAGACTAGACCTTCCCTGGTTAAATTTTCCATACCCTGTTTAATGAGTAAGTTTTATTTACAGTGGGCCCAGTGTAACCCAGGTGCTTCATCTGTAGATTCAACCAGTCGTGGATCAAAAATAACCAAGAAAAATAAAAATAAAAACAGCAATACAACAACAAAAATTATTGCAAATAATAAACAATACAGTCTAACGACTATTTATATAGGATTTACATCGTATTAGGTATTATAAATAATCTAGAGATGATCTGAAGCTTATGAAAATATGTGCAGAGATTATATACAAATACTATGCCATTTTATATCAGAGACTTGAACTTCTAAGGATTTTTGTATCCTCAGAGGTCCTGGAACCAATACCCCATGGATACAGAGTGTATTACAGCACTATGTATGACTCTTTGTAGACTTGTAAGGGTTTTACAACTTCCCCGATATCTACCCAGGAAAAAAACAGACCATAAATGCTAAACATATCATTCTTTCTGCAGTCATAATAGTTCTACCTCCAGCACTTTGCCACCACCACCGCTAGATCGAGGTCCCCAACTCAGGAGCTGATTGACCATCTGCATTTCAAAGAATCACATGAAAATCCATAATTAGGAGGCTAACACCTTTGCATGCATTTCTGAATCACCAACAGCATAGATTACATGAGCAAATTGCATCAGTAAATTCAGCTGCCACCCTATTTTTCACCCGAGTCTTATCAGAAATACAAAACAACATGTACCAGAGGTAAATGAATTACAATCAGAAGCAGGAACCCAAGAAAAGCAGGGGGACAGAGGGATTATTTACCCAGGTGAAGGGTCATTTCTCCAGGAAATCGAATCAGAGGCAAACAGCATACACTTTTTCAGGGAAGGAGGAGGGCAGGAGAGTTTTTTTTCCTGCTTGCTTTGTGACAGCAGCACAGCCTCTCGCAAGTGCAGTATGTCTCCTGTGAGCTTCTTGCACATCTAATATTCTAAGCAGCCACTAAATGAGGAGTGAGGAATCCAGTGCCCACTACTCTCCTCTGGGTTTCCTCCCTACAGACAGGATATGCCAACAAACGAAACAGATGGATTAGCTGCCTGCCCTGCAGCCATGCTGGCCCGTTCCTTGTGTGACCTGATCACTGTGGAACTTGCTTTAGGAGAGGGCAGGAGGAGCGATCTGAATGCTTGTCACCTTGGATGAAATGTGAGTCTCATCACAGACATATCCTTGACTCAGGCCTCCTCACAACAAGCTCTGTCTGCCTGAGTTGCAGCTGCTCTGTGAGGCCTCCCCGCAACCTAATGCAGAGCCAGAGGACATGCAACACCCCTGAAAATCTGACCCAAGGAAGATACAGCAAAGGTGTTTCTTGCTTTGCCTCGGTGGAACACAATAGTGTTGTCATTCCTCTTTCAGTCTCATTCACACACTGTCCCCACAGTGGTGCTACCATCCTGGGGTGACTCCAATGCAGGTACAAGCAATGGCAGATCAAAAAGTAATGTTGTCTCCATACAAACCAACTCCTTGGAGACCAAGGAAATAGCTGGTGGCTTAAGCTGAGAGATCCAGCACAGTGATGAGAGATCTTTAGCAGGAGACCAATTTGCAAGCTGGTTTTTGCTGGAGGAACAACTAGCACCTGCAAAAACTGTCCCTTGTCTCCTGGGATACCTGAGATTTCAGCTAAGGCTTCCTCCCACAGGCATAGCATAAGTGCTCATGAAAATAACACCACACATACACACATACATATGTGGGCATATATACACACACAGACTCACACAGACAAACTGGCACTAGATTGAATCAGGGCTACTCTAGAGTGATGCTCTGGAGGGATGCTTTGAGCTGGGACCTCAGATTTCAGAATCCAGGGAAAAGGCTCAAGAACTGTGCTGTTCACTAGTCACATGTGCCCACTGAGCACATGACATGTTGACTAGCCTGAGCTGAGATCTGAGATCGGCTTTAAGACTCAGCATGAAATAATGTAAAATATCTTGTTAATAATTTTTGTATGATCAAATGTTGAAATGAGAATATGTTAGATTGTATGTTTCCTATTGCTAGTGTAAATTAGTGGCTTTAAACAACATTTAAAACATGTAAAATAAATTTAAACAAATGCATTATCGTATAGTCCTGAAGATCAAGTCTGAAATGGATCTCACTAAATTAAAACCAAAACATCCACAGGGCTGCATTCCTTCTGGAGGCTCTGGGGAGAATCTGCTTTCTTGCTTTTTGCAGCTTCTAGAGGCCACCCGAATTCCTGGGCTCATGGTCCCCCTTCCTCCGTCTTCAAAGCCAGCAACATCCCATCTGTTTGACCCATTCTTCTGATATCAAACCTCCCTCTGACCACAGCCAGGAAAAGTCATCTGCTTTTAAGGACCATGATCACATGAGGCCCAGATAATTCAGAATTATCTCCCATCTCAACGTCTTTAACTTAGCTCCATCTGCAAAGTCCCTTTTGCCATGTAAGAGAACATATTCGCAGCTGGCAGAGACTAGGACGTGGACATCTTTGGGGGTCATAATTCTGCATACCACATGGATATATTGGGTTAAATACCATATGTCATTAAGATTATTGTCACCAGTTTCCTTTTCAAAGGGTGTCCTAGAAATTTTTTAAATTATATGTGTCTTACATTACATTTCTACTGGGCAGTGCCAGCCTAGAGTCTTTCTGATCACTGGAATTCATTACATGGACCATTTTAGGGTGCCCAGACCCTCTCTGGAGAACAAGGGCACCACCCTAAGGTGACCTCCACTCCCAGAACACAGCCTCATGGCATATACTCAGGGCTGTGCGAGTCTCCTATGACTGTTTGCCATGGAATTATCACTAGTTCCCTGCTTACTCAAAATGTCCAGTTTGGATAATCCATTAAATGATCACTCTACTCCTGTGTTATATTTGAAAATGGAGCTGCTCAATCATCCATCAAGGGGAGCTTCGAATCGATTTTCTAGGGGTGGTGATGGGTTTGCATTGCTCTCCACTGCCCGCCCTTGGCCTTCCCCAGGTCTCCTTGTATGTAAGGACTCCATCAGTTTGCTGACAGGTACACCCACATCCACAGGCCATAAGCAAACTGATTGGATGCCAGCTAATTCACTTCTTTTTTTTTTTTCTGAGATGGAGTCTCACTCTATGTCCCAGGCTGGAGTGCAGTGGTGCAATCTCGGCTCACTGCAACCTCCATCACCCGGGTTCAAGCAATTCTCCTGCTTCAGCCTCCTGAGTAGCTGGTGTTACAGGCACACACCACCACTCCCAGCTAATTTTTTTGTATTTTTAGTAGAGGTGGGGTTTTGCCATGTAGGCCAGGCTGGTCTTGAACTCCTAACCTCAAATGATCTACCCACCTCAGCCTCCCAAAGTGTTGGGATTACAGGTGTGAGCCACCACGCCTGGGCTGCTTCTGAGTTTTTAATGACACTTTGTTGTTGTCATTTTATAATTACAAAAATAACACATTAATTATAAAAATAAAATAAAACATTACAATAATCTATAATGTAGACTATTTTAAACTTTCTTATCATTTTCCACATATACCCCAGTAGATAACCACTATTCACAGTTCTCTACGTGACAGGATTGGTTGAAAAGTCTCAGTTCAGTGATGAACAAGCATGAAGCTGGCTTTCTGCTCTTGGACAAGCTTTCCAATCCCATTCACACCAAGAAGACTGCATTTAGCCCAATCAGTTTACACTCCATCTTCCAGTTTTTTATATATATATATATATATGGACTCAAACTGAAACGTGTGCTTTCCTGGGTCTTGAGCCTGCCAGTCTTCAGACTAGAACGAAGCCATCAGCTCTTCTGCCTCTCTAGCCTGTCGACTCACTTTACAGATCTTAGGACTTGCCAGCCTCCATCATCATGTGAGCCAATTCCTTATGATAAATTTCTTGTATGCATATTCACAACCTATTAATTCTGTTTTCTCTGGAAAACGCTGACTAACATTCAGGGTTACCCTTAAGCCTCAGGAGCAATTTCAGCAACCTCTCTTCTGAGGGGTAACATGTCAACCACCACCCCTCCCCTGGAGCGCTAGAGGAGGAATATTACCACCCCAGGAATCCTGCAGCCTCTGCCTGCTCCCCTCTCAAGCTGTCTTTGTAAATGGAGCGAGTGGTGACATAAGTTCTTCTGGAACCCATCTCAGAAAGCCTGCATGGCCACTCCATGCTGAGCTCCCTCTGCTGTCAGCTGAAGTGGACTCCCTGGTAATCAGGTAAACCCAGGATGAACAGAAAAGATTCTCCCCAAGCATTCACACCCTCCTATGTTTACTGAACATATTTTGCTTTTCTGCAAGCTTCCTTCTGGGTCCAAATTCTCTTGAGTCTTAGTATTTAGAGTAATTACACACAATTTTTCCATTGTTAACTAAAATATGCATGTAATTCTCCATATTTGTGTAATTGTGACTTAAGGCAAAAAACTTAAAAAAAAAAAAAAAGAGTAGTAAAGGAAGAAATGAAACTAGGCAAATCTTGCACAGATTATTCCCATGATAGACAAGCAAGCTATAAATTGTTCACAGGGAAAGTGATGACCAGACCACTAGAAGACGGCCTTTAGCAGCACTCACTTGCTGGCAAGACCAAAACACAAAAATAACATTCCTGAAAAATATGAGAAGATGGAGTCAAAAAATATGAGAAGATGGAGCCAGAGAATATTGAAACAAAACAAAACAAAAAGATGGACTAGGAGAGGGAAAGATAAGTCTTCCAGGAAACCAATCCAGGAAGTCAAAAATTCGATGAATAAAAGTTCTAAAAAGAGAACAGAAAAAGTAGAGGGAATGAAATTATGAATAATCATGACGATAATGGTAATACATTTCCAACTGAAAATTCTCCACATAATGAATGAAAAATAAGAGTCATGAAAATGCAATTTCAAAACCAAACCTTGAGATTCTAAAAGCTTCCCGAGAAAAATAACAACTCATGTGTGAAGACCTGCCCATCAGAATAACATGTACTTGAAGATGGAAGATGGAGCGATGCCTTCCAAATTCTAAATGAAAATCATCCTCGGCCTAGAATGCTATCCATACAAATGATCAATCAAGGAAAATGGAAGAAACTACATTATTAGATATGTTCTCAAAACTTACTTTCCCTGCACCCCTTCTGAGGAAGCTAATGGCAGATGCAGCCTAACAAAATAATGGCTGGTCCGTAGATAGCATCTTCTGCACCAGGTATTATTCGAAGTACTTTTTGTATATTAATTGGTTTACCCCTCGCTATACCCCCAGGAGGTGAGTACTCCTATCATCTCCATTTTACAAAGAGGAAACTGGCATTTGGTGATTTGCTCATAAATCTCACAGCTCATAGTGGTAGAGAAAGAGGGAACTAAGCTAAGAATGAAGACATGGGACATAGGAGAAAAAGATTCTACCAGGAAAATGCCCAGCAAAGTCACAGGATGATGCAGAGCGTAGCTCGAGATGCCCCCCGAGTACTCCTCATCCAGTTTGGAGCTGAAGGATGAAAACAGAGAGGAGTCCGATACAAGGAGGAACTGATTGATATTTAATAAATTTTCTGATATAGTTGGCTTTCGGAAAATGAAATTGAGCAATGTGCAACAGATCTGCTGGGATATAAACATAGAATACTCTTTGGCTCTACAGCTAAGACATAATAATGTCAATGTCAATAATGGATTTTGTAAAAAATGTTTGGATACAAATAAAATAGGAAGAAGGGAGAAAGCGTGTGGGATGACGGGCAGAGGGGAGACACCATGTAAGAAAGCTAAATCCTTCTTAGGATTTAGAGACAAACAGGAGGCAACAGAAAACATCAAAAATCGATAAATCAAGAAATGACAGTATATGCATATTCTTCAGTTAAATGACAGCAAATAGTGGAATAGACAGTTAAAGATTCTTTAAAGTATTTGTCTTTGGGAAGTGGGACACTTCCCAAAGTGTAGAAAGGGATGGGAAATTTTACCTAGTTTATAAAAATATACATTATGAATCAAATTTTTTTTTCAATTATATACAGAGAAAAAGATGACCCATAAGAAGTATGGAAAAAGACTACCAACCTCAAATCAATGGGGTATGACCTATTCTGGATTTGCAGAATTCAGATATGTTAAGGCCTTTTTTTTTTTTCTTTTTTTTTTTTTTTTTTTCGAGATGGAGTCTTACTCTGTCACCCAGGCTGGAGTGCAGTGGCCAGATCTCAGCTCACTGCAAGCTCCGCCTCCCGGGTTTACGCCATTCTCCTGCCTCAGCCTCGTGAGTAGCTGGGACTACAGGCGCCCGCCACCACGCCCGGCTAGTTTTTTGTATTTTTTAGTAGAGACGGGGTTTCACCGTCTTAGCCAGGATGGTCTGGATCTCCTGACCTCGTGATCCGCCCGTCTTGGCCTCTCAAAGTGCTGTGTTAATGACTTTTAAAAGATGTTTACGTAAAAGTCTGGAAAGACATTAAAAGACTTAAAACATATATAGTCACTAAAAACATTTTACTTAGAATAAGTATATCCCGCAAATCAATTGACCAACTATATGCACGTGGTCTACGGAGTTAGCATTTAGGTTACATGAGGCATGTTAGGTCTAAATTTTTCCTTTAGACCTCTTTTCATTTTTCAAAATTTTCTTCCATCAAAATGGATTGCTTTCTAATGAGACAAAAAGTTTAAGGGAGTTTTTGGTTAGGCTTTCGATAATGTATTTGTGTTTTAAAACTAGATTCAGACACTCTTGTGATAGAAACAAAAATTTAATTAAAAACGAAAGAGTTGAGAACAATTAATATTTTAAAAGAATGGAAAGGAAAAACGTCCCTGTATCTGAATATTTGATTTTTCTGAATGACTCAAACCCAACATAACACATACCAAAAGAATTGATTTCACATGTTTTGTGGTTCCACATGTTGCCTCAAATCGAGAGGCCGCAGGCTGAGGACTGGAACTCCTGTTACCTAGAGACTGTTCAGTGGGATGGTATATGTGGTATATGTGGTAGCAGAAAATGGAAAGAAACACTGGGCTGCCCTTACCCAAAGTACAAATCAAGAAGAAAGGGAGAGAGAAGAGAGTGAAGGGAGGGCAGCGCGCCCTCCCTTCAGAGCTGTTCCCTATGCACAGACAATGGGCCTAAGAAAAGCAACCAAGAGGCCCCATAAATGCATCATTCCACTTTTTGGTCCTGCGGCATGGCTGTTCTGCAGAGGACTGAGGGGAGTTTCATGTCAGAAGGTGACTTGATTGATCCCTCTTTCCTCACTTGTAATTTACTTAAATGCCAAAAATCTTAAAGCAGGCTGTCAACAGCTCCATGTAACATTTAAAGCACATGACCTCACTTGTGTCTCTGACTCTCCTTAAGTACTTTAAAAACACATTATCATCTCATCTCATTTTACAGCCGAGTCTTAAAGAAATGCCATTTCTTGAAATGAAATGTTACATGAGTCACAGCTGCAAAGTGCTGTGATGGGGCCAGCCTGATTGCCTGACACCCCACAGAACACACAAAGGCAAGAAATCTTCTGCTCTCAAAACAAAGGGAAGACATATCTGTCTGTTACAGAATTCCCAGCATCAAGGAGTACCCTGAAAGGGACACAAAAAGTTCCTGCTCAAAAGTAGAATGCAGATTTCTGAGTCATCCTGGTAAGTTCCCCAAATCACCACACAGCTACTGGGTCCAAGTTTGGGGAAGACTTTGACAATGCTCCTGGGATCTGGGTTGTCTTTCAGGACCACGAGGCTGCCTGTAATGGAGGCATGTGGCTTAAAATTGCCCCTATAGACTCTGGTCCAACAGTCAAGAGTACTGACCTTAAAGTACCTTGGTTAAGAGTCTGAAAAAATGGCAGAACTGAGCCTGACGCTGATCCTCTGGTATCTTTAGGCAGAAGCTTTCACAGGGGGTCTTCAGTGATAACCCATAGCAACACAGGACAAGGGCAGGCTCTGAGGAACCCCCCAAAGCACTGGAAAATGAGCAACACCAGCCCCCATGGCATAAAACCACACCAGATGTCTTCTGCTTTAAGCCATCACACCAGGCCCCACAACAGCCTGGTGATTCCTGGGCTCGTAGTCAGCTCCTGAACTTGTCTTCCAAAGCCACCATATTCTGACATTGATAAAATGTCAGATATCTGATATTGATTAAAACCTTCCCCTGAGTCTTACCTGTGTCCTGCATCAAATTCAAATGTCTTGCCAAGGGCCTTCTCCCCCAACACTGCCTCCATCCCCACCACCCATTATGACCCACCAATTGTCCAAGGCAGCAGCCTGGTTGACTCTCCACAACCCACATCCTCCACCATCTCTGAGCTGGCTTTCCCAGGCTGTAGTCTTCCAAACTACACAGCAGCTTCCATAGCCTCCTTGAGTAGGTAGGAAGTACTCACCTGTCCACTGAGTCCCTCTGTTCCATGGCATCAGAGGCATTAAATGGTGTCACAGGTCATGTCTTGACTGTCTAATGTTAATACAATCCCTCTCAGGCACCCGCTCTCCTGAGTTGGTGGAACATCCAACGTCTGTCCCTTCTCCAACCTCACTTTCCTTCCCTCTGACCATCAGGGGCCTACAGGTTCCAGAGGTGGGTGGGGAACTCTCAGCATCTGGCTTCTCCGCTACCCTTGCTCCTTGCAGAGGGCTGGGGGATCCACTGTTGTTCTGTCACTGGTGGGCCCTATATCCAGCTTCCTGAGGCCTGTGAAGCCCTGCCCCAGGCTCCCAGGCCACTCCAAAACACTCTCTGTTACCCCAGGTCCTGCCACCTGAGGGGCCAGGTTCAGTATTCCTTAGGCTCTTTCCACTCACACCTGAACCCTTGTCCTCTGCAGGCTCTAAATTCCACCTGCACCCTGGGGCCAGCCTGCTTTTCCAACCCTGGAAATTCAAAACCTTCATTCACTTGCCTTTTCGTTAATAAAAGGGGCTTAATTGCCACTGAAGAACCATTTGATGGTCCCAAGGGACCAGATCATAGACCCTAGAATAGGAAAGAGTTGTTTATATTTCTTAACGGAGGAAGGAGAAGACAGAGTTAAGTTTATTTAAATGCACCATAAGTGCAATGGGGCAATCTTGGCTCACTGCAACCTCCGCCTCCCAGGTTCAAGCGATTCTCTTACCTCAGCCTCCCAAGTAGCTGGGATTACAGGTGCCTGCCACCAAGCCCCACTAATATTTTTGTATTTTAATAGAGACTGGGTTTCACCATGGTGGCCAGGCTGGTCTCGAACTCCTGACCTCAAGTGATCCGTCTGCCTTGGCCTCTAAAAGTGCTGGGATTACAGACTTGAGCCACCATGCCCAGCCCGTAAGTGCAATTTTTAGATAGCACTTCTATAAAACAGAATTCTTTTGTAATGCATATATTTATTTGTCAAACATTTATGGAGCCTGTGATGAGCACAGCAAAATGCTAGATGGTAGGAATACAGACAAGAGAGACACAGAACCTACCCTCAAGATAGGTCTTGGGAGTATCTGGAAAGCAGCCATCAGAGAGATTCCTCCCACCCACCACGCTGAAAACCCGTTTATTATCGTTTAAAACCACTTATTACTTGTCTGTATGCAGATAGCATATACTTCCATGTCTTAAATTACCTGTTGGTTACTTTACTTTTAAAAGAGAGGATTGTAGGCAGAATTTCTTTAGGGAAAAGCCCCTTAGTACCCAACACCAATAATCACATGAGTTTTCACAGGCTTGTGGTTGCACAACTTAAAACTCCTTCACTCACATCATTTGATCCCTCTTATAGAATTACAGGAGGCAAGCCTGCAAGTCCCATGATTACATTTTATGAAGAAAGCAAGCCAAGCCCAGAGAAGTTAATTAATTTCCACGGAAGGGGCTAATCCACAGGGAAAAGGCCCAGGTCTCTCACCAGTGAATCATTTACATCCATAAGCAGCTGCTCACCCTCAATTCAAAACTGTGTTCCTTACTGGAAGCTGACAGGAAGCTGGAGGTGTTGAACTGCTGGGAGAAGGGGAGTGAATGCTTGGGGGTGTTATGGTCATCAGAATGAGATTTACCCAGGAAGCCAAGAAAGCTTAAGCTTTCAGCCGTACACATGTGCAAGCTCCTTAGAAAGGTAACCCTTCCTATACATTCCAATTAGGAGACTGCAATTTTTCAATTTGTAATTTGTTGGGATCTGTTTTCTCATTCGGAAGAAATATTTGTTACTTTTCAGATACATTTTTGCTGAACTTTACAAAATTCTTTTTCTTAAATAGGGTCCCCCAAATTATATCAGCTTCAAGCAATCTGGTTTCTCCTCTGGTTCTCAGTCCTTCAGTTCTGTGTTTGTTCAGTGAGGTGAGGGTGGTTACAGGGCACTGAGACACAGAGAAGGGAATCACAGGCCTCTAGCATCCCTCATCTTGTTGGAGTAGGTAGATAGACGGATAGGGGTAGGGCAGGATAGGGCCCCGAGGAATATCAGGCAACAGTCAGGTGACTGCCATGCAATTGTCAGGTGACTCTTCAAGAATGATAGATGGTCCTTGCTGGTGCCAGAGAGGGGAAAATTTCCTAACAACCAGGAAACATTTTGAGCTTATGGGCAACAACTTCCCAGTAAGATCCTGAGAACTGAGCAAACATGTCCAGGCAGGTGCAGTAAGAGGAAACACAGCAGATTGACTGGTGTAAGACCTTCCTCTGGGGGTGCTAGACCAGTAAGGAAAAATTGCCCTAAAAGAGCATGTGCATAGTGTCAACCACCAAACAGTATATGTGGTAATTAGCCAACAGCCCACCCAAGAAGAAGAATGAGGGCAAGAGACTAGGAAGAACCAGGAAATAGTAACTCTATAAGAGCCCTAAGCCAATAATCAGGTGGGGCACTCAATCTTTTGAGTTCCTTGTTTGGTTTCTTCTATATGTACTTTTCTTTGCTTCAATAAACTGTCATCTCTGTCTTCAATCTGCTTCTGTCTCTTGGCTGAATTCTTTCTTCCAAGAAGCCAAGAATGGAGGACTGAAGACACTCACCACCAGAAAGAACCTCACTCACTCCAGAGGGAAACCTCCATATAAATAGCACCTAAAGTTAATAAAAACACCTATTCATTTACTTCCTATATGTCAAAGAATAAAACAAAGACCACTAGAGCTTAAGGGAAAAATTGCCAAGCTAGGGAAAACCCACCAGTGAGTAAATTAACTGAGGAACTCACAGAGAGGGGAAAATCAAGGGATTCTAAGTGTGAAAAAGGAGGTTTCATGATGGTTATGCTAATTAGGGATTGAAAATTCTGCAGAGAACAGAATGCGCCCTTCCTTTGGATGCCCCCATGAAGGCTCCAGTCTCAACCTTCCACCCCCTCCTGTATTCTGCCTCCTGACCACCCAGTGTCTTTTCATGTGGCTCTGTGTGTCATGGTATGCCCTGCCTCTGTCTGTAGGACCTGTGGGTATAAGAAAACTTGTTTTCCTGAGCCTCTCCACTGCCTCCTCTTATGGCCACACCTGACTACCATTACATGACAGAACATGAAACACCTCTATTATTAATATCTGGCATTGGTGGAGTACACTTGTTACAAATATGAACCAACTACATTATCATTCTAGGGGAATTAACGCAGAAACAGAAAACCAAATACTGCATATTCTTTCTTTCTTTTTTTTTTTTTTTGGAGACAGAGTCTTGCTCTGTCGCCAGGCTGGAGCGCAGTGGCACAATCTTGGCTCACTGCAACCTCCACCTCCTGGGTTCAATCGATTCTCCTGCCTCAGGCTCCCAAGTAGCTGAGATTACAGGTATGCAACACCACGCCCAGCTCATTTTTGTATTTTCAGGAGAGACAGGTTTTCACCATGTTGGTCAAGATGGTCTCAATCTCCTGACCTCGTGATCCACCTGCCTCAGTCTATACTGCATATTCTTTCTTATAAGTGGGGAGCTAAACACTGGGGACACACAGACACAAAGATGGGAACAATAAATACTGGGGATTCCAAAAGTGGAGAGGAAGAGAGGAGGTAAGAAGAGGGAAGAGTTGAAGAACTACCTATTGGGTACTACATTCACTACTTAGGCATAGGTGACAGGATCATTAGAGGTCCAAACCTCAGCATCATGCAACATATCCATATAACAAATCTGTAGGTGTATCCCCTGAATCTAAAATTTTAAAAGTAAATTAAAAATTTAAAAAAATAAAAAACATTAATTGAAGCTCATGATTTACATCAGGGGTTGCTTCTTTTGTTGTACAGTTCTAGGCGTCTGACAAATGCATGTCATACATTATAGTGCCATCCAGAATGGTTTCATGCCCTAAAAGTCCACTCTGCCCCTATTTATCCCTCTTCTCCTCCCCCTGAAATCCTCACAACCACTCATCTTTTTACTATCTCTATAGTTTTGCCTTTTCCAATAAACAATGCAATTTTAATTCTTCTCCCGTGGGGGAATTGAGTTTATGTCTGCCCCTCTTAACTCTTTTTTCTCACTTGAATCTGGGTGGGCTATGACTAGGGCAGAAATGATATTATGTGGCTTTTGAGGCTACATTAGGAAAGGTCATTCAGCTTCCACCAGGTTCTCTTTAGATGCTCACTCTTGGACTCTGCCATGCTGTGAGGAAGCCTAAGATGCCTGAGGACAGACCCTTGTGGAGAGGAACTGAACTCTCAGGTGACCCCAGCACCAACTTGCCAGTCATGTAAGAGACGCACCTTA
Organism: Chlorocebus sabaeus; assembly: GCF_047675955.1. Lineage (NCBI taxonomy): Eukaryota > Metazoa > Chordata > Mammalia > Primates > Cercopithecidae > Chlorocebus > Chlorocebus sabaeus. Next base: position 13,492,951 of record NC_132915.1, read on the forward strand.
CAAATAAATCCTCTAGCCCTAGTTGAGCCAGTCGAGCTGATGCTACCTGGTTCAGAGATGGGCTGCCCGAGCCAAGCCCTGCTCAAATTGCAGATGAATGAGCAAAATAAATGTGTAAACCACTAAGTTTTGGTGTGGTTTGTTATTCGGTGATGATAACCAGAATATCCGGCTATCCTCTAGGGACAGAAGATATGTCATGTGTATCTTTGTATTTGAAGCTGCAGTTGGAAGGATGAAAGGTTCTTGATATTTGTTGTTAATCATCATAAAATAAAATGTAGTAAATCCCCAAATCCAAGAGCAAAAGTATCATAGAACTTGGGAATCTGGAAGGAGCCTTAGCAATCATTTAGCCCAGTTTCCCCTACATGATGGAAAGGCTGAGGCCAAGAGATGCTAAGGACTTACATAGGTCATATCACAAGTTAGTGGCCTAACTGAGACTTGAGCCTGGTGCTTTATTTGGAAAAAACAAGATTAAAGCAAATAAAAACAAATTCTACTTCATGAAGCAAGCCATTTACTTATGGATTCACCAACCCAAAGGGTGTTCACCTAACCATAAGTTTAAAAATGTTAAAGAAGAGATCAAATTGGAGACCGCAGAGTCATATAGGATTAAAGGAACACTTACATATCTAGAGACCCTTTCCCTAACACCTACATTGATATTAAAGAGGGTTTTTTTTTTTCCCCCTCACTATGCATTTTTCTTAGGTAATAAGTCGACTAATATCAGTCAACAGGAAAATAGTTGTTTTATATAGCACCATTTTAAGCTTTGATTCTCACTAACGAAGGGCCTTTAACTGTATTGGGAGATGATTCTCCATGAGCCTCTAATGAATGTATATCTCATGACCAAGGCATTGATCACCCTTTGCTCTAAGGGTGCAAATCTTTTCAGGGATGTTTAGTGAACAGGCTTGGGAGACAGAGGTAGCACCTTCCTCCACGGCAAAGGGCAATCAACTTACTGCTGATTAGAAAAGATTTGTGTTCTCTGAGCTCAGGGCTCCTTCCCTGCAATGCAAACACTGCATGTGCGACATCCATCTGGGCTCATCTGTGTCACCCCCATGAGACTCAGAGGCAAGGGGCACTGAGGCAATACACTGCTCATGCTGCATTGCTGTGAGTAATGAAGTCCTTTGTCTCTGGCCGGGGAGTCCCACAACTGCTGCCGCCATCCATGAGTTTATTAGCTTGAAAGCAGGGTACAATCTCAGACCCTTTGCAGTCTTGACATGCTTTCTTTTAGAAATGAAGCCAGATCAACAATAAGAGAACAGAACTTTGCAGGTGGAAAGAATGATTAAATTCATTGGTGGGTATAATGAACCTCACAAAGTATTAGTCCCCTGTTTTAGCGTCTGACAAACTTGTCCTTTCTTTCTCAAGGATAAGCTGTACCTGTACCTTAATTCATTTAAATCTAATAGGGCTATAATGTCAAAAACACTAAGAGACCAGCAGAAGAGGTTTACCATGGAGTGGTAAGCACCACTTAAGCTCTAGTGGCTTAAGCTGCCTAGGCCCTTCCAAGGTCCTGAGAAAAGCTCTAACACACATGGTCATGTGTTTTATAAAGTTTGCAAAAGTAAGATTTTTAACCTCAGTTGTTCAATTCCATGGGCTTTTTCTACTCTGACTTTTCCTCCATCTCATTGTGTTTCATCTAGGGTGGCTTTGAAGTGGCCACAGGTATTTTGGGATATCATTGAAGGGGACCTGGCAATACACATAGCTTGTGTTTAGCTTGAGACATACTTTCATGCTTCACAGTCACATCCTGCATGGTTTAACCATCCTCTGTAGGGACGGCTTCCGGGAATACTCCTACTGTCTGCTGTGCTAATACACCTGACATCATGGCATGAGGCTGCTGGCCAGACACTGCCAGGAAATGGAATGGCCCCACAGCACCTGGCACTGTAAGGATGAGAGTAATGGAGGAAAAACCAAGACTGAGGTTCTCATGGCCAGAAGCCAGTCTGAGAAATTCTTCTAATCATCAGATGTGTAAAACTGTAAGCAGAAGACTGTTGGTCAAATTCCTCTTATTAGGAATATTGAGTGCAGCAGATACAGTAATAAATCTATCATACAATTTTTTGTGTGTTTATCGGAAATTGTGCAAAATGGAATTTATCAGGATTCTTGCATTTTGGGGGCACCAGCAGTGGTACAGACAGTGGCTGTGTGAGATATTACATTTAATACATCCCAAGGTGTCAGATTGTATCTTAGCATATCCTATGTATCCTATCCCAACAAAGTCTGACAGTTCCCGATGAGATGGCATGCAAATTTGCCACCAATGTTCAACAATGGCCTGGGAAAAAAAGAAGAAATTAGTGCTCCAGCAACAAAACTCCTGCACATATTCATCAATTGACCAATGGATGTAGTCTAAATGTAATTTGACTATCTAACCACGTAGCACTGTTCAACTTAGTGGCAATTTCAAAATGCATCTGAATCAGTCATGTGGAATTTATTTTCAAATAAATGTTATACATTTTACATATTGCATTCAGAATTACTGATTACACCAAAATAAATACAGCAGGAAGGAAACATCTTGGCGAAAGTCAATAACGTAAATTAAAAAATGAAAATTAGGCCAGGCACAGTGGCTTATGGCTGTGATCTCAGCACTCTGGGAGACCGAGGTGGGTGAATCACCTTAGCTCAGAGGTTCTAGATCAGCCTGGCCAACATGGTGAAACCCCGTCTCTACTAAAAATACAAAAATTAGCCAGGTATGGTGGCGCATGCCTGTAATCCCAGTTACTCAGAAGGCTGAGGCAGGAGAATCGCTTGAACCAGGGAGGTGGAGTTGCAGTGAGCCAAGGTTGCACCACTGCACTCCAGCCTGGGTGACAGAGTGAGACTCAGTCTCAAAAAAAAAAAGAAAAGAAAAAAGAAAGTTAGCAAAATCAAAGCATCAACAATTCTCTTGCCATTTTAAGATAATGGATATCAAAGAAAATATTAAAATCCTTTAGTGGTCAAAATCATGGAAATTCATAAAATGAATCACAATAGCTGATAAAATACAGATGAAAAATTAAAATAGAAAAGGTAAAGATGATTAGGAGAATTGAGCCACTCTAAAATGGAAAAACAAATGAAGAAAGATGGAAGATATAGAAAGGAAAAGCAATTTGTACAGACAATGCAGCAATGTGGGACCCATATCTGCTTCATTTTAATGAATTTGGTAATTCTGCTATGTGGTCTTTACAATGAGTATCTAGCCAAAAACATAGGGGAAAAAGTATTGTAGAGGTGTGTCAGCCTATTCCGTTATTTTCTGCACTTTCTGAAGTTTGTGTTATTTTTCAACTTTTTAAAATTTGTAATTTGTTGTGATTTCTTTTCCAATCCTAAGTATTCACTTTGATCTAATTTTGTATTTGTAGTTTTGTACTTTTTCTTCAAGGAAACCCCAGAATTGCATAAGCTTCAAGCCCCATCAAACCCTGGATCCCACTCCAGAGGCAGTGCCCTTTATTTCCTGTCAAAGCAAAAGAATATTCAGACATTATCCTCTGCCCAAAGAAGAGGAGATGAGGTTGTCTGAAAGATTCTGGGCCAGAAGAGAGGTAGATCTAGGTGATCCCAGAGGCTCACTTTGTAGGAGTTTGATGAAAGGTGCCAACCAGATTAGTAGCTCTAGGAAAAAACAGAGTATATCCGCAAGTGGCAGCTGCTTCTGGTACCTTTCAGGAGGACTCGACAACAAACAGTGAATTGAGGCTCAGGCTGGCTGGTTTGAAAGCAAAGATGGGGAGAAAGAAAATTATGTCAAAGCAGGTGCTTTCTGCTGTTTTCCTTAATCTCCGTCCACCTAGTTGTCTCTCAGGATTGAAAAAAGGCAACTCTTTCCTGCTAATGAAGTTTAAAAGATGAGAGAGAGAGAAAGAGAGAAAGAGAGAGAGAAAGAGAGAGGGAAAGAGAGAAAGAGAGAAAGAGAGGAAAGAAAGAAAGAAAGAAAGAAAGAAAGAAAGAAAGAAAGAAAGAAAGAAAGAAAGAAAGAAAGAAAGAAAGAAAGAAAGGAAGAAAGGAGGGAGGGAGGGAGAGAGAGAGAAAGAGGGAAAGAGGGAAAGAGAGAGAGAAAGAGAGAAAGAAAGAAAAGAAAGAGAGAAAGAGAGAAAGGAAGGAAGGAAGGAAGGAAGAAGGGAGGGAATGAGGGAGGGAGGGAGACAGGGAGGGAGAGAAACAGAGAGAAAGAAAGAAAGAAGAAAGAGAGAGAGAGAGAGAGAGAGAGAAGAAAGAAAGAAAGAAAGAAAGAAAGAAAGAAAGAAAGAAAGAAAGAAAGAAAGAAAGAAAGAAAGAAAGAAAGAAAGAAAGAAAGAAAGAAAGGGAAAAAAGAAAAGAAAGAAAACAAAAACAAAAAAAGCCCAACTCTTCCTCTACCCAGATTCTAGGTCCAATTGCTTTATTAGTCAGGGCCCTTACTGCAGACAGCAATATCCACTTTAATTAGTTTAAACGCAAAGGAGTTGCTAAGGATATAGAGCACTCTTAGAATTGTTGGAAAGGCTAGAGAAGCAGGCTGCAGCTTTGGGGCAGCTGCCTGGATCAGCAACTCCCACTTGTGGAGGAGCAGCTCCCCTGGTGGCTCCGTTTGGTGGTGTGATTTTGGAAGGTGTCCTGGAATCCCAGTCTAGGGTCATTTTCAAGCAGAACTCTGATCAGCGTATCTCACCTAAGAGCAGCGGTGATAATCTGGAAATCTCATCTTTTGCTGTTAGAATGGAAAAGGTCTTTCCAGAGTTGTACCAGTAACCTCTGACCCCCTTTGTGGATTTTCTCAAGGACTCGACTCCTCATGATAAAATCCAGCAATATTGAGCAAAATGTGTCTGGAAAACATCAAAGAATCAGGCAGTGCAATAGGCAGGAATATCGGTCCTGACTGAGACTGGAAGTATTGTGGGGACCGATAGCCATAATAAAAACAAGGATACAAAGATAGAGTCATTTGAGTTCCACTATCTACGTTACTCTGGCTCTGCCTTCCCTCATTGTCTTTTATCAGGCTGTCTCCGACACTGCCACTGTTGTCAACGAAGCTGAAAAAAAATTATGCCATAAACAGGAAAATTTTGAAAATGTTCATGTTTACCACTGGAGGTGTCTACCAAAGCAGGGAGATTCAGTAGTTGACTACTACCATTTTGAAATCTTTTTTTTTTTTTTTGAGACAGAGTCTCACTTTGTCACCCAGGCTGGAGTGCAGTGGCACAGTCTCAGCCCACTGCAACATCCGCCTCCCAGGTTCAAGCAATTCTCCTGCCTCAGCCTCCCCAGTAACTGGGATTACAGGTGTGCACCACCACACCCAGCTAAGTTTTGTATTTTTAGTAGTGATGGGGTTTCACCACATTGGCCAGGGTAGTCTTGAACTCCTGGCCTCATGTGATCCACTCACCTCGGCCTCCCAAAGTGCGCGGATTATAGGCATGAGCTACCACGCCCGGCTTGAATTATTCAATATTATAAAGCAGATTTTTATTGCCTGTGTTTGGAACATATGACAAATATCCCATAAGAGCTATAAAATACAATAGGTTCTCTGGGTTGTGAAAAGGACTGCTGTTACAGGCAAGTTCAACTTCTGTAACTGTATAAATTCTTCATGATACAAGATTAGCAGCATCTCCAATAACAATAGCTTCTAATTATTGAGTGGGGGTATTTTCATATCCTTCACAGAGATTTTTATACATAGGTTAGCTCGGATTACTTCCTAAGTCTGTTTCAGAGAAATGATACAAACACATGGTCCTTCTCTGCTTGGCTCATCAATGCCTCTACCAAAAGAACCGAGAATATTCGGTTCAGTAATTCCTTTCGTGGGCTCAAAGGTATAACATTTCATTGCAGAATTCCGCCCTCAGTGCTGAGCTTGTTTTCCCTTCTGGGAAACTTCTTCCCTTACAGAAAAACACATCAGCAAAATTTTTCTGGCTTTGCTACCTCTCTAAGCTTCCCTGGGCAGTAGTAAATACCAGATTCACTAGAATTCACTTTTCTGTCCTGGCACTGAGTCCTACAGGCACTGCTTGTGGTGGTTTTACTCTGTCAACTTAGCTAAGCTGGAACGATGCTTCCCAAAAATCCTTTCCCCAGATGGTTCCAAGTGGGGATTGCACACAAGGAAGATTTGCATGTGGTTTGGAAGCTACATAACAGCAGCCGTTATGCTTTAAGTTCAGTGCAGGCTGATCTGCTGGTTAGTCTTGTTAGCATGGGGCAGAGGCAGGGCATGCAGCTCCTTCAGCTCCCACCAGATCAACTCCTTCAGCTTCAACTAGTCCTGGGCCAGACACATGCACAGTTCCATAGCAAAAGGCACCGATTCTTTGATAGGTCATTAGCACCACTGGAGTTAGACATCAGTGAAACACAGATCCAGACTCCAGTGTTCCCTTTTGTGTTCTACTTGTCTATTTCCCTCTGCTTCACAGCCAGCTTTTCTTCCCAACTGCCTGCCCTGCTGACCTACAACACCCTCAGGCCAACCACAGGTCCCCTTCATGGTACCTTGTTGGTGAGTTTTCTATGACCCCTACCCAATCTCCTTTCAGAACTATACTTGCTTAGCCCTTGCAGAGTTGTGTAAAGTCTAAGCTTTATAACAAATCTCTTATTCATACCACTCATAGTGGTTGTACTTCCCAGACAGAACTCTGATGCTCTACTGCCGAGTACGCTGACAGGTAACAGAATAACAAATGAACCAGAGGAATCCTACTCGAAATCTCAGCTAGGTAATGACTGCAGTCAAATCAACATTGATTTTACTCTCAAGAGCACTGGCAGAAAGCAAATCAACACACCTAACACCCTTGTTCCTAAGTCATCAAAAGCATTCACGTTGTTTATGCTTTCTGATCCAGTCATTCCACCTCTAAGAATTTATCTCGAAGAAATAACCATATTACTTTGATAAATTATTTGGTGAACCTTTCAAGGGACATATTTGAGTTAAAATCTATGGTCCCTAACTGCTACGTCAAGATGGTTCGTTCTGCTGAGCGCAGAACTTTTTGCTTTGCTGAGTGTACAGAGATGAATGACTCTGAACTCTGGACATCATAGGGGACATTTGGAAACTGTCTGGGAAAGAGAAAAAAGAGAGAAGAGGCCAGTGTCTGGAAAGGAGAATGGGTAGAAAGCACAAATATCAAAAGGCTAAGTTTCTGTTTCTCCATGAAACATTCATGTCTTCTCATTCGCAGTGGAGTTGGCTCTATTTGGAGGTAAGTCAAAGCTCTGAGTCCTGCCTCAAAATGCTCATAAGGCAAAAATGGGAAAAAAAAATAGAGAACTGTGGGAAACAGTCTAAGTGGTGAACAATGGGGAATTATTTAAATGAATTGTGTCATTTCTACAAAAAACATGCCAAGACACTATCAACTATATTGTAAAATAATGTTTAATGATATGAAAAAAAATCTTAAGTGAAGAGAGCACATTTCAAGTAAAATGTAGAGTATTAACCCAGAAAAAAGACAAAGTGACCAACGAATGCTGGTAGCCACTAAGGTACATAAGGCTGATTTTTATTTTCTTCCTTTTATTTACTTATAATGTCTTCAATTTCTATCATAAATATGTATTTCCCTTGTAACAAAAAAGCAGCTGTATGCATATTTTTGTAAACTGGTTGAGATTTATTGAGATGGAGCACAGACACCCCCCTCCCTTTTAGGGGCCTGTGAGCCCCCAAAGTATGAAAATAAAGGAAAATCTGGAGTTCCTTGAAAGAGGAATTCCAGGTACCTAGCTAGTTAGCCGTGAGAAGTAAATGAACAACTCGGTAAGCAACGAGAAGTAATTAGTAGCCTAAAACAATAGCAAACGAAGTTGGAGTCAGGAGACATTTGGTGCCCCTATCAAAACTAAAGGTAACATCTGAACCTATGACTCTGAGCTGTTTTCAGAAACTCATACTCTCACCAAACAGATCCAAGTAGCCCCAGATAAGAAGGAGCTGAGGATTGAACTCTGACCACCATTCTGTGTTCTAAATTCTTCCTGAGGGATCCGGAGGGAGTCATATCCATAAGCCAGAGCTAACATTTTATTTTCTGCTGACCTCAAATGTTTAAACAGAGCCTGTCTTCCTTAACCAACTGCAAATCAGAAAAGCTCTGAACCTGCCCATGACCTGTAAGTCACTGCTTCAAGATCTCCCACCCTTTTAAGCCAAAACCGGTGTGTAACCTCATGCATTGATTTCTAATTTTGTCGGTAACTTCTGCTTCCTGAAATTTACCCCTGCCTTTAAACACCTCTTCCTGCAAGATATCGGGGAGGTCAGGATTTGAGCATTATGGCCTGGTCCTCCTTGCTTGGCACCCTGCAAACCAACAGCTTCCTTTCTATCACTGCAGAACCTCAGTGTGGATGTCTGGTCTTACTGTGCTGGGTGAGCAGACCCCAGCTCAGTTTTATAACTTGACACCCAGCATAAAGGCTCAAACGTAGGAGAAAAACAGTAAGTTGACTTAGGCAAGGATTCATGGTCCAGAAATTGCTATTTGGATCCAGCTACATCTCCTCATGGTCCCATCGCCCTCAGGAGTTGAGGCACCCTCCTCTCCAACCCCAGCAGAATCACAATGGGAACTGTAGAAAAGGCTTAACACAAGAGAGGCGGTTCATTGTCCTCAAGGGAGGCAATCTGAGTTCCTACTGGACTCTGTCAAAGACTGACAATTGACTCTGGGGAGCAACTTGGCACTCTCTAGTAGACTGAAGACGCACTTCCAAGTTTATACCCTGAAGAAACATGTGCTTAAGGGCTTACGCATTAGAATGTTTATTCACTTTGGGGTCTTTTTATTGGATTTTTTTGTTATTGTTGCTATGGAAAAATCTAAACATGTATAAAATTAACAGAGCAGTTTAATAAATCCCCACATTCCTGTCACTCTGTTTCAATAACAACCAATTCATTGCAATATCATTTCAACTAAACCCCACCCACTCATCATCATTCCTGTATTATTTCATGCCACATCCCAGGCATTCTATCATCTCATTCATAAGTATTTCAGTATACATATATGTGTGTGTATATATATATACTGAATATATATATATTCAAAATTCTCATATATATATATATCTCTCAAAAATACAGAATCTTCTAAAAAATAACCAAAAATAGGCTAAGTGCGGTGGCTCATGCCTATAATCCCAGCACTTTGGGAGGCTGAGGCGAGTGGATCACCTGAGGTCAGGAGTTCAAGACCCGCCTAGTCAACATGGTGAAACCCTGTCTCCACTAAAAATACAAAAATTAGCCAGGTGTGGTGGCACGTGCCTGTACTCAGGAGGCCGAGGCAGGAGAATCGCTTGAACCTGGGAGACAGAGGTTGCAGTGAGCTGAGATCGCACCATTGCACTCCAGTCTGGGTGACAGGGCAAGACTCTGCCTCAAAAAAATAAAATAAAATAAAATAAAAAACAATAACAAAAATAACCAAAATATTAATAATCATAAACTACATAACCATACTAACAAAAAAAAATTTCATAATATTTTTAATTATCAGGTCAGAGTTCAAGTTTTTGATTTTTTTCATAAATGAGAGAATTCTTAAGACAATTGGGACTCTGAAAATGATGGGATATTTAACGATATTTTTATTTGTTTTGAGACAGAGTCTTGCTCTGTCACCCAGGCTAGAGTGCAGTGGCATGATCTCGGCTCACTGCAACCTCCGCCTCCCAGGTTCAAGCAATTCTCCTATCTCAGCCTCCCGAGTAGCTGGGACTACAGGTGCATACCACCACGCCTGGGTAATTTTTGTATTTTTTTTAGTAGAGATGGGGTTTCACCATATTGGTCAGGCTGGTCTCGAACTCCTAACCTCAGGTGATCCACCCGCCTCACCCTCCCAAAGTGCTGGGGTTATATGCATGAGCCACTGTGCTCGGTCTTAATGATATTTTTAAATGTTACATTTTTTTAGATATAATAATGATTTTATATTCTTTAAGCCTTATGCTGAAATATTTATGGCTAAAATGATATGTTATCTGGAAGATTTGCTTCCAATTGGAGTAATAGGGGTACAAATGAAACAAGACTAGTCATGAGTTGGTCATTATGGAAACTGATAGACACGTGAGGGTTTTTTTTATACTGCTCTCTCTGCTTTTTTATATATTTTAAATGTTCCATCATAAAAAGTTTTTAACCAGCCTGGCCAACGTGGCAAAACCCCGTATCTTCTAAAAATGCAAAAATTAGCCAGGCGTTGTGGCACACGCCTGTAGACCCAGCTACTGAGGAGCCTGAGGTAGGAGAATTGCTTGATCCCAGGAGGCAGAGGTTTCAGTGAGCCAAGATCACACTACTGTACTCCAGCCTGGGCAATGAAGCAAGACCCTTTCTCAAAAAAAAAAAAAAAGAAAAGAAAAGTTTTTAAGAAGCATATTTAAACAACATATTGTTTACACATAGTAAGATTAAAAGAATAAAAAAAGAGAAAGGGAAAGATAAACACAAAATTAAGGGCATGGTTACCTGGGGTTGGGGAGGCAGAGGGTTGTCAAATGTAAATTATTGGAAATGTTCTAGCTCTTAGTTGTGAGTGACTTTTATGTTATTTTCTAAATTACAATATTACATGATAGGTAAAAGACAGTGGTCACTTATGCATCACGACAATACTGTGGTGTCCCAAACGAAGGATTATAATTAGTTCAATTCTGTGCACCTGAGGGCCAAAGGAAAAAGAGAAAAATTGCATAGTGACCAGTACACACACACACATATACACACACACATGCGCGCGCACTCACACACTGAAAGAGTAGCTCCAAAAACAATGCTTATCTCTACTACATGTAACACTCTGAAGTCTTCTATTTTAGTTCACTCGTTTAAAAATGCCAGTCAGGATTCAATAAACTGGTTTTCTGACCTTGTATGACCCACAGTGTGCAAAACACTGGACCACATGATGATGAGGGCCTCTTCAAATTCTCCCACTCTAAAATGCTTCAGTCGGTTTAATCCGTTCAATAGGTATTACAGCTGATTACAAATAGCAGCAGTGAAAACGGGGCTTCTTCTGTATTTCTATCTCAGAAAATATAGGGGACTGCTCTCTTGCACTGGCCTCCTTTTCCAGATCTCTAAATGGTGGAGGGTCTCGGGACTCAGTACTCTCTCTGCACCCAAGCCCAGGGGATATCATCCAGTTCCTCAACTTCATAAACCATCTATATCCTGGTGACTCTCCAATTTGTATTTCCAGCCCTAACCTTTTCCCTGAACTCCAGATTCTGACATCCAGTTGCCTATATAACATCTCTACCAGGATATCTATTACTCCTCTTAAATCCATACTCTATATTCTGTTTTTCTTTATGGTTTTTTTTTTTTTTTTTTGAGATGGAGTCTCACTCTGTTGCCAGGCTGGAGTGCAGTGGTGTGATCTCGGCTCACTGCAACTGCCGCCTCCCAGGTTCAAGCAATTATTCTACCTCAGCCTCCCAAGTAGCTGATATTACAAGTGCGCGCCATCATGGCCAGCTAATTTTTATATTTTTAGTGGAGACGGGGTTTCACCATGTTGGCCAGGACGGTCTTGATCTCCTGACCTCGTGATCTGCCTGCCTTGGCCTCCCAAAGTGCTGGAATTACAGGCGTGAGCTACTGCGCCCGGCTCCATACTCCATATTCTACGCTGAATAATAATGACTCTGTTGCTGATCCTCAGGCACAGACTAAAAGCCCTGCAGTCATCCTTGACTTCTCTCTTTCTCTCACACCACACAATCAACTTATCAGCAAATCCTCCCCCTCTACACCTTCCAGGCATATTCCAGTGCTGACCACAACGAACCACTTCCTACTGACCACTGCAACCACCTTGGCCCACTACGTCAACTCACTCTCAGCGTTCCTGGAAGGAACTTACCTCAAATGCATTCCTTTTACACCTAGAATGTTTTTCTGCCCTTCAGACTTCATCTTGTGCCCCTCACATCTCCAGAACAGAGGCACAGGCTTCTGCTTTTTAGCAGAGCAGTAAGAAGGCCTGTCGCAGGTAGAATTCCCCAAGACACTGAGATGGAGCAGGGCCTCCCTCTCAGGGGCCTGAGAGCCCCCCACCCAAGTATGGAAATAAAGGAATATCTTTAATTCCTTCTAGAAAAGATCCAAGCCCATCGCTAGCCCTGAGAAGTAAATAAGCAACTTCATAAGAAACAGGGTACTCTAAAACAACAGCCAAGGAAGCTAGAATTATGGGACATTTGGTTCCCCTAGAGAAACTAAAGATAACATTTTAACCCATGTCTCCAAGTTGTTTTACAGAAACCCAGACTCTCACCAAACAGATTTGCAGGCAAATAGACCTCAGCTAAGGGAAACTGAAGCCTGAACCCTGACCACCTTTCTTTGTTCTATATTTCTTCCTGAGGGGCCTGGAGGAAGTCACACCCACAGGCCAGAGCCTACATTCTTTTCTGCTGTACCCAAATGTTTAAACAGAGCATGTCTTCCTTAACCAATTGCAAATCAGAAAAGCTTTGAATCTACCCATGACTTTTAAGGCCCTGCTTCAAGATATCCTGCCGTTTTAGGCTTGATAAAAGAAAAACTTTAGCCAGATTAAATTTAAAGGAGTTTAATTGTGCAATGAACGATTCACGAATTGGGCGGCCCCCAGAATCACAGCAGATTCACAGAGACTCCAGCACAGCCACATGGTGGAAGGAGATTTACAGACCAAAAAAAAAAAAAAAAAAAAGGTACTGATGTACAGAAATTGGACGTGAGGTGCAGAACAGCTGGATTGGTTACAGTTCAGTGTTTGCCTTATTTGAACACAATGTGAACACTCAGCAGTGTGAGTGGTTGAGGCACGGCCACTGGGATTGGCCAAAACTCAGCTATTGTTACAGGCGCATACTCTTAAGTTAGGTTTTCAATATTGTCCACATATTAAACTAGGTTGCAGTTCATCCACAAGGACCCAACTACAGAAGGACAGAGTCCTTCTCAGGCCATATTTAGTTCGCTTTAACAGGCTAAACCCAATGTGTGATCTGCATGCATTGATTTATAATTTTGTCTGTAATTTCTGCTTTCCTGAAATTTACCCCTGCCTTTATGCAGTGGCGCAGTATCAGCTCACTGCAACCTCCACCTCCCGGGTTCAAGCGATTCTCCTGCCTCAGGCTCCTGAGTAGCTGGGATTACAGGCACCTGCCACCACACCTGGCTAATTTTTGTATTTTTAGTAGAGACAGGGTTTCGCCATGTTGGCCAGGATGGTCTCAAACTCCTGACCTCAGGTGATCCACCTGCCTCAGTCTCCCAAAGTGCTGGGATTACAGGTATGAGCCACCACGCCCGGCCACATTTTTCCAGACTCTTAAAATGACATTTGCACAAAACTAGAGAGACCATTAGCCTCAGGAGAAGTTTTCTCCCTCTACTCCCCAATCCCTTACTGCGTTTTCCATCTTCCTACTGCAGTGGCTCCTCACTCTGGTACACTAATACCCTCTTCCCACAAACACTCTCAGTCACCTGACTTGCTGCACATGTCACACTAGTAGGGGGAAAGAAGTTAGTAAACTAAACAGCTTCCATGTGCCAGGTCAGTTTTGTCTTTGCAAAATCCCCCATACTGCCCCTTCCATCCCTGCACCCACACGGAGAACCTCCACCAGCCAAGTCATAGCATTGGCTTCTGTGACATTGCAGTCCCCAGGCCAGTCAGAAAAACCACTTTGAAGACTGGGGTGACTCTGCTTCAGTTGGAGTCGACAGTGGATGAACCCTCACTCTGTGCCAGGCCCCACGTTAGCATGAGTCATGTCAGTTCCACCAAACTGAGCAGGACACAGCCCTCACTCTTCAGAAACTCGTAGAGTTTACTGGGAGTGATCACAAACCACACTCACTCACACAAATACACACACACCAAAAAGATACAAGAAAAGTATAAAGTGCTAGGGGAATTTAGAGGTGAGAAGTCACATTTAATTGGAGAGAAGCTTCATCTGTAAGATAGACCTGTATCTTTGTAACCTCTATATAAATAGAATACTTATGAAACATAATCATTTTTTTAAAAATTGAATTGCCCACATTGATTATGCCAGTTGCACCTTTCCTAATGAGGAAATGTACTCAAATTTCCCAAAGTTTATATGAACTATGTATGGACTTCACTTCCTAGCTGAGACACTTCAGCCAGTGTTTGATAAGACTGTCACAAGGGACATGGGGTCCTAACTATAAGCCATCAGGGAATGCATTGACTACTTCCTAGTTCTTATTTTTATAAACATATAGAATTTTTAACATTCCAAGTATGTTTTTAAGCACTTTGGAAATATTTAGTCACTTAATCATCATAGGCACCCAAGAAGTACGTTCCATCACTATTCCCATCTTACATAGGATAAAACTGAGGCACAGGTCAATTATATAACTTACCCAAAGTCATATAGCTAATACAAGGTGAGGCTGGGATTCGAACTCATGCAATCTGTGTTCTTAACCACTAAACTGCTTGTTGACTTGATTACAACAGTCCTCTAGGTTTGATCTATGGTGGAAGATGATTTGGCATCCATCTCTCATGTTTCTGCACATCTTTGAGCAGAGGCACGACTCCCTTTGTTCCTATTATCTCAAGAATGTTTGAACAGTGAAGAGCCTTTAGAAGACAGAGATATTGTCTTTGCTGGACCAAAGGGCAGACATACTTACTGCCCATTATAAAAGATTCAGACTCCCTGAGCTCAGGGTTCCTCTCCTATAATGTAACTAACAAGTGACATGTGGCCTTCTTTGCATCACTCTGTGAGAACTGGGGCTCAGGGAACTGGCACTCTGGCTAATACTATAGCTATAAATAATAAAATCCTTTATCTCTGATCCAAGAGTCTCCTGTCTTCTGCCAGCAGCCATGAAACTGTAGTAGGTGAACTTGTTAGTTTGCAAGTAGTGTAAAATTGCAGACCCTTCGCAGTTCTTGACAACCTATATCTCCTGTACGAACATAGATTTGCTTCACAGAAAACCTTCTAGAGGAGGCAGTGTTTAAGCCATGTCTTAAGTGATGAAGAGGAAGGATTTCCTGGCAGGAGAATGGCATGTAGAGTCAGGAAATAGGAGTGTGCATGATACTGCAGCAAGGGACTCGGCCTTGTGGCTCCAAGTTCCAGGCTATCCAGTAAGTTCTCCATTGGGAAATAAACCTGTTTTTAAATAAATCTCCTTCCATGGCTCCCAGCTTCTCTTTAGAATACACAGCATGGTTTCATTTTTTTCACTTTCTCAAATTGGCCACCCATGAGCTAAGACAGCACATGCTATAATTTTCATTCTTCCTCAATTATCTCTGATTGCCTTTCCCCTGGATATCAGGCTTGCTAAAGATGAACATCTAGGTTCTAGCAAGAGTTAACGAAGTCTGTGACAACTTAGGTCAGGGAGGGTGTCCTGTTCAGTAGGAGCACCAAAGCCTTCTCTGCACACCAAAGATATGCCGCCATTAGACCGATGTTTGTGCCCTGAGTTACAAATTTTACCCTAAACATCTGTTGCAGTGAGACATCTTGGGCTTAATTGATGTCAACTATGTAAACTGCAACCTTGGCTTCCTGGACTTAAGCAATCCTCCCACCTCGACCTCTCAAGTAGCCGGGACTACAGGTAAATACCACCATGCCCAGCTAATTTTTTTATTTTTTGTAGAGATAGGGTCTCACTATGTTGCCCAGGCTGGTCTTGAATTCCTGGGCTCAAGCAATCCACCCACTTTGGCCTCCCAAAGTGCTGAGATTACGCTTAATGGGAATGTTCACATGTAAGATATTATATCCAACCTGAGTGTATTAAAAAAATATCCTAACGATTAAAATGGAGGACTTAGTTTTTACTCCAGCAATATGCTTATGTCTGATCTTGGGGTCCCCTCAGAAGCAAAGCCTAAGAACAGGTGTCTTAGTCTGTTTTGTGCTGCTATAACACAAATATCACAGCCTGGGTAATTTCTAAGAAAAATTACCACTCTCCCAGTTCTGTCGTATCTGCAGAAGTTTATCTGGCTTATAGTTCTGGAAGGTAGGAAGTTGAAGATCAAGGGGCCCACATCTGGCAAGGGCCTTTATGCTGTGTTATGCCAAGGCAAAAAGTGAAAAGGTGAGAGAGACAGATCAAACTCACAGCCTCAAGCCCTTTTATAATCAGCATTAATCCATTCATGAGGGTACAGCCCTTGTAACCTAAATACCTCCCATTGGGCCCCACCTCCCAACATTGATGCTTTGGAATTAAGTTTCCAAGATATGCTTTTTAGGGGACACATTCAAACCACAGCACAGAGATTCAGATGAAATAGCTTAATTCTACTGGGAAAACCCTAGGAGCCAGTGTAGTGTACATACCTCCGAGTTCTGCCCCCTGGGAGTGAAGGGGTGCAGTACTTGTGTATCAATTCTTGTCAGTCTTTGGTTGAAGGCTGCTAATTCTTCTTTGTTTCTATTTTTTTTGTTTGTTTATTTTTTATTTATTTATTTTTTTGAGATGGAATCTCGCTCTGTCGCCCAGGCTGAAGTGCAGTGGCACAATTTTGGCTCACCACAAACTCCACCTCCCAGGTTCAAGCGATTCTCCTGCTCAGCCTCCTGAGTAGCTGGAACTACAGGTGCCCACCACCACGCCCGGCTGATTTTTACCTTTTTAGTAGAGATGGGGTTTCACCATGTTGGCCAGGCTGGTCTCAAACTCCTGACCCCAGGTGATCTGCCTGCCTTGGCCTTCCAAAGTGTTGGGATTACAGGCATGAGCCACTGTGCCCGGCCTGAAGGCTGTTAATTCACCAACACTTCTGCTTCCTGGGCAAGAGAGAAGACTGGTGGGTGGAAGCAAGCCAGCACCCACCCAAGTGGTGAGGCCAGAGGGACGTGGGGAGGACACTGCTCTACACTGAAAGGCTTCTGCCGCCAAGCAAGGGCCACTGGGCCAAGCACACACACTCACCCTCTCCTAGAAAAGAAAGTCATAAAAAAAAAAAAAAAGCAGCACTTTAAAATTGTATCTTATAACAGAACGACTAAAAACTCAGGGCTCAAAGTTGTGTTTTAAAAAAGTTTTCTGGAAAGATCTTTACTGCGTAAGCTGTGAACAAGAGAGATGTCTCTGGCTGCCCCTCTGCCAAAAAGCAGTTGCTTGAGCAGCATGCCCAGCTGCAGAGGCAGAAGAGGGAGGTGCTGGAGAAGTCATCTCCCTTGTTCTGCCAGTAGCTGGTCTTCTGCTGCCTTTCACTTGTGTCCAACATGGGCACAGGCCACGGGAGTGATTATCCTTCAACCAAGAGGTAGCTGGCCCCTGAAAGACTGTGGGTGGGGTGAGGAGCTGTATCATCCATACATAAGGGCACTCCCCTGGTCTGAACCGTGACACACAGTAGTCATGCCCTGCAGAGAGAGCAGACCCTGAATGAGCAAGTCAGGGGATGTAGCTTGGCCTTCATGGCTGCCTCCAGGATTTCTTCAAAAGGATCTAGATCCAGGCTGGCGTGGTGACTCATGCCTGTAAGCCCAACACCTTAGGAGGCTGAGGTGGGCAGATCACTTGAGGTCAGGAGTTCGAGACCAACCTGACCAACATGACAAAACTCCATCTCTACTAAAAATACAAAAATTAGCCGGGTGAGGTGGCATGCACCTGTAGTCCTAGCTACTAGGGAGGCTGGGGCAGGAGAATCGTTTGGACCCTGAAGACGAAGGTTGCAGTAAGCCGAGATCACACCGCTGCACTCCAGCTTGGATGACAGCGTGAGACTCTGTCTCAAAAATAAAAATAAACAAATAAAAGGATCTAGGTCTAGACTTGGAGAGGGATTCCTGAGGCAGGGGGAGTTTGTGCCTAAGTGGGTACAATGTGTTCAGTGAAGTTGCTTGAATATCCCTCATCTTTTCCCATACACAAATAGGGCAAGCATCAGCCAAAGATAATTTGCAGGGGCAGGGGGCAGGGAGCAAAGGGGAAACATCGAGTCAACCTGTGGCCTTCAGAACCTCAGCTTTGTGAGAGGAGGGCTCCACAGGGTCATCACCGTCCCTTGCCTGCTCAGGGCTCTCAGTAGAGGTCTGCAGGCACCACAGCAGCAAGGGCCTTCCTCCCCAGCTGACCACCCATGTAATACCTGCTTCGTGATTTGGCCATATGTAGCACCACCACCTGAACAATGGATGATTAAATACTCTTCTTCAAATCCAGTCCTTTCTATACACACATACATTTATTAACAAAGGAAATCTGACCTCATTACCATCAATGAAAATGCAATCTCACTGGCCACCCATGAAAACTAAACAATGTTATTAAATTCTAGCCAGATCTTCTTGCCCACTATCAGCTAGAGTTCCGAGGGCCGCTCTTGCTCTCTGTTGAAAGAGGACACATGGCTCACTCTTTGATTCATTGGAAGGACTGAAACAGACCTGGGAAGAGAATGTCTTTCTCAGTCTATGCGATATTGTTATTTAATGCCCTGCCAGTGCTTCTGACCTAGCTCTGGGAGACAC
The DNA here is from genome assembly GCF_047675955.1 of Chlorocebus sabaeus. Taxonomy (NCBI): domain Eukaryota; kingdom Metazoa; phylum Chordata; class Mammalia; order Primates; family Cercopithecidae; genus Chlorocebus; species Chlorocebus sabaeus. Next base: position 13,511,551 of record NC_132915.1, read on the forward strand.
CAGCCTCCTTCTAACATTCTGGGTTTCGCTGGCTCACTGCATACTCCTCCACATTGCTGGCAGGGATTCCAAATGCCTAGAAAATTTGCAGCAGAAGTAGGTCAGCACCCAGAGCTGAAGCTCTGCCAATGCCCCAGGGGGTGGTAAGCAGACACTGGTTTCCAAAGGACACTGAAGAGAGAGGTTTCCAGTCTCCTTCCCCAGGGAGGAAAGGAGGAGAGAGCCACCAGAGAAAGGAAACCAGAATGGAAGAGAAAGAGGGTAAGAAGGGGCACAGAGTGAGCAAGACAGGATGACGGAGAGGAGAGCACAGAGCACTCACCACCGCCCCCTCCATGGAAAAGCTGCAGTAAATGTCATTCGCTAGCAGGAACTTTCCTCTCATTAAAGCAGTTCAACCCTATTGAACACAGAGCCTTCCTGTCTGCTAATCACTGCAGTACTGACTGCTGTGGGATCCCATCAATGCAGCCGTTTGGACTCACAATTTAACCTGCAAAAAAAGATTCACTCTTAATTAAAACCAAGCTGACCTTTTGGAAGGCTTATTTCTGGAAGAAAAGAACTGACTTTTTAAGATTAATAAATCCTATTAAGTTCCATAACCACAAGACCAGTGGGCACGTGCACTTGAATATCTGATAGCATCCCCCATAAGAATGTCATACAAACCCATGTCACATCTTCTGGAGCCTGGAACATGAGATGAACAGATGGGAGATGACTCTACAGAGGGCATCTCAATGGGCACCCCCATTGACTTGAGAAATGGAGCTAGCCCTTGTGGGCAGAGGGCCATGGCAATTGGTTTTTGTCCCAAGAACCCATAGGAAACACTGTAATGCAAGATGTTGAATTGAGGTTGGGGTGGGGCTGATGTGGTAACCACAGAGAGAATTTAGGGTGCGGGGCTGTCAATAGTGCATGGAATCTATGCCCACACCGATGGGGTTCTGCTTTCTATATTTGTAACAATGCACCAAATTTCCAGAGACAAAAGATAGTTTGAACTTACGGAAATCCAAGACTCATCTTCGCCTTTGAGCTACAACTGGTAAAAGGCAGGAGACAGGCAAAAATGGAAACCAAAATGTACTGGAGATACGAGTGGAATTAAGGGTTTCATGTTCAGTGTATTTGACCAGAGATCAGAAGGATTTCTGGCTTCAAGTCTGCTTGAAACGGAGAACAACAATGCCTTCTCAGTGTAGACTGATTTATTAATTGTTTTCTCACATTAAATTTGATGCTCACAATAATTTGGTAGAGCAGATACCTGAGATAGCAGGTATTATTGTCCTCATGTGACCAATAAGCCTCCGAAGACTTACTCTATGTGGGGTCACCATTCCAGTTCTACTACCTGCTGGCTGTGTGACCTTAGACAGGTTACTTAACCTCCTCCATGCCTCAGTTTCTTCATCTGTTAAATAGGAATAAGATAGTACTTATTTTACAGAGTTGGGGCAAGGATTAAATGAAATAATATATGTAAAGTGTTTAGAGATGTTTTGCTATTTAATAAGCTTTCAATGAATGTTAGTTTTTATTGACTACGTTGTCAGACCTGAGATTTTAATCCAGATCTTCTCACACCCGGACAGATCATTGATGAAGAGCAAGAACATTACAGTCTAGCAGATCAGTGTGCAAACCTCAATTGCACAACCTAACGTTTAGATTCAGTTTCCTCATCTGTAAAATGGGAAAGTGATTGTAATACCCATTGCATACTTGCTGGGAAGACTGTACGTGCTCAACATTTGGTAGTTGTTTTCCTCATCTTTATTGTTCTTTGTTTTCCACTCGCTCACAGAGACACTGACAAAACAAACTAGACAGGTAAGAGCACTATATGATCTGAAGACTCTACAGAATTGTGAGATTACATGATACAGTTATCCTACAGTAGAGCAACTTTTAAGTTAGGTCATTTAGCAATGTCCTGCTAAACATGGAAGTCTGGACCTACTCATCCACTTTTGCTCCCTCCTGAAATCTCACTAATGACACTAAAGATATTTTTAAAACTCTATAAACTCACAAGGACAAAGAGAAAGCAGAGGAAACATTAGGAACAAAATGTTGAAAGCTGCGAACCAGAGGGGCAAGGATGATTGACACCAAAAATCAAGAAATCCTAATTCTAATCAGCACGGAGAAAACCAAGAAGCAACCTCCAAAGGCCCTGAAATTGTCAGCCCAGATACTTGGAGGAGTGGTCATGAAAGTGAGGCTAAACAGAAGATGCTCTAGAAAGAGTCATTCTCTTAGATGCCATCCCATGCTCAGCCTGGCCAGGTGACTCATCTCTCAGCACTGGCAAAAGACCGAAGGATTTCTTTCCTGGAAAGGAACATCAGCTATAGTTGAAGATGAAAATATTGTGCTGAAAAAAAAAAAAAGGAGATTAAATGAACATTTATCTGTCAATGCCTCTCAAGGACACTTCTAGAACTGTACTATGGAATGTAGTGCCACTAGCCATAAAATGAAATAAAATTTAAAATTCAGCCCGCACTCACACTAACCACATTTAAAGTGCTCAATAGCCATATGGAACATGCAGATCTAGAACATTCTCACCATCACAGAAAGGTCTACTGGCCAGCACTGTCTAATGCCCAGATTAGATCCTTGCATGAAGGATCTGATCAGCCCAAAAGGAAAGACTCAAAAATACTGACAGTGGCGGTTTCCCAAACAAAATGGCCAAAATGTTTAAACTCCTAAAATCAATAGCCTTCAATCAGCTTATTCAAACCCTTCTTTGAATTGAAACCAAGTACCCTCAGCTAGATGAAGAAAGCCTCTATCATGAGAGTAGAATCCAAAACAAACAGAACAAAATAATCTGAAGAAACAAACAAAGCAGGAAGAATAAATCTTCAAGAGAATGGTTATTGGCCAGGCTTGGTAGCTCACACCTGTTATCCCAGCACTTTGGGAGGCCAAGGTGGGCAGGTCACCTGAGGTCAGGAGTTTGAGACTAGCCTGGCCACCATGATGAAACCCTATCTCTACTAAAAATACAAAAATTAGTTGGACATGGTGGCGCACACCTGTAACCCTAGTTACTCGAGAGGCTGAGGCAGGACAATTGCTTGAAACTGGGGAGTGGAGGTTGCAGTGAGCCGAGATCGTGCCATTGCACTCCAGCCTGGGTGATAAGATGGAAAATCCGTCTCAACAACAACAAAAAAAAGAATGGTTACTGACATCTTTAGAGAGTTCAGAGATGTTGCAACTGTAAAAAGGAATGGATTATCATAACAAAAAAATTCAGAGACATTTTTTAAAGAGATCTTAGAAATTTTAAAATAATAGCAGAAAAGAAATACTCAATAGAAGAATTAGAAGATAAGATTGGGAAAAAAAAAAAAAAAAAGCCCAGGAAGTAAACAAAAAGATAACTAGAGAAGAGGAAAAATGAATAAGTTGTCCTAGTCTTTGTACTTCCTTCACATTTTCACTATGAAATGTCAGAAACAAGAGTTCAGTTTCTGGGGCCAGCTCCCAGCCATAGAGAGAAATTACTCATGGTCTCGGACCCAGGAGTGCTGGATTCTGTGTGTAGTAAATTCATGATCCCTTTTCTTTCTTTTGCGTCCTCCTCTCTCTAGCTTGCCCCGATCCCTCCACCTTGCTTCTTTGATTAGTAGTCAAACACAGCACTACAGAACCTTTTTTTTTCTGGAAGTCAAAACAGAGAAGTGGTTTTCAAAAAATATGGAGGCCAAAGGAAATTTGGGGTGAGGGTTTAGCACAACTGCCTCACTTCACCAATGGTGTAGCCTGCCTGTCTTCTCAGCTGACTGCTGCTCTTGGAGGTCTTCACGCTGACTTTGCCCTCTCCTGCATCCTTACTGCCTGGCACCGCCTCTCTGGAAGCACAGTCATCACAGGTGCAACTATCAATCCTGCAAGTTTTTTAGGATAGAGAAAAATGGCCAGGATATGTAAGTGTCAATGAGTTTGGAGACAAAAGAGAAGAAAATGAAATTAAAATGTAAAAGGAAGCAAAAAGTTAAAAGGAAAGGGAAAAGGTTATATTAATAGTAGTTGGTATATTTTTTTTTTTACTTTTTATTATACAAAATTTAAAACATATGCCAAATAATAGTTTAATGAATACCCACATTTAAATTATCCAGATCCAACAATATCAAGTCATAGTTAATAGCAGCTTTGAAATAATAATCATAATATATTGAATGCTCGCCATGTGCGACGTCTGTTCTAAATATGATGTACAGATTGTGATAGATGAAAAGTTTTAAAAGTTCTTTGCCACGATTCCTATCAAGAGGTTGGGTCTAAATCAGCTCCCACATCAGCTCCGGCCTGGTCTGTAAGATGCTTTGACCAACAGAATGCAGCAGAAGAGACACTGTGCAACTTCAGGGCCCGGGCTTGAGAAGCTCCGGTGGTGAGTTTGATGTATCAACTTGACTTGGCTACAGAACCCAGTTATTCAGTCATACACTAACTGGGTGTTGCTGTGAAGGTATTTTTTAGATGTGATTAAAGTCCATTATCAGTTGACTTTAAGTAAGGAAGATTATCCTAATAATTTGGGTGGACCTGATCTACTCAGTTGAAAGGTCTTAAGAGCAGGACTGAGGCTTCCCTAAAAAAGAAAAATTTTGCCTGTGGAGATTAGATTCACGGCATGCCCAGGAGTTTCCAGCCTGCCCTTCCTGATTGCATGCCTTACATATTTTGAACATGCCTAGTCAGCTCCCGCAATCATGTAAGCCAATTCTTGCAATAAATCTCTTAATAAATATCTCCTACTGGTTGTTCTGTTTCTCTGGTGTAACCCTGACTGATAACAAATTTTTGTACTTGTAAGTGGTACTGTAGTAAATACCTAAAAATGTAGAAGTTGCTTTAGAATTCAGTAGTGGGCATACAGTAGAAAAATTGTAAGGAGCGTGATAGAGAAAGCCTAGATTGTCTCGAGCAGACTGTTAGTAGAAATACGGATGTTGACTGGGTGCGGTGGCTCATGCCTGTAATCCAAGGACTTTGGGAGGCTGAGGCAGGTGGATCACCTGAGGTCAGAAGTTCAAGACCAGCCTGGCCAATGTGGTGAAACCCCATCTCTACTAAAAATACAAAAATTAGCCAGGCGTGGTGACAGGCAACTGTAATCTCAGCTGCTTGGGAGGCTGAAATGGGAGAATCCCTTAGAACCCAGGAGGGGGAGGTTGCAGTGAGCTGAGTTCATGCGGTTGCACTCCAGCCTGGGCCAACAACGACGAGACTCCGTCTAAAAAAAAAAAAAAGAAGAAGAAATACGGATGTTAACAGCTCTGCTGATAGGGACTCAGAAGGAAATGAGGAGCTGAGTAGAGAAAACATATAGTATCTGAAAATATTTAAATGATCATAAGCATACTGTTGGTCGAAATGTGGGCATTGAAGGTGTTGCTGGTGAAGGTTCAGGAAAAAATGAGAAACATGATATTGAAAACTGGAAAAATGGCGATCCTTGTTCCATAGTGACAGAATTATGCTCTATAGTTATGTAGAAAGCAGAACTTGTAGCAATAAACTGAGATATTTAGCAGAGGAAATTTCTAAGCAGTGTTGAAAGTAGGGCCTGGTTTCTTCTTGCTGCTTATAGTAAAATGAGAGTGGAAAAAATATTGATTAAGGGAAGAAGTGTTCAACAAAAATAAGTGAGGATTGATGATTTGCAATATTCCCAGCCTATACCAATTGCCAAAGACACTAAAATTAGGAAATTTGTTGTCAGGAAAAAGTGCTCTGGAGAGAAAACCAAGGATGTGGCTACACGGCCTTTCCACTCGTGTCTTGAAGAATCAAAAGTTCAGATTATTTAGTTACACAGAAGGGTTAGACCTTTGACTTGAGGAGGTAAGGCATGTGAGTCACTGATTCCCTCAGCCATCTCAGTAGAAGCCAGGAATAGTGATGGGATTATCCAGGAAGGATCTGTAGAGGAGCCTCTTGCCCAAAGAAGTATATTCCCAAGACATACACAGTAGACTCAGAAGGTTCTGAAGAATGTATACCAGCATAAACACCACCAACTTGAACTGGAAGGGAAAAAATGGAGGAAGACAAAAATGAAAGAAGGCTATCTGACTCCCAAAATTCTAAAGGAATTTGATAATATAATAGATATATATAATGGTTATATAATAGCATAGGAGAGAGACAGAGAAGTCAAGAATGACTTAAAGCCTTTTGACCCAAACAATTGCAAGGATGGAGGTGCCAAAAACCATAATGGGAATGTCAAGAAATATGCTTTCTTATGGTAATATCAGAGCTCAAAAACACAGGAATAAATATTTACAATTTTGAATGAGATAACAGCTTCTTAGTTATGACACCAAAAGCACAAGCAACAAAAGAAAAAAATTACTTAAACTGTATTTCAAAATTAAAAGCATCCGTGCTTCAAAGAACATCACCAAGGAAGTAAAAAGAAAAAACACAGAGCTGGGAGGAGGGGAATAATTTGCAAATCATATATCTGGTAATGGACTCACATGTCAAATATGCAAAGAACTCTTACAACTCAATAGTAAAAGATAACCCAATTAAAAAGTGGGCAAAGGATTTGAATAGACATTTCTTCAAAGAAAATACGCATCACATGAAAAGATGCTCAGCTTCATTGACCGCCAGGGAAATGCAAAGCCCACAGTGAGATACTACTTTCTACCAACCAGGTTGGCTATAATAAAAAAAAGGACAGAAAGTAACAACTGTCAAGAACGTAGAGAAATCGGAACCTGTATACACTCCTGACAGGAGTGTAAAATGGTGAAGCCTCTTTGAAAATCAGTCTGGTAATTCCTTAAGAGTTTACACATAGAGTTACCAGGTGACTCAGCAATCTCACTCCTAGGTGTATGCCTAAAAGAAATCAAAACATATGTCCACACAAAGACTGGTACATGAATATTTACAGCAGCACTAATAACAATAGTCAAGAAATATAAAGGAACCGAATAGTCATCGGCTGATGAACGTATAAATAAAATGTGGTATATCCATACCATGGGATATTATTTGACAATAAAAGGGAATGAAATACTGAATCATGGTACAACATGAATGAATCTTGAAAATATTATGCTAGATTTAAAAAGCCAGGCCCAAAAGATCACATATTGTGTGATTCCATTTACATAGAAATGGCTAGGACAGACAACTTTCTTTTTTTTTTTTTGAGACAGAGTCTCACTCTGTCACCCAGGCTGGAGTGCAGTGTTGCAATCTCGGCTCACTGCAACCTCTCCCTCCTAGGTTCTAAGGGATTCTCCTGCCTCAGCCTCCCAAGTAGCTGGGATTACAGGCTCATGCCACCACACCCGGCTAATTTTGTATTTTTAGTAGAGACGAGGTTTCACCATGTTGGCCAGGCTAATCTCTAACTCCTGACCTCAGGTGATCCACCCCCCTCAGCCTTCCAAAGTGCTGGGATTACAAGCATGAGCCACCCCGCCCGGCCAGAACAGACAAATGTATAGATACAGAAAATAGATTACTAGTATCCTAAGGCTGGGGAATGAGTGAAATGGAGAATAACAGCTAACAAGAATAGATTTCCTTCTGGGGTGACATAAATGTTCCAAAATTGATTGTGCTGATGGTTGCACAACTCGGTGAATGTACTAAAACCACTGGGTTTTATACTTTAAGTGGGTGAATTGTATGGTATGTGAATTATATTTCAATAAAGCCATACCAAAGGGGGAAAAAGGAAAGAATAAGAAAGCATGCCTGAGGTCCGCTCTTGTTCAGCCCTGCTGGGCAATGAACTCCAAATATACCACACATCTCCCTATTTCATAGTTTGAGGGATTAGGAGGGCCTGTGGTTCTAGTAAGGGTAGACTGCCCAGGACACCCAAGGTCAGTCTCAGGTGGTGCCATCCCAACTGCAGATACCAGGCCATGCCTACTTGCCCTTGGTAGGAAAAAAAAATAAAAAATAAAAAGGCTGATAAAACTACTCAGCGCAACTATATGTTACTTTTGTGGAAAATTAAAGATAAATTTGTTTAGCCTAAACTCTTTAATGTCAAGGGACAATTTTAAGGGCAGATCTGTGAACCCAGAGAGTGGAGTCTTGAGGCACAGAGGGTTATCTGTAGGCTTTGAAACCTAACCTAGTTCACCTGGTTGGATTTCAAAATAGATTGGAACTGATGATTCCTTTTTTCCTTCCATTTTCCCTCTTTTTGATCAGAAATCTCTATAGCCGTTATTCATTTCCTGTGCCAACATTGTACTTGAGTAGATAGCTTGTTTTTTCGTTTTGCAGGTCCACAGGTAGGGGGGAATGCTGCCCCAGGATGGGTAATACTTGGAGTCTCACCAATACCTGAGTTAGACATTTAGAGGATGAGATGTGAGACTTTTGAGCTGATAAGATTGAGCTGAGATTTTGGACTTTAAGTTGATGCTGTAATGGGTTGAGGCTTTGGGGGAAGTTGGAATGGAGTGAATATATTTTACATCTGGGATGGATGTGAATCTTTGGGGGACACAGGGTAGAGCGTGGTAGGTAGAATAGTGGCGTCCCCAAGGATTTCCATGGCCCACTCCCTAGAACCTGTGGATATGTTACTTTACATGACAAAGGGGCTGAAAGTGTGATTAATTTAAGGCTCTTGCAATGGAAAGATTGTCCTGGGCTTTCCACGTAGGCCTGATGTAATCAGATGAGTTCTTATAAGAGGGAGACAGGTGTGTAGGGTCCAGGAGAGAGATATGATGATGCAAGCATAGGCCTATGCCACCACACCCAGCTAGTTTTTGTTTTGTTTTTTGTATTTTTTGTAGAGACAGGATTTTGCCACGTTGCCCAGGTTGGTTTCAAACTCCTAGGTTCAAGCAATCCACCTGCCTTGGCCTCCCAAAGTGCTGGGATAACAGTGCTGGGATAACCGGTGTGAGCCATCACACCCAGCAGAACTGCCCTTTTTAATGTAGGCTAACTGCTCCAGAGAAATTTCTATTCTACGTGAATTCAGTGGCATGGCCTTGGATAAAAGGCTTTGGGAAACTCTCCCTCTTAGTTGTATTTATAGAAGCCTTCCTAGTAATGTGGAATCAGTCAAGCAGAACCAAGCTAATACAATAAGCTTGACTCTTGGCAACCAGAAGGCTCCTGGTAGAAAATGGCTCAATGCAAGAGCAGACAGGAAAAATGGCTGATAAGTCACATAAAACCCAGAATTTCCAAGTCAGAAGGCACGACAGAGCTCATCTAACCTAACCTGGAGGTGTTGACAAGCAGTGATTCATGAATATGCAGTATCAGGGTGAATACACAGAAATGTCACCAACTACTTCCCTAAATGGAAATTTTGTAAAGATTCTTTCCATACAACCAGCATCCAGGCCCCCTCATAAACTAAGTTACTGAAAAGAGAAAACTCCCTGCTACTTTATATAATCTGTGAAGCCCACAGACAGAATTTTAGTCATAGATGTGTACACATAATAGGCACTAAGTGGCTAGACTTGAGGAAGCCCTCCCCGTTCCAGTAGATCTTAATAGTTATTAATAAAAATCTACACATACACGTATTTTACTTGTCTGTGTATATTAATATATTCATAAAGGCTATCAGCTCAAGTAAATTAAAAATCTCATTGCTCTCACACACAACCCTTAATTAATCCAATGATCACATTCTTGAGCAAACCTGTAATACAATACAGATTTCTGGAGGTTTAAACAGATTCTATTAAAAGTTTGTTTCTGTGACCTGTTGATAGGCATTGAGAACACCAGACATGAAAGAAGCTGTCTTCTTTTAAGTAAGCAAGGTTTATTTGGATCAGAGTGTATGAAGGATGAGAAGAGTTTCCAAGTTCTGTACCGTGCCCTGAGCCAGAGTGCACATTTCCCAAGCAATGCTCTCCCATGCTGATTAGAGCTTGATGATATTTGCATCTGGTACTTGTATGTAATGAGTCCTTCCTCTCTGCTCATGTTCAGTCACTCTTCTCTTTCATCAAGAAGATGTTCTCTGTCCATCTTCATCATTGTAAAATAAAATTTGGCTCTTGAAATCTAAGTATTCTTTCATGTTTCATTAGAATTTCTTCTATGGTTTCACAGAATTCTTGTACATGATTCAGACATTTTTAAAGCTCCCCAAAACTTTTTTTTTTTTTTTTTTTAGATGGAGTCTCACTCTGTCACTCTGTCGCCCAGACTGGAGTGCAGTGGTGCGATCTCAGCTCACTGCAAGCTCCGCCTCCTGGGTTCACACCATTCTCCTGCCTCAGCCTCCTGAGTAGCTGGGACTACAGGTGCCCGCCACCATGCCCAGCTAATTTTTTGTATTTTTAGTAGAGATGGGGCTTCATATTGTTGGCCAGGGTGGTCTCGATCTCCTGACCTTGTGATCCGCCCACCTTGGCCTCCCAAAGTGCTGGGATTACAGGCGTGAGCCACCACACCCAGCCACTGCCCAAAACTTTTAAACCTTTGATTAGTTATATACATGAATATCTCAAAATACACAAAATTCCTTAAGAAATAAATTCTTCAATTTTTATAAACACTTAAAAATATGTGCTATCATGGCCAGGCGTGGTGGCTCATGCCTGTAATCCCAGGGCTTTGGGAGGCCGAGGCAGACGGATCACTTGAGGTCAGGAGTTCGAGACCAGCCTGGCCAACATGGCGAAACCTCATCTCTGCTAAAAGTACAAAAATTAGCCAGGCATGGTGGTGGGCACCTGTAATCCCAGCTACTCAGGAGGCTGAGGCAGGAGAATCACTTGAACCTGGGAGGCAGGGGTTGCAGTGAGCCGGGATCACGCCACTGCACTCCATCCTGGGCAACAAAGCGAGACTCCATCTCAAAAAAAAGAAAAAAAAGAAAAAAAAATGTGCTACCTGCTTAAGGGTTTCTCATCCTAATTTTTAAATATTAAGTAAATGCTCAGCAATGTTTATAGTTATTTTGAATAGTCACTGCCTACTGTCATCAATTTAGAGGGGTATTTCCAAGTGATTGCTGGATATTGTACACTCAATGGTTTTAGAGTGACCACATGAAATGGAAATTATACCCAGCTACACTTGGAGACTTTTTGTATATACAGGTACACTGGGACAGAAGTGAGAAGCTCACCCATACACAGGCTCTTCCGTGAAGGTCAGAGAGGAGTGGAGAAAATGGGGTTATGAGATTGATGGTATCATGGTATCATACACAAGAGACTGGAGAGGTCAGTGGATGAGAGAAGGTTGTGGGTAGAAAGTAGAAAGAATGGTCAGTGGGATACCATAGGATGCTAGAAATGTATTACTTTAGGAGCTTCCAAATCAAATGCCTCCAGGGATTACACTTATGAAAAAAAGACAAGTGGACCAAGGGAAATTATAAGATGAACTGAAAGAAAAAGGCCTCAACCCAAAGGCATTTAAGTTCAATTTTTTTTTTTTTTTTTTGAGATGGAGTCTCTCTCTGTTGCCCAAGCTGGAGTGCTGTAGCACAGTGGAATGATCTCAGCTCACTGCAACCTCTGCCTCCCGGGTTCACGCCATCCTCCTGCCTCAGCCTCCTGAGTAGCTGGGACTACAGGCACCCGCCATCACGCCCAGCTAATTTTTGTATTTTTAGTAGAGACGAGGTTTCACCATGTTGGCTAGGATGGTCTCAATCTCCTGACCCACCTCGGCCTTTCAAAGTGCTAGGATTACAGGCGTGAGCCACTGCACCCGGCCTAAGCCCAATTTCTAAAAAAAAAAATCAATGAATGCCAACCAAAACAGAATCTATGAGCCAAATTCAGCTTTCCAGTCTGACTTTCGCATTAAACGATAGCTATGTCAATACTTAGCTGTAGTGGCAGAGAGTATAGACTCAGGAGCCAGACTACTTGGATCAAATCCTCCTCCACCATTTACCAGCTGTGTGACTTTCAGCAAGTGGCTTCACATCCTAAGCCTCAGTTTCCTCAGGTGTACTATCAGGGCAGGAACTATACTTGTTCATAGGTAGGGGTGATCATATGCCCAGGTGGGCCTAGGATGGTCCTGGAATATAGAATATTTTTATAATGATTAGAATAATTAAAAGAATAATTATCAACAGTGTCTCTTTCACTGTGAAAACTGTCCATCATATAGGGTCATGGCAGGGTTAAAGAGATATAATCTATGTAAAGTACTGACCATAGTGCCTAGGATATAGAAGATGCACCCAAAATAATTGGCAATAGCTTCATGTAAGACTAGCTCTGTGCAGAATTAGGAGGGGAGAGAAGTTTGTCTTCAGAGTTGTCCCAGCCCCAGTCTCATACTACCCAGATTCCTTCACATTGGCATCCCACATATGCCTGGACCTTTCTCAGTGACCTCAAAAAGCTGTCTCTGATCCACTCCTTCAGGACTCTCCTTCAGGGCTCAGCAAGCTGATCTCCCAGACAGAGTAGTCTGGTCTTGCCAGGTTCCCAGGAGACTTATGTACTGCCCTTCCTAGGTAAGTTGAGATAAAAAAGGATTAATGGGGACTTTAGGCTGGTGGAAGGAGATGATTTTGGGTAGCTTTCAGTATTTCTTCAAACAACACACACTAACAGCTCCTTGTAAACTTGAGACCTACCTTGATTTCTTCAATCTATTTTATATATATTTATATATTTATATATATATATATATATATATATATATATATCTCCAAATCTGAATTTATACCAAGCATAAAATCAATGAGTCCAGTGCCCTCCAGCCAAATGCTATTCTAAAACATAGATCATGGCATTTGTTTAAGCTGTCCTCACTTACCATGAAAATTAACAGAAGACTTAGAACTTTTACTAAAATACAAACTACAACCCCTTAAGTTTATTTCCTAGTTAAACTGTTCCAGTCATCTGTTACTGCACAACCAACTATCCCAAAAACTTAGTGGTGTAAAACAACTATGTACCGTTACCTCTCCTGGGGCTGGGGGTTGACAGGCTTAGCTGGGTGGTTCTTACTTGGGGTGCCTCATTTGGTTACAGACAGAGCACAGCTGGAACTTGAGCCACTGGAAGGTGCATTAGTCTGGCATTGCAATAAAGGAATACCTGAGACTGGGGAATTTATTTTTAAAAGAGGTTTTGTTTGGCTTACAGTTCTGAAGGCTGTACAAGCATGGTGCCAGAATCTGCTGGGCTTCTGGGGAAGACTCAGGAAGTTTTAGTCAAGGTGGAAGGGAAGGGGAGCCAGCATGTCACATGACAAGAGAGGAAACAAGAAAAGAGAAGGAGGTGCCAGGCTCCTTTAAATAGTTAGCTGTCATGTGAACTAAGAGAGTAAGAACTAAGCCTCAGTTTCCTCAGGTGTACTATCAGGGCAGGAACTATACTTGTCCATAGGCAGGGGTGATCATATGCCCAGGTGGGCCTAGGACAGTGCTGGCATATAGAATATTTTTATAATGATTAGAATAATTAAAAGAATAATTATTAACAGTGTCTCTTTCACTGTCAAAACTGTCTGACATATAGGGTCATGGGAGGGTTAAAGAGATAATAATCTACATAAAGTACTGACCAAGTACTGCCCATCACCAAGGGGATGGTGCTAAGCCGTTCATGAGGGATCCACTCCATGACCCAACATCTCCCACATTCAACACTGGGGTCACATTTCCACATGAGATTTTGAGGAGACAAATATCCAAACCATATCAGAAGGTGTCTCCACTCTCACGTCTTATGTGTAGGCTGGAAAAGCTGGGGACTGCTTGAGCATCTATCCTGAAGCAGCCTCTCCACATGGCTAGGCTGGGCTTCCTACGCAGTATGGCGGTCTCAAAGTAGTTGGACTGGTAGTAGGTGGTCCGTGGATTTCCCCAAGAGGGAATACGCCAGGAGACCCAACAGAAGCTGCAAGGCTTCTTATGATTTGGAGGTTAGACTATGCCAGTTCCACCACATTCAACTGGTCAAGAGCAAGTCACAGGCCAGCCTAGATTCATTAAGGTGGTGGAATAAGTTCCACCTCTCAATGAAGAATGGCTTGTAGGGAAAGAAAGAACTTAACAGTATTCATCTTGGAGATACACTACCATACCATCCACCCATCTCTCTCCACCTTGTTATGAATGGAATAACTAATGGATTCAAACTAACTAGAAGAGAGGATTCTGAATGCTGTGACTACAAAGAAATGATAAATGTTTGAGGTGATGGATATACTAAATACCATGATTGGATCATTGCATAGTGTATACATGTATTGAAACGTCACCCTGTATACCATAAACATGTACAATTATTATGTATCAAATAAAAACAAACAAAAAATAATGAAATGGAAGACTTAGTAGCATCTGACTAAAATTTCCTGAATGATCTGTCTTACATTTTTAAAAATTGTTATTTTATCAATAATATCTGTTCATTTTTAAACTAGCAAATAGAAATGAGTAAATAAAAAATAAAAGATTTCCATGACCCAGAGAAAATCATTCCCAGGGAGTTATGAGTAAAACCAACATTTACCAGATTAGAAAGCATGCAGACGTGATTTTTCAGCTCTTCCCCTTAAACACCAACTTAGTGCAGGAAAGCACTCAATGTTACCCAACTTAGTCGAACAGGCAAAGAGCCAGCCCCCAGATGTCAGAACAAATATAGGGGCTTAGCAATTGAATGGGTTGGAGGAGACAAATGATTTGAGCAGATGCCACGTTGAAGTTGTGAGAGGGAACATCTGCTGTCCCATTTGCTAAGGTATTTGGTAATCAGGAAGATGGTATAAATGCACAAACGGAGCAACCTGTATTGATATGCAGAGCATGAACACTGATGTCAATGTTTTGTAGCTAATTAGACGGCGAGTGTTACATTGTGTCTCTAATTTTACAGAATGAAAGCAGAATGTTCCTCTCCATCAGAGTTTACTGGCAATTTTCAAGCCGAGTGTGGCCTCATTCCCATTCGTCTGACAACATAATGAGCAGCAATGAACCACACAGTAACCAAGCCTCAGTTCCTTACATTATACAGCCCAAATGTTCAGACTTCATTAGTTTTAAATGTCATCATAAAGTCACATTTCTTTGTGATTCAAAAGTGATGGTGCCTCGGGTTCCCACTGACTCGGCCCGATGAAGTCCAGTTCTTCTACCAGCTTCCTCTTCACCAGCATTTCTGGGACTGCCAAGGAATCATTTCGCTTGTCAGAATGCTGTTTTCATGACTGATTGCAGCCTCAGCCACTGGGGAGGCTCTGGCTGCCGGTGGTGGCTCCCCTGGGGTCCCTGGACCTTCCTCTTTCCAGCTGCTGTTTTCTGCTGTACCATTCTGTCCCCCCAAAATGGACCCCTCTGACTTCCCATCATTGAATGCAGAAACCAAGCCGTAATGTTTAAAAGGGGTCTTATGGGGGTTGGGGTTTGGAGTTAATTGAAAGGAATTACAACAAAAGAGAGAAACACTGGATAGCAGATTGATTCTCTATAGTTCACAGACAGTTTCCCTTGCTTGCCTTCTCTTTGCCTGATCCTCTACACACATCAAATAGGTAGTCCTAGCTTACCATTCCCACTAGAGGCAAACTCAATACCTGTTCTATTCAGCATCAGGACCTCAACCTCCACAAGACCGCAAGAGAGGCAAACTCCCCCACCTCACCCTATTCCAGCCTGAAACTTGCCTCCTGAACTCTTTTCTGGTCCCAGGTCCTGCTGTTTTACAAAGCTGATTGACAATGGCAATGTCCTTCAACTGGACATTATTTCCAGGAATCCTATTCAGTCTTCTGTAACATTGCTGTGAGATCCAGTGATCTTCTGTAACATTGCTGTGAGATCCAGTGTGACCAAACCCAGTGTGACCAAATGCACTTCTTCTCAGCCTCTTCTCCAGCGTGACCCACCTTACAGCTGTCTCAGCTCCTGCGTGTCATGAGCAGCAGCTTTAATACACACACACCAGACACACACACTCACACACACCACACACACACACGCGACACACACGCACAACCCCACACATACCCCACACACACACACCACCCCACACACACCACACACACACACCACCCCACACACGCCACACACACACACCACCCCACACACCACACACACACACACCACACACACACCACACACACAACTCACGCACACCCTACACACATGCACAACCCCCACACACACACCCCACCCCACACACACACCACACACACACCACACACACCACACACACACATGCTACACACACGCACAACCCCACACATACCCCACACACACACACCACCCCACACATACCACACACACACCACCCCACACACACCACACACACACACCACCCCACACACACACACCACACACACACCACACACACACACCACCCCACACACACACACCACACACACACCACACACACACCACACACACACCACACACACATACACACCACACACACACCATACACACAACTCACGCACACCCTACACACATGCACAACCCCCCACACACACACCCTACCCCCACACACACCACACACACCACACACACACATGCTACACACATGCACCACAACCCCACACATACCCCACACACACACACCACCCCACACACACACACCACACACACAACTCACGCACACCCTACACACATGCACAACCCCACACACACACCCCACCCCCCACACACACCACACACACACACCACACACACACCACACACACACACCACACACACACACCACACACACACCACACAAACTCACACACACCCTACACACACGCACCACAACCCACCACGTACACCACACACACACCCCACCCCACATACACACCACACACACCAGACACACATACTCACACACACCACACAAACACACCACACACACACCACACACACACACCACCCCACACAACCACACACACACCATACACACAACTCACGCACACCCTACACACATGCACAACCCCCCCCACACACACCCTACCCCCCACACACACACACCACACACACACACACCACACACACACATGCTACACACACGCACCACAACCCCACACATACCCCACACACACACACCACCCCACACACACCACACACACCCCACCCCACACACCACACACACACCACACACACACACCACACACACACCACACACACACCACACACATACCACACAAACTCACACACACCACACACACACGCACCACAACCCACCACGTACACCACACACACACCCCACCCCACATACACACCACACACACCAGACACACATACTCACACACACCAAACACACCACACACACACCAGACACACACACACACCAAACACCACACACCAGACACACACACACCACACACACAACTCACACACACCCTACACACACGCACAACCCCACACACACCCCACCCCCCACACACCACACACACAAACTCACACCCAACACACATGCACAACCCCACACACACCACACACATACACCACCCCACACACACACCACAAATACACACACACACACTCACCTCCCAAGAACAAGCAAGAAGCACAGAGACTGGAATTCTTACAAAGAAAAGCAATGCTTCCTGTCACTACAAACCAAAAACAACCAACCACACCTACAGAGGGACTCATTAGAACACCCACCCATTCTTGTTGTCCAGCAGACCTCCCAAGGCGGGACTTCAAGGACTCAACTTCAGGAACCCAATTCCAAGCCTTTGGGTAAGTTCCTAACGTTCACATCTTCCACAAGGACAAAGCAGGGGTTCTTGCTTCCTGATTAAACACTCACTGTGATGGTGTTCCCAAATAATAGGACAGAGTGCTTGAAAGGTAAATTTAAACCTGCAGGGTAAACGCACCTGGTAGCAATAGCTTAATCATACCCTTAGACTGACTCTGCATGGAAGGTATACCTGAAGGTGCACTCCAAACTATGGAATCGGGGAACAGCCAACCAGGAGAGTCATTCATTATCTATGAGGAGCAACTGAGCCCCCAGCCCACCCATGGAACACAGGTCATACAGAGAACTGAGACCCTGAGTTTTGGCTTAAATGAAGGTTATAAAGTGGAGGTTGTTAGCGGGAGGGTGGTCAGTGAAAACTCTATATAAACTGCATGTTATTTGCAAGTGGTTGTGGTTTTCCTGTCCAGCCCAACGCCACTGGACTGTATGTAAGGCAGATATCTTGTCCAGCCCACTACCACTGGACTGTTTCTGCACATAAGGCAGTTGTTCTGTCCAGCCCATGGCCACTGGACTCTCTCCCCTGTATGGAAGGCCCTAATAAAACTCCGTCTCCTTTGCTGACTCTGGATCTCTTCTTTGGCATCTTGATCCCAGTGCCTTCCCTATTGAGGCTAACAGGGGTTCAACACTAAAATCCTCATCCCTCGAGAAGGAAAATTTCATCCTGGAAGCTGAAAATGGTGGGGCTGTTATGTCCAGCTCATATCTACCTCTTAGAGACAGAGAGAGAGAAATGGCATTTCTCCCTTATAAGTTTAAAACATAAACAAATGTATTCCAACCTGATCTATATTAACTTTCAGGGACTGATCCTAGAGAAGAGGAAAGTTCCCATAAAAACAATTGGGAGGCACTTTTTAAGAAACAATTTCTTGTTGATACATAATAAATATACATACCTTCAAGGTACATGTGATAATTTTAATACATTTATATAATTTGTAAGTTTGATCAAGTCAGTGTAGTTGGGATAACCATCACTTTAAACATTTGTCTTTATACTAGAAATAGTTGAATTATTCTCTTCTAGCTATCTTGAAAGGTAAAATAGCTTATTGTAAATTATAGTTACCCTACTGATTTATCAAACACTAGGTTTTATTTCTTCAATCAAACTGTATATGTTCACCCATTAATCAAATTCTGTTCATGCCCTCCTCCCCATTACCCTTCCTAGCCTCTGGCAACCATTATTCTACTCTCTGTCTTCATGAGATCCACATTTTTAGCCCCTACATGAGTCAGAATGTGTGATATTTGTCTTTCTGGGGAAGCACTTTTTTCCCCTATTTTTTCGTGGGGGGGCAGGCACATTTTCGAAAGCTGTTGTTAGACCACCCAGCTAAGAAAGGTACCTTAAGAACCAGACATCTGTCCAATACAGGGGAGCTTTGGATTTTAACTGCCTGTTCACCTAACTGAACCCCAATATTCTCTCATGGACGTTTGCACCTCATTGGGCACTACTTCTTCTCTTCTCTTCTCTTTTCTCTTCTTTCTTCTCTTCTCTTCTCATCTCTTCTCTATTCTCTTCTCTCCCTCCCTTTCTTTCATTCTTGTTCTCACTTCCTCTTCCTCCTTGTGTATAGACAGTTCTATTAACTAGTTGAAAAACTTAGCTGTCCAGCTAGTGAGGTAGGTAGGATCCCTGCCTCATCATAAACTCCTGAACCTTGAGGAAACAGCAGGGTTGCCAAGCCTGGAGGTACTATGTGAGCCAGGATGGTGGCAATAGGAGAGGTACCTGGATGACAAGAGGCTCGCCCTTCAATGCTTGGCAGTAAGACCCCAGGACCTTTTTAAACCGGAGGTGAAAATAAAAAGCTCTAATAATGACCAACATTGAGTTTTCCACCAGAAGAAAAGCTTGAGAGAATTAAGAAAAATTTAAAAATAAAACCTTTATTACACACCAAATCCATAATCTGAGAAGCACTTGGAATTACTTTTGCATGTCCTCTGTGCCCCCCAAACTTTGAACCTACTCCCCAGTCAAAATCATCAACCCATCCTGATGAAGACCTGGGACCAGTCTGGGTTCTGCATTAACAAATGATACCATTTTTGAGGTTCTCAGTGCTTATTTTGTGCATCATGTTGATAACCTGCTTTCTCTAGCTGTTTTTCCTGAATTGCTACAAATTAGGAGCAATTACAGATAAAGAATGTACATTCTCTTTTTTGTTAACAGACTATTTTTAGAACAGTTTTGGGTTCACAGCAAAATTGAGTGGAAAGTACAGAGAGTTCCATATACCCCTTAGCCCACACATGCACAACCTCTCCGCTGTCAACATCCTGACCCACAGTGGAACATTTGTTACAATTGATAAAGCTGTATGGACGCATCATTATCACCCAAAGTCCCTAGTTTACATTAGGTCTCGGTGCTAAACACTCTGTGGGTGTAGACTAATGTATAGTAGCATGTATCTACTATTCTATCACCATGCAGAATCCTCTCATTGCCCTAAAAATCCTCTGTGCTATGTTTACTCATCCCAACCTCCCCCAAGTCCCTGGCAACCACTCATTATTTTACTGTCTCCATGATTTTGCCTTTTGTAGAATGTCATATGTTTGGAATCATATAGTATGTAGTATTTTCAGATTGTCTGCTTTCACTTAGTAATGTGCACTTAAGTTTCATCCATGTATTTTCATGACTTGATAGCTCTTTTTTTTTTTTTTTTTTTTTTTGAGACAAAGTCTCGCTCTGTTGCCCAGGCTGGAGTACGCGATCTCAGCTCACTCCGCCTCCAGGGTTCAAGCAATTCTCTGCCTCAGACTCCTAAGTAGCTGGGATTACAGGCGCCCACCACCATGCCTAGCTAATTTTTTTTTTGTATTTTTAATAGAGATGGGGTGTCACCATCTTGGCCAGGATGGTCTTGAACTCCTGACCTCATGATCCACCTGCTTTGGCCTCCCAAAGTCCTGGGATTACAGGTGTGAGCCAACGCACCCGGACTGGTAGCTCGTTTCTTTTTAGCACTGAATAATACTGCATGGTCTGTGTATACCACAGTTTATTTATTCATTCACTACTGAAGGCCATCTTGATTGCTTCCAAGTTTCGGCAATTATGAATAAAACTGCTACAAACACTTGTGTGCGAGTTTTTGTGTGGGTATAAGTTTTCAGCTCATTTGGGTAAATACCAAGGGGCATGATTACTGGATCTTATGGTAAGACTATGTTCAGTTTTGTAAGAAACTGACAAAATGTCTTCTGACATGGCTGTACCATTTTGCATTCCCATCAGCAATGAATGAGAGTTCCTGCTGCTCTCAATCTTCACCAGCATTTGGTGTTATCAGTGTTTTGTCTTTTCACCATTCTAACAGGTGTGTCATGGTATTTCACTTTTGTTTTAACTTGCAATTTTGTAATGATGCATGATGTTGAGCATCCTATCATAAGCTTATTTACCCTCTGTATATCTTCTTTGATGAGGTGCCTGTTCAGGTCTCCTGCCTGTTTTTTAATTAGGTTGTTCATTTTATTATTGTGGGGTTTTAAGAGTTCTTAGTATATTTGGATAACAGTCATTTATTGAATATATCTTTTGCAAATATTTTCTTCCTGTCTGTGGCTTGTCTTCCCATTCTCTTGACCATGTCTTTTGTAGAAGTTTTTAATTTTGATGAAGTCCAGCTTACTATTCCTTTTCCTTTTTTTTTTTTTTTTTTTTTGAGATGGAGTTTCACTCTTGTCGCCCAGGCTAGAGTGCTGGCACGATCTCTGCTCACTGCAACCTCTGCCTCCCAAGTTCAAGTGATTGTCCTGCCTCAGCCTCCCAAGTAGCTAGGATACAGGTGTGTGCCATCACACCTGGCTAATTTTTTGTATTTTTAGTAGAGACAGGGGTTCACCATGTTAGTCAGGTCTTGAACTCCTGACTTCAGGTGATCCGCCCGCCTCAGCCTCCCAAAGTGCTGGGATTACAAGTGTGAGCCACTGTGCCTGGTCAATTATTTCCTTTATGAATCATGCTTCTGGTACTCTATTTAAAAAGTCATCACTATACTCAAAGCCACCTAGGTTTTCTCCTGTGTTATCTTCTAGATGTTTTATTGTTATGCATTTTACATTTAAGTTGATGATCCATTTTGAGTTAATTTCTATGAAAGGTATAAGTCTATGTCTAATTCTTTTTTTTTTTTTTTTTTTTTTTGCACTTGGATGTCTAGTTTCTCCAGCACTATTTGTTGAAAAGACTCTTTGCTCCATTGTATTGCCTTTGCTCCTACATCAAAGATCAGTTGACCATATTTGTATGGGTCTTTTTCTGGGCTGTCTATTCTGTTCCATTGATCTATTTGTCAATACCACACTGTCTTGATTACTGCAGCTCTATAGTTAGTCTTGAAGTCAGGTAGTGTCAGTCCTCCAACTTTGTTGTTCTCCTTCAATATAGAATTGACTATTCTGAGTCTTTTGCCTCTCCATACGAACTTTCAAATCATTGTCTATAACCACAATACAGCTTCCTAGGATTTTGATTGGGATTGTGCTGAATCTATAGATCAAGTTTCAAAGAATCAACATCTTGATAATATTGAGCCTTCCTATCCATCAACATGAAATATCTCTTCATTTATTCAGTTATTCTTTGATATTTTGTTAAATTCATACCTTAGTATTTCATTTTGGGGAGTGCTCACATACAGTTGGCCCTCTATATCCTCTGGTTTCCATCCATAATTTCAAACAACTGCAGATCAAAAATAGTTTTTGAAAAAAATAAAAAATAATATAAAATAATACGAATTTTAAAAGCAGCATAGTATGATAACTATTTGCACAGCATTTTCATTATATTAGCTATTATAAGTAATCTAGAGATTATTTTAAATATACAAGAGGAAGTATGTAGGTTATACACAAATATTACACCATTTTATATAAGAGTCTTCAGCATCTGAGGATTTGCTAACATTTTGTCAAAGATTTTTGCATCTGTATTTATGAGACATATTGTTCTGTAGCTTTCTTGTAACGTCTTTGTCTGGTTTTGATATTAGAGTAATGCTACCCTCATAGAATGAATTAGGAAGTTTTTTTCTGGGGTTTTATCTTCTGAAAAGGATTGTAGAGAATTGGTATAATTTCTTACTTAAATATTTGGTAGAATTCCCCAGTGAATCCATCTTGTCCTGATGTTTTCTGTTTTGGAAAGTTTTTAATTATTGATCCAGTATTTTTAATGGATATAGGCCTATTCAGATTGTCTATTTCTTCTTGGGTGAGTTTTCGCACATATGTCTTTCATGGAATGTGTCCATTTCATCTAGGTTGTCAAATTTGTAGGCATAGAGTTGTCCATAATATTCCTTCATTATCCTTTTGATACTCATAGGATTTGTAGTGATGTCCCTTCTTTCATTTCTGATATGAGTAATTTCTGTCTTCTCTCTCTCTCTCTGACTCTTTCTCTCTCTTTCTCTCTCTCTCTCTCTCTCTGTCTCTCTCTCTCTCTCTCTCTCTCTCCCCCTCTGTTTTAGAGACAGGGTCTTGCATGTTGTTCAGGCTGGCCTCAAACTCAAACTTCTGAGCTCAGGTGATCCTCCCACCTCAGCCTCCAAAATAGCTGGGATTAAAGGCTTGCATCACCATGCCTGGCCATTATCTTTTCTCTTTTTTTTCTTAATTAACCTGGCTAGAGACTTATCAATTTTATTGATCTTTTCAAAGAACTAACTTTTGATTTCTTTTCTCTGTTGATTTCCTGTTTTTAATTACATGGATTCCTGCTCTAATTTTTATTTCTTCTGCTTACTTTGGGATTAATTTGCACTCCTTTTTTTAGTTTCCTAATGTGGAAGATTAGATTATTGATTTTAGATCTTTTTTCTAATATATGCATTCAACGTTATAAACTTCCTGCTAAGCACTGCTTTCTCTGCATTTCACAAATTTTGGTTTATTCAGTTATTCTATTTTTACTCTTATTTAGTTCAAACTACATTTTTTAATTTCTCTTGAGATTTTTTTCTTTCATGTATGTGTTATTTAGAAGTGTGTTGTTTCATTGCAGGTGCACAGAATGCAAGAGTTGAGGCTTGGGAGCCTCTACCTAGATTTCAGAGGATGTATGGAAAAGCCTGGATGTCGAGGCAAAAGCCTGCTAAAAGAGGTGTATCCCTCATGGAGAACCTCTATTAGGGCAGTGCAGAGGGGAAATGTGGGATTGGAGCACCCATGAAGAGTCCCCACTGGGGCACTCCCTAGTGGAGCTGTGAGAAGACGGCCACTGTCCTCCAGAACCCAGAACAATAGATTCACCAACAGCTTGCACCCTACACCTGGAAAAGCTGCAGGCACTTAATGCCAGCCTATGAGACCAGCCACAGGGGCTGAACCCTGTAAAGCCACAGAGGCAGAGCTGCCCAAAGCCTCAGAAGCCCACCCCCTTGCAACAGTGTGTCCTGGTTGTAGGACATGGAGTCAAAGGAGATCATTTTGGAGCTTTAAGATTTAATGGCTGCCCTGCTGGGTTTCAGACTTGCATGGGGCCTGTAGCCCTTTTCTTTTGGCCAATTTTTCCCTTTTGGAATGGGAATGTTTACCCAATGCTTACACCCTCATTGTATCTTGGAAATAACTAACTTGTTCGTTACTTTACAGGCTCATAGGTGGAAGGGACTAGCCTTGTCTCAGATGAGACTTTGGACTTTTGAGTTAGTTAACGCTGGAATTAGTTAAAACTTTGAGGGACAGTTGGGAAGGTATGATTGTATTTTGCAATGTGAGAAGGATATGATATTTGGGAGGAGCAAGGGGTGGAATTATATGGTTTTGATCTATGTTCTTACCAAACCTCATGTCAAATTGTAATCCCTAATGTTGGAGGTGGGGACTGGCGGGAGGTAACTGAGCCATGTGGTTTAACTTCTCATGAATGGTTTAGCATCATCCCCTTGGTACTGTCCCCATGATCATGAGTGTGTTCTCATGAGATCCAGTCATTTCAAAGTGTGTGGTACCTCCCCCAACCCCTGCTCCCACCATGTGAGATGCCTTGTTACACCTTTGCCTTTGGCCATGATTTTAAGTTTCCTGAGGCCTCCCCAGAAGCCAAGCAGATGCCAGCATCATGCTTCCTGTACAGCCTGTGGAACCATGAGCTCACTAAACCTCTTTTCTTTATAAATTACCCAGTCTCAGGTATTCCTTTATAGCAATGCAACAATGGACTAATACACCCACACAATGAAAAACAGGAAAGATTTCACTGGGAGGATTCTATAAACACTATGTCTTGTGACCACTAATGGTCCATGATATTATTTTGCTTCTCTCCAGCCCAGTCCGATAGGATTATAAACACTGAAGTTCAGTTTGCACAGAAGAGAGGACATTTTTTTCCTTTATGTCCTGCTTGATGAGAACATCCATGAATAGTGATCACTGTACTCTAAAAGACAAGGGTATACACTCACGGATGGCATCAGTCTGAGAAGTCTTCAATAGGGTGGGCACTGGTGAAATTTATATTTTCTTTCCTCCCAATGTATATAGTGGGAGAGATTTTTATTCATTCAAACATTCACTAAGTACATTGCTAGCCACTAGGGATAGAAAGAGGAAGTTCTATCATTGCCTTAGGTAGCTAAAGTCCAGTAAAGAGATAAACATGTAAATTATAAATCCATCAGAGAGAAATCACACCAAGGCTAGCAAGCAGATACAAGATGTGAATGTATAGGAGAGATATACTGGCTTTCCCCAATTTGGAAACCACATTTAGAGATTATCTACAGGTCCCACTATCTACTGAGAACCTACTATTTACCAAGCGCTGTACTAACTGTTTTGTATAATTCTATTTCATTCTTTTAACAACTGTTCAAGGTAGTTATGGTTATTTTCATTTTCCTTAACTTCAGCAGGGATTATGTAACTTGCCTAAAGTGAAACATTTACAAATTAGTGGAGCCAGAATTTGCACTAAGGGAAATTAGGAAGCTTTTAGTCATCCAAGCAAAAAGTTAACAGTGGCCTACACTTTCTCCATGGAATCAACTCGCTTCCTCAGGTAGTATATGGTACCTAGGTCATCCAGATACTTAATTTACCACTGAAAGAATATGAATCCTTGGCTTTCCAAGCTCACTGACCTTGACTCTAGAATGATCAAGCCAAAAATGTTTTAAAACCTTCAAACTCAGCAGCCACCTAGAAAAGAAAAATAAGTGCCTGCTCCTCATTTTGGCTTTTCCATCAATTAATTGTTTAGTAAGGATCCAACCATGCCCACAAATTAGAGAGACTACAAATAAATATGTCTAAGAAACCTGAAACAGAAGTTTGGCATTCCATGTGGCACTTCAGAGCCACTTCATTCAGTACAAAGCCATGTTCATTTAAATTTGTCAATATCTCCCTGATCAATGGACATGGAATAGACTCCTCTGAACACATTTATTTGCTGCCTTTGGAGCAGAGCTTTCACTTGTCCCCACCTTGGACTTGGTTTGTCTTTTCACTTTCTCTACAGTGTTCTTGGAAGCACAAAAGTTTTAAATTTGATGAAGTCTAATGTATCTATTTTTTTCTTTTGTTGCTTGTGTTTTTGGTGTCATATCTAAGAAACCATTCCCTCATCCAGGACCACAAAGATTTGCTCCTATGTTTTTGATTTATTGATCTTACTCATACAAAAACAGATTCCTCAGGGTTCCCCAACACAGTTGACGGCATGTTGAAATTTAATCACCAATATGATGAAATTAAGAAGTGGAGCCTTTGGGAAGTGATTAGGTTATGAGGTCAGAGCCCTTATGAATGGGATTAGTGTCCTTATAAAAAGAGGCCCAGAGAGATAGCTTGCCCCTTCCACATGTGAGGACACTGGTAAAAAAGGCCATCTATAAACCAAAAAGCAGGCCCTCATCAGACAGTAAATCTGCTAGCACTTTGACTTTGGACTTCCCAGTTTTCAGAACTCAATTTCTGTTGTTTATAATCACCCATTCTATGGTATTTTGTTATAGCAGCATGAACAGACTAAGATAGGAGCACGCCTCAGTTCTAACTTTTTGGTGGCAATCACAATGTTCTTGATCTTTTTTTCTGGTTCCATGGGACAGGAATTTCCACCAGGTTCAAAAAAAGTTTCTGTAAAACTAGCTAGCTATGAAACAGCTGCCATTATGGCCAAATCCCTTTAGCATTTCTAGTGACAAGGGGGTTGGGGCAAATGCCTAGTCCTCACCTACCCCTTAGACATTGTGAGATTTTAGGAGAATAAGAACTAGCCACCTCTTTCCCACAAAAAGGTTGGGGACTCTTTGAAGACACAAAAAGGAGAAAATCTTTGCTTTGTACTTTTCTTGGATTCTCTGCTTCAGGTTGAGTGTCCAAGTGAAGAATTGCTTTCTTGAATCCAGGGGGCCATGAAGGGGGTTCTTTCTGTCTTGATAGTGACTATATCCCAGCCATGATAGCATACAAAACCTCCACTCCCTGCCCAGGTATGCTATTGGCTAGCTGGTGGCTCAGTTTTTCATGTGATTATGATGACTGAGAAGTCCCACGAAATACCATCTGCAAACTGGAGAACTAGGAAAGCCAGTGGTGGAATTCAGTCTGAGGCTGGAGGCCTGAGAATGGGATGGTTTCCAGGGCAGGAGAAGATGGAGGTCCCAGCTGCAGAAGAAAGGGCCTCTTTCATGTCTTTTCAGAGCCTGATAACTCACTTCTTTTTATCACTGAATAATATTATGTTGTATGAAGGTACTACAGTTTGTTTATCCATTCATGTACTGAATGATATCTTGGTTACTTCCAAGCTTGACAATAACGAATAAAGCTGCTATAAACATGTATGTGCGAGGTTTATAAAAACTTTTATTTTAGGTTTAGGGATACATGTGCAGGTTTGTTATATAGGTAAACTTGTGTCACAGGGTTGGCTGTACAAATTATTTTGTCATCCACACTAAGCATAGTACCTGATAGTTAATTTTTTCTGCTCCTCTCCCTACTTCCATCCTCCACCTTCAAGTAGGCCCCAGTGTCTACTCTTCCCCTCTTTGTGTCCATATGTTCTTATCTTTTAGCTCCTACTTGTAAGTGAGAATATGCAGTATTTGGTTTTCTGTTCTTGCATTAGTTTGCTAAGGATGGTGGCCTCCAGCTTCATTCAGGCTCCTGAAAAGGATATGATCTCATTCTTTTGTATAACTGCATAGTATTCCGTGTTGTATATGTACCACATTTTATTTATACAGTCTACCACTGATGGGCATTTAGGTTGATTCCATGTCTTTGCTATTGTGAATAATGTGTGCAAGTTTTTATGTAGACATGGTTTCCAATTCATTTGAGTAAATACCAAGGAGTATGATTGCTAAATCTTATGGTAAGGGTATGTTTCGTTTGCCAAGAAACTGACAAATTGCTACCAGCAACGATGGTTCTTATTGCTTCACATCTTTACGAGCATTTGGCATCCTCAGTGTTTTGGATTCTCACCATTCTCTTATTTCTTAATGATTTTTTCACCCTTCTTATAGGTGTGTAGTGGTTATGACAGCGGCTGCCATCATCACAGTGGCTACAGCAAGGAGGCCCAGCTGTGGCTGCACATTCCATGGAGCCATTTGGAGCCTCACTCCATCTGAGTTGGGGCAGGAGCTCCTCAGGTGCCACTGCAGCCACCCAAACCATAGCTGTAGACCCAGGCCTCCTGCTCTACAGAGCAGGCAGGAGCCATCCCTGCCCTCCTGGGTAGGGCTACAGTCACCCAAACTGCAGCTGTGGATCTGAGCTCCCTGTGCTCTCGGGGTGGGCTGGGAGCAGGCAGGATCTGCCTTCCTGAGTGCAGCTGCGGCTGCCCTCCCAGGCACAGAACCCAGGCATCTCTACAGCCTGCACCCTCGGGTCAGGAAAGGACTGTCCCCGAAGCCCCAAAGGCTCAGGGATTTCGGCTCCCACTGCCTAGCCTCTCTTCTCGCCCTGCACCTGTTCCACTCTCTGAGTAGGGTTGGGGCCAAGTCCTGGGGCCTTCAATGGCAACAGGAGGCAGCAGAGTCCTGGGTGGAAAAAGGCAGGTACTTGTAAGCCTCCACCTTCAGGCCAGGGAAGACCTGAAGGCTGGGGACCAGGCTGCCAGTCCCACGGACCAGAGTGGGGACTTGTGGTGCCTGTTCCGCCCATCCACAGCTACCCATGGACCAGTCTGCATGTACTTCCTCCCCTCTGAGGTCCATAAAAGCCCTAGGCTCAGCCAGAGCAGGGCAGACGACAGCCTGAGGAGGAAGAGGGCAGAAAGAGGACAGGACCACCAGCTACAGAGAGGAGTACCCTCTCTGCTGATAGCTGGAGATGACAGGACAACCAGTAGCAGGGAGAAGTTACCCTCTCTGCTGAGAGCTGCAGAGACGACCTGCTGTCAGAGAGAAGCCACCCTCTCCAGGGCCTCCTCTTTGCTAAGAACTGAACACTTGATGGATGAACTGCCTACAGAAAGGAGCTACCCACTGTGGGTCTCCTCTGAGCTGCTATAACACTCAATAAAGCTCATCTGCATCTTGTGCACCCTTCGCTTGTCTGCATACCCCATTCTTCCTGGATGCAGGACAAGAACGTGGGTAAAGGCACCACAACCACAGAAGTTTCTGGCCAGAAAGTTGACACCCCAAAGATCATGTAACTGTGGTATTATTGTTTTAATTTGCAATTCCCTGATGATATATGATGTCCAGTGTCTTTTTATATGCTTATTTGCCATGTGCATATCCTCTTTGGTGAGGTGTCTGTTCAGATATTTTGTCCATTCTTTACTTGATTGCTTGTTTTCTGATTGTTAAGTTAGAGCCTTTTTTAATGATATTAATAAATATCTATTTAAATATTCTCATTTGAATTGACTCATTTGATCAGAATAATCTGATATATTGACATGAATCACAAATTGCAGAGGCAACATAGGAGTGGGGATGAATGGAGAAAGATTTCAGTTAAGTTATTGATATCAGCTCCTCCTTCAATTGTTTGTATATAAACGGGGTACCTATTTGCAATGGAAGTAGAAACAGAGTCTGGCATCTGTTGTCAAACTTAAGAGACCAGAGACTCTGATCTTAAAATACGGCTCTGTGGATTATGATAATCCACCCCCAAGAAGGAAAAAAAGCAGTGCTCACACCCCCAGCTTCATACCTCAGTTCCTTACCTGCTTTGCTGAGATTTACAAGAAAAGGGTAGTAAAAGACAGTATATTTTTTCTATTCATTAATACCAAGGTAAACTGATCAGGACAAACATCATGGTGACATGTCTAAGTCTGTTGATTTATGACTATTTGCAAGACATGTGAACAGCATATAATGTGAAAAAAAGATGCTAGCATTTGTCTAGTAAAACATTAACAAGTTATAAACAGGTCCTAGTCTTTGTCCCAGTGACCAAAGACAGAGCTGTTCTCTTGCTGAGATTCTTCACCTTTCTCTGACTGATTTTTCATGGAGGTTCTGTGTTCCAGTGGAGGGGTTGATATCTTTTACTTCCTGCTGCAGAATGACATGCTCCATTTCAGCACAGAGCCTGCAGATGTAGCCTTCTTTGAGACCTCCGCACTGCCCCCACCACTCAAGTGAGCAATGTATCAAAGCATTCAGCCTGCAGGGAAATG
The DNA here is from genome assembly GCF_047675955.1 of Chlorocebus sabaeus. Taxonomy (NCBI): domain Eukaryota; kingdom Metazoa; phylum Chordata; class Mammalia; order Primates; family Cercopithecidae; genus Chlorocebus; species Chlorocebus sabaeus. The sequence continues at coordinate 13,541,923 of NC_132915.1, forward strand.
GGTCTGAGGCTCATTTCCTGCGGACATTTGCCTGAAACCTCCTGAGGTTTCTTTTCCAAAAAAGAAGGAAGAAAGGAAAGAAAGGAAAGAAAGGGAAGGGAAGGGAAGGGAAGGGAAGGGAAGGGAAGGGAAGGGAAGGGAAGGGAAGGGAAGGGAAGGGAGGAAGGAAGGTAGGAAGGAAGGAAGGAAGGAAGGAAGGAAGGAAGGAAGGAAGGAGAGAGAGAGAAAGGAAGGAAGGAAGGAAGGAAGGAAGGAAGGAAGGAAGGAAGGAAGGAAGAAGGAAAGAAAGAAAGAAAGAAAGAAAGAAAGAAAGAAAGAAAGAAAGAAAGAAAGAAAGAAAGAAAGAAAGAAAGAAAGAAAGAGAAAAAGGAGGGAGGGAGGGAGGGAGGGAAGGAAGGAAGGAAGGAAGGAAGGAAGGAAGGAAGGAGCCAAGTTCCACAATTTCTAATGCTTCAGATCTCTTTGTAGATAGGAGCCAAGTACTCCCCAAAATTAAAGTGGGTCAAAAAGCAAGGCAGAGCACACTGTCAATCCCCTCAAAAATCTCATGATAGAATTTGTCAGAGACCAAAATCAGCTTTCCACACATCCATGTTTTGATGTTTTTAAAAAAAATACAACCACTTTGAACAACTTTTTGGCACTTTCTTCTAAAGTACAACACACACCTCCCATACAGCCCAGCAATTGTACACTTCAGTATTTACCCAGCAAAAACAAAAGCGGGTATCTGCACGACATTGCATACATAAATGTTCACAGTAACTTTATTCAAAATAGCCAAAAATGGAAACAATCAATGTGCCCACAAAAAGAAGGCTAGAACATTTGTGCTCCATCCGCACAATGGATGACATCTCAGCAATCAAAAGGAACAAACTACTGATACATGCGGCAATAGGAATGATCTCAACGACATTGTGCTGAGTGAAAAGGCCAGACCGAAAAGAATACATACTGTGTGATTTCATTTATGTAAAGTACAAAAGCAGGCAAAACTAATCTGTGTTGATAAAAAATCCAAACAGTGGGAGTTTTCTGGAGGAGGGTAGATTGGGGCAGGGAATGAGAAAACTTTCTGGGGTAGTGGAAATGTTCCTTATCTTGGTGGGAATAGCAGTTACATGGGAACGTACATCAGTTCAAACTCAGAAAATGTGTATGTAAAATCTGCAAATCCTATTGTATTTAAATTATACTTTAGGTTTTTTTTTAAATATATATATAGGGGGAAAAGAAAGTGAAGAATTCCAATTAAGCAGAAAAGAAGGGGAATAGTCCACGGTTTCTGTGGTAATTTAAGCTCCATATTTGGTCTGTGTGTTCAAATGAATTTTTATTACCAAAGGATTATTGAAAGTCATCATCACCAGATGACAGGAAAAAGAAAGAGCAGACAGACCATCCAGAAATAATGTTCCCCATGATTTTTTTAAAGTGCATTTTTCAGTCATTATCTTGAGAGAAAACAAGCAGCTGGGTCTCTTAACAAAGAGGTTTAATAGAATACTGGGGAAAAAAAAGAAGGGAGAAATTGAGGCGAACAATGCCTGTTTCAGTGCCAGCCACACAAAACCAAGCCTCGCAAGGTGAAGCCGATGTCTCCTCTCTGCCAGTAACATCGTTAGAGACATGACACTCGATAATGAAGGGCCCCCTAATTATTGGCGTGATTTGAAGCATATTGTTCAAAACATTCTAAAACCTGAAATTGCAGCAGCAAATGCATTGATGGCCCTCACCCTCATCTGTGAAAATAGATGTAAATGCAAAAGGAAAGAAGATCTGTGGCTCTTCGGGTCTCTGCGTGCATTGTCAATGCACTAACTCTTGCTTCTTTTTCCCTTGTCACTTCAAATTCATCTGGGTTCAAACTGCTGGTTTCAAAGTTTCCATCTGACCTCCAACCCAGTTTGTTCATCTCTTTCTGTCTTCCCGGATTACACAAAATTAGCAAAATACAGGTAATAGATGATTTGAAAGGACATCACAGAACATTCTGAAAAGCAAAAATAAGGGCGGCTTCGGTTTTGTTTAGCAGATTTCTCTCCTCGCCTACGACCACACACATATATGCTGTTTAATTGTAAAATTCAGATGTTGGATGGTGGAGAGGAATAGCCCAACAAAGAAACACAAAGATGCCTTCTAAATTCTATTTAATCTAAATTAACTGCGTGGCCGACAATACAGGTGCTACTTTTTCCTTAAACATATATATTAGCAGACACAGGCTAAATAAATTCTGTTTAGTGGGAAACGAATTATGTAAATGTAATTTATAGCATTAACGTGGGTTCGTAAATTTAATCCACTCGAACGCAGAAAGGTTTTCGTGCAATGAATATTTCTGAGGTTGTTTAATACGTTAAAATAAATATTGAGCAGCTGACAGAAAAACATGTTCTCTGCATCCCAAAAGCTGTTTTGAAACAATCATTTAAGTGCCTACTGAATATTTACAATCATGAGTTTTTAACTCTTAGGTACATTTTCTCCCTAAAATATATTCAGGGCGCCATCCATTCAAGCAGCAGGCAGATTCGGATGGCAGCAGATCAGAAATGTACATGCCAAGAAGACTTTGGGTAAATAAGTGCCACAGTATAAGATGAGGGTGGAAGGGGGGGTTTTTTGTAAAACAGGCCTATTTAATGCCACCTGGAAGGCTGCAGAAAAAGCACAGATACAGGCAAACTTCAGAAATAGTGCAGAGTCAGTTCAGACCACCAAAATATAGCTAATAATTTACTGTGTGACAATAAAGCAAGTCACACAAATTTTTTGGTTTCTCAGTGCATAGAAAAGTTATTGCTGCAGGAGTTTTCCTTAGTTCAACTAAAGATGGTCCTTATCACATGACCATGAAAAATTAGCCTTGCAGATAATTCAAAGGGTGAGAAAAACAGGATTTATCAGGCGAAAAAGAAAAAAGGGAAAACAGGACTCTCTGCAAAGCCAGAGTCCTCAGAGTCCTGCTAGTGTACTTCCCGCCTTGCAGATTAAATCCCAGGTACCAAACCCCAGAACAGGAGAGAGAGGCCAGGCTCCTGCCCACTGCAAAGGGCGCGAACTTCCCACGGCTCCACTCCAGTACACATTCCTCCCAGTGCGCAGGTCGCTGGAGGTTCCGCCAGGGAGCTCTTCCCACCTGGCTGTCTCATTATGTTTAAACTATTCTGAGGTCGATTAAGTGTGCAATAGCATTACATCTAAAAAAATAAGCATACCTTAATTTAAAGATACTTGGTTGCTAAAAAAAAAAAAAAAATGCTAATGATCATCTGAGCTTTCAGCAAGTCATAATCTTTTGGAAGGTGGAGGGTCTTGCCTTAATTTTGATGGTTGCTGCCTGATCAGGGTGGTGGTTGCTCAAGGCTGGGATGGCTGGGGCAATTTCTTAGAATAAGACAGCAATGAAATTTGCTGCATCTATTGACTTTTCTTTTCATGAAAACGTTCTCTGTAGCACGCAAGGCTGTTTGATAACATTTTATCCACAGTAGAACTTCTCTCAAAATTGGAGTCAACCTTCTCAAACACTGCCGCTTCTTTATCAACTAAGTTTATGTAATGTTTTAAATCCTTTGTTGTCATTTCAACAATGTTCACTGCACCTCCACAGGAGTAGATTCCATCTCAAGAAACCACTTTCTTTGTTCATCCGTAAGAAGGAATTCCTCATCCTTTCAAGTTTTCCATGAGACTGCAGCAATTCAATCACATCTTCAGTCTCCACTTCTAATTCTAGTTCTCTTGCTACTTCCACCACCTCTGCAGTTCCTTCCCCCGCTGGAGTCTTGAATCCCTCAAAGTCATCCATGAGCGGTGGAATCAACTTCTTCCAAACTCCTGTCAATGTTGACGACATTTTGATCTCCTCCCATGAATCACAATTTTTTTTTTTTTTTTTTTTTTTTGGAGATGGAGTCTTGCTCTGTCACCCAGGTTGGAGTGCAGTGGCATGATCACAGCTTACTGCAGCCTCGACCACCTGAGCTCAAGCAACTGTCCAACCTCAGCCCCCTAAGTAGCTGGGACCACTGACACATGCCATCATGCCTGGCTAATTATTATTATTATTGTTATTTGTAGAGATGAAGTCTCACTATGTTGCCTAAGCTGGTCTGAAACTCCTGGGCTCAGTGGTTTCTCCTGCCTCAGCCTCCCAAAGTGCTGGGATTACAGGCCTGAACCATTGTGCCCAGCCCATAAATGTTCTTAATGGCACCTAGAATAATAAATCCTTCTCAGAAGGTTTTTTATATGCCCAGATCCATCAGAGAAATCGTGATCTATGATAGTTATAGACTTACAAAATGTATTTCTTAAATAATAAGACTTGAAAGTCAATACTACTCCTTAATCAATGGGCTGCAGAATGGATGTGGTGTTAGCAGGTATGAAACCAATATTGATCTCCTTGTACATCTCCCTCAGAGCTCTTGGGTGACCAGGTGCATTGTCAATGAGCAGTAATATTTTGGAAAAAAATCTTTTTTTCTGCTGGGTAAGTCTCAACAGTGATCATAACCCATTTAGTAAACCAAGCTGTAAACACATGCGCTGTCATCTGGGCTTTGTTATTCCACTTACAGAGCACAGGCAGAGTAGTTAGCATAATTCTGAAGAGCTCTAGGATTTGGGGAATGGTAAATGAGCTTTCAACTTTAGGTCACCCACTGCGTTATTCCCCAACAAGAGAGTCAGCCTGTCCTTCGAAGCTTCAGAGCCAGGCATTGACTTGTTCTCTCAAGCTATCAAAGTCCCAGACAGCATCTTCTTCCAAGATAAGGCTGTTTCGTCTATATTGAAAATCTGTGGTTTAGTGTAAATGGTGAAGGTGGTGATATAGTTTGGATATTTGTCCTGGCCCAAATCTCATGCTGAATTGTAAGCCCCGGTGTTGGAGGTAGGGCCCGGTGGGTGGTGGCTGGGCCATGGAGTAGAACCCTCTGGGCTTGTTGCCCTCTTCAAGATAGTGAGTTTTCGCAAGATCTGGTTGTTTAAAAGTGTGTGGCACCTCTCTTCGCTCTCTCTTTCTCCTGCTTTCACCATGTGAAGTGCCTGCTCCCACTTGCCTTCCACCGTAAGTAAACGCTTCCTGAGGCCTCCCCAGAAGCAGATGCCAGCACGATGTCTCCTGCATAGTCTGAAGAACCAGGATCCAATTAAACCTCTTTTCTTATAAATTACCTAGTCTCATGTATTTTTTCATAGCAATGGAAGAACAGCCTGATACAGGTGGCTTCATCAGTGATCTTAGCTAGATCTTCTGGGTGACTCACTGCAGCTTCTCCACCAGCACTTCCTGCCTCACCTTGTGCTTTTATGTTACGGAGATGGCTTCTTTCCTTATACCTCGAGAACCAGTTACTGCCAGCTTCACACTTTTCTTCTGCAGTTTCTTTGCCTCTCTCAGCCTTCATAGAATTGAAGAGATTTAGGGCCTTACTCTAAATTTGGCTTTGGTTTAATACTTATGCCTAGCATTCCATTATTGGAACGCTAGGCATGTGGGAGTTACTTATATGCTACTGCTCAAGATCATTGCCAAGGTCTGATTGCAAAAATTCAAAAAATTGCAACCTCAGGCATAAATGGGTTAAGGGAGTGTTGTGACTGGTTTTCTGTTCTATCCAGACCACTACAACTTTCTCCCTATCAGCAATAAGGTTCTTTGGCTTTCATATCATTCGTGTGTTTACAGGAGTAGCACTTCTAATTTCCTTCAAGAACTTTTCCTTTGCATCCTCCATTTGGTTGTTTTGGCCTGTCTCAGTTTTTAACATGCCCTTTTCACTCACTAAGTTTAAGCATTTCTAGCTTTCAATTTAAAGTGAGAGACATGGGACTCTTCATTTCACTTGAACGCTGAGAGTCCATTGTAGGGTTACTAATGGGTCTACCTTCCATATTTTTGTGTCTCAGGAAATACGGACTCTGGGGGAGAGAAAGAGAGATGGGGGAACGGGTGGAGGAGCAGTCAAGTACAATAGTACCACCAAAGACGATTGATCATAGATCACCAGAACAGATATAACAATAAGAAAAAGCTTGAAATATTGTGACAGTTACAACAATATGACATGGTGGCATGAAATGAACACATGTTGGTGGAAAACGATGCCAACAGACTTGCTTTAAGCTTAGATGATACAAACCTTCAATGTAGAAATGCAGTATCTGTGAAGCACAATAAAAAGAGGTATGCCTCTCTTTGGGGAGCTTTGTGCTACCCCGAAACCCTCACCATTCATTGGTCACCTTGCTGAAGCATTTATAATGGTGACTCAAATATTAAAGGGAAAAGGAGGGAGCAATTTAGAAGTGTTTCCTTTAAGAGGGTAAACACAACTTTAAACAGGTATTTTAAAAAATAATTTCAACTTTTATTTTAGATTCAGGAAGTACATGTGCAGGTTTGTCCCATGTGTATTGCATAATGCTAAGATTTGGGATATGAATGATCTCATCACCCAGGTAGCGAGCATAACATCTAATATAGGAAGTTTTTCAGCCCTTGTCTCTCTCCCTCCCTTCCCCTCTCTAGTAGTCTGCAGTATCTATTGTTCCATCTTTATATCCATGAGGATCCAATGCTTAGCTCCCACTTATAAGTGAGAACATGCAGTATTTGGTTTTCTGTTTGTATGTTAATTCGCTTAGGATAATAGCTTCCAGTTGCATCCACATTGCTACAAAGGACGACTTCATTCTTTTTTATGACTGCATAGTATTCCATGGTGTATATGTACCACATTTTCTTTATCCATCCACTGCTGGACCCGTAGGTTGATTCAATGTCTTTGCTATTAAACAATGTACTTTAAAAAACAGAACTAAAGAGTACGGGATAAAAATTACTCATACTGCTCTTTGGGAGAGAAGAGGGCATATAAAGTCCTATAGGTAGTATTTATAAGATTACAAGCCAGGAGACTAGGGGGAGCATCAATTTTTTACTCAAATATGGATGCCACTCTCCCTGCTTTCCCAGAAAGGTCTTTTTGTGGCCGTCAGGTGGGATTATGGGTATGGGAGCATTTCACAGACTCTAGCATCTTGATTAGGAAGGTTTGTTGCTTTTTATTTGGGAAGTGGTCTTTGTTTCTCAGATTGATAGTATCAGGTCAGAAAGTTCCTTGAGAAAAAAAAAATGAAGCCTCTGTGAATGGTTTCTACATGAATTTTCTTCCTCAAGTTCCTATTACTGTTTTCGTAGCCCTCTCTGGGAACACTGGTTGTAGACTTCTCAAAAGAAGCAAAAACTTTGTCTTACTCATATATCCCCCAGCCAGAGTCTTGAGTATATCTGGGGGATATATCTATCCCCCAGACTCTTGGATCAGGCCAGGCACTCATGGCAGGCAGTGGGGAATTAACTTAAGTCTAGCCTCCCAATCCCTACCCTCAGGACTGGGTTATTCCCACAGCTTTTATTCTCAAAGGCTTTTGACTTCTAGGACTTAAAGAGAAGGGAAAGGAGATCCAAGCAAAAATGTCTGTGCTTTAGGCAGATGTCTACTTGGAGTACAGAACTTTGAGCCCTCACCTCTGGACTTGCTTGCAAAGATGAAGCAGAGGCAACAGGAGCAAGAACAATGTCCTGTGAGCCACAGGGAATTCGCATGTTTCCATAAGGAAATACAGCTCGCTATGTCCATCCCATTTGCAAAATCCATTTAATTAACCTTCTTAAGATGAGTGTAAGCCGGAAAAAATCGACATAAAAAGACAAGATGTTGATAAAGATCAACAGCTTCTGAAAGCAAGGGTTAATGTACTCAAGCATTGGATCTATTAAATGTTGAAATCAAAGACTTTTCAGAGGCTCTGCCATCTTGAAATTATAATAGGATTAAATGAGAAAACATGATTTGATACAAAACTTCTCTCCATACATACAGCTGTTTAGGAACACGTTATACAGGAAAATGAAGCAAAGTTTTATTGCCCAAAGTCACATACTGCCCTTAAGTAGGGTTCCCTTGGGCTGCAATAGTATGACTTTAATAGGACTAGATATGGTGAGTAGTACTGAGAACGCACTGCACTGCCCAACAGAGTGGCTAATAGTCACGTGTGGCTCTTTAATTTTTTAATTAGTTTAAGCTATATTTAAAATTCAGTTCCTCAATTGCATTAGCCACACGCCGAATGATCAATATCCGGGTGTGGCTACTGGCTGCCTTATACCACAAAGAGAAAACATTTCCATCACCATGGGAAGTCCTATCCAGCAGCACTGACCTATAGCAAACACGAAATGACAACTTTCTTTCTACATCAAGGAGAAAGTGCTTAGTAGTTAGTATTCAGAGCTTAGAGAAAAGCTCACTAGACATCAAACAGATTTAGAGACAACACTGAATAAATTAAAGTGATGAAGATTAGATTTACCCTAAAATACACAGACGTTTTTAAGTGGGTTACACTTACAAGTAACTGATAAGCTTTTAAAAATAGCTAACATAAAAATAATTTTCTTAAAGGATGTTTAAAAATAGTTCACCCTTAAAGTTGGCTTCCTCTAGTTTTTCTTGGTCAACACCTTACCATTTGCAAAGTGTTTTACAATTTCATGTGCAGGCTCTTGGTCCTCAGGGTCACTGCATGTGGTTGTTCAGGTTGTATACCCAGCAACTCTGGGGACATCATCCGCATAGGCTGCCACATGAACTCTGGAAGACTGCAGTGTCCAAGCTGCACAGAATCATACAGCAGCTCTGGGCTCCCTCACAGCAATTCTAATTTACAACATCGCTCCATATCACACAATCAGCAATTAGTAAGATGAGGATTTGGAACTCAAATTTTTCTAAATCCAAAAATTCCTTTTGACCACAGCATCCTAGCTACTGAATAGGTAATCAAATGAGAATTAACACCAAAAAAAAGTGTGCTTTTGTTTCCATAGCGTCAAGCTTCACCAGGAACCCAGTTGCTTTGCTGGAATTGAAGATGTGAGATGCTGATAACATTGGAGAGCTTCTTTTCAAAGACACACTTTTTTTTTTTTTTTGAGATGGAGTCTCACTTTGTCGTCCAGGCTGGAGTGCAGTGGCTCGATCTCACTGCAACCTCTGCCTCCTGAGTTCAAGCAATTCTCCTGCATCAACCTCCAGAGTAGCTGGGATTACAGGTACCCACCACCACACCCGGTTAATTTTTGTATTTTCAGTAAAGACGGGGGTTCAACTTGTTGGTCAGGCGGGTCTTGAACTCCTGACCTCGTGATCTGCCCACCTCGGCCTCTCAAAGTGCTGGAAATACAGGTGTGAGCCACCACATCTGGCCAAAGACACACTTTTTTTTTTTTTCATTTTTTTTATTATACTTTAAGTTCTAGGGTGCATGTGCATAGTGTGCAGGTTTGTTACATAGGTATACACGTGCCATGTTGGTGTGCTGCACCCATCAACTCATCATTTACATTAGGTATTTCTCCCAACACTATCCCTCCCCCAGCCCTCGACTCCCCAACAGGCACTGGTGTGTGATGTTCCCCACCTTGTGTCTATGTGTTCTCATTGTTCAACTCCCACTTATGAGTGAGAACATGCGGTGTTTCGTTTTCTTGTGATAGTTTGCTGAAAATGATGGTTTCCAGCTTCATCTATGTCCCTGCAAAGGCTGTGAACTCATCCTTTTTTATGGCTGCATAGTATTCCATGATGTATATGTGCCACATTTTCTTAATCCAATCTATTATTGATGGACATTTGGGTTGATTCCAAGTCTTTGCTGTTGTGAATAGTGCAAAGACACACATTTTAAAGGGATAGAAAGTAATTGTCATTTGAACATTTTCTTTCCACCTAAATGTTGAGGGTGGGGAACAATGTAAATCTGCCCTTGTCCTGGGTATCCAAGAAGAGATAATGCTCAGATGAAAATGTTTCCAAGCCGGGTCTGGTGGCTCACGCCTGTAATCCCAGCACTTTGCAAGGCCAAGGCAGGCGGATTGCCTGAGCTCAGGAGTTTAAGACCAGTCTGGGCAACATGATGAAACCCTGTATCTACTAAAATACAAAAAAATTAGCCAGGCATGGTGGCAGGCGCCTGTAATACAGCTACTAGGGAGGCTGAAGCAGGAGAATCGCTAGAACCAGGGAGGCGCAGGTTGCAGTGAGCTGAGATCGTGTCACTGCACTCCCGCCTGGGCAACAGAGCGAGATTCTCTCCAAAAAATTAAAAAAGAAAATGTTTCCAGCCTTTTGTACATGCACATTGATATGTGTTTAGAAAACAACACTGCAAACAATCCTATAAATAATAGAGTAGTACAGGGCCTGTCTCCCAAAGAACTCAGGAAACGTGGAAGGCATTATCTCATTAAGGCTGACAGCTGCCTCACTGGTGCCAGGGAGTAGTAACCTCAATTGAACTTGTACATGCTTTAGCTACCAGAGGGAGGGAACGAATCTTAATTACCCAAGGAGGCTGGTCAGCTCTGTGGCTGAAATAGGACACTGGAAGTTGAGGCTGCAAAGCTCTTGTAAACAGGCCTCCTCCCAGCCCTCAGGGCACAAGATCAGCTATGAGGGGGCAAAACCCATTTCTTGGAAGTCCAACCAGGAGCACTCAGACTGGCCAGAAACCACTGGGGTGGCATCTTTAGGTCTGGGAGGGCCAACCAGGAAAGGAAGGGGGAGCAGGTAGTGACACACGCAGCAGGGGAAGGACAGCGCCAGCAACTGACAGTGCCTGCCGCCACAGACCCCTCCTCTGGCTCCAGAGTGTTCCAGTCTCATGTTCGCCGCTCTCTTGTGATCCGAATCACCAGCCTTGAAATGCCACAGGGCAGCTCTCTCTCACACATACACACACACACGCACACACACACATGCACAAACACACACACATGCGCGCACGCACACACACACACACACACACACACACACAGAGGCTGTAGGGCTCTATCCCTCACCCAGTCTGCTGATGACTACACCAGACGCTCCCAGTGCCCTGTTCCTATCCCATCACCTGTACCACTGCTGGGCACACAGCACCTTCCAAAACCAGCACCTGCATTCATTTGCCTCAGCGCTTTCACTGGCTCTTGGAACCAGCTTGGACGCCTAATAATAGGCCGGTAGTGCCATGGAATTAACACCCTGGGAGCAGCCCTTGTCCAATTATAAACACCCCAGCTCTCTTGGCACACGGTGTTTCCCCACTGGCTTCAGCTTCGGCTGCCCACACAGGTGACTTGCTTGAAAACACACCATTTACCAGCTGCTTTCCCCGACCAGTATCACTTCTCCACTCCCCTACGTATATTTCCTTCAGTAGCTTATTTCAGGATCTGCTTCTAGGGGACACAAATTCAGAAGACAATCCAGCAAAAAAATCCTCAGAGCCACAGATGTCCTTTCTGTCTCTGCTCTGCTCTCCTTCTCTTTCACCCCTACACCGGGCGGGCAGACTTCTCTTTTGTAGATCCTGTGGACGGCTTATAGTTGGCTACTATGCACTGGTATTGCCATTGGGATGTTTTTTGTTGGCATCTGCTCTGATTGGTCAGTGCCTGCCTTAAATATTTTGATGATCACCCCTGACCCTATGTCACATCCCTCATCTACCATCAAGTCACCAGGATTGTGGCTGTGCTGTCACAGGTGGAAGGAGTGTCTTCTCTACACTCAGGAAAACCCTCTGAGCTGGGTGCCCCACTCTCAGTTCTTGATGTATTAAAGCTGGGACATAAAAGTTAAAGATGCCATCCAGCTGGGACTAGGAATGGGTTAGGGGCAGGGTTTATTACATAGCACCAAGACTGTGAGAGGTAATGCAAGAGAAGAAGGGCTACAGAGTTGTCAGGAGATGCAACATATGTACTAACACTTAGCAGAACATGGACTGACCTTGTAAGTCATGGATCTATTCAACAGAACATCCAGTCTCCCACCAAGCAGTAAGAGTTGGGGTAGGATCGGGATCCAGGTGACCTCTTGTGCTGACCCTTGCGTGATCTATACTATGTATAGCGTGAACACTCTGCAGGCTACCTCAGTGTCAAGTTCACTGTGAAAGGCAGCCTAAGATGCAGGAAGAATCTCTGACCCGCTGCCAAGTAGACCTTAGGCAAGCCTCTTAATCACACCCTAGTTCCGTATCTCTCAAATGGAAAGACATCAAATGTTACCTCCTCTGTGAAGCCTTCCTTGATGGGGACAATAGAGAGAATCAGACCGAAGGTGCTATGCTCTGATTGGTCACCCTAAACCTGGCCCCACTGTGGCTGGCTGGGCAACCCTGGACAGTTACTTCACCCCTCTGTGCCTGGAGCTCCTCTTCTGAATAATGGCGGAAGTAATGGTACCTAGGTCACAGAATTACTGGAGAGAAGTAAATTAAGTCACTGAGCTCACGCCTCGCAGAGAAGCTCGGTATGTTATTAGCTAATATTGCTTCTGTTGTGATTGTTAACCTCTAAGTTTCCACAGCATTTGGGACACACCGCCACTCTAGCACTAAAGAACTGGTGGTGTTGTAGTCCCAGCACTTTGGGAGGCTGAGGAAGGCGAATTATCTGAGGTCAGGAGTTCGAGAACAGTCTGGAAAACATGGTGATACCTTGTCTCTACTAAAAGTACAAAAATTAGCCGGGCATGGTGGTGTACACCTGTAATCCCAGCTACTCAGAAGATTGAGGCAGGAGAATTGCTTGAGCCTAGGAGGCGGAGGTTGCAGTGAGCCAAGATCGTGCCACTGCACTCCAACCTGGCCAACAGAGCAAGACTCTTTCTCAATAAATACATAAATAAATAAATGAAAGAACTGGTGTTGTACTCCATCCTCTCCTTTGGGTGGATACGAGTGTCATTCATTTTTGGATCCCCAGTGTCTGACCCAATGCTTAACTCAACTCAGTACAATGTAATGGGATAATGTTTTGAAAAGTATCAAGGTATTTTTCTCTTTTGCTTTTCTGAATAAGTGTCCATTTGCCCATGGGAAAATTAGGATTTGTTACAGAGGTAAAGTACAGAGTCATATGCAGCTTCTAGCAGGCAAATCAGGATTTGGCAGCAAGATAATAGCTGTACAAGTCAGGCTACCTCCTCCAGAGAGGATTTTCCAGAGAGGACACAAAAATTCTTTTATGTCCCAGCTTTAATACATCAAGAACCGAGCCTGGGGCACCCAGCTCAGAGGGTTTTCCTAGGTGTGCAGAAGACACTCATTCCAGCACAGCCACAATCCTGGTGGCTTAATGGTAGAAGAGGGATGTGACATAGGGTCAGAGGTGATCATCAAAATATTTAATACAGGCACTGACCAATCAGAACAGATGTCGGCCAGAAACATCCCAATGGCAATACCGGCAATACAAAATACAAGTTATAAGCCATCTACAGGGGCTACAAAAGAGAAGACTGCCTCTTACCCAGGGATGAGAGGGAAGGAGATCAGAGACAGGCAGACACATCAAGCAGTCAGACATGTTCTCCTGATTTTCAGGAGAGAGGTTAAGTCTTTGGCAACAAGTGAGGGAGAGTGTCTCTCGAGCCAGAGTTTGGCCACACCAAGTCGGTGGTACCTTACGGCCAGGTAGAGGAAGATCAAAGTGCTCTGGTGAATAGATCTATGACCTCCAAGGCCATGTCCATGTTCTTCTAAGGTTTATTACATATGTAGCATCTTCTGACAACTCAGCAGCCTTTTTTCTCAGGCATTACCTCATAATCTAGGTGCTATGTAATAAACCCTTCTCCTATCCCACTCCTAGTCCCAGCTAAGTGGCATCTTTAACTGCAGCCAGCTATCAGAGCAAACCTATAAAAGTATGCCAGGTAATATCCAGAATCTACAAAGAACTTAAACAAATGTACAAGGAAAAAAAAAAAAACCATCAAAAAGTAGGAGAAGGATATAAACAGACACTTCTCAAAAGAAGACATTTATGTGGCCAACAAACATATGGAAAAAAGCTCATCATCACTGGTCATTAGAGAAATTCAAATCAAAACCACGATGAAATACTATCTCATGCCAGTTAGAATGGCAATCATTAAAAAGTCAGGAAACAACAGATGTTGTAGAGGATGTGAAGAAATAGGAATGCTTTTACACTGTTGGTGGGAGTGTAAATTAGTTCAACCATTGTGGAAGACAGTGTGGCGATTCCTCAAGGATCTAGAACCAGAAATACTATTTGACCCAGCAATCCCATTACTGGGTATATACCCAAAGAATTTAAATCATTCTACTATAAAGGCACATGCACACGTATGTTTATTGCAGCACTGTTCACAATAGCAAAGACTTGGAACCAACCCAAATGCCCATAGTGATAGACTGGATAAATAAAATGTGGCACACATATACCATGGAATACTATGCAGCACTAACAAAGGATAAGTTCATGTCTTTTGCAGGGACATGTATGAAGCTGGAAACTATTCTCAGCAAACTAACACAAGAACAGAAAACCAAACACCGCATGTTCTCACTCATAAGTGGGAGCTGAACAATGAGAACACATGGACACAGGGAAGGGAACATCACACACTGGGGCCTGTCATGGGGTGAGGGGCTAGGGGAGGAATAGGATTAGGAGAAATACCTAATGTAGATGACAGGCTGATGGGTGCAGCAAACCACCATGACATGTGTATACCTATGTAACAAACCTGCCCGTTCTGCACATGTATCCAGAACTTAAAGTATAATTTAAAAAAAAAAAAAAAAAAAGGTGTGCCAGAGGTCCCCAAGACCAACCCCTGGTTTGATGACTCACTAAGAGGATTCACAGGACTCAGCAAATAGTGATAATCATGGCACATTCGTCTATTCTCACGCTGCTATGAAGAAATACCCGAGATTTGGTAGTTTATACAGAAAGGAGGTTTAATTGACTCGCAACTCCACATGGCTGGGGAGCCCTCAGGAAACTTACAATCATGGTGGAAGGCACCTCTTCACAGTGCAGTAGGGGAGGGAATGAGTGCCAGCAGGCGAAATGCCAGATGCTTGTAAAACCATCAGATCTTGTGAGAACTCACTCACTATCATGAGAACAGCATGGAGAAAACCGACCTCATGCTTCAATTATCCCCGACAGGGTCCCTCACATGACACGTGAGGATTATGGGATTACAGTTCAAGATGAGATTTGGATGGGGACACAAAGCCAAACGATATCACATGGCTAAGATTTTTTATCCCAAAAGGATGCAAAGCAAAACCAGCAAGGGAAAAGACACATGGAACAAAGTCTGCAGGAAATAGACACAGGCTGCTAAAAGTCCTCTCCCGGTGGAATCGCACTGGACATGCTTATCTCTTCCAGCAATAAGCCGTGACAACACTCGTAAAATGTTGTCTACCAGAGAACCTCAGAAGAGACTTGACACCCAGAGCTTTCATCGGAACTGGTCACATAGGCAACCCTGGCCTAGTAGGTACCAAAATTCCAGACTCCCAGAAGGAAAGCAGGTATTCTGCATAAACGACATTGTTGGTACAATGTAGGCACTGTGAGCTTCTATTATCAGCTTTGGAAATGGTGGGAATCCCCTCAAATCCAAGTTCCCTAACACCAGCCAAGGAACAACCTTGCAAGCAGGTCTTTCTAAAGACAGCAACCTTGGGGTTGCTATGTTAAGTGTTTTCTGCAGTAAAGGTTATAGGGTGAAAAAGTAAAGGTAGCTCAACAGTGTCTTTTTTGTCACTATTATCCATTAAGTGAGGCTATGGGCTGAGTTGAGTCCTCCCAAAATTCATATGTTGACAACCTAACCCCCAATACCTCAGAATGTGACTGTTTTTGGAGACAGTCTTTTTAAAGAGGTAGTTACATTAAAATGAGGTCATTAGAGTGGACCTTAATCCAATAGGACTGATGTCCTTATGAGAAGCGAAGATTAGAACACAGACACATTCAGGCAGAAGACTGTGTGAAAACACCGAGGGAAGACAGCCCACTACAAGCCTTAGAAGAAACAGCACTGCAGACACCTTGATCTCAGAATCGTGAGGAAATAAATATATGTTATTTGCCCCACAGTCTGAGGTACTTTGTTATGGCACCACTAGCAAACCATCCAAGTTGGCAAAATGGAATCTGAGCTTGGATAACCCACATCAGGTCATTATTTATAACTATTGAAAATGTGGTCATTTTAAAAATAACAATAAGTTGCATTTCTTGGATTTCCCCCATACTACATTCACATGCCATGCTGTAGCTAGAACAAGTTGAGGCAGACGGGTTCAGGGCCCCACCCAAACCCCTTTAGCCAACCCCAGAAGTCACTTCAAACAAATCCTGAATACACCATCAGCCTCCTGGGTCTCTCCACCTCAGAACTGTGTGCAGGTGCCCCGTAGGTGCCAGACACACCTTAGAGTCAATGTTCCAGAGGTGACCTTCCATTCATGACTTTCCTGTCAGAGGGGACAGGAGTTGGTAGTTTAACACCCTGGTTTCCTCTTTTCAACAACACAGTTCTGAGGTGCACTCAACAGACTCTGAGACGTCCACACAGAGCTGAGCCCACAGTGGTAAAGTGCTACCAAATGCCCCCTGTGTTGGTGATTTCCTCAGATCGTTCTCCATTAACGGCTTCTGCCCTCCATGTTATGGATAGAATTGAAGAAAAAACTCAGGGTTTCTCAATGCCAAATCCAAGAACCTGCTCCATGTGATTAATTAGAAAGCATTTCACCAAAATGTTTTTCCTCAAGTATATTCAGATATATTCTACCCATCCTTTCTTTCTAGACTTTACTATCAGTTGTCTCCATTTCAGCCCCTAGTGTGGGTTTATGACCAGGGTACATTGCCTTGTGGTTAAGCATGTGAGTTTTGGAATCAGAGATTCTAGGTTCAAATCCCACATCCTCCCCTATAGAAGGCCTCTTGGAACTGATGGAGAAGAACCCGCAGCGTGGCAGCCACAGAGCACGTACTGAATGTATGTGAGGTTCTGTTATTGTACTATGGGCAAGAGGTTCCATTCCAAGCTAGGGGGAGGGAAGGAAGGTGGGATCCTTCCAAACTGCCGTCTACCTCAGTGACTTTCTCTCTCCAGCATTGCAGGATGAGAGGCCAAGGAAACGCTGTCCTGAAACCATCCTCACTCTTTTCAAGTGTTCTGCAGAGAGGGCACTCTGCCTTATCTTCTGCATTCCACCTGGGGCTGCAAGTCCCAGACGCCACTCTGTAAATACCAAGTGCCTCCTAATAACAAAATTCAAAACCTGGGAGGGCAGACAGACCATGAGGAGCAGGCTGACGAGCACTTTCTGAACCTCTTCAGTTTGTTTATGTCTCCAAGGCCTGCTTTTAGTCTCAGCCAATGTTCATGTAAAAGTTCTCTCTCCACTGGAGATAATGATGCTTAAAAGACTCATGGCAGGATGGACTCTGTGGGTGGAGCAGTCAAAAGAGCACAGTTCTGGGGGTCAGAGAGACCCCAATGAAAATCCTGGCTTTGCCCTTTAATAACTGCTGCTTCTGGGATGTTTCATCTCTTCGCTCAAGCGGAGATGACACTGCCTTCTTCACAGGGCTGCAGCCACAATTATGGATGGCAGTGAAAAGGGCTTTGCTCTTCAACTGGCCTAAAGGACTGTTTTTATAACAGATAAATCCCACAACTTAATATTACTTATTTTCAATCTCTCCTACTTTAGCCCTGGAGAAATGTTGCTGAAAAGGAACAAAACATCTGATTAGACTTTATCTCTTTTTTAAATCTTTCTTTCTCTCTTTATTTCAGACTTTAACTAATGGGAAAGCGGCCACAAGTATGTTGAACAGAAAAGGAGAGGGAACAAAGGGTCTCGATAACCCACAAACTAGACCTGCTATTCTAGGTGGGCTGAATTTTGTCCAGCATCAAGCAGACAGACACTCAAAATGAAAAATATGCTTTATTTGTAGATGTCAGCAAAGATTTAATTAGAGGCAGCTTTAAAAACTGGGTGATTAGGGTCAAGCCATTTCATTGACACATTAAATAAGACTTACAGTTGAATAGCAGGCCAAAGTTAACTACTTACAACTACCAATATGTACGAAATCTGGGTAGATGAGACTGCTGGTGTTACTCAATATCTATTCTCTTCTTCCACAGCAAGAGAATTTTTAGCTGAGCATATGACCTTCCAGAATAATAACTGCATTTCTTACCCTCTCTTGCAGATAGGTATGGTCAAGTTATTAAGTTCCGGGCAAAGAAATGTAAGAAGAAATGGTGTATGCAACATCACAGAAGTGTCCTTAAAGGGAAGCTTTTTTCCCTCCTTTCTGCTGGCTGGAATGGGGACATGATGGCTTGAACTGGAGAAGCCACTCAATGTTCCCTGGTATTACGAATAATCACACCAGCCCCTAGACCATTTACTCAGACTTTCACATGAAAAAAATAAATTTCCATCTTTTTTCCATCACTCATTATTTTGGATTTTCTGTTGCTCACAGTTGATTCTAATCCTAATTCAGTCTGGGTGGCATGACTACACAATTAGTTGTGAATTGTTGAATTTCTTGATTTTTCTAATGCATCAAAATCAGGCATTAAAATGCATTGGCTTGGTTTTCTGTATTTGTTGTTTCTGCTATTAACAGAAGTCCTGCTTTATGAAGCAACAGGAACTGCCTTGGTTATTGTTTATATAAAATTTGCTTTGCATGTACAAAAATCTCATTTATCTTGCCATCGGATACTTGGTAGATTTGGGTGTTTAATGGATCTTTGTTACCAAATATTTTTTCCCTCATTGTATACAGATGCTGCCCTTGGGCTATCGCCATCCTTCCTAACAAACAAAAATCCTCAAATGATATTTCCAGGTTTTTTATTGAGGATGGGGGTGGTGACGGATAGCTCATCTCCCCGAAGTCATCCAGTAACCCAATTCTACAAACACTTTTTTTTTTTTTTTTTTTTTTTTGCTATTTGGATCAGGGCTCCATCTCCTCATTCCTCTCCTTTGTTTTGTTTTATTTTATTTTTTGCTTTTTTGCAACAGAAACAGAAATCTGAATTACATCAATAAAATAGAAAAACAGAGAGTGTCTGCCTGTCTTCCCCCTGTCCCTCTCTTCCTTCTTTTTTTTTTTTTTTTTTTTTTTTTTTTCCTCTCTATTGACTTTGAGTGAAATATCCCTTTGTAAGACTAAGGAAATAAATGAACTTTTGGGAGGAAGAAGATCCAAATACATAAAACTTTGCGTAATCTCTCAAGGGCTGGTGAGCACCTGGGAGTCTTTTCAGGAACCTTGAATTAAGAACCGGTATCCTTGAGTTTATTCCAGAAAGTTGGAAGCGCTCCAGTTTACAGGTAACCTCAAGCTCTAATACAATTGTCCCCCATTCACACTCTCCGTTTGTAACTTGTCAAATACCCGAATACCACTACTTTCCACTTAGGTTTAAATTGACTCACTTTTAGAACTTAAGCTTCACTAATATCCATGAAATTACAGATACGGTGTGCAATTTATATTTTTTTCTAACACATGTTAAAATACAGGGCCATTAAAATAAAAGTATGTGCCCATGTGCCATTGTTTTAGGTTGGGTTGAGGCTAGGACTAAGTACAAATCATCTATTTGAGAGGTGTTCCCAAGAAGCACCACTAGGGGGCTGGAGAAATAAGCGTGAAGAAAGGAAAGTCAGTCCAGGGAGCATTATGGGCTCTGGGGTTGCATCCCTGGGGACCTCCTGGGAGAGCTGGAGAATGAGTCTCAGAGTTTTACCCACCAACTTCCCTTCGTCATTCTTTGAAAACTACTCCCGTGGATGTGACCATTAACTCCCCACCACTGCAGGCCTGCTGTGGAGGTGGGCAAGCCAGTTCCTGCAATCTGAGTTACAGGCATTTGCAGTAAGAAGCCATCAGCACAGGCCGGGAGAGGTGGCTCACGCCTGTAATCCCAGCACTTTGGGAGGCCGAGGCGGGCGGATCACGAGGTCAAGAGATCAAGACCATCCTGGCCAACATGGTGAAACCCTGTCTGTACTAAAAATACAAAAAAGTAGCTGGGCGTGGTGGCGCATGCTGGTAGTCCCAGCTACTCGGGAGGGTGAGGCAGGAGGATCGCTTGAACCCGGGAAGCGGAGGTTGCAGTGAGCCGAGATCGCACCACTGCACTCCAACCTGGTGACAGAGCGAGATTCCATCTCAAAAAACAAACCAACCAACCAAAAACAGAAGCCATCAGCATAGCAAGGAACAGCAAGTGCCTAGGTAGTTTGCTTAGGTCACTAACCACATCTGCTTCAACTACCCAACACATCTTGCATCCCACCATTAGGATAACACACCTTGCATCCCACCATTAGGATAACACATCTTGTGTCCCACCATTAGGATATATGCTGCATGTTGGACAATCCCATGCAAATGACCTGAAACCAATGTTGTTTAGTATAAGAGGACAATTATGGTCAAGTGGAGTAGGCATCTAGCTACTTATTATAATTTTTTAATGTCAGAAAACGTCTCCTCCACAAATAGATCTCCTTTTGAAACTCCTCCCCTCCACTTCATCCTTTCTTCTCAAAGTAAGGTGCTAAAATATTTTTTGCAGCAAATGTTATCTGGGAAGAATAAAATGTTAAGTCATTAGCAGCCAACAGTTTAGATGTCATTAGCTTAACAGATGAGATAAAGCTGCAAGGTTCTAGCTAATATTTGTAATTATTTATATCACATTTGCCTTCCCCACTGAGAGCGTAAATCCCACAGGGGCAGAAGCCAAGTCTGTTCTGTTCACTGCTGCTTTCTCAGAACTTAATATTGTGCCCAGTACAGAGCAGTCCTCAGTCAACGTTTATTAAATGAATGGATAGAGGAATAAATAGAAAGTAAGAGATATAGCAGATTTTGATGGAAGAAGAGAAAAGGGGGAAAAAAGCTTGTACTTTTCTTAAACTGGCAGAAATTATAAGTGGAAGGCAGGTGGCACAGGAGGAAGACATCAAAGAACTTGGTAGAGTCTTTACAAGAAAGTTTGCCTATTTCAACTCAAACACCAAAAAATAATTCAGGAAATAAAATCTTGTATCTCACCTTCATGGCACAAAACATTTCTAAATATTAGAAAATGCTGTTGGAACAACTCAGTGACATTGTTTTCATTAAATGTCACAATCTTGATTTATGTGCTACATCTTTGTGAACTCTGGAAAATTTTAGGATGACTAAAAAAAGATATGATAAATTAAATTCCTCTACTGATTCAGCCTATATATACTGGGCGCTTAATCAAATCACCATATAAAGGAGGTGGTGGAGGAGCTCTCTGAGCAGGCTTTGCGTGGGAAACCCTGCAGATGCTATTTAAAGATAGATTCCTCGATCCCATCCTACATCTCTAATCAGAATCTCCAGGGGTTGCACGTGGAAATCTGAACTGTTAAACACCCTGTGTGATTTGAATGCAGGCAATCATTGCAGGTCACTCAACCCACATTCGGGGATCCTTGCTACAGAGGATGCAAAGATGCTGCTGCTGCCATTTTCATCAAGGAGTTTGCAATCTCAAGTGGAATTTTAAGACATAGATAAAAGTAACAAAATATAAATTAGATGACAAGTATGGCAGATCATTGACATTCTCTCAGGGAGACTTCATCTGGGGAGCCGGATTTGATCTAGATCATGACAGATAAACAGATGTACGATACAGAGGCCAGAAGTGGGGGTAAGTGGATTTGAGGAAAGAATTTGGTGAACTTCTAAAACTAAACAAGAAGTCTGTTTTCATTATTGTAAGATCATAGACACTGAAAGAGACCTTTGAGATGCTGAACCTCTGTTCACAAGGAAGGAAGGGCTCTGAGGGATAAAGACAGCAGTACTGAGGGCACGCACTGAACTCCCAGGCCCAAGCTCTCCACCCCGCCTCCCCACCTCCTGTTGGTCTGGCCACAGAGTTAGGAATGTGTTTCTGTTACTCCGAGGGACTACTTGGCTCATGTCCCAGAGCATGCACTGCCATATGGGACCAGGTGTCAGGAAGGGCCTCCTGGGGGCCAAGCAGACCATAGGGCCAGCTGGCAGGCTTTCCACCTCTCAACAAGGCCCTGTTTCCCTCTGTCCTGTCACTCACAGAAGTTCCAGGGACAACAATGTTGGGGAAGGTGAGAAGAACACACACACACACACACACACACACACACAAATACGCACGCACACCCCCTCAGTGAATGAGTAACTGCAGAGGCATTGAGACACCGCCATTGCCCAGGCTGGAGTCACGTACCAGGGACTTTCTGTCAGAGGCTTCGCATATTTGGGCTTGTGACAAACTGCACGTGCTCGTCCACATTTACCAGCAAGAATCTAATGGGCCTAGCTCTTCAGTAGTGCCAGGCCATCGGGACACACGAGCGGGGGCCCACCAGTGAGCACCATGTGTCCCGGCCAATGAGGGCTATTCTTGGAGATAGAAAAGCCCCTTGATCCAACTTGGCTCCTCTGATTTAAGGCATTGCTGAGCTGACAGTGGTTGCACTTCTACAAACTGTAAAGACTCAGCGAAATTCTTAAAGTAAGACTTGTATTCAAATGTAACATTAAAGAAAAAAAAGTTCACAAATTGTAAGCAAATCATGTAACCAGCCCTCAGAACTAAGAAACAGAACAATATCAGCACCCTAGGCTAATCACTAGGATGATTTCCAGCACAATTTACTAGTCTTGCCTGTTTTTGAACTGTATCTCAAATGAATCATATTAATACATTATATTTTATCTTCAACATTTATGATAGGTGAATGGTTAACAAGAAATTGCCTGCAAAGTTCCCTGCAAGTTTAAAGAACTAAAAGAGTAAAAATACAGTCATGTGCCACATCATGATGTTTCAGGCAAGGACAAACCGCATATACAAAAGGGTGGTTCCATAAGATTCGAATGAAGCTGGAACATTCCTATTGCTCAGTGCCATCATAGCTGTCATATTTAAAAACAAACGTTAACTGTAAAAACAGTCTCGGGCAGGTTCTTCAGAAGGTATTCTGGAAGAAGGCATTGTTATCACAGGAGATGACAGTCTCCATGTGGGTTATTGCCCCTGAAGGTTTTCCAGTGGGGCAAGATGTGGAGGTGGAAGACAGTGATATTGATGATCCTCACCCTGTGTAGACCTAGGCTAATGTGTGTGTTTGTGTCTTCACTCTTAATGAAGAAGTTTAAAAAGTGAAACAATATTAATACAAGAAAAGCTTATAAAATAAGCATATAAAGAAAGAAAGTATTTTTGGACAGCTATACTATGTGTTTGTGTTTTACCCTAAGTGTTCTTACAAAAGAGTCCAAAAATTTTAAAGTTTATAAAGTAAAAAGTTACAGCAAACTAAAGTTAACGTCTTACTGAGGAAAAACATTTTTGTAAGTTTAGTATAACTTAAGTGTGCAGTATTTATAAAGTCTACAGTAATGTACTGTCATGCCTTAGGCCTTCACATTCACTCACCACTCACTCACTGACTCACCCAGAGCAACCTCCAGTCCTGCAAGCTCCATGCATGATAAGTGCCTTATATAGATGTACCATTTTTTATGTTTTATACCATATGTTTACTGTATCTCTTCTACGTTTAGATATACAAATACTTAACCATTGAGTTACAGATGCCTATAGTATTCAGTATGTAACATGCTGTACAGGTTTGCAGCCTGGGTGCAATAGGCTGTATCATACCACCTAGGTGTGTAGTAGGCTCTACCAGCTAGGTTTGTGTAAGCTCATTCTATGATGTTCCTAAACAATACAATTGCCTGACTGTGCATCACATATCCCCCATGAAGTGACATATGACTATATTTAACAACAGAGTTTATTCTAGTGTAGGCTAGGAGAGTTGTTTGGCTCAGACTTCACTCTCAGGAAGAATCTCAAATTTAGATCTTTGACATCATCTCCAAATGATGTTAATGTACATTTAGAGATAGACACACCGACAGGGCTGGAACATTAGGCCCATCATACAATTTTAAAACCCTGTTCCATTTCTGGACTACATCTTCTATCATGAATTATTATAAAGAAATCGTACTATTGCCTGATGAATTCAAAATTACACTACCTTGAATTTTTGTGTTAAAAGTACTAAATATTCAAATGCAAACAATATATACTATATATACTGGTATTCTGGTAACCTTTTGTTGGCTTTCTCCATTTTTAATGTATTAAAGTCAAAAAATTAGAAGTGGTACAGGCTTCACTTAACTTCTAAACAAGGCCCTGCTTAGTGACATCTGGGGCGTTTTTGTTGCCAGGCTCACGGGAAGGGCATGTGCTGCCAACAGAGCCCCCAAAGCTGGAGAAATAAGGAGAATGGCTGGGAAGGAACTGATCCCGTCCCCTTCCTAACAAGTCCCTGCCAGTAAGAAGTCACTTTGTAGTCCTTCATTTATTTATTTTTTATGACTATTATAAAAATAAGTTCCTATAGTACTTGGAAAGATATTTATGAATCTTCTTACTTTTAATTTAATGGGTCATCAGATTTTCATCTTTGCCAAATCCCCTTTATGCCTTCAGTTTTTGCCCATGTTTCATTAATGTCTAGATACACAAGTGCGCTTTCCTTCTGAAATGTCGCACCACGCCGCCGCCACCTCTGGGGTGTATTTCTCAATGTGAGTTCCGTAGATCGCCTTCGCCAGACGGACCCAGGGTGCTTGTTCCTCATGCACATTCCTGACCTACCCCAGCTCTCCTGAAGCAGAACTTCTAGAGATAGGGCCCAGGAATACGCATCTTAGGTTCAACACATGCAGCTTCTGCATCACCATATGTTCCTCCCTTAAGGCAGCGGTCCCCAACTTTTTTGGCACAAGGGACCAGTTTCGTGGAAGACAATTTTTCCATGCACAGGTTTGGGGGATGGTTTCGGGATGAAACTGTTCTACCTTGGATCATCAAGCATTAGATTCTCATAAGGAGCAACCAACCTAGATTCCTCACATGTGCAGTTCACAATAGGGTCCGCGCTCCCATGAGAATCTAATGCCATTGCTGATCTGGCAGGAGGCGGGCCTCAGGAAGTAACGCTCACTAGCCCGCCACTCACCTCCTGCTGTGCAACCGGGTTCCTAACAGACCACAGACGGGCACCCGTCCATAGCCTGGAGGTTGGGGACCCCTATTTTAAGGAACTGCCTAGATTTCTGCCTTTCTAAAAATATTCATTAACGTATTTTAGTAGCCTGCATCCCCAGCTTACGTGCAGATCCACTATTGATAGGAAAACCGCATTGGAGCTAATAATGCTCAGAGAAGCAGTTAAATGTGAAGGTTGAAAGCTTGATGCCTTGTTTAAGATCCAGCTCAGTTACAACCTGGCAGCATGTCCTGGAAACTCAACCTCTCTAAGCCTCGGTTTCTCACCTGTAAAATGGGAAAACGACAGCACCGCTGTGGTTTGGACCTCTGTCCCCTTCAAACTTCATGTTGAAATTTGATCCCAGGTGTTGGAGGTGGGGCCTAACCGCAGGTGTTCAAGTCGTGAGGATGGATCCCACATGAATAGATTAATGTCCTCCCTCTTAGGTGAGTGAGTTTTCACCCTACTATTAATAGTTCTTGCAGAACTTGTTAAAAAGAGCTGAGTATCTCCTCTCCTCTCTCATTTCCGCTCTCTCCATGTGATCTCCGTACACACCGGCTCCCCTTTGCCTTCTGCCATGAGCGGAAGCAGTCGGAGGCTCTCACCAGAGGCAGATGCCAATCCTGAACTTTCCAGCCATCAGAATAACGAGCCAAATAAACCTTTTTTCTTTGTAAATTATCTAGCTCCAGATATTTCTTTGTAGTAACACAAAACAGACTAAGACAAATACCTAACTCATAGAGTCCTTGTGAGAATTAATGTTCATTAAACATTTAGAGTATGTCTGACATGCAATAAACCCTCAATAAGTAGTCCCTATTCTAATCTTTATGACTACTTGCAATTTAGGCTTTTAAAGTAAATATTAAAATTACACAGTAACACCTGATATTCAAGCAGTGTAACCAGATTTTAAAGTTTTATTAAAAAATGAAATAGTGGCCAGGCACGTTGACTCATTCCTGTATTCCTAGCACTTTGGGAGGCTGAGAGGGGCAGATCACTTGAGATTAGGAGTTCGAGACCAGCCTGGCCAACATGGCGAAACCCCGTCTCTACTAAAAATACAAAAAAAAAAAAAAAAAAAAAATTAGCTGGGCGTAGTGGCGCATGCCTGTAATCTCAGCTACTCGGGAGGCTGAGGCAGAAGAATCGCTTGAACACAGGAGGCGGAGGTTGCAGTGAGCCAAGATCGCACCATTGCACTCCAGCCTGAGGCACAAGGGCGAAATTTCGTCTCAAAAAAAAAGAAAGAGGAAAGGAGGGAGAGGAGAGGAGAGGAGAGGAGAGAAGAGGAAGAGAAGAGGAAAAGAAAAGAAAAGAAAAGAAAAGAAAAAAGTAGCATCCAAAGCTTACACACACGTAAGCTAACACTTGTCTATACTGCTCCTGGGAAATGTACCAGGATCCTCCAGGAAAACAACTTGGCCATAGGTAGCAAGAGTCTTCCAAGTTGATTTCCTGGGTATAGGTCTCACATATACATTGTTAAATTGACCCATGGGAATGTCATAATTTTGATGCTACTGTGTTACTTTTACTCAATTTCTGATTATTCATTTCTAGGAAAAAAGTACAATTGATTTTTGTATATTGACCCCATATCTTGAAATCTTGCTAAATTCACACATTGTTTAGTCGTTTTTTTTGAAGAATAGGATCTTCTTCATATTCATCATCTTCAAATAAAGACAGTTTGACTTCTTCCTTTCCAATATATATGACTTTCACTTCTTTTTCTAGGATTTTTACACTGGCTAGACCTCCAGTACCATGTCAAATAGAAATGGTGACTGCCATACCTAAGAGAAAGCAGTCTTTCACTCTTAAATATGATGTTCATTTCACTATTCAGTATGATGTTTGTTAAGTACGATGTACAGGAAAAGCGTTAGTTAAAAGCTAGTCCTGGAAAAGCTTGTTTCTTTGCTCTGTAACTACAGGTTCTCACGGGAGCGTGGACCCTATGCACGTTGATGATAGTAGGGTGAAAACTCACTCATCTAAGAGGGAGTAGGCTTTTGTATATGCACATTATCAGGGTGAGGAAACTATTGTATTCTTAATTTCTTGAGACTTTTTTTTCATGAATGGGTGTTAAATTTTGTCAAGTTTTTTTCCTGCATCAATTATGATACAATATGACAAGTTATATTGTTTCATTTCCAAAATTTAAACCAACCTTATATTCCTGGGATAAATTCACTTAATCATAAGGCATTATCCTTTTCATACATAGGGGGATTAGTCTTGCCAATATTGTGAAGATTTCTCCATCTATGTTCATAGAGGAGAAAATGTGTTTTTATTTTCCAATGTTTTAGAGTTTGCATTTTTTCTAGCCCTAAGGTATTACAGGATAGAGAGCAAATTGCCCAAGATCAAATTGCATTTTCTCTGTCAATATCATCATTGCATTAGTCTGTTCTCGAACTGCTATAAAGATATACCTGAGACTGGCTAATTTATAAAGAAAAGAGGTTTAATTGACTCATGGTTCCGCAGGCTGTACAAGTATGATGCTGGCCATCTGCTCGGCTTCTGGGGAGGCCTCAGAAAACTTACAATCATGGCAGAAGGGGAAGGGGAAGCAGGCTCATCTTACATGTCTGGAGCAGAAGGAGGAAAGTGGGGGAGGTGCTGCACACTTTTAAACAACCAGATTTTGTAAGAACTCGCTCACTATACAATACTGAGGGGATGGTGCTAAACCATTTATGAGAACTCCACTCCCACGATCCCAGTCACCTCCTACAAACCCCTCCTCCAACACTGGGAATTACAATTGAATATGAGATTTCAATTTCAATGAGATATGGTTTGGACACATTTTCTATGGTAAGTAGAAAAGTTAAATATACTAAGGGAAATACAAATAACAAATTAACATTTATGTTAAAATTTTTGGCCAGGCATGGTGGCTCACTCCTGTAATTCTAGCACTTTGGGAGGCTAAGGCGGGCAGATCACTTGAGGCTGGGAGTTTGAGACCAGCCTGGCCAACACGGTGAAACCCCGTATCTACTAAAAATACAAAATTAGCCAGGCGTGGTGGCACATGCTTGTAATCCCAGCTACTCAGGAGGCTGAAGCGTGAGAATTGCTTGAATCCAGGAGGTGAAGGTTGCAGTGAGCTGAGATCACGCCACTGCACTTCAGCCTGGGCCACATAGTAAGATTTGTCTAAAAAAAATTGGCCGGGCATGGTGTCTCATGCCTGTAATCCCAACACCCTGGGAGGCCAAGGCAGGCGGATTACTTGTGGTCAGGAATTCAAGATCAGCCTGGCCAACATGGTGAAACCTCGTCTCTACTAAAAATACAAAAAATTAGCCGGGTGTGGTGGCAGGCGCCTGTAGTCCCAGCTACTCGGGAGGCTGAGGCAGAAGAATCGCTTGAACGCAGGAGGTGGAGGTTGCAGTGAGCCAAGATCATGCCCCTGCACTCCAGTGTGGGTGACAAGAGCAAAACTCCATCTCAAAAATAAATTTATATCATAATTTAATAATGGTCATGATAACACTATGCAGCTTAGAAAGCAGTTTTGCATGCACTATCTTATTTGACTCTTATTATATGTTCTGTATTATTATTCCATTTTGCAAGTGAAGAAACTAAGACTAAGAGAGTTTTCAGATCTTTCTTAATGGCCACTCGGCTAATAAGAATCAGAGCACCCAATCTGGGAACAGAAAATAATTTTTATATACATAGACAGAAATAATAAATTAAGAAATTTATAAATTCTCTATATTTTAATTGCAAAGTCTGAATCTTGGTTTAAGTCACATTTTTATGGCTTGAAAACAAGTGTTTTCATATTTTAAAAAATAAACATTCACTGTGCTTTGCTTCCTGTGTAAGATGATGACATATTCAAATATGCTTAAGGAAATACAAATGCAATATTATTTTTGGCAGCCATTAATTGTTCTAATAAAGACAGAAGAAATTAGTTCAAACAAAATAGGAGAGTCAGCAGTGCTTGAATCATTATGAATATTGTAATTAATCTTCTTCAATATATTCATTAACCCTAATTTGGTCTTTAGGACATAGCTCCACACAAACTGCTCTTTCTGGTCTTAAATTACATGTTCCCGATTCTCTGAGCCACTTGATCTCCAGAGTAAACAGCTGCTTATTTCTTTAGACTTTTCTTGGAAACTCCACTCAGACACTGACAGAGTCGTCTCCTTGTATGTTTGGAGCCAAACCACAGGCTACCAGAGCCCCTGTTTGCTCCCCCAGTCATTATTCCCAGACCCCACTCTAGAATTTCTCCAGGGGCCGTGGTTTTCAAACTTGCGTGTACGTCAGAGTCACTCAGTAAGGCCCACTAAAACACAGCTTGCTGGGCCCGACCCACAGAATTTCCAATTCAGGTCTGAGGTGGGGCCCGACAATCTGCATTTGACAAGTCCTCAGGTGGCTGTGACACTACTGGTCCCTGACCACACTTTGAGAGCCTCTCAACTAGATGGATGATTGGGCCTTTAATTTTCCAGGTTCCTTATTTTTCCCCAGCAGAACAGAAAAAATGGGGAAGTTTTCAGGAAAGGTGTTAGTTAAAAGCTAGTCCTGGAAAAGCTTGTTTCTTTGCTCTGTAACTACAGGTTTACAGCAGGGCCTTGCCTCTATGAATTTTATGTCTCTTTCATTTGAATATTTTAATGTGAAATCTCTTAAAGAGACAATATTAAGAATATCTTTTTTTTTTTTTTTGGTTTGCCAAATGAAAGAATACACACACGTGCGCGCGCGCACACACACACACACACAAACATAATATGTCGACAGTACTGATCTCTTAGAGGTAGAATTGTGAATAATGTATTTTTCTTTTTGTGTTCAGCATTTTTGGTCTTGTTAAAACAAATATAGTTCACCTATGTCATACAAATATGCAGCTGGTAAAAATCAAATGAGCAAATAGTTTTCCCAGGTATTTTAATAGAAGCATAATGAATAATCAAAATTTCTTCTCTCTTCTCTACAAGCTAAAGCATTTAAGAATGTATCTATTTTTTAACAAGATTTAAGACCTACCTTCTTCCTGACTCTCTACATTACAGTTCACACTTGGAGCCCATTAGTAAATCAAGAAGTAAAATGGCAAAGTCTGAGACCTCTTTGGTCCCCTCTCTGTATCCAGACTAACGTGGCCTCCCCAGCTGATTACTCCCCCAACCATCTTTCCAGGCAATGCTGGTCCCTTCACCCCTTTTTCCCACACCTTCTCTTGGAACTAGAAGTGGTGGACAACTTGTGTGAGTGATGTCTTCGGAATCTGCTATGCACTGAGGAAGACCGTGGCCCTCCATTGAGCCCATTTTCATTCTCAATCTCAAAGAAAAGTTTATCCCATCCATTCATACATTTCCCCAAATTACTGTAAGAACAGACTAAGCTGTTCAAAAAATAACCAAGATAACCTCAGCTTATAAGTGAGAAAAAATGTTTTGTCTACTTATATTTTCATATGTACTGGGGAATATTTCATAATATGAAAAACAACAAAAGCTAATTTTTGCCACATTCTGCTTCCTTGTCTATACAAAACTATATTGGTTTTTCTTTTTTACGCCTACTAATTGTAAAGTCTTCTTTTTCTTTTTCTTCGGGGACTTTTAAAATTGCAAAACACGTTATTGAGTTGAAAATTAAGGAAAGGTTTTGATATTTCACGTGCCATTATTTTTTCCTCCTGACCAATTCCCTGTAAAACTTCAAATAGCAAGGATGCTTTTTCTCTGGCCTAAATAAACATGTAGATCTGAACCGTGTAACAGCGGAAAAGTCACATCCTCTTTATTATTGTTAATTCATTGCCAAATTAAAATGCATACAGCCTCTTCTTCTTACCACACAAATTGTGCCTCAAACAAGATAATAATTCTATTTTGTTGAATAAAAACATCATTCAAATTAAGACAAGGTTTTTCTTAATGACCTAAAATATGTGTTTTCTCTAAAAAGAGAAAGAAATTTAAAAGGCAATGACAACAAGATGTTTTTCCAGGAGATAGTAATTAGAAATGAATTAGAGCTTCCAAAAGAGTGAAAACAAGAAGGCCCCTGTTTACCTCTTACGTTAACTACAGCCCAGCTGATGAGCCTTCATTATTCGAGCGTCATCTCTCAACTGTATACTACAAATGAATGTTATTTGTAGCTTTAGCTCAACCGGGATTTGAGATATGTGAGTGGGTTGTTTTGGCTTTTATTTTTCGAATCTTAAGAGGGACAGTTTCATTCTATCTGAACCAATTTCAGCATTAAAAAAAAAAAAAAAAAAAAAAAAAGCAGCTCCACTCTGTATGCTCTCCTGTTGTCCCTTTTAAAGCTATTTTCATATTATTCCGAGAACTCTCAAGCAAACTCACTGAGACTCCAATGTCCATCTCTGTAATTTTGAACAGAACTCGTTCCTGGTAGCTTTTTACTCTGGGTATTGTAGTTCATCCAAATGGAGAAAGCAATTTACAGAAATAAACATGTATATACAAAGTCTGAGACAATAAGAGCACAACCTTCTGGAAGGTCCTGTTCCCTCTCTTATCCCTGAGGGATTTAGTCACTCCCTCAATACTCTCACATATTCTTTTGTAACCATCAGTCCAGCCAACCTCAATCATCCAACTCCAGCAAAGCAGCATGAAAAGAGATGAGGAGAGTTGAAAATCAGGAGATGTCATAATCCAACTGGGCTAACCTGGTAGAAAAAAAGGAAAAAGCAAGGCCCTCCTGGCTCCAACCCTGAAAACTCCTGCAGAGGCAGAAAAACTGAAAGCTATGTGCTGGAAAGAAGAAAAACATAAAAGTCAACCAAATGGAACAGAAGGTGCATAGCTGGGAAGCAGGGAACGGAAATGGCAACTTGAAGAGAACGATGGTTAGATAAGACCTTGGGGAGAGAAGTGTACAGGAAGGTTGGGAAATACAGTCCATGAGGGAGGAGGGAAGCACAAACTAGACCAGCAAGGCAGCTGGGGGAATCCATTGAAAAGGCATAGTGCTCACCAGACATCCCCACTGGCACTCACTAATGCTTACTAGAGTGTCAGCTTATTGAGTTATATGTTTATTGTTTTTTTTCTAAGATGTAATACATTATAGGAAGTTGTCCTTCAACAGCCAGTTTGGAATAATTTTAAGTATTCAATTATCTAGAAAATTCACTTTTCCATGACCCAATCCATCTATAATTAATTTTATAATTTCACTTTTTACAGTAGAAGTTCTCTTAATATAGTTTCAAGTCTGTGAATAACAAGGCCCTCCATTTTCTTAGAAAAACATCCTGACTGGTGCCCACAGCACACTGAATCTACGTGGCTCCAGCCAATTGAGTTTTACATTTACCAAGGATTGGACATATGGACCTATTTATGCCAGTACTATTGTAATTATGTAACCACATTTTAAAATATGTATAAACTCATGAAAATTGGTGCAAAAGGAAAAAGTTCTCACACAAACTAAATTAGATGCCTTAAAAAAATTAAGCTGCTATTTTTTAAATTAGAAGAAGAATTCACAGGGATCTAGTAAGATTCTGCATTCAGTCTGTTTTCTTAGTGTCTTTAAACTCTCTATTGTAAAGAAACAAAGCCAGGAAATTATAGAAAATGTAGGGGAATTTCCAATCCACAGATCCAAATTCAAAGCAAAAGCCTTGGTCTTACATCAAAAGACTGGTAAATTGCCATTCATGTATGCATTTTATGTTAACCTATTTAAGGCAAGTATAGATCATTCCATGACAGCCAAATTGAACCAGCTTTTTCCATTTATTGGTCCCAGTGGCTCAGAGAAAACAGCTTCCACTACATTTATTTTTAAACTCTGTGAATACACGTGTTCCCTCCACCCCACCAACAACTTTTAATCTTCAAACTGCACAATGGTGCTGGTAAACTTCTTCGTGTTTTATGCATAGAATGGAATTTTACTCGTCTGACCATGTGCTGGGGAATCTTTTTGTCCCTATGGTGAACTGTGTTCCTCTTTTGTCGACAGTCCTGAAAGTGGAGGTACGCCTGTGTTTTTTGCACAGGTGGGATTCCATTTTAACAATGGTTTGATGCTCTTCTGTCACCAAAGTCTGCTTATCTTGAGGCTGTCTTGGGGTAGAGATGGTGGCTCTCCTTTAGTTCTTGGGTTTTCTTTGCAGACATTTAGGTTAGAGGAAGGGAGGTGTGTGTGCCTCACTGCTACCCCGTGCCCAGGTTCCTCTCTCTCCTGAGTCCCTCTCAACATCACTTTGCCTTTAGAATCAACATCCTTTGCTTGGTTGGTTTGGTTTCTAAAGTGAACTTACAAGCTCGGCACAAATGTTCCAAGCTTCAACCAAACCAGGCATGAAAAGGTTTGAAATGGTTCTTTTCCTGGCACGGTTCTTTTATTTTACCCCTGTCCATAAGTAAGTGAATAATGAACTTGGAAAAGATGTAAATTGCTGTTGTGGGCGTTCTGTGGCAATTTTCATTCACTCAGAAGTGGGATTAAATAAAAGACCTTGAAAATATAATGCATTTCTCTTTATCTCGTGATGCAGTATAAAAAATATCTAAGAGAAGAAGGGCAGAAAACAAAGAAAACTACAGCCAATTATGTAAGAGCCACACTCTCCGTTAGGTAGAAGTCTGACCACCAGAGTATTAAACGAAACTGCCAGGCAGTGGCTTCTCTTGTGAACTGGACACCAGTTAGATCATTTTTTAACAGCCTCTGCCTCTATATAAAATTATTTTCTGTAGTAATTACTATTTTCTGGAGTTGGCTATTTAGTTTTAACTTTTTAAAATATTTTTTAATTTTAAAGATATTATTCAAATTCCATAAAATATTTCATGTATGAAATAAAATTTGAATTTGCCAAACAAAAACATTATACCTCACAGTTCACCACTCCATTACACTGTTTAAAGTGGTAAGTGCAAATAAAAACTCTGTGATGTGTGAAATGAATTTCTGGAAAGGACTCCTCAGCCTACATGTTAATAGAAGTGAATAGAAATCTGTTTCTGTGCTTCAGCGTGGGCAACAAGCTTTCCCACAAAAATGGGCATTTTCCTATATAAATACTTTTACTCAAAAGTAGTTAAAGTTGTAAATGTATCTGCCCCACAGCGGATAAGCGTATGGCTACCTCATTCAATTAACTGTTGCAATTGTTTAGAATTTAGTGCAACAAATTGTGTGTTTGTGTATGTAGGAGTATTTTATCTTTGACATTGTTTATAATTGCCAGCATATGGTAATAATAAAAAGCAGACCAAATTTTAGTTGATTTTGTGTTGTTTTAAATGCTTCATAAACCATGTGCCTGCCCATTGTCTATACCTGAGGCAAAGTGTTCCCAGAGCTATGCCCCTTTGTTTGGCACTACCACCAGGCAAGGGCACAACCGTAATCTGAGGCTGTACAAGGAAACTGCCCAAGCACAGAGATTCCACTTTTGGTTGAATCTAGACAGAGAAATCAGTAGGGTAGTTGACCTCCAGAATATCAGGGAGAACTGGTAAAGTGCTTGCTGGATGAATTTTTTTAAATGATATACAAACAAGTCCAATACTTTCAGAGGATGATAATGTTTTTTTAAAATGAGATTCTAATTCTCACATCTTGATTAAATGAAACACGCTTTTTCCAGGTCTTCACTTTCCATTCTGGATTGTAAATATTTGCTGAGTGAACAAACAAATAGATGTTGGGTGAGTCCATGAGAGGAGAGCTACTATTTATATATCTATTTGAATTCACGCCTCTCAATTTGCTAAAAGAAATGATAATAGGATTCTCTACCCAGAGGGTGCTCCAGAAACAGGTGAACTGAACAGGTAACCAAAAGCTCACCAACAAATTTCAAGTCTAGACCAGGAATTGTGTACACAATATTCAGAACACAAAAAGGCGTCCCAAGCCTAGAACGGCCAACTTTTCAGTAAATGCCAGAGAATGACAAATAGCACCGTATCTTGTCCTACAGCCCTCTTTGCTGCCATAAGGAAAAGGGCCAAGAAACAAAGAGAAAATAACTGAGTCTTTTATTTTGGAAATGCCGTGTTAGCCATGAAGACTTAATGCTTCAGATATGTCTTGTGTTCTCTCACTTAACCATAAACTCTAACCATGGATCACTTACAATCAGCGAGGGTAAGCATCTCAACTCAGGATCAGCCAAAAGAACCCATTCCAAAGCTTTTCCTCTGCTGCTGTCCTGTCAGAATACAGGAGTTTTCTCCTTTTTATTCTAATCCTCCCACTAGCAGAGAATAAAGCTTTTTCATTTCTTATTACCTTTCTTCTGTTAATCAACTCCAAGACCCTTTACAAAAGGAAGGAAATTGAGAAGAAACTTATTTCAGAAGAAAAATTACTCCATTAAAAAAAGACATACACACACACAAAAATAATAAACTCCAAAGGTTTTTTTGTAACGCCTGTGTTTCCTTAAGTTGGGTAGTGGATGCATGGGAATTCATCAAATTATTCTCCATAATGTTTTTAATGTCTTAAGTGTCTGATAATAAATCCACTCGTAATACATTCAAGTAAGATGAGTTTTTAAAAAATCAACACAAAAATCTTACCATTCAGAAAAAACTAATTAACATTTGGTGAGTATTACTCTGTGTGTGTGTGTGTGTGTGTGTGTGTGTGTGTGTGTGTGTAAATGGACATAATTTCACACAAATGAAGTCATAATAGAAATGCCATTTATGTATGTATGTATGTATATATGTATTTATTTTTGGAGACAGAGTCTCATTCTGTCACCCAGGCTGGAGTACAGTGGCATGATCTCGAGGCTCACTGCAACCTTCACCTGGTGGGTTCAAGTGATTCTCCTTCCTCAACCTCCCAAGTAGCTGGGAATACAAGTACATACCACCATGCCCAGTTAATTTTTGTATTTTTAGTAGAGACAGCATTTCACCATGTTTTCCAGGCTAGTCTTGAATTCCTGGCCTCAAACGATTCACCCACCTCAGTCTCCCAAAGTGCTGAGATTACAAGTGTGACTCAGCACACCCAGCCTAGATGCTATTTATTTAAAACATTAACTTAAAATTTTCTTCAATTAATCAGAAAAAAATTAAGTTAAAACTGAAGGGGATTTTTTTAGCCACAGTAAATTTATTTACTAAAAGCTTAAAGAGAAAAAATACAAAAAGACCCAAAATATCAGAAGCTTCATTTTTTTAAATAAAAGTGAATCCCACAGAAAATATCAATTGCCTCAGCAATGAGTGTTGAAAAAAATGATTACTCTTACACTTTCCATTTCTCATTTTTTGTTTCAGACTATTTCTCTATGATCAAGGTTATAACATTTACATCCATCTTTATAAACATAATTCCCATATTTGTTTAATGTCGTTCTGTGATTAAATGGATTCCAAGTTCACCAGGCCCTTTGCTATGGCTATTCTTTTGCTGGGTTCCCATATTTACATCTTCCATGGCTAGATTTCATCATTATATACTTTTTCAAGTAGAACTCAGTTCTTTTGTCTCTGAAAAAATCTTTGGCCACTACACTTGAATGGTAACTTGCCTCAGGATAACATTTTGTGGGTTCACAATTCTTTCTTAGACATTACAACAGATTTTTTTCTGGAATGCAGTGTTGCTGTGGAGACATCTCTGGCCTGATTTTTCTCTTCCTTGTAAATGACTTGCATTTTCTACCTGGATCCATGAGCAATTTATTCTCCATCCTTGAAGCAGACAACTTAACTAAGATATAGTTCAGTGTCGGCCACTCTGTAGCCATTTTTCTTTGCACCTTATTCAGGAAATTTTCTTCTTATGTCTCTGAAGAGTTTGCACACCTCATTTGTTGGGCTGTGTCCTCTAAGTTCACTGATTATTCTTAAATGTTTGATTATCTTTGTCTACCTTCAATATGTATCTAATTTCTCTTAAATGTTTCACTGCAAACACTGATTATTTCAGGCCCTTTCTCTGTCAGGAATTCAGTTTATTGCCCTGTCTGTTCTTTCTCCTGAAACATCAGATACACGTGTCAGGTCTATAATGGTATTGATTTGTTCTTCAGTTTCTTTCTTTAGGTTTTCCATCACTTTTCTTCTTTCTGTTCTGGTGTTCCAGCATCTCATTTCTGAGTTCTTGTTGTGTTGAATTTGTGACCTTATGAAGCTCTTTTATTGAATAAAGCTCTCTATTCTGTGAGTTATGGTTTCTTACAGACTGGATTCTCAGTGTGTTCAATGTTATATTACTTTCTTCCTCTCTTATTTTAGGGGGAGCATGGTATGCTTGCCTGGTGCTTGCTCTGATGTGGTGTGGGTGAATTCTTATTAACTCTCTTCCCATTGTATTGGAGATCACATCGTGTTCACCTCTGAGCTAGAGTTCGAGGAGATTGTGTCCATGTTTCTGTTACCTGCTGTCCTGGGAGTGGAGGTGAATGGCCAGCTGGGTCTATGTGCAGGTTTTTTGGGGGATGTGAATTATTTTCTCTCTTCGAACATTTGATGTGATATACAGTCCCAGGCCTTGATCCACCTAAGTGGGGACATGTTCTATTTCCATAGGGGAATATCTTTCTGTTTCCGATGGATTTCCGGTTTGACATGAAGCATTAGAACCTAGACTCTGTCAGAGAGAATCAGCCCCTGTTCCTGACGTCCCCCATTTCACTGACGTATCTCTCCTCAGTAGCAAGTCCTATTCTTCCAATCCAAAAAGGGAACATAATAAACTATTTGTGATTTGGGGGGTTGGTAGTTAATAGTTGGGTAAGGGAGTGCTGGAAGAGGTTAGAGGGTAGAACCTCACTTAGGGCTTTCCAAGCACCTTTCCCCGCCTCCACACACACACACATATTCACACCTGCTCTTACTCCTTTAGAGAGCCTGGCATGTATCAATTCCCCTGGTCTGCTTGTTCAGAGTCTTCAGCTGAATCCTTCCTCTCCAAATTGAGCAATAACACTGGGCATAAGAATTTTCAATATTTTACTGAGTCATCTGCTCTGGTGGTTGTGGACAGAGTTAATAACCGAACAACTCAAAACCTACATTCTTACTGTGTCAGGGTTCCCTAGGCCATCCCCAAGTTCAATGACTTGCTTATGATCTTATTAAGTTCTTTTACTGAATAAAGCCAAGGACACCAGTCCTTTAGGACTTACAAGACTCAGCATATATTTGTACTCATGGCTAAGATTTATTACGGCAAAATCAGCAAAGGGAAAAGGCTTATGGATGAAGTCTGGAGGAAACCAGGAACAAGCTTCCAAGAACCCTCTGCTGGTGGCATTAGACAGGACAGGTTTATTTCTTCCAGCAATGCCCTGTGGCATGCACTGTCCACCAGGAACACATACCTGAGCCTAAAAGAACAGAGCTTTTATCAAAGGTTGGTCACACAGGCACATAGGACCCATATGACTAACTGCAGTCCCTGACATTTCATGTTCCCAGAAGGAAGGCAGGTATCTAGCATAAACCACGTTGTTTGTATAGTAAGTCAATCTTATCATTTAAGGAAAGTTTTGCATCAGTGTAGGGAAGTTTTTACTAACCCAGTTCCCAGACACCAGCCAAGGACCAACTTTGCAAATAGGCCTTTCTAAGGCCAGCAGTATCAGGCCGGCTATGCCTTTCAGCATACATACCTTGGTCACTACTTTTCAAAATACAACACGAGATGTACATCCATCTGAGTCCATTTAAACTTTAATGTCCCCACTGTTTCTTCCATATACTCTTTATATACTAGAATAGTGGGAGAAAAGTCAAGAAAATCTATAAAACTACAGCATGAAGATTGCCATTAGAGTCACCCTTCCACTTCCTAACTGTCTTAATTCCATTTCCACAACTTCACATTCATTTATTCACATTGTCTTTGACGGAAACAAACAAGAAGAAAAAGAAAAACAATGAAGCAATAAATTTGTTACATAAAATCTCCAACTCCGAAAGAGGTAAAATCAATTTTAGCTAAATTTGATGTTTTAATCAAACCTCAGACATCCTAATTAACATGTGACATAAAATCTAAGTCTACACATGAAATTTCTAGGTAGTCAGATATGCAATGATGTGTGCCAATATCACCTCTATAACTTTCCTTAGTTGAGTATAGTTTCACTAGTTGAGTAGCCAAGAGGTTGTGTCCAAGCAAAAAAAAAAAAAAAAAAAAAAAGAGCTAGAGTGTTTCTTTTTTAAAATCTGAAAGAGATACACTTTGTTTCAATACTTCCTACTCAATTAAACGACTGGAAATATTCATGCCATTTGCTTATCCACAAAATAACCTGAGATGTATTTAAGAAAAAAAAAGCCTCTCCCTGTTAAGTCATTACCTACATATTTTAAAGTATCCTCAAAATGACTGTGATACTTCTACTCTTGAAGCTGATATGATAGATATATATATTTATATATAAATATTAGTATATATTTATTATATATATATATTTCTAAATCTTCCTGGGGGGAGAGAAAGAACAAATATTTAATTTATGGTGTCTAAATATTAGTGATCAAACACACATAAATAGAGCAAATCAGGTGTATCAATAGCTGCACGGTGTACATAAATGGAAATGTACGCATATTCACACATTTCACCAATTATTTCAAACCTTAAGGTGAGATTCTAGTCCCAGAACAGCACCTGGCTAACCTGAAAAAATTTAGTAACCACTCAGTCATGAGGAATTAGATATGATCCCTTTACCACACCACTCGCATCTCTGTAACTTCTTAAACCATGTCACAAACAGGTCTCCAAAACCTTCTCTTTGCTCTTATAGAAACCAGTGGTCATTAGTTCTGAGATATATACAAAGGGCCAAAGGTGAAAGGCTGACTAACTGATTCTTACTAAAGAAAGGAAATATTACTCAGCTTGAATTTCCTCCTCTTCTTCCTGCAAATTGAAATTCTTGCCCTAATCAGGCTGTTTCCAAACACATACGAAATGGACAAAAAGGGAGAGGAAATTAAGCATCCCAGGACGTGCTGTAGGCATGTAATGAGACCCACAGCAGTTTCTAGGACCCAGACAGTGATCACCTTGCTGTCGCATATTTGCTCTTATTGCAACACATTTTCTCCTAACTAGTTACAATAAAATTAATAGAACTAAAATGCTCATCTCTGTTTTCCTTTGCCCTCCATTTTTCCCTTTCTCTTTTTGCTTTTTTATAAGCTCAGAGAGTCATAGAAAAAGGGGTTGCTTTGGTTACCATTAAATCAATCTCACCTCATATCCTTTCACAAGTATAAAATGAATTCTGAGTGATTCTGATTATAGAAACTGTACCCCAGCCCTGATCAAACCTAATTACAATTTGATGCAGGGCCCCATCATTGTTGCATCTAGGTAATGGAGCCTGTATTCCAGCCAGCAGTGCCTTGTTAATGAATAGGAGAGATGAGAGGCCTACACATTGTCTCCAATGACCTCTTCTGCATTGTAGAGAGTGAACTGCATTGATAAACACACTAAGATGGGTTATTATCCATTATTCAGTTTTACAATTAGCGAACACCTGGCACCAGGGCAGCCAGGAGCTCTTTACTTCCCATTTGTATCTATGCGAATGCCAACTCTGACACAATATAGTATGCCAATTTCCCTTCATTAAAGGAAAGAACTTGTAAAGAAAGGGCTGAGGGAGGCTTAGGGAGGTGCTGTTGCTGTTTTTAAGTCTCCTTACTGTTTTAAAGAAACAGATATTGGCAGAAATCCTGTTAGAGATGGCTTTGAGAGGGGGGTCCTTTTAAATATTGTCCTTTTGTGTTAAGAAGGACTTAGAGACCAGTAAGTCCCCACCAGTTCCTGAAGGCTGTTGCGTGTCCAGATTAACAAGGCAATGAGGAGCCACAAAGAACAAAGAAATGCAGCGTTGCCATCTTCGAACCTGTAGAAAAGGAAAACTCGTTGCATTTTGTTGAGTCCTGGCTACCCATGGACTTTCAGTTCTCTTCTGATTTTACGAATTTTTATTTCCAACACTCAATTCCCTTTAAGGAAGGCTGCCTGTCTTTGATGGCAAATATATTTCAGATGTTTTTATCTTTATGTGAGTTAGTTAATTTATGACCACTGTTTTGAAAGAAAAAAAAAAAAATCCATTAAAGATTTTTTTTGCCAGCAGCAGTTAACAGGCACGTTTTGAGCCTCCAGGACAGATGACTTCTATATTTGAGATGTCACTAGAGGCATTTTCCATATCCTAACAACTTCATAAGCTGTGGGGGAAGCTAGGAGAATAAGAGAGGGAGAGGGATCACAGGGTAACGGGGTGCGTGGCCGTCATGTATGCTTTGAAAGCAATTTGAAGCCTCTAAAGTCAGCTTAAACGGGTTCCCAGGAATCCCTGGAAAAACTGGCTGCCCTTCCAAACTCACCAAAGAACAAACTGGAATCACAAAAGGCAATTTGGATTCAC
The DNA here is from genome assembly GCF_047675955.1 of Chlorocebus sabaeus. Taxonomy (NCBI): domain Eukaryota; kingdom Metazoa; phylum Chordata; class Mammalia; order Primates; family Cercopithecidae; genus Chlorocebus; species Chlorocebus sabaeus. The sequence goes on from NC_132915.1 coordinate 13,583,459, forward strand.
ATCTGAAGATGGAATATTGAGTTTACAGGTTCTCAACCAGAAACACACCATGGCTCATAGGCATTATTGGCAGCCTTTGAGCCCAGGGGCAGGTTTGGAAATGACAGCCTCGCCACCACATAGATCCCTCAGCAGCCAGTGCTCAAGGCCCTGCTCACACTCTTCTCTACCTCTCATCTCTTTCCAGTACCTAAAAAACAAGATGAACAACACAAAACACAACAAAAAAGGATGGTTGCCTTCTGAGAAGTGTGCAAGGGCCTTCAATTTTACAGTTACAAAAATGAAAGAAGACATAGTCTCACCAAAACTTGAGTTGGCGCCCAGGGATTTCCTCAAATCTACGCAAATATGGGTGGCTTAGTGAAAGATTTGCCAGCTTCCATTATTCTATTATTGTGTCTTTTTTTAAGTTTATTTTTTATTTTTATCTATTTAAGGGATAAAATTAAAGATTTCCTTTTTGTTTGGTTTTGTTTTGTTTTTTTGAGACAGAGTCTCACTCTGTTACCCAGGCTGGAGTACAGTGGTGTGTGTGATCTCAGGTCACTGCAACCTCCACCTCCCACGTTCAAACAATTCTCCTGCCTCAGCCTCCTGAATGGCTGGGATTACAGGCATGAGCCACCATGCCTGGCTAATTTTTGTATTTTTAGTAGAGATGGGGTTTCATCATGTTGGTGAGGCTGGTCTCGAACTCCTGACCTCAGGTGATCTGCCCACCTCAGCCTCCCAGAGTGCTGGGATGACAGGTGTGAGCCACCATGCCCAGCCACAAGTATAGGTTTCTTACATGCATATATTGTATACTGATGAAGTCTGGGCTTTTTGAAGTCTGGATGATTATTTCTCAGGTAATTTTCCAACCCTCACCTCTCCCCTGACCTTCCACATTTTGTAGTCCCCAGTGTCTATTATTCCACTCTGTACATGCCTACGCACTCAATGTTTAGCTCCCACTTACACGTGAGAACGTGAGGAATTTGACTTTCTATTTCTGAGTTATTTCACTTAGGATAATATCCTCCAGTTGCATCCATGTTTCTGCAGAAGATATTGTTTCATTCTATTTTATGGCTAAGTAGCATTCCGTGGTATGTGTATGCCACATTTTTTTCATCCTATCCTCCGTTGACAAATTCTCAACTTGATTCCATATCTTGGCTATTGTGAGTTGTGCTGCAATTAACATGCACATGCAGAAATCTCTTCAATATATGGATTTCCTTTCTTCTGTGCATACACTCAGCAGTGAGAGTGCTAGATTATGTGGTCTATTTTTTGTTTCTTGAGGAACTTCCATATTATTTTCCATGATAGTTGTACTAATTTACATTCCCACCAAGAATATACTAACATTCTCCTTTTTCCACATCTTCATCAGCATTTGTTATTGTTTATATTTTTGATAATAGCACTCCCATGTTTATTGTAGCACTATTCACAATAGCCAAGACATAGAATCAAGCTAAGTGTCCATCAGTAGACGAATGGATAAAGAAAATGTGGTATATCTACACAATGGAATATTATTCAGCCATAAAAAGAATAAAACCTGGTTATTTGCAGCAACACGGATGACCTGGAAGACATTACATTAAGTGAAAATAAGTAAGGTGCAGAAAAACAAATATCACATGTTCTCATTTATACGTAGGAGCTTAAAAAGCTGATCTCATGGAGGAAGCAATGATAGATGTCAGGGCCTGGGCAGGGTAGCAGGAAGGAAGGGATGAAGAGAGGTTGGTTAATGGGTACAAAAGTACAGTTAGAAAGAAGGAATATGGTTTAATGTTCAAGAACACAGTGGGATGACTATAGTTATCAATAATTTATTATATATTTCAAAATAGCTAGAAGAGATTTGGGATATTCTCAACATAAAGAAATGATAAATATTTGAGGTGATGCATACCCCAATTACTCTGATTTGATCTTACACATTGTATGCATGTATCACAATATCTCATATACTCTATAAATATGTACAATTATTATGTATTAATTTTTTTAATTCCATGAAGCCATCACTTTTCAACCAACAAACTAGCAAAGCTGTTTTGCAAGAGTTTGATGGGTTGAGTATCCTCATACATTGCCGGCAGGAGTGTAACGTACATAAGGCTTTAGGAAAATGATTTGATACCATGTGTCAAAACTTTAAATTTAAAAATCCAGGCTGGGTGCAGTGACTCACACCTGTAATCCCAGCACTTTGGGAGGCCAAGGTGGGTAGATCACCCGATGTAGGAGTTTGAGACCAGCCTGGCCAACACGGTGAAACCCCATCTCTACTAAAAATACAAAAAATTAGCCAGGCGTGGTAGTGGGTGCCTGTAATCTCAGCTACTCGGGAGGCTGAGGCAGCAGAATTGCTTGAACCCAGGAGGCAGAGGTTGCAGTGAGCTGAGATTGCACCTTTGTACCCCAGCCTGGGCAACAAGAATGAAACTCCCTCTCAAAAAAAATAAATAAATAAATAAATAATAAAAATAAAAATGCATTTAGAAATACAAATACAGTTAGAAAGTAAAACTATCCAGTAATTTCTTCTAGAATTATGAAACTCAATAAGAGGCAACTTTAGTGTGCCCATAAATCTCAGGAGCGCTTTTTTCTAGGCAGATTTTTGGGCCCTAACTGCAGAGATTCAGATACTGCAGGACGGGGTTGGGACCCTGATGTGCATTAATGCCTGGTTCTGGTAGAGGTGGCTAAGGCGTCACACCGTAACAAGAGCTGCTCTAAAGAAATCTCTTCCTAGGAAGCAATCAGGAATGTGCAGAAACATTGATATGCCAAGCTCTTTTCAGCTGTTCTTTATAGTGTTGAGAAATTGTAAACAACCTAAACTGACATGGATAAGGACACAGAATAGGAATTATTATACAGTCTTATAAGAGAGTATTACACAGCCATTAAAAATGAGCTTAGGGGGATATTTAATAATGCAGGAAGATGCTAAATGAAAGAAATCAAGATGCAAAACTATGAATACACCAGATATGTTATTTGAAAACAACTACATCAAACCACTAGTAGTGGCTATGATTGGGTAGTGGGATTCTGAGTAATATTATCTAGGTGCCACTTTTTATTTTTTGAGTTTGAAACAATGACAAGTACTGCTCTCACGATCCAAAAATAAATAAACTTTTAAAAAATAAAGAAGTCATAAATCTCTTCTCTGCTTCTAGCCAGAAATATACCCAAATCATTCCATACATAGCTGCCCCATCTGCTCTTTTTTAGGCCCAATTAAGGAAATCTTCTAGAATTAGACAGTTGTCATTTATGTCAAGCCTATGGTGTCCCTGTTGAAATGTAAATCTGCTTCCTTCATGGACTCAGAGACCAGTTGTTTTCTTACTTCCTGAAAGGGTTGTTCACAATGCTGCCCAAGCTGGTTTGTGTCTATTTATGTCCCGAAGGTCTCCTGGGAAGGAAATGTGTAAACTATCATTGACAAGGAAATGCTGCGGGAGAGGGCTAGTGATTGTTACCAACTAAAAGAGATAAATTCTGGTTTCTGGGAAAGGATGACTGTGAGGGCCAAGGAAGGCATTTTCCAGATAAAGGCCTACTCAATAGACTTTGGAAGCAATTAATCAATGAGTACCATTTGAAAACATTTGCCTAAAATTCCTCCACAAGCATGAATTGCAAGGCAATTCCCTAAAGCTTACAAAACAATTATAAAAGAATGCTTCTTAAGAAAAATAAAATTTAATGGCCAAGGCCTGATATCTCTTACAGGTAATATACAATAAAAGCTACTATTGTGGGCAGAGTATCTCTTTCATCTATCATTTCTTCTTCCTTCCCACTGCTCAGGCCCTCATCACCCCACACTGCTCAGGTCCTAACTAGTCCTTTTCCTGCCAATCCTAGGTCCCTGATTTGGTTGTTGCGGTCTTTTGCTCAAAAGCTTTAACAGGAAGTTACTACACTTGGGAAAAAAACCCAGTGGACCTAAAAATAGATGTTCAAAGGCATGTGGGGAATCCAAAGAGCCTGCCCTATTTCTAGTAGCCAGCCTGTCCGTTTTTCATTCAACACCCATCTCAATACCACTAATAATCCAGTTTTACTTATCTGAGTGTGTCTGGTTTCAGTCCAGCACTCAGCACACAGGAGGTGTGCATATGTTTATCCAAGGAATAGAACTGACCGCCAGTTCCTTTGATGATGGTGAGTCCCCTTGTGTGATCCCCATTCCATGTTTTTCCAAATAGAAGGAACTTAATCTCTATTGGTCAGATTTGTCTGCCCTTTTATCCATTATTCATTTAATAGCAACAAATGTTTATTGAGCAAATCCTTGCTGTCAGGTATTAGAGATAGAGCAGTGAACAAAAGAGACACAGTTCCTATGTTCGCAGAAGTTACACTGTAGTCAGAGGTGATGGGGCAATTAACCAAATAATTGCTTAATTGCTTTTAAATTATGCTTTTGGATACAGATAAGCACTATGAAGAAAATAAAAGTGGGCTCTCTGTGATACAGCCTAAGCAGCAAGGATAATCATAGCTGGTCAGGGCAGGTTTTTCTGAGGAAGTGACATTTGAACTAAGGCCTGAATGATGAGACCTAGGAAACACTCATTCATGTAGCTTCTCTATAGTTGCAACTTTTTAAATTGAGGAAAAATGTATATTGAGGAAAATGCACATATCTTAAATTGATAATTCAATGTGTTTTGCTAAGTGTACACACCCGTGCAATCCACCATCAAGATAAAAAAAATTTGCATTACCCTAGAAAGTTCTCTTTTTTCCATTTTTATTGAGGCTTGCTTAACAAATAAAAATTATATATATTTAAGCAGTACAATGTGCTGTTTTGATTACCCCAGAAAGTTCCTGCATCTGTTGCCCAGTCATTCCCCGCCCTACCCTCAGAGGCACCCACTGTTGTGATTTTTATCATTGTAGCTTAGTGTGGCCTCTGCTTTAACTTTATAAAGTGGAATCATGCAGGATGTGCCCTTTGTCCCTAGCTTCCTCCATCAATATAATGTGCTGGAGACCTATCCATGGTGTTATATATATCTTACTGCTCTTTTTGTTGCTAGGCCATATTCCATTGTATAACGAAACCACAATTCGTTAATCCATTCTCTTATTGACAGTTATGCAGGTTGTCTTCAGATTTTGGCAATGATTCATAAACCTACCATAAACATTCTTTTTTTTTTTTCTTTTGAGACAGAGTTTCACTCCTGTTGCTCAGGCTGCAGTGCAATAGTGTAGTCTCAGCACACTGCAACCTCTGCCTCCTGGGTTCAAGCAATTCTCCTACCTCAGCCTCCCATGTAGCTAGGATTACAGGTGCACACTACCATACTTGGCTAATTTTTGTATTTTTAGCAGAGACAGGGTTTCACCATGTTGGTCAAGCTGGTCTCAAACTCCTGACATCAGGTGATCCACCTGCCTCCGCCTCCCAAAGTGCTGGGATTACAGGCGTGAGCACCTAGCCAGGCCTGGCATAAATATTCTTATACAAATTTCTTATATAGTCTTGCTATCGATGTATTATTTTATTTCTCTTGGATAAATATCTAGGAGTAGAGATGCTGGCTCATAGGTAAGTGTATGTATAACCTTTTTTAACAGGCAGACAAAAGGTTTTCTAAAGTCGTTAATACCACACCCTGTTGCCACCTGCAAATTATGAGAATTCCAGTTGCTCCACATATTTGCCAACATTTGTGTTGTCTGACTAATTTTAGCTATTTTTAAAATGTGGTCGCTCACTGTGATTTTAATTTGCATTTCCTGATGACTGATAATGTTGAACACCTTTCATCTGCTTAGTGGCTATTCTTATTAGTTTGTTTATAGAGTGTCTGTTCATGTCTTTTGCCCATTTTTTATTACATGGTTTTTATTTTGTTATGGATTTGTAGAAATTTTTAATATACCTGGATAAATGTCCTTTCCCAGATGTCTCCACCCCCACATCTACCACCTGTGGCTTGTCTTTTATTTTCTTAACGGTACTTTTGATAAGCAGAATTTGTAAAATTTTCATGATGTCCAACACATCAATTTTTTTTATGTTTGGTGATTTTTGTGTCTTCTCCAAGAAATGTTTACCTACCCAAGTTTGAAAAGACTTTATTTTATTTCATGAAAACTTATAGTTGTAATTTTTCCACTTAGTCTCTGATCCATCTCGAACTAATTTTTGTATGTGGTATGAGATAGGGATTAATATTCATATTTTCATATATTTATCCTGTTGTTCCAATATCATTTGTGAGAAGATTATTCTTTCTCTACTGAATTACCTTGGCACCTTTGTAAAGCTCAATTAGCCACATACACATGGGTCTATTTCTGAACTCTATTCTGTTACATTGATTCATATGTGTATTCTTACACCAATATCACACTTAATTACAAAATTAGAGAATACTTTGAAATCTGGAAATGTGAGACTTCTAAATTCTTTTTTTGTTTTTTTTTTTTTTTTTTTTTTGAGACAGGGTCTCATTTTGTCACCCATGCTGGAGTGCAGTAGTGTGATCTTGCCTCATTGAAGCCTCGGACACCTGGGCTCAAGCGATCCTCCCACCTCAGCCTCCTGAGTAGCTGGGACTACAGGTCCACACCTGGCTAAGTTTTTTTTATTTTCTGTAGAGATGGGGTCTGACTATTTTGCCCAGGCTGGTTTCGAACTCCTGGGCTCAAGCCACCTGCCCACCTCAGCCTCCCAAAGTGTTGGGATTACAGGCGTGAGCCACTGCACTTGGACAAGTCCTCTAACTCTTTTTTTTCTTTTCTAAGATTGTTTTGGATATTCTAAGTCCTTGAATTCTTACATAAATTTTAGAGCATCGCTTCTGCTGTACTGTATTGGTCAAAGCATTCATAGAGCAGCCCAGATTCAAGGGGTCAGGGAGGAAACGAATCTATCTCCTAACAGAGGGATGGTATGAATACAGAGAGGGAAGGAATTGATGGTAACTACTTTTCAGATATTCTGCCAGCTAGCCACAATAATTTGCATCATGTCAAATGCAAATGCCAAATGTCAAATGCACTAACCCCCTTCAAAGATCTCCAAAATCTCATCTCATTATAGCATCAATTCAAAGTCCATGACCTCATCACCTGAGCCCCGATGAAGGAGGACTGCTCAGGTGCAGCTCCTGGGGTACAGTGTCTCTCTATCAGAACTCTGATCTACATGACAAGCTATCTGCTTCCTAACTCCCAACTTACAATGTCAGTGTAAGGATGAGATAACCACAACAGACACCAATGTTCAGAAAGAAGGGAAATAAGAGGCCCACAGCAGTCACTGGTCCATAGAAATTAGCCATATGAAATTAACTCTCTGTGCTCTCCTGCCATTTCCCACATACTCACATTCCTTCCATCCCCCAGCCCTGGGCAACTATTAGCCTCCTTTCTGTTTCTTTAGATTTGCCTATTCTGGACATTTTACATAAACAGAATAATACAATACATGGTCTTTTGTGTCTGGCTTCTTAGTGTAATGTTGTCAAGGTTCATCCATGTTGTAGCATGTATCAGTACTTCATTCATTTTTATTGGCCCCAAATGCTCATGGCCAACCTAGAGCAGAGCTTTACAATGAGTGTGCCAGAGTGGGAGCCACGACATGTCACAGGGTACTGCTGGCCACCTCTGACTTGGGGCACCTAGTCTAATGCTTCTCAAAGGGCAGCCCCAGGGAAGTGGGCCCTGAAGGGGGAAGCGCAGTAACAGAGACACGCAGACTCCTCGTCCCATTGTGATAGGATGTCAGAAACCAAAGAGATGCCCTCCCACCTGGCTCAGCAGCCCCTTACAGCACACCTCTGACCCCAGGAGCAGGGGCTGCAGTCGCTGGAGAAGGAGTGCAGGTCTGGGAGGCTCAGCTGAGGCTGCTGACACATCTGTCAGATGTGGCCCCAGGCTTTGTCTTCACATTATCCTATACTTCTACCCACTTTCAGCTCCCATGCCCTCTTCTTTGTGGTGCCTGAGCACTAACAGCTTCATCATAATCTTGAAAAATTTGCTGTGAGAAACTTCTATCAGACTTGAAATCCATTCACGCTACCGCAAGAGATTCCAGTATTACATTTGTCAGTGAAAGCAAAGACTGAGCTGTTAGATTCCTTAAATAAAATTTCAATTGTAAATTTTAGGAAGGTTTAAACATTAAACCATTAGATTTAAATACATTAAACCGTTTAAATCCCTGGTTTGTGCAAACAAAGTATGAATAGTGACTACTGATACCTTGAAAAGATTGCCATAAAAAAAAAAAATCTTCATCAGGATTTGCTCACAGGTATTTTAAGATCATAAATTAATATTACAGCTATGTTCTTATTCAGCAATAAAAATGAAGTACTGATACATGCCACAACATGGATGAACCTTGACAACATTACACTAAGAAGTCAGACACAAAAGACCATGTGTTGTATTATCCTGTTTATGTAAAATGTCCAGAATAGGCAAATCTAAAGAAACAGAAAGGAGGCTAGTAGTTGCCCAGGGCTGGGGGATGAAAGGAATGTGAGTGATTGCCAATATATATAATATTTCTTTCTGGGGTGATACAGTGTTCCAAAATTGACTGTGGTGATGGACACAGAACTGTGAATATACTAAAAACCATTAAATTCAGGAGACTGAGACAGGAGAATCACTTGAACCTGGGAAGCAGAATTTGCAGTGAGCCAAGATCACACCACTGCACTCCAACCTGGGCCACAGAGTGAGACTCTATCTGAAAAACAAACGAACAAACAAAAATCCTTAAATGGTATGCTTTAAATAAGTGAGCTGTATGGTGTGGGTCTTCATTTTCCGTAGCTGCTGCAACAATTTACCGCAAACGTGATTGCTTAAAACAACAAAAATTGATTCTCTCACAGTTCTGGAGGCCAGAATTCCCAAGGCAGCCTCAAGGTGTTGGCAGGGCCCCTCCCACCTCTTCCACCTTCTGGTGGCTGCTGTCAATTCCGGGCTCATAGCTGTGTCATTCGAATCAGCCAGCATCTTCCATTCTCTCAGCTCCATCTTCACAAAGCCTTCAGTGTGTGTCACATCTCCCTCTTGAAGGACACAGGTGACTGCACTCAGGGCTTACTCTTGTAATACAGGATAATCTTCCCATCTCAAGATTCTTAACTTTATTATGCTGTAAAAACCCTATTTCCATATAAGGTAATAGTCACAGGTTCCAGGGATTAGAATCGGATATCTTAGGGAGTGGAGGGATCATTTTTCAGCCTGCAACAGTATGTGAATTACATCTCAATAAAGCTATTTTTAAAAATAAGCAGAGCATAATATAAAAATTACTATACATTTAAAAAGTTATATTCATATTACAGATTCAAGAAGACCTGAAAGTCATACCAATCGATCGAAAACTTTGTTTTGATCTTGAATTGACCCAAACGGATCAACAGTAAAAAGACTTTTTTTTTTAAGCAAATGAAAAAAATTGAACATGAACTGGATGCTAGATAATACTGAGAAATTATATTTAATTTATTGGAATTGAGAATGGTATTTTGCTTATTTTTAAGTCCTGTCTGTTACAGATTTACACTGAAGTGTTTTCAGATGAAATGAAGTGATTCCTGGGGTGTGCTTTTAAATATTCTAAGAAAAAAAAAAAGGAGGATGAGGTAGATGAAATCTGAAAGGCAAACGTGGATAGCAGTTTAGTCTGGGTCCTGGCTATGAGCAAGAGGCGAGCTGGTACGCCATTCTCTTTATTTGTATCTGTTTGAAATTTTTCCGTAATAAAAGTTACATTCGTGGAAACAAGCTCAATTTTCTCATTTAAAATTTTGAGCAGATTTGGAAGTTTAAAACACATACAATTTCTTCTCTAATACTTCATACATATTTTCTTATAATTCTATAACATTAAAAACTGTATTCAATTTTTAAATAAACCTCACAGAGACGCTCTGAAATCCCCTCCAGTTTTACCCCGAATGCTCTTGAAATCAGATGATTTTCTATGTGTCCTGACGGAAAAGGCTGGAAAGGCTTGCCCTAGAGAAACGGATTTTTTGCGAAGGGCAGATAAATACAGGCTTTCAAAATCTTCCGTTTCCGAAAAAGCGCAGGGCGCTCGCTCTCTCCCTCTTGAGCATCTTTTAAAGCGCTTTCAGAAAACGAAACGCTTGTGATTGAAGCCGCGCCCGCAGCTGCAGCGCGGGTTTCAAATGCCCCACTATTTTGAAAGAAGACCCGCACACACGCTCTTTGTGCTCTTTTTTGTTTGTTTCCCAAAGGAAAAGCTAAATCTACCCCAGTGTTTTCATACAGTGAAAATGAAAGGCTTGGGGGCTGCCATCGAGCGGACGGAAGAAGACATTTGGCAGAGAAGGCCCCTTCGGGGCTTTCGTTCCCCCAAACCCCAGTCAATTTGCACCGTGCCCGCCGGGACGCGGCCATCACAGGGGACTTGAGCAAGGACGCGAAGCCGTGCCGTCCTGGCGAGGCTGCTGTGCCTGGGGAGCCAGGTGTAGGGTGCAGCGTGCTGAGGGCGGACCGGCGTGGAGACGGCTGGTGTCTCCGGCTCCTTTACAGCCATAAAATCGACTGGAGCTGCAGCTGGGCTGGGGCTCACTCCCTCTCCAGACCCCCGATGCACCCCGCAACTGTGCCGCCCATTATTCCTCCCCTGGTGCTTAAGTATTTGCTCAGTCCTGAATTTGGTTGTTGGTTGGCTGTTTGACTCCCAGGGTAAAAAAAGTTTCAAAGAGAACTAGAAAGGTATCCCTGGAAATTCGGCCTCTCAAGATCCCAAGCCTCGCTCTCCCATGGAGGCAACCAGCGCTACCAGGTTTTTGGCACCCTTCCAGATATTTCTATGCCTATACACATGTGTATACACGTGTATTCAAGTAATCACACACATTCTGCCCCCACTTCCAAATGCTTGCCCCCCACACACGCGGAATGTTCTTAACATCTTATGTGTCTTACCTTGTATTTTCACCCTCAAGTTTGTATTTTGGAGATTATACCTTCTCAATATAGAGAGGGATGCCTTGCATTGGGTTTTGATTATTCGATGCTTTTTTAAGGCTATGAATTTCCCAGTATGGATGTATCATAATTTATGTAAGCAATTCCATATTGATGTGTATTTGGGTTGTTTCCAGAGTCGTGCTATTCCAAGCAAAGCTGCAGTAGATTTTGCAAACCCTCCAAGCTTTTATGCAAGACTACTCTAGTTTCCTTTAAAAGAAAGACATACACACCATGCTTACATAAAAAGAGAAGGCAGCAAAAATCCCCTTTCCAACACACTTAGAATCTGACATTGTTTTAACAGAAGTAGCTGCTCCCCCACCGCCCCCTAAAAGACTCAAAACAATGCGGTAAGGATTCAGGCTAGAGAGCTGGCTCCCTTCTCATAATTCCTACTCCCATCTCAACAGATGGCTTTGTAGACAAACCACTGAGTCTCCAGGGTATAAGGATTTCTATCAAGGATATGTTTTCCTTTACCCTCTGACCCTGAGTCAGTTCATAGAAAACCCAGCTTTATTGTTTTTGCAGCCTTTCTTCCCTCAACAAACATCAAGACTCTGCCTCCATTCTAAGTCAGCATTTCTCCCAGAAAATTGCTCCAATGTACCTCACACCTGCCTGGCAATGCATGCAATCAAGACACTGCAAGCAAACACCTTTGGACAATAGAAACCAAAGTGCCAGGGGACAAAAAAAACAGAAAGAGACCACTTGTAAGGGAAGTGAAAGTGTTGGGCCTTACATTGTCATGCTGTTTGTCCAAATCACCTTTTGCCAAAATTCGACCAAATCAAAAGGGGCCACAAGTTTCTGTCAGCAACAGCCAAAAGAAATTCATCCAGCAATCAGACTCCTCCAGCAGCAAGAAAGACGATCTCATGTCACACACACACACACACACACACACACGATGTTTAATTCATTTGGGCAGATTTAGGAGAAAATGAGCTTAAATTAATAAAAAGTCAGGATGATGGACTGCTTAAGGAATACAAAATGCAATCCTGTGAGCACTGAACTAGGGCAAGTGCACCATCCACAGAGCTGACCTTAAGAAAATCTGCTTTATATGAAAACTGGCGTGTCTGAAGTCTTTAAAAATAGTTTATCCTATAGAGCAGATTGAAATTTCCATATCAGGTTCTTCTTAATTTGAGTCATCAGACATCTTTCCTGCCCATTTTATATTAATTAATTCAGGTTCCAAATCTGAAAATGCATATGGTTCTATTTTAATGCTTCGATGCAGCAGAAACAAGAATACTTCAAACACCCTGAAGACAGCCTTTTACTAGTTTGGGGGATGTTTGTGCATGAAAAGTAAGCACAGTCATGCATCACTTAATGAAAGGCATGCATTCTGAGAAATGCATTGTTATGGAATTTTGTCATGTGCCAACATCATAGAGTGCACTTTTCCAAACCTAATTTTATAGCCAACTACACATGTAGGCTAGCTGGTATAGCCTATTGCTCTTAGGCTACAGATCTGTACATCATGGGACTGTACTGCATACTGGAGGCAACTGTAACACAATGGTAATTATTTGTGTATCTAAACATAGAAAAAGTACACTAAACATATGGTATTATAATCTTATGGGACTATATAATCTTACGGGACCATCATATATGTAGCCTATCATTGACCAAAATGTCGTTATATGGCATATGACAGTATTGCAATTATGTGTCTTACTAAGTGGGAAGTCGAGGCTCAGAGACTGACCCAGCCGCTTTCCTAAAGGCTACTCAGGACAAAGGCTTTGTTATTAGTGCTATCAGAATGGATGTACTTTCCCCAGATTGCTCAAGCTTTCATCCATAGTAAGTGATTATACACTGGGCTCCTTTGAGTTTAGGTACATGGAATGATGTCATGTCCTTGGCACAAGATAGCACTGTCCTCCTGCAAGAGTTCACACCAGCTTGCAGTGGGATAAAGGATGGGCAGCAAAGGGAAGGAACTCAAGGACCTCAGAGATGTTTGGGCTCACACTTTTCAGAAGCCTTCTGAAATGGCAGAGCAAGTCGGGACCTGCCAAGGTATGATTCAGAATTATAGCACCCCAAAGCTAGCAAGAAACTTGTAGGTCACTAACTCACCCCAGCCCATCCCCCGAAGCCCAGTAAGGGCTATACAGTTGGGTAAAAGAAGGACCTGGGCTAAAACTCAGATATCTTCTTTTTTTAAGAGATAGATCTGCTATGCTGGCAGGCTGGAGTGCAATGGCTATTCTCACTTACAATCAGGGCTCACTGCAGCCTCAAATTCCTAAGCTCAAGCAATCCTCCCAACTGGGCCTCCTGAGTAGCTAGGACTATAGGCACACACCACCACACCCAGCTAAACTCAAGTATCTTGACTGCCAAATTGGCAGCCTGTCTCTTACAGCCGTGCTTTTCCAACTTTAACATGTATACGAATCACCCAGGGAGCTTATTAAATGTAACTCTGCTTCAGATCGAGGGTAGGGTGCAAAATTTTGCATTTCGAATAAGCTTCCTGTGATGCCAGTTTGCTAGTGGAGGACTAATTCTCTGAGAAGCACATTATTACATCTCCACTCTTAACATTTCTCAATCACAGAAAAATCCAGAAAATTGTCCCTCCTGCACTGCCTGGGATCTGAAGAAAGACAGCCCTTTTGTTAATCTCTTCTCTTTTTTTTAATCAAATTTACTTCAAACAATTAAGTCCCAGTCTTCTTCTCCACTGGAGAGGTCCCTGAATTTCTGCCCTAGCCACTTAGTGGGAAGGGAAAGGAAACTGTAAGACCAATATTCCCATCCTTTCTGTCAGGTGAGTTTCCATCTAAAGCAGCAGCTCTCCAAGTGTCATCCACAGACCAACAGCATCACCCGGGCTCTTGTTAGAAATGCAAGTTTTAAAACTCTAGGAGTGAGTCCCAGAAAGATGTGTTTTAACAAACCTCTCCAGGTGATACAGATACAGTCTCAAGTCCAAGAATCAGTGAGGTAAGACTCACAGCCAAGAGCAGCCAATCAGTGCTTGCAGCTCTGTATCAAGGAAGGGGATTGTATCCAAAAAGTGCTTGGAAAACAATCATCCTCTAGCTCCAGGACATGGACCACTTGTTGGAGCAAGGAATTTTATGTAATCATAACCCAAACCAATGACTCTGCATGAGTATGTGGCCCACCCATGGTGTGTCTCTTCATGGAACTCAAAGAGAAGATTCCCAAAACATCAAAAAAAGACAAATTTGCTCCCTCAAGGGTTCCTATCCTTCAGGAAGGACAGCCATTGTGTCCTTGGAACCACGTGTGTGGTCATAGCCCTCTCTGCCTCACACCCCTGGGTGGAATGCTTTATATACATGGCTCTCTCCACCAGATAAGATGACATGACAGTTTCTTGCCATGTTCATCATGTGTGTGTGTGCACATGTGCCCATGTGTGTGTAAACTCCTCAACTACATGTTCTTGGAACAGATACCATCTCAAGCTCTACCCCGTCAAACAAGCTAGGACACCAGCAGGTGAAGCTGACGCAGCAGACCTGTGTTCTGCCATGGTAATATTATGGAAATCCTGTAAATATAATCCCACACCTTCTACCCATCTATGCACCTCCCTCATTTTTTAAAATGAGAAACAATAAGAAAACCTCATTAAAATGTTTGCTGTAACTTTTAAGCTTAATAAGCCTAGCCCTAATAGAACATTCGCTTCTTTGTCTGGCATATAAAGTCGTGATTCATCTGTATGCAATTCCACCTTGTTTGTTATACTGTTGCCATGACAACATTTTTCAGTACCAAGTAAATTGTGGGAGAGAACATACAAACAGCACACTCCTATAGGTAAATACTTCTTTACTATCTGCACACACATTTCATTCTTTGCATCCACTCTCTCCTATCTCAATAAATGCAGCTCTATTTACATCCAATTTTTGAATTCTTTCCTCCCAAGGATATGTGAAAGCTTTGCTCCATCCGAAAAAGTCCAAATCAAAGATGATTTGGGTTTGAATATTTTAAAATATTTTTCTTTTTCCACAATTATTCTGGAAGGGCTATCAACACAATAGAAGTTTTAAATATCAAACCAAGAAGTTAATGTCCAAAGTTCTCTCCAACCCAAAGAGCAGACATTTCTGCCTCCCATCTCCACGCAAATTGCAACACCCAGACACCAGCGGTGGACTTTGAGAGTTGACATCCTAGTAGTGTATATGTTTATTGGGCATTCGTGTACTTATAGCCATATGAACTCTAAGCCCCAAATGGGCAGGATGTCTATATCATATCTTGAGATGTGCTTAGATACAGATCTGTATCTCATCTTCACCTCTCCCATATCAACCAATGCAATGGTTCCATGGATAGATGCATTGGAATCACTTGGGAGCTTTCAAAAGTAGATCCCTGGGTGTCATACCTGGGAACTACGTTCTGAGTAGGTCTATAAAACAGCCATAAAAATTGTCTTAACTCAGAGGACTGTTGTGAGAATTACATGAGATCAAAAATGCACATAAGGCTGGGCGCTGTGGCTCACGCCTATAATCCCAGTACTTTGGGAGGCCAACGCAGTCGGATCAAGAGGTCAAGGGATCAAGACCATCCTGGCCAACACAGTTAAACCCCATTTCTACTAAAAATACAAAAAACTTAGTTGGGCGTGGTGGCACGTGCCTGTAATCCCAGCTACTCGGAAAGCTGAGGTAGGAGAATCGCTTGAACCTGGGAGGCAGAGGTTGCAGTGAGCCGAGATCGCACTACTGCACTCCAGTCTGGTGACAGAGCAAGATTCTGTCTCAAAAAAAAAGAACACACATAAAGCCTGTGGCCCCAGACTTGGTGTTATAGGCCATTAATAACTGACAACTGTATTTACTGACAGTAAAACATTAATGTTAATAATGAAGGACTACATGGCTAGGATCATAATGAAGTCTGATGAAGGACCCCTGTTTGATAGTAAAGTACTTATAGGAATGTATTAGTGTTCTCTAGAGGGACAGAACTAACAGGATAGATGCATATATAAAGGCGAGTTTATTAAGGAGTATTGACTCACACAATCACAAGGTGATGTCCCACAATAGGTCGTCTGCAAGCTGAGGAGCAAGGAAAGCCAGTCCGAGTCCCAAAACTGAAAACTTGGAGTTCGATGTTTGAGGGCAAAAGCATCCAGCATGGGAGAAAGATGGAGGCCAGAAGACTAAAGCAGTCTGCTCTTTCTACGTTTTTTTGCCTGCTTTTATTCTGGCCCCACTGGCAGCTGACTAGATGGTGCCCACCCAGACTGAGGGTAGGTCTGCCTCTCACAATCCACTGACTCAAATGTTAATCTCCTTTAGCGACACCCTCATAGACACACCCAGGAACAATACTTTGCATTGTATTGCATGTATTCCTTGGCAAAAGGGATGTGTGATGTTCCTACCACAAATCCTTCTTTACAGTTAACGCACCCATTTCCATGGACAGGGCTGGCTGTTTGATTAGGTTAACAGCTGATCGTATCATCTCTTTGGATATGGTGATACAAATATCCTGGCATGGGCTTTTATACTCTGCAAAATGTATAGACCGGCACTAACATGAGGTGTTCAGACAAAGCTGAGTTTACTGCTTACCAAGGTAAGGAGAACACCAGCTCTATACTACTTTGTGTTTAGGATATGGGATGTCAAGGTTAGAGTTTACTGAAAATTGGACATTTAAGGTTTGCTTTAAGGTGGGTCTTTCAATTGGGGAGATGAAGAGGGCATGATTAGGATTGGGTAAGGATGACACAATAGCCCAGGATTTGTGGAAACAGCAAGGTGAGGAGTTTCAAAGCAAGTGGTTCAAGGAATCTTTAGTCCATTGAAGAGTGTATGGGCCTCTTGGGAAATTTCAGTAATGAACAAGGAACTCTGCCTAGGCAAGAGTCTCTCAGATTTTTTAAATTATGATAATGAAGATACTGGACTAGCAAAGTCATGTTAAGGTAGACAGTAAGTTATAAGGGGAATAGTTTGTGTCCTCAGTGTCCAAACTGTGTGTAGGGGGCCAGGGGTGGATGATTTTGGTTCTCAGCCTTTCTAGAGACCAACTTGGCAACATGTGTAAAGGGTCTTAAAAGCATTCCCACTTTTTTACATTGTAATTCTATTCCCAAGAATCTAAGGAAATAATCTGAAGCATGTACAAAAATTTATGTAATGAAGATGTTCACTATGGAGTACAATTATTTATTAATAATAGCCCCAAATTGGAAGTAACCCAAATGACCGATAGTAGGTAAGTTGTGGTATATACATGTGGTAGAATTTTTGAAGCCATTAAAAGTTTACTAAAATAGGCCAGACACGGTGGCTCACACTTGTAATCCCTGCACTTTGGGAGGCTGAGGCAGGTGGCTCACTTGAGGTCAGGAATTAGAGACCAGTCTAACCAACATGGTGAAACCCCATCTCTACTAAAAATACAAAAAAAACCTAGCTGAGCATGGTGGTGCATGCCTGTAATCCTAGCTACTTGGGAGGCTGAGGCAGGAGAATTGCTTGAACCCGGGAAGTGGAGGTTGCAGTAAGCCAAAATCGCGCCACTGCACTCTAGCCTGGGTGACTGAGCGAGACTCTGTCTCAAAATATATATATATATACACTAAATATATTAAAATATACTAAAAATATACTAAAATATATAAAAACAATGGAAGATGCCTGTACTATATTTGTTAACAAAAGCAGATTATAGGCTCAAATAAACAAACAAAAAACCTGCTAGAAATACATACCAAACTTACCAAATATAGTACATTAAAATGATACTGCTGGGTAGTTTATTGACAGTTTCAATGTCCTTCCTTTCACTTTTCAGTGTTTTATATATCATTTAACTGAGAATGTATTACTTTTATAATCAGAATTTGTATGTAAGCAATAATATTATGATAGAAAAACAAAATACAAGCAAGCACAAAATTTTTTAAAAACAAAAATTATCTGTAATTTTACACCAAGACGTAATTGTACTGAACCTTGTGATGTACATTCCTCTAGATATGTTTCTATGTGTTTGAGAAAGTGGGACTTTGCTATTATGAGTTAGTATGGAGGGGCGAAAAAAGCACTTTGCCCCCAAGATAAAAAAAAATAAAACTACAGAATCACTCTATCTAGCAGCAGTCCCCAAAACAAATGAAACCTCATCACTTTCCTGTATACTGACTTCTCTAACAGTGATAATTTTTTTTATTATTTTATTTTTGAGATTGAGTCTCGCTCTATCGCTCAGGCTGGAGTGCAGTAACAGAGCTTGGCTCACTGCAACCTTCACCTCCTGGATTCAAGCAATTATCATGCCTCAGCCTCCCGACTAGCTGGGATTACAGGTGCCCGCCATCACACCCGGCTAATTTTTGTATTTTAGTAGAGATGGGGTTTCACCATGTTGACCAGGCTGGTCTTGAACTCCTGACCTCAAGTGATCCACCCGCTTTGGCTTCCCAAAGTGCTGGGATTACAGGCGTGAGCCACTGCACCTGGCCATAAACAGTGATAACTTTATCCCTGCCTTTTTTGTTGCAGACATCTACCAATATATGATGCTCCTTGCAGATGTGATAGTTGTGTGAGAAAACTATTTTCCCACCATGACTAGACTATCTGCAACCTTGGTAACCTTGCGGGGAATTTTCTTTAAATACAACATTCAATCTTTTATTCATCAGGCAAATTCTTCTAAAGTCTAAACTCCTTTGCAAAAAATTTTCAAATAACAGTTACCTTTCTTTACGCTTTTTTTTTCCTAATTTTCCTTTCATGTATACCTAATAAATATATGTATTTAGAAAAAAGAGACAATGAGAACTTTTTTCAATTAAAAATATATCCTGGCTATCTTTTATGTCTAGAAATATAAAAATACCTTTTTAATGACTGAATAGTATTCCAATATTTGGATATTGGACATTATATGTAACAAAGACGCTACTGTTGGATTATGTTGTTTTGTGTTGTTGGCGTTATAATAAAAGCCAGAATAAACAGACATCCATACATTTTTGTGTCTTTAGGATAAATTCCTTGAATTAGATGTCTAACTGTAAGGGTATATGTATTTTAAGGTTTTCAATATATACTGCAAAATTATCCTCCAGAAAGATACACGTACAATTCTCCCAGCAGTGCATCAACATTTACCCAATGACCTTCTCAACACTAGGTATTAGTGCATGTTTTGTTATTGTGCAATAAGATAAGCTTAAATGGTACTTTGTTTACATATGTACTTATTAGAAATATGAACTATTTCTTCATCTCCTTCTATTTGTATTTTATTTTGTGAATTGAATGTTTATAACTTCTCCCACCTTTATATTGAGATATTCATCTTATTTTCGTGTATTTATAAGTGTCTTTTATATTTTAAAGTTATTATTTGTCATATATTGTTATCCAGTTCTTTGAAATTTCTTTTTTCAAAATTTCATTTATACTGCATTGTAATTAAAAACAAGTTTTAGGCCGGGCGCGGTGGCTCAAGCCTGTAATCCCAGCACTTTGGGAGGCCGAGACGGGCGGATCACGAGGTCAGGAGATCAAGACCATCCTGGCTAACCCGGTGAAACCCCATCTTTACTAAAAAATACAAAAATCTAGCCGGGCGAGGTGGCGGGCGCCTGTAGTCCCAGCTACTCGGGAGGCTGAGGCAGGAGAATGGCGTGAACCCGGGAGGCGGAGCTTGCAGTGAGCTGAGATCCGGCCACTGCACTCCAGCCTGGGCGACAGAGCGAAACTCCGCCTCAAAAAAAAAAAAAAAAAAAAAACAAGTTTTAAATCCAGCTATTGTTTCCTTTATGGCTTTCTCCCATTGGTGTTATATTTGGAAAAGTTTTTTTAATGTCTCTAAGTTACATGAGTTTTCACTTATGACTCTGTAAGTTTTAATATTTAATTTGCAAACTTGTAAATCTTTTTTTTTTTTTTTGACACAGTCTTGCTGTGTCACCCAGGTTGGAGGGTCATGGCATGATCTTGTCTCACTGCAACCTCCGCCTCCCAGGTTCAAGTGATTTTCCTGTCTCAGCCTTCCAAGGAGCTGGGACAACCAACTTTTGTATTTTTTTGTAGAGACGGGGTTTCACCATGTTGGCTAGGCTGGTCTCGAACTCCTTACCTCAAGTGATCCACCCACCTCAGCCTTCCAAAGTGCTGGGATTACAGGCATGAGCCACTGTGCCCAGTCGTAAATCTTTATTTCTAAATAACATATATATCCTAATTTTCTTGATTCTTCAATTTTAGATATATCGGGCACAAATTTTACGCATCTCCTCAGTCCCTTCGCCACCTCTTTGCCTTACCTACTACCACTGGCCAGTTCTGTCACTTGGAGCTAACTGGTCATTTGCCTTGGGAATGCCAAAACCTTCCTTGTGGGCACAGTTGCACAGCCAGGTCAGAGATTCTGGCCCCTCCCTGTATTTCAGGACTTAGATGAAGCACCACACTGTACAGCATGGTTCCTGCCATCCCTGGCAGCTTCCAAAGAGGCCAAATGATACCATGTGGGTGTGCGGAAGAGTGAACTCCCATGGAGTGAACTTTGACCAATGGAAAGCAAGAGATGGGAGGGATCTGGGCACATAAACTCCCTCACCTTCTTCCACATAGATTGCTGGGAAATATGGTCACTCCTTGCAACCCATCTAAAAAAAGTCTTGCATGCTGTGTGGATCTACCTGGCCATCAGCCTGCTTCATCTCTAGGAGTATGTCAGTCTCTCTCTCTTGATCTCTTCCCTTGCTTCACATTCCTTTTGTGTTCCCAAATCGTATGGCTCTCAAATAAGTCACCAAACCTTTCTGTCTTGCCTTCGGCCTTGTTTACTAGGAGAGCCTCCCACTGCTTCTCCCGCTCTGCCTCCTCCTCTTTGACGTTCTTCCTAGAATGTTATTCAGCTTTCTTTTCCAACCTTTCCACTGAATTTTTAAAATTCATGTTAACATTTTTTAAAGACCCTTTTTTAGTCTCAAAAGTGTCCTTTTCTTATAGCATTCTGCCTTTATTTCACTAATGCAATATCTTTTCTTATCTCTCTGAAGATATTGATAGTCTCTTTAAAATTTTATTCTGTTTTCTGCCTTGTCTCGGTTACCTGAGTTTCTTTTTGATCTATTTTAACTTTTTTGTATTGAATAGTTTCACATTAAGATATTTCCTTAAATATATCATGATTTTTAATCACTCATTAATGTTTTTGCTTTTAAAAAGCTGATTGGAAGGCTTGTGTTTGTGAAAGGCTTATAGAATGGTGGCCCTCACCATCAAGTAATTGGCATAGACCCAGCCATGTCATTAAGGAATAAAAATGTCTATTTCTGTAGGTCTTTTCTCTTAGCTTGGTCACTATTTCCAGAGAGAAATGTTCTACTCTGAGGGGCATAGGCCTGGCTGCCTGCCTCCTGGACACTGAACTGGAGAAAGGATCTTGGTCTCATCATTCTCAACTTAATGACTGTTTTTAGTAGGAACCCCCCACCCCGACCCTCAACTACCCCTAGTGTCCAGTCCACATCTCTCTGTCTTAAGGTCTCCAGGGAATAAAACTCTGAGCCCTTCCTCCAAGTCAGAGACAGAAAGTTGTTTGACTGTGGGAGGTGAGGAGAGAATCTCAGGGTCTAACTGCTCTAGATACAAACTTCAGCAGTACACCTTGTTTTCCGCACACCCATATCCCGACTTTTATGGGTACCTGCTATTGTCATTGCTGAGCTTTTCTGGGCTTAAGTGGTGCACATTAATTTGTTTCTGGTTGGCATCCCCTCTGCTCTTCCATCTACTTTCTTTCTTTCAGAATTGCATTGATTTCTTTAGTCCATTATGGTCTTCGCTCTAGTTTTCTTTCTCCATTAAAGTTTCTACACTTTTGTATTTCCTTACCATTATCTTAGCGGTGTTTTGGACTCTTTTGAACTAATGCACATAATCCATTTTCATATTTAACTAGAAGTCCTCAATGCCTGTCCTACCACATATATTCAAGATAATCAAGGGATTTCTTTTTACCTGTAGAGATAATTATATTGATCCTTAAAATAATATTCAGCTATCCTTGCAGTTCTGGGATGACCTCTATTTGGTTATAATGTATTATTTTCTATTTAAATTCATTTTATTTTCTTTTTTGAGTGTTATATTGATTTATTTTGGTATTGGAATTCTGGCAGCTTAGTGAAACAATTTGGACAGTTTTTTAATCTACATCTACCCTAGGAAATAAATTTACACTGCATAGAAATTATCTCTTCATTGACAGTTTAAAAACACTTGCCTCTAGACTTCTAGACCCCATGCCTTTTTTTCAGGTAAATATTTGAAAATTTTTAAAATTTTTGATTATACATTTTTCCTAAGAAACTGTTCACTCAACTTTTCAGAAAAATATTTAAAAATTATGTTGAATGAAAGAAGCTTTACTCAAGACAGCACATATTATATGATTCCATTTATATTTAGTTCTAGGACAGGCATAACTAATATAGGGGGAAAAAAATAGAAGAATTGTTTCCTGGAAGGAGCAGGGTGGGTAGGAGCAGAAAAGGACTGGGAACGGACATGAGGTAAGTTAGTGGGGTCATGGCAATGCTCAGTAATTACTGTGATAGAGGCTTGGGTTACACAGGTGTATGCATTTGTCAGACTGACTGAATGTACACTAACGTTTGTATACATCATTGTATTTTACATTAAAAGAGAAAACTTTTTTTTTTTTTTTTGAGACGGAGTCTGGCTCTGTCACCCAGGCTGGAGTGCAGTGGCCGGATCTCAGCTCACTGCAAGTGCCGCCTCCCAGGTTTACGCCATTCTCCTGCCTCAGCCTCCCGAGTAGCTGGGACTACAGGTGCCTGCCACCTCGCCCGGCTAGTTTTTTTGTATTTTTTAGTAGAGACGGGGTTTCACCATGTTAGCCAGGATGGTCTTGATCTCCTGACCTCGTGATCCGCCCGCCTCGGCCTCCCAAAGTGCTGGGATTACAGGTTTGAGCCACCGCGCCCGGCCTAAGAGCAAACTATTAAGAAATATTGAACTCTAGTTAATGATACGAGTACTGAAATATTTAGGGGGAAGTGTAGAGGTGTCCCAATTTACCTTGAAATGCACCGAGAAGTAAGATGGATTGATAGGTGGATAGAGGAATGGATAAATGGATAATGTAATAAAGCAAGTACAGTAAAATCTTTTTTTTCTCTTTTTTGAGACTTTCTCTGTTGCCAGGCTGGAGTGCAGTGGCATGATCTCAGCTCACTGCAATCTCCGCCTCCCAGGTTCAAGTGATTCTCCTGCCTCAGCCTCCCGAGTAGCTGGGACTACAGGCGCAAGCCACCATGCCCAGCTAATTTTTGTGTTTTTAGTAGAGACAGGGTTTCACCACGTTGGCCAGGATGGTCTTGATCTTTTGACCTCATGATCTGCCTGCCTCGGCCTCCCGAAGTGCTGGGATAGTAAAATCTTAATGGTAGAATCTAAGTGGTAGATATATAGGTGCTCATCATAAACATTGTTTGACTTTGCTCTATGTTTGAGAAATTTTATGGCAAAAAATTTTTTTAAAAATTTAAAGTAAAAAAAAACTTAGCATAGAAATGTATGTAGTAACTGTATTAGTTTTCTATTGCTATGTAACAAATGAACACAAATTTAGCATCTTAAAACAACATGCATTTAAAAATATTTCTTTAATTATATTTTGTTTTGAGTTCCAGGATACATGTGCAGGATGTGCAGGTTTGTTATGTAGGTAAACGTGTTTCGTGGTGGTTTGCTGCACCTATCAACTCCTCACCTAGGTGTTAGGCCCCACGTGCACATGCATTTTTAAATCTCACAGTTTCCATGATCAGGAGTCCAGACACAGAGTGGCTGGGTCCTCCACTCAGGATCACATAAGGCTGCAGTCCAGGTGTTGGCCGGGTTACATTCTCATCTGCAGGCTCAACTTAGGAAGAGTCTGCTTCCAAGCTCATTCAGGCTGTTGACAGAATTCATTTTCTTGCACTTGTATGACTGAGCCCCCTTGCTTCCCACTGCCTATTGGTGGAGGCCATCCTTAGCTCCTAGAGGCCACCCACCGTTCCCTGACTTGAGGTCTTCTCCAAAGGCAGTCCACAACATGACCATTTGCTTCTTCAAAAACAGCAGGAGGATTTCTCGCTAGCTGCTATAGTTTGGATGTTTGTCCCCTCCAAATCTCATGTTGAAATGTGATCCCTAATGTTGTAGGTGGGAACTGGTGGGAGGTGACGGGAGCATGGGGGCAGATCCCTCATAAAGGGTTTGGCACCATCCCCTTGGTAGTAAGTGAATTCTTGTTCAGTTAGTTCACTCAAGATCCAGTTGATTAAAAGTCTGGAAACTCCCCTCCCCACTCTCTCACCCCTCGCTCTCCTGCTCCTATTCTCACCATGTGATGCGCCTGCTTCCCTTTCATCTCCTGCCATGAGTGGAAGCTTCCTGAGGCCTTGCCAGAAGCAGATGCTGGCACCATACCTCCTGTACACCCTGCAGAACTGTGAGCCAATTAAACCTCTTTTCTTTATAAATTATCCAGTCTCAGGTATTCCTTTATAGTAACATAAACAGACTAATACACTAGTCTGCTAAGATGGAGTCTAACATATTGTAACCAAATCAAAGAGTGATAATCAATCACCTTTCCCACATTCTGTTGGTTAGAAGCAAGTTGTAGATTCCACACACTCAAGGGAAGGCGTTATACAAGAATGTGACTCATAGGGGGTAATCTTAGGGTGCATTCTATCAAAGATAAACAAAGCTGGACAGAAGTAAAAATGGTAAGGATAGATTGTAATCACCAATATAATATACGATTGCACTAGAAAAGAGGGTCCCACGTGAACAGAACTCAACTTCAGTTTGTACAGAGATGATGGCATTTTAAAGGGAGGGCAATGGAGTAGGGAGTGGAGACAATGGGGGCTCAGTAGTCAGGGAAGCGAAAAAATTGCAAAGGGTTGATCAGTGTAAATGCTGATTGGGCCAGCTGCGTCTGCTAGCTGGCAGTTATCAAAGTCAGGACTGCATCCTCCCATGGTCACTGGAAGACAGACGCCCTGTTCTTCCTTATGATAGTATCTCAGAGGAATGGCTTTCAGGTCCTTGAGAAAGACACTCCTGAGTTGTAGGAGGTATACACATATCCCAAGGGACAGAGGAAAGATTCACAATAAACCCTTTTTAGTGAATGCTCTAAGAAAGGATGGTCAAGGGCCTATGGTCAGGTATCAGCTGGAACAAACAGTCAATTCTTTTGGTAGCCTTGAGCTTTCCCAAGCAGGCACTTTAAGGGAAGCTAAAGTCACCTAGAGATGTGGCCTTGACTGGCAAGAAACTAAGTTAATGCTTGCTTAAGTCTTTTAATGTGAGTGGGGGGCTGGATGACATCATTTGTATTGAGTGTCTGTAATTTTTATAGGCCAAGGTAGAGGCCTAGTCAAGAAGGGGATTCAGAGGACTCTGGCTAGAGTTTAGTAAGGAGAGACTGTTTATCAGTTGAACACACTATTTTTCATGTTATCTTTTAATCTCATTGGTGGTGGTTCTATTTCCTTTCTCTTTCTTAGTGGGGCTTATTTTCTACCTTCTCTCTTTTACCCATCTTCTTTCCATCCACCAAGATTTATGTTTTGGCTCAGAATAAAAAAATGAAACAAATAAAAAGCTGACCATTAAAACAAAAGGTAAAGAAAAAAGGTAGGCTGGGCACAGTGGCTCATGCCTGTAATCCCAGCACTTTGGGAGGCTGAGGGAGGCGGATCACAAGGTCAGAAGATCAAGACCATCCTGGTTAACACGGTGAAACCCCATCTCTACTAAAAATACAAAAAAAAAAATTAGCCGGGTGTGGCGGCGTGCGACTGTGGTCCCAGCTACTTGGGAGGCTAAGGCAGGAGAGTGGCGTGAACCTGGGAGGCAGAGCTTGCAGTGAGCCGAGATTGCACCACTGCACTCCAGCCTGGGCGACAGAGTGAGACTCCGTCTGAAAAAAAAAAGAGAAAGAAAAAAGGTAAAGGAAAAAACAACCCACAGCAATAAACACAGAAGACAGTTTATATTCTGCATTTTTTCTTTAATTTTTTTAATGTGATTTTTAAAATAATGAAAAGTTACTTTGATGGCACAGGGTATCATAAGAGTGAAAACTTGTTTACTTAAAAAGAATATAAAGAAGAATTTATGAAAAAGAATAGAGGGAAGCAAACCAAAGTACTTGAAGCCCTAACCAAATTAATCAGCTCCTTGAGAAATATCTATTCTAAAGCCATCAGTAATGAATTAAATTGTTCTTATCTTGATTTAAAAGGACAGCAAAGCAATGTTTAAATAATCTATTTGTTGGCCACAACAAACAGGATCATGATTGAATTCACCAATCTCAGAATTACATTTCTAATCTGTGAAGTATGAGTTAACAGTAGAGCAAGATGAAACATACTTAACACAATTCCTTCTCTGTGACAGTGAAGGTCACAGGAGATACGAGGCCAAATTCAGCAATGAGTAAAACTTCTGGTTTTGAGTGTTCTAAACCAGGGCACTGCTCTAGGGGTAGTAACTTGCATCTAGTTAGCAATCAAATGTTTATTGATAATAATGATTATTAAATGAAAGCTTATATTCCCTAATAAAAATGTTAGTTTGTGAATCTTCAAGTTTTAAAAAGCACTCCTTTGAACTGGATATGAATTTTGTAAAGTGCTTCTCAGTAGCACCACCTTTTATAAACGAAGCTGACTCACAGAGCATGTGAGATTTGCCTAAGTTACAGTTGGTGAGTTCAGAACCAACATGCAAACTCCTGTCTCCCTCCAACTTCCATTCTCTTTCCAGTCTCCCATCTGCTTCCTACCTTCTCATACATTCTACAATATCAGTTTCGTAACTTCCCTGTCTCTCATTTCTATACCAAGAAAAAAAGAGTCCAAGAATGATCTCTAATAGGGTTTTAAAAGAATACCAAGGTCACTTCCCACTGGAAAGGAATTTTCACATTAGATGCCAAGAGAACTCCTAAAAGAGGCTTCCAGCCACAGTTGTGTGTGGGGTGTGAGTGTGTGTGTGTGTGTGTGTGTGTGTGTGTGTGTGTGTGTGTGCAGACATACGCAGGCAAGTATATTAGAAGAAGCCTAGCAGCTGCCTGATAGAGAAATATGAGCAGCAAAGGGATGAATCATGCCACATGTCAAAGCAACAACTAATTTCCAACTC
Source organism: Chlorocebus sabaeus (assembly GCF_047675955.1). Lineage (NCBI taxonomy): Eukaryota > Metazoa > Chordata > Mammalia > Primates > Cercopithecidae > Chlorocebus > Chlorocebus sabaeus. Next base: position 13,610,749 of record NC_132915.1, read on the forward strand.
AAACTCTCTGGACTCTTTTGTTTACCTAGTGCCTGCATATCTTTCCAGCACACTTCTTGCCTGTTAGCACTCATGTTTAACACCACACCCCAGAGAGGGGCCTCCTTCAGGAAACTGAAGCCATCATTCATTATTGATTTTATAGAAGGATTATAAATAAACTCAACATATGGCGCCATGAACTCAGTAAACTTAATGTCGTTAGAAATTCACTTTGTTTAACTTCTAGCCCAACCCCATTCAATAGAAATACAGTGCAAGCCACCTATGCAATGGTTTATTTTCTAGTAGCCACATTTTCAAAAGTAAAAAGAAACAGATGAAATTAACTTTAATATTTTATGTAACCTACTATCTCAAAAATATTATTTCAATACAAGAAAGTATTAAAAAGGTATCTTGCATTATTTTTGTACTGCTTTAAATCCATTGTGTGTTTTACCCTCACAACTCATTTCAGTGAAGACTAGCCACATTTCAAGTGCTCAGTAGCCACATGTGGCAAGCAGCTACCATTTTGGATAGCACCAGTCGAGACTTAAAGTTAAGAATAACCCATGTGTGAACTATAATATGAAAACTCATTTTCCAGGTAAAAGAAGAAATTGGCGATTTGAAAATCTGATTCCTACTGACTACAGTAAAATTTGTATTAGTAACAAGTGTTCCAAATCCCTCAAATATCAGAATGCATTGAATGCAAATGAAGGTATGCCATGATCTATATATAGTGAACAAACCTCAAAAGCTTTTAAAAAAAAAAAAAAAAAAAAAACAAATTCTGTGTTGAAGCAAAGTCTCTAACTGTGGCCAGGGAACAATTTAACCAAGGTTGCAAGCTAAATGCATTCAGGATCCAGTCAAGTCACATAAATGAGTGGGAACCAGTGTGTTGTATGTAAGACAACAGAGAGTGGTGGGAACTGTGCCAAATTAGAAAATACTTGCTTTGTCTAAACATGCTCAAATTGAAAACCTGCGTAAATACCACCGTGTCAAACAAAACATCTGCAGGCCAGATTTGGCCTGTGAGATATCAGTTTGCAACTCCTCATTCAACGGGATGAAAAAAGTGAGCATCACAAAGAAAGGGCTTGTTTTATTCCCTGAAGGGGTAGGTCTGTCTCCCTGGTTACACTGCCAAAAACAACATTTTCTCCTCCCAATAATAGCGGTTTCTGTGGTGTAAACATGCCTCCCACTTAGAGTTTTCTGTTAGAAGTTCAGTCTTTGGGATGTCCAAGAAACAGGAAAACTCGCAGACATAAATCCTCCACTGGAGTGTTATGAAGCCACTTTAAGAACATGAGCCTGGGCCGGGCGCGGTGGCTCAAGCCTGTAATCCCAGCACTTTGGGAGGCCGAGACGGGCGGATCACGAGGTCAGGAGATCGAGACCATCCTGGCTAACACGGTGAAACCCTGTCTCTACTAAAAAAATACAAAAAACTAGCCGGGCTTGGTGGCGGCGCCTGTAGTCCCAGCTACTCGGGAGGCTGAGGCAGGAGAATGGCGTAAACCCAGGAGGCGGAGCTTGCAGTGAGCTGAGATCCGGCCACTGCACTCCAGCCTGGGCGACAGAGCCAGACTCCGTCTCAAAAAAAAAAAAAAAAAAAAGAACATGAGCCTGACTTGGTCACTGCTATGAAACCAAGAGCAGTTTGAGTGCTGGTCACTGCTACACTGTCCCCGCTGACCAACCAGGCAGCTCTCAACTGTGGAGCTATGCCCTTCAAAGTTAGGGGTCCTTTGCCTACCATCTATCTTTCTCTAACTAGACAATCTCTTTTAAAGATAAAGAATATTTCACATACACACAAACAAACAAGGCATCTGTCTTAAAACAAAAAAATTGGTTTTATTTCTGAAATTTCTTGAGAATATGTGGTAAGATTTGCATTAGAATAATTATATTTGCATCTTAGAGGGATTACCAAACAGGTAATGAAAACACACTTCTCCTAAGTGCATAGATGTACAACAGAGCATCCTCAAAAAGAGAAAGCACCCTTTTAAAAACATACCATACCATTCTTTGGGTGTTCACGATGTCATTTCTTTTGACAAAGTGACTTCTAATCAGGACATTGTCATCGTGGCAGAAAGAGGAGCCACCTAATTTTAATTAGAAGGGAATACTTTGGATCTTGTTAGGCTCATTCTTTTTAGGGCGTGTATTACTCTGCTAGGGCTGCCATAACAAAATACCGCAGACTGTGTGGTTTAAATAATAGAAATGTATATTCTCAATGTTTGGGGGCCTGGAAGTCCAAGAACAAGGTGCCGGCAAGGCTGGGTTCTTCTGAGGTCTCTCCCCTTGGCTCACAGACAGCCCCTCCTGCTGCCTCTTCACAAGGGTGTCCATCTGTGCGTGCATGCCCCAGTGTCTCTCCCTCTTCTCCTGAGGACGCCAGTCACATCGGATTAGGTCCCCACCCTAACAGCCTCATTTTAACTTAATTACCTCTTTAAAGCCCTAATCTCCGGATCTGGTTCAATTCTGATGGTCTGGGGGTTAGGGCTTCAACACATGAATTTTGAAGGTCACAATTCAGTCCGTAGCCAAAAGTAACATTTCTTGACAATGAGAATAGCTAACGTTCATTGAGCATTTCTTACGTGCTACCAACCGTAATCAACACTTTACATGTTTTAACTCATTTCATTCTCACCACACCTCCATGAGCTAGATCTTTGATAATTCCCATTCTGCAGATGCAAAGATTGAGGCAGAAAGAAGATAAGTAACCTGCCCAAGGTCTCACAGTTGCTAGTAAGTGGCAGAGCAAGGGCATGAATGCAGACAGCTTAGCTCCCAAAAGCACTTAACTAATGTATAACAGATAAAAACGTTTTTATCAGCAGAGAATCTGCTACTCTGAAATGGTTACCAATGATCTGGTATTCTGTCTGTTATGGATTAAATTGTATCCCCCAAAATGTATGTGTTGAAATCCTAACGCCCACAATGTGACTGTATTTGGAAACAGGGCCTGTAAAAAGATAATTAAGGTTAAATGCGGTCATGAAAATGTGGCCATAATCCAACAGAACCGGTGTTCTTATAGGAAGGGAAGAGATACCACAGAAGAAAGGCTATTTGAGGCCCCAGGGAGAAGTCAGACACCTGCAAGGCAAGTAGAGCGGCCTCAGGAGAAACTAAACCTGCCGACACCTTCATCTTGGACTTCAGCTCCCAGAACCCTGAGAAAATACATTTATGTTGTTTAAGCCATCTGTGATATTTTGTTATGGCAGCCTGAGCTGATGCATGCACTGCCTTAATCCCTTTGTCAAGAGCTAGTGTGGTAAGGGTCTCTGATTACCACAGACAACCTTTAAGAGTCTGATCACAGGAGATTGTCAAGTCAGTAAAAATTCCTGAAGAAAGGGGTTTCTCGGGACTCTGGGCCCTGGAGTTTGAAACGTTTTATAGAAACCTTTAAGCCCTGCTTTCCATGCCCAAGTAAGGATATCAGCTTCTAGATTCTGCATTTGGATTAAGAGTTAGGAGAACCTGGTCAGGCACAGTGGCTCACGCCTGTAATCCCAGCACTTTGGGAGGCTGTGGTGGGTGGATCACCTGAGGTCAGGATTTCGAGGCCAGCCTGACCAACATGGTGGACACCCATCTCTACTAAATACAAAAATCAGCTGCGCATGGTGACGGGTACCTGTAATCCCAGCTACTTGGGAGGCTGAGGCAGGAGAATCACTTGAACCCGGGAGGCAGAGGTTGCAGTGAGCCAAGATTGCACCATTGCACTCCACCCTGGGCAACAAGAGTGAAACTGCGTCCCAAAAGAAAAAAAAAAAAAGAATTAGGAGAACCTAATGTTTGTAAATTTAATGAAAGAAGAAGCCCGTAAGTTAAGAGTATAGTTTCTGCAAATAAAAAGGAAGTGGCAAAACAAGAATGGAACTTTTCAGCTTGTTAAAACCCTAACTCACAGGAACCATACGCCTGCCTCCCAGCATGTTCCTCAGTAGACCTATCCCATTAGGAATGTTGGAGCTCACAGGAAGCTGTGCAGAGATAAACTGCATCTGATCTCACCCAACATAATGACCTCACTTCCAATAAGATGTATAATTCTTTGCTGGTTAAGTTGGGCATTTACTTTAAAACTTAAAATGTTTGTGGGTGTGTACTTTTTTCTGACAAATATGAACCCAACTGACACCCTGTGGAATTGAACTGTGTTTGTATTTTAAGCAACAGGCCTCCCAAATGACAAATGTTTGAAAAACAAAAACTTCACACAAAGTTGTAAACCTGCTGTGATATAAAAATGGGATATATGCTGTTATCTATAAAATTCTAATATCTTGCATTTCTTGACAAATGTTATCAATGGTATCTTATATTGTTGTTTAAACAGTCTAGTAACCTGACTTCCATTGAAAAGATAAATAAACCAGAGAAAGACCCAGTGCAGACGAAGGAGAAAGACTGCAGCCTTAAGTAAGAGTGTTCATGCATTTATTCAATGCATTTAATCACCAAGCTTAAGAGCCCGTTATGTGCCTCTGTGCTGGGTACAGCCAGAGTGAGTTGAACAAGTCATAAGAAAAACCAAGCAGAAAGAAAGTGAGCTCCTAAGACATGAGAGCAAGAGCAGCAAATCCTAGAAGAAATAGAAGTAACTTGACATGACTTACTTGAAAAGGATACCCTTGCAAACTGGGTAACAGCACAGAGAAATTTAAAAAGAGCAGGGCCGGGCGCGGTGCCTCACGCCTGTAATCCCAGCACTTTGGGAGGCCGAGGCGGACGGATCACCTGAGGTCAAGAGTTCAAGACCAGCCTGACCAATATGGTGAAACCCCATCTCTACTAAAAATACAAGAATTAGCCAGGCGTGGTGGTGTGCGCCTGTAATCCCAGTGACTCAGGAGGCTGAGGCAGAAGAATCACTTGAACCTTAGAGGCGGAGGTTGCAGTGAGCCAAGATTGCATCACTGCACTCCAGCCTGGGTGACAGAGCGACACTCCATCTCAAAAGAAAAAAAAGAAAAAGAAGAAGAAGAAGAGCACACAGCTGGGTTGCAGAACACAGAGGACAACATGAAATGCTTAGGAAGAAAATCAGCCCAGACAAAAAGAGAAAAGTGAGCTGGGACACACCTAACATTCCACACTTGACAACTTTACCAAATTACGGGCAAAAAATAATTTACATATCTACTTTTTTGTCCACAATTGAGTTAATTACCTACAGATATTTGTGATGAGTTCTAAAGGTTTCTTTAGGCTGCTTTGTTAAATCCATATAAATGCTATTGTACTTATGATGGTGTTTTACCCAGTATAAGTAAATTGAAAATATTGTAAGTCAAAAATGTACTTGATACACTCAACCTACAGAACACCATAGCTTAGCCTAGCCTAGCCTATCTAAAACAAGCTCAGAACACTTACATTAGCCTACAGTTGAGCAAAATCATCTGGAAACACAGAATACTGTAGATTGTTGGTGATTTACAGTGGTGATCATGTGTTCGGCTGGGGGCTGTGGCTCATTGCCGCTGCCTGCCATCACAAGATAGTATCGTACTACATATTGCTAGTCCAAGATCAAAAATCAAAATGTGAAGCACTATTTCTATTGAATGCATATTCAGTATGTAAAGTCAATTGTAAAGCCAATATTCACACAGAGAGAATAGCTCAGCACAGAGACAGACTCCATTTGTTTGGGGGAAAATAAGGGGAGAGAATAAGAGTCTCTGCCTTGTAATCGAAAGAATTCTCCTAGATCTTAACCAAGACCACCAAGGTGGTACCTCTACGAGCCTGCAAGAACCACAGCATTACTGGGCTTGGAGTGCCCCATTAAACAAATATGGCTACAGTGACCAAAGACTTAGATCACAACCTACACATTCCCTTAAATATCTGGAAAGTCTTCCCAAAAAAGAATGGGTACTAACAAGCCCAGACTGAAAAATTTACAATAAGTACCTAACTCATCAATGCCCAGACACCAACAAATATTCACAAGCATCAAGACCATTGAGGAAAGCATAACCTTACCAAATGAACTAAATAAGGCATAAGCGACCAATTCCAGAGAGACAGAGATCTGATACCTTTCAGATAGAAAATTCAAAATAGCTGTTTTGAGGAAGCTCAGTTAAATCTAAGATGACACAGAGAAGGGAGTCAGAATTCTATCAGATAAACTTAACAAAGAGATTAAAATAATTTAAAACAAACGGAAATTCTGGAGTTAAGAAATGCAATTGACATACTAAAAAATGCATCAGTGTCTCTAAACAGCAGAATTGATCAAGCAGAAGAATTAGTGAGTTTGGAGACAGGCTATCTGAAAATACACAGTCAGAGGAGACACAAGAATAAGGCATGCCTACAAGATCTAAAAAATAGCCTCAATAGCCTCCTTGAGGAGGAGGTAGGGAGAGAGATCTGGGTAGAAGTTTTATTGAAAGAGATAATAACAGAGAACTTCCTAAACCTAGAGAAAGATATGAATATTCAAGTATAAGGAGGTGATAGAACACCAAGTAGGTTTAATCCAAATAAGACCGCCTCAAGACATTTAATACTTCCAAATGTCAAAGATAAAGAAGGATCCTAAAAGTGGCAAGAGAAAAGAAACAAATAACATACAAAGGAGTTCAAATATGTCTGGCAGCAGCCTTCTCTGTGGAAACTTTACAGGCCAAGAGATAGTGGCATGACATATTTAAAGGGCTGAAGGGAAAAAACATGATCCTAAAATAGTATATTCAGCAAAATAATCCTTCAAACATGAAGGAGATACGAAGATCTTCCCAGACGAACAAAAACTGAGGGATTTCATCAACACCAGACATGTCCTGCAAGAAATGCTAAAGGAAGTTCTTCAGTCTTAAAGAAAAGGATGTTAATGACCAAGAAGAAATCATCTGAAAGTACAAAACTCACTGGTAATAATAAGCACACAGAAAAACACAGACTATTATAACACTATAATTGTGGTATGTAAACTACCTTAAGTAGAAAGACTGAAAAATGAACCTATCATAAATAATAACTGTAATGACTTTTCAAGACATAGACAGTAAACAAGATATAAATAGAAACAATAAAAAGTTAAAAAGTGAGGGGATGAAGTTAACGTGTAGAGTTTTTATTAGTTTTCGCTTTGCTTGTTTGTTTATATAACCAGTGTTAAGTTGTCATCAGTTTAAAATAATGGGCTACAAGTATTTGCAAGTCTCATGGTAATCTCGAAACAAAACACACACACAAGATACACAAAGATTAAAAAAAAAAACGAAATTTAAACATACCACCTGAGAAAATCACTTTTACTAAAACAAAGAAAGGAAGGAAGCAAGGGAGGAAAGGAGGAAGGAGGAAGGAAGGGAGGGAGGAAAAGAGGGAGGGAGAAAAAACAACCAGAATATAAATAACAAAATGGCAACAGTAAGTCCTTACATATCAATAATTACATTGAATGTAAATGAACTAAATTCTCCAATCAAAAAACGTAGAGTGGCTAAATGGATAAAAAATACCAAGACTCAACAATCTGTTGCCTACAAAAAACACACTTTACCTATAAAGATACACACAGACTAAAAATAATGGGATGAAAAAGATATTCTACGGGATGAAAAAAGATACTCTATGTAAATGGAAACCAAAAATGAGCAGGAGTAGCTACTCTGTTTTTTTTTTTTTTTTTTGAAATGGAGTCTCGCTCTGTCGCCCAGACTGGAGTACAGTGGCGCGATCTCGGCTCACTGCAACCTCCACCTCTTGGGTTCACGCCATTCTCCTGCCTCAGCCTCCCAAGTAGCTGGGACTACAGGTGCCCGCCTCCATGCCCAGCTAATTCTTTGTGTTTTTAGTTGAGATGGGGTTTCACCATGTTGGCCAGGATGGTCTCGATCTCCTGACCTTGTGATCTGCCCGCCTTGGCTCCCAAAGTGAGGAGTAGCTATTCTTACACCTAACAAAATAGATTTCAAGACAAAATCTGCAAGAAGAAACAAAGAAGGTCATTATTTAATGCCAAAGAGGTCAATTCAGTAAGAGGCTATAACAATTATAAATATATATGCACCCAACACTGGAGCACCCAGATATATAAACCGAATATTATTAGAGCTAAAGAGAGAGACAGACTCCTACACAATAACAGCTGGAGACTTCAACACTCCACTTGCAGCACTGGACAGATCATCCAAACAGAAAATTAACAAAGAAACATCAGGCTTAATCTGCATTTAACCTGACCAAATGGAGCTAATACATATTTATAAAACATTTTATCCAATGGCTGCAGAATACATATTTTCAGCACATGGATCATTCTCAAGTATAGACCATACATTAGGCCATAAAATAAGTCTTTAAAATTTCAAAAAAAAAAATTGAAATCATATCAAGTATCTTATCTGACCACAATAAAACTAGAAATCAATAATAAGAGGAACTTTGGAAAACATATAAACACATGGAAATTAAATACTATGCTCCTGAATGACCAGTGGGTCAATTAAGAAATTAAGAAGAAAATTGAAAATGTTCTTGAAATAAATGAATAGGGAAACATATCAAAATCCATGGGATGTAGTAAATGCAGTACTAAGAGGAAAGTTTATACTAATAAGCACCTATATCAAAGAAGTAAAAAAGAAACTTAAAATAAACAACCTAACAATGTATCTTTAAAAACTAAAAAGCAAGAGCAAATCAAATCCAAAATTAGAAGAAAAGAAATAATAAAGATCAGAATAGAAATAAATGAAGTTGAAACTAAAACAAATACAAAAGATCAATGAAACAAAAAGTTGGTTTTTTGAAAAGATAAACAAAACCAACAAACCTTTAGCCAAACTAAGAAAAAAAGAGAAAAGCCAAATAAATAAAATCAGAGATGAAAAAGGAAACATTACAACCAATACTGCAGAAATTCAAAGGATCATTAGAGAATATTATGAGAAAATGTATGCCAGTAAGTTGGAAAACCTACATAGAAGAAATCAATAAATTCCTAGACACATACAACCTACCAAGATTGAACTATGAAGAAAACCAAAACCTGAACAGAGCTATAACAAGATTTAAAACAATCAAGCAGAATTTAAAACAATATAAGCCATAATAAAAAAGTCTTTCAGCAAAGAAAAGCCCAGGACTCAATGACTTCATTGCTGAATTTTACCAAACATTTAAAAAACTAATACCAATTCTACTCAATCTATCCTAAAAAATAGAGGAGAGAGGAATATTTCTACACTATTCTATGAGGCCAGTATTACCCTAGACAATGACACATCAAAAAAAGAAAGCTACAAGTTAATATCCCGGATGAACATTCATGAAAAAACCCTCAACAAAGTATTACCAAACTGAATTCACGAACATATTAAAAAAAAAAAAATTCATCATGATCATGTGGGATTTATCCCAGGGATGCAAGGATGATTCCACATATGCAAATTAATAAATGTGATACATTATATCAACAAAATGAAAGACAAAAACCATATGATCATTTCAATTGATGCTGAGAAAGCATTTGATAAAATCCAACATCCCTGCATGATAAAATCCCTCAAAACACTGGGTATAGAAGTAACACACCTTAACAAAATAAAAGCCATACACAACAAACCCATAGCTTTATTGTACTGGATGGGAAAAACTGAAAGCCTTTCCTCTAAGGTCTGGAGCAAGACAAGGATGCCCACTTTCACCACTGTTAATTCTACATAGTACTGGAGGTCTTAGCCGGAGCAATCAGACAAGAGAAAGAAATAAAGGTGATCCAAAATGGAAAGGAAGAAGTCAAATTACCTTTGTTTGCAGGTGATATAAATCTTATATTTGGAAAAACCTAAATACTTCACCAAAAAAATATTAGAACTGACAAACAAAGTAAAGTTGCAGGGTACAAAATCAAATACAAAAATCAGTAGCACTTCTATATGTCAACAGTGAACAATCTGGAAAAGAAATCAAGAAAATAACCTTATTTACAACAGGTACAAATAAAATACCTAGGAGTAAACTTAACCAAATAAATAAAAGATCTCTACAATGAAAACTAGAAAACATTGATGAAAGAAATTGAAGAGGACACCAAAAAATGGAAAGATATTCTCTGTTCATGGATCAGAAGAATCAATATTGTTAAAATGTTCATACTACCTAAAGCAATCTACAGATTCAATGCAATCCTTATCAAAAATACCAATCACATTCTTCACAGAAATGGAAAAAAAATCATAAAATGTATATAGTACCATAAAAGACCTGTAATAGCCAAAGCTATCCTGAGCAAAAAGAATAAAAATGAAAGAATCACATTACTTGACTTCAAATTATACTACAAAGCTATAGTAACCAAAACAGTATGATACTACATAAAAACAGACACATAGACTCATGGAACAAAATAGAGAACCTAGAAACAAATCCATACTTCTACAGTGAACTCAGTTTCAACAAAGGTAGCAAGAACGTTAGAGAAAGGACAGCCTCTTCAATAAATGATGCGCGAAAACTGGATATCCATAGGCCGAAGGAGGACCTCTATCTAGGCTTCTATCTCTCTCCATATACAAAAATTAAAATGGATTAAAGACTTAAATCTAAGACCTGAAACTATGAAACTACTAAAAGAAAACATTGGGGAAACTCTTCAGGACATCAGACTGGGCAAAGATTCATTGAATAGTACCCACAAGCACAGGCAACCAAACCAAAAATTGACAAATGAGATCACATCAAGTTAAAAAGCTTCTGCACAACAATGGAAAGAGTCAACAATGTGAAGAGATAACCTACAGAATGGAAGAAAATATTTGAAGACTATTCATTTGACTAGGGATTAATAACCAGACTATCCATTTGACAAGGGAATAATAACCAGTAGCTCAAACAACTCTATAGAAAAAAATCTAATAATCCAATTAAAAATGAGCAAAAGATCTGAATAGACTTTTCTCTAAAGAAGACATAAAATGGTAAAGTGTATATGAAAAGGTGCTCAACAACATTGATCATCAGAGAAATGCAAATCAAAACCATAATGAGATATCATCTCACTCCAGTTAAATGGCTTTTATCCAAGACAGGCAATAACACATGCTGGAGAGGATGTGGAGTAAAGGGAACCCCTATATGCTATTGGTAAGAATGTAAATTAGTACGATCACTATGGAAAACGGCCTGGAGGTTCCTCAAAAAAACTAAAAATAGAGCTGCAATATGATCCACCAATCCCACTGCTAGTTATATACCCAAAAGAAAGTAAATCAGTGTATCAAAGGGATATCTGCATTCTCATGTTTATTACAGCACTTATGTTTGTTATAGTCACAATAGCCAAGATTTGGAAGCAACCTAAGTGTCCATCAACAGATGAATGGGTAACGAAAATGTGGTACATATACACATTGGAGTACTATTCAGCCATAAAAAAGAATGAGATCCTGTTCATTTGCAATGACATGGATGGATCTAGAGGTCATTATGTTAAGAGAAATAAGTCAGGCACAGAAAGACAAACTTATTTGTGGGAACTAAAATAATTAAAACAATTGAAGTCATGGAGATGGAGAGTAGAAAGATGTTTACCAGAGGCTGGGAAAGGTAGCGGGCAGCGGGAGGGGAACCAGTGGGGATGGTTAATGGTATGAAAATATAGGTAGATAAAATGACACTATCTAGTATTTGATAGCACAACAGGATTACAGTCAACAATAATTTATTGTACCTTTAAAAATAACTAAGAGAGTATAATTGGATTGTTTGTAACACAAAGAAGGAATACATGCTTGAGGTAATGAATACCCCCATTTACCCTTATGTGATTATAATGCATTATATGCCTGTATCCAAATATCTCATGTACCCCATAAACATACATGCCTACTATGCACCCACAAAAATTAAAAAAGAGACTATGAATGAAAAGCAGGAACACATGGGTTGTATCGCTGTGAACAGAAAAAGTCATGTTTTGTATGATGCTGACAAGTCATGAGTCACTGGGTACACGCAGGAAGATAATAAGTTTCTGGAGGCAAGAAAGCACTTGGGAAGAGAAAACTGCTTCTGCTTTAGCCTGGCTAATTAGTTTGCTAGAAGGGCAGGCACATCATCCCACCCAGGAGTCCAACAGCTGTGCATGTCTCACTCTACCTTCTGAGCAAGCGGTAATGACCACAAGGCTGGCTGACATCAGGGACTGGTCAAGAAAACAAGTTCTGGGGCCTCTGGGACCAGCACTCCATTGTCTTCATTCCCCAAAGCTCATGTCTGGCATGCACAGCACAGCTCGAAACTAAGTTAAGCTCTGGAGAAGGCCCCGACGTTGAAATTGTGGGAAGAATTTGGATTGTCCCGCAGAAAACAATGGATGAACAAATGGTACAATAGGAGTCTAATATCTCTGTCTATAGAAGAACAAGTTTACATATTTGTAAAAAATATATTATTAGTAGTAGTAGTAGTATTATTATTTAATCAACTCCCCCTATAACATGTTTGTGGTTGGTTGGTTGGTTGGTTGGTTTGGGTTTGGTTTTTACTTCTTTGGACCTAACAAACGATATGTCATATTCACATCAATAACAGTGAATATGACAAATGGGTAGGGAAGACAGACAAGTAGAATGTGAAAGAGTCCTGCCCTCCCCTCAAGCCTGCCCACTCTGCCCCTCACCACCACTGAGACTCACAGCTGCAAACCAAGCAGCACGGAACCTTTCCGAAGGAGCATGTCTACCCAATGGAGTCAGACTCTAGCAGTCATACACATTTAATTGTATGCATTTAAGAGAGGCTTGACGTGGTCTGAAGAGAGGAGCTCTGGAGATGTGAGAAAACCTCCTGGAGATCCCTGAGAGAGGGATATGGAGGAAGCTCAGAGTTTGAAAGAGGGGCAAGAGCGAAGGAGGCTTTCCAAAGCTCGGAGAGGCTGGAATAAACTCCTCATCACCACAACACATTAGAAAGCCAGGGGGACCAAGGAGAAGAGACTAATGAGGACATGGTCAGAGTTAGTCAGGAATTGAGAAAATGAACTGCTTCGAGTGGAGGGCTCCCCAAGAAGAGCCAGGAACAGTTTCATCATGATGTTTGAGAATTTTTAAAAATAATTTCATTTTTATCTTCAGCCCACTTCAGTCTAACAAGAATATTTTTTTAAACAACAGAAATTTATTCTCTCATAATTCTGGAGGCCAGAATTTTTTTTTTTTTTTTAACAGTTTTCTGTTTGAGAATTTCTTCACAGTTAAAATTAAGAGTTGGCAGAATGCAACATGGTATCCTACTATATCCTGGAGCAGAAAAAGAACATTAATGGAAAAACTGGTGAAATCCAAATAAAGTCTGGCATTTAGTTAATAGTAAGGTGCCAATATTAGTTTCTTAGTTTGGACACATGTACTAAGGTAATAAGATGTTAACATTGGAGGAAGCTGGGTAAAAGATATTAGGGACTCTATACTACACTTGCAACTTTTCTGTAAATCTAAAATTATTCCAAAATTAAGTTATTTTAAAAATTAATCTTTGGCATTTTTAATGGTTAAACACCAAAGTTATCTGATAAACATTCCAAGAAAAATTTATTCATAGCCTCTTAAGTCTTACTTTCAACAAGTCAAAGGGTTCTGAAATATTTGTGCTGGCATACAAAACCAGTCATCTTATTATAAAAATTCAAATACTTTTCTTGTAAACTTCTCACCTCTACTAGTACGACTAAAATTCTACCATCCTGTGGTAGACTGCAAAAATGGCCATAATTCTTCACCCCTCCCTATATCCACACCCTTTGCAATGTGACTTAGAAATTACAGAGATTGGTTGTACAAGGATGTGAATGTGCTTAACACTAATGGACTGTACACTTAGAAATGGTTAGGGTGGTACTTTTTTTTTTTTTTTTTTTTTTTGAGACAAAGTCTCACTCTGTTATCCAGGGTGGAGTGCAGTGGCGCAATCTCGACTTACTGCAACCTCCACCTCCTGAGTTCAAGCAATTCTCCTGCCTTAGCCTCCCAGAGTGGTACATTTTATGTTATGTACATTTTATGACCAGTTTAGAAAGAAAAAAAGGCTTACTGATACATACATACTCTCTGTTCAGCACTCTCACCCTTTCTCACTCAAACTCAACTTCACAACAGGAAGATTTTGCCCTGAATTCTCAGAAGAAATTTCTGCTGATACCAGCTTCTGGTTTAAAATAGAAATAAAAAAGGAATACATAAAAGTTTCCTCTACCACTGTATACACTAACTTGATCTCAAGAAATTAAAGTTGTTTTGGAAGCATCCCCCTCATTTATTTCACCACTCTCAGGACACCATGCCCCGACAGAAATGTCTTTACTACAAACTCCTAGATAATGTCTTTTCTCTCTCCTCTTTTGCACAACCACCTCCTTTAAATCTCACCAGTGATCTCATGGTGGAAAGCCAAAAATCGTATTGAATTCTAAAAGACTGATTAAATGCAGTCTTTACTAAAGCTCAAATAAAAGTATGTTTGTACAGCCCGCCAACACTCCAGCTCCCTGTAGTGGAGTGTGTCATGGAGTCACATTTCCAGAAACACTGACCATTTTTTTAAAAAAAAAGAAAGCAAATTTTGAAAAACACTAAAATCTTCATGAGTTTTTAAACTCAAAGGCTAAAGGATTCACAGGTTCCAGGGATATATACACACATATACATAGATACATACACATATATATGTGTATATAGATGCACATATATATACATACACATGTGTATATGTGTGTTTACATATATGTATAAAGACTAAAGGTCCTAGGAGGAAGAGAGTAAATTCTTCTTTTTTTTTTTTTTTTTTGAGACAGTGTCTCGCTCTGTCGCCCAGGCTGGAGTGCAGTGGTGTGATCGCGGCTCACTGCAAGCTCCGCCTCCTGGGTTCACACCATTCTCCTGCCTCAGCCTCCTGAGTAGCCGGGACTACAGGCATCCGCCACCACGCCCAGCTAATTTTTTGTAGTTTTAGTAGAGATGGGGTTTCACTGTGTTAGCCAGGATGTTCTCGATCTTCTGACCTCAGGCAGCAAAACATCTTTAAAATCTGTTCTCTCCATTTTTGTCTTGTCTTCCCCATAAATGGCAGTTCTCAAATCCCAAACAAAAACTTCTTGGATATTCCCAAGCAGCATTTCATCTCCAACTCTGTCCATTTCCAGATATGTTCTTTTTTCTTTTTCCAATAGTTGGGGTTTTTGTTTGTATGTTTCCTTTTACCTTTTCCAATATGAATCTTATAGTCTTACCTGTTGCTTCTGCCCTTTCTGTTCAGATTGTAAAATAAGGCCCAGGAGGAAAAGAGAGGCAGAGGAAATTGTCCAAGGGTCAAAACTCTAGTTTTCTTTTTTGAGAAATGGAGGCTGCGCTTCCATGTGCACAAATAACTTGAGTCCCTATATGACCTGGCTAAAAGGTTTGATTCTAAGAAAGTAGACACACAGAGGAAAATGGACAATTTAAGTTTCACGGTTCATGTGAAATAATTTTAGATAAGATTTACATTTAAACTGTACCAATTCTATTTCCCAGAAAGTGTGGTTGTTAAGATAAAAGCGCAAATGAGCGTAATTAAAGGTGTTTTCAATGGAGCGGAGCTTGACATTTCTCATCCCACACAGAAGAAAATGAATAGTGGCACTGTCACCATTCAAAAACAACAGTTTCTGGCACTTGTTCAATCAGATTCTCACCTTCTGATTGCAACAACACACAACCTCCTTTCTGCACCCAAGGTGGCAGGAAGACCTCTTTCCCTGACACACCCAAAGGGGCAAGACTTGCACTTTACCTTCTAGAGAAGAGGCCAGCTGTTTTACAATACTTTGTAGGAAATACTGGCTACAAAAACTTTTTTCATTTCATTTGAAATGGCAGTTGATCTCATTTTATACATTAAAATAACGCCTCAGGAGATGATGTCTGCCACCTATCCCACTCTTCAAACCACATTTTTAGCCTCTTCCTGTATACTCCAGTTATTGAGAGCAACTAATGCTCCCCTAAACCAGAGTACACCAACCTGTGTCCCACCAAATGGATTGAAGCCTCAAAAACTATTGAGCCACCTCCCCCTCAATGGCCTGGGCTGCCTCCAACTTTCAACAGCTGTCCACTTATCCCAGGGCACCTCGTAAATCCTACCTTTTTCTCAAGCACCATCACTTCCCAAAAGTTGATAAGCACTGCGCTTTACATACTGTTTTTGGGCTCAGCTGCCCCTTCTGTCTGGAAAACCTTCTTATCTCTGTAATTTATACCCATCTGATTTCCTCCTCTAGGAACTCTTCCCTGATTTGACCTAACCAACTATCTGGTACGTCTCCTCTGTGCTCTGAAATACCCCCTACCTCCTACACCTAGATTCCACATACATGTGTAGTATTATTTGTAGCCCTAATAAGTAATTCCCCTACTGGATATTGTTTTGAGGACAAAGTCATCATAACTGTTGCTACTCTACTCTTAAATGAAGTGAGGCTGAGTTTTTCAATAAGCCTCTGTTGACCATCTTCTCCATCTAGGGCAAGCCTCTATACTTCAAGGCGCCACTCAGGTCTCACCTTGCTGACAGCCTTTCTGCTTGATCTCAGCTCCAGTGAGAGCCAAGTTGTGGTGCTTTGTGCATGCTCCATCATGGCACTGCATGCACTGTGTTCTAGTTTGATGTGCCCATCTTTCCTTCTCATTAAACTGCAGCCTCGTTGGCACCAGCACTATGTCTTGTTTATAGTTGAATATCCAACACTTAGCAGTGCTTGGAATAGAGACGCCTCTGAATGAACACTCTCTTTCCCAAGATCAACCATAATTCTAGATAAATCACCAGGAAGTGAAGACATGTCAATGTTTTGCTGCTTTTATAAACCCTTAAAACAAATTTCTCACTCCATGCTCTAAACCAGTGGTTCTCAACCATACAGTGCATCAGTGTCAACTGCAGAGCTTGTTTAAACAGGTTGCTGGGCCCCGTGCCCAGAGATTCTGATTTATTGATCTGAGGTGGGGTCCAGGAATTTGCCTTTCTAACAAGCTTCCAGATGATCCCGATGCTGCAAGTCCAAGAATTACATTTTGAGTAGCCCTGCACATAGCAAGCCATCGAATAATGCAAACAGATCTCTGCTGTGTCTTATCAAATGCATACATCTGATACTGGACTGAATGAATAATCTCAAAGAGAAACTTACCATATAGTGATTACATATTCTAGGTCGGAAGGAAAATACTCTCATTGTTTTCCACCTAGTGTGCTTATCAGTTTTTGTTGCCGTTGTTTTTATCACATGGTCCAAAGGGAATTAACAATCAACTGGCACCTACTATGAAAAAGAGCTGGGTACAGAGTTGAAGAATGCAACCCTGAGGTCAGACTCCCTGCTACCAAATCCTGGCTCAACTTAATCTCTGTGCTCCAGCCTTCTCTTCTGTAAATTGGGGCTCATGATAACCTTCCCTTACATGGTTGCTGTGAAGCTTCAATAAGTTTATACAATGTCTGGCACATAGTGCTAAAAAAGAATTAGCTTTCAGCATCACTCATACTTTTAAACATTACTGTTTTTATGCACACTATCTAATTTAATCTTCACCACAACTCTATAAACAGCTTGCCTATGGTCATACAATTAAAAAGAGCTAAAAATGGTATAGAAATCAAGGTTTTGATTCCAAAATTCATGGAATTGTTTTCTAACTCATTCATATGTGTGAGAGCTTCTTAAAAGGCAGCTTTTTGGGTCCCATCTGACTGCCCAGATTCTAATCCTAGTATATGGGGGATGCAGAAGTCGGCATTTTAAACTGGCAAAAGGAATTCTACATCTGATGCTGGTGGTCTAGGGATCTTTTCCATACACTGCCTGCCTTGCAAGATGAATGTTAGAATTAGTGAGAACAAGTGCAGGACAGGGCTTTAGAAACTAAATACTGAAAAAATGTCTATTATTATGATGGAATTAAATTGTTTTTTCTCAAATGTTAGAGCTATAGAAAAATAAAGAAGAAATCACGTTAGAATACAGTTGTATGGGTGGACGCAGAGGCTCACACCTGTAATCCCAGTACTTTGGGAGGCCGAGGCAGGTGGATCACTTGAGGTCAGGAGTTCGAGATCAGCCTGGCCAACATGGTGAAACCCTGTCTCTACTAAAAATACAAAAAATTAGCAGGGAGTGGTGGCAGGCACCTGCAATCCCAGCTACTTGGGTGGCTGAGGCAGGAGAATCACTTGAATCCGGGAGGTGGAGGTTGCAGTGAGCCGAGATTGTACCACTGCCCTCCAGCCTAAGCGACAAGAGGAAGACTCCATTTTAAGAAAAAAAAAAAAAAAAAGAGTAAGTTGTATTAGTCTGTTCTTACACTGCTATAAAGAATTGCCAGAGACTGGGTAATTTATAAAGGGAAGAGGTTTAATTGACCCAGTTCTGCATGGCTAGGGAGGCCTTAGGAAACTTACAATCATGGCGGAAGGGGAAGCAAACACATCCTTCTTCACATGGCAGCAGGAGAGAGAAGTGCTGAGCAAAGGTGAGGGAAAGCCCCTTATAAAATCATCAGGTCTTGTGAGAACTCACTCACTATCATGAGAACAACATGAGGATAATCGCCCCCATGATTCAATTACCTCCCACTGGGTCCCTCCCACAACACATGGGGATTATGGGAACTACAATTCAAGATGAGATTTGGGTGGGGACACAGCCAAGCCATATCAACAGTGGAGAAGTAAAAGCTATTGCTCTAATTTGACCAGATAAATGAAAACTAAAATTCTCTGGAATCAAATGATTTAACAAAGATTAAGAACTGAGTTTCTAGAGTAAGACAGACTTAAATGTCATCCCCAATTCTGTTTCTTATTACTTTGTGATATTGGGCAACTTATTTTACCTCTCTGAGCCTCAGTTTGCTCATTTGTAAAACAATATACCGACCTCAGAGGATTGTAGTTAACACTAAGTGAAATAATGCATATAAAGTACGTAACCCTGGGTCTGGAACAGAATAGATTCTCAATGAACTGTGCCTTTGTTATTCCTATAAACACCAATAGCCAGTTAACAGGAGTTGCACAGGAAAGGGAGGATGTTGTATTTGAAATTAGAACAGCTTTATCCACTGATATTAAAAGGTAAAGAAAGTGGACGGTATTTTAAAATGTAACCCTCCTTAGGAATGTTTAGTGTTTACCATTATCCCTCGCATGTGTGTAAATCTCTGCAGCACCACGTCTCTATAAGACCTGAGAAACATGATGAATGTGTGCCCTAAGAGGCTCTTCGCAAAAGAGCTCTTCATGGTCCCCAGAGTCTAAAGCAGAAATGGACATTGGCACTTGCTCATCAACTGCAGAGAAATGAGAAACCTTCTGAGAAAGTGTTTTCACTCACTGCGGCTTTCTCCTCAGTAAATAGCCCCTTCCCACAACCATTACAAACCCATACATTCTAAAATGCCTCATAAATCACTAGAAAGATCCTGACTCCAGTGTCTCCTTTCCATGGACACAGAGAAATAACAGGAATGAAAGAACCTTTAAACAAGAGCGCTCACTTGCCCCTGTTTGGTTAACACTGTCCATAAGCAAATCCTGAATCCAGGATTCGTGTATGTGTGTTTCTTTGGAAAACAGAAATGCAGAAGTTAAAATTAATTCTAAATGCTTAAAAAGCATGAGTTGAAACTGCCTAAACATTATATGCTTCTGGCACGTCACAAAAGTGATCT
This sequence comes from Chlorocebus sabaeus, assembly GCF_047675955.1. NCBI lineage: Eukaryota > Metazoa > Chordata > Mammalia > Primates > Cercopithecidae > Chlorocebus > Chlorocebus sabaeus. The sequence goes on from NC_132915.1 coordinate 13,630,524, forward strand.
GGCATGACATAATTCTTAGAAAACACTCCAAAGCAGACAGAACAGAAATGCACTACTTGGAAAGAAGACAAAGAATTGTATTGTGAGATCAGCTCTTCTGTCAAGTGAGGAGTAGGTGGGGCGTTCATTGGGTAGAAAGGATTCAGTTAGCTCTAATACTCTAGAATTCTAAGATTATTTATTCATATATATTTATATATGTGTGTACACAGATACACATGTACATATATAAATATTACTTGGTTCCAGGTATATGATAGAATGGTGTGATGCTACTTTAAATACACCAGAATTACTATTTTTTTATTTTTATAATTTCTACTTTTATTTTAGATTCAGGGGGTACATGTGCAGGTCTGTTACCTGGGTATACTGTGTGATGCTGAGGTTTGGGATACAACTGATCCCGTCACCCAGGTACTGAGCATAGCACCTGATACTTTTTCACCCCTGCCTCCCTCCCTCTCTCCAGTGTCTATCGTTGCCATCTTTATGTCCATAAATACCCATTGTTTAGTTCCCACTTATAAGTGAGAACATGAGCACACCAGAGTTCTCTTTCCTTAGCATTAAGTTTATTCATAAACACCAACACCATTTCCTACCAAATGGAAAAAGGAAATTATTTAAAAATAAAACTACCTCCAAGAAGTATCAAAGTTTCGTTAGGTTAAAGGTTAGGCTAAAATCCTGAACATGCTGCCATTGTGGAACTTGGAAAATGTTACCAGGTTTTTTAAATTACATTTAATATGTCACGCAATTTATACAGAGTCTTGCCTTGGAAACCAGCGGGGAATAGGTTCTAGGACCTACCCCCAATACCAAAAAGGGATGCTCAAGTTCCTTACATAAAATGAGAAAGTATGCACATCCTCCTGTATACTTGAAATCATCTCTAGATTACTTATATACATAATACAGTGTAATGCTATGCGAATAGTTGTTATACTATATTTGTTTTTATTTATATTATTTTTATTTTTGCATTGTCAGCTCTCCCCACTGCCCCCCGGAATATTTTCCATCAGCTGTTGGTGAAGCCAGAGATCTTGAGACCCACCCATGCAGAGAGCCGGTTGGTACTTATATTTTGTGTGTGGAATTTGTTGTGCTTTTTAAAAAAAAAAAAAAAAAAAGGAGATATCCCTCTTGTAAAACTACACAAAAAAAGTCCAAAATTGGAAGTGTAAACGGAACAAAAAAGGGAGGAGAGCTCGGAATCCGCCTTCCAAAAAGGCGCAGTGTTTACCCATAAATTTCAGATTGTGGCAGCTTCCTAAGAAGCCCTTTCTTCTTCCTCCCAGCCCCCTAAACACAACCCCACCCTCCATCATCGTTCAATATATAAAAGGTTTTTTTTGTTTTGTTTTGTTTTTGTTTTTTCTTAACCTACAAAAGGGAACTGGCACCACTGTCCAGGCGCCCGACTCTTCCACCTGCTCCCGCGGAATTGCACTCAGGCCTGGCCTCTCGCAGATCGCGCTCCCTCGGCCACGAGCCCCGGGGGAAGGCGACACTTCTCCCTCCTTCTTCCCCTCCTCACTGTCCATAACATTAGAAGAAGAAAAAACAAAACCAAAGGGGGTGGGGCGAGAAGCACAAGGGATCCCCTGTGAACGGCGTCCTGGTAGCAGGTCTCTTTCTGAGCAGGGGTAAACGTCCCTGTGGAAAGCGCCAGCCGCGGGGGGTCTCCCACAGAAACCTGTACTCATTCCTAGGCAGAACAGGCAGCTGGACTTGGAAATGGCAGGAAAACAGAAGCTCTAACTAGGCAACTCAAGATGTCATCTTTTCCTGCGAACTGCAAACTGCACAGCACAATCCCAGTGGTTCCCACGGTCAGTGGGAAGCTCACAGAACGTCCTTCTCGTCCTGCATGGCTGACAGAGCCCCTGCCTGGTGCCTGGCACGGGGGCGGGAGGAACTAAAGTGAATATCACCAGTTTTCCAGTTCAAAGCGCCTCCCATTTAGGTTTACAGATTGTACCAGCCAAGAAACACTTTCAATTTGTCCTGTGCACTTTCTGTGCTCTGTGGTCAACCTTAACGTCGAATCAACTGTCTGCCCGTCTCCCCACCTAGCTTCATTCCGATGGGATGAGTGTGCAAAGAGGAGCTAGACAATAATTTTAATAGCTATTTTAATGTTTGTACTAACCCAAGAGAAATACAAAATAAACCTTTAATAGGGGGCGGGGGAGAGAGTTCATTCCCAAGGCTAATATTGTGCCAAAGTTCTGACCTGCACAGGTGCCTAAGCATTTGCTGCCAGAGGTACTTTCTGGGGGGAAAAAAAAAAATAGAAGAAAGGAGGAGGAGGAGGAGAAACCTACAAAACAAATACAAGTTAGCTGTAGTCTCTCTTAGAAGATACATGGCACAAAAATCTTCATTTTATATTTTGCCTATTTTCCCCTGAATCCTTCTATAACCCCAAACTTCTCAGCAAACAAAACATTTGAACAAGAATATGAGAATGAACGATCATTTCTTAATGTGGAAAGCTGGTTTTGTTTATGAAAATGCACAGAACATCCTTGCCCTGGGAGATGCTTGTGTCTGAAATGTTCAGTGAGCTAACTAGGTCTTTGGGCAGGCCTGACTTGGTGCAAATAAAATTTGAACTCCATGTATACACAGGCTTAAGAAGAGAATTTTAAAGAAAAAATGTACTATTGTGTTCCAGATGGATTTGGAACCTTCTTTACATTTCTGATTATCTAAACTTTGTTTTCTGGAATATGCCTGATACACGAATGGAGAAGGTTTGCAAGATTATTTCAAATGTTAGGACTGGAAGGGACCTGAGAAAATTATCCATTAAGCCAATATTCTCATCTTTGCAATCAGGGAACCAACACCCTGAGAGTTTGCTACTTGAATTAAATACCTAATGTATAAACAACCCCTAAAGACAGGGAAAGCCTGGAAGCCACTATTCAGGTCTAACTAGACAGCAGCAGCACAACCATGTAAAAATCGTGTCGGCAGTCCTCCTTCCACATTGACAGGGAGGAGGCTGCCTGAGAGCCCTATGTCTATATAAAGCATCACACTGCAGAGTCCTTCCCTGATCCTTCCTCTCTTCTTCTTGAATTCTTGCCCTTCAGTCTTCTAACGAGGCCCTTCTAGGTGGGAGCAGAGGACTAAAGCACTAGGATGCTGTGGTTCAGGCAGTCTCATATGCACCATATACACAATGTCCACTTAACCCTCTTAACTTGCAAGAGGTAGGAAGCTTTGTTTGAGTGTTAATAATCTATTTGGCACCAGTAATGAGAGGAGAACTGAGAATGGGTAATGAAGAGTAAACTCGAATCAAAGCAAAAGCAAGCTGTCTCTTCCTCTCTTGCAGGCATAAGCCTGCTCACGAGCAGCACTGTTCAGGACAGAAGGGGAAGCAGGAGAGAGAGACCACAAAAGGGGAGGTTTCTCCAGTGGAGTTCTATTTATTTTTTTTTTTACAAAGGTTAAAGGGTTTCTTCTGAAACAGAAGCCTAGAATTTAAATCTCTACACCAAAAAAGACATGACATTATCTGAAGATATTGCCTAATAACCCATTGTGGAATCAATATTCATCTAAAATAGGTGAGTTTTCTCTCCAAAAGAACTAAGTATTTTTATTTTTATTTTTATTTTTGAGACGGAGTCTAGCTCTGTCACCAGGATGGAGTGCAGTGGCGCAATCTCATCTCACTGCAACCTCCATCTCCCAGGTTCAAGCAATTCTGCCTCAGCCTCCTGAGTAGCTGGGATTATAGTCATGCGCCAATACACTCAGCTAATTTTTATTTTTTTGGTAGAGACGGGTTTTCACCATGTTAGCCAGGATTATCTTGATCTCCTGACCTCGTGATCCACCCACCTTGGCCTCCCAAAGTGCTGGGATTACAGGCGTGAGCCACCACGCCCAGCCAGAACTAAGTATTTTTAATGTAGATTATTTTGGTTTAGCTAATAAGAAGAATTAGAACTCATTAAAAAATGTTGGTTTCAATAAACTTTCTGTTCATCTCTACTAAGATTCTTTGTTCAGAAATTTGGATTCCTGTTGCACCAGGAAAGCTTTGGTTTTTGAGAAGCAGAACAATATTTACCTGGTTTGAAGCTGTGAGTGAGGTTTCTTTTCCTCAAATGAGACCAATGTGTCTCAGCCTGTAACACCCTAAATCTCATAAAAACTTGCCACCAGACCCCTCCTCTATTCATCCTTTCTTTTCCCTCCTTCTGGGGGGACCTGGCTGCTGGTCCTAGTTGTTTTCCTAATGAAACCAGCTCTGTTAAGGCACAGCTTAAAGGAGTCTACTTTTGTAATTTGCACTATCTCAAACTAATTACCATACTTCATCTAGAAGTGTGATTTATTCATTCACTTTTTAAAGTCATTGACTATGCTGATGAGCAAAGTGGAAATTAGTAAAATTTCCCTGTACGTCACATCGGTTCTCTGTTAATCTATGTTTTGAGAAAACTAAGAATAATAAACTTACCTAAGCACCTCAAATGTTACATCCTAGGGCAGTTACAAAGCAGAGGGATTGATCAACCACATGAATCAAAGGCAAAGACTGTGAAAAGTTCACAATTAATAACAGTTTGTTTGAGCGGAAAATCTATCTCTTTTCGAGCATTAGAGTCATTAAATTGTGCATTTCTGATTTTGCTAATAAGAATTCAATTATATTTGAAATATAGATTAATTATCCTAAAAGCATTAATCAATGTGGCAAGGACACCTCAATAATGATGCAGTCTCTGTATTGCTTCCATATTCCATCATAGTATGATGCAATCTCTTTATTGCTTCCCCCATAATCGTAATCAAGTTATTGATACAAATGATTCTTCCCTTCAGTTAATTCAAATACAACATTTCTCTAGTACTTTCAGTTGATAGGATGGTACATAATTTTTAGACTGAAAGTTGAAGTGGATTGATTAGAAGCAATTTTTTCTGTTTTGCACAATAAAAAGATGAACTACATGGTTCGCCAAGCCAATTTGCAGAGCAACCTCTTCTCTCTAATTGCTGCCAGACTAATGTAGTAGAAGCTGAGTCCTAGGAAGTAGAAAAATCCATTTACCCAGCCATGACATTTAAGTAGCAAACACAAGTAGTGGATTTTTCCATTATCCTTCATTTCAACCCCACTACATTCCACCTGTGACCCTTATGTGCTGAGGGCAATGTGCTTTCATACAATTTGGTAACTCTAATAAGGGTCCACTTCAAAATGTTCGAGAGCAGGCTAAAAACATTTTTTAGAAAAGCATAATTAAGTTCATAACCAATCTCACTAATTTCTGATAATGTATTGAAAAGCCAAATTATTTGATAAATGTTCTAACAAATGTACATCTTACCGGAGGAAAAAATGCCATGTTTTCTCTATCACAAATAGCTCCCTGTTCATCACCAGTAATCCCAGCACAGTTCCTTGACTTTGTGTCAGACTTTCAACAGCAAAAAGCAGGCGGGTTTTCTGAAAACCACAGGGGCTCCATTGCTGTATGCCTTTCCCAAAAGAAACGGGAAAGCCTCTTTAAATAAAATCCACATTGAAATGTATATCAAAGAAGAAAAAAAACTCTGTACTTTCATTTTTTACAAATCTCCTTAGACATCTGAGTGTCAGCCAGAGTTTCCCCCGGTAAATTATCATCAAACTGAAATAGAGAAACTCCCAGGGATGTGTCTTTTCTGTGGTATGGTCACCATCCTTCCTACGGCAGTACTTGGAATGGAGTAGACGGCCCATAAATGTTTGCTGAATGCATCATTAGGGTAAGCCTGGTAAAAGTTAAAACCTTAAAAAATGCTTGTTTCTAAATAAAAACAGAGTGTTTATTTAGTAGGAATGGTGTAACATGCTACAGAGTATATAGTATATTATAGTTAAAATAATAATCAAAGATCTAGAAAGTAAAATCCATTGTTAATCTTTTTTTTCTGTTTGTTTTTCAAAATAAGGAATGGAGGGAGCAGGGGGTCTGGTAGTACTTGAAAGGAAAAAGACAGGGTGACAGTTCCCACTAGGAGAAGTCAAATTTACCCCTCAGCAATGTGGCAGTGAATGGTTTTTTGTGTGTTGTTGTTTTTGTTTTTAGATAAGGTCTCACTCTCTTGTCCATCTGGAGTACAGTGGTACAATTTCAGCTCACTGCAACCTTGGCCTCCCAGGTTCAGGTGATCCTCCCACCTCAGCCTCCAGAGTAGCTGGGACTACAGGCCTGTGCCATCACATCCAGCTAGCCTATGTATATTTTGTAGAGACAGGGTTTTGGCATATTGCCCAGGCTGGTCTCTAACTCTTGAACTCAAGTGATCCTCCGACTTTGACCTCTCAAACTGCTAGGATTACAGGTGTGAGTCATCACGCCCAGCTGAAATGGTTCCTTTCAGGCTAAATAATTCCCTTTCCATCAAATTCATTTGCCTCATTCAAGTGTATTGAGACTGCACTTATGAAACCTGATGCCCATCATAATCCCAAAAAACAAAACCCTAAATATAAAGATTGAGATCCTGGAAGCCAAATTCTGGGGACAGGATTATTGCATTTTCCATTGTATGCAGGATAGTTGCTTCATGCTAGTTTCATCACATTAGGTGAAATTATTACTTTATGTGTTAGTCTGTTCTTGCATTGCAATAAAGAAGTACCTGAGGCTGGGTAATTCATAAAGAGAAGATATATTTTAAAAATAAAAAAGAAACATGTTTGCTGAATGAAGGACGCATGTTTACTGGGTGCTTGCACTTTAAGGGTGGGGAGAAGACCAAAACAGTATTTTTTTTTTTTTTTTCCTTTGAGACAGAGTGCAGTGGCACCATCTCGGGTCACTGCAACCTTTGCCTCCCAGGTTCAAGCAATTCTCCTGGCTCAGCCTCCCAAGTAGCTGAAATTACAGGCAACATGCTGCCACGCCCAGCTACTTTTTATATTTTTAGTAGGCACAGCATTTCACCATGTTGACCAGGTTGGTTTCAAACTTCTGACCTCAGGTGATCTGCCCATCTCAGCCTCCCAAAGTGCTGAGATTACAGGCGTGAGCCAACACACTGGGCCCCAAACAGTATTTTTAAATGAAGCAAAGTCAGTTTTATTTCGCTTCCCCCACAAAAAAAAGAGTTACTCTTGACCTCTAAAAAAAATAAAGCAGCAAAAAGAATTTAAGATTTTTACCTCTGATTGAAATTTCTTCAGTAATTCATCACCACCGCACCTGAAACCAATGCAACACATTCACTTCAGGGTTGAATTCAGAAGCCGACGCCACAAAAAGCCTCAAGTATAGCATCTTCAGTTTCAAACAACCCTGTGCAATACCACAAAAACAGAGCAGTCCTTGCAGAATGTGTTACCTGAAAACTAAATGTTTTACCCCTTCATTTTGTTGTTTGCTTAAATTGCTTTGATAAGAGATTTATCTGCCAGAAAACTTTCTGATATATATTTAATAGCCTGGATATTAAAACTATCAAGTTGAAGGTTAGAGAGAAAAATGCTAACCTTACTTCTTAATGGATAGCAGTCCACCTAGTCAACAACATCCTTTAAATACAAGTATATTTAAACTTAAGTATGCCTGTCTCAGGTCGAAAGCAAGTTTAAAATCATGTAACATAAGCATTAAGCTTCTTCTTGACAAAGTAGTGATGTGAACTGACAACATTTAGATACTGTGATTGTTTCTGCAAAGTAATTTCTACAAGGAGGGAAACTGTCTTTGGTAAGATGAATACAACTCTTTTCTCAGATGAGATAATTTGACATTAACAAGGCCTGGTTCTTTCACATTCATCTTAGTGCTGCAGGTTCTGAAAATTACTTTAAAGATGCCCAGATGTTTTTCCTAGAGATCAGACACAGCTGCATAACTTTTCATCATCAACAAAATCAGAGGCAATAGGAGGAAAGTGTTAGGAACACAGGCGTCAGAGCCACACAAGCTGGGTTCAAGGAATACTTCTGCCATGGACTAGCTGTGTCACTTAGGGCACGACCTCTCTGAGCCTCATCTGTAAAATAGGGAGAGCAGGGAATCCAAGGATTAAATGGGATAAAACATGTCAAGTATTTAGCATAGTAGACATATCATGAATGATTACTGCTATTATTATCAGACAGCAAAATCCTGCATGGGACAAAGAGCTAGAATCTTACATTTAGGCCTCAAAAGGCATAATGCTCCCAGATTGGAACCACAGCTATCGTTCCTCCTCAAAATCTTTTTCAGAATATGGCAAGATTTAAATAACTAAACAGTCACCTGTTTCTGAAAATTTTTCATTGTCCTTTGGCTTCTGCCCATGTCTCAATTATTTCTAGATTGCCTCTCTTTTGAAAAAGTTTGTTGCATACTAGAGAAACATTTGAGTCCAAATCAAATGTAATTAGTAAAACAATCTTCACATCATATCACACATTCCAAGCTAAATGTTTTCAAATTATTCTATTTGGCCTATGCCTATTTTGCAGATAATTGAGAAATGACTGCTATAGCAGTACAGACATTCAGGATTAAAATGTGTGTACTATCCATTTAAATGAGACAATACCTACCCTTTTAAGACAAATTCACATCACCAGAAATACTCATAACTACTTTAAACCGGGTCATTCCCACTAGTAAGTTAACATACCTATAAAATGTTGCTTCTATTAAAATGTGGGGTTGTGAGGGGTTTTTTCCCAGTTTAAGATGCTATGTAACTGGAACCTTAGAGAAAAGGTAAATTTTGTATAAGAAAATAAAAACGGAGAGAGAAGATGAAAAGCACAGCGAAAAGGAACCATTCAAGATGCAGGAGAGAGAGAAAGAAGATGAAAAGCATAGGGAAAAGGAACCATTCAAGATGAAGGAGAGAGAAAGATGAAAAGCACAGAGAAAAGGAACGGTTGAAGATGAAAGAGAGAAGGCTAGCTTATGCCTAGGCCTGATGGTGACTGTAAATTCAAGGCACCTCAGGTGGGAGGAGTAGCAGGCATCCTTCTACAACTAACTGTACCTGGCTGCTGAACAATGCTGAGTTATATCCAGGAGCTGCACATCAAAGTAAAATAAGTCCCAGACGTCCAGATCCCAGAAGGGTTGTTTCTTTCTTTTTTTCTTTTGGAGACAGAATCTTGCTCTGTCAACCCAGCCTGGAGTGCAGCAGCACAATCTCAGTTCACTGCAACCTCCGCCTCCTGGGTTCAAGTGATTCTCCTGCCTCAGCCTCCCCAGTAGCTGAGATGATAGGTGCCTGCCACTACGTCCCGCTAATTTTTGTATTTTTAGTAGAGACAGGATTTCACCATGTTGGCGAGGCTGGTCTCAAATTCCTGGCCTCAGGTGATCCACCTGCTTTGGCCTCCTAAAGTGCTGGGATTACAGGTGTGAGTCACCGCACCTGGTCAAAAAGTATTCTTGATTATAAATTGTGCCAAGAGAATGTACATATATTCAGCCACTATAGTCTAGGGATTTACAATAAAAGATTTACTTTACAATTGAAGCTATACAATGTAAATTAAATAATAACTGTGAAGGTTCTGTGTGAAGTGCAGCCACACAAGTGTATTGTTCTTTATTGGCATAGATTTCAATGTAAAAAATGTAGAAAGTGACATAGAGGATGAATGGGCGGTTTGGGTCGGGGAAGATGGACCAAACTATTTTTTCCTAATGAACATAATCACTTTTCAGCTAGGTAAAAGAGTCCCACAAGTGTTCAGGCTATTAAATGATTCTCACCAATCACCTGGTCATGATACTTCTAATGACAGTGAATGGTAAAGACTCAAGGAACAGTGAGTCAAATTATGAAGTTTTATTAAAATGTTTCTCCACATGTCTTCAATTATTTAGATCCAATCTAATCTTCCTTCAAAATTAAAGTCTGAGGCTTAAGTTAATTTATGTGGCTGAACTTTTAAAAATACATGTTCTTTCTACCTGTATGTAACATCGCTGAGAAAGGGCACGGTATGTTTCCACAGCACTGTTGTTGAAATATAACAATTTTTCTAAACTTATTATAATAACGTGCAATGGAAAGAGCATTACTGGAGCGTTGTCCCTAAAAACTGACACTTAGAAATCCTCCAAATTACCTTCTTCCCCACTCTCCTTCCTCTCCACTTTGTTAACTGCATCTTCAGCAGCTGTAGCCAAGCTCCCTTTCATTTCTCCTAAACCCCATGGCAAGTTGGACACAGAAGACAAAACAAAGACTCTAGATCAAAGTTGGAGAGAATGACAATAGATATTCAGCTTCTTGGATAATTATTACAGATCTAATAATTATTACAGATTAAATAATTGAAGATATGTAGAGAAACATTTTAATAAAACTTCATAATTTGACTCACAGTTCCTTGAGTCTTTACCACTCACTCTCATTAGAAGTATCATGACCAGGTGGTTGGTGAGAATCACTTAATAGCCTGAACACTTGCAGGGCTTTTTTACCTAGCTGAAATATTCCTAAATCTGGAATGTCAGGGTCCATTCAAGAAATAACACATCTATGACAGAAAAACTATCGGGTACTATGCTTATAACCTGGTTGACAAAATAATCTGTATACTAAACCCTGTGATACAGTTTACCTATGTTAACAAACCTACACCTGTACCCCTGAACCTAAAATAAAAGTTAAAAACAAAAAGAGGCTGGGCACTGTGTATTATAATACATATATATGTAATATAATAATAATACTTTTTGATAATTATGATTTTTTAAATGATGAAGCTGTTTTTAAAAAACATACCAAAAGCAAAGTCCTGGTTCACAATATAAACTTAAAAGACAAAGACTCGTATAGTCACGTAGGAAAGAATGGTTAATTTTAATGAACGAAATAAACCAAGGTAGTTGAGACTGTTCAATATTTGCAATTCTATACATTTGTTAACAATATTTTGGTAAATAAGTGAGATGTGAAAGCTGCCTTGTAATGATTGAGATATTTAATTGATCCAGCTTGAACTAAGAAGCAAGGTTGAAACACTTTGCATCAAAACAGAAGCTTCACTGAAGTAACTTGATGTGCACTGAGCTTTGTCACCTGAAAAGAAGAATAAAAGAACTTTAACCTTAACTGTCTACTCCAGAAAAGCTTTCTGAATGAGGTGGGACCAACTAGGAAAATTCATGTCTAATGCTACTGCTGCTGTTGCTAAAAAGCTTCTGTACAGCAAAGAAAACAATCGACAAAGTGAAGAGATGCCCTACAGAATGGGAGAAAATCTTTGCAAACTATGCATCTGACAAAGCATTAATAACAAGAATATTAAAAGGAATTCAATTTGACAGCAAAAAAAGAATTTGATTATAAAATAATGGACAAGACATCTGAATAGATATTTCTCAAAAGAAGACATATAAATGGTCAACAAGTAGATGAAAAATGTTAAACATCACAATTCATCAGGGAAATGCAAATCAAAACCACAATGAAATATTATCTCACCTAAGTTTAAATGGCTATTACCATAAAGACAGAAAATAACAAATGCTGGCGACAATGTGGAGAAAAGGAACTCCTATACACTGTTCATGGGAATGTCAATTAGTACATCAACTATGAAAATAGTTTGGAGGTTTCTCAAAAAAACTAAAAGGAGAATGCAATCCCACTGCTGGGTATATATGCAAAAGAGAGGAAATTAGTATATCAAAGAGATAGCTGCACTCCCGTATTTATTACAGCACGATTTACAATAGCCAAGATAATGGAATCAACCTAAGTATCCATCAACGAATGTATAAAGAAAATTAGGTATAGATACACAATGGAATATTATTCAGCCATAAAAGAAATGAAATGCCATCATTTGCAGCAAGATGAATGAAATTGGAGGATATTATGTTAAGTGAAATAAGCCAGCATAGAAGGATAAACATTGCATGTTCTCACTCATATGTGAGAGCTTAAAAAGTCAATCTCATGGTGGTGGAGATTAGAATGGTGGGTACTGGAGGCTGGAAAGGAAGGAGGAGGAAGGATGAAGAGATGTTGGTAAATGGGTACGAAAATATAGTTAGATAAAAGGAGCAAGTTCTAGTATTCAAGAGCACAGTAGGGTGACTATAATTTACTATATATTTCTTCTATATTTCAAATAGCTAGAGGATAAAATTAGGAATATTCCCAACACAAAGAAATTATAAATGCTTGAGACGATGGAGATTTCAATTACCCTTTGATCATTACACATTGTATGCATGTATCAAAATATTACATATATTCCATAAGTATGTATGACTATTATGTATGAATTTTTAAAAGATACAAACAATATACAAAAACATAAAGTGAAAAGTGGCATACTCACCCTGTTCCCATCACCACTCCAACAGGTAATCATTCTTATTACTTTCTTATAATCCTTTGGAGTTTCTTTATGCATTTAGAAACAAATATGAATATACATTTTTTATTTATTTTTCTTTTCCCACAAAAGATTGCATAAGATAGTCTTCTGCACTTTTTTTGCTAAAGAATGCAATTACTTGTGTACAAGTTTTATTTTGCCTGTTTATATCATACTCCCAATTGAGAAACCTCCATATTAGGATGTTCATTCTCAAAAAAATTAATCTATATAAATTCAGGCAATTCTCAAAATCTCAACAATAGTTTTTGTAGACTATGACCAACTGATTTTAAAATTCATCTTGCTCTCCCTTGTGTGAAAACATACTATAAAACTACAGTAATTAAAACAGTATGCTACTTACTGATAAAGAGACAAATAGACTGATGGGTAAGAATATAAAGTCCTCCCAGCCTGGGCAACATGTTGAAACCCCATCTCTACAAAAAATACACAAAAAAATTAGCTAGGCATGGTGGTGCGTGCCTATAGTCCCAGCTACTCGAGAGGCTGAGATAGCACAATGGCTTGAACCCGGGAGGCGGAGGTTGCAGTGAGCTGGGATCACGGCCCTGCACTCCAGAGCAAGACTCTGTCTCAAAAATAAATAAATAAATAAATAAATAAATAAATAAATAAATAAAAGAAAAATTAGGCTGTTATCTAATATCAAACATAAAGATAAATTCTTTTATTGATTGTATTAAAGATGTCAGTATTATAAACATATATACAGGTATACCTCTTTTTTTTTTTTTTTTTTTTTGAGACTGAGTCTCACTCTGTCACCCAGGCTGTTGTGCAGTGTTGCAATCATGGCTCAGTGCAGCCTCAACTTCCTAGGTTCAAGCAATCCTCCTCCTGAGTAGCTGGGACCATAGGTGTGTGCCACTGTGCCCTGCTAATTTTTTATTTTTTTGTTGAGATGAGGTCTCACTATCTTGCCAAGATTGCTCTCAAACTCCTAGGATCAAGTGATCCTCCTGCACCCGCCCCATACCTCATTTTATTGTGTTTCACTCTATTACACTTTGCAGGTACTGCATTTTTTTATAAATTATAGTTTTGCAGCAACCCTTCGTTAAACAAATCTACTGGCGTCATTTTTCCAACAGCATGTGCTCACTTCATGTCTCTGTGTCACATTTTGGTAATTCTCACAACATTTCAAACTTTTTTATTATTAGATCTGTTATAGTGATCTGTGTCCCATGATCTTTGGTGTTACTATTGTAATTGGTTTGGGGCACCACAAATGACACCCATATAAGACTACAAACTGTGTGTTCAGACTGCTCCACCAACCAGCCTTCTTCTCTTCTCTCTCCCTCTCTCCTTGAGCCTCCCTTTCCCCTGAGACACAATACTATTGAAATTCGGCCAATTTGTAATCTTGCAATTGTCTCTAAGTTCAAGCGAAAAGGAAGAGTTGCACGTCTCTCACTTGAAATCAAAAGCTAAAAATAATTAAGCTGACTGAGGTTAGCGTGTCAAAAACCAAAAGAAATTGAAAGCTAGGTCTCTTGTACCAAACAGTTGCCCAAGTTGTGAATGCAAAAGAAAAGTTATTGAAGGAAATTAAAAGTGCTGTTTCAGTGATAGCACACAAATGATAGGAAAGCAAAACAGCCTTATTGCTGATATGGAGAAAGCTGTAGTGGTTTCTATAGAAAATCAAACCAGCCACAATATTTCCTTAAGCGAAAGCCTAATGCAGAGAAAGGCCCTAACTCTCTTCAATACTATGAATGCTGAGAAAGGTGAGGAAGCTGCCGTAGAAAAGTAGGAATTCAGCAGATGTTAGGTTCATGAGGTTTAAGGAAAGAAGCCATTTCCATAACATAAAAGTACAAGGTGGGGAGTGGGTGCAAAAAACAAAAAAGTGCAAGGTGAGGCAGCAAGTGCTGATGGAGAAGCTGCAGCAAGTTATCCAGAAGATCTAGCTAAGATCACTGATGAAGGTGGCTACTAAACAACAGATTTTCAAAGTAGACAAAACAGTCTTCTACTGGAAGATACGATCTAGGACTTTCATAACTAGAGAGGGGAAGTCAAGGACTGGCTTCAAAGCTTCAAAGGAAAGGCTGACCCTCTTGTTAGAGAATCATGCCACCAGTGACTTTAAGTTGAAGCCAATACTCATTTACCATCCCAAGATCCTAGGGCCCTTACGAATTATGCTAAATTGGCCAGGCGTGGTGGCTTATGCCTGTAATCCCAGCACTTTGGGAGGCTGAGGTGGGTGGATCACCTGGGGTTAGGAATCCGAGACCAGCCTGGCCAACATGGTAAAACCCGTCTCTACTAAAAATACAAAAATTAGCTGGGCATGGTGGCAGGTGCCTGTAATCCCACCTACTCAGGAAGCTGGGGCAGGAGAATCACTTGAACCCAGGAGGCGGAGGTTGCAGTGAGCCGAGATGGCACCACTGTATTCCAGCCTGGGCAACAAGTGAAACTCCGGCTCAAAAAATAAATAAATAAATAAATTAAATAAAACAATCATGCTAAATCTGCTCTGCCTGTGCTCTATACATGGAATAAGCCCAGATAACAGCACATCTGTTGACATCATGGTTTACTAAATATTTAAAGCCCACTGTTGAGACCTGCTCCTCAGGAAAAAAAAAAAAAAAAAAAGATTATTTTCAAAATATTTCGGCTTATTGGCAATGCACCTGGTCACCCAAGAGCTCTGATACAGATGTATAAGGAGATTAATGTTTTCATGCCTGTAAACACCACATCTATTCTGTAGCCCATGGATCAAAGAGTAATTTTTACTTTCAAGTCTTATTATTTAAGAAATACATTTCATAAGGCTCTAGTGGCCTCAGTGATTCCTCTGATGGATCTGAGCAAAGTAAACTGAAAACTTTCTGGAAAGGATTCACCATTCTCAATGTCATTAAGAACAAAAAAAAAAAAAAAGAACATTCGTGATTCAAGGGAGGAGGTCAAAATATGAACATTAACAGGAGTTTGGAGAAAGTTCATTCCAACCCTCATGGATGACCTTGAGGGATTCAAGGCCTCAATGTACAAAGGAACTGCATATGTAGTAGAAACAGCAAGAGAACTAGAATTAGAACAGGAGCCTGAAGATGTAACTAAATTGCTGAAACCTTACAATAAAACTTGAAAGTATGAAGACTCACTTCTTTGGATGAGCAAAGAAAGTACTTTCTTGAGATGGAATGATAAAGGTGCTGTGAACATCGTTGAAATGACAACAAATAATTGAGAATATTACATAAACTTAGTTGATAAAGCAGCAGCAGGATTTGAGAGGATTGACTCCAATTTTGAAAGAATTTCTACTGTGAGTGAAATGTTATCAAACAGAATTGCATGCTGCAGAGAAATCTTTCGTGAAAGGAAGAGCAAATTGATGCAGTAAACTTCATTGTTATTTTAAGAAGTTGCCACAGCCACCCCAACCTGCAGCAACCACTACCCTGATCTGTCAGCAGCCATCAACACTGAAGCAAGATCCTCCACCAGCAAAAAGATTACAATGCACTAAAGGCTCAAATGATTGTTAGCCTCATGCATGCATTTTTATGCAGAAGGAAACTAGGAGAATATATTTGTAAGCTTGTGGCAAGGAAGATTTTCTTAGGCCAAGTGTGAAAAAAAATGAAAGACTGGTAGACTTGCTTCCAAAAACAGAAAAACTTAACCATAAAAGACACCATAAACCAAGTTTTTAGGACAAATGAGAAACAGGGAGAAAACATTTATAACATGATGGCTTCCCTCATCACTTCTATTCAAGTCCTAGCTAGAGCAATCAGGCAAGAGAAAGAAATAAAATGCATCCAAATAGGAAGAGAGGAAGTCAAACTATCTCTGTTCACAGACAACATGATTCCATACCTAGAAAACCCCCATAGCCTCTGCCCAAAAGCTCCTTCGGC
Source organism: Chlorocebus sabaeus (assembly GCF_047675955.1). NCBI lineage: Eukaryota > Metazoa > Chordata > Mammalia > Primates > Cercopithecidae > Chlorocebus > Chlorocebus sabaeus. The sequence goes on from NC_132915.1 coordinate 13,646,820, forward strand.
TGATAAACAACTTCAGCAAAGTTGCAGGATATAAAATCAATGTATAAATATCACTAGCATTCCTGTACACCAACAAGCCAAACCAAGAGCCAAATCAGAAAGGCAATCCCATTCACAATTGCCACACACACACACACACACACACACATATACATACGTGCACACAAAACAAGCAAACAAAAACAAACAAAAACAACCTAGGAATACAACTAACCAGAGACGTGGAAGATCTCTACCATGAGAGATCCAAAGAAATCAAAGACACAAAAAATGAAAAATCCCATGCTCATGGATAGGAAGAATCAATATTATTAAAATGGCTATACTGCCCAAAGCAATTTATAGATTCAGTGCTATCAAACAAGTCCATTCTACACAGAACTATTTTAAAAAAAAAAAAAAAAGCTATTTTAAAATTTATATGGAACCAAAAAAGAGCCCAAATAGCCAAAGCAATCCTAAGCAAAAAGAACAAAGCTGGAGGCATCACATTACCCGACTTCAAACTATGCTACAAGGCTACAGTAACCAAAACAGCATGTTACTAGTACAAAAACAGACACATAGACCAACGGAACAGAATAGAGAGCCCAGAAATAAGCCTCACATCTATAACCATCTAATCTGCAACAAAGCTGACAAAAACAAGCAATGGGGAAAAGACTCTCTATTCAAGTGGGATCTAATTAAACTTAAGAGCTTCTGCACAGCAAAAGAAACTAGCAACAAAGTAAACAGACAACCTACAGAATGGAAAAAAATATATGCAAAGTATGCATCTGATGAAGGTCTATTACCCAGCATCTATAAGGAACTTAAACAAATTTGCAAGAGAAAAGCAATCCCATTAAAAAGTGGGCAAAGGGCATGAACAAACACTTCTCAAAAGAAGACATACATGCAACCAACAAGGATATGAAAAAAAGCTCAATATCACTAATTACTAGAGAAATGCAAATCAAAACAACAATGAGATATCATCTCACACCAGTCAGAATGGCTATTATTAAAAAGTCAAAAATAACAGATGCTGGAATTGTTCCAGAGAAAAAGGAATGCTTATACACTGTTGGTTGGAGTGTAAATTAGTTCAACCATTGTGGAAAGCAGTATGGTGATACCTCAAAGAGCTAAAAGCAGTTGATCCAGCAATCCCATTACTGGGTGTATCCCCCAGGAATATAAAGCATTCTGCCATAAAGGCACATGCATGCAAATGTTCACTGCAGCACTATTAACAAGAGCAAAGACATGGAATCAACCTAAATGCCCATCAATGACAGATTGGATAAAGAAAATATGGTATATACACACCATGGAATATTATGCATCCATAAAAAAAATAAGATCATGTCTTTTGTGGTAACATGGATGGAGCTGGAGGCTACCATCCTTCGCAAACTAACGCAGGAACAGAAAACCAAATACTGCATGTTCTCACTTATAAGTGGGAGCTAAATGATAAGAACACATGCACACAAAGGAGGAAACAACACACACTGGGATCTACTTGACGGGGGAGGGTGGGAAGGTAGAAGAGGAGCAGAAACAACAAACTCCTGTGACACGTTTACCTATGTAACAAATTTTCACATGTACCCCCAAACCTAAAAGTTTATTAAAAATAACATGTATAGGTAATTGCTGTACAAAGGTCAGAATTGCTACCTGAGGCCCAAATATCAGCACAGGATAGTGCCCAAAACAGTCCCCATTCCCCTACTCTTTCCGCCCCAGTAGAGGTTTCCAGTTTAGGTAAATAAAGGGATTATGGCAGGTGAGGGGTAACATGTATAGCAAAAGATTATTGTTCCAAAAATAAGTGAATATTCCAGAATATAAAAGATACAAATGGCTTAGTAAATATATGAAAAATGCTCACTCTTACTCGGAATCAATGAAATGTACATTGAGAGAACAAATGAATAACATTTTCTTTACCCATCAGATTATGAAAAATGTTTAAAGGTTTAAAATAGCTAGCAATTTTGAAATGCTCCACAAATGTTCAAAGTGGAATGAGGAATTTTGTTGCAGTATTATTTGTAATAATAAAAAGTCAAACAATATGTATGTCTGTAAAGAAAGGAATGATTAAATAAACTTCAAATATCAATATAACAGAATCTCAAATAGCGATTTTTTGGTAGATTTAGACCCTGCTAAACATGGAAAATTCTCCAAATGTACACTTAAGTGAAAAAAGTAACTTACAGAATACTATTTACAGCATGATCATTTGTGCATATATATATATATGTGTGTGTGTGATTCTACATGAGCATTCAAATGTAACTGTGTAGAAAATTAAATATCTCAAAGGATACACACCAAACTGATAGATACAGTGTTTTTTTTAACCAAAGAGGGAAGTGAAATGACCTCACAGGAGGAAAGGTTAAAAAGGAGATATCTTCTTTATATTATTTGCACCCTTTGACTTTTTATAAGAATGTATAAAGTATTACATGTACAAAGTATATGTTGACATTTTTTAGAGAGTGCAAAGTAATATAACTTGCATGCATATTTTCAAAATACAAAAGGCAGATTGGGAAAAATATCTGTAACGTAAATTAAAAATGGGATTAATACTGTTCATACACAAAGAATACCTGTACATCAATTTTAAAAAGAAGCCCAAAAAAAATTTTTTTTAAAAAAAGAAAAAAAGAAAAAGAAAAATCAGTAGGCCAAGTGTGGTAGCTCATGCCTATAATCCCAGCATTTTGGGAAACTGAAGCAGGTGGAACACCTGAGGTCAGGAGTTTGAGACCAGCCTGACCAACATGGTGAAACCCTGTCTCTACTAAAAAATGCAAAAAATCAGTTGGGCATTGTAGCAGCTGCCTGTAATCCCAGCTACACAGGAGGATGAGGCAGGAGAATCGCTTGAACCCGGGAGGCAGAGGTTGCAGTGAGCTGAGATCACGCCACTGCACTTCAGCCTGGACAACAAGAGTGAAACTCCGTCTCAAAAAAAAAGGAAGGAAGGAAGGGAGGGAGGGAGGGAGAATTAGTAATAGAGTGGTACAGAAAAACTCACAAGAGAATAACTATAACCAAAAAGGGGCAGGGAAGTGGGAAAAAAAAGAATCACTATAAATGGCAAATAAGTGTAGTATATTTTTTAAAAAAAAGTATTATGAGTGATAAGAAAAAAGACTTCTAGGGTTAAGTCTTCCCAGACCAAATTATCCAAGTGCCTAAATGAAGTTTAAAAGGATGAGAAGCCACCAAGCATCCCATAAGAGCAAAGGACAAATCAGGACCATCAGGAAATGTTTAAAAAACTGATCTTCCAAGAAATTAGGATTTATGGAGAAGAGGTGAGAAGTAGCAGTCAGGAGCAGCTTCAGAAAGAAGATGTCAGAGAGAGCAGGGGTAAACGAGATAAACTCTTCTGTGTGTTAGCTATATTCCTGGCTCCATTTTGTTGATTCTATTCTTGTTTTCCTTTCTTATTTCACTCCAGTTTTCATAGGCCATTTTGTTGTATTTTATTCATCTTGTAAACTGCCTTTCACGTCTGGAACATTTTTGAGAACAGATCATCAAATGAATGGATGATTTATTCATCAAATGGTCAAATGAATGAATGGTTGAATATATTGTGACTGTTTTCAAAAAAAGAAAGGTTCTTGAAGTAATCTAGAAGGATGAGAATAACAGACATTCTGAGTAAAATCTACTTTAGAATCACCACACAATAACCTAGGCCTCAGATTCCCAGAGAAGGGGATGTATGAGGATTAAGTGTTACACCAAGCACTTAAAGGAGTGTTGGTCCTATGTCAGCAGAACTCATAGCACTGTTAAAATACATAGTATACCAAAATATTACTATAAGCGAGGTTTTATTATTTATTTTATAAGGATAGGCTACCTGCTAAAGCAAATGAAAAAAAAAAAAAATGTATAACGGCCCAGATTCAATAGAAGTTTTTTTCTTGTTCATGGAAACGGTGCTCAGCAAGTGAATAAGTTGGCAGAATAGTCATTCCGGGAACTTAAGCTGGTAGGGTCATAACATCTTCAACAAGTGGCTTCCAAGGTTGCCCTGGGAATCACATCATTCCAACCAGCCAGAAGGAGAAAAAAGCAAGGTACATGTGGGAGGTTTTTATGAACCAAGCTGGAGGTGGTACGTATCAATTGTGAATAAAACTCGGGCATGTGACCAAACCTAACTGTACGAAGGGTACATAGTCTAGCCCAGAATGAAGAGCAGAACAAGGATTTGGGTGAGTCCCTAGTCTTTCCTGCCACAGACCTAAAGTGAGACTTAAATAAGGGACCTCAATAAATTCTAAGCTCCATCCTGTGATTCTCCTTCTCAGGAACCTGGGGAAATGTACCAAACACCTGTTCAAGGATTACTTTGCTGTCTGGGCACGGTGACACACACCTGTAACCCCAGAACTTTGGGAGGCCGAGGCAGGCGGATCACCTGAGATTGGGAGTTCAAGACCAGCCTGGTCGATACGGTGAAACCTTGTCTCTACTAAAAATACAAAAAAAAATTAGCTGGCGTGGTGGCACACGCCTGTAATCCCAGCTACTCAGGAGGCTGAGGCAGGAGAATCGTTTGAAAAAGGGAGGTGGAGGTTGCAGTGAGCCATGATCGCGCCACTGTACTCCAGCCTGAGCAACAGAGTAAGATTCTGTCTCACACACACACACACAAAAATTACTTTGGTAATAAATTCCAGATGAGAATTCCATCTCCCAAAACTCCACTATTAGAGGCTTTTTCAGAGAAGTCTCCTATTCCAATATAGGAGGAGGAAAGGGAGAAAAAAAAGCTCACCCCCACAGTGTATTTTAAGAGGGTCACTGCGGTCTTCACGGGAAATGAGAGATGAAAGGTTGACTGTGCTTGTAAATAGGGAAGATTTTTCTGTGCGGCCTTGTGCATTGATGGAGAGAATGTCACGCTGATGTCAATCTTTTTTAAGCCACTGATCAATCCTTTGCAGAGGCACATTTTTTAAAAATATTGCTTCTATTGTTCACTTATGCCTTGCTCTGGTAAGGCTATTTCCACTCTGAGTAGGAGATAAAAGAACAGCTGCACCACATCTCTTAACCATGAACCTTACCAGGCACCCATTTTGCTAAAAAGAAAAAATCAATTTTTAGTTTTACAAGATAGAAATAAAGCCCATTTAAAAGAAAATGTTTAGAATGTCTATTTAAATGCAAATCGAACTACAGCATTTACATGTGTCAATTAAAGTCCCTCCAAGAATTTTCTTAAAATATTAGCGTTTGCTCATGTGAACTTTTTATTTTAAAGAAAGAGACTCACAATTAAAAACTGTTCTGAATGTCATGGTAGTTGCTATAAAAAGGTAGCTCATTATTAGCTCTGGTAACATTTGACTTGAGGGACTAATTTATTTTCAGCATGAAAAACATGATGACTCCTTTACCCATGCAAGAAAGGTCAAGACTTTCAACTCAATGTGACCTCCCATGATTTTATCCCTGCCTCCACCCACCCCAGACAGAAGAGCCAAGGTAAGCAGTGATTGCCTGCTACCCACAACGCAATCTAAGAATATTAAAGAGCTAACATTTGCTGAGGACCTACAGCAATGCCAATCATTTTCTTCTTCAGATTATGTCTGTTAGCTTTCACAGTTACCCTACAGAGAGGGAAATGGGTAAACATTATTATTCTATTTTACAGATGAGGAAACAGGCTCAAAAGAATACCAATTTACCCTCAGTCTTACAATGAGTAAATTGTAAGTTCACAATTCAAAGCCAAGTGGATGTTATTCCAAAACCCACAGCCCTTCCAAGCTCTTCCAAGCTAGCTCACATATGTCCAGGTCAGCTAGGCTCTTCCTAGTCAGATGCCCTTTCCTGCCTGCATGGAGGCCAAGGGCTCTTGGGGTTGTATTTGCTAGTAGTGGGTCCTTTTCGATGGAGTGACTTTTGCAGGAAAGAAGAAACAACAACAACTGACCCTGCTAAGAAACTCTACCTAAAAACTGACATCATGTCATTTGCCTGGCCTGCCCTTTAAGCCTGTCCATCCCCTCTTCCAATCGGGAAAAGTTCCTATGTTATTATATTATATCCAGATGGATATGACTGGCCTTACTAGATGTACAAGACAGCATGAGAGGATTCAAGGAAAGTCTGCCTACTCACACCCACCACTTACCTCTCCCTAAAAGCTTCCTACAGCTGCTCACTGATCTCAGAAATTACTTTAACAGATGATCAAGCCCTTAGTTCACAACTAGAGAGAACGACAGTAGAAGGGATATGAGGTAAGGGAGGCCAATTACCTTAAATTCACACAAAAACTGTACCAGACAATAGCAAATCTCTTTGTATACAATTTTGATATAAGAAGAGAAACATTGGCAAATAATACAACAGCACACTCCTGCCATTGGTTTTTATCTAGACGATAACAGATCACTAATGGAACCCAGCCCAATTTCCCTCTGAGCTTAGACACAACAATCATCTCAATACAGCACTCTAATCATAGTTGATAAAGTGATTAGACCCTATATACCCATTCCAGGAATAAAGGGATGCAGAAATCCTTCTGCATGAGGAAGTGCATAGAGTGTCATGAGGTTGGCAAAGGCTGTGGAAGGAAAAGTGTGTGTTCTCCATGATGCATTTAACCAAATTCCCAATTTTGTTTGGGATCAGTACCCCAAGATTCACAATACTGTCCACAGAAGCCATCACTGGCAGGTAAATTGTAAGAGTGCAAATGCTTTTGGGGAAGGGTGTTACCTCCTTTCTGAGTTTCTTCTGTAACAGTCCAGGCTTCCATTACCATTGGAATAAAACCAATAGGTCACAAGTATTCATATGTTTACCACAGAGACTGCTGTGATCGTGAATTACCTACCTTGGAACCTCGAAGACAAAACTAAAGAGTTACATATAAGGGTGCCAGTTCCGGCCCGGCGTGGTGGCTCATGTCTGTGATCCCAGCACTTTGGGAGGCTGAGGCGGGCGGAGCAGAAGGTCAGGAAATCGGAAATCGAGACCATCCTGGCTAACACAGTGAAACCCTGTCTCTACTAAAAATACAAAAAAAAAAAAAAAGTAGCTAGGCCTGGTGGCGGGAGCCTGTAATCCCAGCTACTCGGGAGGCTGAGGTAGGAGACTGGTGGGAACCCTGGAGGCGGAGCTTGCAGTGAGCCCAGATCTCGCGACTGCGCTCCAGCCTCCGTGACAGAGCGAGACTCCGTCTCAAAAAAAAAAAAAAAAAGGAGTGCCAGCTCCGGGTAAAATTGAGTAAGCCCACTCTACTCTGTTTCACCCACTCAGTGAAAATATACAAACTGGAAGTAATGCCTGGAGAAACTATTTGAGGAATCAGAAAAGTAAACAGTAGCAGACCAGTGGGAGGACGGGTAGACCAGTTCCTGTTTTTCCACGAGTATCACTCAGCCTTGTCCGTGATACAAGGCAGGCCAAAACCCAGAAGTAGGTACCAGGAAATAAACACAGACAACTCCAGGAGAAGCCTTCAAATTTTGGTTAAGAATGGTACAGGAGACTCCTAATACTCAGACAAAGTGGGGGGAAATCTCCCATTTTTCTTTTTTTTTAAATTTTTTTCCAAGCCAAACTGTATCCAGCTTTATTAAAGATACTTTTCACAAATAATCATGGTATTTCAGGCAGGACATGAGCAATCGTTAACGATATACAACAATTTTCAAACTCCCTTCGTCAATGGACTACCAAAAGACGGAAACCCACTATAAAACCCAATGAATTAGCCTGGCGGTAGTGGTGCGCACCTGTAATCCCAGCTACCCAGGAGGCTGAGGCAGGAGGATCACTTGAGCCTGGGAGGCAGAGGTCGAGATTGCACCACTGCACTCCAGTCTGGGTGACAGAGTGAGATCCTGTCTCAAAAAAAAAAAAAAAAAAAAAAAAAAAAAAAATGAAGTCTTCATCTGATGCTCTGAACAGGGAAACTTTAGAGGTTTAGAGTGAGGATTGACATTTCACATTTAGCATGTTGTTTAACAACTTTTCAGGAGCCGACCTTGACTCTCAAGAAATGAAATGAAAATGGCAGAATTTATCCGAAGATCCACAGTCTAGAAATGGAACCACTGCTCTTTTGAGGTGTGCCATCTCAGTGGCATCACTGGAAAGTCCAGATTGCCTGACACATTGGTAACCAATTATTTGGGGTCAGGTCCCAACAGATGTCTGGGTTTAAAGGAATTAAGTCTATGCTGAAAGGTGGAAAGAGAGAAGAGGACATAAAAACAAATTTGTTTTTCATACCACAAGGCTTTTGTGCCAAGGTGGCCATGTGTGTCAAGGTCAGGGAATTCCTCCCTTGGGAGCCAAGAGGAAGCCTCTCAAAACCAGAAGGGAAAGGTTCCCCCGCCCCCTCGCATCAATCCAGCTTCGGAGACATTCTATTAGTGACACATGCCCCTTCCCCCAAAAACAACAATGAAGCGTTCTGTGTACTAACAACATAGCTTAAGGAAAAAAAAAAAAAAAAGTAAAACAAAATTCTGCATTTTTATAAAACTTGATTTTAAAAAATAGTATTTCAAACTGTACCATCACCAGAAGTACAGTTATCAAAAATGAATACACTTCACTTGGCATCTCCAGCGCCTTCAGCTTTCTGGGCCTGCTCTGTTTAGCGTCTCCATTTTCTGCAGGCTTATTCCCCTCCTTGCCAGCATCAGCTTTTCCCTCTTTCCCTTTGGGTATCTTTTCTCACTTTATTGCAGGGGCCTTTTTAGGCTTGGGCTCTGGCTTTGGAGGAGCAGGTTTAGCAGACAACCTCGCAGATCTCTGTGGTTCATCCTTCACTTTGGCTTTATCTCCTTTAGCAACCCCTTCAGCCTTCCTCTTGGGCATGGTGGTGGTAGGACGTAGGCGGTATGCCGGCTTTGGTCAGTCTAGAAATTGTTGCCGCCTCTTCTCCTTCCCTTTTTTTTTTTAATTTTTATTTTTGTTGGTACATAGTAGGTGTATTTATTTATGGGGTACATCAGATATTTTGCTACAGGCACACAATGCATAATACATCGTGGAAAATGGGGTATCCATTTCCTCAAGCATTTATCCTTTGTGTGAAAGACAATCCAATTTTACTCTTTTCGTTATTTTTAAATGTGCAATTGAATTACTTCGACTATAGTCATCTTGTTGTGCTATAAAATACTAGGTATTATTCATTCATTCTTTCAAAGTACTTTTTGTATCCATTAGCCATCCCCACCTGCCCCCAACCCCTCACTACCCTTCCCAGCCTCTGGTCACCATCCTTCTGCTCTCTATCTCCATGTGTTCAATTGTTTTGATTTTTAGATGCCACAAATAAGTGAGAACATGCAATGTTTGTCTTTCTGTGCCAGACTTATTTCACTAAGCATAATGACCTCCAGTTGCATCTGTGTTGTTGCAAATGACAGGATCTCATTTTTTTAATGGCTGAATAGTACTCCATTGTGTATATGTACCACATTTTCTTTATCTGTTCATCTGTTGATGGAAACTTAGGTTGCTTTCAAATCTTGGCTATTGTGAACAGTGCTGCAACAAACATGGAATTGCAGCTATCTCTTTGATATACTGATTTCTTTTTTTCTGGGTATATACTTCTGGTATACACCCAGCAGTGGGATTGCTGGATTATATGGTAGCTCAATTTTTAGTTTTTTGAGGAACCTCCGACTTTTCCACAGTGACTATACTAATTTACATTCCCACCAACACTGTATGCGGGTTCCCTTTTCTCCGCATCCTCTCTAGCATTTGTTATTGCCTGTATTTTGGCTATAAGCCATCTTAACAGAGATAAGATGATATCTCATTGTGGTTTGATTTGCGTTTCTCTGATGATCAGTGATGTTGAGCACCTTTTCATATATCTATTTGTCATTTGTATGTCCTCTTTTGAAAAATGTCTATTGAGATCCTTTGCCCATTTTTTAAATGGATATTAGATTTTTTCCTATAGAGTTGTTTGAGCTTCTTATATATTCTGGTTATTAATTCCCTGTCAGATGGGTAATTTGCAAATATATTCTCCCATTCTGTGGGTTGTCTCTTCGTTTTGTTGATTGTTCCTTCGCTGTGCAGAAGCTTTTTAACTTGGTGTGATCTCGTTTGTCCGTTTCTGTTTTGGTTGCTTGTACTCGTGGGATGTTTCTCATGAAATCTTCATCCAGACCAATGTCCTGGAGAGTTTCCCCAGTTCTTTCTTTTAGTAGTTTCATAGTTTCAGGTTTAACTCTTTAATCCATTTTGATAAGCTTTTAATCCATTTTGATGTGATTATTTGATTGGAATCAAAAACCTTAGAAATTTGCCTGATGTTCTATTCTACTGCAGCTAAGCTGACACTTAAACCATAATATAAAGTCCTCCCACTCTTCCTCCTCTTTTCCATAGCAGAGGAGCCTCCCCCTGTAGCCACCACCATCAAGTTTCATTCTGCCAGGCCACCGCTGATGTTCACTTAAAATCCAAGGACTCTGCAGTCAGCTTGTGGTGAATGCTGCCAAGCCTGGGACTCACCCTTCAGGGAAGTGCGTTCCCCTCTGCTCCAGGGCAGGTCCAGAAATGCTGTCCAAGAGCCTAGGCCTGGGCTCAGGGACCCCAAGAACCCACTTGGTGCTCTTCCTCACTGTGGCTGGTACCTAAGGTGTAAGACAAAGTCCCTTCACTTTTCCCTCTGCTTTTCTCAAACCGAAGGAGTCTTTCTTCATAGCCACTACAGCTAGGAATGTGCCGGCTCACACCTGAAGTCAGCATATCTAGAGCCCAAGGCCCACAGCGTACTACCTAAGTATCACTGCTGGTTATTCAGGGCCCAACTGCTCTTTGGTCAGGAGGTAATAAATCCTGCTAGGACTGGGGCCTTCCTTCAAGGCAGCAGGCTCCCTTTTGGCCAAGCATGTGTCTAGAAACGTAATCCAGGAGCTAGGGCCTGGAACAGGGCCCTCATAGCTCTGCCCAGTGTCCTCTCCTACTGTGGCTGAACTGCTATCCAAGAGGCAAGACAAAGTCCTCTTTACTCTTCACTCTCCACCCCTTAATCAAAAGGAAGGGGACATTGTCATTGCTACAAGCTGCACTGCCTAGTGTTAGGGGAGAGACAGTGCAAGCGCTCCTTTAGCTGCCCTGACTGGTGTCTTCCTAGGTCACGTACCACTTTAGTCCTGTGGCTCTGAACACAGCCAGCACTAGGATTTGCCTAGGAATTGCAGTTCTTGTGTCCTAGACTGCCTTTCAAGTTTACCTATGACCCCGGAGCACTTTGGGCCCCAGTGGCAAAGCTTGCCAAGAAACTTGAGGTCCAGCCAACGGGATGAGTGGTTCCCCTCTGGCTAGGTCTGATGCAAGTTCTCCCTCTGTGCACTGGCACTGGCTGAGCCCAGCACGGCTTTTCTCTCTGCTATGACAAGGCAGTACCGAGTTCAATGTAAAGTCCCCCAGTCACTGCTCTCCCTCCTCCAAGTGCACAGACTCTCCACATTACAAGGCTGCTGCCGGAGGATGGGAGAGGCGTGGTGTCATCATTACAAGATTTTCTCTCCTGCCTCCTCAATGCCTCTTTCAATGATATGAAGTTAAAAACAGGTACTATGATTGCTCACCTGATTTTTGGTTCTTATGATGGTGCTTTTCTGTGTGCAGATAGTTGTTAAAATTTGGGTTCCTGTGGGGGGTATGAACGATGTAGGCTTGTAGTCTGCTGGTTTTCTCCATCCACCCATTTTTTTTTTTTTAATTTTATAATCTCCATGCTATCATGTCCCAGCCACCAGGAAATCTTCCATTGGTGGCAGTGGTGGTGGTAATGGCAGCAACAGCAGCAGCAGCAGGGTCCACAGGCACCTAAAACTTTGTAGAATGGAAACTTTCTTCTCTCCTCAGAGAACCTATGGTCCCAAGAAGATGGATCAACTCAAATAGGAATTGATTTTTTTTTCTTCTCTTTCCTCCTACTGCCTGGCTCCAGATGTGGGTCCAATTATGAGACTTCTGTGGCAAACTATGATAACAAAAATTCCAGCTTTCTGCCTAAAAAGACAAAAATAGGGCCGGTGAACTGGAAAGGACCACAAAGATCATAGAAAGGAAGGAGCTGAGGAAAGTGACCACATGAAGTTGTTTATGAGCTCATGGACTCACTGAGAATTAAACTATAGGACAGACCACTGCTCAGGTCCCAGACTGACCAATGGATGGTGCATACATGAAACAGATTCAACTAGCATTTCAATACCTTTGAAAGCAGAACTGACATTGAAACCACAACCCATAGAAAAAAGGTCAGAACTTACAGCCTATATCCAAATGAGTGAATTGCCTACTAAAGCAAGAAAACCAACATTATCCATAGGATTTAAACAAGACCTAGAATCTCATAACATATTGTCATATTATTCAAACTTTCCAGGATATAATCCAAAAGTAATAAGCATATAAAGAATCAAAAAAATCTCCATTTAAGTAAGAAAACATAATTAACAGACACAAACATCAAGATTACACACATATTGCAAGTATCTGAGACAGATTATAATGCAGCTAATGCAAAAGTGCTCCAAGAAGAATGGCAAACACTCTTAAAGCAAACAGAAAGATAGAAAATCTCAACAACAACAAAAAAATAGAAAATAGAAAGAAGAACCAAAGGGAAATTTGGGGGCTAATAAATACAATAGCCAAAATTTTAAAACTCACTGAAAGAGCTTAATAGCAAATAAAGATGGCAGATGAATACATGAGTGAACTTGAAGATAGATCAATAGAAATTGCTCAACAATAGAAAGAAAAAATTAACAATATAATTGAGTGGAGCCTCTGGGACCTAAGGTGCTATACCAAAAAGCCTAACATTTGTGTCATAGGAGTCTCATCAGGAAAGGAAAAAGGGTGTGGAGCTAAAAAAATATTTAAAGAAATAGCAACTAAAAATTTCCTACCTTTGGTAAAAGACATAAAACTTACAGATTCGAGAACCAGTAAGCCCCAGTCCCAAAAGAAATACATGCCCAAAACATCATAATCAAATTGCTGAAAACAAAAAACTAGGCCAGGCGGGGTGGCTTACACCTGTAATCTCAGCACTTTGGGAGGCTGAGGTGGATGGATCACCTGAGGTCAGGAGTTCAAGACCAGCCTGGCCAACATTGTGAAACCCCATCTCTATTAAAAATACAAAAATTAGCCAGGCTTGGTGGCGGGCACCTGTAGTCCCAGCTGCTTGGGAGGCTGAGGCAGGAGAATGGCATGAACCCAGGAGGCAGAGGTTGCAGTGAGCCGAGATTGTGCCACTGCACTCCAGCCTGGGTGACAGAGCAAGACTTCATCTAAAAAAAAAAAAAAAAAAAAAAAAAAAAAAACTAAAGACAAGGAACAACAGTGCATTGCTTATAGGGGAATAATGATTCAAATAATTTCAGATTTCTCACTGGAAACCATGGAGGCCCAAAGTAAAATGACATTTTTTACAGGGCTGAAAGAAAATACTGTCAACACAGAGCTAAATATCCAGTAAAAATATCCTTCAGAAATGACAGGTTGTTTAAAAAATAAATAAATAAAGGACGTCTCAGGCAAGAAAAACCATGAGAATTTACTGCCAACAGACCTACTCTAAAAGAATTGCTAAAAGAAATTCTTTAGACAGAAGGAAAATGATACCACAAAGAAATGTGGAACATTAAGAATGAAGAAAGAGCAATAGAAATGTTAAATATCTGGTTAAGTATAATTGACAAATCTTCTCCTCTTGAGTTCTTTAAAATATGTGTGACAACCAAAAGCAAAAATTATAACAATATCTGATGAGGTTTTTATTGTATGTAAGCGTATTAGATAAGACAACTATGACACAGATTGTGGAGAATAAAGAGATGCATATGGTGGCAAGATTCCACATTTCACTTTGTGCCAGGGGTCCCTACGACCACACTTAGGCTCATTGATTTGCTTGAAAGATTCACAGAACTCAGAAAAGCTGTTAATGATCATGGTTACAGCTTATTACAGCAAAAGGATACAGATAAAATCAGCAAAGGTAAAAAATGCATGGGGCAGAATTCAGGAGAAACCAAGAGCAAGCTTCAAGTTGTCTTCTTAATTTTCCCCGCAATGATGTGTGAAAACACATATGGCTGACTGCCAACCAGTGCCAGGATTTGGTGTCCAGGATTTGTATTGGGGGTTGGCCACATAGGCATGAAACATCCATATGACAAACCTTACTCAGTCTCCAGCTTCTACAGAGGTCAACTGGATACAATGTGGACAAGGCCCCAGTCATAAATCACATTGTTGGCATAAACTATCTGGCAAGGCCCAAGGCCCAGGTATACAAAGATACTTCTATCAAACAGTATATTCAAAGGGCTTAGAGATTACCTCCCAGAAGCTGGTCAAAGGCCAGTCCTTTTTTGGGAATGTTAAGGTCTTAAACATTCCAAGCCTGCTGAATTAATCCTTTACTGAACGTACTTGAAGAGGTATAATATTGATTCTAAGTAGAATGTAATGAGTTATGTTATTATATATTATTATGATGTTATTATAATCCCTAGATCAACTACTAAAAAGAAATACCAAAAAACGATCAAAAACACAATGAATAAATTAAATAGAATACTAAAATTTGTTCAACTATCCCCAGAAAATAAGCTGAAAGGGAAACAGAGAAATACAAATCAGAGGGGAAAAACAGAACACATATAATAAAATGGTAGGCTCAAATTTAGATATTTCAATAATTACATGTGAATGCTAAATTAAGTGTAAATATGCTAACTATGTCAATTAAAAGAGATCAGAATGGATATAAATGGATTTAGAAGTCAAGAAAAACATGAGATCACGTGCTGCCTACAAGAAATTCACCACAAATATAATGATATAGGTAGGTTAAGTAACATAATGGAGAGAATATACCATGCAAACACGAATTAAAAGAAAGCTTGCATGGCTTTATTAGTAACAAAGTAAATGTTAGAGCCAGGGATAAAGAGACATTATACAATGATAAAAAGGTCAGTTCACTGAAAACACGTAACAATACTAAATGTGTATGCACCTAACAACAAAGGTGGCTGGGCACAGTGGCTCACACCTACAATTCCAGCACTTTGGGAGGCCAAGGTGGGCAGATCACCTGAGCTCAGGAGTTTGAGACCACCTTGGGCAACGTGGCAAAACCCCATCTCTACGAAAAACACAAAAATTAGCCAGGCGTGGTGGCGCACACTTGTAATCTCAGCTACTTGGGGGGCTAAAGGCTGGGGGAATCCCTTGAGCCTGGGAAGCTGAGGCTGCAGTGAGCTGTGTTCACACCACTGCACTTCAGCCTGGGTGACAAAGTGAGACCTTGTCACAAAACAAACAAATAAACAAGTAAAAAACACAAAGCTGGCCGGGCGCGGTGGCTCAAGCCTGTAATCCCAGCACTTTGGGAGGCCAGGACAAGCGGATCATGAGGTCAGGAGATCGAGACCATCCTGGCTAACACAGTGAAACCCCATTTCTACTAAAAAATACAAAAAAAAAAAAAACTAGCCAGGCGAGGTGGCAAGCGCCTGTAGTCCCAGCTACTCGGGAGGCTGAGGCAGGAGAATGGTGTAAACCCGGGAGGCGGAGCTTGCAGTGAGCTGAGATCCGGCCACTGCACTCCAGCCTGGGTGACAGAGCGAGACTCCGTCTCAAAAAAAAAAAAAAAAAAACACAAAGCTTCATGAACTAAAAAGTGAGAGAACTAAAAGAAGAAATAGATACATCCAAAATTATAATTAGAGACTTCTATACTCCTCTCTCATTAATCAACAAAACTAGTAGATATAAAATTAGCAAGGATATAGAATTGAACAATACTATCAACCAACTAAATCTAATTTCATTATAGAATATTTCATTCAACAGGTAGATTGTACTTTTTTTTTCAGATACTTATGAAACATTCACCAAGATAGAGTATATCCTATAGATTTCAAAGAGTTGAATCATGCAAAGTATGTTCCCTGACTGTAATGGAATTGAGCTAGAAATCAATAATAGAAAGATAGCAGGAAAATCTACAAACACTTGAAAGTTAAACAATATACTTCTAATAATCCATGGGTCACAGAGGAGTTATCAAGGGAAATTAGAAAATATTTTTAACTGAATAAAATAAAACCACAATATATCAAAAATTGTGGAATGAAATTAAAGGAGAGCTTACAGGGAAATGTAAAGCATTAAATGCTCACATTAAGAAAGAAGGTCTCAGATTAGTTCATTTAAGCTTCTACCTGGAACAAAATAAATCCAATGCAAGCACAAGGAAGAGGATTAAAAAGTTAAAAGCAACAATCAATGAAACGGAAAAAAGAAAAATAATAGAGAAAATTAGTGAAACAAAGAGGTCGTTCCCTTTAAGAGATCAATAAGATTGATAAGTCTCCATCAACATTAAAAAAGAAGATCAATAAAATGGATAAACCTGACATGGTTTGGATTTGTGTCCCCACTTAAATCTCACGTAGAATTATAATCCCCATGTGTTGGAGGAGGAGCCTGGTGGGAGGTAATTAGATCAAGAGGGTGGATTTCGTCCTTGCTGTTCTCGTGATAGTGAGTGAGTTCGCAAGAGATCTGCTTGTTTTAAAGTGTGTAGCACCCCCGGCCCTCGTTCTCTCTTCCTCCTGCTCCAACCATGTAAGGCATGCCTCCTTCCTCTTCTTCCACCATGATTGAAAGTTTCTTGAGGCCTCCTCAGCCATGCGTCCTGTATAGCCTGCAAAACTGTGTAAGCCAATTAAACCTTTTTTCTTTATAAATTACCCAGTCTCAGGTAGTTCTTAATAGCAATTAGAGAACAAACTAATACAAACTTCTAGCAACACTAACAAAGGAAAAAACAGAGAAGTCATAAACTACCAACATCAGGAATAAAAAGGGTGACACACCGTAGAAATTAAAAGAATGATAATAGGATGTTACACATGATTTTACACACATAAATTCAATAACAGATAAAATGGAGCACTTCTGCAAACTGCAAACTAACAACTCACTCAAGATGAAATAGATAACCTGGAAAAAATTGAATTAGGAGTTAAAATCACCTGAAAAAGAAATCTTCAGGCTCAGAGTATTTCATTGATTAATTCTACCAAAACAATTAAAGAAGAAATGGCCAGGCATGGTGGCTCACCTCTGTAATCTCAGCACTTTGGGAGGCCAAGGCTGGCAGATCACTTGAGGTCAGAAGTTTGAGATCAGCCTGGCCAACATGGTAAAGCCCTGTCTCTACTAAAAATACAAAAATTAGCTGGGCATGGTGGCACACACCTGTAGTCCCAGCTACTAGGAAGGCTGAGGCAGGAGGATCGCTTGTAACCCAGGAGGCAGAGGTTGCAGTGAGCCAAGATCACACCACTGCACTCCAGTCTGGGTGACAGAGAGAAACTCTGTCTCAAAAAAATAAAAATAAATAAATTAATTAATTAATTAAAGAATAAATAACACAGATTCTTTCTTTCTTTCTTTCGTTCTTTCGTTCTTTCTTTCTTTCTCCTTCTTTCTTTCTTTCTTTCTTTCTCTTTTTTTTTTGTGACAGAGTCTTGCTCTGTCGCCCAGGCTGGAGTGCGGTGGCGCAGTCTTGGCTCACTGCAAGCTCCACCTCCCAGGTTCATTCCATTCTCCTGCCTCAGCCTCCCAAGTAGCTGGGACTACAGGTGCCTGCCACCACGCCTGGCTAATTTTTTTGTATTTTCAGTAGAGATAGGGTTTCACTGTGTGAGCCAGGCTGGTCTCAATCTCCTGACCTCGTGATCTGCCCGCCTCAGCCTCCCAAAGTGCTGGGATTACAGACATGAGCCACCTCACCTGGCGAAATAACACAGATTCTAAACACACTTTCCCAGAAAATAAAAGAGAAGGGAATACTTCCCAACTTATCAGACCAGCATTACTCTGATACTAAATCCAGACAAAGACATTACAAGAAAATAAAATGATATGCCTTATGAATATTTTTGCAAAAATACTCAATAAAATATTAGCAAATTTAATCCAACAAGATATAAAAAAGAATAGCATACTGGTTCAATGCATAAATGTCAATCAATGTAATCCATCATTATGACATTCTAAAGAAGAAAACCACATGATCCTATCAATGTATGCAAAAATATCATTTGGCAAAATTCAATATTCATTCATGATTTTAAGAACTCAGCAAACCAAATAGAGTGGAACTTCCTTAACCTAATAAAAGGTATTGTCAGTGGACTAAATTGTGTTACCTCAAAATTTATATAAGGCCCTAATCCCCAGTACTTCAGAATGTGATTGTGTTTGAAGATAGAACCTGTAAAGAGGTGACTAAGTCAAAATGAGGCCGTTAGGGTGGACCCTAATCCAATCTGACTGGCGTTTCTATGAGAATAGGAAATTTGGAGAAACAGAGAAGCACCAGAGATGAGCCCGCACAGAGGAAAGACCATATAAGGACATAGCAAGAAGAAGGCCGTCCACAAGCCAGGAAGAGAGGTTCCGAAGAAAATAAACCTGCCTACACCTGGTTCCTGGACTTCTAGGCTCCAGAAATGTGAGAAACCAACTTCTGTTATTTAAGTCACTCAGCTGACGGTACTTTGTTATGGCAACCTTAGCAAACTAATACAAGTACCTATAAAATATCTACAGCTAATATTATATTTAGGGATGAAAGCCTGAATGCTTTTTCTCCCAAAATCAAGAAAAGGCAAGAATGTCTGCTGTCATTGCTCTAGTGCATATAAAGAGGAGAGTTCAGGTGATTTATCAAGGTAGCCCATTCCAGAGATGTTATCTCCTCAGCTCGATACCTCCCAAGACCAACTGCACACACGCACACACACACACACACACACACACACACGCATATACACCTGTTATCTGAATGTCTTAGCTAAAACTAATTTTCACCCACAATATCAAAATAGTTGCCTCAATTCACTTTGAGTGTCCAGAAGCAGCTTGGGTGTAACCAGGAAAGGGGACAGGGAATCAAATTAGCAGCAGGATTATGAAGTCTGCAAGAAAGAAAAAAAGGAAAGAAGAATTTCAGGGTGCTCATATATGAAAATTACAGCCTGCACATCACTGCCATCTTATAAAGGATCAGGGTGCATTTGATGGAGCTTTCTAACCATTATGTTCTCTGGTCATAATAGAATATCTGTATTCTAATTAAAAAGGAGAAAAGGATGATTATTTAAAAAGCATAAAGCTTCTTAGAAACCTCAGTTTCTGGCATTTATTTGAAGGTTTCTACTCTCTCCACATATAATGTATCTGAGCAATTTAGAACTATACCTAACAGGCTCCACTTCACGCCTACTCTTGCAAGAAAAGGGTTTCATGCAAAATGTGAAAATTGCAGCTGGAGCCATTATGTAAGCTACTTAACCTATAGTAGGGGAGGTCTACATGCTATATATTGCTCTGGATCGTCATGGAAAAAAAAAATGATTCAAAAGAAAATAAGGATTATGTTCCGAGGCTGTTTTTCCCTGAGGCTTTTTAAACAATGCCTTTATCTATTCCCCGTTTTCCAATTATCTTTTCCAGAGATGTGGCAATAATTTAGTAGTATTATGTGCTGTCACTTCTGCATTAGTAAACACCAGGACCTGCTGAGTAATTACAGAATAACCTCATAATAAAATGCAGTGAAGAGCTCTAATTAAATGTTAATGTTGCTTAAAACTATCCTACTTTAAAATGAAAATTTTCCATCCATGTATCCTAATGAGTTATCAGAATGCATTACTCCCAAATAAAATGTACAAATGAGAAGGTAAACATAAAATATTACCACCAGTAGGCATGTGTGTGGAAACATTTATAATCAAAATTAATATACTACATTAAAATTACTGAAATATAAATGCATACCAAAATGCTGTAACAACAATGGGGGAGGATTTTTATGAAAGCTCATGCTTCACTTTAAAAGGGAAAAATGCCAAATTATTCTTCAGTCACGTAGTAGGCAATAAAGGTTAAAGCTGCTTCTGAACATGGGACTAAAGCAAGTTAAACTAAGAACATCTACAACTTCTGTAAAATAATAGAATTTTAAAAACTCACTGTCTAATTGAGGAAACAAGGCCTTCCATTTACTTTATTCTTTAAAAATCTGCCAGGAAAGGGTTCCCCTCCCAGATTATATTGCTCTACTATCTTGACCCACACATCATCCTTCTGGCATTTAGTGTGCTGACCTAGGTAGACGTGGTGAAAATCTATTGCTCACAGGTATCTATATAAACCGATTATTGTTACAGTCTCAGCTCACTGCAACCTCCGCCTCCTGTGTTCAAGCGATTCTCCTGCCTCAGCCTCCCAAGTAGCCGGGATTATAGGCGCCTGCCACCACATCCGGCTAATTTTTTATATTTTTGGTAGAGATGGGGTTTCACTACATTGGCCAGGCTGGTCTCAAAATCCTGACCCCAAGTGATCCCCCCACCTCGGCCTCCCAAAGTGCTGAGATTACAGGCGTGAGCCACCGCACCCTGCCCAACCCATTTCAGTTTTCATATCACAGGAAGAAAGTCACAATCTTTCCTCCTTCCTTTACATTGCCAGAACAAACAAGTCAATCCATTTAGTCTTTGGAAAAGACCTGTCCCCCAACTCTTCTGCCATTATCTGCTGAAACCTGCTATACATTCTTCTCACATTTCTGTCAAACCACTTATATTGCTACTTCTCATAGGCCTAATTAATATTCTTTCATGTAATCAGTTTTAAAATACAATCACAAACCTAGCATAGTATTGCCTAAAGAATTCTGCAATATGTGTTTCTGTTTTGTACTTCCTGTTAGCTTACTCTTTTTCTCCAAGATGAAGAACTAACAAAAGCTTTATCATTGACAAATTTGAAATCTTTGTTTCCATTACCAGGCTCTTGTGTTATTAGGGATATGTGCCCACTTCACTGACCTGAGTCCTGGATATCTCCCACACTTGACCTTCTACGCAGTGGAACCCCTCACACCCACTTATAGTACAAGCTGTTGATGCTGCTATTGATAAAGGTATTTGTTTACTACTGACTGTGATGAAATATGTTGGGAACTTTTCTTCCCAGTTTACACCAAATACATAGAAGAGGTGACTTCTAGCGTTCCTCAGATTCTCTTTGGCCATGGCTATGTCTCTTTGGAAAAAGACTAGATGCTGTGTGAACATCTGCTGAACAGCTTGTACAGCCCGAGAAGAGAGGGAGGGAAGGCAAGGAGACATCCAGGGCCTGGCTCAGACATCTCATGTTCACTCTCATCACTGGGAACTTCACATCTGTGTGCAGGGGATTGTGTGTGTCATGAAGAACCAACACGGCACTGACCACCAATCAGTCACCAGACACCACAAAGAGTTGTTGGCAATGGCGAGACCTCCCCTGCTGCCCCTTGGAGAACAGGAAATAGATTCCCTCGACAGTGTTCAGGAGGATAATACTTCAGGACACAAGCTTTGGAGTCAGACAGACTTGAGTTTGCATCTCAGCTCTGATGCTTGCTAGTTGTGCCCCCTTGAGCAGTTTGCTTAATCTGTCTGAGCCTCCATTTCATCCTCTATTCATTGAGAATAATGCTCACCTCGTAAGATTATTGTGAGAAATAGGTGAGCAATATATGACAAGCACTTGGCATGCTGAGTGATTCAAGTATTTAATTAGTGGAAGCTGCTATTATTACTACTATAGCCTCTATTAATGGTGTCTTTCCCCGCAAGTAGCAACACCTCCTGGCTTCTGTAATGACAATGATGTTCTTACCTTGAAAAACTTTCAAGTCATCCTTGCCCCTCCCTCAGTCCCCACATCCAAAGATGTATTATCAATCCGTCCTCTCCTTTGCATCTCCATTGCCACTGCTCTAGTTTATATCTTCACTAACTCTCACCTTGACCTTCACTCAGTAAATGTTTATTAAAGCACCTACTATGTGCTGAGCATGATGTAAAATACAAACATGTAAAATATCTCAAAATATATATAATCTGGTGGTGCGGCAGGGAAATACAGACATTTAGACAGGTAACCAGAATGCAAGGCCAAATGAAACAGCATGGAATATTTAGAAAGGTTTCACATACATATGATTCAACAACAACCAAAAAAGATGTACAGGAAGGTTTCACAGAGGCCTTGCCCCTTGAGGGGAAACTTGAACAATGAATAAAAATAAGAAAAAAAAGGCATTACAGTCTGAGAAAACAGCATGAGCAAACACAAGACCTCAAGAATTATGTCACGTGGAGAAAATGCTAAGTTATACAGTGGGACCAGAGTGGGTGGGGTGGACAGAGTCACAGCTGAAGTCGGAAGCAGTCGATCAGGGGAGTGGAGTGCTTCCAATTCCCCTTCAAGGTGGATTCCTCCTGCCTCAAGGTGGATTCCCCTTCAAATTCCGCCCCTACCCCTAAAGGCTGTATAGCTATAGACAAATTACTTACCTTCCCTGAGAATCATTTGTAAAATGCAGACAATGAAATACCTACTTCATGCTGTTCTTGAGGGGATTAAATGAAATAATATAGGCAAAGCACTTTACACAATGCCTAGACTATAGCAGGCACTTCACAGATGGTAGTTACTGTTTTTCTAGGAAGCTGTTGTGGACTGAATGTTTGTGATTCACAAAAATGTATGTGTCAAAACCCTAACCCACAGTCTGGCTTTATTTGGAGACAGGGCCTCTATGGAACTAAGGGTAAATGAGGTCATAGGGTGGGACCCTGGAGTCTTGATTCAAAAGGATTAGTCTTTATCAAAAGAACCCCAGAGAGCTTGCTCTTTCTCTCCATGAGCGCCACCAAGTAAAGGCCACATAAGCACACAGTAAGAAGGCAGCCATTTGCAAGCCATCTGCCCTCGCCAGAAACTGAACTGGCCAGAATCTTGAACTTCTAGCCTCCATAACTGTGAGAAAATAAATTTCTGTTGTTTAAACCCCAAGTCTATGGTATTTTATTATGACAGCTCAAGCTGACTAGTACGGAGGCCTTGAATGGCATTTTAAGGGGTTTGTTCTTTATTTTGTGGGCAATGGAGATGCCTTAAAAATTTCTGAGAAGGCAATAATTAACATTATATCTGACGGTCTGAGAGTTGAAGAGTAATGTGGATGTCCTCTTTACTGACCTCCTGCACCCTGCCTCTGCCTCTTCCCTTCCATTCATGACAACCACTCTATGACTAATATCTCCAATATGGATCAGAGGAGCTGCTCAAAACGTTGATCTATAGAATACAACCTGGATCCCTTTGTTTGGCGTTCAAGCTGGGAAGATCAGACCTGGCTTGTGCCACATTTGTGCCTTTGCTCAAGCTGTTCCTTCCACCAGTGATATTATTTCCTACTGTTTTCAGACAGAATCCAATTTATCCTTTAAGACCAATGCCCATGCTGCTTGTCTTATGATGTCTCCCCTCCACTGAACCCCTGCTGTTTATGCCTCTAGCATGTCACGGTGGTCAACCTCTCTACTCTAAATAATGTTGTTTATAGCTCCTCTAGTAGACTGTAATGACCTGAGGTCAATTTTTGTGGCTTTCACATTACATGGCACAGAAAAGAATTTTAAGGGGGTATGAGGGAAAATCTATAAAGCAAGAGAGAAAAACACTAGGCTTACATGGGAGAAGGGAGAGAGACAGTCTGGAAGAGAAGGGGGTTTTGGAGAGCAAAAACTCTTATTGAAAGGAGAATTAGTTACTTGATGTGGGTGTGCATTGTGAAACAGATGGATTTCCCCCCACCCCAATTCCTTACAGAGTCTCCATCTCCATTATACTCCCATACGTGCTAATTCTCTGAAATTCCCATGAGGCATTAGATGGGAAAGATGGTTATTGGGTGGCAAAAATCATAATCATAGTTAACATCTGTTGAAGATATACCTGATGCCTGGTGCTGGGCTACAGTACAGGCTTTCAGTATTCCGTATATTATGTTCTTTTTCAGTCCTGAAATGCATGTCTTTCTGTTGGTATAATGTGGCCATTTAGGTGTTCTTTTAATCTGAAATTTTATTCAGAGATTTATCCAGAGGATTATATGCTGCATTAAAACAATGAGTCCAGTCAGGGAGCATTCGTTTAGAAAGTTACTAACCCTATCCCTCCTCTGTTTAAGACCCATGTTAAGACTTTTACTTAAGACTCAGGCACTTATACAACTGCAGTTTTAGTTCCAACTTTCTGGCTTACTAATGAGGAAAAACAACTTTTATTTTGATTTTGAAAACGTCTATTAAATTCCTATAAAATATCTTGGTTTTTAAAAAATACATCTGAGATAATCTTTCCCTACACATATTTTAAAAACCTTTTCCTTTTTTAAAATTTTTTATTTCCATAGGCTTCTGGGGGGAATGGGTGATGTTTGGTTACATGAGTAAGTTCTTCGCTGGTGATTTGTGAGATTCTGGCGCATCCATCTCCAGAGCAGTATACACTGAACCCAATTTGTAGTCTTTTATCCCTCACTCCCTTCCCACCCTTTCCCCTGAGTCCCCAAAGTCCATTGTATCATTCTTACGCCTTTGCATCCCACTTATAAGTGAGAACATACGATAGACAAACAACTTTTTTATGTCGTTGGTCATTTATATTTGCCCCCTAGTCTATCAGAGTCACTGATGAAAACTGGCAAAGGGTGAAGGAGAACACAGAGAGGAAGAGGGGAGGTGCCCAGGACTAATCCCAGCCCTTGGCATGGAGCCTGCCTACCTCCCTTTTCCCAGGACTCAGTTCTGCCTCCTTCCTTCCCTTCTATTCCTCCGGAGCCAGCCCCAACCTTTCCTAAGATCTTTATTTTATCTAAAAACTTCCCAATAATTCTACTTGGAGATATTTAAGCCAGGAGGACAAAGGATCCACAGTCACAAGTCTGGCATACTCGCAAGTGAAACAACACCCAGAGACAAAATTTATTTTTAAATAAAATATGGAGATTTCTGGTTACATGAAATAAATATACAAATTACCAGTATTCTCAATGGGCTTCGATGTGTGCAGTTAGTAGCCAGGCCCTTTGCTGAGAACTCTACTTGCATTATCTATTTCAGTCCTCATGGAGGGAGGTACTGAATAATTACTATCTATCTCATTTAGCAATGGGAAGGGTAGGAAGTTACCCTGGGTAGATGGTGCAGGACACTGAGAGTCCTGTTTTAATTTTGATACAAGGAAAAGAGATTTTGCTATATGCCCTTAGCTAGCTTAAGTAGGAAAGGGAGAATCTCCCTTCTTATTTTAATCAATATATGACTGATTTAAAGGAGCCTCAGAGGCCTTTAGCACTAACAAGGCCCAATCTCTAGGAATTTAAGAATGACAGTGAGGCTGGCACTGTGAGGAGCCTGATGTATGATACCACCAGGGCGTTGAAAGAACACGGCTTATATCACATCTCACACCCTGCCTAGAGAAAGCCACTTTTATTCTAGGCCAAATTCCAAAGGGAACCTGGCAATGGACTTGTTATAATGTTAAAGTTAAATAAAATTGTTCCCAGTAATACACTTTCCTGCTTTTGAAACCTTTATTGTTATTACAAAAGCAAATAAAACACACAGAGACTGTTGCAGTGTACACCTGCAGTTCTTATTGCAAGCTCCCCCAACCCTCCCTGAGGGCTTTATCTGGCAGCAGAAATTAGTTCACTACTGTGCAGGGCAGGCAGGCGCTGCCAGGCTGGAAGCCAATCGCTGTTCCCCCCATAACGAATGGGAGATGGAGGGTAAATTGCTCCTCGGGTGGGACAACCTGAGGTGTATTCTACGCAGTTTTCAGAGGCCCCCAGTGGGATGCAGATCCGGTTGCCCCCAGCAGTGACCTGCTCTGAACTACTTTCCTTCCTTTCCCTCTCCCTTCATCTCTGTCATTCAGGGCTTCCTGGGATCACCTCCCAAATAAACTACTTCTGCATAAATCACTATATACGTCTGGGAAACCCAACTCAAGGCAATTGCTGTAGTTTGAATATATGTGTGTGTGTATGCATATATATATTTGTTTGTTTGTTTTGTTTTGTTTTGGAGACAAAGTCTCACTCTGTCGCCCAGTCTGGAGTGCAGTGGCATGATCTCGGCTCACTGCAACCTCCACCTCCTGGGTTCAAGCTATTCTCCTCCCTCAGCCTCCCGAGTAGTCGGGACTACAGGCATGTGACACCATACCCAGCTAGTTTTTTTATTTTTAGCAGAGACAGGGTTTCACCCTATTGGCCAGGCTGGTCTTGAACTCTTGACCTTGTGATCTGCCCACCTCAGCCTCCCAAAGTGCTGGGATTACAGGCATGAGCCACCACGCCTGGCCCAGTAGTTTGAATATTTATCCCCTCTGAAAGTCATGTCGAAACTTAATCCCCAGTGTGGCAGTATTGAGATAAGGCCTTTAAGAGGTGATTTGATCATGAGGGCTCTGCCTTCATAAGTGGATTAATCCATTCATGGATGAATGGGTTAAAGGGTTAATGAATGTATGGGTTACCATGGGAGTGGAATAGGTTGCTTCATAAGAAGAGGAAGAGGGACCTGAGCTCGCACATTCATACACTCAGCCCTCTCGCTGTGTGATACCCTGCCTTGCCTCAGGACTCTTCAGAGTCCCCACCAGCAAGAAGGCTCTCACCAGATGTGTCCCCTCGACCTGGGACTTCATAGCCTCCATAACTGGAAGAAATAAATTTTTTTTCTTTCTAAATTACCCAGTCCATTTTCCATTGTTATAAGCAATATAACAATGCCCACATATGAGTTTGCTGAGGCCTCAATACCAGGGTACCACAGACTGGGTGGCTTAAATAACAGAAATGTATTTTGTCACAATTCCAGAAGCTGGAAGTCCAAAATCAAAGTGTCAGCAGGGTAATTTCTTCTGAGACCTCACTCTTTGGCTTATAGATGGCTATCTTCTCCACTTGTGTTTACACAGCCTTTCCTCTGTTGTGTCTTTGTCCTCATCTACTCGTCTTATAAGGACACCAGTCATATTGCATTAGGGTCTACCTATATGACCTTATTTTACCTTAATTACCTCTGTAAGACTCTTTCTCCAAATACAATCACATTCTGAGGTACTGGGGTTAGAACTTCAGCATAGGAATTTGGGCGGGTACACAATGCTGCCCCTAAGAGCCCATTATAATCAAAACAAAGTTATATCAAATGTTTATTGAAAACACATGCTTGTGTTGACTTAACCCAGCCAGTGAACAAGTCAAGCCTGGTAGGCTGTGGTGGGATATTTGCTCTGAATCTGCATAGGCTTGTCTTCCAGGGACACATTTATATTCTGGTGCTCTAAAGCAGCTATCAGCATTAAGAGATTTGCCCAGTTAGGAATTTAGCATAGATTAATCCAGGCTCCTTCATTCTAACTATTTCTACTGCCCTCTAGGGTGACCAACTCATCTTGGTTTGTCCGGGACTATCTTGGTTTGTCCGGGACTGTCCTGGTTTTAGCACTGAAAGTCCTGCATCTTAGTACTTTTGCCTGGGCACACCAGGATGGTTGATTATCCTTAGTCTCTCATATTTGAGAAATGCGGGGGTTTGGGGGAATCAGGAGTAGATAGAAAGAGAGAGAACAGATGATCATTTTGTTTGTCAGGCTGGGTTGAGTTTGATGATTTCTGAAACTGTTTCCAGTTTCATTAGTATAAAGAAACAAAGATGTTATCAACCCCTTGGATATTTACATCTGAAATTTTGTAGTTGGTGATGAGACCAAACATGATAAAAATAATAACTCTAGCAGTATTCCAAGAGAAGCCAAAAGGAAGGTGAGACAGCAGATAACTCCTTGAGAAAAGCTGTCCTCACACTTCCTGACAGAAGAGATCTTCTCTCCTTCTCCTGCCTCACTCACACACTCATGCTCCTCTCTGATTTCAGGTTATACTGGAAATCATCTGTTAGACTTGTCTGCATACTTCTTTTTCTTACTAGATACCAAGTTCCTTGAGAGACTGGGTCTTATTCATCATTGAATACCCTGGCACCAAACAGGTATAAATAATTACCTTTTTTCCTTCTATATTTTTTTCACAATACGTTGTGCTCCCAAAACCAGCATTACCTCCAGTGGGTATCAGGAGTGCCTGGAAAAGAACATTATTGAATGGGTGATCTCTTCCATAATAATCAAACTAATCCTATTACTAATAGAATTACTGATTAACAGTGCCCTTTCACCCCTTGAAGCCTAGCATTTGTGGCAGATCTACACTGTGTCTTTCCATTTGATTCATGAAAGATCTACATTATTAGATCGTAGCCATTTCTTAGCCAAGAGTAATTCTGTTGCTTCAAGCTATACATCTATTCTAATAGATAGACGTGTTTTTTGTTTTTGTTTTTTACCCAATCTTGTCTGAGGTTTTCCAATGTTTTTGCTAGATAAGTCCAACATTTATTAAGCACCCACTGAATATTTTGCATGAATACCACTGATTTATTCAAAAAAATTGTGTCGAATATTTTAGGACTATTGACAGTGGCAGTGTGGTATTATACAGAATCTCTGCCTTCAAGCAATGTCTGATCTATTGAAGGAAATGAGACTTATATATGCATGAAAAATAACTGATTATGGATCTTATGTAAAGCAGTATATTTAATGTGCCAGATGAGTAACATAGAAAATAAATTCTCTGAATTATAATTATTTTGTTTGTCTTGCCAATTATATACTGTGAGTATATTGAGAATATATTGTTTTATAACCTCAACACCTGCTTTTAAATAGACACCTGATTTTTAACAAGCTTCCCAGATGATTTTTTTTTTTTTTTTTTTTTTTTTTTTTTTTTTGAGACAGGGTCTCCCTTTGTCACCCAGGCTGGAGTGCAGTAGTTTGATCTTGGCTCACTGCAACTTCCACCTCCCAGGCTCAAGCAATCCACCCACCTCAGCAGCCTCCTGAGTAGCTAGGACTACAGGTGCATGCCACCATGCATGGCTAATTTTTGTATTTTTTGTGGAGACAGGGTTTCACCATGTTGGTCAAGCGGGTCTCAAACTCCTGAGCTAAAACAATTCAGCCACCTTGGCCTCCCAAAGTGTTGGGATTACAAGCATGAGCCACCACACCCAGCCTTCCCAGGTGATTCTAATTATGCTGAAGTCTAAGAATCACTACTGTAGACAATAGGAAGAGATTAAAGGATTTGGGCAAGAACATGGCATGATGGAGATATTTGATGAAGATTCATCTAGTGGAGTGCAAGATGGAGCAGGGCATGGAGAAACTGAAGATAGAGGAGACAGAAACAAAGCTGATTCATTTTTCCATGCATGAGATAATAACACCAGAACATTAGGAATAGTATGAAGGAAAGAAGAGGTAGGCATGGAAAACATTGAGAAGGAGGAATCGCTGAACTTGGTGACTAAGTGTTAGAGAAGAAGAGGGGGAATGAAAAATAACGTCAACATCTTTAACTTTAAAAACTAGAATAATAATAACAGTAACAGCTAACATATATTAATCACTGTGGCAGTCACTGTGACCTGGCTGCCTCTACAACCATACCCAACTCTCTTCTCTCATTACAGAAGCTGGAAAACTAGATCATCACTTTCTTAGCCTCCTTCAAAGTCACGGGAGGACGTGTGACTTAGTCCTGGCAATAAGATGTAGGGAGAAATCTTTTGGAAGGCTCCCGGGAACTGGGAAAGCTTTTGCTTTCCTGATTAAAGAGACAGTTGATGCCGCCCCTGCCTTTCCCTCTTCTTTTTGCCTTGATCCCTGGAGCTGCAGCAGCCTGGTGACCTGTGATAGCCATGAAGATGAAAAGCTGACATGGTAAAGATGGCAGAAGGGAAAGAGAAAAGGATATGCAGTCTTTGGTGGCACCACTGAACTGCTACAGCAAGGCTGGAAGTTCACACCTCCAGAATTCTAGTTATGTAAGATAATTATGAGCTGGGTGTGGTGGCTCATGCCTGTAATCCCAGCACTTTGGGAGGCTAAGGCAGGTGGATCACCTAAGGTCAGGAATTCGAGACCAACCTGACCAATATGGTGAAACCGCATCTCTACTATGTGGTGGCATGTGCGTGTAGTCCCAGCTACTCGGGAAGCTGAGACAGAAGAATTGCTTGAACCCGGGAGGCGGAGGTTGCAGTGAGCCGAGATTGCACCACTGCACTCCAGCCTGGGCAACAAAGGGAGACTCCATCTCAAAAAAAAAAAGACAATTAAATATATTTATTGCCTAAGCTGTTATTAATTGGTATTCTGTTACTTGCAGCCTATTACAACCAAACTGATACAAGCACTGACTACATTCCAGGCATTGGCCTAAACATTTAATTCAATGCTTACAACAACTTGATGAGGGATGTGTTATTATTACACAGAGGAGATAAGGAAGACACCAAGAAGTCAAATAACTTATCCAAGTCCACACACCTGGTAAATAGCACAGCAGGGATTTAAAACCCAGCAGTCAGCCTCCAAAGCCTTAACTTGTAATCACTATATATACAGTTTCTCAATAATGGTGATAGCACAGATAGAAAATAAGGAAGTTGGGAACAGGTGTTAATAGCTGGAAATCCAAGTAGAAATATCCATCAGGCAGTTAGAAGTGCCAAGTCTGAGGCACAAGAATATAAAGGATATTATTTAGAACAAGGATCCATCTGCATTAAAATAAGGGTTTATTTAGAGCCTACAGCGGTTCCAAATCCTCTTATCTACAAGGTGAGTTGAATAGAACCATAAATATATTGCATGGCCTGAATACTCTTTTGTTGACAAAAATGCCTTTGACTATCCCAAAGCTGGCTCCCTTGTTACTGCAAACGTTTAAGTTCTGGCCTGTGAATACAGTAATATCATTTAAAGGAATGCTGTGACGTGGGGTCCAAGGCTGCGCTCCACTCCTCGCTGCCAGGGAAGATTTTTGGCTACGCATAGCAATTCTCCGTTGTAAGCCAATGCCAAACATAGCATCAATCTTCCAGCCCGCTGCCAGTTTGCAAGGCCGCGCTGACCCAACAAAGCTACCCAGAATCTGAAGTGGGTTTCCAGGGCTGTTGACTGTTCTATCACCTTCAACATCAGGGCAGCCTGTCCTCAGAAACAAGAACGGACGCTGTTTACCTTTATTCCACTGGTATTCAGAGTAAAAAGACAGATGTCCATGAGGACCAAAAAGGGAGAGGGAGGGGGAAACAGATAACATTAATTCCAAATAATAAAAAGAATGGTAATAAGAGCTTGCCATTTTTGAGCACTCACCCTGTGCCAGGCTCTGTGTGGAGTGAATGCCTTTCATGCATTATCTCACTTGAAGCAAATTAATCTTGTGTCTGCTTCTATTTTAACAGACTCACAAGGTTTCTAAAGGAAATCATTGTTAATCACTGAAGATACTTTGGCACTTGCCAATTATTTTTGTCATTGTTGGTTTGCTTGGGGTTTTGTTTGTTTTGCTTTCTTTATTCAAAGGCCTAACAAAGGTTAGCTGGAATATTCCACTGATGCCCATGGACACTGCAATAATTTTCAAACAAGGCTGACAACCAGAGCAATAGCTCAGTGCTGTGGAAAACAGATTGGCCTACCTAGGAGAACTGAGAGGGCATATACATGAAAAACAAACATCTATGAACTTCCTATCACCAACTTTGTCAGGTTGGTATTTACATAGTTCTAGAAATGGGGCCAACATAATCATTATTTATCCAATACAAGGATATAAATGCTCAGTGGCATTGGAAAGGAACTTAAAAAGGGAAAGATGTCTACTTTACAGTCCTGGTATCGGTTAGAATGTTTTGTACTTTCCTTGGTGATGAACTGCAATTAACCCACTTCCGATCTGAACGTGCTGATCTTCATCACAAATCACCAATGACACTGAAACAATTTCACGGTCATTAAATGCTTAAATGATGTTACAATCACCTAAACAACTAAAGTACACAAATTAAAGCTTTAATTTATAATCCTTTTGCAAAAGCACTCCTGTTAGAATTTAATTTAACATTTCTCTAGACTCACACTCTAAGTCCAATCATTACAATTAATCCAATCTCTCTAATCAAGGATGCATGTCTTTACTTACTCTCCCTAAAAGTAATGGAGATTATAAATGAATGAATTTCATTACTGTTCATGATTGTGGTCAACTGTTCTCAGTTTCTCATTCTGGGGTCATTTCCCTCTGGGAGGCTGTTTGAAAGATAAACAACCCTATATTTAGATACTACCAACAACAATAACAACAACAAAAGACAAAAAATACACATCAAGCTTATTGCAGAGATAAGAATGAGACAAGCTGAGTCATCACTGAAGTGGTCAGCAGTCCAAGGCCACTCATCCTTCATAATTAGCAGCTGTGAAGGGCTTTGCCAAGCCCACTGACCAAAGGGCAAGCGGTAAGAATCGCTCATGGCCTTAGAGAAGTAGTTCCCTTGCATAAGTGGCTAAATCCAGACAGACCAGAATAAAACCTGCCAGTGCATCTGATCCAGTATTGAAAAGTGCACAAGCAGGAAAGTAGTTAGCAAGTCCCTTCATAATTCTGCAAAAGTTTATTCTTTGTCCCAACAGAAAATGAGGAAGTGTATTCCCTCCTAGACTTTAAACTCTGAGGATAAAGAGATACTCCTAGTGGAGTATCTGGCACATGATGGGAGATTAGTAAATGTTTGTTGAAACTAAAATTAACTAACATGTCCTATCATTGAATCTGCATAACAGCTTGACAGAGTAGGTATTGTTGTCCTATTCTGTAATAAAATTGAGGAATTGATCAGTTTGGCAACTTGTTAACAAAGAATAAAGCCAGGACTCAAACTCAGGTCTTTCCGGCTCCAAAGTTAGTGTTCTTTTCATTATGTCATGCTGCTGCAAACTACCTGCTTTTCTAACTTAAGAAAAGACTCTTTCTGTTTCTTTTCTAACTATAGAATACACAACACTCTTCTATAAATGTAAAGCCTCCTTCTATTCCAAACCCCTTATTCTCTGCAGATGATCTCGTAGTTCCTTTATTCAAAATGTGGTGGTGCTTCTACATTAACATCGCTTCCTGTCTCTTCCCTATCTTGGCTTCCTTCACTGCTGTCACAGATTAAAAAGTGACCTTCCTCTATTTCAAGGTGAAAGCCCCTCTCTATGGCTCTTAATCTTGTCAACCTGACCACATTTTAATACTTCATTCTTTCTTCTGTGACTTCTTCCTGCCAGTGTATAAATGGTTTGATGTGCTTCTCATCTTAAAATACACACATGCACACACACACACACACACACACACCACCTCCACTCACCAGGCTATCCCTTGAACTACATTCCTGTCCCTCTCTCCTTCCCTTCAATACCAAGTTTATTTTTCACAGCCTTCATCTTCTAACCATCTCATCATGTACAGAAAATACTCTCTTGATAACA
Source organism: Chlorocebus sabaeus (assembly GCF_047675955.1). NCBI lineage: Eukaryota > Metazoa > Chordata > Mammalia > Primates > Cercopithecidae > Chlorocebus > Chlorocebus sabaeus. The sequence continues at coordinate 13,680,294 of NC_132915.1, forward strand.
ACTGGAAAATCAGATCTACAGATTTTCTTAGTTTTCATTCTCCTCAGACTCTCTGCAGCAAGCCACCACCACTAATTCTTATTTCTTCACATGATCTTCTCCCATTACTTGTATAAAGCTGTTCACTCTCAGATCTGCCTCTCATTGTCTGACTCCTCTTTCCTCTTCTGACCCCAAAGGTAACTGTTGCCTTTGGTTATGCCCATAGCCCATTTCTCCTCTCCACATTCCCTCCTTTGGGTATTTCACTCAGTCTTTTCTAACAATCTTCGGTTTTGACTAGTGCTCCAGTCCACATTCCCAACTCCTGTTAGATATTCCCATCTGCCTGTTTCCTACTGACACCCCAAACTCACTATGCTCAAAATACAGTCATCATATTTTTTCATACATATCTATTTATTACATTGTAAATACTATTCTCTCAGTCACTATGGAAACAAAAATTACCATGTTAAGTTTACAGTGTTCAATGCTACAAAGGCCAAATATTAATCATAGGAGGTCTAATATTCAAATAGAACTCATTTTTTCTTTTGTTTGAAAATTATTTTCCAAAATTAATGCATTTTTCAAAAGTAATGCATATGCTAAAAAGAATAATTCAAAAAATACAAAATAGTATATTACATACAGTAAAAAGTAGGTTGTCTTCATCCCTAACCATCATAAATCAAATTCTCTTCTTCAGAAGCAGTAGTACTGGTTTTATCCATGTTATCAGTTTGCTATAGAAAATGTGCCAGAAATATTCTATGTATTTGCAAGTATGTATGTATAGATGCCTGTCTTAGTTCATTTTCTGTTGCTTATAACAGAATAACTAAACCTGGGTAATTTATAAGGAAAAGAAATATATTCCTGGCCAGGCACAGTAGCTCACGCCTGTAATCCCAACACTCTGGGAGGCCCGGTGGACGGATCACCTGAGGTTAGGAGTTCGAGACCAGTCTAGCCAACATGGTGAAACCCTGCCTCTACTAAAAATACAAAAATTAGCCAGATATGGTAGCAGGCTCCTGTAATCCCAGCTACCTGGGAGGCTGAGGCAGGAGAATCATTTGAACCTGGGAGGCAGAGGTTGCAGTGAGCTGAGATCGTGACACTGCCCTCCAGCCTGGGCGACAGAGCAAGACTCTGTCGAAAGGAAGGAAGGAGGGAGGGAGGGAGGGAGGGGAGGGAGGGAGGGAAGGAAGGAAGGAAGGAAGGAAGGAAGGAAGGAAGGAAGGAAGGAAGGAAGGAAGGAAGGAAGGAAAAAGGAAAGGAAAGGGGAGGGGAGGGGAGGGGAGGGAAGGGAAGGGAAGGGAAGGGAAGGGAAGGGAAGGGAAGGGAAGGGAAGGGAAGGGAAGGGAAAGAAAGAAATGTATTCCTTCTAGTTATGGAGGATAAGTCCAAGGTAGTGTGGCTGCATCTGTTGAGGGCCTTCTTGCTGGTAAGGACTCTCTGTAGACTCCCAAGGTGGCACAGGGCATCCCATGGCAAGGGGACCAAACATGCTAGCTCAGGTCTCTCTTCCTCTTATAAAGCCACCAGTCCCACTCTCATGATAACCCATAAATCCATTAATTATCTGACTTTCTCATTATGGGGATAAGGGAGTCGGAGGAAATGTAGTGGGAGGACAAGCAGGAGTGGAACAGTCTTGGATTTTGCTAATGAGGGCCACCTGGAATAGTGTGAAGACCTCCGCAGAAAGATGCTAAAGATGTACGGACATATGTCCAAGAGATATTGAGGTCATCATAAGTGACCAGCCAAAGGAAGTCATTCAACCCTGTCAAGGCACCTGCAGGTGGAGATCCCCAGCAATGGGTCTCTGAAGAAAACACTAAGGTGCCCCAAGGAAGTCTGATCACTATTAAATTCAGACAGACTCAGCCTAATACCTTCAAAGTCCAGGGTTTAACCGTTGAGACATTTCCTACTCCTTGCCTCTTTAACCTTGGATGTGTCAGATATCATAACTACTGGGAGCAGGGAGTAATAGGAGGTACAGCCCAAACTAAACTAATCTTACCTGATACATAAGCATAAACCCTCAACAAATTATTGTACGTGTGCACCAAGACTTGTACAAGGAGGTTCATAGCAACATTTGTAAAAGCAAAATATTGGAAACAATCTATCTGCATGTCCACAGATACGTGGATCCATAAGATACGGTCTTTTCCTATAATGAAATATTATGCAGCAAAACAAATCAAGTATAGCTACATGCATCAACATGGATGAATCTCAAGAACATAATGTTTAGGAGGAAGGGAAGCAGGAAACAGACACAAACTGTACAATTCCATTTATATAAAGTTTTAAAACATGCAGCACTGAACAATATATTCTTTAAGAACATACACAGACTGGGCCAGGCGCGGTGGCTCATGTCTGTAATCCCAGCACTTTGGGAGGCCGAGGCAAGCAGATCACTTGAGGTCAGGAGTTTGAAACCAACCTGGCCAACATGGCAAAACCCCAACTCTACTAAAAGTACAAAAATTAGCCAGATGAGATAGTGGGCGCCTATACTCCCAGATACTCGGGAGGCTGATGCAGGAGAATCGCTTGAACCTGGGAGGTGGAGGTTGCAGTGGACTGAGATCATGCCATTGCTCTCCATCCTGGGTGACAGGGCAAGACTCCATAAAAAAAAGAAAAGAAAAGAAAAGAAAAACATATACAGACTGGTACAATTAATTAAACAAGAAAGCAAGAAAATATTAAACATAAAATTCAGGATAATGGCTCCTTCTGAAAGAGGGAAGTGGGGTGAGGAAAAACAATGGGAATTCCAAAATGCAGGGAACGTTTCTAGCTCTCAAACTGTGGAGTGGGTGGAGATACTTGTTTTTGTTTTATCATCGTTCTTTAAACCTTTATATATATATTACAAATGTTTTCAAGCTGTTCATTATTTAAAACAAATTTTAGAAAAAATATAACTATATATTTTAATTAATGCGAACATTTCTTAGTTTTCTTTCATTTTCATAATCATGTGGAATATCCATAAAGTACCTACTACAATGCCCAGCAAATGGGATCTATTTTTATTTGCCTTCAACTCACCACTTACTTGTCTTTGGGGGATTTAAGGCATCAAATCCAAGAGTAGCAAGGGAATTTATTTGCTAAGTATAAGTGATACTGGTGATACTGAGCAGCCGTAAGCAGTCTTAGGCCAGGTCAGCACAACACCCAACTGAAGCAGAAAGGCTGGAATTATCACACTGCCCTTACAATGCCAAAAGTCCAGTGGGAATTATCTTCTCATCAAAGTGAGTAAGTCTGTCCTTCCTGCTTGCAGCATTTGTGTTCACTTTGACAACCTATCACTGCCTGCCTGCAACCTCCCCACTCCAGGACCCTCAGTCATTACCTTCAGCATACTGGGTCAATGTGGCCATAGCTCCATTAACTGAGCACTACTCTGTGCCAGGCATTGCTGTCTCTTTTACTCACCAACATCCCACAAGGATAGTGTGTATTAATCCTGTTTTACAGAAGAAAACAGGTTCAGAAGAGATAGTCTGTCTAAAATCACTGTCGGCAGCAAGTACTAGAGGCGGGGTTCAAGCCCAGATCTCTCTGACTCCAAGTGCAAACTTCCCACCTGGCATCCAACAATCTTCACCGTAGACTTCCCTTGACTATCCAGTTTCCCAACCAACCCTCTTCTTTGTTAAGCAGGCAACTCTCGTTAATGCCTCCTGAATAAGTCAGCTCAATTTGTGTCTATGCTTTTCCTTATGCTATTTCCCTGCTGCAAACATCCTCTTCTTTCCTCTACTCACCTAAACACAACACTTCTTTCACCTTCATTTGGAACTGCCCTCCTTGGGAAGCCTTCCTGAACCAACTCAACTCCCAGGTGGTCACATTTTCTCAGAATCCTTCCTATCATATAGTTGTTGTATTAACTAGACTATAGGTTCCACAAGAGTCAAAATGGTACCTTCCTTTACAGCATTTTGTTTCACTTTGTTTGGGGTTCTCCAGATAGACACATGCGGTGATTGCTAAATAAATGAAGAAACCAGTGATTTGGGTACTCTATAGACACAAATATAATCCCTGGGGCAGTAGTTCCAAGAAGACTCCAAATCTCCCTTGAGGCTTTTTAAATGTACAGATGCCAAGCTCCATTCCAACAACCTCGCAAGGCAGAATCTCCCAGGACAGGGACTGGGGAGAACTGAGTATCTATATTTTTTTACAGACAATTTTTACATGCACCCTCAGATGAGAATCTTAAGCGTTGTTGCAGTTCAGGACCATCTCCATCCAGATAAACACATAAGGAATAGCCACATGAAGACGAGTGAGCCAAAATGCTAAGAAATGTGTATTTATAGGCCGGGCGTGGTGGCTCAAGCCTGTAATCCCAGCACTTTGGGAGGCCGAGACGGGCGGATCACGAGGTCAGGAGATCGAGACCACCCTGGCTAACACGGTGAAACCCTGTCTCTACTAAAAAAGTACAAAAAACTAGCCGGGCGAGGTGGCGGGCGCCTGTAGTCCCAGCTACTCGGGAGGCTGAGGCGGGAGAATGGCGTAAACCCGGGAGGCGCAGCTTGCAGTGAGCTGAGATCCGGCCACTGCACTCCAGCCTGGGCGACAGAGAGACTCCGTCTCAAAAAAAAAAAAAAAAAAAAAAGTGTATTTATAAGACAATCAAGAAATCTATTTCCTGATAGGCATGATTGTTTTAAGGGAAGAATAGGGAAAAGGAGGAAAGGAAGAAGAGATGCAGAGAAAGGAAGGAAGGAGGGAAGGAGAGAGAAATGAGGGAGGAAAAAGAAGGGAAGGGAAGGGAAGGAGAAGGGTCATAGTCTGCTCAGGCTGACACAATAAAATACCATAGACTGGGTGGCTTAAACAACCAAAATTTATTTTCTCACAGTTCTGGTGGCCAGAACGTTGGGATTGGGGTGCCAGCATGATCAGTTGCTGGTAAGCTCTCTTCTTGGCTTGAAGATGGCTGCCTTCTTGCTATGCCTTCACATGGCAGAGGGTGTAGCTCTCTCTTCCTCTTCTTATAAAGTCACCAATCCTATTGGATTAGTACCCTCACCCTTATGACCACATTTAACCTTAATTACCATTGAAAAACCCTATTATCTAATACAATCGCAATGGGGGTTAGGGCTTCAACACATGCATTTTGAAGGGACATAATTCAGTCTATAGCAGAAGGGAAGAGAGAGAAAGGATGTGGGCTGTGACTTTATGAAATTTCATAGACTCTCAAGGCAGCCCATTCTGCATTTGAGCAGTCATGCTTGATAGGACTTCCTTACATTGTGCCAAAATCCATCCCCATAACTTTAACCTCGGTGGTCCAAGCTCCTCCCTGACAGGTCTTACATGGCTAGCCTGCTGAGGGACTGCAAAGGCAAATACCTACAAGGCCAAGAAAGATACCTAAATGAGTGAAGGCAGCAAGGTGTTAGACAGCAGGAAGTGGTGGGAACTCAGCTGAATTATAGAAAGGGCACCCTACCTAAAAGAGGTAGCAGATAATCATCTCCATGCAGCTTAAGTGACCATTGACAGATCCTCCCATTTATCAAGAGAATTGGGATGTCTCACAATTCTTAAGTATTGACCATTGTTGTTGTTGGTTTTGGTTTTTTGGGGGGTTTTTTAGTGCTGGTCAAGTGTAGCTTCCACAGATTAAAATCCTCAGTTCTTCAACCACTTCCTCCTTAATACAGCACCAGGCCTCTTCTGCCTATAACAAAACATCACTTTTCTAGTGCTATCTAATTAACAAGAGAAAAGTGCTTCTAAATGCTGCCTTCTAGTAAGAAAATCTGAGACTACCATCAGATTTCATAGTGACGACATCACACTATGTATTTTTAATACATGCTACTGCTAAGCCATGTTTCCTCCATCATAAACTTCTACAGTTGTATTTCTTGGACCTAAATGTAAGGCTTTTAAGTTATTACCATTAAATTTACCGTAGTGGTTTTCGTTGCCCTAGGCTGTCAAACACATATTTTGGATTCTGATTCTGTCATCCAGTATATTTCCTCTCTTCCATATTGGGGCGGGGGGGAAGTCCTTTCTCTACACATCCAAATCATTGATTTAAAAAAACTGTGGAACAAGAACAGTTCATAAGGAGAGCTCTCTGACACACTACTGAACTAGAAACCACAATCTCATTAACTCATTCGATACAATCAGTCAACAAGAAATGAATCTTAATTGTTCTTAATTCTAGACTATACTGTTAGCAAAGATTCTGTGGGAGAATGTGTCAAATGCCTTGCTGAACCCTAAATACAGTAAATACATATTCCTGTTTTCTCTAGTAACCTATAACATTTCATTCATTCATTTGACATACCTCTCAACACTTATGATATTCACAACATCGAGCTAAACCCTGAGAATGCAGCAGTGAAGAAGACATTCAAATCCCTGAGTCCATGGAATTTACCATGTGGTAACAGAGATAGTCATTAAACAACAGTGTTCACAATTAATTATTAAATTATAATTATGATACCAAAATATTGGTGATTAAATTGCATAATGTCTAGGTGTATAGTTAAAATAAGGTTGACCTTGAGTTGATAATTATTTAAACAAAGTAACAAAAATAAAAGGACTTATTATACTATTCTCTCTACCTTTTTCTATGTTTAAAATTTTCCATTAAAATTTTTAAATTATAGTTATAATAAGTAATGTAAAAATATATGGAGTATTTGGAGAATACATAACAGTGAAGTGCTAAACTAATTTGATGAAGCAGAGAGGGTTTCTCTGAGGAACTGACTTTTAAGTTTAAATTGGAAGAATAAGTAGGAATTATCTAAATTGAAAGGGAAATGGAAGAGAAGAAATCCTTCCAGGAAGACAGAACGGCATGTAAAAAAAATTACTTTAAAGCAGGAAAGAACAGTATATGTTCAAGGAAGAAGCCCAATGTGGCTGCAGTACAGAAGATAAACAAGAGTTGCTTGGTTTAAAAAGTGGTCAAGTAGACAGATGCCAGATTATGGGGACCATTTGAACAATGTTTTTATCCTAAGAATAATAAATATTTGCCAAACAGTTCTAGTTACATGATCAGATTGGCACTTTTAGAACAGCACTGTATGTGTATATATGCTCCTACAACCAATAGATGAACCTAGAAATCAGTCATGTATATCTATGAATGAATATATATATAGATACACACACACATATATATTATGTCACCATACATATTATTTTGAAATTAAGTTGTATAATAATATATATTTATTTTTTAATGGGAGGGTAAACTTTTTAAAAAATGGTTACCTATACGGGGAGGGAGAGAAGTGGGTGATAGAGGGGAAAGAGCTGAAACTAGACTTTTTAAATATATCTTTTTTATTCATTTGGCCTTGAATTTATGTCAGTGTATTTCATAATTATAAAATAAAAGTTAATAAAGAAAATAAATCTCTAAAAATTAAAATAAAATTATCTGTGTATTGCATCTGTAGCATGACCACAGAAAAGAATGTTTTCGAGTGTGTTAAAACCTAATACTTCGTGAGAATTTTATGTAAATTAAAAAAAAATACATAATCCTTTAGAGGAGAGGCTTTGAGATGACTAACTAGAAGCACCTAGTATTTGCCACTTCCATGAAGAGGAACCAAACCAGCAAGTAGCTAATCACACTTTGAATAGCTTATCCGAGAGAGAGCACTGTAATTCAACAGAGAAGAGACGGGAAGCACCGAAAGCAAGGAAGGACAAAGTGAGGCCACCTCTTCCGCCAGGACTGGCTGAGAGCCTGCAGAGGCTCCCTAATGCAGGGAAAGGGTAAATGAGAGACCCCCAGAAGTCTGCATTCCTGCCACAGATGCTTATAATCCTAGCCACAGGAGATCCTCTTGGCCCTAATGGGTCCTGAAACTAACATAGGGAGCTGCCTGGAGCCCTTGCAAAGGCATGGCTCCAGAGACAGAGCTCACGCTGGGTCCCATAAACCCCTGAGTCCTCAGCAGCTGCAGCACCCTGCCATTTTGAGAGCCCAGGACCCAGCAGACTGTGTCCTGCCCTGCTACCAGGGGTCAAGGCAGTAGCCACAGGCAGTGACTCCACCCCCACCCCCCAGCAGAGGGGCAGTCACACATTTTCATATGCCCTGAAGACAAATTTCACTGCCTGTAACCATAGTTACAGACTGCTATAGGCCAAAGTACCAGCAAAGTCCACACCCACACCCCCCAATCCAGGCTGCCAGCATATAGGCTGTTTCCAAGGTAAACAGCCTGGTCCTCGCCCACAGCACCGCCTCTGCCATCCCCCAGCTGAGCATTCCAACAGCCCAGGGATCACCCTGCCCCTGCTTACCACAACCAGCATCCTGCAGTCATCACCTGGGGGACTGAGGGCAGGTTCACCCAGCCTGGTTGGAGTTCGATTCCCTCCCCCAGTAATCAAGCATACCATCCAGGGACCTGGGGATCACCCACCCACACTGTCCAGGGGCCTGGGATCACCCAGCCCAGTCCACCACTGGTGGCACCTGAGCACTCCTCCTGGGATCTGAGGTCCAGTCCATTCAACCTGCTGCTACCACCACAGCTGGCACCCACCTGCATATGCCACCTGCAGGTATGGGGACCAGTCCGCCCAATCTGCCACACTCACTGCCAACACCAGCGCAAACTGCTTGGGTCCCAAAGAGTTGTCTCACCACTGCGACTGCAATCGCCCACTGTTCCTGCTGCCCAGGAAGTCAATGACCTGCCCACCAACCTGACCCACTACTGCCATTTTTGGCACCCAATCAAGCCACCTGGAGGCCCAATAAGTGACTTACCTAGACCCACTAACAATGGTGCCAGCATATACAACCCTGGGGCCCAAGGACAGGCATGCTCAGCCCATCACTACCACCACTGAGGCCCAAAGACTGGCCCACCTGGCATCCCAGTCCCCAGAAAATCTTCTCCATAGCCTCCACTAACCACCACGACCTAAGCCACCAAGGAAACCACAGTCTCCACTGATGCTGTTTACAGCTGAAAAAAAAATCATAGAGACCAAACTAAGTTACAGACTCAGAATCAAAGTCAACATGCCCTAGCCAACCAACACCATAGATATGTCTTCAGGAAAAAGTCCTCTCCTATGAAAGCAAATGTTAAACACTGGAATAAGTGACTATCATACCAGATATGCAGATAACAACATAAGAACACAGGAGGCCGGGCGCGGTGGCTCAAGCCTGTAATCCCAGCACTTTGGGAGGCCGAGACGGGCAGATCACGAGGTCAGGAGATCGAGACCATCCTGGCTAACCTGGTGAAACCCCGTCTCTATTAAAAATACAAAAAATTAGCCGGGCGAGGTGGCGGGCGCCTGTAGTCCCAGCTACTCGGGAGGCTGAGGCAGGAGAATGGCGTGAACCCGGGAGGCGGAGCTTGCAGTGAGCTGAGATCCGGCCACTGCAGTCCAGCCCGGGCTACAGAGCAAGGCTCCGTCTCAAAAAAAAAGAAAAAAAAAAAAAAAGAACACAGGAAACATGAAAAAGCAAGGAAACATGACACCTCCAGAGGAACACAATAATTCTCCAGCACCAGAGTATAATCAAAACAAAATTTCTGAAATCTCAGATAAAGAATTCAAAATATTGCTACTAAAGAAGCTCAGTGAAGGATTCCCGGGCAAGATGGCTGAACAGGAACAGCTCCAGTCTGCAGCTCCCACTGAGACCAATGCCGAAGGCAGGTGATTTCTGCATTTCCAACTAAGGAACCGGGCTCATCTCATTGGGACTGGTTAGACAGTGGGTGCAGCCAATGGAGGATGAGCCGAAGCAGGGTGGGGCGTCACCTCACCCAGGAAGCACAAGGGGTCAGGGAACTCCCTCCCCTAGCCAAAGGAAGCCGTGCGGGACTGTGCTGTGAGGGATGGTGCTATCCAACCCAGATACTATGCTTTTCCCACAGTCTTCACAACCCACACACCAGGAGATTCCCTGGGGTGCCTATGCCACCAGGGCCCTGGGTTTCAAGCACAAAACTGGGCCACCATTTGGGCAGACATTGAGCTAGCCACAGGAGTTTTTTTTCGTACCCCAGTGGCACCTGGAATGCCAGTGAGACAGAAACATTCACTCCTCTGGAAAGGGGGCTGAAGCCAGGGAGCCAAGTGGTCTTGCTCAGCAGACCCCACCCCCACGGAGCGCAGAAAGCTAAGATCCACTGGCTTGAAATTCTCACTGCCAACACAGCAGTCTGAAGTCCACCTGGGATGCTCGAACTTGGTAGGGGGAGGGGTGTGTACCACTACCGAGGCTTGAGTAGGTGGTTTTCCCCTCACAGTGTAAACAAAGCTGCCAGGAAGTTTGAACTGGGTGGCAAAGCCAGTGTAGCCAGACTGCCTCTCTAGATTCCTCCTGTCTAGGTAGGGCATCCCGGAAAGAAAGGCAGCAGCCCCAGTCAAGGGCTTATAGATCAAACTCCCATCTCCCTGGGACAGAGAACCTGGGGAAAGGGGTGGCCATGGACGCAGCTTCAGCCGACTTAAATGTTCCTGCCTGCAGGCTCTGAAGAGAGCAGCAGATCTCCCAGCACACCTTTTGAGCTCTGCTTCAAGTGGGTCCCTGACCCCTATGCCTTCTGACAGAGAGACACCTCCCAACAGGGGTTGACAGACACCTCATACACAAGAGCTCTGACTGGCATCTGGTGGGTGCTCCTCTGGGATGAAGCTTCAAGAGGAAGAAGCAGGCAGCAATCCTTGCTGTTCTGCAGCATCTGCTCATGTTACCCAGGCAAACGGGGTCTGGAGTGGACCTCCAGCAAACTCCAGCCAACCTGCAGAAGAGGGGCCTGACTGCTAGAAAGAAAACTAACAAACAGAAAGCAATAGCATCAACATCAACGAAAAGGACAACCATGCAAAAACTCCACCTGAAGGTCACCAACAGAGCAAAAAGGCTGAAAATTCCAAAAACCAGAATGCCTCTTCTCCTCCAAAGGATCACAACTTCTCTCCGGCAAGGGAACAAAACTGGAGAGAGAATGAGTTTGACCAATAGACAGAATTAGGCTTCAGAAAGTGGGTAATAACAAACTCCTCCAAGCTAAAGGAGCGTATTGTAACCCAATGCAAGGAAGCTAAGAACCTTGAAAAAGGTTAGAAGAATTGTTAACTAGAATAACCAGTGTAGAGAAGAACATAAATGACCTGATGGAGCTGAAAAACACAGCATGAGAACTTTGTGAAGCATGCCCAAGTATCAATAGCCGAATCGCTCAAGCGGAAGAAAGGATACTAGAGATTGAAGATCAACTTAATGAAATAAAGCGTGAAGATAAGATTAGAGAAAAAAGAATGAAAAGGACCAAACAAAGCCTCCAAGAAATATGGGACTATGAGAAAAGACTAAACCTACGTTTGATTGGTGTACCTGAAAGTGACAGGGAGAATGGAACCAAGTTGGAAAGCACAGTTCAGGATATTATCCAGGAGAACTTCCCCAACCTAGCAAGACAGGCCAACATTCAAATTCAGGAAATACAGAGAACACCACAAAGATATTCTTCGAGAAGAGCAACCCCAAGACACATAATCATCAGATTCACCAAGGCTGAAATGAAGGAAAAAACGTTAAGGGCAACCAGAGAGAAATGCCGGGTTATCCATAAAGGAAAGCTCATCAAACTAACAGCAGATCTCTCTGCAGAAAACCTACAAGCCAGAAGAGAGCAGGGGCCAATAGTCAACATTCTTTTTTTTTTTTTTTTTTGAGACGGAGTCTGGCTCTGTCGCCCAGGCTGGAGTGCAGTGGCCGGATCTCAGCTCACTGCAAGCTCCGCCTCCCAGGTTCATGCCATTCTCCTGCCTCAGCCTCCCGAGTAGCTGGGACTACAGGCGCCCGCCACCTCGCCCGGCTAGTTTTTTGTATTTTTTAGTAGAGACGGGGTTTCACCGTGTTAGCCAGGATGGTCTCAATCTCCTGACCTCGTGATCCACCCATCTCGGCCTCCCAAAGTGCTGGGATTACAGGCTTGAGCAACTGCGCCCGGCCAATTCAACATTCTTAAAGAAAAGAATTTTCAACCAAGAATCTCATATCCAGCCAAACAAAACTTCATAAAGGAAGGAGAAATAAAATCCTTTACAGACAAGCAAAGGCTCAGAGATTTTGTCACCACCAGACCTGCCTTACAAGAGCTCCTGAAGGAAGCACTAAATATGGAAAGGAAAAACCAGTACCAGCTACTGCAAAAACAAACCAAAATGTAAAGACCATCAACACTATGAAAAAAACTGCATCAACTGATGGGCAAAATAACCAGCTGGCATCATAATGAAAGGATCAAATTCACACACATAACAATATTAACCTTAAATGTAAATGAGCTAAATGCCCCAACTGAAAGGCATAGACTGGCAAATTGGATAAAAAGGCAAGACCCATCAGTATGCTGTATTCAGGAGACCTATCTCATGTGCAAAGACATACATGGGCTCAAAATAAAGAGATGGAGGAAGATTTACCAACCAAATGGATAGCCAAAAAAAACAAAAAACAAAACAACAACAACAACAACAAAAAACAGGGATTGCTATCCTAGTCTGTGATAAAACAGACTTTAAACCAACAAAGAACAAAAAAGACAAAGAAGGGCATTACATAATGGTAAAGGGATCAATGCAACAAGATATATATTCTTAAATATATATTAAATATATATTCACCCAATACAGGAGCACCCAGATTCATAAAGCAAGTTCTTAGAGACCTATAAAGAGACTTAGACTCCCACACAGTAATAGTGGGAGATTTTAACACTCCACTGTCAATATTACACAGATCAAGAAGACAGAAAATTAACAAGGATATTCAGGACTTGAACTCAGCTCTGGACCAAGTGGACATAATAGACATCTATAGAACTCTCCACCCCAAATCAACAGAATATACATTCTTCTCAGCAACACATAGTGCTTATTCTAAAATCGAATACAGCATACTGATGGGTCTTGCCTTTTTATCCAATTTGCAGTCTGTGCCTTTTAGTTGGGGAATTTAATTGGAAGTAACAGCACTCCTCAGCAAATGCAAAAGAACAGAATTTCTGGGACACAACTAAAGCAGTGTTTAGGGGGAAATTTGTGCCCACAGGAGAAAGCAGGAAAAATCTAAAATCGACACCCTAACATCACAATTAAAAGAACTAGAGAAGCAAGAGCAAACAAATTCAAAAGCTAGCAGAAGACAATAAATAATTAAGATCAGAGCAAAAATGAAGGAGATAGAGACACAAAAACCCTTCAAAAAATCAATGAATCCAGGACCTAGTTGTTTAAAACATTGACAAAACAGATAGACTGCTAGCCAGACTAATAAAGAAGAAAAGAGAGAAGTGTCAAATAGACACGATAAAAAATGAGAAAGGGAAGATCACTACTGATCCCACAGAAATACAAACTACCATCAGAGAATACTATAAACACCTCTACACAAATAAACCAGAAAATCTAGAAGAAATGGACAAATTCCTGGACACATACACCCTCCCAAGACTAAACCAGGAAGAAGTCGAATCCCTGAATAGACCAATAACATGTTAGGAAATAGAGGCAATAATTAATAGCCTACCAACCAAAAAAAGCCCAGGACCAGGTGGATTCACAGCCGAATTCTAGAGGTACAAAGAGGAGCTGGTACCATTCCTTCTGAAACTATTCCAAAAAATAGAGAAAGAGGGACTCCTCTCTAACTCATTTTATGAGGCCAGCATCATCCTGATACCAAAACCTGGCAGAGACACAATAAAAAAAAAAATTTCAGGTCGATATCCATGATGAATATCGATGAGAAAATCCTCAATAAAATACTGGCAAACCGAATCCAGCAGCACATTAAAAAGCTTATCCACTATGATCAAGTTGGCTTCATCCCTAGGATGCAAGGCTGGTTTAACATACGCAAATCAATAAATGTAATCCATCACATAAACAGAACCAACAACAAAAACAACATGATTATCTCAATAGATGCAGAAAAGGCCTTCGATAAAATTCAGCACCCCTTCATGCTAAAAACACTCAATAAACTAGGTATTGATGGAACATATCTCAAAATAATAAGAGCTATATATGACAAACCCACAGCCAATATCATACTGAATGGACAAAAACTGAAAGCGTTCCCTTTGAAAACCAGCACAAGACAAGGATGCCCACTCTCACCACTCCTATTCAACATACTATTGGAAGTTCTGGCCAGGGGGATCAGGCAAGAGATAGAAAGAAAGGGTATTCAAATAGGAAGAGAGGAAGTCAAATTGTCTCTGTTTGCAAATGACATGATTGTATATTTAGAAAACCCCATGTCTCAGCCCAAAAACTCTATAAACTGATAAGCAACTTCAGCAAAGTCTCAGCATACAAAATCAATGTGCAAAAATCACAAGCATTCCTTTACACCAATAACAGACAAACAGAGAGCCAAATCATGAGCAAGCTCCCATTCACAATTGCTACAAAGAGAATAAAATACCTAGGAATACAACTTACAATGGATGTGAAGGACCTCTTCAAGGAGAACTACAAACCACTGCTCAAGGAAGTAAGAGAGGACACAAACAAATGGAAAAACATTCCATGCTCATGGATAGGAAGAATCAATATCATGAAAATGGCCCTACTGCACAAAGTAATTTATAGATTCAATGCTATTCCCATCAAGGTACCATTGACTTTCTTCACAGAATTAGAAAAAAATACTTTAAATTTCATATGGAACCAAAAAAGAGACTGTATAGCCAAGACAATCCTAAGCAAAAACAACAAACTGGTCATTAGAGAAATGCAAATCAAAACCACAATGAGATACCATCTCATGTCAGTTAGAATGGCAATTATTAAAAAGTCAGGAAACAGAGGCAAGGCGCGGTGGCTCATGCCTGTAATCCCAGCACTTTGGGAGGCCGAGGCTGGTGGATCACGAGGTCAGGAGATCGAGACCATCCTGGTTAACACAGTGAAACCCCGTCTCTACTAAAAATACAAAAAATTAGCCAGGAATGGTGGTGGGCGCCTAGAGTCCCAGCTACTCAGGAGGCTAAGGCAGGAGAATGGCTCGAACCCAGGAGGTGGAGCTGGCAGTGAGCCAAGACCGCACCACTGCACTCCAGCCTGGGTGACAGAGAGATTCCATCTCAAAATAAAATAAAATAAAATAAAATAAAATAAAATAAAAGTCAGAAACAACAGATGCTGGAGAAGATGTGAAGAAATAGTAACGCTTTTACACTGTTGGCGGGAGTGTAAATTAGTTCAACCATTGTGGAAGACAGTGTGGCAATTCCTTGAGGATGTAGAACTAGAAATACCATTTGACCCATCAGTCCCATTACTGGATACATACCCAAAGGATTATAAGTCATTCTGCTATAAAGACACATGCACACGTATGTTTATTGCAGCACTATTCACAATAGCAAAGACTTGGGACCAACCCAAATGCCCATCAATGTTAGACTGAATAAAGAAAATGTGGCACATATACACTATAGAATACTATGCAGCCATAAAAAAGGATGAGTTCATGTCCTTTGCAGGGACGTGGATGAAGCTAGAAACCATTATTCTCAGCAAACTAACACAGGGACAGAAAACCAAACACCACAAGTTCTCACTCACTCATAAGTGGGAGTTGAACAATGAGAACGCATGGACTCAGGGTGGTGGGGGTGGCAGGCATCACATACCAGGGCCTGTCAGGGGGTGGGGGCCTGGGGGAGGGATAGCATTAGAAGACATACCTAATGTAGATGACGGGCTGATGGGTGCAGCAAACCACCATGGCACATGTATACCTATGTAACAAACCTGCACATTCTGCACATGTACCCCAGAACTTAAAGTATAATAATAAAAAAAAAAGTCTCCCAAAAAAGAAAAGTCCAGGACCAGATGGCTCCACTGCCAAATTCTACTAAGCTTTCAAAATAGAACACCAAATTTCTTCAAATTACTCCAAAAAGTTTAAGAGGAAGAAGTTCTCAGCTGGGTGTGGTGGCTCACACCTGTAATCCCAGCACTTTGGGAGGCAGAGGAGGGCAGATCACGAGGGTCAGCAATTTCAGACTGGACTGGCCAACATAGTGAAACCCTGTCTCTACTAAAAATACAAAAATTAGCCAGGCTTCATGGCACACACCTGTAGTCCCAGCTACTTGGGAGGCTGAGGCAAGAGAATCACTTGAACCTGGGAGGCGGAGGTTGTGGTGAGCCGAGATTGAGCCACTGCACTCCAGCCTGGGCAACAGAGCAAGACTCCATCTAAAAAAAAAAAAAAAAAAGAGGAAGAAGTTCTCCTTAAATCATTCTATGAGGCAAGCATTACGCTGACACCGAAACCAAACAAGAACAAGGACACCAACAAAAAAACTAAAGGCCAATATCCCTGATGAACAGAAATGCAAAAATTCTCCACAAAATACTAACAAACAAAACTCAAACAGCACATTAAAAAAAAATGACCAAGTGGGATTTATCTCAGATACGCAAAGGTGGATCAACATACAAATATCAATAAATATGACACATCACATCCACAGAATAAAGGAAGGACAACACCATATGATTTTCTCAATAGATGCAGAAAAACATCGTCTTTTCATGATAAAAACTCTCAAAAACTACACATGGAAGGTGAGAGATGAGGTAAATATATTTAAGAAAAACTACACATAGAAGGAATATACCTCAACATAATAAAAGCCATGTATGACAGACTCACAGCTAGTATCATTCTCAAGAGGGGAAAACTGAAGGACTTTCCTGTGATCTGGAACATGACAAGGATGTCCACTTTCACCACTGTTATTCAACATAGTACTGGAAGTCATAGCTAGGGCAATCACACAAGAGAAAGAAATAAAGGGCATTCAAATTGGAAAGGAAGAAGTCAACTTATCCTTGTTTACAGGTGATATGATGTTATATTTGGAAAAACCTAAAGACTCTACCAAAATACTATTAGAACTGATAAATTCAATAAAGTTGCAGGATACAAAAGTAACATACAAAAATCAGTAGCACTTCTATATGCCAACAGTGAACAATTTGAAAAAGAAATAAAAAAGTAACCCCATAAAAAAAAACAATCACCACAATAAAATTAAATACCTAGGAATTAACTGAAGAAGTGAAAGACCTCTACAAGGAAAACTATAAAACACTGATGAAAGAAATCGAAGGGTACACAAAAAATCGAAAGATCCTACGTTCAGGAATCAAAAGAATCAATATTGTTAAAATGTCCATACTACCCAAAGCACTCTACAGATTCAATGCAATTCCTATCAAAGTATCAATGACATTCTTCACAGAAATAGAAAAAAACAATCCTAAAATTTATATGGAATCACAAAAGACCCAGAATAGCCAAAGCTATTGCATAAAAACAGACACATAGACCAATGGAACAGAATAGAAAACCAATAAACAAATCCACACATCTACAGTGAACTCATTTTTGACAAAGGTGCCAAGAACATACACTGGAGAAAGGATAGTCTCTTCAATAAATAGTGCTGGAAAAACTGGATATCTTTACGCAGAAGAATAAAACTAAATACCTATCTCTCCATTATATACAAAAATCAAACTAATATGGATTAAAAACTTAAATCTAAGACCTCAAACTATGAAACTACTACAAGAAAACATTGGAGAAACCTTCCAGGACATTTATCTAGGTAACAATTTCTTGAGTAATACCCCATAAGCACAGGCAATCAAAGACAAAATGGACAAATGAGATGGTTAAAAAGCTTCTGCACAGCAAGGGAAACAATCAACAAAGTGAAGAGACAACCTACAGAATGGAAGAAAATAGTTGCAAACTACCTATCTGACAAGGATTAATAACCAGAATATACAAGGAGCTAAACTCTACTGGGAAAAATCTAATAATCCGATCAGAAAATGGGCAAAAGATTTGAATAGACATTTTTTAAAAGAATACATACAAATGGCAAACAAAAGGCCTACGAAACAGTGGTCAACATCAATGATCATCAAAGAAATGCAAATCAAAACTATAATGAGATATCATCTCACCCCAGTTAAAATACCTTACACCCAAAAGACAGGCAAGAACAAATGCTGGAGAGGATGGAAAGAAAAGGGGGCCCTTGTACATTGTTGATGGGAATGTAAATTAGTACAGCCACCACGGACAACGGTTTGCAGGCTCCTCACAAAATTAAAAATTGAGCTACCAGATGATCCAGCAATCCCACTGCCGGGTATACACCCAAAAGAAAGGAAATCAGTGTATCGAAGAGATATCCGCACTCCTATGTTAGTTGCAGCACTGTTTACAATAGTTAAGATTTGGAACCAACGTAAGTGTCCATCAACAGATGAATGGATAAAGAAAATGTGGTAATTATACACAGTGGAGTACTAGTCACCCTTAAAAAAGAATGAGATCTAGTCATTTGCAATGACTTTGATGGAACTGCATGTCATTAGGTTAAGTGAAATAAGCCAGGTACAGAAAGACAAACATCACATGTTCTCACTTACTTATGGGATCTAAAAGTCAAAACAATTGAACTCATGGACATAGAGGGTACAAGGATGGTTATCAGAGTCTGGGAAGGGTAGTGGGGGGAGGTAGGGGGAGGTGGGATGGTTAATGGGTACAAAAAAATAGCTAGAACTAGTAAATAAGACCTACTATTTGATCACACGACAGGGTGACTATAGTCAATAACTTCATTGTACATTTTTAAATAACTGAAGAATGTAATTGCATTTCTACAACTCAATGGATAAATGCTTGAGGGAATGAATACCCCATTCTTTACGGTGTACTTATTTCACATTGCATGCCTGTATCAGAACAACTCATGTAGCCATAAATATATACACCTACTAGTACCCACAAAAAATAAAAATAAAAAAATTGAAAAAATACTAAAAACAGAGCTACCATATGATCCAGCAATCCCATTGCCAGCTATATACCCAAAAGAAAAGAGATGAATATATTGAAGAGATATCTGCACTCCTATGTTTGTTGCAGCACTATTCACAATAACCAAGATTAGGAAGCAACCTAAGTGTCTATCAACAGATGAATGGATAAAGAAAATGTGGCAATTATATACAATGGACTACTATTCAGCCATTAAAAAAATGGGATCCAGTCATTGCAACAACACGGATGGAAGTGAGGTTATTATGTGAAGTGAAATAAGTCAGACACAGAAAAACAAACTTCACATGTTCTCACTTATTTCTGAGTGCTAAAAACTCAAAACAGTTGAACTCATGGAGATGGAGAGTAGAAGAATGGTTACCAGAGGCTGGGAAGGGTAATGGGGAGGCTGGGGGTAAGTAGGAGTAGTTAATGGGTTCAAAAAAATAGTTAGAAATAATGAATAAGATTTACCATTTGACAGCACAACAGGGTGACTACAGTCATCAATAATTTAATTGTACATCAAAAAATAACTTAAAGAGTAAAATTGGATTGTTTGTAATACAAAGAATAAATGCTTGAGGGGATGGATACTCCATTTTCCATGATGTGATTACTGCTTATTGCATGCCTGAATCAAAGTATCTCATGTAGCTGGGCCTGATGGCGTGTGCCCATAGTCCCAGCAACTCGAGAGGCTGAGGTGGGAGAGCCACTTCAGCAGAGGAGGTCAAGGCTGAAGTGAGCCGTGATTGCACCGCTCCACTCCCTCCTGGGCGACAGAGCAACACCCTTTCTCAAAAAAAATAAAATAAAATAAAGGAAAATATCAGTACATTCTCATGGTATATTTTATCTTTAAAAAAATTAAAAGGGATTAAACATTTCCTGGCCTTCACCCTGTAAACATCTGTAAAAATAACAATTCCTGTAGCAATGAATGTCCCTAGTGCCCAGATTATGGTCTTTACATATCATTTTCCACTAAAAGAAGCAAGGGTTCCTGACAGTAATGGTAGATTCCAGGTCTGGGGCAGCAAATGTTCAAGATGAGCTTGGAAGCCAGACGCAGTGGCTCACACCTGTAATCCCAGCACTTCGGGAGGCCAACGCAGGTGGATCACCGGAGGTCAGGAGTTTGAGACCAGCCTGGCCAACAGTGAAACCCCGTCTCCACTTAACTTCTCCCCTCTGAGAAGGTGATTTATTACTTATGTGGGAGAACACTCAAAATCTGGTGCCAGAATGGTAACAGTGATTTTTAAGTGTTCAAGGCACTTGCATACTGCATCTCATTTGAGACTCACAAGACTACAGGCCTGATAAATCATCACCCCAACTTTACCAGTGAGAAAACTAAGGCTCAAAGAAATTAGTCAATTGCTGAGAACACGCACCCTAAAAACCACACCCTAACAGCCAAAACTCCCTGTGACACTGGAGCAGATCGGCCTTCTTCTAACTGACCACTTCCTCCAATATTAGCTCTGGGTCACCAGTCAGCAAAAATCCTTATTAAAAAGTTGAAAGTGGAACGTCTAATTATAGTTCTGCAATTCACATTAAGGTGTGGATTTTAACAGACTGATTTTAAAAGGCACTTTAATAAACTAATTTCTTAAATCTCTGGAGTGGTAGGAAAAGGGAAAGGATTGTTTTTGTTTTGCCTCATTTGTGTTTTGTTTTTGTTTTGGCATACTCAGGATGATGTGGGAGAGAAGATCTGATCAGGAGGTACCTTCTCCATACACCTTAGCTACATTTTTATGCCATTACAGAAAGGCAGGAGTCAGGAACTTGTTCCCCCTTCCAAAAGTTAGCTAACTCCAACTAAAAGCCGAAACAAATACTCGATAGACTTCTTTTCCATTCCTCTTCCATTTTCTAGCTCTACTTCCCCTATTTCCACTCAGAGTTAAATGTTAAAAAATGTAAAACCTCTTGAGTAAATAGCTCAATAATATTTAGTGGCCGGGTGCAGTGGCTCACGCCTGTAATCCCAACACTTCGGGAGGCCGAGGCAGGCAGATCACGAGGTCAGTAGATCAAGACCATCCTGGCTAATACAGTGAAACCCCATCTCTACTAACAATACAAAAAAGTAGCTGAGCGTGGTGGCGGACGCCTGTAGTCCCAGCTACTCAGGAGGCTGAGGCAGGAGAATCGCTTGAACCCAGGAGGGAGAGGTCGCAGTGAGCCAAGATCACATCGCTGCATTCCAGCCTGGGCAACAGAGCCAGACTCCATCTTAAAAAAAAAAAAAAAGATTAAATAAATTTGGGCTTAGAGAACTCTGTTTCATTTTATTAGCATCGAGGTCCCATAAAATTGACATAAAGAATCAGGTAATCACAGAAAACCAATAACATCAAATACATAGTTAAAGTTGATTTATATTGGGTCCTAAATGCGTTATAGATCTGCTGCCCCAAACCTCAAAGCTGCAATGAATACCAACAGCATGAATTTACAAATACATAAACAGAGTAGTACCAAATTTATTGGATTTATTTACAGGATAGTCACCTGTCTCTCACTCCTAATTATCAGAGAGAGTTTCAAAAACTTAGTATCCTATCGTTCATCCCAACATTTGAGAAATATTTAAAATCATCATCAAGGAATATTTATAAATAATTCACAGAAGAAATACAAATGATCAGATTGACAAAGGTATTTCTTAAATAATAATATTTTGTATAAGTATTTGAGAGGTTTAGAAGTCCTGAACTCTTAAATACTCCAGGTAATAGTATTAACTGTAATAATTTTTTAAAGTAGTAATAGCTGCCACTGAGTACTTACCATGTGTGAGACACTATACTAAATATTTTAAAACAATGTATTCTTCTATTATCTCCATTTTATGGATGAGGAAACTGATGCTCAAAAACATTAGGTAACATATCCAAGGTCACAAAACTAGTAGAAAAAGAAAACAGAACAAGAAGGCAATTAGGCATGAGGTATCAAAAGCCTTCAAAATTTGTGTATATTTGGAGCCAGCAATCCTCCTTGGAGTTTATCACGAAGAAAGAATTATAGGCCAGGCGCAGTGGCTCATGCCTGTAGTCCCAGCACTTTGGGAGGCCGAGGCAGGCGGATCACAAGGTCAGGAGATTGAGACCATCTTGGCTAACACAGTGAAACCCCATCTCTACTAAAAATACAAAAAAATTAGCCGGGCATGGTGGCGGGCGCCTGTAGTCCCAGCTACTCGGGAGGCTGAGGCAGAAGAATGGCGTAACCCAGCAGGCAGAGCTTACAGTGAGCCGAGATCACGCCACTGCACTCCAGTCTGGGCGACAGAGCGAGACTCTGTCTCAAAAAAAAAAAAAAAAAAAAAAGAATTATAGAAAAATAATACAATTCTGGCCAGGTGCAGTGGCTCACGCCTATAATCTCAGCACTTTGGGAGGTTAGGAGTTCGAGACCAGCCTGTCCAACATGGTGAAACCCTGTCTCTACTAAAAATAAAAAAAAATTAGCCAGGCGTGGTGGCAAGCGCTTGTAATCCCAGCTACTCGGGAGGCTGAGGCAGGAGAAGTGTTTAAACCCAGGAGGTGGAGGTTGCAGTGAATTGAGATCGTGCCACGCTACTCTAGCCTGGGTGCAACACAGGGAGACCCTGTCTCAAAAAAGAAAAGAAATTAAATATACAACTTTATTTTTACAACAATGTCCATTGTCATATTGTTTATAATTATGAGAAGAAGCAAACAACCTAAAGGTCCAACAAAAACCAAATGGCTAGTTTCAGTATATCCTGCACTGATGTAACAGAATACTATGCAGCTATTTCAAATGATAGTTCAAATGTATATTTATTGAAACAGAAAATCTAGTCCCACGTTACATGGAAAAAGCAAAATGCAGAGAAGTACATACAGTATAAGGTTTTATTTTAAATAGCATAGGCAGAAAAAAAGTTAAGAATAATATACTCCGGGGGAGCGGGGAGGGATAGCATGAGGAGATATACCTAATGTAAATGACGAGTTAATGGGTGCAGCACACCAACATGGCACATGTATACATATGTAACAAACCTGCACATTGTGCACATGTACCCTAGAACTTAAAGTATAATAATAAAAAAAAGAAGAATACACTCCACAATGTTACATCTTGTAGTAAAATTTTAAGTGATGCATTTCTTTACTCTTACATACTTTTTAGTATTTCTACAACAAAAATGAACTACCTATATAAACATTTGTTTAAAAGGTCCTAAGAAAACTCTATATACTGCCCATGGGAATGCAAAACAATATTGTCATTTTGGAAACCTGGCATTCCTTATCAAATTAAGCACATCTGCGATATAATCCTACCATTCTACTCTTCAGTATGTACCTAAGAGAAATGAAAGTCTATGCCACACACAAATGTTTAAAGTAGCTTTATTAACAATAACCAAAAACTGAAAATAATTCAAATATCCATCAACAGATGAATGGATAAACAAAATGTAGTACATCCATACAATGGAATACTACTTAACAACAAAAAGGAATGAAATATTGATATATGCCGGGATACACAACATGCTTCACCCTCAAAATCATTATGCTAAGTGAAAGAAACCAGATACAAAAGAGTACACATTACAGACATGTCTTGGAGATACTGCAGGTTCAGTTCCAGAGCACTGCAATAAAGCAAACATCACAATAAAGCAAGTCACACAAATTTGTTTCCCAGTGCTTATAAAAATTATGCTTACAGCCTGGTACGGTGGTTCATGCCTATAATCCCAGCACTTTGAGAGACTGAGGCAGGTGGATCACTTGAGCCTAGGAGTTTGAGACCACCCTGGGCAACACCGTGAAACCCTATCTCTACAAAAAATACAAACAATTAGCCAGGTGTGGTGATGCATGCTTGTAGTCCCAGCTACTCGGGAGGCTGAGGTGGGAGGATTGCTTGAGCCTGGGAGGCACAGGTTGCAGTGAGCTGAGATTATGTCACTGCACTCCAGCCTGGGTGACAGACCGAGACCCTGTTTCCCCACCTCCCCAAAAAAATATGTTTACACGATACTGTAGTCTATTAAGTATACAACAGCACTACATCTTTAAAAAATGTACATACCTTAATTTTAAGATACTGTGTTGCTAAAAATTGCTACTGGTCAGCTAAGCCTTCAGCAAGCAAGTAAGAATCTTTTTGCTGGTAGAGGGTCTTGCCTTGATTTTTTTTTTTTTTTTTTTTTTTTTTTTTTTTTTTTAATTTTAGAGACAGGGTTTCGCTCTGTCACCCAGGCTGGAGTGCAGTGGTGTGATCATAACCCACTGCAAGCCTCAACTTCTGGGGCTCAAGTGATCCTCCCACATCAGCCTCCTGAATAGCTGAGACCACAGGTGTGCACCACCATGCCCAGCTAAATTTTTATTGATTGATTGATTGATTGATTGATTGATTTGTAGAGACAAGGTCTCCCTTTGTTGCCCAGGCTGGTCTCAAACTCCAAGCCTCAAGTGATCCTCCCATGTTGGCCTGAAAAAATGCTGGGACTACACGTGTGAGCTACCACGCCCAGCCCTGCCTGGATGTTGATGGTTGCTGACTAATCAGGGTGGTGGCTAAGGCAATTTCTAAAATAAGACAACGATGAAGTCTGCCACATCAATCGACTCTTCCTTTCATGACAGATTTCTCTGTAGCATGCAATGCGTTTGATAGCATTTTACTTACTGTAGAAATTCTTTCAGAATTGAAGTCAATCCTCTTAATCCCTGCCACTGCTTTATCATCTAAGTTTATGTACTGTTCTAAATCTTTTGTTATCATCTCAACAACATTTGTAGCATCCTCACCAGGAGTAGAGTCCATCTCAAAAAATCACTTTCTTTGCTCATCCATAAAAAGCAACTCCTCATCCTTTCAAGTTTTATTATGAAATTGCAGCAATTCAGTCACATCTTCAGTCTCCACTTCTAATTCTAGTTATCTTGCTACTTCCACCACCTCTGCAGTTCCTTCCTCCAGTGAAGTTTTGAGCCCTACAAAGTCATCCATGAGAGTTGGAATCAACTTCTTCCAAACTGCTGTTAATGTTGATATTTTCACCTCCTCCTATGAATCATAAATGTTCTTAATGGCATCTAGAATGGTG
Organism: Chlorocebus sabaeus; assembly: GCF_047675955.1. Classification (NCBI taxonomy): domain Eukaryota; kingdom Metazoa; phylum Chordata; class Mammalia; order Primates; family Cercopithecidae; genus Chlorocebus; species Chlorocebus sabaeus. The sequence continues at coordinate 13,705,376 of NC_132915.1, forward strand.
AATCCTTTCCAGAAAATTTTCAATTCACTTTGCTCAGATCCATCAGAGGAATCACTATCTAAGGCAGCTATAGCCTTATGAGATGTATTTCTTAAATAATAAGACTTGGCCAGGTGTGATGGCTCACGCCTGTAATCCCAGCACTTTAGGAAGTCTAGGTGTGTGGATCGTGAGATCAGGAGTTCAAGACCAGCCCAGCCAAATTGGTGAAACCCTGTCTCTATTAAAAATATAAAAATTAGCCAGGTGTGGTGGCACACGCCTATAATCCCAGCTACTCAGGGGGCTGAGGCAGGATAATCGCTTGAATCTGGATCCGGGAGTTGGAGGTTGAATCCGGATTCTGCAGTCGGAGATTCTTGCAGAACCAAGATCATCCCCTGCAGCCTGGATGACAGAGTGAGACTCTCAAATAAAGAAGAAGAAGAAGGAGGAGGAGGAGGAGGAGGAGGAGGAGGAGGAGGAGGAGGAAAAATTACGATCAAGGAAAAATTATTCCTTAATCTATCAGCTACAGAATGGATATTGTGTTAGCAAGCATGAAAATATTAATCTCCTTATACATCTCCATTAGAACGTTGGGTGACCAGGTGCAATGTCAATGAACAGTGATATTTTGAAAATAATATTTTTTTTCTGAGGAATAGATCTCAACAGTGGACTTAAATTATTTAGTAAATTATGCTGTCAACAGATGTGTTGTCATTTGGGCTTTGTTGTTCCATGTATAGAACACAGGTAGAGTAGACTTAAAATAATTCTCCCTCTTTGAGATAGAGTCTCACTGTTGCCCAGGCTGGAACGGCACCATCATGGCTCACTGCAGCCTTGACTTCCCCGGGCTCAGGTGATCCTCCCACCTCAGTCTCCCAAGTAGCTTGGACCACAGGCACACCCACACCTGGCTAATTGTTGTATATTTTGTAGAGACGTTTTCGCCATGGTACCCAGGCTGGTCTTGAACTCCTAGACTCAAGTAATCTGCCCACCTCAGCCTCCCAAAATGCTGGGATTACAGGTGTTAGCCCCCACACTTGGCCAATGTAATTCTTAAGGGCCCCAGGATTTTAAACATGGTAAATGAGCATCAGCTTCAACCACATGTCACCAATTGCATTAGCCCCTAACAAGAACGTCAGCCTGTCTTTTGAACCTTTAAAGCTAGATGTTGACTTCTCCTCTCTAGCTATACAAATTCTAGATAGCCTCTACTTCCAATTTAAGGCTGTTTTGTCTACATTGAAATTTTCTTTAGTGTAGCCACCTTTATCTATGATCTTAGCTAGACTTTCTGGGTAATTTGCTGCAGCTTCTACATCAACTTGCTACTTTAGGTTGTACTTTTAAGTTATGTCAGTGTTCCATTTTATGGATATACCATATATCATTTATTCATTCATTCATCAGTTGATAGACACTTGAGTTGCTTCCACTTTTTGGCTACTATGAATAATGCTGCTATGAACATTCATGTGCTTTGATATATAAATTATACATACTGTTTGGTTCCATTTATATGAAATTCAAGAATAGGCAAAACTAATCTACAGTGGGTAGATGTCAGAAGAGTAGTTACTCAGGGGCAGGCACCTAGTGTCTACTGAAGATAGGTACCAAAGAAACTTTCAGGAGGAATAGAAATATCACATATTCTTATCTAGGTGGAGGTCACAAAGAGGTAGATAACTTAAAAGTCATACCACTTCACACCTATTAGAATAGCTATAATCAAAAAGATAATATTAATTTTAATGCTTAGTAATAATTGGCTGGGTGCAGTGGCTCACATCTGTAATCCCAGCATTTTGGGAGGCCAAGACAGGCAGATCACTTGAGGTCAGATGTTCAAAAATAGCCTGACCAACATGGTGAAACTCCATCTCTACAAAAAATACAAAAATTAGCCAGGCATGGTGGTGCACACCTGTAATCCTAGCTACTTGGGAGGCTGTGGTAAGAGGATCCCTTGAACCTGGGAGGCGGAGGTTGCAGTGAGCCAAGTTCACGCCATTGCACTCCAGCCTGGGCAAAAAGAGCAAAACTCCATCTCAAAACAACAACAACAAAAAACTTAGTAATAATTGTTAGCAAAGATGTGGAGAAATGGAAATCCTTATACATGTTAATGGGAATGTAGAATAGTGCAACCACTCTGGAAAACAGTTTGGCAATGCCTCAAAATATTAAAAGTAGAGAACCATATGACCCAACAATTCTCCTGGTACGTACCCAAGAGAAATAGAAACACATGTCCACACGAACACAATTGTTCATAGCAGCATTATTCATAACAACCAAAAGTGGAAACAGCCTAAATTTTCATTAACTGATGAATGGATAAATAAAATGTGGTACATACACAAAATGAACACTATTTGGCAACAAAAAGGAATGAAGTGTTGATACTTGCTACAACATGGATGAATCTCGAAAAAATTACGTAAGATTGTAAGATTTCATTCCTATGAAAGGGCCAGAATACTGTGGTGAGCCATGATGTCACCACTGCACTCTAGCCTGGGTAACCGAGTGAGACCTAGACTCAAAGAAAAAAAAAACAAGGGCCAAAATAGACAAACATAAAATATATGGAAAGAGCAAGTAGACCAGTGGTTCCCAAGAACTGGCAGGGTAAAGGGAAAGGGAGGACAGGAGCAACTGCTAATGGGCACCAGGTTTCTTTTAGGGTGATAAAAATTTTCTAAAATTAGACTATGGTGATGGGTATAAAAATCTGTAAATATAGGCCATATGCGGTAGCTCATGCCTGTAATCCCAGCACTTTGGGAGGCCAAGGCGAGCGGATCACCTGAGGTCAGGAGTTAAGAAACCAGCCTGACCAACATGGAGAAACCCCGTCTCTACTAAAAATACAAAATTAGCAGGGCATGGTGGCGCATGCCTGTAATCCCAGCTACTCACTCAGGAGCCTGAGGCAGGAGAATTGCTTTAACCCAGGAGGCAGAGCTTGCGGTGAGCCGAGATTGTGCCATTGCACTCCAGCGTGGGCAATAAGAGCGAAACTCTTGTCTCAAAAAAAAAAAAAAAAAAAAAAATCTGTAAATACACTAAAAACCATTGAATTGTACACATTAAACAGGTGAATTTTGTGGCAGGTTAATTATATCCCAGTAAAGCTATTTTTATTAAGCCATTGAGCAATACATTTAAAACTTGTATATTTAAACCTATGTAAATTATACTTTAAGGTATTGATCAAAAGACATATTATGAACCACTAAAAATAAAGAAAGAAGGTCTAAGTAATATAATCACGGAATTTTATGGAAGGATGAGGTCTTGGAGGTCATCTGGTCCAGTATTTTGACTGAATAAGAAAACTGAAGGTTCGAGAAACATGACTCGTCTATTCTCAATGGCACAATTGAATAGAAAGTCAAAGACAGGTTTCCAGTACAGCATGTACAGATTACTATATTCAAACATAGAAGTTCCAGAAAATATCTGCACTCGCATATATAAGGCAATATTTACTGGAAAGTATTAATCGGTCTTAGCATGGCCTGTCTGACATATTCTCTTTCATACAAGTCCCTTAAGAATAAGACTTCAAGGCCAGGCGCGGTGGCTTACGCCTGTAATCTCACCACTTTGGGAGGCTATGGCAGGCAGATCACGAGGTCAGGAGATCAAGACCATCCTGGCTAACATTGTAGAAACCCCGTCTCTACTAAAAATACAAAAAATTAGCCGGCCGTGGTGGCGGGCGCCTGTAGTCTCAGTTACTCAGGAAGCTGAGGCAGGAGAATGGCGTGAACCCGGGAGGTGGAGCTTGCAGTGAGCCAAGATCGCGCCACTGCCCTCCAGCCTGGGGGACAGAGCGAGACTCCGTCTCAAAAAAAAAGAGTAAGACTTCAGTGGAAAAGGATGTAAGAACAAACATCTTTTATATGTGCCACTTTAAACCATTCCACTTTCCCTTTCCAGTTGTTACCCATTTCTCTGAATGATATTGTTCTTTTCCATTGCTTCTGATTGAAAATATTTTAAAATACTTAGAAACAGTTCCAAAGAAGTCAAATAACATGTAGCAATTAATGACTAAATATAAGGAATGCAAAGCTGGATAATCCAGAGAAAAGATAACTTGATTCATTTTAGAATCATCTCTCAAACACAGTCAATTAGGTATATACTTAACTAGGTATTTCCCAGGTCTCTTAAAATGAAATTGTTCAGGACTCAATATTTCTGTTACCTCCTAGGATATTTGTAAATATGGCCTTAGAATTTTATACTAATAAATTTAGAGAAAAAACAAGACGATGAATCACTAGAGTGGATTTCCTGGGATTTATTCCCTGTTCCATCACTGAATAACTTACTTGGTTTAGAGATATCTATTAATATTTAGTTTCCTTGGGCCAATGTTCCCAACTCTGTAAAATAACATGATATAGGATTGTTCTAAAAATTTATTTTATCTTATTTTGAGACAGAGTCTCGCTCTGTGCCCAGGCTGGAGTGCAATGGGCGTGATCTCTGCTCACTGCAAGCTCCGCCTCCCAGGTTCACGCCATTCTCCTGCCTCCGCCTCCCAAGTAGCTGGGACTACAGGCGCCCGCTACCACGCCCGGCTAATTTTTTGTATTTTTAGTAGAGACGGGGTTTCACCGTGTTAGCCAGGATGGTCTTGATCTCCCGACCTCGTGATCCGCCCGCCTTGGCCTCCCAAAGTGCTGGGATTACAGGCGTGAGCCACTGCGCCCAGCGGATTGTTCTAAAAATTAAATGAGATTTGTTCCTGTTTAAGATGATGGAAGAGCTACAAGCTTTTTGTTAGTCCCTCCTGAAACTTTATTAAAATGACAGTAAAAGTTATTTTCAGGGTATAAAAGTGCAATATTGAAGAGAAAGAAAGGAAAGCCATCAGCAAACAAGTGATTTTTATCAAGCTTTTGGAAAACACTGAGTTTGGAGGACTGATCACTGATAAAGCACTGATAAAGAAGGAACCACTACTTAGAAAATGAGTGCATAGCCAGGAGCAGTGCCTATAATCCCAGCTATTTGGAAGGCTAAAGAGGGAGGATCACTTAAGGCCAGAATTCGAGACCAGCCTGGCCAACATGGCAAAAGCCCGTCTCTACTAAAAAAATAAAAATAAAAAAAAATAGCTGGGCATGGTGTCACATGCCTGTAAACTCAACTAGTCAGGTGGCTGAGACAGGAGAATCGCTTGAATCCTTGAGACGGAGGTTGCAGTGAGCTGAGATCGCGCCACTGCACTCCAGCCTGAGCAACAGAGCAAGACTTTGTATCAAAAAGAAAATAATAATAATAATAAAAAGTAGCCGGGCATGGTACCCAGGAGACTGAGGCAGGAGGACCCCCTGAGCCCAGGAGTTAGAGGCTGCAATGAGCTACGATCAAACCACTGTACTCCAGCCTGTGTGACGGTGTGTATAAGTGGAAAAGTTTCCCCAGTGGAAGAGCACACCAATCCTACCTGGAGAAACTTCAAATGCTTAGATTCAGAAAATTCAGTTAGGATGGTCAAGAGGAATGAGACCTGGGAATGAAAGCAGGGTTATTTTTTAAAGCATGTGCTATGGTTTGAATGTCCCCGCAAAACACAAGTTGAAATTTAATTGCCCAACTGTGTGCGGTGACTCACACCTGTAATTCCAGCACTTTGGGAGGCTGAGGTAGGTGGATCACTTGAGGTTAGGAGTTCAAGAGCAGTCTGGTCACCATGGCGAAACCCTGTCTTTACTAAAAATACTAACATTAGCTGGGCATGGTGGTGCATGCCAGTAATCTCAACTTCTCGGGAGGCTGAGGCAGGAGAATTGCTTGAACCCAGGAGGTGGAGGTTGCAGTGAGCCAAGATCATGCCACCGCACTCCAGCTCCAGCCTGGGTGACAGAGCAAGACTCTGTCTAAAAAAAAGAGAGAGAGAGAGAAAGAAATTTAATTGTCCATGTAACAGTATTAAGAGGTGAAACTTTAAGAGATGATTAGGTCTTGAGGGCTCCACATTCATGAATGGACTACCACTATTATCAGGGGAGCGAATTTGTTGTCTCAGGAGTAGATTCTTAATTAGAAGGAGGGGGTTTGGCCAGATTTCCTTTCTCTGTCTTGCGTGCTCACTTCTGCCTTCCACCCATCTGCCACAAGATGGCCCTCACCAGATGCCAGAGCCAAGCTCTTGGACTCCCTAGCCTCCAGAATTGTGAGATAAATAAACTTATTTTCTTTACAAATTACCCAGTCTGTGGTATTCTGTTATATCAATAGAAAATGGACTAAAACAGCCTGAATAATATAGAGTATATAAAAAGCACCCACTCCACTCCCACAAACCAGTAAGCAAAACATCCATCAAGGTGATTGTTCTCCAGGCAGAAAATAATAGTAATAGGCCGGGCACTGTGGTTCACGCCTATAATCCCAACACTTTGGGAGACCGAGGCGGGTGGATCACGAGGTCAGGAGACGGAGATCATCCTGGCTAACATGGTGAAACCCCATCTCTACTAAAAATACAAAAAATTAGCCAGGCGTGGTGGCGGGTCTCTGTAGTCCCAGCTACTCTGGAGGCTGAGGCAAGTGAATGGCGTGAACCCAGGAGGCAGAGCTTGCAGTCAGCCCAGACTGCACCACTGCACTCCAGCCGGGGTGACAGAGTGAGACTCCCTCTCAAAAAAACAAACAAAAAACCCTGAAAGCGATTTTCTATAAAGAAGTTTATTGAACCATCTAGGAAGAGAATTAGGGCAGCTAAACGGGGCACTGTTGGCCAAGAAGCCCATTCAAGTATGAAAAGTTCAAAGTCAATCCTTCTATTGGCTCATTCTTTTTTTTTTTTTTTTCTGAGACAGAGTCTGGCTCTGTCACCAGGCTGGAGTGCAGTGGTGTGATCTCAACTCACTGCAGCCTCCACCTCCCGGGTTCAAGAGATTCTCCTGCCTTAGCCTCCCGAGTCGCTGGGACTACAGACGCGTGCCACAACGCCCAGCTAATTTTTGTATTTTTAGTAGAGACAGGGTTTCATCATGTTGGCCAGGATGGTCTCGATTTCTTGACCTCATGATCCGCCGCCTCGGCCTTCCAAAGTGCTGGGATTACAGGCATGAGCCACTGCACCCAGACTATTGCCTCATTCTTAAAAATGGATAGATTATCAAAGATTGCCAGACTTTTAAGGAAAATCTGTAATGTGAATGAGAAACACAAAAGAAAAGAGAGGAATGAATTAAGAGAACTAAAGATAATTTCATAAGACAATTTATAAAACATAAAAAACTCTTTTAAAAAAAGATTAGGCCAGGCACGGTGGCTCACGTCTGTAATCCCAGCACTTTGGGGGGCCGAGGTGGGCGGATCACCTAAGGTAATCAAGAGTTCAAGACCAGCCCGGTCAACATGGCGAAACCCCATCTCTACTAAAAAAAATACAAAAATTAGCCGGATATGGTGGTGTGCACCTGTAGTCCCAGCTATTTGGGAGCTGAGGCAAGAGAATCGATTGAACCCAGGAGGCGGAGGTTGCAGTGAGCCGAGATCTCGCCACTGAACTCCGGCCTGGCCACAGTGCATGACTCCACCTCAAAAAAAAAAAAAAAAAAAAAAGATTTATGCATCCTCAAAAATATATAGAAGATACTACATTTATAAAACAAGAACCAGCTGCTATTAAAATTTTAAATATAATAATTCAATTAAATAACAGAAAGAGTTCTGGGAGATTAACAATTTGATGGCTCAAAAAAAATTACAAGCATAGAGGTTAGAAGGTAAAGTCAAGAAAGTCTTTCAGAAAGAAGAAACAAGACAAAAAGGTAGACCAAGAAGAAAGTTAAGGCCAAGCACAGTGGCTCACACCTGTAATACCAGCACTTTGGGAGGCCAAAGTGGGAGATCACTTGAGTCTAGGAGTTAGACCAGCCTGAACAACATAGGGAGACCCCCATCTCTACAAATAATTTAAAAATTAGCCAAGCTTGGTGGCACATGCCTGTAGTCCCAGCTACTTGGGAGGCTGAGGTGGGAGGGTCACTTGAGCCCTGGATGTTGAAGCTGCAGCGAGCTGTGACTGTGCCTCTGCATTCTATCCTGGGCAACAGAGCGAGACCCAGTCTCAAAAAAAAAAGAAGAAAGTTAATACACATGAAGACCAATCCAGAAGCCCAATATTTAACTAAAATGATAATTCAAGAAAAAGAAAATGAAAGGATTTTAAAATTAATAGTACCAGAAAAACTCCCAGAATGACAGACTGGACTTGGGAAGCTGAGGCAGGAGAATTGCTTGAACCCGGGAGGCAGAGGTTGCAGCGAGCTGAGATCGTGCCACCGCACTCCAGCCTGGGCAACAGAGCGAGATTCTATCTCAACTAAATAAATAAAGACACACAAAAAAATGGAAAGGTATTCCATTTTCATGGATTGGAAGATTTAATATTGTTAAAATGATAATACTACCCAAAGTAATTTACAGGTTCAATACAATCCCTATCAAAATTATAGTAACTATTCTTCAAAGAAACAAAAAAAAGGAATCCTAAAATTTATGTAGAACCATGAAAGACCCCAAATAGCCACAGCAATCCTGAGCAACAAGAACAAAGCTGGAGGCATCACACTACCTGGCTTCAAAGTATACTACTACAAAGCTACAGTAACCAAATCAGCATTGTACTGGCATACAAACAGACACACAAACAAAAGAAACAAAATTGAGAAACCAGCTATAAATTCACATATTTACTCATTTTCAACAAAGGTGCTAAGAACATATGTTGGGGAAAGGATATGTTCTTCAATAAATGGTGCTGGGAAAACTGGATATTCACAAGCAGAAGAATGAAAACAGACCCCTATTTCTCACCGTATGCAAAAATCAAACCAAAATGGATTAAAGACTTAAATCTAGACCGGGCACTGTGGCTTACGCCTGTAATCCCAGCACTTTGGGAGGCTAAGGCGAGCAGATCATGAGGTCAGGAGCTTGAGACCATCCTGGCTAAGACGGTGAAACCCCGTCTCTACTAAAAAAAAATTACAAAAATTTAGCTGGGAGTGGTGACAGGCGCCTGTAGTCCCAGCTACTCTGGAGCCTGAGGCAGGCGAATGGCGTGAACCTGGGAGGCGGAGCTTGCAGTGAACCGGATCGCACCACTGCACTCCAGCCTGGGCGACAGAGCAAGACTCTGTCTCAAAAAAAAAAAAAAAAAAAAAAAAAAGACTTAAATCTAAAATTTGAAACTATGAAACTACTAGAAAACACTGGGGAAATGCTTCAGGATATTGATCCAGGCAACGATTTTTTGTGTAAACAGGCCTCAGAAGCACAAGTAACAAAAGCAAAAATAGACAAATGGGATTGCATAAAGCTAAAAAGCTTCTGCACAGTAAAAGAAACAGTCAACAAAAAGAAGAAACAACCCACAGAATGAAAGAAAATATTTGCAAACCAGCCATCTGGCAAGGGATTAATAACCAGAATTAATAACAAGAAGCTGAAACAACTCAAAAACAAAAAAAAACAAAAAACAAATAATCCATTTTAAAAACAGGCAAAATATCTGAATAAACATTTCACAAAAGATGACATATAAATGGAAAACAAGTGTAAGAAATATGCTCAACATCTAATCATCAGAGAAATGCAAATCAAAACCACAATGAGATACCATCTCACCCCAGCTAAATGGCTTTTATGAAAAAGAAAAAACAGGGAATAACAGATGCTGGCAAAGATGTGGAGAAAGGGGAACCCTCATACACTGTTGGTGGAAATGAAAATTAGTACAGTCACTATGGAAAACACTATGGACGTTCCTCAAAAAACTAAAAATTGAACTGCCATATGATCCAGCAATTTCATTACTGGGTATATATCCTAAAAAAAGAAAAATCAATATATCAAAAAGATAGCTACAGTCTCATGTTTATCGCAGCACTATTCACAACAGCCATAATATGGAATCAACCTAAGTGTCCATCAGCAGATGAATGGATAAAGAAAATGTGATATATATACACAATGGAATATTAGCCACAAAAAGAATGAAATCATGTCATTTGCACCAACATGGATAGAACTGAAGGTCATTATGTTAAGTGAAACAAGCCAAACACAGAAAGTCAAATATCGCATGTTCTCACTCATATGTGAGAGCTTGAAAAGTGAATCTCATGAAGATAGACAACTAGCTTGGTGGTTACCAGGAATTGGTGGGGCAGAGGGTAACAAAAGACTGATTAATGGGTAGAAATATACTCTTTTTTTTTCCTTCCTTCCTTCCTTCCTTCCTTTTTTCCTTCCCTCTCTCCCTCCCTCCCTCGTTCCTTCCTTCCTTTCTTTCTTTCCTTTCTTTCTGATGGAGTCTCCCTCTTTAGCCCAGGCTGGAATGCAGTGGCGCTGCAATCTCGGCTCACTGCAGCCTCCACCTCCCAGGTTCAAGCCATTCTCCTGCCTCAGCCCCCCCAAGTAGCTGGGATTATAGGCATGCATCACCACCAAGGCTAATTTTGTGTTGATTTTTGTTGTTGTTGTTTGTTTGTTTGTTTGCTTGTTTGTTGAGAGAGAGTCTCGCGCTGTCACCCAGTAGAGACGGTTTTCACCATGTTGGCCAGGCTGGTCTCAAACTTCTGACCTCATGATTTGCCTGCCTCAGCCTCCCAAAGTGCTGGGATTACAGGTGTGAGCCACAACGTCGGGTCAAGTTTGTATTTTTAGTAGCGACAGGGTTTCACCATGTTGGCCAGGCTGGTCTCGAACTCCTGACCTCAGGTGTTCCACCCACCTCCGCCTCCCAAAGTTCTGGGATTACAGGTGTGAACCACCATGCCCAGCTGAAATATACAGTTTCATAGAAGAAATAAGACCTAGCGTTTGATAGATTAGTAGAGTGACTGTAGTTTACGATAATTTATTATATATTTCAAATAGGTAGAAGAGAATAATTAGAATGTTTCTAGCATAAAGAAAAGACAAATATTTAAGGTGATGGATATCCTAATTACACTGATTTGATCTTTACAAATTATCTCAATGTACAAAATTGCCACATAAATTCCCAGAATATGTATATTATATATCAAATTTTTTAAAAGAAGTTTTCAAACATGCCTGTAGATTTAGATTTGTAAATCGAAAGACTTAGAAAATTTATCTCAAACACCCCATTTTCAGAAAGTTACTTGAGTATGTGCTTCTACAAAATGAAAGCATATGGCCCAGCAGATCACCTGAGGTCATGAGTTTGAGATCAGCCTGGCCAACATGGCGAAACCCTGTCTCTACTAAAAAATGCAAAAATTAGCTGGGCATGGTGGCATGCTCCTGTAATCGCAGCTACTCTTGACCTGGGATGCAGAGGTCACAGTGAGCCGAGATCTCACCGCTGCACTCCAGCCAGGGTGACAGAGAGAGACTCTGTTGAAAGAAAGGGAAGGGGAGGGGAGGGGAGGGGAGGGGAGGGGAGGGGAGGGGAAAGAACTGGAAAGGAAAGGGAAAGGAAAAGGAAAGGGAAAGGGAAGGCAAGGCAAGGCAGGGCAGGGCAGGGCAGGTTTGGGCAGGAAACGGAAAGGAAAAGGGAAAGGGAAAGGGAAGGCAAGGCAGGACAGGGCAGGGCAGCACAGGGCAGGAAATCCCAGAAACAGTGGATCCAAGTTAAAAGAAAAATGGAAGTCAAGATGAGCGTTGAGCAGCAGGCTAGAAAATACTGAGAATAGATTAAACAAATTGACTCCAATAAAGTTATTTAATTCCCAGTGTCCAGATGTCCAGACATTTTTTTCTACTACCATTCTCCAATAAAAGAATTGATTCTAGGTCTAGAGAAGGAAATATAAAAGATAAGCCTTGAGCATCTTGTAATACCACAAAGTAAAGTGCTTTAAAAAATGATGGGAGTGGCTGGGTGTAGTGGCTCACGCCTGTAATCCCAGCACTTTAGGAGGCCGAGGCGGGTGGATCACTTGAGGTCAGAAGTTCTAAACCAGCCTGGTCAATATGCCAAAACCCTTTCTCTACTAAAAATACAAAAATTAGCCAGGCATGGTGGCAGGGGCCTGAAATCCCAGACACTTGGGAGGCTGAAACACGAGAATTGCTTGAACCCAGGGGCAGGGGGGTGGAAGTTGCAGTGAGCTGAGATTGTGCCACTGCACTCCAGCCTGGGCAACAGAGCAAGGCTCTGTCTCAAAAAGAAAAAAAGAAAAATAAATAAATGACGGGAGTATATCAAAGGGAAAAAAGAACCAAAGGAAAGAAGATCCCAATTGCCAAAGCTGGAACAATTTGAACAACAATTTAAAAAGTACTACTGAATTATAACCCGAATTATAAAATATATATCCATGAGTATATATTCATATAAATGATTGAATACATTAATACATGAGGGAAAAGAAACAAATCTCTGTTTCAGAACAATTTCAAATAATTTATGTAGATACTGTGTCCTCAAGGAAGGAGGAACACAAATGGAACACAAATCTTCACTCCTTAAGTATAGATTACACACAGTTACTTCCTTCCAAAGCATTCACTGTGAAAAGGTTGTGGGAGAGTGGAAGAATAACTTTACAGTAGAAAAACTACAAACACTACCTCATCCAGGTGCTCAAGGTCAACATGAACAGTGATGGAAGATGTTGATAGTGTGTACCCTTGATATGATATAATAAAAATGACACTTTACCTGTGTGGTCTTCCTCCCAGAAACCATTTAGCCAGTATCATAATGAGGAAAGCATCACACAAATTCCAATAGAGGGGCATCCTACAAAGTATTTGACCAATACTCCTCAAAGCAGTCAAGGTCATCAAAAACAAGAAGAGTCTGGGAATCTGTCACAACCAAGAGGAGTGTAAGGAGACATGACAACTAAAGGTAATATAGTATTCTGGATGGGATCCTGGAAGAGAAAGACATTAGGTAAAACCAAGGAAACCTGCGTACAATATAACTTTGGTTAATAATGTAACAATACTGGACCATCAGTTGTAACAAACGTACCATACTAATCTAAGATGTTCATGATAGAGCAAACTGGGTGTGGGGTATATAAGAACTCTCTACTATCATCTCAAAATTTCTGCAAATCTAAAAAGGCTTTTTTTTTTTAAAGGAGGTATCTAGAAAAGTAAGAGATACAAGAGATTTGATATTGTCCTTAAGAAGTTGGAAGAACTTAAGGGTGAGAAAAAGGTGGGAAATTACCCCCAAAATGGATAGGCAAATAACCTCCCCGTCGCCCAAAAAAATCTCTACAAAAACACTGGTAATGCCAATATACTATAACAACCTATGCAATCACCAATATTTAAATAGTTGTAATAATGTGATCACTGCTTGACGTTTAACCTTTAGAATAAGCTTATAGAGTGCCGGGCGCGGTGGCTCGCACCTGTAATCCCAGCACTTTGGGAGGCCGAGGCGGGCGGATCACAAGGTCAGGAGATCGAGACCACGGTGAAACCCCGTCTCTACTAAAAATACAAATTAGCTGGGCGCGGTAGTGGGCGCCTGTAGTCCTAGCTACTCAGGAGGCTGAGGCAGGAGAATGGCATGAACCCGAGAGGCGAAGCTTGCAGTGAGCCGAGGTCGCACCACTGCACTCCAGCCTGGGGGACACAGTGAGACTCCGTCTCCAAAAAAAAAAAAAGAATAAGCTTATAGAGGAAATAGATGTCATAAATCTGATTAACAGAATGCAAACTTAGTCTGATAATGTTGAAGTATAAGAAGACATTAAGTAGAAAGGAAAGTCAGGAGTACTAATTAGACTATTTTGTAATATGAGTAGTCAGGAGAAATGGCCTATAGTTTTAATAAGAAATCAAAGTGTAAGTTCATCATTTCATAGTTTTGTTTGTTTGTTTTTGACACAGAGTCTCGCTCTGTTGGCGAGGCTGGAGCGCAGTGACACAATCTCGGCTCACTGCAACCTCTGTCTCCTTGGCTCAAGCGATTCTGCCTCAGCCTCCCAAGTAGCTGGGATTGCAGGTGTGTGCCACCATGCCTAGCTAATTTTTGTATTTTTAGTAGAGACGGGGTTTCACCATGTTGGCCAGGCTGTTCTCAAACTCCTGACCTCAGGTAATCTGCCCACCTTGGCCTCCCAAAGTGTTGGGATTACAGGCATGAGCCACCACGCCCAGCTTATCATTTCATATTTTAATAATAACCAATAAAGAAAACCAAAAAGAGTTTTGTAACGGATGGAAAGAAGAGATGCAGGAATCGAGTGAGTTAAAGCTTTATCAGAGCTAATTTGACAGGTAGAAGTCTAAATAATGGACATTCCCATATTATTTAAAGAATGAGGACAATCAATAGATACACTAAAAACAGACCTTAATAGGCAACAGTGGTCTCCCTGAGGAGCAGAATGGGAGTGGGACGTGGGAAACAGTGAAAAAGTCAGGATTGCTACTTTTTATCACGGGTCTTTCTATACTATTTAATTTCACAATTATGTTTATGTATTGCTTTGATAAAAAGATTTTAACTTTCTAAAGAAACATTCTTTGTAAAGCGTTTAGCACAGTGTCTGATACTCAGCAAGGAGCTCACAGCCTTGGCAAAGATTCTTGGATCCATGTATGGCACAAAAGCTTCAAACTCTACTTTGGTAAAAACAGTAAACAAAGAACACCATTTCTCTACTCACATCCCACTTCTAGCACCAATTCTAGAATGTTTTTACAACACCAGCAACCAATTCCCTGATTCTCTGGACACAAACTGGGTGTCCAATAATTCAATTCAATACTGAATTCAATTCAATTCAATACTAACTACCCGGAGTTAAAGCGGATCCCAGAGGTTAAGAGCTGAGTCTCACAAGACTGCTCCCCACATCCAAGTCCAGGCACCTGTATTTATGAGCACATGGGTATAAATCAGGGGTTCCCACAAGCTACTCCTTGGGTTCAAAAATTTATTAGAACCTCTCATAAAACTCAGAAAAACAATACTTACATTTACAAGTTTATTATAAAGCAAATAATTCAATGTAGGAGGGGTCAGAGCTTCCATGCCCTCTCCAGCTGTGCCACCCTCCCAGCACTTTGATGTATTCACCTGGAAGCTCATCAGATCTCATTATTCAAGTTTGTATACAGAGGTGAGTGGGTGGTGCAGAAAGCTTCCACCTTCTAATTACTTGGACTTTCTGGTGACCAACTTGATCCTGAGGTCTTTTTGGGGCCTCACCCTAAGACACTTCATTAGCATAAACTCAGATGTATTTCAAAGAGGCTCCTTACGAATAAAAAAGGACACTTAGGTGAGTTATTTTACAACTCTATTAATTGTAGGTAACTGATAGCAATGCAAAACAACTCTTGCCTTGTTCATAGTTTTTTAAAAATTTCGTAGACACAGGGTCTCACTATGTTGCCCAGGCTGCTCTCAAACTCCTGGCGTCAAGCAATTCTCCTGCCCTGGCATCTCAAAGTGCTGGGATTATCAATGTGAGCCACTGCACCCGGCCTTTTCTTTGACTAATGTCTGTAATCCCAATACTTTCGGAGGCCAAGGTGAGAGGATCGCTTTATGACCAGCCTGGCATAAGGAGACCCCATCTCTACAAAAAATAAAAATAAATTAGCCAGGTGTGGTGGTGTGTGCCTGTAGTCCCAGCTACTCAGGAGGCTGAGGTGGGAGGATTGCTTGAGCCCAGGAATTGGAGGCTGCAGTGAGTTATGATTATGAGTTATGATTATATTACTGCACTTGCACTCCAGCCTGGGCAACAGAGTGAAATCCCATCTCTAAAAAGTATATTAAATACATAAATTTAATTAATTAAAAAAAGAAGAGAAATAACCCCATATTAGGCTTTTTATCAGCCAGTGTGATGGTACGAAGTAGGATGGAAGTAGTAGTAGGAGAGACAGACACAGAATTTCCAAATGGTTTGTGTTGGCTCCACTGCATCAGTTAATTCAGAATTGGTGGTATAGACTTGTCCTTACATAACAGATAAAAGTATTTGCCTTTGGTGTCGAGTAGTGCATTTCGATTAGCTAGTGACTATGAATTATAATATTAATTCTGTGGAAGAGTATATGTAGAGTAATGTTATTCTTAATATTTTGAAAGATTTCAGTGGGGATGTCATGAGGGGTGGGAATTCTTGGAAAGTCTTTAAACCACATATTCTATTAGTTTTTAAATTTTAGAAATATATTAAATCACACACCATAAAAATAACCCTTTTGAAGTATACAACTGAGTAGTTTTTTTGTACACTCACAAAGTTGTGCAGCCATCACCACTATCTAACTCTAGAACACTTAAATCATCCCAAAAAGGAACTCCATATCCATATCCATATCCATTTGCACAGGGGTCCTCAACCCCCAGGTCACAGACCAGTAGCGGTCTGTGGCCTGTTAGGAACCCAGCAGCACAGCAGGAGGTGAAAGGTGGGAGAGCAAGCATTACCACCTGAGCTCCACCTCCTGTCAGATTCGCAGCGGCATTAAATTCTCATGGGAGCTCAAACCCTATTATGAACTGTGCATGCAAGGGATCTAGGCTGCATGCTCCTTATGATAATCTAATTAAAGCCTGATGATCTGGGTGAAACAATTTCATCCCAAAACCATCTGCCCCTCGCCCCCAGTCGGTGGAAAAATTGTCTTCCACAAAACTGGTTCCTGGTGGCAAAAGGGTTGAGGACCACTCACCATTCATCCCCATGCCTCTGTTCCCCTGTCCCTGGCAACCACTAATCTGCTTTCTGTCTCTGTGAATTTAATTATTGTGGATATTTCGAATTAATCTTATACTAGTGATTAACATAGTGATTAACTATTATGGATATTTCTAGTTGAATTATACACTATGTGGTATTTTCTGTTGCTTCTTTCACTTAGAATGTTTTCAAGATCCATCTAATGTTGTAGCACGTATCAGTATTTCATTTTCTTATGGCTGAATAATATTCCATTGTATGTATATACTTAAATTTATCCATTCATCAGTTAGGCATTTAGATCGTTTCCTTTCCATGTTTTGGCAATTATGAATAAAACTGCTATGAACATTCACATACCAGTTATTGTGTGAGCATACCCTTTCGATTCTTTTAGGTAAGAATGAAATTGCTGGATCACGTGGTAACTCTGTTTAACTTTGTGAGGAACTGCCACACTATTTTCCAAAGTGGCTGTACCATTTCACATTCCCATCAGCATTATATGAGGGTCCCAATTTTTCCACAGCCTCATCATAGTTGTCATTGTCTTCTTTTCAATGACAGCCATCCTAGTGAATATGAAGTAGTATCCCATTACGGCTTTTCCCTAACGACATTTCCCTAACGACCAATAATCCTCAGCGTCTATTCATGTGCTTACCAGCCACTTGTGTATCTTTGAAGATATAGCTATTCAAATACTTTGCCCATTTTTTAATTGAGCTATTTGTCCTTTTTTTTTTTTTTTTTCAAATAGAGTCTCGTTCTGTCTCCCAGACTGTAGTGCAGTGGCGCGATCTCGGCTCACTGCAAGCTCCGCCTCCCGGGTTCCCGCCATTCTCCTGCCTCAGCCTCCCGAGTAGCTGGGACCACAGGCGCCCGCCACCACGCCCGGCTAATTTTTCGTATTTTTAGTAGAGACGGGGTTTCACCGTGTTAGCCAGGATGGTCTCCATCTCCTGACCTCGTGATCCGCCCGCCTCGGCCTCCCACAGTGCTGGGATTACAGGCCTGAGCCACCGCGCCCGGCCTATTTGTCTTTTTATTTCTGAGGTGTAGAATTTTTTCTATTCTGGATACAAATCCCTTATCATATACATGATTTGCAAATATATTCTTCCACTCTGAGAGCATTGTCATTTCATTTTCTTGATAGTGCCCTTTGATCACCATTTTAAAAAATTTTGATCTCCAATTTGTTTTTCTTTGATTGCTTGTGCTATACTATACCTAAGAAACCATTGCGTCATCCATAGTCACAGATTCACATCTATTTTCTTGTAAAGAGTTTTATAGTTATAGTTCTTACATTTAGGTCTTTATTCCATTTTTAGCTTATTTTTGTATATAGTATGAGATATAAATTCAACTTCATTCCTCTGCATGTGGTTACCCAGTTGTCTCAAATAATTTCAGCTCTTTATGTTTTCCTTCCTTCTTTGTGCTTAATTTGCAGTTTTTATAACTTACTGGGATAAATGCTCAGCTTATTGATGTTTACCCTTTATTGTTTTCTAATACATTAAGATACAAAGTTCCCTCTAAGGACAACTTCAGTGATACTCCATAAATTTTGATGTTATATTATTATAATTAAAATATTTTCTAATTTTCATTGTGTTTTTTTCCTTAACCCAAAGTTCCTTTGGAGTATGTTTTATAGTTTCTAATTATGTGGTGCAAAAATAATTGTGGTTTCTGCATTGTTGGAATTTGCCATTTGATACTGAAATAGATCTTAAATAAATGTGGCTATGTTATATATCATTTTAATGGGTACTTTTTGCTTTTTTTGGGGGGGCTAATGACTTATTAATTGCTGTTTATGTTGATTTTAAACTATGGAAATGATGTTAGACAAAAAGCAAATTCGAGTGATTTTCTTATCTGAGTTCAAAATGGGTTGTAAAGCACTAGAGACAACTTGCAACATTAACAACACATTTGGCCCTGGAACTGCTAATGAATGTACAGTGCAGTGGTGGTTCAAGAAGTTTCGCAAAGGAGATGAGAGCCTTAAAGATGAGAAGCATAGTGGCCGGCCATCAGAAGTTGACAACCACCAATTGAGAGCAATCATGGAAGCCGATCCTCTTATAACTACATGAGAAGCTGCCAAATAACTCAACGTCAACCATTCTACAGTCATTTGGCATTTGAGGCAAATTGGAAAGGTGAAAAACTTGATAAGTAGGTACCTCATGAACTGAGCAAAAATTTTTTAAAAATCATAATTTTGAAGTGTCTTCTCTTATTCTACACAACAACAAACCATTTCTCCATTGGGTTGTGATGTACCACAAAAAGTGGATTTTATACAGAAACCAGCGATGATCAGCTCAGTGGTTGGACAGAGAAGAAGCTCCAAAGTACTTCCCAAAGCCAAAGTTGCACCAAAACCTGGTCATGGACACTGTTATGTGGCCTGTTGCCAGTCTGATTCACTAGTTTCTGAACCCCAGCAAAACCCTTCCATCTGAGAAGTATGCTCAGCAAATCAATGAGATGCACCGAAAACTGCAATGCCTGTAGCCAGCAATGGTCAACAGGAGGGGCCCAATTCTTCTCCACAACAACGCCCAACCATACATTGCACAACCAATGCTACAAAAATTGAACAAATTAGGCTACAAAGTTTTGCTTCATCCTCCATATTCATCTGATCTCTCACCAACTGACTACCACCTCTTCAAGCATCTCGACAACTTTTTGCAGGGCAAACTCTTCCACTCTTCCAGCAGGATGCAGAAAATGCTTTCCAAGAGTTTGTTCAATCCTGAAGTACAGATGTTTATGCTACAGGAATAAACAAACTTATTTCTCGTTGGCAAAAATGTGTTGATTGTAGTGGTTCCTATTTTGATCAATAAAGATGTATTTGAGCCTAGTTATGATGATTTAAAATTGTCTGAAACCACAATTACTTTTGTACCAACCTATTAAATATATGAAATGTCTAACCATTTCTTCTGGCTTACTTTAATTATGATCAGAGAATATACTCTGTATTGTTATAATCTTTTAAATCTTACTTAGACTTGTATTACAGTATAGCAGAGTCAGTTTTTGTAAATGTTCCACATGTATATTAAAAATGTGTACTATAGGGCTGGGTGCGGTGGCTAACGCCTGTAATACCAGTACTTTGGAAGGCCAAGGTGGGTGGATTACCTGGGGTCAGGAATTTGAGACCAGCCTGACCAACATGGTGAAACCCCATCTCCCCTAAAAATACAAAAATTAGCTGGATGTGGTGGCAGGCACCTGTAATCCTAGCTACTCAGGAGGCTGAGGCAGGACAATCGCTTGAACTTGGGAGGCAGAGGTTGCAGTGAGCCAAGATTGTGCCATTGCACTCTAGCCTGGGCAACAGAGTGAGACTCTGTCTCAGAAAAAAGAAAAAAAAAAAAAAAGAACTATGCATTTGTTTTCTATGAATGTTGACTAGGTCAACTTTAATTGTATTTTCTGTATCTCTGCCAACATTTTTTATTGTGTGTGTAATCTTCCTTTATGGTTGTGGATTTTTTATTTCTCCTTATAATTCTCTGGTAAATTTAGAAGCTATTATTGAATTATGAAAGTCTAGAATTGTTAAACCTTCCTTGTGAATTAGCCCTTTTATCATTAGCAACTGTTTCTCTTTACTAAGTCTTTTGACTGAAATTCTACTGTTTGATATTACTATAGCCACAGCAGCTTTCTTTTGGTGTTTAGACATCGTTTTATAACCTTTCCCTTTCATCTTTCTCTATCTTTGCATTTTATGCATCTTATAATTTGGCTGTATTGTCTTACTTCTCTTTTATTAGAGGATTTAGCCTATTTACACGTAATGCAATTTCTAATAGATTTGGATTTAAACTTACCACCTCACCAATTGCTTTTCCCCATATGCCACTCTTTCTTTATTTCCTTTCCTGCACTCCTTTGGGTTGAGTGCAATTTGTTCTGTATTATCATGTTTTTGTCCCATTAGCTTGGTGGCAATATTTTAAGATCTTAAAAATCTTTTAGAGTGGTTACCCTGAGTATTATAAAACCAACTTTGAATATTCGAGCTTAATATATTTGTAGGCCAGGGTTGAAAATGAAAAATAAAAATTTTAAAAAAGAAAAAAGTTTAATATAAAACTATAGCTTAATCTTTTCTCAGAAAACAAGGCCATTAAAACATTTTAACTTGATTTATCCCTCTCCCAAGTTATATGCTTTTTTTTTCTTTTTTAAATTCAGATTCTCACTCTGTCACCCAGGCTGGGCTGCAGTGGTGTGTGGCTCACTGCAACCTCCACCTCCTGAATTCAAGCAATCCTTATGCCTTAAGCCTCCTAAGTAGCTGGGATTACTGGCATGCACCACCATACCCAGTTGATTTTTGTATTTTAGTAGAGACAGGGTTTTACCATGTTGGCCAGGATGGTCTGGAACTCCTGACCTCAAGCAATCCACCCACCTTGGTTTCCCAAAGTGCTAGGATTAAACAGGTGTGAGCCACTGAGCCCGGCCTGTTTTAAAATCACTATTCATTTATACTGGGTGCAGTGACTCATGCCTGTAATCCCAGCAACTCGGGAGGCTGAGGCAGGAGGATCGCTCAAGGGCAGTTCATTATCAGCCTGGGCAATATAGTGAGACCTTGTCTCCGTAATTTTTTTTTTTTTAACTTAGCTAGGTATGGTGTTATGCACCTGTAGTCCCACCTACTAAGGAGGCTGAAGCAGGAGGATTTTTTGAACCCAAGAGTTCAAAGCTGCATTGAGACATGATCATATCACTGTACTCCAGCCTGACAGAGTAAAACCCTGACTCCAAAAAAAAGTAAAATCACTATGCATTTAATTCATATATTTACCCTCTTAATTCATATTCCTTCTTGCATCTCCAAGCTTCTATCTGATAATGTTCTCCCTCTGCTTAAAGACAATTTTTGTGTGTGTGCAGGATTTGTTAGGGGGAAATTCTCATTTTTCATGTGAAATGTTTTGGTTTTTTTGCTTTTTGTTTTTTGAGACAGAGTCTCACTCTGTCGCCCAGGATGAGTGCAGTGACACAATCTCAGTCAACTGCAACTTCTGCCTCCCAGGTTCAAGCATTTCTCCTGCCTCAGCTTCCTGAGTATCCCAAGTAGCTGGGATTACACGTGCACACCACCACATCCGACTAATTTTTGTATCTTTAAAGAGACACGGTTTCACCATGTTGGCCAGGCGGGTTGCAAACTCCTGACCTCAAGTGATCCATGGGCCTCAGCCTCCCAAAGTGTTGGGATTACAGGTGTGAGTCAGCACACCTGGTGGAAACGTTCTTAATTTTTCCTATTGCACCCTATTTTTAAGGACAGTTTTGCTTATTATAGACTCCGGGTTGGCAGTTATGTCATCACTTTGAAAATGTCATTCCATTATCTTCTGATTCCCATTGTTTGTATAGAGGTCAGTTGTCATATTTTGGTCCTTAGAAGGTAATATACCTTACTTTTGTCACTGCTGTACATTTTTTCTTTACTTTTCAACTGTATTAGTAATATTTGTATGTGTATTTTTAAAATTTATTTTGCCTGAGGTTTGCAGAACTTTTGAAATCTATAGCTTGAAGATCTTCATGAGTTTTATGAAATTCTTAAGCATTAACTCCAAATATCCTCTACTTTGCTCTTTCTAGAACTCCAGTTGCTTAATGTTAGCCCTTCTGTTACACTGCTTTCTGGTTCTTTTCCATCCTTTTGTCTCTGTATGTATCATTCAGAATTTTTTTCTTCTGACCCAACTCATTTCACTATTTATCCTCAGCTTTGTTTCATCTGGTTTGAAACTCATTCATCAAAAAAAATTTTTTTTTAGCGGGGGAAAGAGAGTTTTGCTCGTTGCCCAGGCTGGAGTGCAATGGCACAATCTCAGCTTACCACAACCTCCACCTCCTGGGTTCAAGTGATTCTCCTGCCTCAGCCTTCCGAGTAGCTGGGATTACAGGCATGCACCACCACCCCTGGCTAATTTTGTATTTTTAGTAGAGATGGGATTTCTCCATGTTGGTCAGGCTGGTCTTGAACTCCCGACTTCAGGTGATCTGCCTGCCTTGGCCTCCCAAAGTGCTGGGATTATAGGCATGAGCCACCGCACCCAGCCTCATCAAATTCTTAATTCCAGCTCTTGCTTTTTTGTTGTTGTTAGAATTTCCATTTAGGCTAGGCACAGTGGCTCACACTGTAATCCCAGCACTTTGGGAGGCCAAGGTAGGTGGATTGCTTGAGCTCAGGAGTTTGAGACCAGCCTAGGTAGAAATGGCAAAATCCCATCTCTACTAAAAACACAAAAAAATTATCTGGGCCTGGTGGTGCATGCCTGTAGTCCCAGCTGCCCAGAGACCATGGTAGGAGGATCGCTTGAGCCCAGGAGGTCGAGGTTGCAGTGAGCCACGATTGCACTACTGCACTCCGGCCTGGGTGAAAAAGTGAGACCCTGTCTCAAAAAAAAAAAAAAAAATCTATTTAGTTTTTCAGTTCCCAGTTAACTAAAACTTTCAATCTTGTCTTTTTTCAAGCATATTACGTTGTTATTTTTAAGTCTAAAAATAGCTGAATGTCTGAGAGCTTCATGTGGTGCCTACTAACTCCAGAATTGGGTAGACTAACCCACCAAGTCACAAGCAGTACTGGACCCAGGGCAGGAGCCAACCAGTAAGACTTAAGAATGAACAAGCAAAAACATATATGGTCAACCCTCACATCCATGGATTCAACCAGCCATGGATCAGAAATATTCAAAATAAAAATGCATCTGTACTGAATGTGTACAGACTTTTCTTCCTTGTCATTATTCTCTAAACAATACAACTATTTACCTAGCAGTTACATTGTATTAAGCACTTTAGGAGGCAGAGGCAGGACAATGGCTTGAGGACAGGAGTTGGAGACCAGCCTGGCCAACATGGCGAGACACTATCTCTACAAAAAAAGTGTAATTAGCTGGGCATGGTGGCATACACCTGTGGCCCCAGCTACTCGGCAGGCTGACGCAAGAGGATCACTTGAGCCCAGGAGGTCAAGGCTGAAGTAAGCAGTAATTGTGTCACTGCACTCCAGCCACGGCAACAGAACAAGATCCTGTCTCAAAAAAAAAAAAAAAAAAAAAAAAAAAAAAGACTTATAAGTAACCTAGAAATTAAATTATTTAAAGTATATGGGAGTATGTGAATAGGTTATATGCAAATAAGGTACCATTTTATATCAGAAACTTGAGCATCCGGATGTTGGTATCCGTGGAAGGTTCTGAAACCAATCCCCCATGGATACTAAAGGACAACTGTACTCTGAAACCAGAGTCACTCCCAAGAGAGAGAGCTCATCTGATTATGCTTGTTTTTTTCTTCCCATTTGCTACTGCCAGGAACTCTTAGGATCATTCTTGTTTGCGTTCAGTTATTAGTCTGGAGATTACCGTGCAGGTAACTTTTAAGTGTCTGGTTAGCCCCACATAAGCACAGACCTACGGCTACAAATTCTCAGGGAAAAGAACATTTTTCCCCCTACCCAACCAGAATCTAAACCAAGTCATCCAAGTTTTTTCATAGTCACTCTTTACTACAGGCCAGATTTTTCTAATCTATTCTTTCACTAAAGAGGGCAGCTCTTTGAGATGCTGTGTATGCACATGTGTTAGGGCTTTAAGTACCATGCTACTGGAATGGATGATGGGAAATCACAAAAGATATTAGGCAACAGAAGATGATCAGACTTGATGAAATACTTACTGGAGCAACAAGGTAAACCCCTCAACCATACTGTTAAGCAGCTTATATTCCAACAGAACAATGGTTCTCAACTGGGGGCATCTCCAGCTCCAGGGAATATCTGACGATGTCTGGAGAGATTTTTGGTTATCACAACTGGAGGGATGCTGCTCACATCCAGTGGGCAGAGGCCAAAGGTGTTGCTAAATATCCTACAATGCAGACAGGACAGCCCCGTAAGACTTACCCTACCAAAAAGGTAGCAGTAGAATAACAGAGAAACAAGCACAGTAAAAACACACATATTAGTCTGTACAATGTACAGGACAGCATGCAAGTGGACAGGGGAATTCATGAAACACTGTAACAGGCAGCTAAACCTTAAACTGAATTGGAAATGATTTAGGAAGGCAGGGGGATGAGGCACTATAAGCATGAGTATGAAAGTAAGAGGTATATTCTTCCACATGTTTAGTGTACTACAAATAACTTGGTACCCCTAAAACTCAGGGGCAAAGAGTAATGGGGCAAGATAGGCTAAAAAAGAAGTCAGGGGCCAGATCACAAAAGGCCTTACATAGTGAGGAGTTTGGACTTCACCCTGTAAGTAATGGGGTGGAAGGAGGTTGGTATTAAAGTTAATGAAGAGAAAACAAGAAGAAATTTATTTTCGAAAGATCACTCTGGTAACATTATGGAGCATGGTTTGAGGGCAAAATAAGATAAAAGACCAATTAGTAAACCACTGCAATAATCCAGGCCAGAGAAGACTAGAAACAGAATCAACGCACCAAGAACCAATAGAGTAGCATAGATTGATAAAAAGTACGATAGTGAGTCTTTAATGACAATATGAAAAGAAGTTCTAATCCCAATTTTCAAGCCCCATTCACAGAGATAGAGTCTAAGAGCACAGCATTTCATGAAAAGATAATGAAAGATAAGGCTATCCCATTCAGATCACTTATTAAAAAGCTATGCAAGTATATAGACAAGATTATTACTAGGGCACATACTAGCAATATCTGTGTCCTGGTGCTTTGAACCCTGATACAACAATGGAAATATTTTTAAAATCTTTCTCTTCTACTTCTATTATCATATTTTCATACATGTATTTATCTTACTTCCTGATATTTCCTGTTACATTATTTTCAATAAAATAAAACACCAATGTATTTTGTTATTTAAGGATTTGTTTAATGTTTTAAAACTCAAAGCACTTTAAATTATTTTAAGACAAAAGATTAATAAAAACGACATTACCTTTCAAATACAACTTTATAACAACACAGTGGAAGAATAGTAAACAGTCCCTCTTAAAAAATAAAAAAAATCAGCACTTAAAACCAAAGGAAGGCTTATATGTACAGCTAATTCAGAAAGGGAACAATGACACCTAAAGACATAGATAAATGCCTTATTTTAATCCAATAAATGTCCTACCTACTGGATCTTGTTAAAGATATTTTCAATATGCCGTTTAAAATAAACTATCCTTGAAAATAAAGTTTTAAATCATTCAATATAATCTATGAAATAGCACCTAATTAACTAGATTACCTTAAATATACCAAATATTATAATCAGCAAAATAAAAACCAGTAAATCAATTTGCATCTGAAAGTTTAATGTTCTGATCTACTGGATTTTATTTATTTTTTCCTAAGATTAACAATATAAACAAATCTTTTGGGTGCTCAACATATTATGACAAGCTCAGGCATGTTCAGGTTGGTATGGCCATAGACAACACATTAGAAGGAAAATTACCTCTTTATAGTTATTAACTTTCAACAATATGACTCACCACTGAACACCAGTATTGATACTTCAGCATTCATCTTATGTGACAAGTGGAAAACAAATTTCTCAACAATAGGGGGTCACCATATTCCTCCATCTAAGTTACTTTTTAAAAAATTAACCTTTAGAGGCCAAGACAGGAGGACTGAGAGGCCAGGAGTTTGAGACCAACCTGGGCAACAGAGCAAAACTCTGTCCCTACAAAATAATAATTATAATAAATTAGCTGGGCATGGTGGTATATGCCTAGAGTCCCAGCAACTCAAGAGGCTAAGGCAGGAGGATTGCTTGAGCTCAGGAGGTCAATGCAATAACTACGATCATGCCACTGCACTCCAGCCTGGGCAACAAAGCAAGACCCTGCCTTTAAAAAAAAAAAAAAAAAAAAGATTAACTTATGTTAAAAAGCTCCACATATAACAAACATGATTAAACACTTTAAAATTAAACTAAGTTATGTAATTTCATCTTTCCTTTTTACACAAAGTCTCACAAGTAAAATTGTGAACAAATTCTAAATATTTCCTTGTTGTTATTAATTGTTCCTAATACTATTTTAGTTAACTTATTTATTTAACCGCTTCTTTAGATTCTCAAGGTGTTCCGTATTAACATTTTGTAATGCCAGTACCATTGCTTTAGACAAGGAAGGATTAAATGAAATAGTCATTAGACAGCACAAATCTATTAGATCTCTCTGACATTTCTGCAAACCTTCCAGGAACTTTTGGTATTGAAGGGGATCCTTTTTTAACTGTTTCATTTCTGGTACTGAGAACCCTATCAGGCTAGTAAGTATTTCATCCACAAAGTCTACATCTAGATACGCAGTACCATCAGACACCTTTGCAGTTATACTCCAAATGCCACCAGAACTTGAGAGATTTCCAGTTAAGGTTACAATAAATGCTTTCACTTTCACTGTTGTAACTTCCTTTGGTTTGCTGGCCAGTAGAACAGACAAATAGATAAAGGGTGGAGAATACAAATCCATGGCAATAGAAAAATTAATGCTATTCTCTGGTGATCTTAAAGAACAAGTCTGTAAATGACGATCATTTTCATTAGAAATTTGTGAACTCCTTTTCTGTACATAGTTGACCACCTCTCTATCTAATATTTTACTATTTAAGGAATGTCCATCTGAACTGCTGGTTTGTTTTATTTTATTATCTGTCTCTAAGTTCTTATCTTTATTTGTAAAATCATGGGCTAAGGGTACATTACGATGAACTGAAAAAATACTCCTGTTTTGGTCTCTAACAGATAGACAACCAAATGATTTGTCTTCATTAGTCATTTGTTCAGATACATTTTTTTCACTCCAATTATTGTTTCCATTTTTGCAAGTCAAAGAAAAAGTATTCATAGTATTAGGATTATGTGAAAATCTCTCTATACTTCGATCGGCATTTCTGTTAAAAGTCAATGGCTGCAATTCTTTAGTTTCCATCTGTTCTTTCTGGACAGTTTCTTCTAAAAGCAAGGCCTCCTCCAATGAAAAGTCATCTAATTCCCCATCCATGAAATGCATAGATAGGTTTGATGGTTCCTCTTTTGGTCTTGGAGAAATAACAAATTCTGGCTCAAAACTTGACTGTCTTGTGGGAATGGTATTTGAGGAACTACCCATGGTGAAACACCTTTCTGAGGAAGTGTCATTATTTGCTGTAAGCTCATCGTTTTCATCAAGACTTGCCAAGAGTTCTTCATCAGAAGGACCTAATGCAGGATCTAGAACATCTGTAACTCTGGGAATGTTTTCGTTAGAATTGCTTGGTATGACTGAAAGTACAGGATCAGGTTCCCCTATTAATCTTGCAAGTACTTTTTCTTGGGCATATTCTTCTAAAAGAGCATCTACTTCACCTCCTAATACTTTCACATTTTCTGGTTTCAATAAGAGAACACCAAGACGGAAAGATATATTTCCATAAATCAAAATTTTTGTACCTGGAGGAAGATCACTATGAAGAATTGGAATAGGCTGATATTCCATTCCCTGTATTTGTACAATTCCATCAGTTAGCTGCAGCATCAACATTCGTGAAGGCTTTGCTTCCCAAGGTTTTGGGGTTACTTGTGTTTCAGCTGTAACTAGATCATTTGTTGTATTCTTTCCTCTCAACTTCTGTATCTGGCAATATGCAGGCTGACTTACATCAACCAAGGAATTGATCTGCAGAGCATAAAATCCATTTAGTTCTCCTTTTGGAATTTCTAAAATGCCATCAGGTAAAAGAGGATGCTCCAAATCCCTCAGATCAGTAAGGAGCCACTGCTCAAACACTTGTTTATTCATTTGGGCCTGACTCAAGTTAACATTATTATTTTCTTCTTGAATCCAGTTAATACAAGCTTCCAGCCACATCGGAGGTACTTTAACATGCCATGTAGCTAAAAGCCAGGTTTCAGCTCTTAATGCAATACTAGTCACATTCATTTCTTTTAAATAAAAGAAATAATATGCATCTATTACCTGAAAACAACAAACAAAAAAATTAGGTAATTCAGTATATTTGAATACAGCTTCTGTAATTCTCTACAATGTACAGACAGGCACACCCTTTAGATTTTTCACTCTTCAGCATCTTAAAAATCTTTACTTTTTACGTGGTCAAAATTCAAACACTACACATAATCAGATGGTATAATGAGAATATCAAAAGGTTTGAGACAGTTATACCTAGGTTTGAAAGCTGGCTCTGTCAAGTTACAAGTTATGTGACCTAATATAAAATTCTGAACTTCTGTAACCAGTTTTTTCCTATATAAAATGGCAACACTACCATCTATCTTATAGGACTGTTAACAGGATCACACAAATTATATTTGTAAAGCATAACGCCAGACCTATGAAGGATACTCAGTAAACAGTAGTTACAGTAGCCTCCCTTATCTGTGGGGAATATGCTCCAATATCCCCAGTGGATGTCTGGAACTCTAAATATTACCAAACTTAATATACACTATTTTTTAAAATCTGATTTCCAACCAGTTACTAAGTGACTAACGGGTGGGTAACATAAACAGCATAGATATGCTGGACAAAGGGATGACTGAAGTACAGGGTATGAGTTCATCACACTATTTGGAACAGCACTAAATTTAAAACTTATGAATTATTTCTAGAATTTTCCACTAAATATTTTCAGACCTTGGTTGACTGCAGATAACTGAAATCATGGAAAGCAAAACCACGGAGAAAGGGAGACTAGTGTATAATATATTATAATTGATCTAATAATCAGATTGTAATCACTTAAAATTTAGTTAAGAAACAATGTTCACTAATGTTTTTCATGTATATATAATAGTTCTAATTTAACTCTATTAAAACATACCACTGTGTTTGTCCATTTAGCACTTGAATATGTGGTCTAAAGATACAATTATTATTATTATTTTTT
The DNA here is from genome assembly GCF_047675955.1 of Chlorocebus sabaeus. NCBI lineage: Eukaryota > Metazoa > Chordata > Mammalia > Primates > Cercopithecidae > Chlorocebus > Chlorocebus sabaeus. Next base: position 13,735,014 of record NC_132915.1, read on the forward strand.
TTTTTTGAGACGGAGTCTCACTCAGTCGCCCAGGCTGGAGTGCAGTGGCGCAATCTCGGCTCACTGCAAGCTCCGCCTCCCGGGTTCACGCCATTCTCCTGCCTCAGCATCCCAAGTAGCTGGGACTACAGGCGCCCGCCACCACACCTGGCTAATTTTTTGCATTTTTAGTAGAGACGGGGTTTCACCGTGTTAGCCAGGATGGTCTCGATCTCCTGACCTCGTGATCCACCCGCCTCGGCCTCCCAAAGTGCTGGGATTACAGGCGTGAGCCACCGCGCCCGGCCAAGATAGAATTATAACAAATAACAGTAGACCGAGCTGATAGACATAAAGCATCTTATTTGTTGGGCTAAATATTTTCAAAAGTTGTGCCAGGCAAATATATTAATATTTAACTTCTGATTTTCTCAGTATGATAAAGCAGTAGCAAAACAATAAAGCCTAATCAATCATGTGTTCACAAAAGTATACTTTGTTCCTTTTACAGATGAAGATACTTATGAAGTAGAATATATTAAAGTTTTACTATGTCCATAAGAAAACTTACCACTTGGAACAGCAGCACAGGATTTGACGACAGAATTTGGAACTAGTTGTTAGTGGATTACTTGAAGCCTCTACTGCTCAGAAATGGCCCTGGGAGATAAGACAAGAAGCAGTAAGAGTTGTAAGATGAAGTTGTATAAAAACTGGACTATTTTCTTAAGTGCAAGAGTTTGATGGTATGGTTCATGGGGATCAGAAACAAGTGACCATGAGAGAGTTACACACTCTCTCTGTTTCCTTTTCTATATACTTACCTCATAGGCTTACTGTGAAAATTAAAGAAGATAGGAGGTACAATATTTGATGTTGAATACATCTCTGGTGCTAGACTTATAAACTCTTATAAACTCTGTGACTCTAAACAAGTTACTCAACTTCACGATATCCTACTTATCCTTATCTTATTTGTAAAACAAGAATAACAGGATTTTCCTCACGGGCTTGTTATTAAGATTAGATTAATATGGAAAAAGCAGCACCTGGCACATAGCAAGAACTCAGTAAATGTATACTATTAGGCTTATAGTACTTACTACAGCAACTGACAAAAAGCAGCCACTTAAAAACTATACTTATTGTTATTTTATTTTATATTATTTTATTTCTTTGAGACAGAGTATTGCTCTGTCGCCCAGAGTGGACTGCAGTGGCGCGATCTCGGTTCACTGCAACCTCTGCCTCCCAGGTTCAAGCGATTCTCCTGCCTCAGCATCCCCAGTAGCTGGGACTACAGGTGTGTGCCATCACACCTGGCTAATTTCTATATTTTTAGGAGAAACAGGGTTTCACCATGTTGGCCAGGCTGGTCTCAAACTCCTGACCTCAATTGATCTGGCCGCCTCAGCCTCCCAAAGTGCTGGGATTACAGGTGTGAGTCACCGTGCCCGGCCATTATTTTAGACTGAACGACCAATTCCTACATTGGATAAGTCCTACGCTGCTCTGAAATTAGTGGAATGAGATTTTTTTGTAGGTTCTCAAGAAAATAATATATACCTACCTGAGATTTTAGGAGTTTAAACCCTGAAAATGCTAATACAGCTCATCTTAAGCTACTGCTGTAACAAAACTATTTTACATTGCATCCCCAAAAACAGCTGAAAGAAATGTAGCACGTGCATGAGAAATGGAAGGAACTAAAACTTCAGTTTATTGCTGATTCTAATACTAGTGGTTGAACGTCTTTTCATATTTCTCAGTGACATAGACTCCTTATCACTGCCTCCAAACAATTTCTCCTCTTTTGTTCTATACTTCTGTGCTAACACATAGTAAATGTATGTAAGTGCTTGTTACCATTAATATTTTTTAAATATCCCACAAAGAAGACATAGAAGCACATAGTTCTCAGGAACCTATAAACAGTAGGTACATTATTAATTTAATTTAATGGATGATGAAAATTTAAAGGACATGGGGAAGTTAAGGTCACAATTAGAGAACTGATTAATCTTTATATTAAAGAAAATGAGAGGATAAACATTTTTTAAACTATATGTAAAAAACAATGTAAAAATTCAAAAGTAGGAAAAGTCTCTACCCATTGTGATGAAGATAAACTATGCAGGTCAAATCAGCAGGTCTCCTTAACAAAGAAACCAAATCTCCATGCCAGCCCTCTGATTTACCAAATGGAAATACTTCCTATCTTGGCTGGGCATGGTAGCTCACGCCTGTAAACCCAGAACTCTGGGAGGCCAAGGTGGGAAGATCACTTGAGCCCAGGAGTTCAAGACCAGCCTGGGCAACAAAGCAAGATCCCATGTTTAATTTTTTTTTTTTTTTTTTTTTTTAATTAGCTGAGCATGGTGGTGCATGCCTGTAGTCCCAGCTACTAGGGAGACTGAAGTGGGAGGATTGCTTGAGCCCAGAGGTTGAAGCTACGGTAAGCTATGACTGCACCACTGCACTCCATCTGGGAGACACAGCAAGATTCTGTCTCTCAAAAAAAAAAAAAAAATACTCCCTATCTTATTAAGAAAAGCAAAGTATAGGTGATATGGTTTGGGTCTGTGGCCCCACCCAAATCCCCAGTGTTGGAGGTAGGACCTGGTGGGAGGTGACTGAATTATGGGGGTGGATTTCCCCCTCCGTGCTGCTCTCGTGATAGTGAGTGCTCCTGAGATCTGGTTGTTCAAAAATGTGTGTGGCACAGAGGAGGAGAAGAAGCCCCCGTGCCAGTTTTCCATATGACACCATCCTCCCAGTAGGTGCAGAGCCCTTCTCACTCCTCCCTGACCCTCCCTGTTACACAGTCCACCAGGGTCCAGGGAGGCATTTGTTCTTGCTTTAAGTCAGGAATAACAAATAACTTTTTTCCCCCCAATTAAGGGAAAAAAAGGGCCGAACACAGTAGCTCATGCCTGTAATCCCAGCACTTTGGGAGGCCAAGGCAGACGGATCACCTGAGGTTGGGAGTTCGAGACCAGCCTAACCAACATGGAGAAACCCTGTCTCTACTAAAAATACAAAATTAGCCAGGTGTGGTGGCGCATGCCTGTAATCTCAGCTACTCAGGAGGTTGAGGCAGGAGAATCGCCTGAACCTGTGAGGCAGAGGTTGTGGTGAGCTGAGATTGTGCCATTGCACTCCAGCCTGGACAACAAGAGCGAAATTTCATCTCAAAAAAAAAGGGAGTGGGTGGGAACCGCCCTCTACCTTTAAAACCACCCAGAGCCCTGCAAAAAAAAAAAGGGGGGAAAGAAACCCACCCACCTCTATCTTTAAAACCACCCAGAGTCCTGCATCCCGCCCCATGTCCTATGTTGTTGCTAATGACAATATGATGCTTACTCTGTTATTCAAAAACTATTTTTATGTAATTAATGTACGCTTTCTTGTTTCTAAATGCCTGATTTAAAAAAAAAAAAGCGTGTGGCACCTTCTCCCTCTCTGCCCTCCCCTTGTAAGATGCGCCTGCTCCCCCTTCACTTTCGCCATGATTTTAAGTTTCCTGAGGCCTCCCCAGCCTGGTTCCTATACAGCCTGCAGAACCATGAGCCAATTTAAATCTCTTTTCTTTATAAATTACCCAGTCTCGGGTATTTCTTTATAGCAGAACGAGAACGAACTAATATAATACAATATATAGTATGCTAACTTCTGTATACAAACAAAGGAAAATAAGCACATTATTACTTATATAAACATAAAGTACCTCTAGAAGGATATACGAGAAACTAGATAAAACTTTAAATATTTAGCTACACTCAATAAGAGTATAAGTAAGATCTTCGTGGTTGACAAATTTAGAGTGGTTAAGTGGGCACTAAAGCCATGCAGCCCCCAGGAAAAGGGCTTTTAACTAAAAACAGTGTAGCTAAAGCTGTGACGCTCCAGAAGTCCAGCATGCCATGCATGGAACAGAAGACCAGAAACAGATTCCTTGCTGGAACTGGGCCAAAAAAAGTTCCACCCAACTGTGGCAGGAACAGAGCTATCCTGAGAATAGACACTGGGCCTGCATAACACATATAACACATGTAGTGTGGTCCAGAACTAGGCTATTCCCAAAGTAAAAACCCAAATTCCTAATGAAACAGCTGACCTAGAGCTATGTCAGCCAGAGGGACAGGTGGAGTAAACTCCAAAGCCACACAAAAGGGGTAAAACACACACAGGAAAAAACAACCCAACGTGAGCCCACAAACCAAAATTATACTTTAGGAAAATTACTACCAATAAGCAGACACAGCAAATAGAATTTACACCTGAAGACAGTTTTTTAAATGAAGAATCTTAATTTTTTTTATCTCTTTGAGCATACTAAATATACTTAAGTGGGACTAACATCCTAAAAGAAGAATAGAAGATAATTAAATGATCACAGGCATTTATAAAAAGAATCTATTGTAAATCTCGGAAATAGAAAATGGTCTTTAAAATTAAAATCAATAGATGGGATAAACATCCGGCTAACAACAAATGAAGAGATAACTTATGTATTAGAAATTACCTAGAACACAGTATAAAGAAGATTAAGATATTACACAGTGAGGAAAAAAGAACTAAGAAATAGGGAACATAGGTTCCAACAGTGAAATAATTGCAGTTTCAGAAGGAAAAAATAGAAGAGGTGAAGGAAATGTTTTTTTAAAAAATAATGGTTGAGGCCAGGCGTGGTGGCTCATGCCTGTAATCCCAGCATTTTGGGAAGCCAAGGCAGGTGAATCACAAGGTCAGGAGTTTAAGACCACCCTAGCCAACATGGTGAAACCCTGTCTCTACTCAAAATACAAAAATTAGCTGGGCATGGTGGCACGCACCTGTAATCCCAGCTACTCAGGAGACTGAGGTAGGAGAATGGCTTGAACCTGGGAGGCGAAGGTTGTGATGAGCCGAGATCTTGCCACTGCACTCCAGCCTGGGTGATAGAGTGAGACTTCATCTCAAAATAAATAAATAAATAATGGTTGAAATTTTTCCAAGATATTATTTTCTAGGTTGAAAAAACTCTCCACTGCTAATCAATAGTAAAATCTACACTTATACACAGTAATATGGCAAAATACAAAACATTAAGGATAAAGAAATGTATCAAAAGACCTAACAAGCTGGATCTAAAATATAACAAAAATGTGGGAGCTAGACATGGTGGCTTATGCCTGTAATCACAACACTAGGGAGGCCTAGGTGGGCAGATCGCTTGAGCTCAGGAGTTCAAGACCAGCCTGGGCAACATGACAAAACCCCGTCTCCACAAAACATACAAAAATCAGCCAGGTGTGGTGTCACCTTCTGGTGGTCCCAGTCACTTGGGAGGCTGAGGTGGGAGGATCACTTGATCCCAGGAGGTATCGTGTCAAATAATCTTTGATAATGGTGCCAAGACTCCACAATGGAAAAACTATTCTCTCTTCAGCAAATGGTGTTGAGAAAACTGGACATGCCCATGCAAAAGATTAAAGATGGACTTTATCTCACACCATATACAAAAACTAACTCAAAATCGATTACAGGTACAAAGGTAGCACCTGAAACTATAAAACTCCTAGAAGCAAACATAGGGAAAAAGCTTCATGACATTGAAATGGGCTATGATTTCTTGGATATGACACCAAAAGTACAGGTAACAAAAGCAAAAATAGACAAATGGGACTGCATCAAACTGAAAAACTTGTGTGCACCAAACGACACAATCAACAGAGTAAAAAGACAATCTACAGAATGGGAGAAAATATTTGCAAACCACATATCAGATAAGGGGCTATCACCCAGAATAGGTAAAGAACTTCTCAACTTTAACAACAAAAAATAATCCAATTTGAAAATGGGTAAACAGCTTGAATAGACATTTCTCCAAAGATATACAATGAGCTGGTAACAGTGGCTCACACTTGTAATACCAGCATTTTGGGGGGCAGAGGCAGGTGGATCACTGAGTTCAAGACCAGCCTGGACAACATGGTGAAATCCCACCTCTATGAAAAAATACAAAAATTAGCTGGGCATGGTGGCGCACGCCTGTAGTCCCAGCTACTCATGAGGCTGAGGTGAGAGGACTGCTTGAGGTCAAGGCTGCAGTGAGCCATAAGCGTGCGACTGCACCCCAGTCTGGGCAACGAAGCAAGACCCTATCTTAAAAAAAAAAAAAAAAGATATACAATGGTCAACAAGCATATGAAAAGATGCTCAACATCACTAATCATAAAAGAAATAAAAATCAAAACCACAATGAGATCTCATCTTCATACCTGTTAGAATTGCCAATATCAAAAAACCAGAAAATAACAAGTATTGGAGGATGTGGGAAAACTGAAACCCCTGTGCACTGTTAGTACGACTGTAAAATGGTGAAGCTACTATGGAAAACAGTATAGAGCTTCCTCAAAAAATTAAAACTAGAACTACCATATGATCCCACTTCTAGGTGTATATCCAAATGAACTGAAAACAGGATCTTGAAGAGATATCTGCACAATCCACGTTCATTGCAGCATTGCTAACATTAAGCATATAGATACAACCGAAATGTCCACTGATAGATGGATACAGAAAATACAACATATACATACCATGGAATGTTCAGTATTATAAAAGAAGTAAATCCTATCATATGCCACAGCATAAATTAACCTTGAGGACATTATGCTAAGTAAAATAAGCCAATCAGAAAAGGACAAATACTGCATGTGATTCCACTTATATGAGGTACCTAAAGTAATCAAGCACACAGAAATGGAAAGTAGAATGGTGGTTGTCAAGTGTTGTGGGGAGGGAGAAATGGGGAGCTGTCACTAAATGGGTAGTTTCAGTAATGCAAGGTGAAAAAGTTCTAGATAACTATTGAACAACAATATGCACATAATTAACAATGCCATAAAATGTACTTAAAATTTTTGTTAAGAGGGTATTTTTTTTTTCTTTTTTTTAGGTTACTCAAGTAAGGCAGTGGAAATGGAGAAGGAACAAAGAAATCTATAATTGGTTGTAAACATCACTGCAACCAGACCAGTGGGTAAATTTATTTGCTGTGCTTTTTACTGCAATTTTAAAAAGAGAAAAAGAGAGAAAAAAGGAATAATAAAAGTACCCCTATTTGCCGATGACATGAATATTGATGAAGAAAATGCCAAAGAATCAACAAAAAAGCTCTATCACCTGAGTTAGCAAGACCCAGGATATAAGGCCAATATATAGCACAGAAGTCAATTTTACTTTTATATAGTTGATCTTCATTCACAGATTCCTAATTTGCCTACTCACTAAAATTTATTTGTAATCCCAAAATCAATATTTACGGCACTCTCATGGTCATTCATGAACATGTACAGAGCAGTGAAAAATTTGAGTCATCTAACATACACATTCCCAGCTGAGGTCAAAGTGATACTGTGTCTTTTTAGTTCAGGTCTCATACAATAAACAAGTCTCCTTTTAGCGCTCTACTTAGTGCCATGTTTTTGTGCTTTTTTTTGTTTTTTTCCCAGTAATTTTGATGTTTAAAATGGTCCCCTGGCACAGTGCTCAAGTGCTACCTAGTGTACCTAAGCACAAGGAAGCTATGATCTGCCTTGTGGAGAAAATCTGTATTTTAGATAAGCTTATTCAGGCATGAGTTATAGCACTATTGGCTGTGTAAGTTCAATGTTAATGATTCAATAATATATATTAAATGAGGTGTCTTCAAACCTTCAAATAAGGTTACCAACTGTACAAGCAATGGACAAAACAGTACATTTTATAATAGCACCTAAAAGGCAAACACTATGCTGAAAACTATAAATTACAGATTAAAGAAATTAAAAACCTAAGCAAATGGAGAGATATGGATGTGTTCATGGATTGGAAGACTTTATCTGGTGAAGGTTTCAGTTCTCTCCAAATTCTTCTATAGATTCAATGCAATTCCATTCAAATCCCCAGCAATCTTTTTATAAAAAATGACAAGCTGATTCTAAAATTTATATGGAAAGGCAAAGGAACTAGAATTGCCAAGACAATTTTGAAAAGAAAAACAAAGTTGGAGGATTCACACTATCTAACATTAAGACTTCATAGAAAGCTACAATAATCAACAGTGAGATGTTGACAAAAGGATTAACATACTGGAAAATAGGAAAAGAAGACAGTCTACAAATAGACACACATATATATGATCAATTGATTTTCCACAAAGTTGTAAAAGTAATTCAACAAAAACAGGATAGTCATTTGAACACATGGCACTGAAACAACTGGATATCCATATGCAAAAAACTATGAGCCTCAACCAACACCTCAAACTATGTATAAAAATTAATTCAGAATGGATCACACAGCTAAATGTAAAAACTAAAACTACAAAATATGTATAAGAAGTTTGCAGAAAAATCTTTGTGACCTTGGTTTCCTAAAAGTTTTCTTAGAAAAATGACACCAGGGTTGGACATGGTGGCTCACGCCTATAATCCTAGCACTTTGGGAGGCCAAGGTGGGAGCATCACTTGAGGACAGAAGTTCAAGACCAACCTGGGCAACAGAGCAAGACCTCACTTCCACAAAAAAATTTTAAAACAAGCTGGGGTGTGGTGGCACACATTTGTAGCTCCAGTAACTTGGGAGGCTAAGATGGGAGGATTGCTTGAGCCCAGGAAGTTGAGGCTATAGTCAGCCATGTTTGTGCCACAGTACCCTACCCTGGACACAAAGTGAGAACCTGTCTCTAAAAAATATTAATTAAGGTCAGGCGCGGTGGCTCACGCCTGTAATCCCAGCACTTTGGGAGGCTGAGGCGGGTGGATCACAAGGTCAGGAGATGGAGACCATCCCGGCTAACACATGAAACCCTGTCTCTACTCTACTAAAAATACAAAAAAATTAGCCGGGCATGGTGGCGGACGCCTGTAGTCCCAGCTGCTGGGGAAGCTGAGGCAGGAGAATGGCGTGAACCCAGGAGGCGGAGCTTGCAGTGAGCTGAGACTGCGCCACTGCACTCCAGCCCGGGCGACAGAGTAAGACTCTGTCTCCAAAAAAAAAAAAACTATATATATATATATATATTTATATATATATATATACACACACACACACACACAAATTTTTAAAAAATGACATCAAAAGCATGATAGATAAAAGAATTTAAAACATCTGCTCTATGAAAGACACTGTTAGGAATATAAAAAGACAAGACACGCACACATGCATATCAGGCTAGAAGAAACATCTAATTGACAAAAGAAATATCCTGAATATCCAAATAATTTTTTAAATTCAGTAAGAAAACAGATATTGTCTGGGCACAGTGGCTCACACCTACATTCTCAGCCCTTTGGGAGGCCGAGGCAGGTGGATCACCTGAGGTTGGGAGTTAGAGATCAGCCTGAGCAACATGGAGAAACCCCGTCTCTACTAAATATACAAAATTAGTTGGGTATGGTGGCGTATGCCTGTAGTCCTAGCTACTCTGGAGGCTGAGGCAAGATAATTGCTTGAACCCAGGAGGCAGAGGTTGTGGTGAGCCGAGATCGTGCCATTGCACACCAGCCTGGGCAACAAGAGCAAAACTCCGTCTCAAAAAAAAAAAAAAAGAAAGAAAGAAAGAAAACAAATATTGAAATGAGCAAAATACTTTTTATTGATATATAATGATGTACATATATATGGAGTACATGTGATATTCCAATACATGCATACAGTGTGTGATGATCAAATCAGGGTAATTAGGATATCTACCACTTCAAACATTTCTTTCTGTTGAGAACATACCAAACCTTCTCTTCTATTTTGAAAGAAATACTAAATTATTGTTAACTATAGCCACAATGCAGTGCTATCAAACACTAGAACTTATTCCAATTTTTTTTTTTTTTTTAAGATAGCGTCTAGCTCTGTCGCCCAGGCTGGAGTGCAGTGGCACTCTCTCGGCTCACTGCAACCTCTGCCTCCTGAGTTCAAGTGATTCTCCTGCCTCAGCCTCCCAAGTAGCTGGGACTACAGTCACGTACCACCACGCCTCGCTAATTTTTGTATTTTTAGTAGAGACGGGGTTTCACTACATTAGACAGGCTGGTCTCGAACTCCTGACCCCATGATCTGCCAGCTTCAGCCTCCCAAAATGCTAGGATTACAGGCATAAGCTACTGTGCCCGGCCTCTAACTGTATTTTTATACCCATTAACCAATCTGTCTTCATACCTTTTGCCCCCACTATCCTTCCCAGCCTCTGGTAACCATTGTTCTACTCTCTACCTTCTTGAGATCAACTTTTTTTAGATCCCACATGAGTGAGAACATACAATATGTGTCTGTGCTTGGCTTATTTCACTGAACATAATGTTCTCCAGTTACATCCATGTTGCTGCAAATGATAGGATCATTCTTTTTTATGGCTGAATAATATTCCATTGTATATATACCACATTTTCTTTATCCATTCATCTGCTGATGGATTTAGGCTTTTCCATATCACGGAAACTGTAAATAGTACTGTAATAAACACTGGATTGCAGATATCTCTTCAATACATTCATTTCCTTTCTTTTAGTTTATACCTTACAGTGAAATTGCTGGATCATATGGCAGATCTATTTTTATTCTTTTGAGGAACCTCCATACTGTTTTTTACAGAGGCTACGCTAATTTATATTCCCAATTAAACTGTCCTACCATTCCCCTTTCTCTCTATCCTCACAAGCATCTTTTTTTTTTTTTTTTTTTTTTTTTTTTTGTCTTTTTGATGGCAATTTTAACTGGGGTGAGATAAAATCTCATTGTGGTTTTGATTTGCATTTCCCTGATTCACGATGTTGAATATTTTTTTCATGTACCTGTTGGCCACCTGCACATCTTCTTTTGTGAAATTCCTATTCAGATCATTTGCCCATTTTAAAAATCAGATTATTTGGCTTTTTGCTATTGTTTCAGCTCCTTATATATTCTTGTTATTAATCCCTTGTCAGATGGATATTTTGCGAATATTTTCTCTGATTCAATAGGTTGTCTCTTTGTTGGTTATTTCCTTTGCTGTACAGAAGCTTTTTAGTTTAATATAATTCCATCTGTCTATTTTTGCTTTTATTGCCTGTGCTTTTTTTTTTTTAAGAGATGGAGTCTCACTCTATCACCCAGGCTGGAGTGCAATGGCTCAATCTCAGCTCATTGCAAACTCCGCCTCCTGGGTTCACACCATTCTCCTGCCTCAGCCTCCCAAGTAGCTGGGACTACAGGCGCCCGCCACCATGCCCGGCTAATTTTTGTATTTTTAGTAGAGACGGGGTTTCACTGTGTTATCCAGGATGGTCTCGATCTCCTGACCTCATGATCTGCCTGCCTCAGTCTCCCAAAGTGCCAGGATTACAGGCGTGAGTCACCGCACCCGACCGCCTGTGCTTTTAAGTTTTTACCCCAAAAAAATCTTTGCCCAGAACACTGTCCTGAAGCATTTCCACAATGTTTTTGCCTAGTAGTTTCATAGTTTCAGGTCTTACATTTAAGTATTTAATCCATAAAATGAGAAAGAGATTTGAAAGGATACTTCAGTCCAGGCACAGTGGCTCACACCCATAAGCCTGGCACTTTGGGAGACCAAGGCAGGAGGATTACTTGAGCCCAGGAATTAAAGACCAGCCTGGAAAACATATTGAGATCTTGTTGCTACAAAAATATAAACAAAATTAGGTGGGCATGGTGGCATGTGCCTGTGGTCTCAACTACTCAGGAGGTTGAGATGGGAGGATCACTTGAGCCTGGGAGGTCAAGGCTGCAGTAAGCCAAGGTCACACCACTGCATTCAGCCTGGGTAACAGAGCAAGACCGTGTCTCAACAAAAAAACAAACAGAAGGCAAAAAGAAAAATGATATGGATACTTCACCAAAGAAAATATGCAGATGGCAAATAAACACAGGAAAACATGTTCAATATTATTAGACATTAGGGAAATGCAAAATTAAAATCAAAGGTGATATCACTACACACGTAAAATAAAAAATAACTGACAATACCAAGTACTAGAATTCTTATTGCTAGTGAGAATGCAAAATGGCACAGCCACTGTGGAAAAGAGCTTGGCAGGTTTCTACAAAGGAGAACAGTTGGGCCAGGTGCAGTGGCTCATGCCTGTAATCCCAGCACTTTGAGAGGCTGAGGAGGGCAAACTGCTTGAGCCTGGGAGTTCGATACCTGCCTGAGCAACACAGCAAAACCCTGTCTGTAACAAAAATGAGAAAATTAGCCAGACATTGTGGTGCATGCCTGTAGTCCCAGCTACTCAGAAGCCTAAGGGAGGAGAACCACCTAAGTCCAGGAGGACAAGGCTGCAGTGAGCTGTGATCATACCTCTGTTCTCCAGCCTGGGCGATACAGCAAGACCCTGTCGCAAAACCAAAACAAAACGAAAACAGTTTAGCATTTTCTTAGAAATCAAAACATGCACTTACCATACAACCCAGCAATGCACAAGGTATTTACTCAAGAGAGTAAATAATTTTGACATCCATTAAAATCCTGTATGTGGCCAGGTGTGGTGGCACACACCCGTAATCTCAACACTTGGGGAAACTAAGGTGGGAGGGTCACTTGAGGCCAGGAGTTTAAAATCAGCCTGGGCAATATGGCAAGACTCTATCTCTCACAAAAAATCAAAAAACTGAATGTGGTGGCGCATGCCTGTAGTCCTAGCTCCACGGGAGGCAGAGGTAGGAGGATCACTTGAGCCCAGGAGGTTGAGGCTGCAGTGAGCCGTGTTTGCACTACTGCACTCCAGCCTGAGTGACAGACTGAGACTCTGTCTCAAAAAAAACCCACCCACATGTCCTTAATTTGGTCAATGGATAAACTGTGATAATATCCATACAATGGAATACTATTTAATAATAAAAATAAACTATGGACACAAGGAATGATATGCATGAATGTCAAATTCAGTATGATAAGTGAAGGAATAATTCCATTTATATGACATTCAGGAAAAACGCAACACTATACAAACAGAAAACAGTTCAGTGGTTGCCAAATGCTGGAACTGTGGAAAGAGGTTGACAACAAGGGGCAAAAGAAAATTTTGGGGGTGATGGAACTGTTCTATAACATGACAACAGTGGTGGTGGTTGGTGGTTACATGACTGTATCTGTTTATCAAAACTCAGAACTATACACCAAAAAATATGAATTTTACTGAAGGTAAATTATACTCCAATTAAAAAACTGAAGGTAAACACCAAAAGAATAGAAATGTAACAACTTTCAAACTAGCTGAGGAAAAACAGAATAAAGAAAACAATCTAACAGAAGACATAAAAGGAGCAGAAAAATGATAAAAATAAAAACAATAAGAAGGCAGGCCGGGCGCGGTGGCTCAAGCCTGTAATCCCAGCATTTTGGGAGGCCAAGGTGGGTGGATCACCTGAGGTCAGGAGTGTGAGTCAACATGGTGAAACCCATCTCTACTAAAAATACAAAAATTAGCTGGGTGTGGTGGTGCATGCTTGTAATCCCAGCCACTCAGGAGGCTGAGGAGGAAAACTGCTTGAATCCAGAAGGCAGAGGTTGCAGTGAGCCAAGATCGCACCACTGCACTACAGCCTGGGTGACAGAGTGAGACCCCATCTCAAACAAACAAACAAACAAATAAATAAAATCATGGCTCTTAGTTGCATCAACTCAATAAGGTGCCTATTTCCTCCAGTAAAATTTAAGTAACACAGTGCTGGCAAATGGACTTAGTATAATTTTCAAAGGTGTTGTAAAACTGTGATGACAGACATTAGATTAGCTAAACTGAAATGAGGACAAAGTGTACTTTCAGTTGACTTTGAAACTTCAAAAGAAATGAATCAGTAAGAAAAGAAGAAAGACTGATTGGTTATGAACTGAAAAGGTCAAGGCTGGACAGAAAATGAACAAGAATGAATTTCAGAGATAGTAATCCTCTATTTCCCACCAGGTACAGATGTATAAACAGAGAATTGAAGACTTCGCTGAAAATAAATTAAAACCTATTTTATAAGACTTTAAAATTTTTTTAAAGATATCAATGAAAAATGTACTTCTACATCTACAATGTTATCTAAACCTCAAAACAGTAATTTTTTGATAGAGTATTATCTATTTGACAATGATGAAACTGAGACATGAAGATTAAGGCATAAATATCATACCCAACAGCAGACCCAGAACTAAAAGATAAATTCTGCTAATCTCCATTCCTATTTTTCTGTCAACTTAAGTGGAAAGAGGAAGTAAAATCAGTCCCTCAATTCAAAACCCACGTATGTATAAAATCCACATATAAACGGCCATTCTATAAGAGTGGTTTGCTGCTACAATAACGAACAAACTTCTCAGGTCTCACATAAATAACAAGTTCATCTAATGCATTCTAAATTGTTTCATTTACAAAATCAAATAAAGAAAAACTTAAAAATATCATCTACACCTACTATATCTTTGTGATAGCTTCAACATAGCGCTGCAGTTAAGTACTACTTTTCCTTTTGCTATAACTCTACTAACATAGCACATAATTTTTACATTTTTTGAATATTACAAACTGATATTCTAAGGCTTATGTATCAGTTTATTTTTTAATTCATTTTTTTAATTCCAAACTTGCTCTTCCTTGTATGTGCTATTTTTTGTTTGTTTGTTTGTTTTTGAGACAGAGTCTCGCTCTGTCGCCCAGGCTGGAGTGCAGTGGCACAATCTCGGCTCACGGCACACTCAGCCTTCCGGGTTTCCGCCATTCTTCTGCTGCCTCAGCCTCCCGAGTAGCTGGGACTACAAGCGCCCACCACCACGCCCAGCTAATTTTTTGGTATTTTTAGTAGAGATGGGGTTTCACCGTGTTAGCCAGATGGTCTCGATCTCCTGACCTCGTGATCTGCCCACCTTGGCCTCCCAAAGTGCTGGGATTACAGGCGTGAGCCACCGCGCCCGGTTGTATGTGCTATTGAACACCGCAAGTAGCAAAACTCCTTTCAGCCAGAAGCTGGGATAAATTCTGAAAAACCCTGCTCAGAGAACCCCAACAACTAAAGTGTTCCATTAAATATGTGTCAGTCCTAATTAATAACTCTAAGTACTACCCTCAACTTCTGAAGCCAACATACTATAAATTTTCAGTAACGTTATCATAACTAGGCAAAGAAAAAAAATTCCAGTGACTGAACACCCAAAAGATAACGAAAACACCTGTAAAACACAAGCAAATGTGATGAGATACTTAACACTGTACAAGCATTCCAATACAAGTATTCTCAAATATTTTATCAAAAAGTCAAGAACTTGAGGGGAAAAAAAATAACTGCTAAAGTACATCTGTTACACAGATTTCTTCACTTAATAGTAAAGTAGAAAGTAGGATTGATCTAGGATACTGATACAATTCCTACAACTGCATGTCTTAATTATAATAAAAAGATGATGTATAATAGGTTATTTTTCCTACAGAAAAGCTTATTAAAATGTTTAATCAAATGGAAAAATATTAAGTAAGATCTATATTATAAAGTTTAGACTGGATATTAATAATTGAGACCTTTAATAATTTGGTAAATTATATTAATGGCATCTAGTCCTTCAGAAAATTCCTAAGGTTTTCATTCTTCCTTTGCTTAGGAAATTGGGTAACCATAGTCACAAGCAGGCAGAAGCAGCTCAGAGGTGGAGATTAGCAAGGGCAGCACAAATTCCCGTGTGCTAATGTACAAAGAACAACTCCTGATCCTAAAGAACTCCACTGTCCAAGAAAATAATAAATTTGGAAAAAAATGTCTTTTACGTTATACATTAAGATATGTTCGGGCCAGGCGTGGTGGCTCATGCCTGTAATCCCAGCATTTTGGGAGGATCACCTGAGGTCAGGAGTTCAAGACCAGCCTGACCAACATGGAGAAGCCCCATCTCTACTAAAAACACAAAAAAATTAGCCGAGCCTGGTGGCGCATGCCTGTGATCCCAGCTCCTTGGGAGGCTGACACAGGAGAATCGTCTGAACCCAGGAGGCAGAGGGTGCAGTGAGCCGAGATTGTGCCATTGCACTCCAGTCTGGGCGACAAGAACGAAACTTTGTTTCAAAAATAAATAAATAAATAATAAAAAAGATATGTTCAAAACTGGTAATCCCAGCAGTATGGGAGGCGAAGGCGGATGGATCACCTGAGGTCAGGAGTTCCAGACCAGCCTGACCAACATGGGGAAACCTCGTCTCTACTAAAAATACAAAAAAATTAGCCAAGCGTGGTGGCACATGCCTGTAATTCCAGCTACTAGGGAGGCTGAGGCAGGGTTTGAACCCAGGAGGCAGAGGTTGCAGTGAGTGAAGATTGCACCACTGCACCCCAGCCTAGGCAACAAGAGTGAAACTCCGGTCTCAGGAGAAAAAAAAAAAAGTATGTTCATACCATATTATCCACTTCTTTTACTTTCCAGAATAAAGGACACAATCATAAAAAAGGACCAAAAAGAAAAAAGCCATATATATTAAGGAGACACTATCCCAAGTACTGTGATTTGAGCTTTACAAATTAATTGAATATATTATCACATATATCCCAAAACTATGCACAACTTTTATGCATCAATAAGTAACAAAATAAAGACAAAGATTTATGTGGCAGAGTGTTTACCAGTGAGTTTTTATAGTTTGAAAAAAACAAACAAAATGTTCAAAATGGGAAAAAAGTTAAATATATTTCACCGCCACCATGAAATGAAAAGCTATGAAATCTTTAAAGAAGCCATTTTTAGGAATAATTTAATGACATAGAAATACATTTATTTACTTTTTTTGAGGAAAACACATATAAAATTACATACAGCTTAATCCCCATTAATTTTATAATCAGGAAGGCCGGGCGTGGTGGCTCAAGCCTGTAATCCCAGCACTTTGGGAGGCCGAGACGGGCGGATCACAAGGTCAGGAGTTCGAGACCATCCTGGCTAACATGGTGAAACCCCGTCTCTACTAAAAAATACAAAAAAGCTAGCCGGGCGAGGTGGCTGGTGCCTGTAGTCCCAGCTACTCGGGAGGCTGAGGCAGCAGAATGGCGTAAACCCGGGAGGCGGAGCTTGCAGTGAGCTGAGATCCGGCCACTGCACTCCAGCTCCGGTGACAGAGCAAGACTCCGTCTCAAAAAAAAAAAAAAAAAAATTTATAATCAGGAAAAAAACATTTTTAAGAAAGATGATTAGCATTGTGTGAATGACAAACTTGGCTGACCACACTAATCTACATTCTAGATCTGGACTGCCAGGAACCAAACAAAAGAGAATAAAGTGGGAAAACTTTATCACCTACCACGAAGGTCTAGGTGATTTCTAGATTAATTTTCAGTCAGCCTCATATATTCCATTTTTTTTTTAAATAAAAAGTGAGGCACGAGTGTCATCCTTTTGGACATTACGTGTGCCATTCCGACAGCAGCTAAGAATAAAAAGCACTAACAAAAATTTAAATCTACTCCACATTTCCATTATCTTCATCTAAACAATAAAGGTAAGTCTACATTTTAATTCATTGAGGATGAGTTCAAGGTAATCCTGGAATTTTTGAGAAGATACTCCAAAAATTAGGGAGGAAAAATTTACACTGTGTATGACGGAAATTAAAAGAAGTAATCAGAGGAGATTTTTGTGGATCCTCCATAACCTAAGGTAAGGAAAAGACAGAAAAGAGAATCTGGAACCCAATTTTGCTATGTGACCTTGGATATGTTTCTTAGCTTCTTAGTATTAGTTCGTTCATCCATAAAACAAAGATAACTAACAACTTAAAGAACTCTAAAAAGTATTAAACTGCCAGCACAATGTTTAGCACACAGTGGGGAACTCAAGAAACAGTAGTTATAAATACTATTTTAAACAATAATCCAGCTGGATAGTGTACAATCTCAATTGTATCAGCCCATCTGAAGTAAATCTCACATCTAAGTAACATTGGGTCTAAATTCACTGAGTCCAAATGATCACTACACTATTACACCATAGAACCAATTACACAAAACTGGAGTCAATGAATTTATTGGTAAGTTCTTGAATGAACACAGGTATAAAATCAGTGGGTTGAAAAGTCTTAATTTCAAACAGAGAATAAAAGGATGGAGAAAAAACAGACTTTCCTGTTATTTAAAGAGCAAACCTAAAAATTAAAAGAAGTAAAGAGGAAATTAAATGGGGGAAAAACAGCAACCATCCCACAATGGCATCTAGAGAGGATAAATAATTTACACCAGTCGAGGTCCGGTCTGGCAATGAAATTGGGAGGAAGAAGTTCTTATATAGGGCTGCTTAACTTGTGATTCCCACTCATCACTGCTTATCAAGAAAATGATGACTGTAACATACATACTAACTTTAAAGAAAGTACAGCATCATTATTACCGTCCCGCTCTTTGTGCACATTAGTGTCAATGACATGTCTCAGGTTTTCAATGACAAACTCAATTAAATGTTGCAAATCCTAACTGGCGGATTAAATCTCTATGATCCAAGTATCCCCAGCCCCTACATAATCTCATCAACGTTGAATATTTAATAAAATTCTGAACTTTGTGGTTTAGAGCTGAAATGTGAGTTAAGTTTTACCTACCCAACAAGACTATACACTCTTCATGGTGGGGACCATTTTAAAAACTGTATTACCACTTAAAGAGAACTTTTATAAACTCCACAATCCCGGACATTATGTTCTAACAGTATGTGTTAACGTATCCTCCCAGAATGTAAATACCGGTGTTTATCATGAAATCCTCAGTGTACCTTAACAAGTTTTCCTCTAATCAGGCAAGTAAAAGATGCTGGGTGGATGCAATCATGGCCATTAAAAAGAATGCTGGTATATATATTTTGCAAATTACCCAAGAAGGAAACATAACAGGAATGAATCAGCACAAATTCATCACCACTAAAATATATATGAATGTATTCGGTCAATGGTGGATTTCGCTTCATGTGCAGATTATAACATCTTTATGCTTCAAAATGAGTTTGGGATTGTGGGCGGAGGCCGGAAGGTTGACGAGTAAGGATGTGGAAAGCGGGTACTACCAGGGCTGGAGATTTCCCAGGGTTGTCACCGATTGAAAGTGACCTTATGTGCCTTAACAAAGGAAGTCATGAAAGCTTGGCACAGGAGCCTTAGAAGTAAGGAACCGAATACAATGCAAGTGTGAACTGAACCCGCTAGAACAGCAGCACGTTTGCGGGCGAGGGTTTTGGAGTTTTTGTCCGTTTTCATCACTGCCACAACAAGGCAGGGGCTTTGAATGGAACGTGGAGGTCTACAACGTATTTAGCGATATGCATTCATCTTAGGAGACGAGTGCAATATTTATTGCCTAAAACTTTTATCGGAATAAACTACAGCGACGACACTACAAAATACTTCCACCATCTCAGGCGCCATTACCCAAGAGGAAAGTCTCATCAGAACGGAGCCCTGTGAAACCGCCTGTGCGCTTCTCGGCGAGAAGTTCTCCAAGACTCCCAGGCTCGCCCTGCGTTTCCCCGGCTCCCGCCCCAGCGCAAAGCGGGCCGAGAACCGCCAGCTGCGCCTCCGGGCCCAGCCTTGGCTGACTGAGGCCCCGGACCGTTACAAACAGCGGGTTTCCGAAGCGTGGGCCGAGAACAGCGAACGCAGGCGGCCCGCACTTACCGCGGCACAGCTAGTCCCGCAGCCCACAGCCCACAGCCCGGGGCGGGGTTAAGGGGCTTCGGGCGCAAGTGTGGGCTGCGGAAACAGGGGCATAAGTCTGGGCCAAGCACCGACCTGGGCGTCCCGCATTTTCCTCGCGCAACAGCGGTCCCTGGGCCGCGCAACTGTAAGAACAGGAACCGCCGCAGCACTGTCCCAGATCCCTTTTTGCCTCTTCCCGCCCGATTTCTCGCGCGCTCGCGCCCCTCCTCCAACCCCAAAGGACTCCTTCGGGCCTGGAAAACGCCCCTTCCCCGGCCCCTCCCTGTGCGCGTGAACTAGGCAGTTGTTAGATCTCGCGAGAGGTTCGCCCCCTAGTCGCTCCTCCCCCCAGCTAGTGAGTGCGCGAACGAGAAAGGAGGAGGGCGCTCCAGGCGACAGCACTGCAGACGCCATTATCCTCTGTTTCTCTGCTGCACCGACCTCGACGTCTTGCCTGTGTCCCACTTGTTTGCGGCCTGTAGGTAATTGGAGTTATTGGAGCTTGGGTATTGCTGATTCGGGCATGGGTTTGGCCTCCCTGAAAGGCTGCGTTGACTTTTCCCAAGCCCGGGTTTTCTCGAGCCCTTAGTGGCCTCACAGCCCGAAGGGAGGCGCTGGCGGTAGGCGGGGTTGTCGCCTCCCCCGTCGCCTTGATTGACGTGGCCTCGGGCCAATTGCTTCGCCCTCGCACCATCGCCGAAGCCCTGGCAGCCAATAGGGCGCGACGGCGGGGAGGACGCGAGAAGGCGGGGGAGGGGAGCCTGCGCTCGTTTTCTGTCTAGCTCCGACCGGCTGAGGCGGCGCGGCGGCAGAGAGACGGCCTCGCGCGGTGAGAAGCCGGGTTGGGGGAGCGGCTCGTGGAGGTGAGGGTCGGAGCCCAGTTTTCCCGCTTGAGGGAGGCGTTCTGGGGGCCGCTTTGGTGTTTGGCCGCTTCTCCGAGTGGGAACGTTGCCCGGCGTCCCCTCCCCCACCTCCGCCATTTCCCTGAGCGTGTATCCGCAGTCCGCGTTGTGGTCCTAGAGACTCCGGGGATTCGTGAGGCATGTGCCTTTAGAACGAGCTGGAGCTATGTGGCACTGGGAACTAGGAACCTCGTGGAGGAAAGGAGCCCGGCTGGGGGAGAAGGTCGCGCCGCCGCTCTCTTTGTGTGAGCCCCGCCTCACCTTGGGTCTCCCGGCCCGGGGTCGGAGCTGGAGCGGCGGGGATGGAACAGTCAGGGCTGCCTCGGTGGCTTTGTCTCGGGCGATGGGGGGAGGATGCGGGGGATGAGACCTCGGGACCGCGTGGTGGGTGGGGGAGGGGGTCGGCGCTCGGCTCCGCCTAGTAGCACGTAGTCGCCATTACGCGGGCCGCCATTTCCTGTCGGATCCGGGTGAAGAGAGGTGGCGGCGCTTCTGCTATCGACTCTCGCTTTTTCCAGTCCTGTTACCCGGCTGTTTCCGATCCCGGTACCAGGAGGCGGGGAGGGGAGGGCGCGTTGGCGCTCGGCCAGTCGAGCACATACTTAGCGGATTTTCGGGGCCTGGGGACTAGTGACTGCAGGACCCGAAGGGTGAACGGCACGCGGCAGCGTTATTCTTACAGATAAGCCCTGCTGTTTTTGCTTAAACTTTCTTGTCCAAATTTCTCCCACCCCACCTCAGAAATTGAGTGCTGGGCCAGGAGAATGTCGTTTCAGTTAGTCGTTGGAAGAGCGATAAGTTCACCAACGGTATGGGAGAATGGGAGGCATAAAAGTGCCTCGATTGTTGGCTCTTTGCTGTCTAGCCAACCTTCTAGTAGAGGCCGCTTGTCAACTCCTAGTCCCGACAAGAGGGAAGCTTAAAAAGGCTGTTTGCAGGCCTGTCGACCGTTCTGGCGCGTAGACACTTTAGTTTTCTTATTACAGGCATAATTGTCGGGTTGTACTCTATCAAGCCTAATTTAAAATAGTCCGCTAGTGACTGTTAGTTTTCAAGGGCTCCATTAGCTTCGCTGATTAATAGACTGGTAGTGTGATAGTTTGGATCTGGTCCTGTATTAGATTTTTGGATTTATCCCTCCGGTAGATTGTTGATGGATGTGTTCGCAGTGGTCGTTGTATTTGTAAACTTTCGGGGTGTCACATAAGATCGCTTCAAGCATTAGTCGAAAGAAATAGAAAAGCAATTAGAAGTTTTAATATAAAATTAGTTTTTCCAGTGAATAAGATGCATTGTAACTTTTCATAAATGTATGCTTTGTGGATGACATTTATCTTTTCAGGGTTTTGTGAATGTGCCGTATAAAACAATTCATTGCTGTGTTGGGAGTTAATTCAGTGGCTAAAAGTTATTCTAACTTAGCAAAAAATCAAACCAGGCTCCGTTGAATTTTGTATTTTTTAGGCAGTCATTTGAATTGTGAAACCCTAAAATGAGTCAAGTTTTAGAAACAGCTAGTTTTTTGGGTTCAAATCAGTGTTGACTGTGATCAGAAATAAATATTCAGT
This sequence comes from Chlorocebus sabaeus, assembly GCF_047675955.1. NCBI lineage: Eukaryota > Metazoa > Chordata > Mammalia > Primates > Cercopithecidae > Chlorocebus > Chlorocebus sabaeus. The sequence goes on from NC_132915.1 coordinate 13,757,124, forward strand.
AATAGGAATAAACAAAAGCAAAACTGATTTCTGTTGGTTCTTATAGGCAACTGCAGCACTGGGGTGTCAGTTGTTGGTCCGACCCAGAACGCTTCAGTTCTGCTCTGCAAGGATATATAATAACTGGTACGTTCTAGAAGCAGTGGGGTTTTTTTGTTTGTTTTTTTACAGCTTGCTTTCCAATAAGCCAAATGTACTAGCTTCTTTATTTTTCAACAGATTGGTGTGCCCATTTAATAAAAGAATATGGAAACTGAACAGCCAGAAGAAACCTTCCCTAACACTGAAACCAATGGTGAATTTGGTGAGAATAAATTTTAATTTTAATAGTATTTTTTTATTCTGTTAATTATTGCCTAGAAGTGTGTGGTGAAATTTTGGTATTTCTGTTTAGGTAATTTTAATTCAGCGATTTATTTATCAATTACATTTTAGCTTTTATTTATGAAGTTGAAGTAACTGATTTGCATATAAAAAATTTTCCTTGCATTTTGGGATTTCAAGTCCTTTGAAGTATTTTGTCACAGTATTTTGTGTTTGGTACATTTTACTAGATGGAAGCATAAGGTTCAAGTCTATAGCAATGCCTTTGGCCTTTCTAAAACATGCCTAAGATTAGCAACAAGTCTCTTGAAACAGAATGGAGTTGCTTTGGAGACTTCGCTGCTTTCTTTGAAATCTGAACTGTTAATTTTTAGGTAAACGCCCTGCAGAAGATATGGAAGAGGAACAAGCATTTAAAAGATCTAGAAACACTGATGAGATGGTTGAATTACGCATTCTGCTTCAAAGCAAGGTATGAATTTTATTCTTGAAAATTTGAAGGGGGTTCATACTCAAGTGGAAATTAAGATAAGGTCTGGTTTGGCTTTCTAGAAAGTCAAAAGTTTTACAGATTGAAGTATATAAAACATTTGTTTGTGGTTCTTTCTAAAGAGACTTGAAGGCTCTGGTGGTTTTGTTATTCCACTTATAATTAAGATTAAAGCCTTTGCTGTAGTGAACCACCACTACAGGTCAAGCTAGGAGGAGGGTGTTATTCTTAAAGTATTAATAGATTAAATCTTAATTATGTGTGGACTCCTTAGGAAACTGCTTGGTTGGCAGTTTATTTTATCACGGGTCACAATATGAAGGTACTTACTAATACTAAATTAATTGATTTATTTTACCAAAAGGTGCTATAAAATCTGTGCTTAGTTTTATTTTATACTTGGTGTATTTCTAACGTTGAGTACTCCAAACTATTTAGTCCTCAAAGCACTTAGAATTATATTTTGATTTTTGATTTGTTTTTGGCCTGGTCGTTTTTTACATCCCCAAGTAGATTTTTATTCTTAAACAGGTTAGAGGATTTTTTAGCAAAACCTAAGAGTATAGGTAGACATTAATTTTAGGGAAAGGCAAGATAATTTTTTGTCTTTGTATCTTCTCCAGAATGCTGGGGCAGTGATTGGAAAAGGAGGCAAGAATATTAAGGCTCTCCGTACAGACGTAAGTATTAAGATATTAAACTACTACACGAGCAGCTTCAGTTTATATGTCTATAGAAATTTAAAGATTTACATCCTAGAAATCATTTCATAGTTTAGCTACAAGACATTTGTAACAATTTATTATTACAGAATTGATTTCGAAGTTATCCATTCCTGTTTTTACAAAAGCCCAGATTGAGCAGGATTGGGGGGGTGGTTTCTATTAAACCTCTTCACATTCTAATAAGAGTCCACCAAATTATTCACTTCATCAAACAAGATAACATCTTAATTAGAAATAGCAACAAAGTGTAAAAATCCTTGATTGCACCATCCTGTGTGTGAATCAATTACAGTATTACTGAAAACCATTGCAGGTGGCTGGTTAAATCCAGAAAAAATTTTTTTGTTTTCTTTGGGAAGAAAAATGTCCATCTGTTCTTTAACGGCTTGCACATGAAGCACAGAGTTTAATGTTGAGGTTGCATGATTTAAATATGGGTAAAGAATAGAGGAGACACTTAATCTTATAATTGGGAAACTGTTCGTCAATGCCTATGATTTGTTTGAGTCTTCATTTTACAGTGGGTTGACTCTTGTGATTAGACACATTAAATGTTGGCAGTGCCAGAAGTGAGCACGTTTATAGGACTTGGCTACACCAAAATTTCTAAATTTTTTTTCTCATAGTGTACACATTTCTTAATGTTTTTCTTGCTAAAAATGAGGCAAATAACTTTGTGTCGAGTACTTATTTGACAGTATTTCATTTCTCTCTTGGTCGCAGATCTTTGTATGTTCCTCTTGATTACTGTAAACTGAACTTGAAAATTTGTTTAAAATTTTACAAACTTGCCTGTTAGGATCTAGGAATGCGTTTTAAAACCTCCAGACAACCAAACCAGTCTTATTAGTTAGGGTTTTTGGTGGTGTGGGAATTTTTGTTTTGTCTTTTATAAAACCTCTCTCCTCTTAATCCAGATGTTCTGTATAATTATCTGGGTTATTTCCCCATTTCCTCAAGAATTTCAGTAAACTTTGAGTCAGGTTTTGTGTCTACCCTCATGAGCCAGCCTGCTACTGAAACATCGTTTGTTTTTCTTAAAAAAATAAAAACGGCTAGAACCATCATTTGAGGTCCTTAATGTTAAGCCACAGTCAGATTTAGAGAAGTCCATTATTGTGTTAGTCTTCAGAACAACTTAAGCTTGTTTCATTAATTGAGAGTATGAGTATAGTTTGTATTAAATTAAAATTTATTGCTTTTCCCCCTTTTCCCTCTCCTTGTTTTTTTGGCCATATATCTCCGTTGCCCATGTACTGGATCGACTTACCCCTGCGTTGCCCACCATGACGTTGGCCCATCCGCCCCTGAACGCCCATGTGAAAACCCTGGTTGGCTATGCCCAAAAATGTGCTCGTTGCCAAACGGGTACCATACTTGACAACTTCTGATTGAATGCCCATGCCCAATGCCAACATCCACGAACGCCAATGACCAATGCAGTACAATGCCAGTGTTTCAGTCCCAGACAGCAGTGGCCCCGAGCGGTATGTCCCAACAGTTTATGCCTCACTGCCTGATTAGAAAGAGAGAAATGTATTTTATTACCTGCCTTTTATATAATTAAATAGTATCCCCTTTAGACGGTGTATTGTTTTTCAAGTTTCTGTCTTATTTTCCCCATTAAGTCTTTTTGTCACTGAACTTTTACCGTGAGTTGCCCACCCAAACGATCCACTAATTTTATTTCGATGGAAGGAGCACAGCTTCAAGTGTTGCATATTTGCCGCATTGTAAATCAAATTGTTACCAAGATAGTCTCTCGCTCTGTCTTTGTGGCCCACCTTGCTTCCCAACATTGCCTGTTCATAATTTTTTCTGATGAAATGCTAACTCTGGTTCACTTTCCTTCACTTCTCATTTGTGTTGTCTTTGTTTTGTCTTGCATTTGTATTTGTTTTCTTGCAGAGCCCATTAGTGATCTAATTTCTAACTGGTATTCATAACCTTACTCCAGATACAATGTTCACCACTCGCATATTCCCCCACTTTGCCTAAGAGAAGGTGTGCCAGTTTTACCAATGTAACAGCGAGGGTATCCTTAACTTAGTGGTGGCGGGGAACATAAATATTCAACTCTGCTTCAGTTCTGGTCAGTTTATTGCCCACTTAATCTGAGCCCTTCCAAAAGCCCATTCTCTCTGTCTCTCTGCAAGTCTCCTAATACTGTTATCATGTCTGTATTGGGTATAAAACAAAATGCATGTGAGAAATCTATAAATAGGCTACTTTAAATGGGGAATATTAAATAATTGTATGTTACATCTCTGTAAAAGTTTGTGTGACTTTGGTAACAAACACAAAACTCATTTTTCTTTTCCGCCTTTTTTGTATTATCTGGTATTTGTGGTGTTTGACAGCATATTGAGTATCAGTGCTGATATTGAAACAATTGGAGAAATTCTGAAGAAAATCATCCCTACCTTGGAAGAGGTAGGCTCATTATTTTTTTTTAAATATATTTGATAGTATGAGGGGGGAATGTTTAAAGTGTGTTGTATTGGGGTATGATGGGGGAGGTGGAGAGACAATGGATATAACAGTTTGCAGGAGTATCTCAATGTGCTACGTAATTTTGTACATACATAATTTGTTTTTTAAAGAAAACAAACAGGCTGACCACTCCTGGAGTAAATGTGAACTTATCTGTGGTCATGTGCTTTCATGGGTTTAGTATGTATTTTATGGGCTTCAGTTTTAGAAAAGAGATTTTTTAAATTAGAGTATTTGTGGGAATATGTTGAAAAGGAGAATTATTTAGATTTAGGATTTTACAACTCTACGTAATTCAGTTAGGTATGTAGAGAAAAGTATTTTATGTTTTATATATCATCTTAATGTTGAGTAAAGCAGTTTCTCATTTAATAATATAGGTTTAAAATATGTTGTAGTAGCTTTACCAATATATGCGACAATAGCCTGATCACGCTAGACACTTAACCTATTACTCTTATTTTTCTACTTTCAGGGCCTGCAGTTGCCATCACCCACTGCAACCAGCCAGCTCCCGCTCGAATCTGATGCTGTGGAATGCTTAAATGTATGTCATAGTGCCATTGAACCCCACTGAAGTATGGAGCCTGGCCCATAGGATCGATTATATTTTTAACATAGTGTGCTTTTCCCATCTCTATAGAAAAAGGCTTAAAAACATGATACGTGAATGGTCTTACAACTCACTGTTGACCCTGCTCCATGCTGCAGTGGGAATTAACTACATTTGCAAAGTGCTTTGCAGTCATTTTTATTATGGTGTTATTTGAATGTTAATAATAATTTTGTGGTAACAGCGACATGCTAAATGGCTGCAGTGTGGGTATGGTGTTGCAGGACCTGAAAATAAAATAGTTTTTTAAGGTGGTGCAGAATGTCCTTTTTGGGCCTGGCTATTGAGGATAATAAGCACATAACTGGTAAAGTTATTGAAATATAAATTCAGGTTGCTCACTGCAACAGTATATTATTGTTATGCTTATAGCAGATAAGTGTGTTTTGGGGAATTGTTGATTTGAGACTAAAATGTTACAACTCTCCCTCCACAGTACCAACACTATAAAGGAAGTGACTTTGACTGCGAGTTGAGGCTGTTGATTCATCAGAGTCTAGCAGGAGGAATTATTGGGGTCAAAGGTGCTAAAATCAAAGAACTTCGAGAGGTAAAAAAGAAAAAAATTCTGCCATATTTCTTGCTGGAAAGTAAATTTTCATATAAACTTGTTTCTGTGAGCTTCTCTCACTTCCCTTCTGAGTTCCCTCCAAAGATTGCTTATCACAAACAACAAAAAATGTCTGGCATTGCTATTACTTTGTCAAAATTTTTATACCATTGCAAAGTCGTGTGATAATTAATGAAGTTTTTATATTATGGGGGGATAATTGTTGAATTCAAATGCAATTTTCACTGAACCTAGGAAACCTAATTTTCTTCTAATTTTTTTTTTTTTTATGATCTTACAGAACACTCAAACGACCATCAAGCTTTTCCAGGAATGCTGTCCTCATTCCACTGACAGAGTTGTTCTTATTGGAGGAAAACCCGATAGGGTTGTAGAGTGCATAAAGATCATCCTTGATCTTATATCTGAGGTACTTATGAAACAAAATGATAACCTTCTGCAAAAGTAGCTTCAGATCATTTAGTGTAATAGTCTTTATTTGCCCTTTCCCTAGCAATTTTCTATCACCTGGCTTCAGCCATCACTTTAATTTAGAAATGCTTTTGAAAAAGTGGAGAGTGGTAATTTGGTGGTGGTATTTCTATAGCCTTTGATCCTTCGAATGAATTTTCTATAGTGTTGCTTGTGTCTTTGTAACTACGCTGCAGGGCTGCAGGGCTTCCTATCTCGGGTGCCTCAGTATGGATTACAGGCTTGCCAAGATACTGATCTCTTCAGCCCTTGTTGTGAAATGTGCATTGTAGTTTGTTATGTGTAAAATGGGAGGGCTTTGTGGTTTCTTAAGATCTAAGTATAAGAGCAAGCTGTTATTCTCCCTGCACAGGCAATAGAACTCACTTGTGTTTAGCACTTGCCAAAAGTTTTGGAGTTCTTGGGAATCTTTACTTTGCTACTGTTAGTGTTGACATAATTCCTGTTTCTGCCTCTAGCACCTGCTGATGGGGGAATGACTTGTATTTTGTTGATGATGATAGGTTGGTTTGAAGCGGGTCTCTTTTTCTTCAGTCTGTAAGTTTGTTCTATCTCTGTTTTTAGTCTCCCATCAAAGGACGTGCACAGCCTTATGATCCAAATTTTTACGATGAAACCTATGATTATGGTGGTTTTACAATGATGTTTGATGACCGCCGTGGACGCCCAGTGGGATTTCCAATGCGGGGAAGAGGTGGTTTTGACAGAATGCCTCCTGGTCGGGGTGGGCGTCCCATGCCTCCATCTAGAAGAGATTATGATGATATGAGCCCTCGTCGAGGACCGCCTCCCCCTCCTCCTGGACGAGGCGGCCGGGGTGGTAGCAGAGCTCGGAATCTTCCTCTTCCTCCACCACCACCACCTAGAGGGGGGTAAGTTTCTGTTTTTTTCATCTATGAGTTATTAACCTACAAGAGACTGCGCTTAGTGGTAGACAAGGTAGACTTTGATTTGATATGTGTGGCATGTAAACAAGTTTAGATTACAACAAGTACTATGCTTGCAGAGACCTCATGGCCTATGACAGAAGAGGGAGACCTGGAGACCGTTACGACGGCATGGTAAGAACTTTGGTTTATTACCAGTGTTTTGTGTATGTGAGGGTTGTAACAATATAGTTCACATTTTGTTGAAGGTTATAGTAATTAAAAAGCTTTTCTTATAAGTAAATTTTGTTTGAATTACTAGTTAAATTGTTATTTCTGTTATTTGCTGCTGGAGAATTACGACTTTACTGAGCTTTGTTCCTCTCGATTACATAATTGCTGCCTATATATGTACCCTCTTTTGTTTTAATGTAACATGCAAATTAGGCATATAAAAACAGCTGTATAACAAAATACAGTGTGGGTTCATGTTAATATTTTTATCGCTAACAGGTTGGTTTCAGTGCTGATGAAACTTGGGACTCTGCAATAGATACATGGAGCCCATCGGAATGGCAGATGGCTTATGAACCACAGGTTGAGTATCATGGTTGTTCGTGTGTATATCAGTAATAATTTAAGATGTTTACCTGCTCTCCAGTAAGTTTTTTATTCCCCAGAGGATACTTACTGAAAATAGGATACAGGTCAGGATTTTATGAGTATTAAAATACTTGAATAGTGAAGCTGGGTGCAGTGGTACTCACTCAAGCCCAACTACAAAAGAGTCTGAGGCAGGAGGATCACTTCAGCCCGAGAGTTTGAGACCAGCCTGGGCAACATAGCGAGACTCCATTTTTATTGAATGAATTTTTTTTTTTAAGTCCCGGTAGTAATTACAACGGCAAAGTAATTTTCTGTTTTTTTCTTTCTCTTTGTAGGGTGGCTCCGGATATGGTAAGTTTTCTCCTTTGTGAAATCAAACATTAATTTCATACTTTTTAAATGAACTTACTGCTCATTATTTAAATCAGATTATTCCTATGCAGGGGGTCGTGGCTCATATGGTGATCTTGGTGGACCTATTATTACTACACAAGTAACTATTCCCAAAGATGTAAGTATCTTTAATACTATGAGGAACACTTTATCACTTTTATGATTATTCCTCCTTTCTGTTTTTTTTTAATTCAGAAGGTTTTAACAAAAATACACATTTAGGAATGAGGTTATGTTCATAGGCTTTAGTGAGCTAGGTTTTCTGCTGTTTGAGCCTTGTTAAGTGATCAGTGCTGTTAATAAAAATAGTTGAGGGTTTTGAGCCCTTAATTAGCTAATTAAGGGAAACATTAGTAAGTGTGACATAAATGCTTTGTAACTCAAACTTTGACAGGTTTAGGGAGCGTTAGATAGTTAAGAGTCTGAATGAATAAAATTAATACACTTCATGCTCCTTGAAAATACAGGTAGTAAATGTTAAAAGTATATCGTAAACACATACTTTTAAAAAATCTTTTCAGTTGGCTGGATCTATTATTGGCAAAGGTGGTCAGCGGATTAAACAAATCCGTCATGAGTCGGGAGCTTCGATCAAAATTGATGAGCCTTTAGAAGGATCCGAAGATCGGATCATTACCATTACAGGAACACAGGACCAGATACAGAATGCACAGTATTTGCTGCAGAACAGGTCAGTTTAAGTTTAGCTTTGTGTTAGCTTATACATACTAAAACCTTTAAAGAGCTTTTCTTCTCAATTGATTTTTTTCTTTTAGAAGCCATGGTGTCTCAACCTTTTGGGGACCTAACTTCTAAACATTCTAATAGTTTGCCTTGATTTTCTTCTGCTTTCTTACTAAAAACGAAGACATTCAATACTAATCTTGCTGGAAGAAGCCTTAACCAAGCAAACTTCTCATTTCTCTGGTGAAAACTGCTGCCAAAACCACTTGTTACAAAATTGTACAGAGCCTGTAGACAATATAGAAGATTCATTGGATGTTGGCCTAGTTCTGTGTGGAAGACTAGTGATTTTGTTGTTTTTAGATAACTAAATTGACAACAAATCACAGTCTGCCATATGGCACAGGCCATGCCTCTACAGGACAAATGATTGGTGCTGTAAAATGCAGCATTTCACACCTTACTAGCATTCTTTGTCTTTTCTACCAAATATTAACAACTTTCAATTCCGTTTTCTTAATTCTGTTCTACTAATGTCTGATTTACCGCTCATCATTTTTCTTGACATTTACTTGCTTTAATTTGTAATTGCTTATGGTTTTTGAACTCTTCTAATTGTAATGGACATGTTTATCATTTTAATTTAGCATTGAAATTGTCTTGATGTTGATTAAGATGTTACGAGCAAAAATTCTAATTCGCACTTTTTTTTCTTTTCTTTTATAGTGTGAAGCAGTATGCAGATGTTGAAGGATTCTAATGCAAGATATTTTTTCTTTTTTATAGTGTGAAGCAGTATTCTGGAAAGTTTTTCTAAGACTAGTGAAGAACTGAAGGAGTCCTGCATCTTTTTTTTTTTATCTGCTTCTGTTTAAAAAGCCAACATTCCTCTGCTTCATAGGTGTTCTGCATTTGAGGTGTAGTGAAATCTTTGCTGTTCACCAGATGTAATGTTTTAGTTCCTTACAAACAGGGTTGGGGGGGGGAAGGGCGTGCAAAAACTAACATTGAAATTTTGAAACAGCAGCAGAGTGAGTGGATTTTATTTTTTGTTATTGTTGGTGGTTTAAAAAAATTCCCCCCATGTAATTGTGAACACCTTGCTTTGTGGTCACTGTAACATTTGGGGGGTGGGACAGGGAGGAAAAGTAACAATAGTCCACATGTCCCTGGCATCTGTTCAGAGCAGTGTGCAGAATGTAATGCTCTTTTGTAAGAAACGTTTTATGATTTTTAAAATAAATTTAGTGAACCTATTTTTGGTGGTCATTTTTTTTTTTAAGACAGTCATTTTAAAATGGTGGCTGAATTTCCCAACCCACCCGCAAACTAAACACTAAGTTTGATTTTCAGCTCCTCTGTTGGACATATAAGTGCATCTCTTGTTGGACATAGGCAAAATAACTTGGCAAACTTAGTTCTGGTGATTTCTTGATGGTTTGGAAGTCTATTGCTGGGAAGAAATTCCATCATACATATTCATGCTTATAATAAGCTGGGGATTTTTTGTTTTTGCAAATGCTTGCCCCTACTTTTCAACATTTTCTATGTTAGTAGTTATGAAGAACTAAGGTGGGGAGCAGTACTACAAGTTGAGTAATGGTATTAGTATATACCAGAATTCTGATTGGCAGCAAGTTTTATTAATCAGAATAACACTTGGTTATGGAAGTGACTAATGCTGAAAAAATTGATTATTTTTATTAGATAATTTCTCACCTATAGACTTAAACTGTCAACTTGCTCTAGTGTCTTATTAGTTAAACTTTGTAAAATATATATATACTTGTTTTCCATTGTATGCAAATTGAAAGAAAAAGATGTACCATTTCTCTGTTGTATGTTGGATTATGTAGGAAATGTTTGTGTACAATTCAAAAAAAAAAGATGAAAAAAGTTCCTGTGGATGTTTTGTGTAGTATCTTGGCATTTGTATTGATAGTTAAAATTCACTTCCAAATAAATAAAACACCCATGATGCTAGATTTGATGTGTGCCCAATTTGAACAAGGGTTGATTGACACCTGTAAAATTTGTTGAAACGTTCCTCTTAAAAGGAAATACAGTAATCTTATATATATATTTTTGTGTGTGTGAAGTGTTTTTCTAGCATTTGTAAGGGAAAGCTGGCAGGGGTGGTAGATGAAAAGTTCGGTAGTTGGGCTCATAATTTATTAAAGTGGTAATTAGCAAAATGAGAGCCTAGTCATCAGGTTTGTTTTGTTTTGTTTTACCTTATAGTCAGAGCTTTCCTCATTACCTATGAGAAATTTTGAATGAGTTACTTTGTTCCTTTCTCTAAAATAGCTTTCGTTTGATGTTTGAGAATATCGGAGACAATGTAAAATCACTGCAGAATATGATTCCTAGCTCATATTCCTGAAATACTGCTTATTAACCTCCAACTGTCCAGAAAACTTGAAAACTGATTTTTGTTTTGAGACAAGAGTCTTGCTCTTCTTCCCGGGCTTGAGTGCAGTAGCATGATCTTGGCTCACTGCAACCTCTGTCTTATGGGCATAAGCAGTCCTCCTGTCTCAGAACATGAACAACTATATAGAAAAGGAGTCAGAAATGTAATTATTGAATTTAGGTAAGAGGCTTGTGTATAGTAAAAGAATATCAGTTGGGCACAGAATAACGCCTTTTAAGGGAATTAGAGTTGAGTGACATTTAGTTTGGGGAGGGGCATAGAGTGTTCTTTTGATTTACGAAGAACATGAAGTAAATGTCAATATATCACTTAAAACTAGTGAATGCTACCTGTGGTATGGTTTCCCCAGTGTGGGTGAGTTGGGGTTGCTTAGGGTGAAATGAGCCCTTACCCCTAAAGAAAAATTTGTAAGGACATTTTAGTCACATTGTTACTCCTACTGGAGGAAAGCATCCTTGGAGAGAACACTGGCTTTCAAAGCTTTTATCTGTTGTCTATAAATGAGTTAAGTAACACATGGACTATTAGCTGAAAATATTTTCACTTTTGCGTTTTACAATAATTTGAGACAAATACATCATTCTACTGAAGACTTAATGGATTGAATATCTGGCATTGATATCTTCAATACATAGCTTTGGGAGGGAGAGGGGTGTTTTGCAAGGCCACTACTATTGATTGGTAAATGGTATTTAAAATTTGGGTGAGAATTGGGACAGGTTGGGAGAATTTTCACAAAGAGTGGGGAAAGTGAACATAAGCTCTAATTAAATGGAATATTGAGCCAATTTTGTAAGAAGTACTGGTACGTAACGCCGACTTAGTTTCAAAAATTTAGCATAATTTTTGAAAGTTAATTACCAAAATGCCAACAGACGGAAACCAAGTTGCACTAGTTCTCTCAACAATTTAAAACCTTTCCCTACTATTAATTCAAATTTTGTTTGCCTTTAATTATGTTCTATTGTACCAAGACAATACAATGTAAAATACTAAATCTGATCACTGATACCATTCAAATAGCAAAGAATATCAAGAAACCAAACAGCAAAGTTTTTAAAAACTCTTTCATTGGTTTTAAGTTTTTTTATTGTTGTCCCATATGAATTAGGTAATGAATTGCTTCAGATTGCTGTGGTTCAAAGTAAGTTTAATCAGCCCCGTGCAGTGGCTCATACTTGTAACCCCAACATTTTGGGGGCCAAGGCGGACAGATGGCTTGAGCCCAAGAGTTTGAGACAGCCTGGGCAACATGGTGAAACCCCATTGCTACAAAAAATAAGCCAAGCATGGGGGTGCACACCTGTAGTCCCATTTAGGAGGCTTGAGGTGGGAGTATCTCCTCAGCCTGGGAAGTGGAGGCTGCAGTGAGCCTTGATAGCACTACTGCACTACAGCCTGGATGACAGACCCTGTCTCAATCCAGTAAGTTTTTATGTTAAAGGGAACCAAAAAGGAAAGAAACTTTTTTTTTTTTTTTTTTAAGATGGTCTGGCTGTGTCACCCAGGCTGGAGTGCAGTAGTGCTATCTTGGCTTCTGGCTCAGGCCATCCCCAGAGACCTTCCTATATTTCAGCCTGGGGCAAGACCAGTGGGAGATGATTAATGAGAGAGTAGACGCTCCAGATGGGTTGAAAAGGATGGCAAGAGCGCAAAAACAAGGCACTAGCCTCACTTCTAATTTGAAACCCTGCAAAGTGTTCGTATGACCACATGGGATAGAAAACACAGAAGACAGATACACAATGTTTGGCAGAGATGATCTGAGATTACAGATGCAAACACCCCACAGAATTTCCTTTGATTCCCAGGTGTCATAAGAGGCACATCACTTGAGAGCCAATGGGGCTTGGGATGGGGTCATTATGGTGAGGGATATGGTTACTGCATAGCAGCAGCTGTAAGAGAGACCAGCTAGTGGCTGGATGGAGATGGCAGAATTAGCAAAAAATTTGCAGTACCAGTGAGAGCCAAGGCGAGATAGTCAAGGATAGACCACTGAATTGAGTGCCAGTTACACTAGCTTTGGTCATTCAGTAGTAGCTTTGCTGAGGGCAGAAACCAAAATTCAGACACCTGACAGACTATACTATACCTCAGCTAGAGATCAGAGACTGTTTGCTGACAAAGACCCGTTTCTCTCAGGAAAAACACCTGTACCCTAAATCAAAATAACATCTAAACCTCCCTTTGTACCCAGAAGTGGAGGCAAAGAAAGACCTTGGAGAGAAAACAAATGGCCCTAATAAGGGGCTGACCTTTAACTATTTCCCATAAGTGAAATTATTTACAACTGGAAGACCAGTGGCTCAACGTCTGTAATCCCAGCACTTTGGGAGGCCTACATAGGCGGATCATGAGGTCAGAACTTCGAGACCAGCCTGGCCAATAACGTGAAACCCCGTCTCTACTAAAAATAAAAAAATTAGCTGGACATGGTGGCACACGCCTGTAACCCCAGCTACTCAGGAGGCTGAGACAAGAGAATCACTTGAACCTGGGAGGCGGAGGTTGCAGTGAGCTGAGATCGCGCCACTGCACTCCAGCCTGGGCAACAAGAGCAAAACTTAGTCTCAAAAAAAACAAAACAAAAAAAAAAATAGAAGACCAGTTTTTTCTGCTATCAGTGGGAATGGGGATTTATGAGAAAACTCAGTCAAAGAAGGCATATCTAGGAATTTACAGACCCTGAAATTCCCAAGAAACAGGAGAGTTAAGACTAATGCTATCAAATCATAAATTCTGGGTGGAGATGGTCTCTCTTGGGATGGGCCTTCAGATCATTTATTCATACTTTGTGCCTCAAACTGGTACCAATTCTGTGTATAGTTCAGATTCCGGAACTCATGGTATCAGGCTGACACTGCTGAGACTGCATCATGGTTTGACCAGTTTTCCCTGCCCTGTGCTCCTTTCCTCATTCTGCTTCACGTGAGAGCATTCTCCAAGTGAATCAATTGCACAAAAATCTCTGGCTGAGGCTCAGCTTCTAGGACTTGACCTAACACAGTTAAGCTGAAGCTAAAGCAGAAATGTACATCACTCACATATCCTGGACTTAGATTGTGATACAGCAAATAATGAGACTGGGTTGTCTCCCTCAGAAGAGGGGGTGAGAAACGTATGAAGATTAACTGTGTTATACTATTATTTCTGGAAGTACATGAGAAAAACTTCTTGAATGCTGAACAGCTAAAGGGTGAATTATAATGGACATTTTGTTAATACCACATCAGTTTACCCTTTCTAATTGAACAGTTTTCCTTGTGGAGTTTTTCTCTCTCCATCGTACATAGGCTTGATGAGAAAGAAATCCTGGTCCTTACAGGTTCTTTTGTCACCCTGGAGGGTGGGCATTTGATTTAGGCTTGGCCAACCAGACTCTCTCCTGGGATTTTCAATCTTGAGGAGAATGATGCAAGCAAGCTGTAATGCTTATAGGTTTTTTGGGTTTTTTGTTTTTTGAGACAGAGTCTCTCACTGTCACCCAGGCTGGAGTACAGTGGCGCAATCTCGGCTCACTGCAACCTCCGCCCGCTGGGTTCAAGCGATTCGCCTGCCTCAGCCTCCGGAGTAGCTGGGACTACAGGAACCACAGGCGCGCGCCGCCACACCCAGCTAATTTTTTTTTTTTTTTCCTTTTTTTTTTTTTTTTTTTTGAGACAGAGCCTCGCTCGGTCACCCAGGCTGGAGCGCGCGATCTCGGCTCACTGCAAGCTCCGCCTCCCGGGTTCTCAACATTCTCCTGCCTCAGCCTCCGGAGTAGCTGGGACTACAGGCGCCCGCCACTGCGCCCGGCTAATTTTTTTGTATATTTAGTGGAGACGGGGTTTCACCACGTTAGCCAGGATGGTCTCGATCTCCAGACCTCGTGATCCGCCCGCCTCGGCCTCCCAAAGTGCTGGGATTACAGGCGTGAGCCACCGTGCCAGGCCTTTTTTTTTTTTTTTTTTTAGTAGAGGCACGGTTTTACCACGTTGGCCAGACTGGTCTTTTTTTTTTTTTTTTTTTTTTTTTTTTTTTGAGACGGAGTCTTGCTCTGTATCCCGGGCTGGACTGCAGTGGCCGGATCTCAGCTCACTGCAAGCTCCGCCTCCCGGGTTTACGCCATTCTCCTGCCTCAGCCTCCGGAGTAGCTGGGACTACAGGCGCCCGCCACCTCGCCCGGCTAGTTTTTTGTATTTTTAGTAGAGACGGGGTTTCACCGGGTTAGCCAGGATGGTCTCGATCTCCTGACCTCGTGATCCGCCCGTCTCGGCCTCCCAAAGTGCTGGGATTACAGGCTTGAGCCACCGCGCCCGGCCCAGACTGGTCTTTTTTTGTTGTTGTTTTTTTGTTTTTTTTCAGATGGAGTTTCGCTCTTGTTGCCCAGGCTGGAGTAAAATGGTGCGATCTCGGCTCACCGCAACCTCCACCTCCCGGATTCAAGCAATTCTCCTGACTCAGCCTCCCAAGTAGCTGGGATTACAGGCGGGCGCCACCACGTCCGGCTAATTTTTGTATTTTTAGTAGAGACGGAGTTTCACCATGTTGGCCAGGCTGGTCTTGAACTCCTGACCTCTCAGGTGATCTGCCTGCCTCAGCCTCCCAAAGTGTTGGACTTACAGGCGTGAGCCACCACACCCATCACAGGCTGACCTTGAACTCCTAAACTCAGGTAATCTGCCTGCCTTGGCCTCCCGAAGTGCTAGGATTATAGGCATGAGCCACCATGCCCAACCTATAGTTCATTTTTAAAATAGCACTAATTAGAAGAGAATTTTGGGCAGTTTCTGCTCTCAGTACTCTAAAGCTGCCTGTTTTCTGTTTATGAGTCTGGTTACCCAGCCTTCTCTTCCATCGTGTGAGCTTTCTCATAACCTTTCAAAACATTCCTCTCACCACAAAAATAATAACTGTGAGGTAATGCATTTACTAATTAGCTAGATTTAAACATTCCGCAATGCAAATATACTTCAAAACATCATGTTGTACATAAGTACATATAATTTTATTTGCCAATTAATTTTTTTTTTTTTGGAGACAAGAGTCTTGCTCTGTCACCCAGGCTGGAGTGCAGTGGTGCGATCTCAGCTCACTGCAACCTCCACTTCCCAGGTTCAAGCGATTTCTCCTGCCTCAGCCTCCCGAGTAGCTGGCACTACAGGCATGTGCCACTATGCCTGGCTAATTTTTTGTATTTTTAGTAGAGACAGGGTTTCACCATGTTAGCCAGGATGGTCTCACATCTCCTGACTTCGTGATCCGCCCACCTTGGCCTCCCAAAGTGCTGAGATTACAGGTGTGAGCCATCGCACCCGGCCTTAAATTTTTTTTTTTTTTAATTTTGCTTGGCCATTCAGTTGCTGTTACATGCAGCCCTCCAATCATAGGTTTATCTTATACAGGCAGCACTGCTAATTTCAGGGAGGACAGCAACAAAATATGAATGACAGCTCTTACTCCACCTCAGCTACCACTGCTGCCAGCGAGTTTCACTAGATCATAGTTATGCCAAGTCTGGGGCTGATCAGTCATTTCCTAGAAAGTGTCTCAAGGTTGAACAGGCAGGACAATGAGTAACATACCTGGGCTTTTTTTTTTTTTTTTTTTTTTTTTTTTTGAGATAGGATCTCTTTGTTGCCCAGGCTGGAGTACAGTGGTGGGATCTCTGCTCATTGCAACCTTCATCTCCCAGGCTCAGGCCATCCTCCTGCCCTCAGCCTCCTGAGTAGCAGGGACTAGAGGCGCATGCCACCACGCCCAGCTAACTTTTTAAAATTTCTTGTAGAGATGGGGTTTCACCACATTGCCCAGGGCTGGTGTTGAACTGATGGACTCAAGGCACTTTGCCAGCCTTGACCTCGCATAGTGCTGGGATTACAGGTGTGAGCCACCATGCCCAGCCCATATCTAGGGTTTCTGGCTTTTCCTTCACTTTCAGACTTGGATAAAATGCCACACCTCACAGGGACATTACTCCCTGAGTAGCCACCAAAGGAGCTGGATGATGCAGCCTGGAATTATGGAGGAGATAACTCCCTGTGGGACAAACTCTAACCGAGGGGGATTTGTTCTCCTTCCTTCCCCCCAAACACTGCCCTGAGGCAGTTTCTCCATATAGTTTGTCGAGAGACTTCCCCAGTGACAGCACTCCTACTGAGTGACTAGCTGTGTCTGAGCTCACCATGAAGCAGTGGCAGGACAACACAGTGTCCCCCTCAGTGTCCACGCCGAAATATTGCACCTCATAGATAAATATCAGCACTTAACCCCTGCCCCAGATTCTGTTTTCAAGGGAATCCAAGTTAAATAATCCTTTGTACCTGTTTATTTTTGTACTGTTTTAAAATAATACTTACTTAGCTCTTCCTGCTAAGTAGGAAATATTAACTTCAGGAATTACAAGCAAAATATGGGCCAGGCACAGTGGCTCACGTCTGTAATACCAGCACTTTGGGAGGCCAAGGTGGGCAGATCATGAGGTCAGGAGTTCGAGACCAGCCTCATCAACATGGTGAAACCCCGTCTCTACTAAAAATACAAAAATTAGCTGGGTGTGGTGGCGCACATGTGTAATCCCAAGCTATTTAGGAGGCTGAGGGGGTAGAATTGCTTGAACCTGGGAGGTGGAGGGTGCAATGAGCTGAGATCACGCCACTGTACTCCAACCTGGGCGACAGAGTGAGACTCTGTCTCAAAAAAAAAGCAAAATATGGTTCAAAAAGCTCTAACTGGTTTTGAACTGTAGTAATAATGTTAATGATATATAATTGGAAATAATAGATTTATTCCGTTAAATTTAATATTTTAAATCAGAAATTGAAGTATTTAATAGGCATGGTTTTCACAGAAAGATTCCATTCTATCCCTAAGTCATATCCTATAAACATGAAACGTTCCAAACTCAGTAAGGAGAGAGTAGGAAGAGCTTTCAATGACACTAAGAAAACTAGGATAATATAAATGCCCTGCAAGCCAAGGGAGAATTTCAAGGAAGTGCTCAATCTTAAATGTTAAATATGGATAAATCAAGAAGAAAAGGAACAGAAAAATTACACTGTAGTGAGCCATATCTCTTTCTGCTATGGCTTCTTGGGGATTCAGTCTGTCATTTTGTGCATACAAGGAGAAAAGAAAATAAGAGGTGTCTTACCTCCACAAAATCCATTTCACTTCTATGCATAACTCTTTCAGCAGATAGAAGAAACTATGTCCTCCCCACTAGCGATGTCTATTGTCCATCCACTGCTCTAGGCAACTTTTGCAACTTCCTCTGTTGCTCAGACTGGCGTGCAGTGGCACGAACACAGCTCACCGCAGCCTCGACCTCTTGGGCTCAAGCGATCCTCTTGCCTCAGATGCCTAAGAAACTGAGACTACAGGCACATGCCACCACATCCTAGATAATTTTTTTTAAATTATTTCTTGTAGAGACGGGGTCTCACCATGTTGTCGAGGTTGGTCTCAAACTCCTGAGCTCAAGTGATCAGCCCGCTTCAGCCTCCCAAAGTGCTAGGATTACAGGCAAGAGCCACAACACCTGGTCAACCCTCCATTTCTTTAATGCTATAGCCTATCATAGAAAATAAAAGATATAGCAATAATCAATCCCAAGAGCTTGACATGTTATTTAGCTAATCAAAAATGATGACTCTTGATGACTGGAATAATCTAACTTGGATACTGTTCAAGGGGGGGAAAGTTATATGGACACATCATTGATCATGTCTTCCTCCTTTGTTAACCTTTAAAATGCAAGCTTAGAGGTTGTTTAGAGGTCATCACTATCTCTTCAAAAGTCTATCCCTGCAGGGCATAGTAGCTCACGCCTGTAATCCCAGCACTTTGTGAGGTTGAGGCAGGCGGACTGCTTGAGCCCAGGAGTTCGAAACCAACCTGGGCAACACAGCAGACCCCATCTCTACAAAAAATTTAAAAATTAGCCAGGTGCAGTGGTACATGCCTGTAGTCCCAGCTACTCAGGAGGATCACTTGAGCTGGGGAGGTCAAGGCTGCAGTGAGCTATGACTGCAGTGAGCTAGACTGGAGCACCACTGCACTCCAGTCTGTGTGACAGAGTGAGACCCTGTTTCAAATAAATAAAGCCTATGCCTACGGGGTAGAGCTTCTGCCAAAGATTTTCAAAAGAAACATACTCAGCTGACATGTTGCTCTGGCCCTTTGCTGCTTTCACTTTCTTAAGCATATAGCCATTTCACAACCATAAAGACAAAAGCCACATGATAGGGGTGGTAAGGCAGGAAAGTGAAGAGCCTAGATCTTTGCTGACATTCTCACCAGCCCTGTGGTACCTACCTCTGGACTTCTTATTGTGAGAAAAACAATCACTTTTTTGTTTAGTCATTATATTCTGGCTTTGTGTTGCTTCAAGTACAGTCCTACCTAGATACTTGATTGTTTACCTTACCCACCCGATCATAAGATGTCAAATACCATGTCTGTCTTTGCTCCCTGTATAAGATTGTGTAAGATTACTTTCATGTGAAATAACAGAAAACCCAACTTAAAACTGCTTTAAACTAGAAGGAAGTTTATTTATTTATTTATTTATTTTATTTATTTTTTTGAGACGGAGTCTCACTCTTGTTGCCCAGGCTGGAGTACAATGGCATGATCTTGGTTCACTGCAACCTCCACCTCCTGGTTCAAGCGATTCTCCTGCATCAGCCTCATGAGTAGCTGGGATTACAGGTGCACGCCACCACGCCTGGCTAACTTTTTTTTTTTTTTTTTTTTTTTTTTTTTTTTTTTTTTTGAGACGGAGTCTTTGCTCTGTCGCCCAGGCTGGAGTGCAGTGGCACGAACTCGGCTCACTACAAGCTCCGCCTCCCGGGTTTACGCCATTCTCCTGCCTCAGCCTCCCGAGTACCTGGGACTACAGGCGCCCGCCACCTCGCCCGGCTAGTTTTTTGTATTTTTTTTTAGTAGAGACGGGGTTTCACCGGGTTAGCCAGGATGGTCTCGATCTCCTGACCTCGTGATCCGCCCGTCTCGGCCTCCCAAAGTGCTGGGATTACAGGCTTGAGCCACCGCGCCCGGCCATGGCTAACTTTTTAATGTATTTTTAGTAGAGACAGGGTTTCACCACGTAGGCCAGGCTGCTCTCGAACTCCTGACCTCAGGTGGTCTGCCCACCTCGGCCTCCCCAAGTGCTGGGATTATAGGTGTGAGCTACCGTGCCTGGCCTTAGAAGGAAGTTTATTAACTCACACAACTAAAGATTAAAAAGTAACTGGGGGGCTGGGCATGGTGGTTCACGCCTGTAATCCCAGCACTTTGGGAGGTCAAGGCGGGCAGATCACGAGGTCAAGAGATCAAGACCATCCTGGCCAACAGGGTGAAATCCCGTCTCTACTAAAAATACAAAAATTAGCAGCTGGGCATGGTGGCACACGCCTGTAGTCCCAGCTACTCGGGAGGCTGAGGCAGGAGAATTGCTTGAACCCAGGAGGCAGATGTTTCAGTGAGCCCAGATCCCACCACTGCACTCCAGCCTGGTGACAGAGCGAGACTCCATCTCAAAAAACAAAACAAAACAAAAAATCCAAAAGTAGGACAGATTGAAAAATTGATGTAATCCCATTACTGAAGTCCATTTATTTCTGTTTTTTTTTGGCCTTGCCCTTCCCCATGTGTTGACTTCAAACTCAGGTTGCCAGGAGGCTGAGGCGGGTGGATCACGAGGTCAGGAGATAGAGACCATCCTGGCTAACATAGTGAAACCCCCGTCTCTACTAAAAAAAATACAAAAAATTAGCCAGGCATGGTGGTGGGCGCCTGTAATCCCAGCTACTCGGGAGACTGAGGCAGGAGAATGGCGTGAACCCAGGAGGCAGGGGTTGTAGTGAGTGGAGATCGCACCATTGCACCCCAGCCTAGGCAACACAGCGAGACTCCGTCTCAAAAAAAAAAAAAAAAAAAAAAAAAAAAACCAAACCCAAACAAAACAAAAACAAACTCAGGTTGCCGTCAAAAGGACTGCAGCAATTCCAGGCCTTACATCCAAGTTCAATCAGGTCCAGAGCGAGCCTGAATCACTGCTGGAAGTTCTCCTGGAAGAGTGAGGAAAAGCTTTTCTGCAAGCATTCTGCAAATCTTACAACTCACTGAGGTGAACTGGGAAATATGCATAAACCTAATCCAGTTGCTGGCAAGAGGGTGATATTACCAGTCCAGACTACCACTGAGTCAGAGAATGCTAAACTAAGCTACAAGGGACTGTGGTTGAGGGAGTGATTCCTAAACAGTATCACAGTATCTGTTAGGAAGGAAAAAGCAGGAAAACCATGTTAAATAGGTGAAGAACTCACTTTTTTTTTTTTGACAGTGCGTTGCCCAGGCTGGAGTGCAGTGGTGTGATTTCAGCTCACTGCAACCTCCACCTCCCAGGCTCAAGGGATCATCCCACCTCAGCCTCTGGGAGTAGCTGGGACTACAGACTCCAGCCACCTGGCTAATTTTTTTCTCTCTCTT
Organism: Chlorocebus sabaeus; assembly: GCF_047675955.1. Classification (NCBI taxonomy): domain Eukaryota; kingdom Metazoa; phylum Chordata; class Mammalia; order Primates; family Cercopithecidae; genus Chlorocebus; species Chlorocebus sabaeus. Next base: position 13,778,270 of record NC_132915.1, read on the forward strand.
TTTTTTTTGTAGAGATAGGGTTTGCCATGTTGCCCAGGCTGGTCTTGACTCCTGGGCTCAAGTGATCCTCAGCCTGCCAAAGTGCTGGGATTACAGGCCTGAGTCACTACGGCCAGCCCAACTCACTTCTTGTATTCTCAGAATCTTGTAGACACACTTAAAAAAAAAACAAAAACAAAAATCCCAGACACACAGAGTTTTATCTCAACGTTGAGTGAAGGAAGCATGTTTTATTCTTGTGTACTACTTTTAGTGTTTAAATACCTTGAACATAGGTAGGAATTTGACTTTTTGGGTGGGAGGGGGAACAGGCATCTCACTTTTTCTCACAGGCTGGAGTGCAGTGGCATGATCTCAGCTCACTGGAATCTCTCTGCCACCCGGGCTCAGATGATCCTCCCGCCTCAGTCTCCCTAGAAGCTAGGACCACTGGCGCATGCCACCACACCCATCTAATTTTTTGTGTTTTTGTTAGAGACAAGGTTTCCCCATGTTGCTCAGGCTGACCTCGAACTCCTGCACTCAAGTGATCCGCCCGCCTTGGCCTCCCAAAGAGCTGGGATTACAGGCGTGAATCACCACACCTGGCCAGCATTTGGATTTTTTCTATCAATAAACCTCAGTGAAAGAAAAGGGTCTAAGTTATTTGCCCTTCTGGATTCTTTTGCAGATGGCTAGATTTCCTTGCTAAATCAATTTGTCTCCCAAGACTTAGGTGCTGTGGTAGAAAGGAAAAATCCCAAGCCAACAGACTTACATTTCCTTAACAACTGTATTAATGTACTAGTGACTTTTTCTGGAAAACGTATCATAGTGGAGTCCTTAAAGTTCTTTTTTCTTACCAAAATGAAGAAACTGGAAGGATGAAGATCTGCTTTTCTAGGGTAACAGCTGTCAAATTTAAAAGCTCCGCCGGGCGCGGTGGCTCACGCCTGTAATCCCAGCACTTTGGGAGGCCGAGGCGGGCGGATCACAAGGTCAGGAGATCGAGACCATCCTGGCTAACACGGTGAAACCCCGTCTCTACTAAAAATAGAAAAAATTAGCCGGGCGCAGTGGCAGGCGCCTGTAGTCCCAGCTACTCGGGAGGCTGAGGCAGGAGAATGGCGTGAACCCGGGAGGCGGAGCTTGCAGTGAGCTGAGATTGCGCCACTGCACTCCAGCCTGGGCGACAGAGCGAGACTCCGTCTCAAAAAAAAAAAAAAAAAAAAAAAAAGCTCCATCTGGGGCCAGGTGCAGTGGCTCACACCTGTAATCTCAGCATTTTGGGATGCCAAGACGGGCGGATCACCTGAGATCAGGAGTTCGAGACCAGCCCGGCCAACATGGTGAAACCCTGTCCTACTAAAAATACAAAAATTAGCCGGGCGTGGTGGTGGCAGGCGCCTGTAATCCTAGCTACTCGGGAGGCTGAGGCAGGAGAATTGCTTGAACCCAGGAGGCAGAGATTGCAGTGAGCTGAGATTGTGCCACTGAACTCCAGTCTGGGCGACAGAGCAAGACTCCGTCTCAAAAAAAAAAAAAAAGCTCCATTTGGGAGGCCCAGGAGGGCGGATCATCTGAGGTCAGGAGTTGGAGACCAGCCTGGCCAACATGGGGAAACCCCATGTCTACCAAAAATACAAAAATTAGTCAGGTGTGTTGGGGGGAGCCTATAATCCCAGCTACTTGGGAGGCTGAGGCAGGAGAATCAATTGAACCTGGGAGGTGGAGGTTGCAGTGAGCTGAGATCATGCCATTGCACTCCAGCCTGGGAAACAGAGCGAGACTCTGTCTCAAACAAACAAACAAATTTAAAAGCTCCAAATCCTCCAAAAATAACCAAGGAAGAGATTTTCCTGTCCGCAACTAGAGATGAGTACTGATGATTATTTTTAATAGGTGATTTTCAAAGGTGTGAACATTGTGTTACCCATGGAGATTTAAGTCTCCAAAAGGAAATAAAACTGTATACCTTTATACTAAAACTTCATCACCAGGCAAATTTGGATCATGACTAAACTGGCTTCTACACCTCTCTCCTAATATAACGTACTTGTATAAGTTTGCAGTTGTGAGACACTTATTTCCTATTTTTTAATGTCTTCTCAGTAGGGCCACTGATACAGTCACTATTTGACCAGAAACTGGCACTGGTGATTGGCTCATAAAGTGCCCTCGATTTAGGGGGCTCAGTTATCAAAGGTTTAAAACCTACCCCAAACTATTGCTGTGATGGGGGCTAATCAAGGAATCATTCAGCTTCACTTGCAAAAGCGGGATCACAATTGCCGCTTTTGTCATGACCCAGACTAGGTGAGATTTAGTACTTGAGTACACTGCCAGGCACACAAGGTTAATTTAACAATTTAATACATTTGTTTCCTCATCCATTTCTCCAAACCTTCCAACTAATCCTAACGTTCGTTCAGCCAAATGCGCCAGGAATTCACTTAAAAAAAAAAAAAACAAAACCGACTTCCTGGGGCTTGGGGAAGGAGGCACCGCCGCCCCATGTCGCATTCTGGGGGTGGCTCAGTCCTCAGCAACCAGAACTAGGGCCATAACGCTCCTCCAGGCCAAGGAGCCCGGATGCGGGGCGTTGCCAAGGGTGTCTTGCCCAGGCTGCGGGAAAGGAGAGGGGCGGGAGCCGGGTGGGGACATCGCGATCCAGGCCACGGCGGCAATTCGCCCTCTTCGAGTCCCTCCTGTTAGACGCAAGGTGGGAAAAGGTACAACATGGCAACGCCATGCACCTCCCACGGTGGGCAACTCACTGCCGGTGAACGCCAGACCTTGGCAGTTTCCAGACCTTCGGAACCGGAAGCGGAGCCTGGTAGCGCGCCCGAGAGGGCGTGAACGGGACCGCTTTCCCGGAAGTGCTTGCGGCCTCTACCCAGCGAGCTGCCCCGCGGTCCCTCGTTTCCTAATCGGGGCAGCGCCGCGGGAGAGAACTTTACCTTGGCTACACTAAGTTCTCAGTGCCACTCCCTAGCAGGGCGGGACCTTGTTTAGGCCCTGTGATCCCGCGGTTCGTAGTAGCGCAAGGCGCAGAGTGGACCTTGACCCGCCTAGGGCGGGAAAAGAGTTTGACCCGCCCGGTCCCAAAGAGCAGAATGGACGGGCACCTAAATCCCAGGGAATCCTCTAAATTCATCTCAGAAAATAGTCGGGATGTGTTTATTGACAGCGGAGGCGTACGGAGGGTGGCAGAGCTGCTGCTGGCCAAGGCGGCGGGGCCGGAGCTGCGCGTGGAGGGGTGGAAAGCCCTTCATGAACTGAACCCCAGGGCGGCCGACGAGGCCGCGGTCAACTGGGTGTTCGTGACAGACACACTCAACTTCTCCTTTTGGTCGGAGCAGGACGAGCACAAGTGTGTGGTGAGGCACAGAGGGAGAACGTACAGTGGGTACTGGTCCCTGTGCGCCGCCGTCAACAGAGCCCTCGACGAAGGTTGGTGCCATACTCGCTGTCGGACCTAATAGCCTTTGAGGTTTCCATTTACTTGGGGAGCGTGTAGCGGGATTCCAAGGAGCGGGTTGGGAGATGGAATAATGGGAAGCGAACCTGAAGTTCGTTGCAAGTCCTGCTTAAAATAGAAGTATGAAAAGGGGCGTATTTTAGTGGGAAATGATGTTAATATTTATCATTGCAGCATAAAAGTTACAGTAGCATAAGTCAGTTTTATAAAGAATGCCATTTGAATGACACCTGAAAAACAAAAGGACCGATGTTATAAAGCAATTTACTCAAAATACATCTGATGTAATATTGCAGTAGTTAGAAATGGGTGAATAAGCACAGATGAACAAGTAGAAAATGAGAGTTTTGCTTTAGATTTTTTATTCACCCACTTTTGGTGCATTCCTATAACATTCATTTGGTTTCATATTAATTCCATGTTGTAAAAGCAAGGATTTGATGAATATAAAAGTATGACATTGGTCCTCTGAATTTTATTTTTTTCACTAAAGGGATACCAATAACTAGTGCCTCGTACTACGCGACAGTGACCCTGGATCAGGTTCGGAATATACTTCGTTCTGACACAGACGTGTCCATGCCTTTAGTAGAAGAGAGGCATCGGATTCTCAATGAAACCGGGAAAATTCTGCTGGAGAAGTTTGGAGGCTCTTTTCTCAACTGCGTCCGAGAAAGTGAGAATAGTGCGCAGAAGTTAATGCACCTGGTGGTTGAAAGTTTTCCTTCTTACAGAGATGTGACTCTGTTTGAGGTGAGTTGCTTCTATTGGGGATTTAAGAAGTCTTAATTATCTCAGAGTTAACTCTTTTACTTCCAGAACTCATTTGGAGAATAAAAACTTAAATTCCTTGTGGAAGAAACTAACAAAATTAAGTAGTGTTTCGAAGTCATTTCTTATGTTTTCTTTTTATTTGTTTGTTTGTTTGTTTGAAACAGAGTTTTGCTCTTGTTGCCCAGGCTGGAGTGCAATGGCGTGATCTTGGCTCACTGCAACTTCTACCTCCCGGGTTCAAGAGATTCTCCTGCCTCAGCCTCCCCAGTAGCTGGGATTACACGGATGCGCCACCATGCCCGGCTAATTTTTTGTATTTTTAGTAGAGATGGGGTTTCACTATGTTGGCCAGGCTGGTCTCAAACTCCCAACCTCAGGTGATCCGCCCGCCGTAGCCTCCCAAAGTATTGTGATTACAGGAATGAGCCACCATGTCTGGCGTCATTTCTTTCTTTCTTTCTTTTTTTTTTTTTTTTTTGAGATGGAGTCTCACTTGTCACCCAAGCTAGAGTGCAGTGGCGCGATCTCGGCTCACTTCTAACTGCCTCCCGGGTTCAGGCGATTCACCTGCCTCAGTCTCCCAAGTAGCTGGGATTACAGGTGCCTGCCACCGCACCTGGCTAATTTTTGTATTTTTAGTAGAGACGGGGTTTCACCATGTTGGCCAGGCTGGTCTTGAATTCCTGACCTCATGATCCACCAGTCTCGGCCTCCCAAAGTGCTGGGATTACAGGTGTGAGCCACCGTGCCCGGCCTTCCCTCCCCCACCCCAAGACTGAGTCTTGCTTTGACTCCTAGGCTGGAGTGCAGTGGCATGATCTCAGCTCACTGCAACCTCCGCCTCCACCTCCTGAATAGCTGGGACTACAGGCGCATGCCACCACACCTGGCTAATTTTTTTTGTCTTTTTAGTAGAGACAGGGTTTCATCTCCTTTCTTATATTATCTGATCAGTATTTCATTCTTTACTTTTGTCTTTTTTTTTCCTTTTAAAATGTTTCAAACCTAAAAAACATGGAACCCTCCATGTAATGTTCTCCTTATGGAAAATTAGGTATTTTTAGTACTTCAAGAAGGTTACTTTATTGGATAAAGATCAGAATGTATACTAACCTCTCCCTAATAAAAAGTATTTCTGGCTGGGCTCAGTGGCTCACACCTGTAATCCCAGCACTTTTGGGAGGCCAAGGTGGGTGGATCACCTGAGGTCAGGAGCTCAAGATCAGCCTGCCAACATGGAGAAACCCCATCTCTACTAAAAATACAAAAGTTAGCTGGGTGTGGTTGCATGCACCTGTAGTCCCAGCTACCTAGGAGGCTGAGGCAGGAGAATTGCTTGAACCCAGGAGGTGGAGGCTGCAGTGAGCCCAGATTGCACCACTGCACTCCAGCCTGGGCGAGATAGAATTAGACTCTATCTCAAAAAACAGAAGTATTCTTGCAAAGTTCAGTGTACTGTATATATATTTTATGTTTTCTTTTTCATACACAGTGTACTTGAACAAATGATGATCATTTTGTTGGACCCTCACAGGCTGCACCTGGATTTTGTTTTTGTAAAATTCTTTTGGAATCTTTTGAACCTGGGAGGTGGAGGTTGCAGTGAGCCGAGATTATGCCACCACACTCCAGCTTGGGCGACAGAGCTGGACTCCATTTCAAAAAAATAAAATAAAAAATAAAATAAATTCGCCAGGTGTAGTGGCTCACACCTGTAATCCCAGCACTCTGAGGGACTGAGGTGGGTGGATCACAAGGTCAGGAGTTCAAGACCAGCCTGGCCAACATAGTGAAACCCCATCTCTACTAAAAAATACAGAAATTAGCCGGGTGTAGTGGTGGGTGCCTGTAATCCCAGCTACTCAGGGGGCTGAGGCGGAGAATCGCTTGAACCCAGGAGCCGGAGGTTGTAATGAGCTGAGATCATACCACTCACTGCACTCCAGCCTGGAGGACAGGAGCAAGACTCCCATCTCAAGGAAAAAAAAAAAAAAAAAAAAGAATACAATTGTATTAGTCTGTTCTCATACTGCTATAAATAACTGCATTTCATTTATAGCACAGTGCTTTGGTTTTGCTTTGCTGAAAAGTTCAATTTTTAAAAAATGTACCAGAAAGTGACAGTATCTTGGCTCACTACAACCTCCACCTCCTGGGTTCAAACGATTCTCCTGCCTCAGTCTCCCAAATAGCTGGGATTACAGGCACCCGCCACCATGCCCGGCTAATTTTGTATTTTTGGTAGAAACAGGGTTTCACCGTGTTGGCCAGGCTGGTCTTGAACTCCTGACCTCAAGTGATCCGCCTGCCTCAGCTTCCCAAAGTGCTGAAATTACAGGCTTGAGCCACCATGCCCAGCCAATCTGATACTTTTTTTTTTTTGAGATGGAGTCTTACTCTGTCACCCAGGCTGGAGTGCAGTGGCACCATCTCTGCTCACTGCAACTTCCACCTCCTGGGTTCAAGCAGTTCTCTGCCTCAGCCTCCAGAGTAGCTGGGATTCCAGGCACCCACTACCATGCACAGCTAATTTTTGTATTTTTAGTAGAGATGGGGTTTCACCACGTTGACCAAGCTGATCTTGAACTCCTGACCCTGTGATCCACCTGCCTTGGCCTCCCCAAGTGCTAGGATTACAGGCGTGAGCCACAGCGCCCAACCCAATCTGATACATTTTTAAATGAAAATTGGTACAGAAACCATTTTTCATGAGTACTTGTTTCTAAAATACAGTTTTACAGAAAAATCCCCAAAATGGGCTAGCCATGGTGGCTCAAGCCCATAATCCTAACACATTGGGTGACTGAGGTAAGTGGATTGCTTGAGCCCAGGAGTTCGAGACCAGCCTGGGCAACACGTGAGACTCCATTTCTACAAAAAATTTTAAAACTAGCCAGGCATGGTAGTGTCCTTGTGGTTCTAGCTACTCAGGAGGCCGAGGCAGGAGGATTGCTTGAGCCCAGGAGGTGGAGGCTGCAGTGAGCTATGATACTTCCACTTTCCTCCAGCCTGGAAGAGCAAGACCTTGTCCCCCAAAAATAAATAAATAAAAATAAACAATTTGCACAAACTAGTCATGTGTTTTTAATGTATACCTATTTACTGAGATTATCATTCATTTTTAGACATGAACAGATGAATAAAGTTAACAATTTTTAACTTAGACAGATTTAGATCAGTGATTTCCCAACCTGGCTGTGCCCCAGAATCACTTAGGAGCCTTAAAATTCAGATATATTACGGCCGGGCGCGGTGGCTCAAGCCTGTAATCCCAGCACTTTGGGAGGCCGAGACGGGCGGATCACGAGGTCAGGAGATCGAGACCATCCTGACTAACACGGTGAAACCCCATCTCTACTAAAAAATACAAAAAACTAGCCGGGCGCGGTGGCGGGCGCCTGTAGTCCCAGCTACTCGGGAGGCTGAGGCAGGAGAATGGCGGGAACCCGGGAGGCGGAGCTTGCAGTGAGCCGAGAGAGCGCCACTGCACTCCAGCCTGGGGCACAGAGCCAAGACTCCGTCTCAAAAAAAAAAAAAAAAAAAATCAGATATATTTCCAAAACACCACCCTCAAAGATCCTGATGAATAGGTGAAAGAAGAGCTATTTTTTAAGCTCTTCAAGTTACTCTCATTTAGAGTAATGCAGTACTTTGTAAAAGTTCTAATGAACAAATTGTTACTATGACATACTGATAAATATAAAAAACAGCTTTTTGATGTTTCAATAGATAACATTTTATTTTTTATTTTTAGTGGTATTGTTGTTGTTGTTTTTTGAGACAGAGTCTCGCTCTTTCGCCCAGGCTGGAGTGCAATGGCATCATCTCTGCTCACAGCAACCTCCGCCTCCCGGGTTCTAGCGATTCTCCTGCCTCAGCCTCCTGAGTTAGCTGGGATTAGAGGCACACACCACCACGCCAGGCTAATTTTTGTATATTAGTAGAGATGGGGTTTCACCATATTGGCCAGGCTGGTCTCGGAACTCCTGACCTCAGGTGATCCACCCACCGCGCCAGCCTTTTTTTTGTTTTGTTTTTGTTTTTTTTTTGAGATGGAGTCTTGCTGGTGTGCAATGGCGCAATCTCAGTTCATTGCAACCTCCTCCTCCCGGGTTGAAGCGATTCTCCCGCCTCAGCTCCCGAGTAGCTGGGATTACAGGCACCTGCCATCATGCCTGGTCAATTTTTATATTTTTGTAGAGGCAGGGTTTCACCATGTTGGCCAGACTGGTCTTGAACTCCTGACCTCAGGTGATCTGCCCACCTCAGCCTCCCAAAGTGCTGGGATTACAGGCGTGAGGCACTGCACTTGGCCTATGTTGTTCTTAAGTATTGGTAATCCTTGAACTTTCTATTTATTCATGACAAAATTATGGAAGAATTTTTTCAAAAAACTTAACTGTCCTGGTGTGATGGCTCTTGTCTGTAATCCTAGACCCTTGGGAGGCCAAGGTGGATAGATCACTTGAGCCCAGGAGTTCAAGACCAGCCTGGGCAACATGGGGAAACCTCATCTCTGCAAAATAACAAAAAAATTAACTGGCCTTGGTGGTGAACACCTATAGTTCCAGCTATTCAGGAGACTGAGGTGGGAGGATTGCTTGAGCCCGGGGACGTCAAGGCTGCAGTGAGCTGTGATCGAGCCACTGAATCGAGCCACAACCTGGGCAGCAGTGAGGCCCTGTCTCAAAAAAAAAAAAAAAAAAAAAAAAAGAGAAAGAAAAAAAAATTAACTCATGGTCATAGAGCTTTTTATTGACAATTATTTTATAAAGGTACTATTTAAAAAATACTTAAAATCACAAAACAATATCATGAAATATGTAAGCAATTGTTATTTGGAGATTTACTAGTATTTTTAGTGATACCAGTTAATATTTTAGAGATCCAGAATTTGATTACAAAATCATTTGATTTCTAAAACCATAATGAACTTACCAAGAAAATGTTTTATAGATGGCCGGGCGTGGTGGCTCATGCCTGTAATCCCTGCACTTTGGGAGGCCGAGGCAGGTGGATCACAAGGTCAGGAGTTCGAGACTAGCCTGGCACACATGGTGAAATCCCGTCTCTACTAAAAATACAAAAATTAGCCAGGTGTGGTTGCTCATGCCTGTAATCCCAGCTACTCAGGAGGCTAAGGCAGGAGAATGGCTTGAACCCGGGAGGTGGAGGTTGCAGTGAGCCGAGATTGTACCATTGCGCTCCAGCCTGGGCAACAGAGCAAGACTCCGTCTCCAAAAAAGAAAAAAAAAGGAAAAT